>NC_053121.1:12789312-14166812 GCF_010015445.1 Perca fluviatilis | reverse complement strand
CACACACTCGCTGGCACATCCACTCATCAACTATCCAGCACTCACACAGCTCTTGGGGGAAATTACAAGGCTGTCACACAATGGACTGGTGTTTGTCTGTGCGTGTGTGTGCGTGTGTGTGTGTGTGTGTGTGTTCACTGGTGGCAATGAAAACGTTTTGATGTGAACCTGTGGCAGAGCATCTTAGCAACGACCTGAAAAGAGTAGGAATTAAAAGCTCCACACACACACACACACACACACACACACACACACACACACACACACACACACACACACACACACACACACACACACACACACACACAGCCACGTAAATCCAGCCTCTCTATATTTACTCCATGGGGACCCTCGGATGGTCAATAAAAATGCCCCGAGACCTTGATGCAGATCTGGTTGTCCTGAAAGCGGGCCCGGGCTACTTATCTGCTGCGTGGAGATAGGCTACAGTAATTCACTTAGATCCAGATCCTTCAGATAGACTCCTCTGCTGGGAACACAACAATAACAAGACAGACATGGCAGGAGGAAACACCATATTCCCAACTCAATATCCTCCCCCCTCTTCTTCCCTCCTTCCTTCTTCTTCTCGTCTATCTTTTCATCAAAGTTCCTCTCCATCGCCTTTCTAAAATACCGTCCCCCTGTCTCATGGATGAACTCCCCCACTCTCTTTTCTCTCCCTCCTCCTCCTCCTCTTCCCTCTCATCTGCAACTTTCCTTCTCCCCCTCTTTTTGGCACAATGAACCACGCAGAGCACATCCTGCAGCTAAGGCATTATCTAAAAAAAAAATCCATAAAAGTCATCAGTGTTTTTGTTGTTTTTCATTTCTGAACCCGCTGCTTCAGCGAGCTGTACCCCCCGATGAAGCCGGAGAGAGAGAGAGAAAGGGGGTCAGCTGATCAGTAAACCTTCAGAGCAATGCCAGGGCTACATCCTCACAAACACACGCACACGCACACGCACAAGCACACGCACACGCACACGCTCTTGGATCTCAGTACAGTCAGGGACTCAGGTTTCGCACAGCTTGCTTTTAATTCTGTCCTAATTAACAGCAGTTTGCTGCTCAGCACACATTTCACTCACTGTATTTGTGAGGACTTCAGTGGTGGAAGAAGTACTCTTTATTTAAGTAAAAGTACCAATATGAATATACTTGGTTATAAGTCAAAGTCCTTTGTTCAAAATCCTACTTATGTAAAAGTACAGTATTATCAGCTAAATGTGCTTAAAGTATCAAAGTAAAAGTACTTGTTCTGCTTATTATTATGATATGACATTATTAGATTGTTAATACTGGTGGATCAGCAACATTATACTGTTGTAGCTGGTCAAGGTGGAGCTACTTTAGGAGAAAGTAAAAACTGTGATGTCAAGCATTTCTCTGTAACAGTAAATATAAGCCACAATATTTGAAATTCCTTTAAAAAATCCTTATTATTTATCAAGAGTCAAAATGCAGTAATAACTCATCAGGACTGTGTGGGAGTGGTTCGATTAGATTTGATTGACAGTTGCATTTGATTGACACAGAATATATATATATGTAAAGTTTGAATATATTGAATGAAAGTCTGAATATATTGAATGAACCTTGAATATACTGAATGAAAGTTGAAATGGAATCAGACGCCATTGTCTGCCACCATCTTGTGTTTTCGTTGTGATTAATCCTAACCTAAGTGTGACACATGAGCGAATCAGCAAGAATTCTAGTGTCAGCAATTTTGAGCAATGAAGAGATTATTAACACACTGTCGAATGCATGTACGGGCCAAAACTCTGGTAACGATAACCGTATCCAGTACTGTTCTCTCAATGAAGAAGTTTGTTCAGTTTTTCATCGTGGAAGACTGAGACTGAGAATGAAAGGAACCTCTTCGGTCAGGCAGGTCCCTTTCATCAGGCTAACGTCAACACGCCTTTCATTCAGTATATTCAGACTTTCATTCAATATATTCAAGGTTCAATATATTCGAGGTTCATTCAACACATAAAGAGTATTTCATTCAATATATTCAGACGTTCATTCAATATATTCACACTTTCATTCAATATATTCAGATGTTCATTCAATATATTCACTTTCATTCAATATATTCGAGGTTCATTCAATATATTCAGACTTTCATTCAACATATTCAGAATAAGATTCATTCAATATATTCAAACTTCACATAGGCGTATATATATATATATATATATATATATATATATATATATATCTTGTTATTTAATAACATGTAATAAGTCCGAACACAATTTTTTACATCACTCACGTGTCTGCTACAACATACCTCTCTGTGCGGCAGTAGCTCAGCTCTTTTAGCTTGGTTTTTGGGCTTTACGAACTCCTGTAGCTGCTAAATGCTCCACTGTGTTGACCAGCTAGTCTCTGACTGTGTCTGAGCAGGTAGTGTACAGTGGCTTTTTACAGCTGCCTGCTGCGGCAACAGCAACTCTATGAGAGCTTTGAGAGTGAACCAGAACAGTAAAGTTGCAGCCACACAGATTAACACTAAACTGAAACCGTTGACTGTAAAAAAAATAATGTACGTAGCATCCGTGACATCACCCATTGGTTTTTCCGACTGTTGTTTTGAAGCCTTGAGCATTTTGTTGTTTTTGCAACAGGCTGTGATGATTTTTGACGAGAGGGTGAAGCTGGCGAGGATACAAAGCTAAGCCAATGTTGCTTATGGTTGCAATTGCGCTAAGCTACGCTAAATGCTAGAGAGGGAAAGCTGCAGATTTGTAACCCTTCTGACACAAGTCGTTTAGCAGAGAATTACTGGTGGATAAGCACAGACCTCCGGGTACTGGAGCCATTCATCTGCATGTACAGCAGTACAGAAAATTGGCAGACTTTACCCGAAGTTATCGGCTAATGCTAGCTAGCTTTGGTTGGCAAGGTGCTACCAAATTCTTAAACAATTCCAATCAACTTTGCTGAAGTGAAAACACAGTGAGAGGGTTAAAGTTTAAGATGAAATCACGGACAACAGCCAAAAACAAGTTCACAGCTATTTTAATGTCCCCAGCGTAAGCATGGTTAGCATTGCTAAGCCTCTGTCCTGATTGACAGGTCCTAAAGCATCCCCTGATTTATCCTCTATTTTTTTATACCCCCTGCTGGAAATTAGATAGAATGCAGCTTTAAGGAGTTTCAGCTTTGACTTCAATGTTCAGGCCCGGAAGCTTCATCCATTATTTTAACAGGCTATGGCTGAATCTTTTACTAAAATTCCGTAGAGGCGAGGGGAGCTGCGGATTCAGCTGGAAGTTGTCTGTACTTTTCATCACTCAAGTGGCCCGTTTCACATTGTTTTCATATTGTCGTTTGGTCCATTGTTATTTGAAAAATCAACTATAGCAGCTTAAAGTACAGTTCTAGAGGAAATGTACTTTCCAGCAGCACGGTTACTAATTAATTCCTAATCCTATGGCAAACATTTATGTGAATAGCTGTTGATAGAATACACTGAAGACCTCTCCAACACATAGACAAACAGGAAAACCAACAGTTACACACACACACACACACACACACACACACGCACACACACACACACACACACACACACACACACACACACACACACTATCTATACACTTGCATCACTTACACGGCTCACCTGAAGTGGTCCCTTGGGGGCTGTTTTGTCACGGTGTTTCCACTCTGCAGGCTTTTCAAGGCCACATGAATGTGTTCATGCTCTTCATAAAATCAAAAGACATTTACCACCTTCTCTGTTGCGACTGCTAATGAAAAAAGGCTTAACTGAAAAATGCAGATCTGCGCCAATAGGCAACTATCAGGGTGTGAAAGCACTATTTAAAACCTGTCTATATCTGCTTCACTTAACAGTGTGTCAGTCTAGTAAAGTGTTTCTTAATGCCATTTCAATTCCAAAACAATATGCATTTAAGCAAGTGACACTTTAGGAATACTAATACCAAGGAGGGTTTAATGAAAGAGGCTATTGAGTTGCATTGTGGGAGCAGTCAACACTTTCTCACTTCCAACGCTCAGGACTCCTTGGTGCCCCTTTGTAACGCACTTTGTTCCCCTTTAGCATCAGTTTTCAACATGCAGGGCTGCCTCTCATGAGGATATCAGTGGATGTAGCATAACAAAGTCTGCATGAGGACGAGGTTGGGGTGGACGGATGGGTCAAACAAACAGGACTTGCACCCAGGGGACTGCTGTTCATGGGAAACCAAAAGTCAACCTTGAATATCTTAACTGAAGTATGTAACTTAAGTTATGTAACAAACCACAACTTGGGAGTGAGAACATGTTGGAGCTGATCACGAACTTGCCTAGCTACGTCTCTTTTATGTTTTGGCAAGTAGTCACATGGTGAGTTTGGGTAAGTAAGTAGTCACATGACTACTGTAAACAGGTAAAGTCACATGACAGAGCATGACAAAACTACACATCAAAAAGTTAACACAATATAGCACACACAAGTGTTTGTCATTCAGGGGCAGTCTAACCTAGCCTTGTGAGACCGTCCTGATCTCGCGAGCTCCAGTTTTCCACTCGCAGATCAGTCTGGCATCTTGAGAGAGAGAAAATTTGGAGCCGTTCGCTAAAAACAGAATGGACTGTTCAGTCTAAACAACATGGCAGCTTCCACGGATGAGATGAGTGTATCTATCGCGCAAGTTTTATCTGAATTATAAAGTATTCCTTCATTGAAAGAAGAGCAAAAAAACGGCACTGGAGGTTTATCTCGGAGGAAAAGATGTTTTTGCTCTTCCCCCGACTGGTTTCGGCAAGTGTTTGATCTGATTGGTTGGTTGATTTGGCCCGTCTATGGTTTATCCAATCGGCTAACCAGTATTTTCGCCCCTTCCCAAAAGTTCTCCAACGGAAAGTTCCCAGATGGAGATGCCGAGTCCATCTGGCAGAGTCAGGTTAAGTCTAACCAAAGATGCAATAGAGTTGCATTATGGGAAGTGTAGGATCCTGTTTTTTAAAGCTTCAGTCATACCAGGGTCTGAAAAGGCAGGATTTCCCTCTGCTGCATCAACTCTGCAGCTTTATTATGTTAATCTGTCTCTTGAAAGTTCCTTAACTTTATGGGCACAATGCTTAATTGCTGGACAACTCTAAAGTCTTTATCCTGCATTGCTATTGTGGTTTATTGTGCATACTCAATACGGCTGCATGATAGGCTCCCTACTGCTCTGTTGGTCTTTACAGAAGTAAAGCGTCCCTGTAACAAAGTCCTGCACTGGCTGGACACGCCACCATCTGCAATGTGTTGAAGGACCATGCTTGTGTTTTCACATATTTTGTGCTCATAAACTTTAAATGGCCTATTTACCACCAACCATTCGACAAACCATACCATATGTTTGTGGATTGATCTCCTACCTTCCAGGCAGCCAGTGAACTGTGCTGAGTTTCAGAAATGTTGGGATGTGGAGGCTCTGCCGGGCACTAAAACAATCATTATACTGGATGGTTTTTGAAATAGCTTTCATATTGAGAAGCTTCTTGTATAAGCCCTCCACAACTTCCTTGTTGCCTTGCACATATCCATCTAGTTTGTTATTGTATGATTTTTGCTCTGATGTTTACATTGTGCAACAGTTAAACTATTTTAATCAAGAAGTATGTTTTTTGTGTGTATTTTGTATTTTATAAAGAAAATTAAGTATTTTTATACCTGGCTTTTCTTTTTCCATCTTTATCTATCTCTCTCTGACTTTTTCACCCTACTAGTTAATTTAACACACAATAATTAAATTATTAGATTCGTCCCCCAATCCTAACGCTATATCTCAATGTTGAACTAAAACCTTTAAGAAGTAAGGAGTGTTTTGAAACTGGAACACACACAACTGTCAAGCACAGACGGTACTGAATAAAACATTTGAAACATGAGTAAGCTGACTTTTTTACCAGATGAAGCCGGGCGGTTGGGAGCGCTGTGAGCCTTGATGTGCAGATGTGACGGGGAGTTGAGTGAACAGAAGTCCACCTTCCAGTTCACACCACACATGTTACACTGACTCAGTGGTGAGCTGCGATGATGAATGCATTCATGGAGATTTTGTGTACTGACCGGTGTTGGGGAAGTTACTTTTAAAAAGTAGTGTTTGCTTGTTACTCGTTACTTCTTAAAAAAGTAATCTGTTACTTTACTTAGTTACCCCCCTATGGAAAGTAACTTTTTACATTACTCGTAACTTTTACGTTACTTTTAAAAGCAGGCAGGTCTCTGGCAGAGACTGAAGTTAATCATACAAAAACTATCTTTGACCATAAAGCCAGTCTATGGTTTATCAGTGAAGTGTCTGAACTACACTGCAGACTGGATTCTCTACTCACAGAGTGACGGCTGATTCATTATGAATGAGTCCAGCGCGGGTTGAATGCACATCAGCAGGTCATCGGCGTTACACAGTGTTAGTGTATACTATGTAATGAATGTATCGACTTGTACCGGGGTCCGTGCATTGTCGTAGACACATGCAGCCTCTTTTCTGGAAATCCTTGCGTGTCCGTGCAACCGACACAAGTCCACAGCGGTCCGCTGCGTGTATGTATGAGGCCATCTCCACCGCAGCCATCTGTGAGGTTGTCAGATTTTGTGTCTGCCTGGCTCAGAGCGCCGTCCAGCAAAAAGTCACGAAGCTTAAAAAGCTCTGAAAAGTTAGCTTTGGCTGCTTCTCGTTTGCCATGATTACTCTGCTACCAACCTCTGTCACGTCCCGTGTGGAGCTTGTGTGCGTGCAGCTGAGAAGGCAGTGTCGCTGTCAAATCTGTCCCCGGGAAAAGCAACGTTGCGCCGAATTGAAAAAGGAACTACGTTTCGTTACCAAGTAGCGCGTTACACTACTTTTTACCCGAAAAAGTAGTTACGTTACTGTAACGCTGGTACGGACTATATCTCAGTAACGAACCGCGACTCTTAAACCTCAGCCCACTGACCCCCATTTCATAGTCAGGAACTACAAGCCTAGCTTATGTTGTACTCTCTTATATTACTGCAAAAGTTACTTACAGCTCTGAAACAAAAATTAAGACGGTAGTCCTGCCTTTACAGTCAACTCAACAAGCAAAAAGTACGGAGCTCCGGAGTACAAAGTCTGCGTAATGTCCGACTGAGAGTTCACAGCCAGCGAGTGGGCGTGTTGATGACGTTTCTATCAGGCGGCTCGCGCAAAAGTAGAAGATAACAAACTTCCGACGGTGAAGAAGACGGGTGATTTACACGAAGACGACAACGAAAATGTCGGTAAGGGCCAACGCTGAAATCTTCAGACAGATTCAAGGAACGGCGAGAGTTGTTTGTGACAAAATGAGGAGCTGCTCCGGGACCGCCGTGTAATCTGCTGAGTCATGTGCTGCCTCCTGCACGCTCTACCCAGGCGCCACCCCCTCGCCTAAACCAATGGAGGACATCCAGGAATTGAAAACGCGTCTGACACAGGGTACGTCCCAGGTCTTTAAATTTCATCTACGTTTCCTTCACTTGCTTCCCTTCGCTTCCTCGTCTTATTCCGTCCCACCGAGGAAGCATGGAAAGGACACAAGGAAATCCTGTGAGGAGAGAGGAAACAAGGAAATGTGTGTTAAGAGGGATGAGAACGTCCTTTCCTCTGAAGCGTCACATTAATTCGTCAGCATTATGGGCGGAGTTATCAACGGCTTTCAGCTGCACGGCTTCAAGAAAGGCTACTCTCTGTATCCTCGCTCATAGCTCCTCAGAGATCCATCCTAACCCATAGCTCCTCAGAGATCCCTCCTCCATCCTTGCTCCTCAGGGCAGGAATAAGAGCTTTGAGACCGTACAACTTCCATTTCAAGCGAGGAGATAGCAAATAAGAGACTTGGGATCCACCCACAATCTCCTGTTGTGCGCTACAGCTGTGAAAGGCAAATCCCGGAGAAGATAGAGACCTGATTTGTCAGACATTGTCCAGAGGTCAAATGTGATAACGGCTTCAGTGAAGAATCTTTACTATCTATATTTGTCACAATTTTTTTCTATTCTTAACAATGAAACTGGGCTGAGTTCCAGATTTTCAACCAAGAATATTTAGAAATGGATGAAAGATTGTGAAAATATTTCACTCTTCAAGGTTTGTAAGGTAAGATGATTTTCTTTTCTTTTTTGTTTTTCTGAACTGACTGAGAAGAATCTTTACTAAAGGCTGAAGGATTCTAAAAATCACAGTTCGTGAGGTAAGATGATCATTTTTCAATTAAGGAGCAAATTACCTCCAGGTTTGGATAGACGCCTGCTGCAACAACCCGTTCTCACTCCCAACTTGTAAAATCCTGACGCTTGGTCAGTGTCTCTCAGCGTTCAGATACCGACGCAAAAATCACCCTTCAGCGTCTGTATGGAACGCTCCGGGCAGAGCAGCAGCTCGACCATGGCGCCGTAAGATGACGTAGTATTAAGAGAGACAACTAGAGAGTAGTATGAAAGACTGAAATGATGCATAAGGAGGTTGGTTGACCCAGGAGACCGGGGTTCATGTCCCGTTCTTGTCCCGCGTGTAACTGAAACGTACATTTTGTAACCCCACCCACCATCTTTACAAAACATAACTGACCCGTTCTTGTGCTGCATGTCAGTTAAACGTACGTCCCGACCCAGAGTGTCAAAAAGTGACGTCAAAAAGTGACGTCAATAAGTGACGTCAATAAGTGACGTCAAGAGTCCCGACGCTAAAGGAGACTTTTATAGTGAATAGCAAACGCGATGGGAGTGAGAATGTGTTGGCTGCAATACACTCACTCAACAGTCTCTACTCACCACCGCATATTTGCAACGTACCTTTTTCAAAATAATGCTTTAATTAAGGAATAACATTGGTTTTTATTCTGTCTATCAATTTATTTGTTGTTATTCTCACCAGATTTTAATGAAACAGGACTGGACTTGAGTTCCAGGTTTTGTTGGTGTGAAAGTGGTATTAGTCGCCGGCATCCAGCTGCGTACCACATGCTTGCAAAACTTTACTTTGCGTTTGAACTCAAAAAGCTAGATCAGAGGATCAACATTAACAGGGTTGCCAACTTTGGATACCTGGCTGGAGTTTTTAATGCGATGGGCTAAATCACATGCACTTAATCACATACACAGTTTTTGACTTAATTCACCATCAGGGTTTATAAAAAAAGTATGCAGCTTACACATTAGGCAGGAGCTTAGGTCTAAGATTTAAGGATATTGCTTGAATACGCAGGGCAAGGCATCCTAACAGTACAACATAAATCAGGGGTTACGGTACGTAACCATAATACGTTTGCTTGGTTTGACCAGTACTATACCAGAATGACTGTGATCATAATACGTTCGCCTGTCTCTGTTGCTGTCGCAGGGTTTTGGCATGAGCATTGTTTGGGCAGCGTGAGAGCGTGAGACTGAAGGTGAAAGTCAGAGTTGACAACTCTAATATTAATTTTATCTGTGTGTTCAGTAAGATGTGAAGATGTGTTTAACCTAGCATAGCACAGAGACTAGATGCAGCTGGGAGGAAAACTGATCACATAACATAATGACACCAAAAATACACTGCCTGACAACTTATGTTACATTGCTATCTAAGAAGTTACTGACCAATGCATCCAAGTCTCATTTGACAGCATTCAAATCTGAAAACCACGATGCAGACAGCGCTTTTAAAATCCTGTTCGAACTGGCTGGCTAACTGCTCTGAAAAGGGTTTTACATATATATTTTCTACATGTTAAATACAACATGTACTGTAAATAAGACAGCATTGAAGTTGTTTGAAGCTGTATTTATTCACTTTGACAGAGCTGGCTCTAGGTCTTTGTGCTACGCTAATGCTTATGATCATATAAGCCTAACCATACAATCTAATTACGGATGTAATGTTTTGGATACAAGATTAAAAATATCTTCCAAAATGATTTTCTCAACATATTGAAAGTAAAGGCTCACTTTCTATTTCTCAGTTCCGGCTTCTATCAGGTGTGTGTGTGTGTGTGTGTACAGTTTAGTTACGGCCTGTAACTAAAACAAATTGCTCGGCTGAATATCAAAGTCAGCGGTATGGCGGCAGCATTTTGCTTTCCCTATAAGCTTCTGTATAATGCAGCATTTCAGCTGTCTGAAAATATTGTTTGTGGCGCTGACAAAGCAGCAGTCCTCCATCCGTGCCAGACACCTGTACTTTATCGTGGGACAGGCAGCTCAACACACAGTGACAAAATTCCTCTTTGTGGCGAAGTCGTCCTCAACCTTTCAATCCTTCAAGCAACTGCTGTTTGTGAATGTTTTACCTAATGTTGGTCTCACAAAGTTTGCTGCAGAGAATGGACAGCGCACGTGCAACCCCAGCTGGATAAAGACGCATTAAAAAAGCAGGACGCTGTACAGAGAAAAGGAGAAGTTGTCCGCACATTAAACTGTTTAAGGTAACAAAACATTATGATGCAATGTAAAGTACAAGGGCTGCGTTCCAAACAATCATAAGAATTACCTCCTATGTCCTCTACTTACCACTTTTCCTTAACCCTGATGAAAATGTCATGAGGTCAAGGACAGATGGACAGACAGAATCTGACTGACCTTCCACTCGGTGATGTAATCATGCGACGGTGGATGTTATTGATGTGGGTCAGCCATGGTGAAACTACAATGTTATGGAGATGGACTACAAAAAGCGTCCACACTCTCTGGATACGTTGCCCAGTGGGTTCTGACCGTGTTGTTTTATGCAGGCTATAAACTTGGAAAAATGCTGGAAAATATTAGTTAATTACTAAGTTCGGAATGGAAATGAAAAAAAACGTCACAAAAGTGAAACAAAATGAGAAAAGTTTCTCACGCTCACCCTCCTGTCCGCTCTTTACTATGATTACTATACTATATATACTACTATAGGCTATGACTACTATGATTGCATTAAATAGTTATTACATTGACATGCATCTCCCCCTTGTGCAGATCTATGCAGATCCATCCACAGACATGCAGTTTGAACACCTGCCATATATTAAGGCCCTAATGGCCCTTCTCAGGAGGGAGAAGACCCACGGCTGGGTGCAACATATGGAGGAGCTCCTGGTGGTCTTCTGGCTGCCACATGGTCTGTTGTACACTGTTGTCTCCCGGGTGTTGGACATTGTGCATTTCATGTGTGACACAAACATGTTCCTCCCTGACAAAGTGGTCCACTTCCCCACACTGGCACAGTGGGCTGAAATGGAACACAGCTTCCAGACCCTGACCAACAGCCCAGCCTTCAGCCACTGGGTGGTAGCCAATGACGGATGTGCACGTCGCCGTCAAGGCTCCCCATGGGCCACACGCACAAGACCAATAACGGGACACTCTTTTACTCTTCAGGCCATCTGTTAGCCTGGTTGACACCAGACCCTTCTCAGTTGTAACTGAGAGTGGGTCTGGGCAAGGTTCATTCGCAGCCCATTTCCAAAGGGGCGTCATCAACGGACGCAGCTCAAATGCCTCTGGGCACAATTGGATATTCCTTCAACCAATCAGACCAAGGATCCGAGTGACGTAGCAGCGACAGCGGCATCAATGGGTTGCTGCACTTCGGTAGCCGTCATGTTGAATGTAAACAAAAAGCTGCTCGCTGTCGCTGCGCTATCGTCATCGTGTTAAGCCCGCCTCAACGGTTGTGATTGGTGCCTCGATTTGGAAAAATTGGAAATGGGTTTGAATGGGCCAGTCTCCAGACTGACTTGCAGAGCAAATCTCAAATTTGCCGGAAGTTCTTCCGGGTTTTCCCCAGGCTAGCCATCTGTAAAAGCACTGGCAAATATCGGGACATGTTCATGCAATACCCTTTTGTTTCGGTCCACAACACCTGGGTGCTTAGAAACAGTCCAGTTTTTTTCTGGGGCTGTTAGCCATCAGCTGGCCACTTCATCATGGGAAATGGGGGATACCCATGCCTTACAGCACCAGATACACCATACTGGGAACCAGGGAAGAGAAGAGTGGAGGTGTGCTACAACGCTCACCAGCCCAATGCCCGATCATCATAGAATTGGTCATTGACATGATGACGACAGGGTCGAGGTGGTGAGAAAACTTCTTCAAAGCCCTGGAAGTAGATGACACCTTTGTCCCAAATGTTCTCGCAGTGTGCGCAGCACTCCCCAACATGTGTCTGACTGATGGGGACATCCTGGAGCCGGCTGAGGAAGAGCATCCACCAACACCACCAACACCACCAGCCCCTGCGCATGGGAACGAACATGGAGGTGAGCAATTCAGACTGGCAGCACACATGTCCCCCACCTCTACAGGATCACCACTATTTAGTTTTGTTAACTGTATGAATGTTTTATTCTTTTATTTTGGCAATAGTTGAAGAACTTTCAACATTTTGGTTTGCATATTAATATGCTGTTTAAACTTACATTTAAAACAGCCATTTTGTATATTTTTGTTTCTGTATTTATAGTTTGTTTCATATAAATGTGTAATATGTTTATGTATGCACCAACCAGTGTAAGTGTTACTTACCTGGCAATAAAAATCTTATTTTTGAAACAATTTAGTATAACTAATCGTATCTGATTGAACAAGAGAGAAAGGATGTATATTCGTAAGCCATTAGACATTGTACCTTAATTATAAGAAAGTAATAATTAAATTGCATTATTAGAAGAATAAAACTAGGTGTGCAATTCACAAACTCATGGTTCGGATCAAGGTTTTCAGTAATGGATCATGTCAGTTGTCGGATAAGCGCAAAAAAGGTAGGGCGATATTTCATTTTAAATGCTTTCCATTTATTACTTCAAGAACTGTCATAAAACAAAGCGCGTTCAAGCCGGGTAGAGTCGGTCACTTTCCCGGGGACAACAAAGGACTTTCACCCCGGACATGCGTAATCCTTGCAAGTGTTTTTTTGTCGCTTAAACTTAACTGTAATGTCCGCCGAAACGACCGTGGGCTCGCGGTGCCCTTTCCCCGACTCAAAGCCCCCTATTCTCGGGTAACTGAAGTACCAAATGCTGCTGATACGACGGAGCTCTGTAGTCGGTGTCACGGCTTTAGGAGTTCTTCCGCTCCTCCTGTAGCCATGAACGTTTCTATCAGCTGCTTTTAACATGCTCCGTTCACGTGAACATACAACTGATTTTAACATGGGATTGCTGTGGACAAAGTACACACAGCGATACAATGGTAAGACTAAATGAGGTTTAACCATTTATCCAAGTAATTTAAAGGGATACTTCACCGATTAGCATTAAGCTTTGTATCAGTAGAAACCCGGTAGTATTTTCGAATGGCTGTGCTTCCCTCCCTCATGTCCCCCTGGGACTGGCTTTCTCTGTATTGTGGGTCTGGAAATTAACCCACCCATAGGGGGTTGGACTGTCGTCTTTACACGAAGCTTGCCGGAGTAAACCGAGTGTCAGCCATCTTGAAGCTTCGCTGAACAGTCTCTCTCTTTTCAGCAGCAAACTTTTACAACAATTACGTGCATTCAAACTACCGCACGTGTACCACCGGGACACATTGGTACAGATCGGAGAATATGCAGGACACTTTATTACAGACGGAATACTCGACACACTACGCGAGCTTCGCCCGCTACGGAGACCAGCACCTCAGCCTGCGGTGTCGCTCGATGCTGATAGCCGGTAAGGGGACATCCTCAGCGGTGAAACAGGACAGGAGTACGAGCAAGCTAGGTGGAAAGCTAACGCTAGTCGGCCACCTGTCCCATCAATCCTGCTTGCAAGTGTCCGTTCATTAGACAACAAACTGGACTACAGCCAACTTCAACGAAACTCCCAACGCGAGTTCAGAGACTGCTGTGTTTTTGTTGTTGTGGAAACATGGCTGAACAACAGTGTACCGGACTATCCAGCTACCAGGCCTGCTGCTCTTTCGCCGGGTGAGACTAGTGGAGGTGGGCTGTGTTAACACGGACTGATGCTTGTATCCAACTAACTGCTAACTGCTGGTGGAGTTTGTGACTGTTAAATGCCGACCATTCTACATTCCGCGCAAATTTACAGCTGTGTTTATACTCTGTGTTTACAGCCCACCAAGTGCTAATGCTAGTAGGCGTTAGCTGAACTTTATGGAGCCTATAACGTGTGTGCACGAAATGCAGCCTGTTTCATATGTCGTTTTTATATAATGTTATATTTATATATTTTAAATGTGTAACACCACTTGAGTCACGGTGAAACGTTGTTTGGTGTATATGGTTGAAATGACTATAAAACACGCTTGAGTTGAGTTGAATGCCTCACTGTCTGTCTATGTCTGTAAACGGTAGGCGTGGCTTGGGAGTGGACTCATAAAGCAGCAAAGCAAGTGCATTCTGGGATTTGGTGTCTTTCATCCACATGAGCCAAAAACATATTTTCTGGCATCATTTTGGCAACCAATTATGGCACTAATTTTAAAAAAAAATTCACATTTCTACTACATAAGTGACCCATTTTAAAAGATATAGTCATCTTTCCAACGGTGAAATTTCCCCTTTAAATAGCTCACCTTACTGTACAAGTTCCTTCCTGAGACAATTTTTTGGAGTTGGTCTGAATTCACAACAATTGGTTGAATCTTCCTGAATTGTTGCGCTCACGACATCGCAAATTTCTGGAGGGACTGTACCGTTAAAGAATTTTTATGACATAAATATAAAAAAGAAAACTTCTGTCTACAGTTCATAAGAGGAATCAAATGCAAGAGACCAGGCAGGCAGGTTGACAGAAGAAAAGGACAGCCTTAAGGCGTACTCACACTTGGCCCATTGGCCTCAAACCTTGCCCGAGCATGACCTGGAAATAACAGCAAGTTGATGTAGAAGGATTCAATGTTGTAACAGTTTACTGGGGGGCTGAACTGTAGAGTACACACAGTGTACATTTTATTTTTATATTATATCTAAACATTTTTTGTTCACAAAGCTGCCTCATGTGAATAAATGAGCACAGTCTATTCATGTCCAAACTAAGAGGAATCATGAGAAAATATTTTAGCGTAATTGATGCAAATGTAAATTTGTGAATTACTGACACTTCAAAACCACCCCACACACAAACACACACGCACACTATATATATATATATATATATATATATATATGATGTGGTGTTTGGTTGGAGACCCTGTTTAATAGCCAGTTAGTGATAGGCTGCTTACTATATAATGGATAATATAATGGATTTCCATACGTAACAAAGTCTCCTCATGTGTAAAGCAAGGCTCTGTGCTCTTCAGTTCTTGTGACTTAAATGTAGAAACAATATTTGTGTTCATGATTGGAAACCGTAGAAACCGTAGAGATGGTGACTTCCATTTCTACTGACTTTGAAGTCAAGCTTTCTTTCTAAAATTAAAATGTCCAGGTTAACCTCTGTTATATTACTGCTACAATTCTGATGCTTCGAGGACCAGACCCATTGTTGCATGCTAGGATATTTTAAAATAATCTGAAATCAAGGTACACTTACTATATTTTTCCAGCGCTTTTAACCACATCTCACACTCTTTGTGTTACATTAGCTTACAAAGGAAATTCCAATTTCCCAATGCTATTACAAAACACATTGTGGTGTCTCTCAGCAGTTTCCCCACTGCAGGAAAAACAGACATGATGCAACACTGACACCATGTGGAATTACACATATAATACATCAGATGGTTTAAAGTCAAATACAGTATCAGGGATTTGTGTGCAGCAAAAGCGTTTTCTTAAGTTTCCTCTGGTATTTTGGATGATTTTCTTTGGAATCTTGCGTGAAAGGTGCTGTATGCATAAAGTGTTGTTTGGGATTTTATTGATAATGAGTGTAGTTTACAGATATTCAGTCATTGCAATAAGTAAACAAATAAGATACAAAAATATATACAAATAATATAATATTAAAGTAAAAATAAAAGTAATAGTCTAAACAGAGGGAAATAAAAGATACAAAAGAGACACTTTCAAAAATCGTTAATAATATAGACATCAGGAGCACTTAAACAAAGAAATTTGAGTAGACATCAGATATTAAGATAGCTTTCTTATTGGATACCAACTTAAGAGACTCAAAGTATCACCCTGCGTTCATGCCACCTCGGAATAACAGGCACCGCCCCCTGGTTATGTTGTTTTTCCGACAGCGTTCACATGGTCGGGATGCGTGTTCTTCTTCTTCTGTTATATTGGCGTTTGGCATAACAACTTTTTGCATGACTGCCACCAACTGTTGGCCGTAGCCGAGAGCATCAGGTATGTGAAAACATGGAGGCCACAATAACAAAAGATTTTCTGCTGTTTTCTTATGCGAGCATCCAAACAGCACATGGACAGGTGTTTGTTTGTGTTATCTGCAGGACAACGAACGGGAAAAGACACGGATAATGTGTTGTTTTTTTTTATACATGGGCCTATTTATGAATAATTTGAAACATATTATGTTTGTGTATGTTTCTTGGCAGAGGCATTTGTCCACAATAAACAGTTTATTGTCATTAAAATATGTTCAGTGAACCAAAGTCGCCTCCATCAAACGTCAGTTGTCAACAACGCGTCACCAACTGATTCCCACAGGACGTTACGTGAATGGTGACGTTTTCACTCGGAAAAACGTTTTCCCGATGTCCACGAACGCACGGTCAACCTCCAACACCTGCTTTTCGATGATGGTCACGTCGCGTAATTACGTCACTTCATAACGTTCCCATGGCAACAGGGGAAAATGGTTGCTCATGTGTGAAGTAAACGCAACATTTATATATATATATATATATATATATATATATATATATATATATATATATATATATATATATATATATTAGATATATGTGACTTTTTTGAAACGAAAATGCGGGGATTATGAAAACATGCAAGCACCGCATATTTTGTGCGGAAATCGGCAATTTATGCGGCGAAAGTGCGGCATATTTGAAGAAATGCGGCCCCCGCATGAATATGTAGACTTTGGCTGATTATGCATTGAATTATGCGATCGCATAATTGCGTTTTTCTGGAGGGACTGCTAAACATAACCAGTGCCGCGCTGCCTGGCTGAAAGATAGCCATTCGGACCAAGTATAGGCAGGCTGTGGATACCCAACGGCGGAGTGGCCGTGGGCGAGTAATCACTCTATATTTTGATTTATGTAATGAAATATGGGGTGGGTCACCAGCCAACACAACAATAGAGGTTGCAGACTTTTGCGTTTTTACCCTTTAGACGGGAACTTTTAAGATTTCCACGCTGGAGGGCGGTTTCACTTTTTTTGCGTTTTTAAGCCCCAAAAACGTCGTCGCCGTCTAAATGAAAGGCACATCTGATCAAAATATTTTTATGTTTTCACCCACGAGCGTTCTCTTGTAAACACGGCCTCAGCCAACACTACGTTTCTGTTGACCCTTTCCTTGACGGGGTTACAGGTGCATAGCATTGGCGACGGACACACAGGATATTAAACCTGCGTCAAGCCCTTTGAACCTGTAACTGTTTCTCCTCTGTCACTAACAGACAAGTTCGCACACTCTAACTTGAAGTGCAAATTTTTTTTTTATTAAAAAAAAGAAAACGTTTTTATTATTATAATTTTTAGGGGGGCTGAGGTGAAATTTAGGGGGGTCTTGAGCCCCCCTAAAAAGGGTCTAAAATCGCCAATGTTTTGAGCACAAATGAGCGGTATGGGCATCCTCTTAGCACAGATAGGACTGAGAAACACAGAGAGCTTTCCTTGGCCGTGATAGGCTGAACTCGTTTAGCATGTAGCCTAATGTAACGGACATTCGCACTCTAACTTTTAAAAAAAGTAGGCTTCGTATTTTCGTTTAACATATGCAAATTAAAGATTACTTTCCTAAAATAATAGGCTAATATGTGCTTTTTCAGATGACATGATAACTTGTGTTTTTAGAAGAAATAAGTTACCATGTTTCTGTGATGGTTGTTGATTACAGCAGTGTTAAATAAATATGTTGGTAAAACAAGGGCCACGGATGAGTCTCCTTACTTACTGCTACTCTTGTTGCAGACTTGCCCTGAATGCATCCCACGCCGACCGTGAAGGTGGCGTGGTGTCAGGTGCAATTTGCTGGCCAATTGGGGCCCCCAGCCAGGTGCGACCAGGAGCTGCGGTGACGTCACTGCCCGCGCGAAAACAACAAGCAAGTTGGAGATGATGGAGAGCAAGCAGAGCCAGGTAAACTTGTCCACTTGACTTAGTTCGTCTTCTTCTTCGAAATGCGGCGGTTTACAAAGTGTGGCCGGAAACCGTGCGTTCAGTGACGTCGCGCGCCATTCGACTCGTTTGGACTTGTTGGTAAACACACGCGCGGGGCTCGTGCTGTGGGGGACCCTGTGTGCTGTGTGTGTGTGTGTGTGTGTACTCGTGCGGCCGGTCGGGGCCCAGCTGCCGCCCATCCCCTCATTAGCTCCTCTGTCCTCTCGATATTGTTATACCTTTTTAGAAACACTAACAAACAAAGAAAAAAAACTATCAGAACAAAGAAAAAGACTCAACATAACATGATTTTGGGTCTTTTGGATAAATATTGTCACAAGATATAATCAGTGCAATCATTATGTCGGGACAGAAGCCAGTTTCAGTGTGGATGCGGTCTGGGATTGATTGTGATTGGTAAATTGAGTGGAATTGTTGGGTCTTTTTTAAATTATAGAGTGTGGTCTAGACCTAATGGCATCGATTTGCTCTATGTCACTCAGGGACAACCGTGTTATAAGTTCAGGGGCCTGTTTCACAAAACCAAGATAAGGAATTAAGCTGGGATTTCCCCGTTATCCTGGATGAATTTAGTCTTGACTCGGTTTCACGAAAGCGGAGGCACATAAATCACCATGGAGATTTATTCTATGCAGCTAGCCTTTTCTAATCATCCAGCAGTGGTTTTACCTATTGTTATCAGCCTGGATTAAAATACAACAGGTGCATATTACTGTTCATTTAAGTACTATTGTTTTTATTTAAAGTTGTGACCATTATATATTTTTTTATAATTATTCATGGCACAGTCATTGTTACTGTTATATTGCTGTATGAAGACTGCTGTTCATATTGTTGTTAGAAGTTTAATTAATATATTATGGCAGTTGTTGAGATAATTAGAAAAGGCTGATCAAATTTCGAATGTGTTTTTAAATGAAGTCTGTTACTAAGGGCAATACATTCAATGCTGTACATTTCTATAGTTGACCAATGCACCTTGAATTATTTTTGTTGATTAATTTTTTTTTATTATTCTTTAACAATAAGGATCATGTTTGTTCCGCTTCCATGTGCGTTGTATTTGGCATTCTTGGCACACAATTTGTGTTGTCCAGTAAACTGGGACTATAATTTGGGAGGATTGTACAATTTTAAGAACATATCCTAATTGTACAATCCTCCCCAAATTATAGTCTTAGTTCACTGGACCAGTAACTATCCAGTGATGTAGGCTACTGTACATTCATGTGACAACAGGGAGAGGACACCTCAATGGTTTTTGACCTTATATTTTGCTGGGGGGAAATAACTGATGAATATACTCTGTTCCATTCATGTTTACAGTGTGCATGGAATTTATCACTTAATTATCTTTATAGTTTCTAGATTTTAGAGTCCAATTTCTTCAGTGTCTTTATTTTCTATGTCCATATATATGAGGGAGCAAGGCATATAATATGTAGAGAAGGAAACTCGGCCTCTATACAAAAAAAAAAAAATTGAATGATAGTCTAAAAATATACATTTATGAACTACTGCTCTTAACTGAAACCATTCAATGAGTCACTGTCATTTGCAAAAACAAACAGTTGTACACTTTGCATTAAAAGCGAGCAGTGGAAGGTAATATGACTTAGGAAAGTTATATTTTAGCCCGTGAGAGAGAGGGAGGAACAGCGTAAAAGAGATATTTATGCGTCATATTCTAGCATTGTAGAACATTGATCTTCATGGTAAATTTCCTGAGTAACATCTTCTGCTCACTTTTAAGGCAAAGAGTACAACTGTTAATTTGTGTAAATGATTAGCAGCCTAATCCTTGAATGGTATGATTATGACGGTTTCAATTCAGAGCCGTGGTCAGTTAATGTATATTTTTAGGCTGCTTACGCATTCAATCGGTCCGTGATCGTCTGCCTCGCTTCCTCTTGCTGTTTCATTACAGCGGCCGTGTTTCTGTTCTTTTTATACAAATAATGTGTTTCACGTCTTCATACTTCCACAAGAAGCTGCTGCTCACTCTGTATAAAGTATGTACAATGCGTATTCTCTATTTTGGCATCAGTAAATCTGTGATCGACCTCGCGGTCTTTTGAGGAAAGCTGTGGACGCGCATCTATCTGAATGACTTCAGCCTGACTCGACTTAGTCGCTCCTCATCAGCCGGGCTTGGCCTTCGTGAAACGCACCAAGCCAGGATGCACAGATTAGACTAGGTCAAGCCTCGCTTTATCAGTTATCCTGGATTTATATATTCTGCTTTTGTGAAACCTGTTGACCTGGAAAAGACTACATTTAGGCTGTATCACAATTAGGGCTTTTACTGATTTTATTACTTTTGCAAAACAAGATCTTGTCGTCACAAAGACCTACAACTACCTTGGTGTGCTACTTGATTCACACCTTGCATATCGGGAACACATTTCTAACTTAACAAAAAAGCTGAATCAGAAACTCTATGTGTATAACAAGATTAGATCATATCTTTCCTTTTCGGTTTCTGAAACCTACCTAAATGCAATTGTGCTTTCAACAATGTCCTACCGTCTTCCAATCTGGTCTCTTACCACTAAGGACATTACTGAACCAATAGCACGACTATACAATCGAGCTCTCAAGATCCACAGTAGTCTTCCAAAGCGGTCTCACCATTGCATTGCCCTCACACGCTCAAACGCTCTGACTTACCAGAACTACATAAACAGCCACCGCTATTACATTTTATTTTCAGATTCAAAATAGCACTTCACCAACACTCGCTGCACTTCTCCCGACACACAATATGAGACCAGTATGCTTCACTAATTCAGTCTCGCAGGCATTCATTCCAGTTCCCCCATACAAAAACAACTACGGTCAGAAATCCCATTCGACCATTATCATCCATCACACATTTTAAAAAGTCATATAAACAGTTTCTTCTTGGTAGTCATACATGCACACATTGATTGTTCATGTATTGTTTTTAGTTTTGTTTGTCCGTATTTAATGTTTTATTTATTTGTATCCGTCTAGTCCATGATAATGTCCTGTATAAATGTGCCAAAATTGTGTTCAACGTTCTATGTTGCTGCAGAACAGGAACCTGCTGGAAACCAGTTTTTAAACTGAGCCAGGCCCGTTGATTGTAACTTAATTGTTGCTTTAAAATTTTTTCCTGTATAATAAATCCAATGAAATGAGGATATGAGGAAAATATGCGATAACGTTGTTGAATATGGCGATAATAACGATATTACTTGCGATAAATAAACAGAAATTGAAGTGTTCTCGGTTCCGCTGCTTTCAGCATTCATTCTGAAATACAACAAACTGCTTGTTGAATTTAAAACAAATGAAAGGAAATAATTTCCAACATTCTTTTAATGAACAAATTGACATTCTGATTCATTCTAAAGTGTCATTTTCTGCTGATATTTTCTTTCAAGTGACAAATCAAATCTCTGAGGGTCTATGCAATGTGTAGCAGCCTTTCGCGATGTGTTTATTGCGCCAGTTGATATCGCGATGACGGTAAGAAAGTGATATATCGCGCTAGCCTCGTGAGACCGTCCTGATCTCGCCAGCTCCAGTTTTCTACTCTCAGATCAGTCTGGCATCTTGAGATAGAGGAAGATTTCGAGCCGTTCCTCAAACGACCGACCAATCAGCGTTGGTTTTGAGGCGGGTTTAGGTGTGACGCAACGAGCGCGCAAGTTTTATCCGAATTAGAAAGTATTCCTTCATTGAAAGAAGAGCAAAAACCGGCACTGGAGGCTTTTCTCAGAGGAAAAGATGTTTTTGCTCTTCTCCCGACTGGTTTCGGCAAGTGTTTGATCTGATTGGTTGATTTGGCCCATCTATCACCAACATAGGTGGTGATAGACAGATGGTTTATCCAATCAGCTAACTAGTATTTTCGCCCCAATCCATCTGGCGGAGTCAGGTTAATATCGTGCAGCCATACTCGCAATATAATATGACCAAAAACCTGGGTGCTTCTTCTTTAATAATGACATCAATCTGATATTCAGGGTTTGTCCTGACTTAGAATGGGCCTTTGGGGGACTATGCAGGGCAGTAAACATGATCAGTCCGCGTACAGTAAAGGCAATGAGTCCGAGTTTCCTTATTTGACAGAAATCTATATCCCTGTTATTTCTGACAATTTGATAAACAAACACGTATAGTATGCTTGCGTTAGTAAAACCCCAGTTAACAAAACTGGTTAAAAAATAATAATAATCATATTTAAAATGGGTAAAATGAGATTATCTCTCATATTCAAGTTCATGTTCTGCTCGTTTTACAGTTGTATGTTAAATTGCTCTTAAACACATTTAGAGAGGATTTGAGTTAATTGGATTCTCAATACTTGGTGGTGATTTTCCTTTGGGGTTGGCTAAAACCTCTTTGGGGTGGGGCGAGGGGTTGTTAGCCAAAAACCAGTTGTTAGCCATAATCTACTGAGGTGTACTTGATTTAAAATAAATGGGCTGAGGCACAGCGACAGGTTGACGAGGAGCTGTTCCCACTCTGTTTCCCCCGTCAGGTGCTGAACGCGGAGCGGGTGCAGGCGCTGGAAACCTGGCTGAGAACGACCGGCACCAAGCTGACCCAAGTCAACGGCCAGAGGAAGTATGGAGGACCGCCGGAGGGTGAGAGAGGCTGCTCGGCTCAGCCACTCTGCATTTACACTCCAGACCGCAATCAAACTAGTCTCGCATTGCCAGACCTTCCTCCACAGCGCTGCAAAGGAAGGTCTGGCTAGTCCACACTCCCTTCCTGGATGCTTGTTTACGAATCCTACTATGGCCACGCTCTATGAAGCAGCTCGATTGGTTGGGGTTAGGCATTGACCTCGAGTGGTTAAGGTTAGGATAGCCGATTGGTCAGGGGATAGGACTTGAACAAATCAGGTTACGTTACCTTGCGTAAGCATGGCCGCCTGGCCAATAGTAGTGTGTGAATGCTATTGAATGGCAGGTCTCGGCGTGGCCATAGCAGGATACGTAAATACGCGTCCTGGATGGGAGAAAAACATGTTCTGGTTTATTGGCATTTCTTTAAACCAATCACAGTCGTCTTGGGCAGCTCTAAGCGCCGGACGGAGCCACGGTGCCTCTGCAAAATAGTCTTGTGAAGGAACTTGTTTTGGTGGAACACGTGAACGTTCAAAAGTAGTTTTAGTCGTGCAACAGAAAACTCAGATTGGACAGATGCATCGATATAATCAATACAGCATAGTAGGGCGATATTTTCTCTGGCAACACTGTATCGATACACAGACGGCAAATATCAATCTATTATTATATACTGTAGGCGTTGGTCAGTTTGTCTGCTGACAATCCCATTTTGCAGCATAAAATTGAAGTGAGATGAACAAACAGAGAAATGTATCTTAAACTCAAATGAATCCAGGTGTTTTCATTATTTTCTGCTATGCTTTTTGGGAAAAAGCAACTTTAAAATAGTATTTCTTTGGAGTCTGGAACTGATTAACTGCAGTCAAAAGCAGCCAGTGGTTGTAAATTGTTAAGATTTCCCATTTGAACTCCCGTCTCCTCTGCGTTGTTCCGTCAGGGTGGGACGGGCCGGCCCCAGGAGCCCGCTGCGAGGTCTTCGTCAGCCAGATCCCGCGGGACACCTACGAGGATGTGCTGATCCCCCTGTTCGGCTCCGTGGGGCCCCTCTGGGAGTTCCGCCTCATGATGAACTTCAGCGGCCAGAACCGCGGCTTTGCCTACGGCAAATACGGCTCGCCGGCCGTCGCCACCGAAGCCATCAATCTGCTGCACGGGTACGTGGTGGAGCCCGGCTTCCGTCTCAGCGTCCGCCGCAGCACCGAGAAGAGACACCTCTGTATGGGAAACCTGCCGGCCGCCACCCAGCAAGAGGAACTGCTGCAGGTACCGCAGCTCTGGCGCCGCTCGCCTGGCTCAGACACCATGTTTCTAAGCTTTTATCGGAGAGATACACCTCAGTAAAACCTACAATCTTAAAAAAAAAAAAAAAAAACGTCTGAGAAAGCCACAAAAAAGTCATGATAGGCGACAAAAATTACCAAAAATGTGACATGCAGTACACAGTCAAAGATATTTCTCTTTTTTTGATGTGTGCGATGTGTCAATAAACTGTACATGTCTGCATAGGCGCAGATTTATGTTTACCTCTGTGGGTGCTCACGGGCGCACAGCCTTTTTAAAAAATAAAAAATAAAAAAAAGTAGTCAAGTAGTCATTTCAGAACCTTAGGAAATGGACAGCGGCCGACACGAACGCGCACGCCTATTAACTCGATAATAAAGTCGTAAAGTAGGCTATCTTTCAACTCAGTTCAGCGCCACTTCTCACAAACACAGATGGGACTGGAGATGAGAAGTTTAACTGACACGTAACCGCGATCGATGCCACCTGTCTGCACTGGCGGTGGATGTCGATGCACTTGCGTCATTAGGTCTAGCTTTTTTTTAAATAAAAAATCTGTCCATTTTAGTCTCACTCTGACTACCCTAATGCACATGCACGCACTGCATAAAGAGGCGTTTTCTTCCGAGAGACGCTGTGATTGGTGGAGAGGATATGGAGCAGGTGACTGACAGTATGAAATATAACGATATTTTTGACCAAATACCTCTATCGATACCGCAACGATATTGTAGGGTTGACTATTGGTGCTTTCACAAAATATTTACACAATGAGATTTTTGATAACTAATCACCAGTAATGTGGATATAATGACTACGTGGGTAAAGGCAAATAATAGAACAGCTAGAACAGTCTGGGGAGTTCAGAAAATAACATCACTTTACTGTAATGCAGCCTTTTAAAACCAGGAAAACACACCACTTGTCTCATATCACGATATTACGATATCCAAAATCTAAGACAATATCTAGTCTCATATCACGATATCGATATAATATCGATAGATTGCCCAGCGACATAACCAATCGCATTATGACATACGCTCCACTTAGCACCAACTGCAATGTTTAATTTGAAAGGATTGCAGCCCACTGGCAGTCTGGCACACGTGGGTGCTCCGGAGCTCCAGCCCCCACGGTATCGGCGCCTACGCGTGTCTGGCCCTCGATGTGATTCTCTTCTTCAGCGTGGCCCTTTTTTTTTTTTTGAAAATGTGCTAAAGTCATTTTTGGGGGTTTTGTACCTACTGTTTTTCTCCCAGGTGCTGCGTGTTCTGGTGGAGGGGGTGGAGAGGCTGTCCCTGAAGGCGGGGCCTGGCATAGAGGGCGTGTCTGCCATAGTCGTCTTCTCGTCCCACCACGCTGCCTCCATGGCCAAGAAGGGGCTGGTGGAAGGTATGTGAGGGACAGACTGATACACGGGACGTGTGTGTGTGTGTGTTTTTGTGTGTTGTGTGTGTGTGTGTGTGTGTGTGTGTGTGTGTGTGTGTGTGTGTGTGTGTGTGTGTGTGTGTGTGTGTGTGTGTGTGTGTGTGTGTGTGTGTGTGTTGTTTTTGTGTTTGTGTTTGTGTGTGTGTGTGTGTAAACATGATGTTAAACTTTGATATAATTGGGGCTAGAGCTGGGCAATGTATCGATATTATATCTATCGTGATATGAGACTAGATATCGTCTTAGATTTTGGATATCGTAATATTGTGATATGACATAAGCGTTGTTTTCCTGGTTTTAAAGGCTGCATTATATCTATCGTGATATGAGACTAGATATCGTCTTAGATTTTGGATATCGTAATATTGTGATATGACATAAGCGTTGTACCAGACTGTTGTAACTGTTCTATTATTTGCCTTTACCCACTCAGACATTAAATCCACATTACTGATGATTTTTTATCAAAAATCTCATTGTGTAAATATTTTGTGAAAGCACCAATAGTCAACCATACGATATCGTTGCGGTATTGCTATCGAGGTATTTGGTCAAAAATATCGTGATATTTGATTTTCTCCATATCGCCCAGCCTTAATTGGGGCTTAGTTAATCGCTTTCAAATCGAGATTTGAAAGAATGTGATTAGCTAATCGTGAAGGCATGTGAAATATTTTATATATTTAATATAGTTTGGTGTAGAATTTGATTTAAAAAAAAAAAAAAAAGTATTCCTCTTTTCATGATTATCTTTACTCTTTGTTCATGAGATACACGCTGAAATAATGTTACACATCCTATCTTCAGTGGATCTTTCATGTATTTATTACTTTATTTATTTAACATGATCGTAGAAGAAGCAATATGTAGCTAAAAAGATTCCCAAATCGAATCATAATCCCATCATATGGCTGAAAAAAATGGCAATCCGATTTTTTTTTTTTTTCCCCAAAATCATTCAGCCCTAGATATAATGCAGAATACTTTTTTTTTTTAAACCAAGAGATTCATCACAGTGATAGATACGTAAATCTGTGGACTTGTGACGACCTGCACCTGGCAGTTCTTCTGCCGCGACTTATCAAACCTCTGATTGGTCGGCTGTATCTTCTTTTTGTCTCCAGCGTTCAAGAAGAAGTTTGCGATCAACGTCTCGGTCAAGTGGCAGTCGGCCGCGAAGCCGAGCGCGGACGAGCAACACAAACTTCCCAAGAGCCTCGCGCCGTCCCCCGTGAAGCCGCCGCGCCACATCCTGCCCTCTCAGCCCTCGGGCCCGCCTCCTCGCCTGGCCCGCCCTCAGTCCACCCCGCTGGGTTTCTGCAGAGCCGTGGGTGGACCCAAGGCCCCCCCCGCTCCCAGCTCCACCTTCCAGGGGGCCCCGGCGTCTCCGGCGCCCGCCCCGTCCCCTGCGATGCTCCTGAGCACGCTGTGCGAGGCGAACGGCGTCGGCCAGCCGTTCTATGAGATTTACTACAGCCACGCTGGGCCGGATGGATTCCTCTACTTTACCTACGAGGTGTGCGTCCCCGGGACGAGCGCGCCCTTCAGGGGGCTGGTCCCCATCTTGCCGGGACCCACGGCCTCCAGCATGTGGGAGGAGGCCCAGCGGGCCGCGGCCCAGCAGGTTCTGCACAGGATGTACAGTAATGAGTTGGCCCACTGACCCGCTCAGCAGATCCACCCACATGTATAAATATATACAGCACAGTTATGTTATATCCTTAAAAAAAAAAAGACGTTTAATCTTCTATGTAGTTTAAATGATTTCTGCATGCTTTTATGAGAGTAGTTTGTCTTGTTTTTATGAGAGTAGTTTGTAGTTTGTCTGGTTTAATCTTCTGTGGCTTGTTTTCTGCATGTTTTTTCATTGTTTTTTATTGTGTTGGATTGGTTCCTCATTTTAATTAAATGAGTTTTGAAAAGAAAGTGGGATGGTGGTGTTGATTTGTATAGAGTATATAAGTAATATAAGTATAGAATGAAAGATTAACGTACTTTTTAGTGATCATCACGCCTGCTTTTGTTGGTGAGTATGTGTAGTAATACATGTGGCCTGGCATTAAAAAAAAGTTAAGTTATTTCCCACCCTGATCATTATTAGTTTCCCATAGTGCAACAGGCCCACTGTACTCAAAAGTTAATTGTCATACCCAGTATAATTTGGACTGCGGCCATTAAAGGAAATCCAGTCAAGGATGTCCCTCCCTGCAAGCATACATTCTAAATATGATTGTCCTAAAATCATTCATCTACCCAGTTACCAAAGGTTTTAACACCTCCATCTCTGCAGACTGATCTCATGAAGTGGCGTATGTATGGCACGCCAATTTGTACGCAATTGTTGGCGTGTTATCAAGACGCATACTCGCTTTTTAGCGTGTTTATCAACGCTGTTCGGCCTCCAATTGACTTACATTACCTTGCGATTGCGTGTGAATGTACGCCGTAGCGAGTAGTACGAAAGGGCGAAAATCCGCGTAGGGAAGTTGGTCGGGGTGGAGGATGGGTGAAAACACAGGACTTTCACACAGGGGAGCGGGGATCGTGTCCCGTGTGTGACATTTCCTTTCCTTCTCCTAAACCCAACCCGCGTGTGACGTTTCCTAAACCCAACCGTAGCCTCGCGATAACACACCACGTGGCTTTAGAAAGGGGCGTGTAAGTTTACGCTGTGACGTCGCAGACTGCCGTCCGCTGTATACAGCGTAGACATAACACGCGGATAGCTCAAAATGCGTACACATGACACGCCACCTGGCTTTAGGAAAGCGGCGTGTATGTTTACGCGAAGTCATGATATCACGTCGTTGATCTCTGATATCAAACTACAGCCGTCCACATGGCTTCGTGCTACTAAAGGGAAGTGAGAAACCTCTTTAGCTGGGTTTCATCACACCCAGGTTTTCCACTGGGCGCTGTGCTGCGTTCAGGTTCTATTCCGTCATCCATACCACCGGTATCAGCGTCTCAGCAGCGGAGCATTTTGCTGCCCAACTCGCAGATTAGGTTGTTTTTAAAAAGTACTTTACAGAACAATCCTGTGTTTATTAAGCTAGTATCTATTGACTGGATAGTCTCACCGTTTGCTGTCCCAACGCCCCGCGGCTCACGTTAAAATAGACCTGGGGGGCGTAATCTGGAGCGGAACGAAGAGCCGCATCACGTGCGGCTGGTGGAATATCAAGCACAGATTTGAATGGACGCGGGGGCCACGGCGCCTCTGGAAATGTAGCGCAGACGCACCCGCTAGGGGAAAAAAGGGGCAACAGCCTTTTCACTGTTAAAACACACACACCACAGTCAACACAGTCAACACAGTCAACACAGTCAACACAGTCAACACAGTCAACACAGTCAACACAGTCAACACAGCAGCTGTTTATAGTATTGAGCAGAATGATGAATGCCTTTATTTCATACACTTGACGGTACAGCCATGTTTGATGAAGGTAGAAGTCGCGCTGCAGTAAATCATGAGGTGGGTTCAGGTAGGACAGCGGCCGGCCTTGGTCCTGGACAGATGACGGGTTTCTGAAGACCGATGTAGCTCATTAATGTGATGAAGACCAAACTGATCTCCAGCAGCTTCATGGAGGAGAAGAAACTGACTTCTTGGGCTTGAATAGTTAACATCAATGATTTTTTTTTTCCCTCAGAGCACATTATTAAACAACGATAACACACAATCCAAAACACATAACATTCCGTGTCGGCTGCAACTTTTAGAGTCTAGGTGGTGTTCTCCAGTCACACCGCCAGTTAGCGTCATTGCTTTTGGCGTGCTGTGTTGCAGCGTGCGACGTGACTTGTCATTGGGCAGAGCGTCTGTGTTTTGAAGTGATGGGGGCGTTGGCGGTTGGCTAGGCCTCCGAGGTCCTCTTCCTGATCTCAGCTATAAGATCTGCTCTGGAAATGTCAACCTGAGGAGAGGAAACAGGACGGGGACGTTAGTCCTGCAACCAGCTTCTAACCACCGTGTCAGTCTAACAGCGGCTCACTCAGGCAGAAAGAGTGTGTGCACATCTGTATCAAGGCTGGCTGGGAGGGTGATAATGATGAATAATCCTCTATCATGCTATATTCACTTTGTTTAGTGCATGTCATTCATATCATAACAGCACATTTGGAAGCTAGATCATCCTCCACCAGTTTACTCTTGTTACCATCATGTTCCTGACTGGTTTCTGAGTTGTGTTGTCTCTGCTGTTTACCTTTCACTGGGAGGTTTTAGGTTTCTGTCTTATACCATGTAAACTCAGCACACTTTTAGAAGACTGCTAAAGGTCTGTCTGTGTGTGTGTATAGCTGTGGGTCTGTCTGTCTGTCTGTCTGTGTGTGTGTGTGTATAGCTGTGGGTCTGTCTGTCTGTGTGTGTGTATAGCTGTGGGTCTGTCTGTCTGTGTGTGTGTGTATAGCTGTGGGTCTGTCTGTCTGTGTGTGTGTGTATAGCTGTGGGTCTGTCTGTCTGTGTGTGTGTATATATCTCTGTCTGTCTGTGTGTGTGTGTATAGCTGTGGGTCTGTCTGTCTGTGTGTGTGTATATATGTCTGTCTGTCTGTGTGTATATATCTCTGTCTGTCTGTCTGTGTGTATATATCTCTCTGTCTGTCTGTCTGTGTGTATATATCTCTGTCTGTCTGTCTGTGTGTATATATCTGTGTGTGTATATATCTGTGTGTGTGCATATCTGTGTGTGTGCATATCTGTGTGTGTGCATATCTGTGTGCGTGTATATCTGTATGTGTGTATACCTGTGTATGTGTGTGTGTATACATCTGTGTGTGCGTGTGTATATATCTGTGTGTGCGTGTGTATATCTGTGTGTGCGTGTGTGTGCATGTGTGTGCGTGCGTGTGCGTGCGTGTGTGTGCGTGTGTGTGTGTGTGTGTGTCCGTGGCACCTCCTCTCTGGTGGCCACGACGCGGAGTTTGACCACTCCATCTTTCAGCTCCTGTTCTCCCAGGATGGCCACCAGCGGGATCCCCGACTCCTCGCAGTGCTGCAGCTGACTCAGCAGTTTGGGGTTCTTCTTGTACATCACCTCTGCCTGGAACCACACACGCACAGCATTCAGTCCAAAATAAAGACAAAACCCATCCAAACCAAATTCTGTGTGAAGTTTATAAAAAAAAAAAGAATAGAAATACGGCAGTCACAAAAGGTCCTGTACCTCCCTTAAAGCGTGATTTCTGCTTCTGCGTTAAATCGACGCCGTGGCTACATACGTAGGTACGTGGAGATAGCGACCCTACGCTGTAGCCCGACGTCACCCCTCAGCCGTTGCTGGAGGCAGCAAAAAAAACACCTCTGACTAAACTATTTCAAAATGGTGGGTTTGTTCAGGACACCCCCGTCTGCCGCTAGCAATGACGACGCGGGGATTAGTGACGATTCTCTCCGACCAATCAGTAGTCTGCAGGTTTTCACGTCACCTTTTGGTATCGCCTCAGCTCGCTTGGAACCTCGACGGAGGTGGTACTAAAAAAAAGGTACCCGTTGGCAGGTACACCGTTTGACTCTAGAGTCACTACTCACTCTGAAGATAATCACGTCACTCTAACACACACACACACACACACACACACACACACACACACACACCTTAATGCCAGCGTCCCAGAGCTCCGTGATGAGTCGCAGTTTCTCCTCCAGCAGGTTCTTCTGCGCCGACGCCACCATCACCTGAACCTCCGTGGTCCGGACCTTCTCTGCCGATGCCTGAACAACACACACAGTTACAGTCTGAACAACACACACAGTTACAGTCTGAACAACACACACAGTTACAGTCTGAACAACACACACAGTTACAGTCTGAACAACACACACAGTTACAGTCTGAACAACACACACAGTTTCAGTCTGAACAACACACACAGTTTCAGTCTGAACAACACACACAGTTTCAGTCTGAACAACACACACAGTTACAGTCTGAACAACACACACAGTTTCAGTCTGAACAAACACACACGTTTCAGTCTGAACAACACACACCGTTTCAGTCTGAACAACACACACAGTTTCAGTCTGAACAACACACACCGTTTCAGTCTGAACAACACACACAGTTTCAGTCTGAACAACACACACCGTTTCAGTCTGAACAACACACACACAGTTTCAGTCTGAACAACACACACCGTTTCAGTCTGAACAACACACACCGTTTCAGTCTGAACAACACACACAGTTTCAGTCTGAACAACACACACAGTTTCAGTCTGAACAACACACACAGTTACAGCCTGAACAACACACACAGTTACAGTCTGAACAACACACATAGTTTCAGTCTGAACAACACACACAGTTTCAGTCTGAACAACACACACAGTTACAGTCTGAACACACACACAGTTACAGTCTGAACAACACACACAGTTACAGTCTGAACAACACACACAGTTACAGTCTGAACAACACACACAGTTACAGTCTGAACAACACACACAGTTTCAGTCTGAACAACACACACAGTTTCAGTCTGAACAACACACACAGTTTCAGTCTGAACAACACACACAGTTTCAGTCTGAACAACACACACAGTTTCAGTCTGAACAACACACACAGTTTCAGTCTGAACAACACACACAGTTTCAGTCTGAACAACACACACAGTTTCAGTCTGAACAACACACACAGTTACAGTCTGCACACACACACACCAAATTTTGCTGTCCGAGCCCGGCCCACGTCCGACAGGCATTAAGATATGTATGTCCGAGACCGACAGTTAAAATCTCATTTTCCCTCATACTAATGACTAGTGTTAATTTCGTCAGACGAGACTAAATATGTTCGTCAACGACCTTTTTTTCCATGACTAAGACGAGACGGTGACGAGACTGCGCCAATGTTCAAAAACGCTGACTAAGACTAAATTAACATGCATTATTGTTGACGAAAAAAGACGAGACTAAAATGTTTTGCATAAAATAAAAACTAAGATAAAATCGTCTCTACTTTTTCATCATGAGATAGAATATTCGGCTGTTACTGAGACCCGGTGCTACGGCACCGACAGGTGCCCTAACGACCGTTATCTACCGGACCGAATAGCCTGCGCTTCTCTCTGATGCTCCTAAACGGACGTTAGAGTCAACCGAAACATCGCTGCACGGGGCGCTAGTTAACACTACACTTGGCAGCAGGTAACGTTAGCCCACCGTTAGCTAGCAGTTGGATTTAACACAGTTAAAATGCTGACAGCTAAACGCTGTAAAGGTTTGTCTCTATTTCCAACACGAGACGTACGACAGTCTGCAGCTGCCGTTGTTTGAAAAACACATGTTGTGTTCACTTGAAATACGCCTCGCCAGTTTTGTGCTGCATTTATTTTAAAGCGCCCATATTATGCTCATTTTCAGGTTCATACCTGTATTTTAAGGTTGTACCAGAATAGGTTTACATGGTTTAATTTTCAAAAAACACCATATTTTAGTTGTACTGCACAGCTCTCTCACTGCTGCAGATCCTCTTTTCACCTGGTTTCTGTTTTAGCTACAGAGTGAGACCTCTTTTCATCTTCTTCTTCTGTACTATCTTTGATTGCACTCGCACATGCTCAGTAGCTCAGATGTAGAGCATGTCAGCTAGCTACCTCTAGAGACAGTAAAAGAAAGCCTGTTTCTCCAACTTTGGTCAGTTACAAGGCAGGATTAGCAGGGAGACTTCTAAATGAGGGTGCACATGTAAGTAGTTCTTTGATTGAGAGATAAGTAGCACGCTACGAGCTAACAGTTGTGGTTAGCCAGCTCATTTCGGACTGTGACGTCACAGTCCGAGCCGATTTTGAACAGCTCACCAGGAGACTGAAGGCAGGACACATTCAGAAACCGTATCTCACTCAAAACAGCATGGATGGATTTTTTTCAAAGTTTGTATGTGTGTGGAAGCACCAGAGACACAAAAGAACACCCCAAATCCCAGAAAAAGTGATTTTTTCATAATATGGGCACTTTAAAATATCCTTTCCCCATGCAGTGGTTGTTTTTGTCGTTTACTGGTGAAATAAGGTAGAGGCTCAATATTTATATAACTTTATAGCATTTATTTTTATAACTTTATAGTTTTATAGAAATTATAGAAATAATTTATTTAAAAAAAAGACTAAAATGTTTTGACTAAAACTTGACTAAAATGGCGAGACTTTTAGTCGACTAAAACTTGACTAAGATACCTTGAGTTCTCTTTTGACTAAAACTAGACTAAAATGACGAGACTTTTAGTCGACTAAAACTTGACTAAGATACCTTGAGTTCTCTTTTGACTAAAACTTGACTAAAATGACGAGACTTTTAGTCGACTAAAACTTGACTAAGATACCTTGAGTTCTCTTTTGACTAAAACTAGACTAAAATGACGAGACTTTTAGTCGACTAAAACTTGACTAACAAAAATTTTTGGCACAAGACTAAGACTAAATTAAAAATAGGTGACAAAATGAACACTACTAATGGCACATGTAGGCTACATTTTTGTGTGGAAAGCCCGCTTTTATTAAGCAACTGTAGGAAGGGATTCGGAAACGTCAACAGATGAGCGCATCAGCGCACACGGGGCAACAAGCGCGCGTTAATAAGCTGTTGAAATGGACAATGTGTTAAACCTTTCCTGCTTGTTTCGCTTCCGACCGTGATCAGAAAACCAGGGGAGACTCGGGGACACACACGGTGTACAAAACTTCAAACGTATTCCACCAACTCTGCTCCGGTTGCATACAACACGTCTGCTTCCTCTTTCTCTCTTCTGCTAGGGCTGTGTATCGGCAAGAATCTGGCCATACGATACGTATCACGATACATGGGTCACGATTCAATATATTGCAATATATTTCGATACTGTGCGTGAGGCGATATATTTGGTATAATTTTAGAAAAACTCATTTAAAAAAAAAAAAAAAAGACATGATGTGCATAAAAGTCAAAGAAGTTTACTTTAGGTAAACAATTCAGTACACAGAAAATCAAACTGCCAGTTTGGGATTGTGGATCACAGGTTCTTAGTGAGCTAATGTTTACATGCTAAAGTTCAGCCATAGCTACGTTGTTGGCTTCTAGCTTAAAGTCAGGCACTGCTAGGCACTGTTAGGCAAGGACACTAGTGGTGCGTCTCAGCATAGCCATCTAGCAGGAGGGGGTTTAAACACATTTTTGAACGTTCGATATTTCCTTTTTGGAAATCGATACAGTATTGCAAAATAAAATATCGCGATATTCAAGTATATCGATTTTTTCTTACACCCCTGTCTTCTGCCCACTTTCCACACACACTGAGCTCTCTTAAAAAGGAGCCGCAGCACCATTTTACAACAATGCCTTATTGCGCTGATGTGACCGAGCCCGACCTGAACCAGACCATAATTTCTAAATAACACACACACACACACACACACACACACACACACACACACACACACACACACACACACACACACACACACGGGTACTGTTTGGATTTTTACGATTCCGAACCGGTACTTTTAAAACGATTCTGATTCCTAAAACAATTCCTAAAAACGAGTCTGCCGCTGTCCGGAGCAACAGAGGGAAAATATTTCAGTCAGAACCGAAATTTGCGTTCTATTCCGGTCCGAACACTACCGGTTCCATCGTGGAACCAGGTTTCGGTACCCAACCCCACACCCCCACCCACCCCCACCCACCCACCTCAGCCTTGTGCTCCATGATGGAGAAGATCCTCTCGATGCCGATGCTGACCCCGACACACGGCACCTTCCTGCCTTTGGGATCAAACATGCCCACCAGGCCGTCGTAGCGCCCGCCGCCCGCCACGCTGCCCACGCTGACGCTCTCCTCTGCAGGCGCCCCGTTCTGGGCCTCGGCGGGCGCCGGGGCCACCCCGGCCTGAGTCAGCACCGCCTCGTAAATGATTCCTGTGTAGTAGTCCAGGCCGCGGGCCAGACTCAGATCAAACACCACCTCGGGGAGGGACAAGGTGTGAACAAACAAAGAGAAAGAAAGAATAAAGTGAAGAATAACTAATATTCTGCTGATTGAAGTAAAAACGGCAGTACCTTGTCCGTGACCTGGAAGAGCTGCAGGTAGCTGAAGAGCAGCTTGATGTCCGACAGGCCGGCGCACGCCTGCTTACTCTGAGACATCCGCTGGTCCTGCAGGAGGCGCTCGGCCAAGTCCATGCCACCTGCAACGCCAACAGCGGTTTCACAAGCAGCGCACACTGAGCCACGGGAGCGGACACAGGCGGCGGAGGAGAGCCCTGCGCGGGACCGTTTTTATTGATCCCGCTCCTGCTCGCTCCCCGTGGATTTCTGACCATTACCGCCCGCTCCCGCAGGATGGCGCGTTGGGTCCCGCCCGCACCGGGAACATTAGCTTGACCCCTGATTATGTGTCTTCTCCCCTCCCCCTGCACCAATGTACAATATGGAGGAAAATATCGAATTGCCATTATTATGACTGATATTGCGATTGCAGCTTCGGCCGCGGGTTCGAGTCCAACCTGTGGCCGAAGCTGCGTGTCATTCCGCCTCGCTCGCCCCCCCCCCCCTTTTCATATCTTCAGCGGTCCTGCCTCATAAAAGGCCTGACATGCCCAAAGAATAACCTTAAAATCTGCAGCTCTAGAAGTATGGCGTTCACAATTTCAAACTGTTTTTCCCCTAAACCAAGCCAGACCAGAGATCTTCAACAGGTGGTCTGGGACCCTTAAGGGGGCCTTAGAGTTACTGCGGTGGGGCCACCAAATTATTGTTATTGATTTTTTTTCAAAAATGAAATTGTCTTAACATGAATACAACATATTATTAGCAAATATAAAATAAACCTATTTGTGAAAAAAACAAAAATAAACACTGATGACAGGCTTACTGGCCGGTAGGTAGCCATCCACAGATACAGTTCATCCCATAGACTGTAAATATTAATATTATACTGTTCCACATGTAGGTGTAACATTAAGGTATGTATAAAGGCTTTAGGCCACACGTTATTGTAGGCCCAGTTTAATATGCAAGTTCATTTTATACAATATCTGTAGTAGTCGGGGGTCCCTGCTCTCTGTTAAAGGGTCCTTGGCTTAAAAAACACTGAAGACCCCTGATGTAGAAGACTAACAAAACCAGCAGCTGATCCCCTTGGAGGAGCTTGGACCAGCTGCCAGCTGATTGGACAGCCTTTCTGAGGACAGATGTCTCTGCTTGTGTGAGTTTGGGGGACGTCTCACCCTGCAAACTGACGTACTCTCCAATCCGGTCGGCAGCCTCCTCCGATAAGCCCTTCTCATTCACCATTTCCTTCTTCACGTCCTCCCAGGGCATCTGGGGGGGGGGGACACACAAGGACACGACTCAAAGATAGATACTAGGGATGTAACGTATACTCAACTCATGATTCCATACGATTCACGATACAATTTTCGGATGATTTTTTTTTCAACAGAATTCAAGGACTGAACTCCGTTCACATCAGACTAGTCTCGCATTGCCGGACCTTCCTCCACAGCGACGCGGAGGAAGGTCTGGCTAGTCCACACAGCATTTCGGGATGGGAGAAAAACATGCTCGAGTTTATTGGCATTTCTTTAAACCAATCACAATCGTCTTGGGCGGAGCTAAGCGCCGGGCGGAGCCTCTGCTAAATAGCCTCGGGAAGGAACTTGTTTTGGTAGAACGTGTGTACGTTCAAAAGTTGTTTTAGTCGTGCAACAGAAAACTCTGATTGGACAGACAGTCTAGCTAGCTGTCTGGGTTTACCCTGCAGAGATCTGAGGAGCAGTTAACAAAAAGAGGGACATGCGGGCAGAATTTCAGGCGGCACCTGAACAATCCCGAAAAAAGGAAATGTCGTCGATATAGACTACATCAGACTGAGCGTCTGTGGGCTCCTTTCAGAACAACAGTTGACATTGTAGAGCACTGCCTACGAGTCACGTTTAACCCTTCTGTAAACGAACAGGGAATCAGGTTTGCAGAATAAAAAATAAATAAATTAAAAAAAACAGCTCAGTGCACACGCACACTCACCTTGTCCAGTTTATCCACTGTTGAACAGATGGAGCGGAACTTGTCATCCGGGACGCCGCACACGGCAAACATCCCGTCGAGGATGCGTCTGTCGTTGACCTGGACACGGAGGACGTGGTCACAGAGATCACACCACTGATCAAAGGCGGACTTTTCACCCTTTTCGGTTACTGAGGTGAAATCACACCGGACAAACGTGACAAACCTTGATACGGAAGTCTCCGAGGTCCAGCTCACTGAGGATTTCGTGGACAATCTTCAGACACTCCGCATCTGGAATCATGCCGTCGTACTGCCCTGCGATGTCAAAATCCTGAAACACACACACACAGACCGAGACACACACACACACACACACACACAGACCGAGACACACACACAGACCGAGACACACACACAGACCGGAGACACACACACACACACACACACAGACCGAGACGCACACACACACAGACCGAGACGCACACACACACAGACCGAGACACACACACACACAGACCGAGACACACACACACACAGACCGAGACACACACACACAGACAGAGACACACACACACAGACACAGACACACACAAATTAAACCCGGTCCGTTTCCAAAAGATCTAACCATTCAGCCGGACCGTGGCTCTGTGTGCCCGGCAGGAGTGAAAACGTATCGGAGGAAGTCTCACACATTGGTAGAACTCTCGGTAGCGTCCGCGGGTCATGGCCGGGTTGTCGCGGCGGTACACCTTAGCGATGTGGTAGCGCTTGATGTTGGTTATCTTGTTCATGGCCAGGTAGCGGGCAAAGGGCACCTGAGAGAGGGCAGGTCAAGGAAAACACCCCCCCCCCACACACACACACACACACACACACACACACACACACACACACACACACACACACACACACACACACACACACACACACACACACACACACAGCTTCTGATGCTTAATGATGCTCAATGTCCTTTGATTTTTACAGACAAAAAATTTGATGAGAAAAATATTCGTCGACAATATTTCTTTTCACCACGAAAACCAGACTCAAATGAACAAACGATAACCTTTCCAAAACAAAGAAGAGAGAAGAAGTATGACGAAACGTGATTCTGTATTTCTTCAATGACAAAGAAAAAATTATTGTTAAAAATGTTTGTTTGTTTTTTTTCAATGGCCGGCAGTGGTGGACAAACAGATTTCTGTTAAATAAGGAAACAGACTCATTGCTTTCACTGCCCGCAAAACGATCATGCCAGCTGTTCCCCCAAAGGCCCATTTCCAGTCAGGAAAAGCCCTGCTGTGTGTTGGAAGGATACAGTGAGGTCGTATCTGAGGGACAGCAGCTCTCCTCCCTGGTCTTTGAGGTCGTAGATGAGCTTGGAATCTTCTCCGTATTTCCCCGTCAGCGTCTCCTGCACACCGCACAGAGGACACACCGGTGAATGGGAGACGCCCGGCACACATGCACAGAGTAGGGCTGCACAATACACATTTTTTTTTTTTTTTTTTTTTTATCGTCATCGCGGTATCAACTGCTGCAAATAAACGCGTCGCGAAAGGCTGCGACGTATCGCGAAAGACACTCCGATATTTTTTTGTGTTAGTTGAAAGAAAATATCAGCAGAAAACTTGCACTTTAAACCTTTAATATTCAATTCAATGTTCAATAAAAGAATGTCGGAAATGATTTCCTTTCATTTGTTTTAAATTCAACAAGCCATTTGTTGAATTTTAGCAGGACACTGAGGCAGCAGAAATGCAGAACTGAGAACACCTTAATCAGGGCTCGACAGTAACGGTCGTGGGTGCCCGGTATCTACCGGACGGAATAGCAACGCGGATTTCGGTGCCACCTAAATGTCTGCTCTGCTCTCTGATGCTACGAAACAGACGTGTCCATTTAGTTATCGCAATATTCAACAACGATATTGCACGTTTTCCTCATTATCGTGCAGCCCTAGCACTCAGCGGTGAAGGTGTTCAATTGTGTTGCGTGCAAATCTACCTTGAGTTCGAAAACGGGCGTGTCGATGGTCTCTGCTCCGTGGCGTTTGAAGCAGCCGATGATGGTGTTGAAGACTCGCTCTCTGATGGCCATCTGCTTGGGGTTGTAGTCCCTCGTTCCCTGGGAACGGGAGAGGGAGAGAGAGAGAGAGAGAGAGAGAGAGAGAGTCGGACCGTCGGGTGAAAGCTTTCAGAGGAATACAGCGTTTTCTCTGGGTTCATCGAAGACTTGGGTGCGCAAATTTGGCCGAGGGGTCAAAGGGTCTTTCTTCAAGAAAAAGTGCTGTCTTTCAATAAAAAAAACCTGCGTAGCAGTGCCTGACTTTATGCTAGAAGCTAACAATGTAGCTATGGCTGAACTTTGGCATGTAAACATTAGCTCACTAAGAACCTGTGAACCACAATCCCAAACTGGCAGTTTGACTTTCTGTGTATTGAATTGTTTACCTAAAGTAAACTTCTTTGACTTCTATGAACATCATGTCTTTTTTTAAATATTAGTTTTTTTTAAATTATACTTCCCAAAATCCCAATATATCGCCTTACGCACAGTATCGAAATATATTGCAATATATTGAATCGTGACGCATGTATCGTGATACGTATCGTATCGCCAGATTCTTGCACTAGTGAAAAATGAGTTTTAAGAATGTGGTGTTCTGCAAAACAAATCTGTCGCTTGCAGTCAGTTACGGTTTCTCATGGGTCATGTTAACTGAAAAAGGAAAATGTATTTTGGAAGTATCCTGATGTCCCCGAGTTATGGTCATAGAAGATCCACAGGGAGATACAACAGGAACAGCTCAACACTGTGTGATGTGATCTGTATCTGGATACATTATCTGAATAATGACATCGTTAACAACCCGTATTAACGGACATTTTGATTGATTTGGCCGCTTTGTGATCGGATGGGCAGAGCTGGTCAACTTGTCGACAAACGTGTTGCATTCCAGGTGCGGGGCACTAGGATCTGCAAGGGTCACAGTCTGGAAAGCTACCAGGCCTGCCACGCTGGCACTAGCAGGCTAAGCTACCCAGCATGTCTTACTGTCAGATGACCACCGTTATTATTATAATCTGTGTGTGTGTGTGTGTGTGTGTGTGTGTGTGTGTGTGTGTGTGTGTGTGTGTGTGTGTGTGTGTGTGTGTGTTGTGTGTGTGTATGTAAATAAAAATATATATATATATATATATATATATATATATATATATATTTTTTTTTTTTTTTATATATATATATATATATATATATATATATATATATATATATATATATACACACACACATATTTTCAGAATTATTTCCTGAGTTTGTTTCTGTACCGTTTTACCGTGTACCACTGTTGAACAATGATGAATTTGAAAATGTGAGTTGTAAGCTGAAAGAAAAGAAGTCTGAAACATTGCAGTACAGTTACTGCAGTGAGTCCGTGTCTTCAGACATTCTTAACACGGCAGATGATGTCTTTTGATAGGCACTGCACACACTGGTGGGGAAAGTTCAGCTGTGATAGACGGTTAGTGACATATATTTTACAGGATTCTTTTTATGTGATCAACCAGATGTCATGCTTGCATGAATATTCAATGAGGCATATCACGTTTGGGAGGGAGATTGGAATCTAGAAGTCCGCTTGTTTCTGCATTAATTACATTTGAATTACACGGATGATGTGCTGCTGAAAGAAACACAGTGTATGGTGTGCACCTTAAAAAGGAACATGCCACCCTTTGTTGAAATAGGGATATTCACCGTCTCCTCTATCCAAGTCAATATCTGCCTAGGAAATTGCCTAGTCTTAATCTGCATTGCTATTTGTACTCATTGTGAATACGCAGGCCACAAGAAGTAATTAGGTTTTGTTGGGTCACTTTTACTCACGACTTGCTAATTGGCAACATAGGATTCCATTCACTATGCTAAACTAAGCTAGCAGCGGCGCTGCCGGACTAAGACAATGCACGCACTGAGATAAAAATGCGTTTGCTCACCTATATAAAATATAGAGGAGACGGTGAATAACCCTATTTCAATAAACGGTGGCGTGTTCCTTTAACCACAAGGCCACCTCGTCCCTGCCGTCTACAGCTGTGGGACAGGCAGGCTGGGACAGCAGAAGGCGTGACGTTAGCGTGTATTTTGTTATGAATGTGTTCAAACTGAATGGATGTCATCATCACAGTGAGAGCCAGATTCTATCTGCATTGGATTGCATCCAAGATACAGATCGTATTTTCACACCAGGTTAGCCCAGCAGAAATCATTTCTTATTTCCTATTCCAAATTAAATGCATGTGTTTGAATACAGGAGCACGAGGGTCTTACCTTTGCCGTCTTGAGGACAAACTGATGTTTGCCATCGTCTCCTCCTATCCGAGCCTTGAGCTGCAGCAGTTTGGCTACCTCTTCATCAATCTGCAACACACAACACACACACACCCACACACGTCAAACTTGAAAAACTACAGATGACATGTAGTGACTAGGGATGCAGCGGTTACCTGATTTCACTATTAACCGCACTTTAAAACGTCACGGTTAATTAATCGTAACGATTAAGGCTCCGCTACACTGAGTGTTAACTGACTGCAAGTTATGTGTAGCAGTGTGTGCAGTTCTTATGAAACCTCGACAACTTAAAAGTTTGCGTTTGCGCACATCAGATGCCGGGGCGCAAACATTTTGTTCCTACTATGGCCACGCCAAGACCCGCCCTTCAGTAGCAGCTCGATTGGTTGGGGTTAGGCATTTGACCTCGAGTGGTTAAGGGTTAGGATAGCCTAACCCTGGTCAGGGGATAGGACCTGAACAAATCAGGTTACGTTACCTTGCGTAAGCATGGACGCCTGGCCAATAGTAGCTATTGAAGGCCGGCTCTTGGTGTGGCCATAGCAGGAAATACAAATTTGCCGGGTCCGGTCACTGCGAGCATTGACTGTCAGAGCGACGTACGACGGCGTCCCCGTGCTGGGATAGCTTAATGCTGCAGTGTTTTAACGTTGCATAAAAGTTAGCAAACACCAGGAAAACACCGAGCAGAGCCGGCCCCTGACCTCAGGGCAGCTGCAGCTGCAGCGGGGGAATTCAACCCAAGTTGGTGAGCTTGCTAGCGACTTTATTATTAACGCTGTTGTTAAGTGTTTGTTAGCTTATTAACGCCACCAGTTAGCTAAAGTTAGTTGGTTTAATATTAACGGTCACGTTACAGTTAAGGAGTCAGGAGCCGACATCTGCATTTACAGCGAGCGAGCTGGCAATAGACCTTTTTCACAGCAGACATGTTGACAGGTCACTGTAGGACAAGCACAGGTGTATTCAAAACCATTACTGATGGCTGCATACCACTTAGGAGAGGCCCTGGTACTGTACATGCTGACTCACTGAAACAGCTTACTGGGACACTTGATGGAATGGAGCCATCGTTGAGGTTATCAGTTTCAGCTGTGCTTTTCCTACTACGACAAGTCAAAATGTCTGCTGTGAAAAAGGTCCATAGCGTTACGTTTGTACGAGGCTAAACTCTGCAACTGCTCAAACATGTCACTGACGTTACCGCTAAACGTTACTGACTTCCTCCTCTTCCATCCCCTGTGGGAGGTAAGGCTGCAAAGGAGATCTCTCCATCGCATTTATTCCTTGGCAACATGCTGCGCATCTCCCTGTGACAGGCGCATCTTGTCTAGCAGCTCCTCCAACTTTTAGACACACCAGCTAGTAGGGCCGTTTCTAGCCCCAAAAGGGCCAACTTCAAGGACAGCACTGTGGTCTCCGAATGGGCCTTTGTTTGTGGTGTGACTGATTTCACTTCTAGTCTCTAATCTATTCAGATGAATTTAAATGATAAAAGGTTGATGTTGATTAACATTGATCATGTAATCGTTTTCAAAACTGTTACTGTGTTATTTCTGTTTCAAAAGGCAGCAATACATAACACATTCCAATCTAGAGTGTTTGTGATTTCATACTTTAGCAGTGAAATTAATTAACGCATAATAATCGTGAAGCCGTGATTATTTTTCAGACTATAATCGTACCAACAAAATCTATAATTGTCGCATCCCTAGTAGTGACAGGAGCTTTTGCCACAGCCACACACCCACACCCAGAGGCCTACCTGCGCAGCAGTGATCCCAGGTAGAGAATGCACAGATTGGACCCGTGTTGCAGTCCGAAAGCCCGCCAGACCAGAGCACGCACGAACACAGAACACGGCCAGCATGTTGGTCCCACAGCACGGACAAAAAAGAAAAAAAAGAAGAACAGTACGTCCAGAAATCCAACCGATTACAGTTCAGGAGTGCATCACGGGTACAGAGACGTCCAGTGGAGTTGTATGGGGCCAGCCACGGCAGCCAATCACAACGGCGAGTAGCAGCAGAACCAGGAAGTGAGTTGAGCAAAAGATGTCCACGAGACAGTTGAGGTAGATGATGAAGGGTCATCCAGGGCCAGGCAGGAAGAACAGGAGAAAAGTGGTAAGCAACCCTGTCACTAGGGGAGGGGGGGGCATGACGTATCAATCATCACAGGGTGGAGGGCAGGACATGAGATCACATAAGACCAAAGTCAATCAAAGACACCAGCCCAACGCAGCACACACAATCACGCACAGTCCTGCTCTAGACCCAAGTATCACATCTGTGTCGAGTGCATTTGGTGTTTCCAGCATTTTAAAACATTTAAAAAAATATTTCAACCTGATTTTCCTATGTTTCTGTGTCTAAGTGACCAATGGGAACAACAGTCGTTGACATTGGTCCAGCATTAAGCGAGATCGCTGCAGTCGGCAGCGGAGAAACAAGCTACAATTTAAGTTAATAGGGCAATTGTGCAGCTTGTATTACCTTCACAAAAGTGCTCGTTTTGGCGCTGACAGGCTCAGATTAATGTTCTAAGTGTCTGACAACATTGTGGAAAGGATTTCTAAAAGGAGGTCGACCTTTCTGTTAAAGACTAAGATCCTTTTTTTAAACAAAAACATCCGGGAAATTGCGTTCGCTAAAGCCACCAGACTCCATGTAAATAAACAGTAATTTTAGCATCGTAAAATACACTTAAATCAAAGTCGACAGAAACAAAATAAAACTATGAAAAGCCGTTTTGGGTCGTCTCGCCACTTTTCCAACCATAACAACTCTATATATCTAATATGTTGGTTCTATACGCGCTAAAAGTATTGCTTTTTTAAAATGGAGTCTGGTGGGTTTAGCACTAGCGACTGAATGAGCTGCTTTAGCGCCCTGCTATTATGCATGCTGGCTCACTGTCACCGCTCACTTGAATAGAACAGAGCCATCGTTGATCTTATTAATAACACCTGTGTGCTTTTCCTACTATGATGAGGTCTCGTGTGAAAAAGACCTACTGTCATTTCCAATAACTACTGCACCATGTGTGACTGTATAGACGCGGCCCCTGGTGATGTCATGGTGGTAAAAGGCGGGTCTCAACAGTCCCTGACATAACAGCAGAGAATTCAAACAAGACAAATAAAGAAGGAGACAAAGCATACATACATATATACATATATATAGACTCTTCAGCTAGACATGTTTACTGACAAACAGCTGGCACTCTAGCGCTCATTGAATGGACCTTTTTCACAGCAGACATTTTTGACTTGTCATAGTAGGAAAAGCACAGCTGAAATTGATAACCTTAACGATGGCTCAATTCCATCAAGTGTCCCAGTAAGCTATTTCAGTGAGTCAGCATGCACAATACCAGGGCCTCTCCTAAGTGGAATGCAGCCATCAGTAATGGTTTTGAATACACCTGTCTGCGCTTTTCTTACTATGACATGTCAACATGTCTGCCGTGAAAAAGGTCTCACACAAGACTTCAAAACCCTCCACCTGCTGCAACATCCTCTACGGTGCACGACAGAGGAAGAGGACAATGACCATCATCCAGTAGTCCAGAACAGCTGACTGGCACAAAGTCATAATCTGTGTGCTGGCTAACGATGGAGACAACATTAGCCTGTCATATAGCTATGTGTTTCAGACCACAGACATTAACCTGGCACCTGAAGACGTCGGCTAGCGTTACATACTTTAAATTGTCACAGGCTGTTTCACGTTTGATAGCATCTGCGTGTCTTAATAAGGCAAGTTATTGCATCAGCTAACGTTATATCTTTACACATTTAAAAGTTAATGTTTAGACGCATCGGGACGGAGTCGTCTAAAACCGATAAAAAAATAATAAAACAGATAAAATGTACTAACGCTAAATGTGGTTTTGAGCCGTTTGTTACAGCCGTATCTTTGGTGACATGCAGTCTTTTGTACCTGATGCATGATGTGGTAGCAGGCCAAATGGCTAGCTAGCGGCCCCAGTGCGTAGAGCTAGTAGGCTGTTATACCTAGCTAAGTTACCACAATTTAGATCTATTTTAATGTTCACTCACTTATCACTGTACATATGCACCGTACAATTCAACGAGTCGTGTTTTCTAAATCATTGTCATCTCCCAATTCATTCGGCTTATAAATGGAAGAGGAAGAAGTTTATATTTTATAATGGGAGTTTCATTTTAAATCGTAAGCGTTAGCGGACATAATGTGTGCCGAATAAATAAGTGACCCATAGTAGATCAGACAGCAGTGATTCAGCTGTGGACAACATTGTGTACTAAAGGCCACACTACTTTGACGGAAAGTTAAACAGGGTTTGGTACGTTAGCTAGCTATCTATGCAGTATGGCTAGCTAGCAACCCCGTTCTGTTAAATGCCAAATGGACATGCTGTTGCCCGCATGTGAAGAACTTAACATTACCATTAAAGAGAGTACTGACCTGCTCTTTGCTCGCCTTCTCTGACTTTAACTTCCGAACGACTTCACCTTGGATTTTAATCGCCTCTTGTATCTGTGCCTTGTCTTCCATGGCTTTTCATTAATGTATATTCCGTTAATCACACCGGCGGCAACGCTGTAGCTGTGGTGTGGTGGCCTAAAGCGGATACGGAAACACGTACGACATCCGGTTAATATTTTCTAAATAAAGGTTACATGCAATGTTTCTAGTGAACATGATGAAGACCATAGACTGTAACAGTCTATGATGAAAACATGTACACAGCAGTGTATCCTTACCATAGACTGTAAAAATTAGATCCTTACTACATTCATTGGCATTGTCAACAAACAATTATTATTGTTTCGTTTACATTTCTCAAATTTTTATATTTTCTTGTAAAATTCTGGGAACTATCACTTCGGCCACTAAACATAGACTAATTTGATACGGAAAAATCTTACAACCTATGACCACTTAGGGTTAGGTTTACAGGCTGGGAGCCTCCACTCTAAGATACTGCAGGAGCAGCAAAAGGCTTGCACCTGTTACTTAGAGCAATGATAACTGCCAAACAAAGAAACTGCCAAAACAAAATCGTAGCGTATCTTTAGGCAGTGCATTTCTGATTTAAAGCATTTACAGTAGGCTACAGAGACAGCTATTCGGATATCCAAAGAGACGGAAGGAGTGCCAACATACATTTGAACATTGCTGAGAACACTTAGAGAAGGCACATTTAGTTTCTAGGTTGCCTTTGCTATAAGATTAAAGCAGGGGGTTTGCTCAGGCTAACAACGGTTAGAACTGGACCGTTGTGGAACGGAAAAAGCATATTGAGGAATGGTGGATCCAAGTTTTAGTCAGTTCAGTTTAGGTCATTTCAAATTACATCTAGTAATTTCCAATAAAACAAAATGACAAATAAATCACTATTTTGACCATGACTGCTATTATAAGGCACATAGTGTTTAAATAGCCTCACATGTCGATGTACAGAATCTACGCAGACAGTTTAGGACTTTAAACTATGCATACACACAAACACCTTCCTGTTTAAACAGTGAGCAAAGGAAGACCATAACCAAAGTCCACTGCAGAGGGAACAGAGCCCTGCCATCAGCATGCCTGTGAGTATCAGCGTATTTCTTTATTGTGCAGCAAAAATCGACATTAAGGACAGTAGAGACGGCCACATTATGGGTGATGGAAAGGAACAACTATGTGAGGAGGCGTTAGGGTGTGTGTGGCATGATGGACTTTGAACTTCAGAGCAGTTTCATGAGACTTAGTTTAAGGGTAGTGATAGTTAGATAGTAAGTTCTGTTTCAGACGTGTTGGTGCTTTGACAGGCCTTAGGAATTTAAATAATGAAATGAAATGGTGTACAACATGTTTTGGTGCTTGAATCAACATTGAAGTGGTGGAAGAAGTATTCAGATCCTTTACTGAAGTAAAAGTACTAATACCACAGTGTAAAAATACTCTGTTACAAGTAAAAGTCCTGCATTGGAAATGTTACTTAAGTAAAAGAATATTAATCAGGAACATTTTCTTAAAGTATTAAAAGTAAAAGTACTTAATGCAGAAAAATCCTCCCATTTTAGAAAGTGTAAAGGATCCAAACAGTTGAGTGTTTAATGGTCTAATCATTTCAGCTGGACTTGTCGGCTGTTATGTTGTTGGCTAGTTTAATTTATAATAAAACATCAGATTTTATAAACTACATGTGTTTTGTGTGCAGAAATCTTAATGTGTAAAGTAACTAATAACTATAGCTGTCTGATTAATGTAGTGGAGTAAAAAGTACAATATTTCTCTCTGAAATGTAGCGGAGTAGAAGTAGAAGTGCCTCACCACTGCAGAGTACCAACCAGGATTTAGGAAACTGATGGGCATTTCTCACTGCTTTCTGATGTTTTAGGCTAGACCAGGGGTCTTCAACGTTTTTCAAGCCAAGGACCCCTTAACTGAGAGAGACGGAGCAGGGACCCCCTACTACATATATTGTATAAAATTTGCATATTAAACTGGGCCTACAATAACGTGTATATTCTGTTTACATACATAGTACATAGAATACTAAGATATCAAAATAATAATTGTTGGCATGATCAAGTTTTAATGTTTAAACATACATGTGGCATCTGTGGGTGTCTACCTTAGTGACTACCTTACCTATAGGCTAGTACGCCTATCATCACTGTTTTTTTTTCTACAAATAGGCTGATTTATATTTGCTAATAATTTGTTGGATTTGTGTTAAGACATTTACATTTTTGACAAAACATTATGTAAATTATTATACATTATACCATAATTTGGCGGCTCCCCTGCAGTAACTCTGAGTCCTTTGAAGAACCATTTAAAAACCAGTACTTTTTCTGTGTGCAGCTGTTGAACACAGTGGAGCATTCAGCAGCTAAAGAGAACGATATTTCCCCCAGCAGTTGGATGAAACTGAAAATCAAGCTAAAAGGAGAGAACTAACATTCATCAGGTGGACACAAACAGGACTCCGTATGATCCAGTTGCTCCCTTTCACTTGAATGCATAATAAGAAAGCTGTTTTCCATAATAGCTTTAATATGTCGATGTTGTGTTTACAGCCGGTTGCGCTGCCTCAAAATGACCATTCAATTCATAAATGCAGGTTTATGTCGTAGAGTGGGGTAGGGAACAGCCCTGATTACCATCACTCTCTATCAGAGTACATTTGCATAACTTTTTCACTTTTTCAACTGCTCCATCTCGTACCGCTTATTCTTTGAGTGTTGGTATCCAGCACAGGCGTTTCTGTTAAAGTTGTAGTCACAACAAGTCCATACGTCTCAGTGATACACCTTTTGGAACTTTTAAGGGTCCTGCCTTTTAAAAGGCACTCGGACTGACTGCCTCCCCAAGTTCGTCAAAAAAGTGCCTCGGAACACACCGAAGCGACGCCGACATGAGCGTACGTTCTGCGCATGCGCGAGACGTAATACATCTCCATAACAGCAGGCGGCGCTAATCTGTATTGTCGCCCAAAAAAATCAAACCGGCAGCTGATTGGACGAACGCGTCACGTGGGTCTGGTTTCTCCAGAATTTCAAAGCCAGACCAACGTGTTTCTGAAAACATTTTAAGCGAGAAATAGGCCGTGCAGTTGCTGAATCTGTCTTCATTTCAGATCGACAAAAGTCAGTTTAAAAGATGTTCGTCAGATTTTGAGAGACTGTAGTCACGCTCATCCCGCTCGTCATTTCTGGGTTAGCACTCTACCAATCAGATTGGTCATTGAGTCCGACTTGCCAGATTGTCCGACGGCTGATAATCGGGTTGGTGTGTCAGGGCCTTTACAGATAGAGTAGTTCTAGACCACACTCTGTCATTTACAGAGACACAACTATTTCCCCAAGAGCAAGCATTTGGTGTGACAGTGGCAAGAAAAAACATCCTTAAACAGACAGAAACCTCGGTAAGGCCCAGGCTCTTGGTGGGCGGCCATCTGCCTCTGCCGGTTCAACCCGTTCTCATTCCGAACTCGTAAAATAAGTACGTTTGGGCAGTGTCCTTCAGCGTCTGATGCGACGAAAAAGGCACCCTTCGGCGTATTTGTGTAACGTACTGGGGAGAGCCACAGTTGGATGAGATTTAGCGAGTGGTATGTAATGGGAAATTGCTGCGTAAGGACGGTGGTTGGGGTGGCGAATGGGTAAAACATCGGACTTTCACTCAGGACCCTTACGAAAGGAAAATATATTTACCAATATATTACTTGAAATATATTGTAATATATTACAATATATTATTTTCCATTACATTTTACAATATATTATATATTGAAAAAACATGGAATAATATATTGATGATACATATATTATACAATATATTATATATTGCAATATATTGCAAAATATACAAATTATTGCCACTTTCATATATTCCAAAATATATATTTATATATTTATATTTATAAATATCCACCATAATGTATTCCCATTTATATGGGAAAACGTATTGGTAATATATGTAAAGATATAGTTTCACATCTTTGTTTAATATATGGTAGAATATATGTTAAATATATGGAAGAATACATTTTAAATATATGTAAAATTATATGGAAACATATATGTACAGATATGTTTAATATATGGTAGAATATATTCTAAATATATGTAAAATTATATGGAAACATATGTACAGATATGTGTTTAATATATGGTAGAATATATTTTAAATATATGTAAACCTATATGGAAAAATAAATGTACAGATACATGTTCAATATATGGTAGAATATATACTAAATATATGTAAACTTATATGGAAACATATATGTACAGATATGTGTTTAATATATGGTAGAATATATTTTTAATATATGGCATACATAATTTTTGCCCGGTGTCTTAACGTCTGTTTCAGAGCACCAGAGAGCAGAGCAGACATATCAGTACCACCGAAAGGAGGCGCCGAAATCTGCGTTGCTATTCGGTCCGGTAGATACAGGTTGTGAAGGCACCTGTGTCGTATTAGCACCGGATTTCAGTACCCAACCCTATTCAGGAAGAAGATTTTTAAAAGTAAATGTAAAACGTGGAGGCAGGGAATAAAGGACCCAATCCAGGAAGGTAGGCAGGAGAAGGTTTGAGGAAGGGGATTTATTAACAAAAACACGGCAGCACTAAGGCTGGTAAAAACCCAGGGAAAAATACAAAAAAGCACAAGGCTGAAACAAACTGACAGGATAGAAACTAACTCAATAGACAGGACCAGGACACAAACTAGCAGGGCGAGGAACACAAACTCACGCAGGCAAGACAACGGACACAAAACAATCTGACAAGACACAAAGGGAAACACAGAGGCTAAATTAACTAGGTAACGAGCAAACACAGGACAGGTGACACCAGGGCAGGGGATCAGGTGGAGCACATTAGACAATCACACAGGCGGGAAAACACAGGAAGCAGAACTAGATATGACAAGAAAGAAAATGGACTATCACAATAAAACAGGAAACAGAACATAATACAAAACAAGACCGAAAATCACTCAATGACAAGGAGACAAAACCCACAGTACAAAAACAATACTTAGGGACATACATTAAAGGGGTGATAGAATGATTATATAGGGTATTTCACACTGGTCTTTATGGTCTCCTAATGGGGTATGTAACATTGGTTGGACTGAAAATGGCCTGGTTGATATTTTATTGGCCCTTATGCATCCATGTGTTTTGGCCCTATTTTCAAGAGCTTTTCTTCCAAATATTGTATGCTCATGAGCTGCGCACTGATTGGTTGAGCAAATCCCCATACACACACATTAGAGACGCGCGCTGATTAGTTGAGCGAATCCCCATACATGCACATTTGAGACGACAGAATCAACTATATAAAGCTCAAATATGGGCCGGTTACGAAAATTGATGGCTAATTGCAAATTTGGAAAGATGTGTCGGACTTTAGGACCTCCACACAGTCTGACGAGAAAGCGGCAGCCTGCTGGGCTCCATACCCAGGGCAAAGTCACGCTTTGTGGATTACTGCACTACCGGGGCTCCGCGGCCGGCTGCCGGCATAACTATAATATATTTAGGGCCCGAGCGCCGACAGCGGCGAAGGCCCTATTGAAACTGAAGGAATTATTATTTTTTTCTGCAAATGAATTGGCTTTTTGGGGGGCTTAACATATTCAACAACAAGTCTGGTGAAAATGTATGTATTTTAAGGGTTTCGGGAATACGTGCGCAAAAATGGCTCGCTAGCGCCCCCTACAAAGTTAAAGAAATTGAGCCCCTGCAGTGCATTTGGCGTAGACTCACGAAACTTGGTAGAAATATGTCACATGTCAAGATGTACAAAAACCGTAATTGGAGCCATACCCTAAACCCAACAGGAAGTCTGCCATTTTTTGCCAAGTTCAAAATTAGTACGATTTTGGCCACTTTAACGAACTCCTCCTAGAGATTTCATCCGATCAACTTCAAACTTGTATGTCTGTATCATCTCAACACCTTAAAGATGAAAAGTTGTTAAAAGAAAAACTTCGTCATAGGGCGTGGCCGTGGTGGGGCGGCCATTTTGAGTGTTTAGCGATGAAAAAGAAGTTGTTGTAACTTGAGTGTAATGCGTTGTCGTATCTGCCCGAATTTCTCACCGAATCACAAGGGTCCAGGCCTGAAGACACCTACAGGCCAACATTGACTTTTGGTCATAGCGCCCCCCGCTGGCATCAGGAAATCTGCCTTATATGACAAACATCATCCGATTTACATAAAACTTATAATGTGTGGTCAACATGTGATACTGAGCCGCACCCTATATTTTAACCATGCCCACTTAATCAGGCCACGCCCCTTTCATAACATTTGAACCGTTTAAGGTAGAGTCTTGTGTGAGGTGTCATTGAATTCAGCAGAAAGTTCCTTCTTCATTGATGATGGTTTGGCCTGCCCCCTATGCTTACGTCACGCCCCCTTTTAAAACTAATGACCTGTTTGACGTAGACCCTTGTGTGAAGTATCATTGAACTCAGCAGACTTCCTTCTTCATTGGTGATGGTTTGGCCCGACCCCAATGTTTAAGCCACGCCCCCTTTCATGAATATTGACCCATCTAAGGTAGACCCTTGTGTGAGGTATCATTAAACTCAGCAGAGACTTCCTTCTTCATTGGTGATTGTTTGGCCCGCCCCTTTGTGCTTAGCCACACCCTTTTTTATAAATGATGACCCGTTTATGGTAGAGTCTTATGTGAGGTATCAATGAACTCAGCAGACTTACATTTTTATTGTAAAGGTTTGGCCTGCCCCCTATATTTTGGCCACACCCCCTTTCATAGCTAATGAACTGTATGACGTAGAGTCTTGTGTGAGGTATCGTTGAACTCAGCGGGGTGTTCCCTTTTCATTAGTGAGGATTTACGGCGTCTGAGTGCCACCCAAATGCACGGTCGCAAGGAGCAGTGTCTGCCGGTAACCCTGACGCACGCAGAGGCGCGAGGGCCCGTCCATCGCTGCTCGCAGCTTTAATTACAGTTTGAATTTCAACACGACACTTATATCACAGCTACCCCAAGGTCTTACAAAGCTAACAAAAGCTAACAGTCCGATTTGAATTTAAGACATTTTTATGAATGTGAGGGTTCTTGTTAGGAGAAGAAGCTAGCCAACTATGTGTTCCATTCAATACAATGGGAAAATATAGCGGCTAGCTAGCTACACTTTTGGCATAACTATTGAAATTGAAATTGTTTATTTAAGAGGATAACCCCTTGAGATGAAGCATCTCGTTTTCGAGGGGGTCCTCGAGACAACGGACAATAAGACAAGGACAATACAATACAATACAGCACTTATACATTCACACTCGCTAGAGCTCTCCCTTATCCCACCCCCCCCACCCGCTCCACCGACTCCTTGAAATCAAGTTTGTATATAATACATATTATAGTATTAAGAAACATGACAAAATTTATATATTGATAGCCTACATATAAAAAAATATATTGCAAGGTCTTGATTGCAATATATTTTTTGATATGTAGGCTATCAATATATAAACATATATGATATATGCATATATGGCAATATATTGGAAAATATAAATATCAAATCACATATATGGGAATATAGTGCCCAATATATCACATGATATTTTCCAATGTACTGCAATATATTTTGGTTTCGTAAGGGGAGACTCGGGTTCGCGCCCTGCGTGTGGCGTTTTGTTTCCCCATCTTCGGCGTGTGTTTCCCGGCTTTTGAGGCGTCCTTTCCCCGTTGTTTTTCTCCTAAACCCAACCTCCGCGATTCCGTTCACCCGTCCCGACCAAGCGCGTCAAAAAGGAGGAAAAAGGGACGGCAATAGTGGCGACCAAGCACGTTTACATGAGACGCTAAAGGAGACTTTTAACGTCAAATAAGAACGAGAAAGGCTCCTGACCGAACGTCCTTATTTTACGAGTTGGGTGTGAGAATGTGTTGGCTGGTTGGGACCCAGAGACACTCATACAGATATAGAGAAATATGATTCATATTAATTATAGCTGTCCGTATGATGTACAGTGGCAATTATAGTAACAATAAAGATAATAGAACTTTGACTATTATAAAATATTGTAGTAGCAGTGCAGGACGTAGCGGGCGTGGAGCAGGACCACTGCAGCAGCTGCAAAGAACCCCCTTTCTGCAGTATGGATGTTGACCTTAATAAACCCGCATCATAGACTCTTCTCGTCCACAGGGTCCAGTCAGCATGGAGCTGTCCCCCCCTCCCTCAGGTCTAGAAGCAGAATATGAGAGACTTTTCACCGCAGAATCCCTCCTCTTCCTCCACGAGCTGGTCTCCACATTTAATGAGGAGGTGGATCAGGTGAGACAGCAGAAAAAGCTCTTTTTTTCTATTCAGTGCATGGGGGACGTGTTGAACTCAGGATGAGAAATCTGTGACACTCTCTTCAGGTCCTGCGGTTACGAGTGTCCAGAAAGGCCCATTTGGACCTTTCAGGTGACCTGCCGAGCTTTCTGGAAAATACCAGCCATATCAGGACAGACCCGGCCTGGAGGGTGCTCCCTGTCCCCCCGAGGCTCCAGAGAAGACACGTGGACATTGGGGACTTGGCTCCCTGCGATACGCAGCGCTTTATTAAAGCTCTCCAGTCACCAGCACAAGGCATACAGGTACTGCCTCTGTTACTCACACCACACCAGACCAACACAACAACTGTACCTGTTTGCTCTACTGTTTGGTACGGAGCCCCTAAAGGGACATGGGCAGAGGTTAAATTGGGCCAGAGTGCACCGGAGTGCAGCTCCGCCTCCTTCAGCACCAAACATTTTGCCAGGGCTTCACCCCCAAATGTTTTGAGTGTAGCCTGAATTTATTTTGAAAAGTTGACTGACAAATATGAAACCGGATGTCGGTTAGTGTAAATGGGAATTAATTTTTTCTGATGTGCACAAGATACTTTCTGGTGTGAACGAGACACCAATCTGAGTAGCAGTCAGAATGGCTGCAGAGGAGGAGATATTTATCTTCATGGAAACGCAATGGAATGTACCTGATAGTGTCACGAACACACTTAAAGATGATAAGGCAACTGGTAACTGATTTCATGCTGTGAATGTGAAATATTAAGTTAGCCAAATAATGTCAGCAGTACTTTGTTAGCATCATTTTGCTAGCCTTAGATTGGTTTCTTGTGAGCATGAGATGCTTTTGCGTGCGCACGCTCTACCATGTGAGCTATCCAGGCACCCCATGTAATGCCTTATTATAATTACTAATCATTTCCATCAAGAGAACACTCAAATGCAGTGGGAAACTTCAATCTGATGTCCTTTGATTCCAGTGAGCATGTGGCGTTGTCAGAATTACATAGCATGATTGTTATCATATGATCTTGATGAATCTGAACATATCAATATAATATTGAGATATACATACTGAGTGACATCACAAACCTCTACATAACAAAACAATAACACTGCAGTTTTGATTTTGACTCAAAACTTGCACACACACCATCCTGCAGCCAGAAATACTCACTAATGAGGGTAAATCCGCTGCTGAAAATAGTGCCCAACAAAATGTTATGCGTTTGGATAACATTTGCTAAGAACCACTGTGGCAGGCTGATGAAGGACTGTCTCACTTTGTGGCGAATAGGTTTCTCTCCAGCAGTATAAGAGGTTCATCCAAACCGGACATGAGGGGAGGGATAGTCCAGAAATACTCAGACATCCATGAAGGTCTTTAGCTAATTGAAATGACTGCGGGATCCAGGGATTATCAATATTTTTTTATTTAAAATTAATATTATTTTAAACATTTTGGGTAATAGCTACCAGAAGCAGGCTAGAGACAAAGACTGAGCCTTTCTTCAAATACGTAGTTTAAGCTGAGCTGTCACTGTTTGGTGCTTAACACCTTTGCAAAGTGTTTTGAGGAGGAAAACATTGTAACGTGAAGAAAATACAAAAGCTGCATTCATTTTGATTTTATTTATGATTCTGTTTTCGTCACTTGGGGACAGCAGAACAAGCTTCATGAACATGAGTATGAACTTACACACAAAATGCTGTAGTTTGTGTCCATGAATGAATGAATGATGTTTTATTTACCTGTCATGCCACTAAGTGGCCCATCCCACACGGAATTCCATGACACCAATACAAAAGTAATTTCATCCACAGCTTCCGGTCCCAATGTCCACACACAACATACTCTACTCTGCACAAAATAAAGGATAAAGGAAACATATTACAGCAGCCACAACACAATAGTCTAACCCAGTGGTTCCCAACCTGGGGTCCGGGTACCCCTTAGGGGGGTCGGCAAAGATCACAGGGGGTGCGCAAATCTTTATTTGGTTTGAGGATGAGGTAAAAAAACTTTTTAAACAAATTATGATAATACACTAGAATATATAATGTATACAAAAGTCGGTATAAAAACTATATATTTTTGTTCTCGCTTAAAATTGGAGGCAGGCTACTTAGTAGGCCAAACCTCCGGGACCCCTTAACCTGGGACCCTTGCTGTCATCAGGTCATCTGGTAGCTGCTATCATCCTCGTCTTTCCTGCCGCCACGGCATCATTATTTTATGAATGAAATGTAAAAGTCCTGATAACTGCTCTGTATCAAAAAAGAAAGTAAGGCTCTATCTCGAGAGTTACCTCAACAAGCTTTTCTTAGACATAAGTAGGGGGGGGCGCCAAGGAAACTGGTCTAACCCATACATTGTCCATACAAGTAAAGAAATAACAGGGAATGTTAGCATGCTAACATCCTGGACCAAGATGGTGAATGTATTACTGGTAATGTTAAATATCAACTGTGAGCGTGTTACCAAGCTAACAAGCTTAGCATTTAGCACAGCCTCAAAGAGCCATTGTGTCCTCTCTTTGCTTTCAGGTTGACTTTGACGACGGGAACTGCCCGACATATCACAACCAGATCAAAGGCATTCATAACGTTTTGAAGGCGGTTTACAACCAGTTCCCCAGTAAGTGCTTTACTTTACTTTATATTGGATCATTACAGGAATATGTGTGTGGCTGCACATATATGTCAGGCAGGTCACCGTCCTGTCCTGTCCCATTAAAACTTTTTAACACTTCATGACTGAGTGTTAGATAAGATTCATATACCGTACATCACAATACTGCACAAAGAGCAACTTGCACAAACGTAGGTTTTACTTAGGTCTTCATAAATACTACAGTATTTGACCCTTGAAAACATCAGAAATATGGGTTTCTTTCAACTAAATTGACCGAAAATAACATGCATGCATGGATGCACGTTGTATGGAACCCATTTTATAGCATTAAAAAGAATAAATGTTTAAATGGTTTCAAAACAGTGTAGACTAAACTTTGACATAAACCAGTCTGTGTGATCCACTCAACATCCTCTGATCTTAACTATTAGTCAAATTAATTCATAATTTCTGCTTTGTTTTAACTCCAAAAATAGGGATAATGTCATATCATTTAGGTTTATTTACCAAGAATAAAAAAAAGCGTTGAAATAAGTGACAAAAACGTTTAAAAAGAAAGCATCAAAGGCATTAGAAAAAGCACCCAAAAAAAATCTATTTTGACCCGGAAGGAAAACAAGTTCATGGTCGACAGGAAGACAACAGGAGGGTTAAGTAGCTGTACATTTTTATTTCCAACTTGTATACGTTTGTACATTCTTTGCTTTGTATTTTTTTAAATTTTTGTTCTTATATTCTATCCTATTTATTATTTCTTGTATATTCTGTACGTGTGTCTGATATTTTGCGGCTGTAGCACTGAAATTTCCCAATTTGGGATCATGAAAGTCTATCTAATCTAATGTGTTGGCAGATGTTCCGCCCATATCTCAGGCTCCGGTGCTGATGCTTCGTCCTCGCGCCTGGAACATGATGGAGCACAACATGATGGTAGGTGTTGTGAATAATGTTACATTCCACATCCCATTCTGTGACAACGCTGAAGAAAGTCATTCTCATCCGTTTGAATTATTTCCTAAAAGGCAACGCTGTTTTCCTATCTGTGTGAACAAACTTTGGGACAATCCTTCTGCCAATCTTGACTCTTTTTCTATCTTACTACACATCATCTACAGTGCTCAGCATAAGTGAATACACCCATGCTAAAGTTGACTAAAAAGAGGAATAAAAAAACATCTTTTGGAAATTGATCTCAATGCCTTAATTGAAAAAAAATAGGAAAAATCCAACCTTTAAGGACACCATTTTTCTTTTTGAATGAATAATGTATCGTAAATAAATAAATGTTCTTCCTTAAAATACAGGGGGCATAAGTCAGTGCACCCCTATGTTAAATTCCCATACATGGCAGGCAGATTTTTATTTTAAATAGCCCCACATCATCACATACCCTTCACCATACCTAGAGATTGGCATGGGCTACTTCCCATAAGATCATCTTGAAATAAAGCTACACTAAGAACAACTGTAGAGCTGGGATGTGATTTGGTAATGTGACTTTGGCGACTCCTGGTGGTAGTATCGAAGGAGACACTGTGTCGGAAAACTAACTGTCTCACAAAACGTCTGCTCTCAGAATATTTATATATTTTTTTTTATTTATTTAACCTTTAGTTATTCAGGGAAGCTTCACTGAGAGGCAGCCTATTTTTAAAATACTAAGAAGGCTCAACACAACATGAAACTTTGCCACCAAGTAGCACCAGGGGCTCTACACCTTAACGAAAGCATGGACAACATTGTTTGTGTACCCAGAGTTTACTAAAAAGAAAGGTTTTGAACAACTCACCGTAGCTCTTGTTGTTTCCAGCCCTAGGTTGCATTTTGGCGAGAGTTAGGCTACGATTTGACAGCTCTTTAATAAGCAAAAGGCTTCAGCAATTGTTTCATCTGTGGCAGTGTGGAGACGGCTGACTCTAAATTTTTTACAGAACATTTAATGTAATGATTACCCGAGTAAATAGAATATTTAATAACAAACATCATTAACAAAATGTAAAAGCCTGTTTTGGTTGGCGTTAGATGTTGGTGGGAGATTAGTTGTTGATCTCAGAGTATATAAAGTCTTGGCTTTCAGCTGAACTTCCAACAGAATATTCACACTGGTTTGCTGGTCCAAGAAATGTTTGTATAATTTATGGGAACTGATATGTTTTCTTATGATGAAGTTGTTTTTTTTCAGTAAAAATAGCAAATATATAATGGTTCTAACCGCTGACATTTTTTCTATAGCGTCAGTCAAAACATAGCAGTTTCACAAAATCAACTTGGGGCTGTGATAACACGTTATGGGTATTTTTTGTCATTAGTTTTGATGTGTTATTGGCTACATTAGTATATGAATTATCAAAAAGAAAATAAATAAAGACTTTATTTGTGTTTGGCAGGTAGAGGGGAGGGAGGTTCCTGGTCCTCTCTTTGACTTTGGACTCCTCATGTTTCACTGTGGACAGACACTTTCTGCAAACCAGAGTGGACCCTTTTTCTACCTCTCAAAAGTAACACACACACACACAAGCACGCACGCATGCACGCACACACACACACACACACACACACACACACACATGCATGCACGCACACACAAGTACACACACACACACACACACACGCACACATACACACAAATACACACATGCCAACACACATGCCAACACACACGCACATACACGAGCACACAATCACACGCACGCACACGCGCACGCAGACATGCATGCGCACGCACACATACACACACATGCAAGCACACGCACACACACACACACACACGCACGCACGCATGCACACACATACACACACATGCGAGCACACACACACACACACACCACGCACACACACACGCATGCGTGCATGTATGCATATACACATACACACACATGCGAGCACACACACACACACACACACACACACCACACACACACACACACACACAAACACACACACACACACACACACACACACCCCCAGATGATAATAGGTTTCTCTTGTGTTCCAGGTGGAGAGCTTCATGGAGGCCAGACTATGGAACAAGATATTTGTCTGGTGTCAACAGAAGGTGTGCACGTCTGTGACTGTTTATGCACATATCAATCATATCTTTTTCTGATGATGTTTGAACCTGATCATTCTCATTTTAAACAGTTCTCAGCTAAATCTTTTGTTTGAAGTGAGCAGATGAAACTACAGTAGGGCTGCCAGTAGACCGGTAAACTGCTTCTGTAGCTGTGAGGACAGGCAGACAGAGAAAACACAACAAGTCAGTTCCTTGCTGATTGTTATCTGTATGTGTTGTACGTTCAATGGGCCACTGTTCAGAAGAAAAACAATATCGGAGATTTTGAGGAGAAGAAAAAGTCACAATATTTTGAGAATCAAATCTTACTACTAGGAGAAGAAAACGTGAAGAAGTAGTAAACAGGGCGTTCTGCCAGCTGAAGTTAACATTTTTACTGTAACAATAAGCACCTTATTATCAGAGAGTTTGGGATAGGGAAATGAAATGAATGCAATTACATGAAGTATGAGTCCCATATTGAGAGGTGCTCTGAGGCAGTGGCTGCTGCACAGCGGGGACTGAGAGCGCAATACAACTTCATGGCATGAGAACATTTTTGAAAATGTTTTGACTCTGGAAATGAAATGAGTTACTCTAGTCTTGCATAGCCAGACCTTCTTCCACGGCGGTGCGCAGGAGGGTCTGGCTAGTCCACACAGCATTCCTGGATGGGAGAAAACCGTGCTCTGGTTTATTGGTATTTCTTTAAACCAATCGCAATCGTCTCGGGCGGCGCTAAGCTCCGCACGGAGCCACGGTGCCACGGTGCCACGGTGCCTCTGCAAAATAGCCTCGGGAAGGAACTTGTTTTGGTGGAACGTGTGTAGGTTCAAAAGTTTTTTTTAGTCGTGCAACAGAAAACTCAGATTGGACCGATAGTCTAGCTAGCTGTCTGGATTTACCCTGCAGAGATCTGAGGAGCAGTTAACCATAGTCCTCAGAAATCCACCGGAGTTTAGAACGCCAACACAAAGAAAGAGGAAGGTAACGGACTTGCGGCCGAAAAGAGTGACATCCGGTGGAATTTTCCGCCGGCACCAGAGCAATCTCGGAAGTGGAACGTCGTGGATATAGACCTAGAGTTACTGTAACTGTTGTAATGGCATTGAGTGAATGTCAGTAACTCATAGAAACAAACACATAGCCCTGTTTGGGAGTGTTGGACAGATCCAAATGGACCCCAAAGGCTCTAGGGAATAGGGGGACACATAGGTGTAATACAGAATGTGGCTGTATACACTAGTGATAGTTTCGTGAAGCCTTTTCTTTATTTTCTGAGCCGACTATATGGCAACGCAAGTGTCTTTGCTAGTATAAGACCGACGCAGTTGTCAATTTCCCATCCAGCGCCCACGGCGTTTAAATAGCAAATGCACCTGCGCCCATTTTTGCACCCATGGGTGTGCTGGTCTTACAGGGAGGTGTGTTCAGGTGAATTCAAAATAGCAAAAGTGTATTTTGACACGCCCTAAACACACCTGCGCCATGCACCTCACGCCTCACGCTTAGGTCGTTAAAATAGGGCCCTTGATGTTTTTGTCACATTTTATGATGTTTTTGTCACATTTTATGATGTTTTTGTTGCTTTTTCTGCCGTTTTTGTCACTTTGTTTGACGTTTTGTCCCTTTTGACGTTTTTGTCAGTTTTTTCAATGTTTTTGTTGCTGTTTGTCTATGTTTTTGTCGCTTTTTTTGATGTATTTGTTGCCATCTAGTTGGCTCAGAAAATAAAGTAAAGGCTTCATGAAGCGTCATTAAGGCTTCATTTGGACATCACAAGTATACACACAAACACCGGCCTTATGCATGCATGTAACCGAGCAACTGTGAAAAGATAAAAACACATGTAATCCCAATCCAATCATAACGTGCACCATGTTGTTCTGTGAAATTACAGCTGTATTCTCAGATTCTCACATCAAATGTTGTATCCCTGATACCTGAACTTAGGCCGGCTACACACTGCCTGCGTGGCGTGAGCGTGGCGTTTCTGTTGCGTGTCAGTTGCGTGACGGCTGCGTGGCGTTTTCTATGTCTTTGCACATCAGAAACGTGTCTGATGCCACGCTGCTGCTGCTGCTAGCCTTGTCTGGACACATGTATGTTTCCCATTGATAAACTGCACTCAAGCAGTAGTAGACTTCATGTTAAACATAAATATATACTGATTTGATTACAGCAAAGACAACGTCGGCAGTATTGACGGCAAAATAGGTTACAGAATATTTCGTTCTGTATTGACAGGTGCAATATTTGAAAATCGATAATTATTATATTATTATAATCTTTTTAAATTACATTTATATCTGCATTTATGTCAAAACCTAGAGACTTTCAAACATCAAAATGTCATTTATTAAACGTATTCTTGTCAAAATGAAATATAAACATCTTTTCATATTCTATTTTGAATGGAAACGCTTCCAACCGCTTGCGTGTCGTGTGAAAAATAGGCGCCGGTCCTATTTCTAGCGTGTGCGCGTTTTTCGAGCCGCGCCTGAGACGCAGCTGACACGCTCACGCCACGCAGCCAGTGTGCAGCCGGCCTTAGTCACAGTTTACACTCAGCAAGCACACTCCCCTGCTGTTCATAAGCTTATTTTTTGCACACCAAATTATTTCGAGCCCATCAGACACCCTGTATGCTACACCGGCTCATTACACCCTGACAGAGAAGCCAAGATGTTCCTGTTCTATAAGAGATTTTCTTAGTTTTTCTTAAAGTTTCACTTCGAGCACTTCTGCTTAAGCTTTGTTTACTGCAGCAATTTGACTTTCCAATTTCAAATGGCTATTTCATGAAATCCAATTGGCATTTTTGAACATTTATGAATGCCCTGATTATTGTGAGTAGTACAGAAACAATGCCTCCTATGTGTGTAGTTGTGTCTTAGTGAATGTGCATGTGTGTGCACGTGTGCCTGCGTGTGTTCATGTGTGCGTGCGTGTGCACGTGTGCCTGTGTGTGTGTGTGTGTGTGTGTGTGTGTATGCGTGTGTGTGTGTGTGTGTGTGTGTGTGCATGCATGTGCATGTGTGCATTTGTGTGTGTATGCATGTGTGTGTGTGCATGCGTGTGCATGTGTGCGTTTGTGTGTGTGCGTGGGTGTGCATGTGTGCGTGTGCATGTGTGCCTGTGTGTGTGCATGTGTGTGTGTGCGCGCGCGCGCGTGCGTGCGTGTGTATGTGCATGTGTGCGTTTGTGTGTGTGTGTGTGTATGTGTGTGTGTGTGTGTGTGTGTGTGTGCGTGCGTGTGTGTGTGTGTGTGTGTGTGTGTGTGTGTGTGTAGCTGGGCCTTCCACTGGGTAGCATCAAGGCGACAGTGCTGATTGAAAACGTGTTAGCAGCGTTTGAGATGGAGGAGATTCTCTACGAGCTGCGAGAGCATTCAGCAGGACTCAACTGTGGCATCTGGGATTACTCAGCCTCCTTTGTCAACAAGTTTGGTGAGCCAAACCCCCATGTTTGACGCTGAGCCAGTCATTGGGTTAGGGTTAGAGTCAGGGTTGCAGAGAGTGTTGGTGTTTTTAAAGGCAAACTTAAAATCAAAACAACTTATTTATTATTTTTCTGCTTGTGTTATGCTCTATTTCTTTATTTATATGTAGTGTGTTTTATAATTTTTTATTGTACTTAATGTACTTATTAGCCACTGTTTAGAACTTTTATTTATTGTATTTATATATTTAAGTATCTTTTGGCTTTTAAGTGTCTTTCCTCTGGTGTTTCCTCACTTATGATGACGTTTCCTCAGCTTGGTTCCTGTAATTAATTCATTTTTGTTGATGGCGGGGGGGTATTGTGTTATGTGTGTATATCTGTGTGTGTGTGTGTGTTTTGGGGGGTAATTGTATGAAGCACTTTGTGCTACATTTATGAAAAGTGCTATATACAGTAAATAAAGTCTGATTGATTGATATTTCACGGAAGGTCCAGGGCCAGTCACAATTAGGGTTCATAGAATATGTATAATGGAGTGTTTTTATTATTATGAATAACTTTTTACAAAAAGCAATTTGTACACAAACGGTAAAAAAAAAAAAAGGCAGTCCTTGTCTCATTGAAGTCCAGAGGTCATGTATTTGTGCTCCAGGCCACCGCCAGGCCTTCCTGCTGCCCGACCGCAGTAAATATGTCAACATGGAGAAGCGTTTCCTGCGCAGCTACATGGAGCTGCTGGTTCAGACGTGTCATCGGAGGGGAGCGCTGGCCACAGGAGGCATGGCTGCCCCGCTGCTGCCTCCGGACCCACTCAGTGACTCCCATAGGAGAGTGCTGGCTGCTGTCAGCAGGTAGGAACATCACAGACACACACACATGTTCATGAGACTGAGTGAGCAAAGCATTGCAGTGCAGAAGCATAGCCATCATGCTCATCGACAGTCTCTCTGGTTATCCAGGCTAGTCTCGCATTGCCAGACCTTCCTCTGGTTTATTGGCATTTCTTTAAACCAATCGCAATTGTCTTGGGCGGTGCAAAGCGCCGGATGGAGCAACGGTGCCTCTGCAAAATAGCCTCGGGAAGGAACTTGTTTTGGTGGTACATGTGTACGTTCAAAAGTTGTTTTTGTCGTAAACTCAGATTGGACAGATAGTCTAGCTAGCTGTCTGGATTCACCCTGCAGAGATCTGAGGAGCAGTTAACCATAGTTTAGAATGCCAACACAAAGAAAGAGGAAGGTGACGGACATCCGGCGGTATTTCCGGCAGCAGCTGAACAATCCCGGAAGTGTAAAGTTGCAGATGTAGACTATATTCACAGTGCCGGCATTTTGAAACTGAAATATGGCTGTCTTCTCCCACCCGTCAGACTGAAGCTGCTGGAGATCCAGGCAGGTGTGGACGGCTTCATGGTGTATGATCTGAGCTTGATCGAGCCCATGCAGAAAGTAAGCACTGGATCGTGAGCCACACTGAACTTTCTACCAACACAGAGAAGGAGAATAATGACTTGTAATTCTTCACCTCTTCCAGCTCTTCCGGCTCAACACTGAAGGCGATAACCAGCTTAACCAGCTTCGCCATGACGTCACCGTGACTCCTGATGACCTACTGTCCATGCCTTCGGTCAGTCGCTGCACTCTACACAACTTAGAGCCCCGTACACGAATAGGGTGCTGCTTTACTAACTGCACAAATTATTGGGAGGACTTGACACAGTCCCTTCCCTTCCCTTCCCTTCCCTAAATGAAGAATGTCAAAAAGAACAACAAAAACGTCGAAGGAATCGCAGCAAAAATCTAAAAAACATTGTAAAAAATGACAAAAAAATCGTAAAATTTTATTTTGACCCAGAAAATCAAAAGGTTGCATGGTCGACGGGAAGACAACACAATGGTTAAGTTTAAGTTAATTTTGAACATGTACATTTCGGTACAAGCAAGAAAACCAACAAAAACAAAATACTCAGCAAATTCAATATTCATTATTATTGTAAATGATTGAAATAAGGATTTCCATGTTCCTAAAGGAGTAAGAAGAACTTAAAAGAAACTTTTCTGGACCTACCCACTTTTTCTACCTTTCTACTTTAGTTATATACAAACAATTTAATTCTTCACTTGTTTATCTATGTACACATACGTGCATATATTCCTACTTACAGGCACATATACACATGCATACACACACACATTTTTTTCTTTTTTCTTTCAACAACTGGTATCCGTGTTTCACTTGTCAGTTAAATCAACCCAAATAATAACCCATCTAAACTAGACATAATATGTAACCCCAAGAACAATTCAATATCAATTCAGTGTGCTTTTCAAGCCTTTGTTTAACAGAGAGCACCATCTAGTGGGCTCAGTAAATAAAGAACATGCAATGCAATTCATGAAAGCTTCATTTGGACATCACTATAAGAGCACAGTCCAAAATCTCCCTTTAGGTGTTCCTTTTTACTGCATTTAATTCAATTTTATATATAGTGTCAAATATTAAAAGAAGTTATCATAGGACACATTACAGATAGAGTAGGTCTAGACCTCACTCTATAATTTACAATTCCCCCAACAGCAAACATTTGGTGCCACAGCGGCGAGGAAAAAATATGAATGAACTCAGATAGATGAATACAGTATGTATGATGTAATACTGACCTTCATAGCGCTATGTAAACGAGCGCATATCCTCTATTAGCCTCTAATAATCAGGTGTATTTTGTTTTTCCTCAGGGAGGAGTCACTCTTTATGGTTTGAAGTACAACATTGCAGTTGGTGTCCTCTTTATTAATGCTTGGCTCTCAGGTATGTACATGCAAACATTCTGGTTCTGCTCATCATTACTGTGTGGACTGTTAACAGTTAGCATGCTCGGCTTCCCAGGCGAAGGCCACTTTTTCTACAGAGACCAGGTGGAAGATTCAGCCACAGCCGAGATTTCTAGATCACAGGTGGGTTTCGGATCACACGACCCACCCCTTAGCCAAAGACAGAGTAGAAAGCACAGAGTGAAGGCCTCCTAAATCCTATAAATAGATAATTTTACAATCAGAAAATGTTTAAAGACCCCCTATTATGCTTTTTGTTGTTTTTTTCCCCATCTTTTAGTGTGTTATATAGTTTTTTGTGTATGCAATAGACGTATAAAGTAAAAAAAAACATTTTTGTGTGTGTTTGTGTGTGTCAGGTGTGGCAGTGGATCTGTCATCAGACTCGGCTGGAGGACGACGGCCGGGTGGTGAGCCGGCGGCTGGTGACGGAGCTCACCGAGCAGCTCCTGGTGGAGCTCAGGGCTCTCTGTCCCTCTGGGAGGTAAGATGAGGACATACTGCATGTCCATTGTAATCATGGGCTCCATTAACTTTAAATTGTTTATAACCCTGCTCTGTAAACTATACGGCCCATGCTCTCTTTTGAGACATAAGTATTTCATATTTTTATCTGCGCAGACACTAGTCAGACTGCTGCTGTTCTTTAGCTATCGCTATATCAACTAGTGTCACTTTCAACCGGTTTGCAAAGTAACCATCACAGTTGTATCATAAGCTGACTTTGACACTGAGAAAAAAAAAAAAGAACTGTTAAAATGTTAGGGATTAAAAAAAAAAAAAAAAAACAGGTCAACATTAGCATGATGACATCCATCCATCCATCTTTTTCCGTTTATCTGGGGTCGGGTCACGGGGGCAGCAGCTCCAGCAGGGGACCCCAAACTTCCCTTTCCCGAGCCACATTAGCCAGCTCTGACTGGGGGATCCTGAGGCGTTCTCAGGCCAAGGTGGAAATATAATCACTCCACATAGTCCTGGGTCTTCCCCGAGGCCTCCTCCCAGCTGGACGTGCATAGAACCTTTCCCTAGGGAGGCGCCCAGGGGGCATCCTTACCAGATGCTGAACCAACTCAACTGGCTCCATTCGACGCAAAGGAGCAGCGGCCCTACTCCGAGCTCCTCACGGATGACTGAGCTTCTCACCCTATCTCTAAGGGAGACACCAGCCACCCTCCTGAGGAAACCCATTTCGGGTTAGAGTATCCTGGATCTCGTTCTTTCGGTTCATGACCATAGGGTGAGGGTAGGAAGGAAAACTGACCGGTAGATCGAGAGCTTTGCCTTCTGGCTCAGCTCTCTTTTCGCCGCAGCGGTGCGACACAGTAAGTCAAAATTCTGATAGTGAGAAAGACAAATGTTGGTAAATCATAACTCTGACTTAACATGACATTAATCTTTCCGAAACGTTTCGTCTTTTCCAGTTGGGAGTGGGTTTCTGTGGTTCTTTGTCTCACTGGATGTCTTCTGTTTCTCTATCTTCTTCAGGGATAAACAGAGGCTACTCACGGCAGCAGACATGTTCATGGAGGTGGTTCTGAAGAGAGATTTCCCAGAGTTCATCACCACCTACTTGAATCAGGAGCACACCTTCCTCAGCTCCCAGAGCAGTGGACAGGCTCTGGCCACAGACATGCCCCGGCCCAAACTGTGACGGTCACGGAAGTTGAATTAAAAAAGCTTGCCTTGCTTTATAGCTGAAGAATTAAATGCAATGCCACCTTGCTAAGTTTGGTTTCTGGAAAGACATGACTTGTTACATCATAAATCAGGGGTCAGGACCCAAACTCTGAAATGCATCATCAGTCAGTCATTAGATATGACACCAATAGCACAGTTATAGTAAGACTAATACAAGTTTAAAAGTTGGGATAATGATGAATTCACAGCATGAAAGCAGCATCAAAGTACTGATGGCCTGGAGGTAGACAGTGGTGGTGATGGTGGGGGGTTCACTTCGGGTACCAGTGATACATGAAATATTAATACATTCTCACTCCCATTGCGTCAAAAAGCAAAGCTTGGTCAGGTGCCTTCGGCACTTGTTATCGACGCAAAAAGTCTCCTTTAGCGTCATATTTAGACGCGCTTGGTCGGGACTCTTGGCCTCACTTTTTGACGCTCTGGCTTGGGACTTACGTTTAACTGACATGCGGCAAGAAGAACGGGACAGTTAGGTTTAGGAAAAGATTGTTGGTGGTGTTACAAAAGGTACGTTTCAGTGACACGCGGGACAAGAACGGGACACGAACCCCGGTCTCCTGGGTGAACGTCCTATGTTGATTGACCCATCCACCAACCTCCTTGCGCAGGTTTTCGGTCTTTCATACTATTCTCTACCGTTGTCTCTCTCACAATACTACGTCATCTTACAGCGCCACGGTCGAGCTGCTGCTCTGCCCGGTGCGTTCCATACAGACGCTGAAGGGGGATTTTTGCATCGGTATCTGACGCTGAGAGACACTGACCAAGTGTCAGTATTTTACCAGTTGGGGGTGAGAACGGGTTGGAAATACAGTTTGAGTGTGAAGGTTTATCATATGCCAAGACCAGGTACAGCAGTTAATGTATACCAACCCTAACCCAAACCATTATAGGTGCACCATGGTCAACGTCTTCTGAAAATGAAGAAGTGTGGGCACAAAGTTCAAACCACCACTTCTGTGTGACTATGCAGTCTTTCACAATTGTATACACACTAAAATTGAAAATGTGCCTGTTGAAACGTGCCTGTTGGGAACGGCGGATTGTTGAGCCTGTGGTGTTGCTGCGTGCAGCTTTCTTCTCGAACAACTTCATACTGTGCTTCCTCTGGTCCTGAGAAGTTGGACATCACATAGCTGTGTCCCCTAGCAATGCTAGACTATACACATCAATGTTCTAACAGCTGGCTATTTGGGACCAGGCTATTTCCTGGAACAAAAGGGTTCATTGTGAAAGGTCCATCACCGATGAAATTAAATGTTTGAGCTTGCTAAAATGTAACATCTCCGGTCTCGCTTTCTTCATCTGTGGGTGTGTTCTACTCCCGCCCGCAAACATTCTGACACAGGGTGGAATGTAACTAAGTACATTTACTCAAGTACTGCACTATACGCTTCTGAGGTACTTGTACTTTAAAGGTTGGAGGTGCTCAAGACCAACCTTTGTACACCAGCATCCACAAACTGGAGAGCTCCAGAGGGACACTCTACACACAGACCCGTCGCCAGACCTCAGTCTTAAGGGGGGCATATGAAAAGCATGGGAGGGCACAATTATTATTAGCCTACAGTATGCAGGCCCAGCCCCCTATGGCCCGCCCATAGCGACACCCGAACAGCACTCCATGCAGACTGCATAGTTGCAGAGTACTTTACTTAGAATTTCTATTTTCTGATACTTTATACTTCCACTCCTCTACATCTCAGAGGCAAATATTGTACTCTTTACTGCACTTTGTCAGCTCTAGTTACTTTGCAGATTTAGATTATTAAAACTTAATTAAATATAATCCACTTATAAATAATATTGTATTATTATAGATTAAACTACCCAGCAGTATAACATGATTAAGCCCCAGCTTTACCAGCTGCAACATTAATGTGATTAACACATGAATGCATCACTAATTATCATTCAGTCATATAATATATATTATTCTGCATATAGAGTACTTTTACTTTAGTACTTTTTAGTCCATACGCAGCCGCTGTCTTGTAGAATATCAGAATATGGTGTGACATGGGCAGCGAGGATTTTGTGTCATATACTAAATACATCCAAAATGTGTCTAACCTGAAAATAATCGAAGCAAGGCAATTTCAACAATGGTTTATTTAGAGCCATCAATTATCAATCCAACCAAAGCACTAAGAGTTAAAACAAAATAAATTACAACATAAAACAATGAAAGAAATATCCTCAATGATAAAAAAAATGGCTGGATGTGGAACTTTAAACAGCGTGTGGTTGTCAGAGCTGATGGGCCTTGGGGTTAAATTATCACACATTTGATTTCATAGCCAATGAGGGGGAGCTGGTGTTGTCCAGCCCGGGGCATGGAGAGATATCTCTGCGTTTGGTGTTTGGCAGAAGCATGGCTGCTGAATTACAATATCCAGGGCAAGAGGAGCTGAAGGCATGGACAAACAGCCAATTAAAATATGTGATATAAGATCAAATATTTTAGCCTGTTAATTTCTGCTTCAGGGAATAGGAGACAGGCTTTAGGTTAAAATATAATTTTAGACAGCAGTATCTGTATAGAAGTGTTTGAGTTGTATATCAGCATGTCCTCCCTGGCTTTATGTATTTTATAACTCTGCATCCATTTACTCAACACACCAATGCTTTTCTGCCTAATAAATAAATAAATACCAAAAATGCCAAATGTAAATTCCAAAATGTGTATGTATATATGTACTTTAGTATTTTCCCATCTTTTTAATGGTATTTCCTTGAAAATCCAAATTAAATGAAAAATCCCTTATAAAATGTCCCTTCATTAAAAAAGAATTTCATACCAACTTTCTAATAACCAACATTATAACTGGACAGCCAACATCAGAACACATATCAGGTGTCAGCTGTCGGGAGTCAATGCTAAAAATAACTCTCTTGAATAAATACTGTGAAGGTATTGTCTCATTGGCTCAGATAGTTATGAATAGGGTTGGGTATCGTTTGGTTTTTTTTCGGTTCCGGTGCTAAATCGATACTTTTAAAACGGTTCCGGTGCCTAAACGGTGCCTGAATCGGTACTTTTCAATAAAGTAAAAAAAAAAATAAGAAAAAAAATAAGGGTAGTAAACAACAGTCAGTGACTTGTTTATTGCTAAGGACATGGTCAAAATTAAAGATTTAATAATAATGTAATAACTATAACAATAACAATAAGTTATTTCACCAGTAAATTGCTGTTGAACCCCAGATGGGAAAAGGGTATTTTACAATTACTGTGAATGCACCACGAGGCTACCTGTTTTAAGTGAATGCACCGTCTGTGTTGTTTAATTCCGACAACGGCAGCTGCAAGTGAACGCACCGTCTGTGTTGTTTCATTCCGACCATATAAACATACTGTATATCTATGAATTGCAACAACGGCAGCTGCTGCGCTGCAGAGCAGACTGTTACATCCCGCTGTTGAAGTCCTCCACAGTGAAATACAGTCACACTTTACACTGTTTAACGTTAGCTGTCAACATTTTACCGGTGTTTAATCCAGCTGCTAGCTAAAGGTAGGCTAACGTTACATGCTGTCAGGTGTAGTGTAAAGTCAAGCACCGAAATGAGGCACCGAAATTTTCGTTCTTATTCGGTCTTGTTACTACCGTTTACGTCGGCACCGGTTCCCTATTGGCACCGAGTTTCGGTACCCAACCCTAGTTATGAAGACTGGCTCCCGGCCGGCTAGGGTTTGTTGTTAGCCCTGTTAGGCCCTTTAGTCCTCCATCAGCGTCTACGTTGGATGCATTGAACCTGTTTATCAGTGCTCTTGTGGGGTCAGCAGTGGTTTGGCACAGTGCTCAGAGCCCGGTAAACAATAACTGTAGTTATGTGCAGAAAAAAATGGACTTTAAGCCTAAAAAAGACTTCTGGTTGCAGTTCCACACATGAAACACAAGTGAACATGAGCCCATGATCCCGCCTGGGTATCCAGCTAAATAACAACCATATTGGTTCAGTCAGACATGTGTGAGATGGACAGCTGATAAATAGGGCTGTCTAGGTTTATCAATAAGGTGGTGATGAATAAAGATGATGTCTCATGAAGAGTCTCACTATTAACTCTAAATGATCTGTGCAAATAAAATAATACTTATCGTTATTTAACAATAGTTAAATGGCCAGCTAGAATTTTTTTGTTCCAAGAATGTTCTGAGAATGTTATCATGCACTGTTCTCGTAATGTTTTTAGTGGGAAGTTTTCTTTTGGTTCCCAGGATTTTTTTTTTTTAAAAGGTAGGATAACATTCTATAAAAATATTCTAAAAATGTTTGGTGAAAATCTTCTTAAAATGTTAGTGCCTAACATCCTTTAAGCCCAGTTCAGACCAAAGATTTGCAACAAGACGACTTGAAACTTGCAACTACTCGCTACCTGGCAGTTCACACCAATGAGACGAGATGAAACAGAGTATCATCTGCATAGCAACGACTCTTTGTACTTCCGTTCTAACTTTCGACTTGGAGCTGGATATATCGTTTGTTTCGTCTAAATATGAATGTGGATAACGTTAGTGATATTGAGATGCTTGCTATAGTTACATTTCTAGTGGTGATTCGGCGAAGACTATTTCTCTGATTCACAGCTTTCTTCTAATGTTCTTCAGTCACTCTCTATCTCGCTTGACCATCTAACGTTACCGTGCATTTGGGCGGTCGCTGAGGCTCATTCTAAAACTCTGCAATTTCGACCAGCTGTTTGTAACATTAAAATAAAATGGATTATGGATCATTTCATTTCTATAGTTTATAGCTGACTTTACCATCTGACTTCTCTATTGGCTGTTGAAGCAGGTGATGTCTCTTACGTTCTAAAACCAGCCTCTGGAGACTTGACCAGCTGAGTCGCAGTGACACCATCAACTGGTTTGAGTCGAGCTGAGACGGGCCGGTTCAGACCGTTGCAACCTTTCCCTGCAACGTTCTAATCAGTTTCGTCCTGTTGCGAATCTTTGGTCTGAACTGGGCTTTAAACCTTCTCTGAACCGAGTTTGACAGTTCCTTTAAAATGTTATTAGAACTTGTGGGTAACGTTAGCCAATGTGGTGGGAACGTTCCCTGGTAGCTGGGTGCTTTATATGGCCACCACCTCAGCTACCTGAGACTGGTAATGGAAACAACTCAAATACGATAATAATGATTTGGGCCCTGATTAGTTCAGTCGAGCACCTGCTATTTTTACTGATAACAATGTTAACACTCATACTGCTTTGTATTCTGGCCATTGGAGTCTTCATTCACAGCCATGTTGAAGCCACATGACTGTTCTTTGGTCGGTGTAAACGTTGCCTACAGCGCCGGTTAGCTCGTGATTGGGCAAAAACGTTTGAAAGTGCAGCAGTTTGTGTTGCGTTGTGTTAGTTGTAGAAGGAGAACACAGTGGCCTTGGCTTTCTTCTGTACTGCTCAGAGTTTTGATCTTAAAATTCATATCCTGGGAAGGAAGTGTGTCATGGTCATGGTGGGTGTGACCCGGTTGCCTCTTTTGGTCTTGCCGGTCTTGCTGAGGCCGATGTACATGCCAGGGTAGGCAGCTGATTCATACGCGTTATAGTTGTTGGCCAAGAGATTCTCCTTGAACTTGCATTCATCGTTGTAGTGGCCCTGAGGAGAGGAATACGAGGAAAATGTATTGAAATGTAGTGAACATTTTCTGGTACAGGATATAAAATCCTCTGTTCCAGACTCAAACACCACAAAACCAAAAATGATATAAACAAATTTGAAAGCACATTCCTTACTTGATTAAGAATGGCTTCCATTTCATAAATAAGTTACATAAATTACAAACAGGCTTTATAATTGTACATTACATATTTTTTCTTTTAACAGACACTATGTATACACCCTATTCTTGAAAGAGTTAAAGGGATACGCCACCGTATGTTGAAATAGGGCTTATCACGGTCTCCCCTAGCTGTAGGTAGGTGGGCCAACGCATTTTTTGTGTATGCATTGTTTTAGTGCGGTGAAACACTGGCAGCGCCCCCGCTAGTTAGCTTAGCGTAGTGAATGGAATCCTATGTTGCCGGTTAGCATGTTGTGAGTAAAAGTGAGCCAACAAAAGACAAAAAAACAACCTAATTACTTGCACTGAGACAAAAAATGCGTTAGACCACCTATCTACAGCCAGGGTAGACCGTGATAAGCCCTATTTCAACAAACGGTGGCGTATTCCTTTAACTGACGCACAACTTCTTATGGAAGCTCTTCCATGGTTTTACAGCACAAAGTCTGAATAAATTCTTTCTTTTCAGACAAGCATGTTCTGTGGTAAAGCTTTAAATAATTCCCTCTTAAGTCATACCTCCATTGGTCCAAAAATGAAAGATAGCCTCAACTGTTGCAACGGTCTTTAATTTTTGGACCAATGGAGTTATGATTTAACTCTTCTGTATAGAAGAGTCGGTAAACTTAGTTTTCTCAGTCTTTCTTCATACAACATACTGTATGTTTCTTTCCTGGGATTAATTCAGTAGCTCTTCTCTGGACCTTTTCAATCCTTTCTACATATTTTTAATTCATAAAAGAAAATGATAATTTCTCAACTCTATACTAATCATTGTTTGAGTTTCTGGAATGTGGCCATTGTTTGGGACGGTTTCAACTTCCACCTTTCCTGATGACACATAAGAATAAAAATTCACAAACACTGATCCTTTAAGGCACGCAAAACACAGAGTTTATAATTAGTTTTTAATAAAAGGCCATTTACATTCAGCTTTCTGAGTGAATATATTGATCTGAGTACAGATTGGCAGACAACTCCCCACACACATTTGGAAATAATATCGCTATCATCATAAGCCCATAACCCCCCCATATATTTAAGGGTTGCAACAGACAATACAATGTACAGTACCCGCCTACAACAGAAGATATGGATATTGTTGTGGTATTGTGTATTGCATCCACCATGACAAATATTGCTCAGTTTCTTGTTAGAATGAGATGTTTTTTCCATGTCCAATTTTCTAAGTTTCCATTTCCTTGTTTAAACTAAATCATGTTTGTAAATAAACAGAAAAGGACTTCATGACATGAAAATAGGGATCTTGTTAAAATCAGGAGTTTGTCTCATGGTGGCAGCAGCTGTAAGCAGGTTAGAGAAGGCGATAGCAGGCCACCCTGTCCTAAGGAGAAGCATTTCAGATCTACACCCAGTCGGCTATCTTAGGTGTGTGGACAAATAGCATCAGGGTCAGGTGCTGTCCTTGTTGTGTCACCCTTACCATAGATACTTATACTTGGAGTTGTTCCTATACTGATAGCAGTATATGAAAAGCCTCCGGTACTGGAGTTTATGCACAGATCCGATACCACGCAATTTAGCCCCGTTATGATATTTGAATTACGTGTCATGCCACTAAGTAGCCCATCCCACACGGAATTACATGGCACCAATACAAAAGTAATTTCATCCACAGCTTCCGCTCTCAATGTCCACACACAACATACTCTACTCTGCACAAAATAAAGAATAAAGAAAACATATTACAGCAGCCACAACACAATAATCTAACCCATACATTGTCCAACAAGAACTAACCATTTCATACTGAAGAAGATCTACTTTAAATGTGTTTATTTATCATCTTTTTCTGTTATGACTGACTGTCAAACTGGATAATAAAAGAAAGTTCTATGGCATTCATTGTTTGTGTTTATTCATGTTTCACAATGAGTTTAACCTGAGCCAGGACATATAATACTATATACTAATATAAGGGGAAAAAACCCACAGTGGCTTGGCAGGCTCCCTCACAGAGGTCTGTGAGCAGCTTCAGCCAAAGGTCAATCTGCCCCCTGAGACTCTCCACCCCCCATCCAACCACCTACCTACAGGCCTGCTGTTAGATGAGTAAGTGGATGACTAACTGTTGGATGACTAACTGGTGTTTGGATTATGACTGCATTAGCCTCAGGTAGCATTCACAACAACTTTAACTGGAGCTGATCACTCCAATGTTACCAAATAAAACATTACACCTGTGGCTCGGGGCCAGAGGAAACCACGTACCATCACTGAGACATGGAATAAAATCAGACAGAAGCAGCGGACACCGGGTGATCTGCGTCATCTGGATATTAATAGTTCTTATACTTTTAGGTCCCATTTCTGAGCATTGTATTTGAATTATTATTAGTTTCATCTCAGTTTAATTGTTATTTTAAATACATTGTAACAGTTATGTGTTTATTTACAAGCAAATAAAAAAAAACTTATTTTAAAATGTTCTCTGTGATGTGGAGTAAGGGTGTGTTAGATATAACACATAAACAGTTCAGTGTCTATAATCTGATCATAAGACTGAATGAAGGCTGTTTTTTTAAGATTGTTTTTATTGACGTTTTTTGACAACATATGAACAAAATACATAAAAATCAACACCCAAAATACAAACGAAACAAACAAGCATACTCACATACACGCCTACAGACACAAGGGGGGGGGGAGAGGTACAAGTATGCCCAATTCATCTTAACCCCAAGCCAAAGAAACCAAAACCCAAAGATGTCCAGTAGTATGCATACAAAAACCAAACAAAGACCGGCATAGACCAAATCAGTCCATACTTACTTGCATAAATAAAAGTAGAATCAAATTGGGTCCAGATATTGCAAAAAGGGGCCCCATGATTCTTCCCATTTATGCTGATGTTTTGAATACTTAGTCCACAGTTTCTCCATGTGGATCACTGAAACAAGTTCATGTAGCCAGTTTCTGAAACATGGTGGATTTGAGTTTTTGCAGTCCTTAAGAATTAGTTTTTTTTTGCCAGAACCATGCCCATCAGTAAAGCTGTTTGAATGTAGAGGTAAGATTAAAGAGTCCTCTGACCATCCAAAAAGGGACAATTAAAGATAGTCTTATGATAAACTCCGGGAAAAAAAGACAAACATTCTGAAGGCTGTTTTTTGACTCCGTCACATCATGGCACAAACACAGCACACTGGTACCAGTCAGTTATTCTGGCTCAACAGATGTACATTGCTGGGATGAAGCCTGACATCCGGCATGTGTGATGTTCCTCCCCTATCGCTATCTCTGCTATCGGGGCTTAGCGCCGCGCAGGGCGGTTGTGATTGGTTTAAAGAAATAGTTTGTACAAGCCACAGCAGTTGATTTTTTCCCCTATCCCAGTAAAGACAAGGCATGTAGCTAGACCTTACCGCAGCGCTGTGGAGATAGGTCTGGTAATGCGAGACTACCAGTCAATAGGTCAGCAACAGTCTTGATCAGGGGTGTCAAACACATTTTCATTAGGGGCCACACAGGAAAAGAGAATCACATCAAGGGCCAGACGTGTGTAGTTTATTGACATGCATACATCGAAAAAATTAAATATCTTTCACTGTATACTGCATGTTGCTTTTTCCGATTTTTTTTGTGGCTTTCTCAGATGTTTATGTGATTTTTTACATTTTTTTATTAATTTGCTGTTTTTGAAACGTTTTGTTGCTTTTTATTTCATTCTTTTCGACTTTTGTCACACTTCGGTCGACATAAAGCCCTAAAAAGTCACCAAAGAGTTCCTTAGCCATCATAGAGTTTAGCAAATCAAAGTCTGCAAATCTGCCAAATTTAGGGGAAGTGTATTAACAATAGTAATAAGATGAAAAAGAGGCTGAATAAGAGTAACAGTAACAATTGTGCTTTACTTTAGAAACAATACTCTTTGCATGGCATTATCTTTGTGGGGACCCGTCATTGACATAATGCATTCCCTAGCCCCTTACCCTAACCTTAACCATCACAACTAAATGCCTAACCTTAGCCCTTACCCTCACCCTAACCATAACCTAATTCTATCCCTAATCCTAAAACCAAGTCTTAACCCTCAAACAGCCCTTTAAACTTGTGGGGTCCAGCATTTTGGCCCCACAAAGCTGTCCGGACCCCACAAATATACTGTATACCCGGTCTTTGGACCCCACGAATATAATTAAACAAGAAAAACACACACACACACACACACACACACACACACACACACACACACACACACACACACACACACACACACACACACACACACACACACACACATATCTAAAGCAGCTGTGGACAGTAAGTGAGAAGAATCACTCTTTCATTTATAGCTCAGTACAGAGAGATTTTCTGTAGTTCCTGGTTGGAGTGTCTGATTAAAATGCTTTATTTACATTTTTAAACATTATTTTGTAATACCTGTGCATTACCTCCAGGTTGTTAATTAGTTTAGCTTCTGGTCCACATCATCCCCGATTGCTACTTAGAGTGCCACTAGCAGAATCAAGCCCTCAGGTTCAGCTAGTTGAAGCTCAGGTCCGAGATGAGCTATTTTTGCTTTGTTTGCAGACAGAGGACTCAACTAGCCTACTTAAGGAATCGTTCCTAACCTCAGCGAACATCCAGGTTACAGCATTCAGATGTGTAGAAACCAGAGACCTTCACACATCCCAGCATGGAGATGATGCTGTTTGACTTTACACCATATCAATAATACAGCTTATGGAAGACATCTGTGCAAAGAATGCTGCCACTTTCAGTTCAGGTCACACATCTTGTAACAAATGAACAAGGCCTGATCCGTTCTTACCGAGCCGTAGAGTTTCCCTTTGTCGCTCATGGCGATGAAGAGGCCGCTTCTCACTCCAAACAGAGTCAGCACTCCTCTCTCCACGGGGGACATTTCTAGAAGGCCTGGGATGAAACATGGAAATGATCAGCAGCATGAAGGGAAGTTCAAACTAAATGGGACACTAATAATGCTTACTGAGATTGCCTCAGAAGAGCTGTATAGTCCCAAAAAGATTTGAACAGGAACAGTGGAAAGCCCCTGAATAGCTCATTTATCTTTTAGGTATTTAAACTGCAGGCCTTAAACAGACGGTGGCTGATTCATGTGTTGCACTTTGAAATAAACAGAACACATTTACATACTAAAGGCCAATCCACATGGAAAGAGTTCTTAGAAGCTTCTCTTGACAGACACGCTTCCATTTCATTAAATGTAACACACTAACTTCTTCTGGCTAGCTTAGTGAAGCATATTCTCCACAGACAGCTGCTGTTGAAATCACACATTATATGTCGTGAGCCCAATTAATGGTATATCTGTAATGATTGATCAAGGCTTTATGTGTCGCTATGAACTGAAGACAGATTTTTGGGCTAGTGCAGGTGCAGAGAGCTAGAAGTCCCGGGAGTTAGTTTACACTGAAGGCCACAGCTCTTAGCTTTAGTCACATCACAAACAGAGGGAGACACCAACATGTGGTGCTATCTGGTATTACAGTAGAACCACATTACTAAACTCTGACTGTTACACTGCAGTTTATATCCGCGACGTTCCACTTCTGGGATTGCTCTGGTGGTGCCGGAAATTCCGCCTGTCCGTCACTTTCCTCTTTCTTTGTGTTGGCGTTCTAAACTCCGGTGGATTTCTGAGGACTATGGTTAACTGCTCCTCAGATCTCTGCAGGGTAAATCCAGACAGCTAGCTAGACTATCTGTCCAATCTGAGTTTTCTGTTGCACGACTAAAACAACTTTTGAACGTACACACGTTCCACCAAAACAAGTTCCTTCCCGAGGCTATTTAGCAGAGGCACCGTGGCTCCGTCCAGCGCTTAGCGCCGGCCATGATGATTGTGATTGGTTTAAAGAAATGCCAATAAACCAGAGCACGTTTGTATCCTATCCTGGAGTGCTGTGTGCACTAGCCAGACCCTCCTCCGGAGCGCTGTGGAGGAAGGTCTGGCAATGCGAGACTAGTTACACCGCTACAGTTTTTAGCTGCTGAAAGGCAGCCAAACAGAGGTAAGACTGGATTGATACCCAAGAACAGAAAAAGCAGAGATGTTTGGGCTAGAGGATGGATACCCGAACCGAGCCCATCGGGACCCGACGGTACCTGATGGGCTGGGCCGGGTTCGGACAGATATTTAGAAATGATGTTCGGTTCGGGTCGGGCTCGATCACATCAGCGCGATAAGGCATTGAACATTTTGAATTTAAAAAAGCGTATTATGTAGGTGCCCGCCTGTGTTAACGTGCGCTTGTTGCCCCGTGTGTGCTGATGCGCTCATCTGTTGACATTTCCGAAAAAACACTGATCTGAAATTGTTAACATCAATGTATAGCTGCTGTCCGACCTCTAGTCTGGATTTGAAATGCTGTGTAGAGTGGCTGATTATACTCAGCAGTGATGACTTCTTGGCTTATCATGTCAGTATTTCAACTGAATAATTGCTTGCATAGTAATTAGAAGAAATGCATCACTTATCACAAGTCGAAAACACTTTTGGCCAGGAAACAAAGTAACAAGCTAGTAAGAAATACTGTATGCGGGCGGGGTGGCGACCCATCAGCGGTGTAACCAGAGCATGGCAGGAAGTCACTCAGAATGGGACGGAAATATGAGAGTCTAATAAAAATAATAATGCAGATTTAGGTAAAATTAGGTAAAATATATTTAATCATTCATTCCTTCAGTCAGGTTCAGCTAGAGTGTCCGTGGAGAGGTTATTTTCGGACTCCTCATGTTACCCCGCCTGTTTGCAGATATTTTGTGTCGACTCTGATGCTTACAAGAGTAAAATCCTTCATGTTCTGTTATCAAAGGCTACATTTGGAATGAATTTAATCAGCCTCTACGGGCTCATAAAAGTTATCAAGCACAGAATATACGATCTGTTCACAGAGTATATCTAAATATTTTCAAATAAACAGAACATGAAGAAGATTCTGTTGTCATGTTTCCAGCTTAACATCTGAGCTAATGAGCTAGAAATTTCCCATCATGCCCAAAAACCGCCTCTATCTTGTGACGTTATATATGACATCACAGCAAGTCGGCATCAAGTTGAGCAGAAATCTGTCCAACACACACACACACACACACACACACACACACACACACACACACACACACACACACACACACACACACACACACACACACACACACACACACACACACACACACACACACACCCTGAATCAGTACAAAGGACTGTGCAGTTTGTAAATGACACCACCAGTAGCTCTGTTTGATGGAATCATATTTTACATTTAGGAATCGTTGCTCTACATTTTCCAGTAATGCCCAAGTGAATTCCATATTATCTATTCCCATGAACTGACCAGATATTATTGGACATGCTTTGCATTTAATTGTTAAAATAAGCACATATTTGCTAATGAAAAAGCATTTAAACAATCCTTACAGAAACCACTGGACCCAATGGCCTCAGTCTACTTACTCAAGTCTTGGTTACATTTGTACATTTATTTGAAAGGCAAAATGACTTACTGTATCTGTTTTCATTATGCACGCCTGTGATCTTGCCGTTCGGTAAGACCTGAATGTGGAAGCCAATGCCCACGTTACAGTAAAGCTTTCTCAGTCTCTTTATCCCCAGTAGGTATTCTCCGTCTCTAGCTGTCTCCTCCCTTTTGTCCCAGGAGCTGGCGCTGTCCCGTGCCGCTGGCCCGCCACTCCCTATGCTCCGTCTCTTACTGCTGATGACTGGCAGCGGAGCAAAGGAGCTGCACAGGAGGATGCCATAGAGCAGCAGAGGGAGCTTGGACCCTGGCGATGACATCCTCTGCTCACCAATCGCAGACACACTACTGTTGGGTATTACTAAGACCAATCGAATGTTCACTTTGAACAATATTGGTCATAAAAATCGTTCCGGCTTCAGTCTCTCAGAGAAAACCCATGAAGAAAAGGTCTCGACTTCTGCACTCTTTAAAGCCCAGAGAAAAGTTTCAATGTGCATATTTAGACATCTCTAAAAGCTGAACCCATTAGGGGTCCAGTTTGCCAGTGAGTTGTCTCCGGTCTCCTCCTCAGGTAGATCCAGCAGACATACAGCAGACTTATATGTGCCCCATATTACATCACAACACCACCCGCTGTCCTGTTTGTCTGTGAGTCACAGATGCTGTAGTAGCACACAAACTGAGAAATACATAAAACACATAGTGACAGAAAACAAAAGGGAACACGCAAGTACACAGAAACGCAGAGCAGTGAAGTATCATAGACTGCCTTAATCACATTAGAAGTTGTATCCACATTTGACTACATAAGTTCATTCTATAGCGAAGTGAAAGAGGCAAATCTCAGCATCCATGAAAGGTGTTTTAGAGTTGTATGCACGTCTGTAAATCTTAAAACACAAAGGGGAAAAAAAAACATGTTGCAACTAAGGCTGAAATCTTCAGTCAGACATTAGGTGGGGAGGACAAGTAGCTCTACAATAGGTATAAAAATATGACTGTTTAATATAACAAATCATTTACAATTATTTAAGGTTAAGATAATGAACAGCCAACAGAAAATAAAAATTAGGCAATTATGGTCAAAGTTGCTGATCTGGGAAAAGTTCTGGCATGTTTTATTTGCGATCTTATGGAGATATATACTACACTACCCACAATCCTAAGCGTAACAGCGACATCTCTGATTGGTCCATCTCCACCATGGAAAGGTTTAGCGTCTTACCGTACCCGCGAAACCCTGACTGCTTGCAGCAAGCTTCTACCATTGAAGTCTATGAAGTTACTGTACTTTTACTTTTGACTTTTTGGACATTTTCGAAATGTTTCTTTTTGCGCCGACTCAAATGTTTTATGGTCACGATTCCTCTTATAGCTGGTTAGCTTGGTTCCAGGCTTAAAACTTTTTATATAAGCAATTTTTGAAATGTCAATGGAACAAATCAATGGGGAAAAACACTTCCGGAACCAGAGCTGTTAAAAAAGCGGGCACGCACTTTTGAGCTCTATTTGTATCCAATAGCTGTTATGTAAAAAACAAAGAAGACTAACTCCGGATTTCCACCGGATGCATAACGGCTTCGGACCGGCTCCGCTGCGTGTCTGCTGCGTGCTCCGCCGTCCGTCAATACCCACCAGGTCCGGATTTGTTGCGGCACGGCTGTGGCCATGACTGACAGCTGTAGTCACGAGAACCCACAAGTCGCAACTCGCGAATTCACGTAGAATAGAACCACAAAACCAACAACAGTTAGTTTCCATCCAGAGGAGTAGAGAGGAAACAACTCTGTGCTGTGTTTTCAAGGTGTACTGCAGGGAGATATGATGAGCATGGTGTATTTTATTTTGAAAATTAACCGGATGTTTTATTTTGCTTCTGTGCTCGACTTCCTGTCCCGTACAATCTGCCGTGTGCTGAATTGCTGCGGAGCTCTCCGGCGTCCGGCAAAAATAAAAGCTCTGCTTATCTCCTCCGGAGGGCTGCGGATCGCCGGAGCTGGGACGCAGTCGGAACGCGGCCGTTCTGCAGTCAGTGGAAACACACTGACTTTAATGGAAACCTAATGACTCCGCCGCCGTTCCGGAGCCGTTACGCAGCCGTTACGCATCCGTTATGCATCCAGTGGAAATACGGGGTAAGAATGTTATAGTATCTAACCAGTAGCCACATGTGGGATGCTCATTTAAACACAGGACTCACCGATGGCGACCATGTGACCTGAGACACAGATGTAAGAGACTATCTAAGTATCGGGACCATGCAGAATATATGTATATATGTAATATATGTACCATGTATATATTTGTGTCTGTTTCTGTATTTATTGTTTATTCTTATTAATGTTTGATATGTTTGTGTATGTATGCACCAATCACCAAGGCAAATTCTACGTAGTATAACTACAATGAACTCCTTTCTGATTTGGACACTTTGGGAACAGTGGTTGTGTTCCTCAAGTCATTAAAGGATGCAGCTATTGACTTTGAGTCCGATAACTTCTCTTCTAGCGCTTTCGTTGCCGTGGTCCGCCAGACTCACTGAACCCTCGATCCTTTGCTGTCCAAAGTCACCAACGTGTGTGCCTCAAAAACCCCTCCACATGATGCTCCTGACTCTGAAATCAGATTTCTACCGATGTGTTCCAATTATTGTCCAATGCACAATAAGACAAATATATGTTTGGATGGTGAATGTAATTAAATTAAGTATTCAAAGATGCATTTAGATTGAATGTTGTTTCTTTAAGTTTAAGTTGAGTACAGTATATGTATGCTGGGTCATCAAACAACAAATATGAATGGCATTTAAATTCTCAATATGATTAATATTTTCATCAACAACAAAAAGAAAAAAAAGAAAAACAGAAAACAGAAGCCTCACTTTAAAGCTCATGAGTGATGTGTAAATGATGCTGTCTGGAAGGAGAAATACGTTATAAAGGTTTCCCTCACAACACGTTCCAGTTGCTGGACACCACACTGTCTCTCTTTGTCGCCCAAAAGTTATGGAGGATGCAGGTTGCTTTTACCACTCTCTCTGTAGTCTATATCCACAACGTTCCACTTCCGGGATTGTTCTAGTGCCGCCGGAAAATCCGCCAGATGTCAGATCTCTTTTTGGTCGGATATCCGTCAACTTCCTCTTTCTTTGTGTTGGCGTTCTAAACTCCGGTGGATTTATGAGGACTATGGTTAACTGCTCCTCAGATCTCTGCAGGGTAAATACAGACAGCTAGCTAGACTATCTGTCCAATCTGAGTTTTCTGTTGCACGACTAAAACAACTTTTGAACGGACACATGTTCCACCAAAACAAGGTCCTTCACGAGGCTATTTTGCTGAGGCGCCGTTGCTCCGTCTGGCACCCGTCCAAGACGATTGTGATTGGTTTAAAGAAACCAGAGCATGTTTTTTTCTCCTATCCCGGAATGCTGTGTGGACTAGCCAGACCTTCTTCCTCAGCGCTGTGGAGGAAGGTCTGGCAATGTGAGACTACTCTCTCTGCAACCTGTGGAAACACCCCCAGAACTCTCCAGAATGGTTTGCAATAGCCGACGTCACGACCAAACCTTAGCGATGCTTTATGGCAGATCCAGAGTGGCTCTGGTGAGATACAATAGTTTTAAATTTCAACAGTGTTCAAGGAAGTTAACACTTGTCAATGGACAGTGGCCAGACTCTCTGTACAAATGAAATGTACAAGAGTCTGGTAGGACCAGGCTAGCCACTATACTCTATACCTGAGACTTTCTTGACTTGCAAAATTATTTTAAATTGATGAACAATATAATTCATGGCTGAATTCATTATTTGTCCCTCTCTGTTCAGTACAGTACATATTTTTTCAGAAATGGTCCCATGATGGTCGACCGGAAAGGGAGGTACTTTGCTTCGCTATTAAGGTTACTGCCTTGTTCAGAAGGAAAAGACGAAGAAGGAGAGAATGAGAAAAACTGTTAATTAATTCCAAGGAAAACTATGCTATCCACCGTTACTTCCATGAACCCAGATCAGCAGGTTTCTCAGGCCTGCCAGAGTCACAGTTTCTCCCACATGGCTGGGGGGAACTCTGTTGACGAGGTTTGATGTCAGAGCAAATGTTGATAAATGTTTACCCGCGTCACAGCTACTATGGGGTTTTCTCCCGGTGGGGGGGCTAGTCCTTCACATGTGTACACACATGATCTATCATTGCCACTGTCTCTCTATCTCCGGGCCATGCATAAGCCCTACATGAGCAGTGCTATGACGCACCACATGTCACATGACATCAGCCCTCCACTGCTGCTGTATTAATGTGCGTATGTGCAGACAAAATAGTCCAACATTTGTTGGTATGAATCACATTGTTGTTTACAATGTGTCTTTATGCTTGAGCTATTTGTGCGCTGCCCAGCAGCGGCAGAACTAGCATAGAGTGAGAGACTTCTACTGGAAAAGTAGAATGTATCATAGATATTATAGATATATAGAAATGAATGATAAATGCTGTGCCCCATAAATATTACAGTATTTCATCACTTCCTTTATTCCACAAAACCCTGTGATATTTTTAACTACATAACTCACTCTCATCTAGACATTAAAAGCAGATCTCTCAGACGCCTATATGTACTCCCATGTAATTATGCCTTTTTAACACTGCCTCATTATGTGCTTCCCAGACCATGAAGATACAAAATGAACGAGCAGTGCATTTAAAGTCAGGGAAAAACAAACTTGCAGCAGACTTTGTGCTGTTCCTTCATACAAATCCTTCAGTGATATGAAACAACTGGCGGTGGGTGGAGGAACCGGTGTTTCCGGGGCTTTACCCCTGAATATTTTGACTGTAATTTGAAATTTAGGCAACACAAAGTGGTGGTGGTAGGAGCGCAATAAAAAGGATTTTGTTTGAAGTTTACGTGACGTGACGTTTACAGTCTATGGTTCAGAGTCGAACACACGGAGCTCTGAAGCAAACCCGTGCGTCGCTTAGTGTCCACTCTCTCTGTAAAAATAGAGATGAGCATTGGGCTTCCACGGCCTCTGCAGCTTCAGGTAATTCTAATTACCACCTCTGACGCGCTCAGCTGCGGGCATGCTGCGGCAGATGTGTCGCGCTTGTGCTCCATGCATTCCTGTCATTCTTACAGTGGTGATCCATTTGTCCGTGCGCCGCTTCTGTCGCGCCCCGCTCCACTCTATTCCTATGCGTGACGTCAGGCGACTTCAACGTGCACGCAAAGCATTCCGGGAAGGCGGCGCTGCATTTGAAAAAATGCTACGCGTCAAAAAGTTGGCCGACGCATATCGTTATGCAAATTAATCCGTTGAACGCGTGATCCGTTCACGCTTAAAATTCTTTCAGAAACACGTTTCGGTGAACTATTTTCGTAATATACGAGATCGTATTCTCAACAAGCCGCCTTGAAATTCTCGAGAAGCCAGACCCACGTCATGCGTTCATCCAATCAGCTGCCAGTCAGGGGCGTGGAGCATCAACCATGGATGTATGACGTTGCGACACCACGCTTCAGTTGTGTCGCCAAAGTGGATCTGTACTGTTAGGGTTTTCCGGCTCTGATGTGAAGCAGTGTTAAGCCGCTTCCGTGACCTTTGTCTCATCCAGAGACCAGAGACCCGAACGATGCTCTGTGTCTGTCAGAAGGTCTGAGATCTGCCATATCAGCTGAGTAATAACATAATGCACAGCAGACCATGGTGCAGGTAGATTGTTTCCTGAAATATTGCGACTTTATTCGTGTAAAAGCCTATGACTTTATTTTTCTCAAAATATCACGACTCCTCCAAATCTCAGAGAACACAGATGGGATGAGATATATTTTGAATGCGCACATTTTGAACATGAACAGAAATCTTGCTGAAACACATCTGTGATATTAAAGTCCAGGGATTTATTATTTAATTAACATGAATTAATGTATTATTGAGGTGAATAAGTATCACATGCACATTTAAAGAGGTAACTTCGCAAACAAAAGACACAAAAGATGAGGGAGGAGTAAATTACGCTATGTGTGCAGACTCAGTAAATTAGAAAAGTCGATAGAGAAAAGAGAATAAATAGTTGAAAGCACAACAGAAAGGCTAACTGCATTATATTCCATTATGTTTTTATATTTGGATTGTCATCTATGTTTTACTTTACATAAAGATATTTCAAGCATAAGTTGATTCAGAAAAAGGTAGAAATAGCTGCATAAAATGTCACCAAAATGCAGGAAGTGTTTAATTGTAAAAAAAATCTGGGGGAGAATCCCCAAACCTCCCTCATATGTCAACCGACAAATCTGGAAACAACACATATGGCTTTATGTTTTTTTATATTTTAGATTCCACTAAAAGTAGCCACTGTTTGCTTTGATGACAGCTTTGTGTACTTCTGGCATTCTCCCAGTCAGATTCAGGAGGTAGCCACCTTACCTTGCATGGTAGCTGGATTCTCGTGGATTCACATTTCACACGAACATTCATCTTGACAGGCTTCCAGTAAAAGTATTTGTCTCCAAACAGCAGTGAACCGAACCAACCAGTGTCCGGTGAGGAGCTACTGGCAGCTACGGCCAATGGTTTAGGTGTTTGTGACGGCCGCGACTGTTCTTTCAAAACAACGGTGGGGTAGTGGTGGGGTTGTTACACAGTGCTATACAGTAAATGGCCCTATTCGACTACTTTACAAATCCATATTATGGCTTGAACTACTCAACTAAGTAAAGAGAAACAACAGTCCATCATTACTTCAAGCCATGAAGGTCAGTCAATCCGGTAAAGTTCAAGAACTTTGAATGTATCCTCAAGTGCAGTCACGAAAGCCATCACAATCTATGATTAAATTGGCTCTCATGAGGCCCGCCCCAGGAAAGGAAGACCAAGAGTTACCTGTACTGCTGAGGATAAGTTCATTAAAGTTACCAGCCTCAGAAACCGCAACTTAACAGCACCTCAGATTAGACCCCACATAAATGCTTCACAGAGGTCAAGAGGGAGACACATCTCAACACCAACTGTTCTACATCGTATAGGCTTCGCCCTCTAAGAGCTATTGCTATTGGGTTTATCCCTCGCGCATGTGCAGTCGTGAAGATTTCTCTCTTACGTCCGCAGTTACTGTATATTACATCTGCGAGACCAGAGATCTGCTCCCTATTTTTCTTCAGCGACAAGCAGTTTGAAGACTTCGAAGAACAGCAGTGTCCACCTGTGTACTGATTGACAGACTGGCTACATCCTGCCGCCAGATCTCCGCCGGCCGGCAGCAGTTTTGTGCCTGCTTACCGACGGAGGAACTGAAGCGGCAGACGATGGCAGCCGGGCGGACAGTCAGGTAAGGTAAGGATAACACCAGAGGCGACACCCAGACATCCCAAAACGTGATCTCTTTGGCAGGCAAGAGTCCGCTGACTTGGATCCCCCCCAGAGATGGTTCTCTAGCCGGCACCGGCTCTCCTTCCTCCCCGTCGGGAGAACTGGAGCTCGAAACAGAAGAGGATTATGGAGCCCCACCAGCGGCTTTCTCCTCTGCATCAGCCGGGCTCCCTGCCCACCGCTAAGGTTTTTGTTCTCGACCTGTGTGAATGCTGAGTAAACATTCTTCGAACCCGGGAGACGGATGGCACCAATGTCTCACTATGCACCATTCACCAGGGTCCAAGACGACACGGAAACAGAGTTCCCACTTTTTTGGGCCGACGGAAGCCCACACCGCCATCTCCCAGGGACCAGGTCCATGCCAGAGTTATATTGATACACATTTCTCAGCGGAACATCTGCCTGCACAGGTCACAACTCCCAGACAATAGCAGACATGAGCTCTTGGACTGTAATATACAGTAACGGTGGACGTAAGGGAGGCCAGTGCAGGGCACAAGGGCGCGAAAGAAATCTGGAGTTACAATACGTAACTATCATTCAGAGGACACTTTGTGAATCTTCATGGTTGAATTGCTGCAAAGACGACACTGCTGGAAAGAGTAAATAATTGATTGGGCAAAGAAACACCAGGAATGGATATTAGACCAGTGGAAATCTGTACTTTGGTCTGATGAGTCGAAATGTGAAATCTTTGGTTCCAATCGGTGTGTATACGCAGAATAGGTGAGCTTTGCTTTGACTTGCTGGTTACACTCTTGGTGATTTATTCAAAATTCAAGGCAAACTTAACCAGCATGGCTACCACAGCATTCTACAGCGCAATGCCTTCCTTTCTGGTTTGCACTTAATGGGACCATTGTTTGTTTTTCAACAGAACAATGATCCCAAATACACCTTCAGGAGATAATGACCAAGAAGGAGAGGGATGGAGTGCTGCATCAGATAAATTGGCCTCCACAATAACCCGACCTAAACTCAATTGAGCTGATGGAGATGAGATGGACCCCAGAGTGAAGGCAAAGCAGCCAACACGTGCTCAGCACACATTTTGTGGTTTGTTTACTACATAATTCTACATGCGTTGTATGTGACATATTATCTATATATACTTTATTTTAAATTGTCTACATGTAGGCATGATCAAACCAAACATGCAAACATTTCTTCCGGAGCAGAAAGCTGGGCAGCAAGCTTTGAACACCGTTCCCCGACGCGTCCCTCTGATCTTATTCGTTGTTGCCCGTCATCCTCGTTGGGCGTGGGCCTTCTCCTGCAGCAGTCGCCAATCACCATGGGGGCAAACATATGGCATTACTGTATATATGTGCCTCATTCCTGAGTGAGTAATTGTATGTTTTGAGCACAGAGAACTATATTTTGCAATCACATTACATTACATTTTGAACAGAAATTAACACTCGCAAAAAATCATTTCGTTTGAGCAAACAAAAACCTATTCCGTGCTCAATAAATGTATTTGCATGTTTGCTATTATCCAACGTAACGTATTATCTAACGTGCAATAAGAACCCCTCTCACGCAGTTTACTCATGGGCCCTCTCAAAAACTCTTTCTTTCCGCGCAGGTAGACGCTGATGCGTCATGTCTCCCTCGCTCTCAACCTCTTCACTCTGTGCACGCTCAACTCTTAACACACCTGCTCAAATTTTCACAGCGTTACAAGTGTGCAACAGAACCAACGAATCGGAAAATTAAAGGTCAATTCTGATTGGCTGTTCGTCTCCAATTAGGTCGCAAGTAGCAGGAAACACAAATCAAGTCTTTTTCAGTCAACACCTGCCGGAGGGTTAAGAGTCTCAAAAACTGTCTAACACTTTTAAAGAAAATCTTAAGGCATATCTTTGCTTTTATGTGATGCATTGTATGCATGAACTGTGCTCTAGAAATAACAGTCTGTTATTCATTTGTATTATTATTATTATTAATAATATTGTATTGCAGACAATATAGAAAGCTATTGGAACACCGAGAGGTCAAATCATCCCATACAGTTATGACTGCTCTCAGAAACAGATAGCAGGCAGAGAAAGCCCCACTGTGAACAAGAATCTAGTAGCACAGCTTCTCTATTGGCTCAACAGCATTCTGTCCTCATTTACTGCACTTCCTCAGTATGGTCAGCATTAGTGAACCTTTTGTTTTTAAAAGTAGCCTTTTCAAAACATGCTAGAGAACACAATGGATTAAAATAAGTAAACTGCACGTGGTTGAAAGCCAGAGGGAGAAGAGTTTCGTAAAACACAGGAGGATGCTGGGAGAATTACCACCTCCCCTCCTCTCCCATCCCCATGATGGCAAAGCACAGTGAAGTCTGCCGGTGCACCTGCAGGGGGCAGTGGAGATCTACGGAAGCAGGTAACATGTTCAGTGGTGATTAAAGATAAGATAACCCTCCCAGTGGGAAAACTGAACATTAACGTGAAAAGAAATGGTCTCATTTAAGAAAAGAAATGTGAAGATATAAACATTACAGGGAGAAGGAAGGACATAATGGGACTGCAGTAAAATTTGAAGCTGGATGGCTGTTCATCCTTCATCCTCACATTCACAAGACACAGAGCTAAAACACAATACATTGAAATGACACGACTGAAGAACAGATGAGCCATTTTAGAAAACAGTAATGTTTGTAAATCCTCGCACTTTCATGATAAGGGAAGACCTGGGCTGGTTCACTACACTGGTCCACGACAGATCCACTGGACCAGTGTTGGGCTGTTCTTCCATTTATCAATCAATCAATCAATCAATCAATCAATCAATCAATCAATCAATCAATCAATCAATCAATCAATCAATTTTATTTGATTCAGATTCAGATTCAGATAACTTTATTAGTCCCCAAGGGGTAATTCAGTTTTACAGCCAACCCATCCATTAAGAGTTAAAGTTAAAAGTGCATTAGCATACAATGTATATAATGTTCAAAAATTAAATTAACAATAAATAAGTCTCTCTCTCCCATAACATCCACACACACACACACACACACACACACACACACACACACACACACACACACACACACACACACACACACACACACACACACACACACACACACACACACACACACACACACATTCACCTGCCAGTGACGGAAACAGATCAGCGGGGTGTAAGAACCAGTTTTGTTGTAGTTATGTGCATTCATTTAACAGTCTTGTATGATGTTCATTTAACAGTCTTATAGCAGAGGGAATGAATGAGTTGCCATAGCGGTTAGTTTTTCGTATCGGCACATATTACCGCCGACCTGACTGCATGATAAACAATCCATTACTAAGTACATGATTTGGTTGGCACAATATTCGGTCTGCTTTCTGGACAACTCGTGTTTTCCAGAGAGAACCGATATCTTTTAACTGGGTACCAGTGATTTTTGAGCATAACTTAACAATGTCGCTCAAGCTGTTTTTGTCTTTCACAGATCCAGTCCATTAAACCAACATAAGAAAGAAAATGTTAATTCAATCAGGAGAGACTTTGTTGCAGATATGCAAATATTTATTATAGATGAGAATGATATGAACATGGATACATGAATTGTGCATAGCCTTTGGGGATTAAACTCCATCATAGTAGATATTTAAAGGGGCAGAGAAACAGGCATATCCCCCCCGATGGAGCCTAGACACTGGTGATGGCGGAGATGGAGGACCCGTCCGCCAGAAGGGACTCTGGTGGCAAAGGTTGACGAAGCTCGGAGGTGGAAGGGGAGGAGGAGGGTTGCACCTTTGCCTGAGAAGACAGCTGATAGCAAGAGAGGGACATTTAAAGTAACATGTCATTCTGTGATTGGATCATGATTTCAAGGCCAACTCTGATTGGCCTACCGAAGAGTACACGCCTCCTACCAGCTGAACAGAATTAGGGAGAAATAGTGGTGATTGCAGTCATAGAAGTCACATTTTCATTGTGTATTACACTCGGTTTTTGGTTCGTCACTGTGCTTCCTAAATTCCGTAAGGGCGCCGTTATGATCAGATTGGTTGCCCTGGAGAAGGGTAAACAGGGCTGAGTCGTCTGAAAACTTCACCAAGTAGCTGTTCTCCCAAGATGACCTACAGTTGTCAGCGTATAATAGAAAAAGCACGGGGGAAGAGCACGCAGCCCTGGAGAGAGATTGTGTTGGATACTATGAAGGAGCACATATTTCCATTTACATAGACCTGCTGCCTTCTGTTTGTTAAAACATGTAAAACTAGTAATAAGATCTGCTCGGGTAACTTAAAATATGAGGCTAGTCGTTCGATTAGAATGCGAGGCTGCATTTTGTTGAAGGCTGAACTGAAGTCGGCAAATAAAAGTCTTGCATGTGATGCAGATTTCTCACGATGTTTATACACCCTGTCAAGAATGAAGAGCTTTGCATCCTCTTACACATGACGTTGTGCAAGGTATAATTCCAGCGAGATGTAATAGTCAGATGCATTACAGATTGATTTGCAGTAGGACAGCTTAATGCTCCTGCAGTTTGACTTTTCAGTAACACTGTTTGTTTCTTCTGTTGTTCTTTTTATTAGACGTTGTGCATGGACACAGTGGTTGGTTTGGAAAGCCCCAGCAATAAAAGGCAAGCTAACATTCTAGCAGAGACAGAGAGATAAAAACACTGCGCCAGTACTCTCCAAGTCCAACTTTTGATGTTATTGTTTAGTGAGTTCACACACACACACACACACACACACAGCCATGTATGTCACAGAATGAAACAATGTGGAAATATACATTAACAATTGATCAATATTAATATTTATATGAAAGTTGTGGAATATAATTTTGAAATTATTTCAATATTCATTATTTAGTATAGTGCAACAGTAAGACAGCATGTGCTAACATTACAGTTTTTTACGATTGCTAAACGACAGTGGGCACAACTGGAGTCACATGTGCAAAACGCTAACTCCAGTCTGCACAGCAGCAGTTCATGTGGACCAAACTCTAGTTCGTTTTTCATTGCTTGAACACAGTTTTCAAAACTCTACACACTTATCCCATGACTTTAACCACAACCTGCACAACACTGTAGATTTACAGCACTTTGGTCAAATGCTAACACACTGCTGTCAGAACTGTTAACCACACATTCAAAACAGAATAGATTTCAGTCTGGTGCCTATCAAACACTGCTGATTGCAATTTTAGCTGAAAGCCTAAGCAGGTGTCTTGTTTTAGACTAGTTAGTGAACATATACGGTATTTATATACAGTAGAGAAAGCTCAGAAAGTCTTTTTTGTAATACAAACACCAAATAAGAATGAAACAATTATACACTGTACCGTTTGAGAGAAACGGGTAAAAGAGCAAAGATACCAATATGTCCAGGGAAGATGTCTGAGGTTATATACACAGCTATAAAAAAAGTGAAAAATACTATATCTTTACAATAGTAAAACTGCGTTCTTACTGTTTTTCAGAAAGTAATGGAGGTGAAAGCAATAGAAACACCACATTCATTTGTATTTAGAGATGATGCAGACATCCAATGTGATGAAGAAAACTTGCCACATGATGCTGGAGAGAGGCAGGATTAGTCACACTATTCTTTGGTACTGTTACGTATGTACCTTTAGTTTTTTTCCCCCAGTAATTCCATAAATTACTAGAGACAAAATACTTTATTGAAGAAAACTGCTGATTTTCATTCCTTCTTGTTTACCTTGTTTTTCCTTAAATAAACTATTGAGTAGTGTCAAGTCACTCAAATTGTTCAAACTGTAAAGATGAAAAAGTATGTAATTTCTGTATTGGTGTTTGACGCTAGTGTTTTTACCTTCAGTGTGTTCTGAGTGACAGTGTGTGTTATCTCAGTGAGGATTGTGCATAGTGTTTGGCTGTACTGAGCCTGTTTTGAGACGTGTGTTAAGAGTTGTGTTGCTTTGAATGAGTTTTGCAGGAGATGTGAACTGTTTAGCTCAGGTGACTGTTGGTAGTGCAGACTGTAGTTTGAGTTTTGCATATTTGACTCCAGTTGTGCCCACTGTCGTTTAGCAATCGGAAAAAACTGTAAGTTGTGAACTGACATTGTGCATTGATCCATCGGCCTGCAGAGGACAGCACACTCCATGAAGAAAGTGAGACAAAGAGAAGAACTGTGCCTTTAATGCCCGGACACTAGCATGAAGAACACAAGATGGCGGCATGAGATCATGGAATTGAGGTCATATTCAATATTAAACAATGTTATTGAAAACCTAGATGACACATGAAGATGGTATATTTACAGCAACACCCAGCATCTCGTGTGAAAACCCTGCCCAGGCGGGAATTGAAGCCCCCGTCATTTGTTGAAAAGAGGCAACGATCTGTTCCCGCTGAGCTCCAGAGATCACTGGTACGGACATAAACAGAAGTGACAAAGGTGTGATCCCTCCAGGTCAAAGGGAAACAGTCTTAGTGAAGAGAACATTTCCAAAAACATTTTCTCCTACAAAGAGCTGCATTTATTTTACTGTTCAAAATATGTCAGCGGCAATTCATCCTTTCCAGCAATATAAGACCATGGAAATGTATTGTAAAACTGTGAAATAGGAGTTCAAGATTATGAGATTTTCAGATAAATATATATATATATATATATATATATATATATGACCCATCAGCAGAATATGTTGTCACAGCATATGGTGTTGGTTGACATTCTGTTTCTAGCACAGTACAAATCCTGTAGTCACCCCCTACATATCTGAAAAGGTGCAATAGATCTCATGTTGGATAGGTGAGACTTGTTTACCTTCTCTAGTCCAGGCACAACACGAACGGATGAATTGGAAATGTAACCAGTGGAAGCCATGATTTAAAGACATCCTTAGTGAAATGTGCAGAATGCAGACGTGCTGATGACAACTAACAGATGGAGGAGGTGAAGCAGCAACACGGAGCGATGCATAGGCAGATGGTTGGATATGCGGACAGATAGATGGACTCAGTGAATGGCGGGGGATGGATGCTTCATTGGCTCTCAGTCTGTCTCCCTAGCTGAGTTGTTAACCTCTCTGCTCCAGTGCTGATATGGCCAAAAAGCCAGTGTGTACACACAGTGCCAAAATGCTAATAATCCTGTTTCATGCCTGACAGTCTCAAAGAATCCAGACTTAGCATGCTTCAGTACTCTTATCAGTAGCTCTGTGAGGCATACTCAGAAAAAAAAAGATGGTTCCTGAGCAGGAAGGAAGAACAGAGAGGCAATCTTTGCTTTCTGCCCTGTTCAAGTGAACTGGTTGTCTGAAGTCTGTATTGTCCCCCCCTTGGTTCTTTGAAGTCATGATATGAACAAGATTAAAGAGGGAAAGAAAAGCCTCCCACATGGAGGAGGAGGACAGGGTCAGTGTCAGCTATACAGGCATTACATTTGACTATGATGCCATTACAGGATAAGGTATCATTAAAACTGCTTTGGAAATATCTTTTTTTCCAGTTATACTCTTCTAATTTTAGAATGATGTCAGTCTGGACCAAAGTGGGGGACCAACCAATCACCCATCTCCAGAGCCGCTAACAATATTCCCAAGAGAAATTTAAATGACAGAAATACAAAAATACATTATTTTATCCTTACCCATTATCAGGTTTATTACCCCGTTTACACGTACATGGTTATTTTGAAAAACTGAGACATTTCCCGTCGTTTGTGCCCTTCATTTACACGCAAACGGAGAATTCGCCTCTGAAAACGATTCTTTCAAAAACCTCCAGCCAGAGTGGAGATTTTGGAAAACTTTGTTTGCACGTGTGCGTGTGTGGCAGTGCGAGTGGCCTATGACACTCGAGGAGCTAAAAATGTCCGACAACGCCACTTGGGATGGGCCCAAGACCTTTAAAGCACACAGATCCGTTCATCAAAATCAGGGGTCAGAGACAAGTAATTATAAACAAAGTAATTATAAAAATATACAATTTTATTTAGATAGATATATTTTAAAATAGCAATATATTTACTTTTAAGAGGGTAAGTGATGATATTAGAAAAATAAACAAAACAATTCAAATCAATAAAACACCATGCGTAATAAAAAGAAAGAAAAACCAAACAAAATTAACCAAAATCACACCATGCAAGAGATACAACAGTTAATATACAGCATTGATATAAAACAATCCTTTTGTACAGTTATCTGAATTTTCCCAACCCTTAGCCTCTCACTCCAGGAGAGCTATATCCGCTCCAACACCAATCAGTCCAGAATGCTCTGCATCCAGCACTCATAGGCTATATCCAGAATATTTTTACCAAAATCCAGAATATTTTTACCAAAATCCAGAACATTTTTACCGGAATTCAGAACAGCAGAAGTGGGAGGAGAACGCGCCGTGAGTACTGGCCCTTTTAATTACCTGTGGCACCACGATAGCCCCACAGCAGCATGCATGTGAGGCTGCAGCCCGGTCCAGCGATTTACAGGACACGCTGCCCTCAGACCCCGGCTAACGCAGCTAACCCGGATAACGCGGCTAACGCGGCTAATGCGTGTTATATACTGGACGCAGCGCAGCTGGCGCATACAAATGTGACGTCATGAGATCGCCGTGAGTATTTATACCTGCGCTGGTGGTCGCGACACTAGTTGCAGTCTTCTCCTGAACAGCGGTGGCGCTAATGAGCAAATGCTACCGACGTTGCTCTTTCTACAGACTAAAAGAAGAAGAAAAAGGTAAATAACGGCAGAACTGGCAGCAGCATTGCCGTCAATGCTTCGATTTGATTCAGTGAGCTGCTTCGTCGGATCAAGCCTTTCATCCACCATAAAAGAACTCAACTTAACCCAGTAAGTTTACCAGAGAGACTTGCAGTCACTCTGAGAGTCCTGGCATCCGGTTGTCGGCAAGCTCACGACCAAACTCACCTCGGCTCGCGCGCCATAAATCGGACGCGCCGGCCGGATAATACGTAATTTTGACGTCACAATGTTGCGCGCCACCTTGGATGCGTCTAGTATATAACGGCCTTAACGCGGGATTGAGCTTCTCGCTACACTGACACACACAGGTTTGGCATGCTCTTGACGGCATATAGACACAGGTACGTGTAAACGAACACTTTTCTGAAAACTGACAGCTGTGCACGATGTTATTTTTGAAAACGGAGAGAGTGAAATAGCCGGCTCCAAGTGAAACTACCTCCTGGGTCTATGCAGGAAAGTGTACACTGGAGGAAGTGCCAAGGTCTGAGCAAAGACACTAAAAATAAGTTTTTGCTTTTGATTTTTCACTGGATTTTTTGACATTAAAGTGCCCATATTATGAAAAAATCACTTTTTCTGGGATTTGGGGTGTTCTTTTGTGTCTCTGGTGCTTCCACACACATACAAACTTTGAAAAAAATCCATCCATGCTGTTTTGAGTGAGATACGGTTTCTGAATGTGTCCTGCTTTCAGTCTCCTAGTGAGCTGTTCAAAATCGGCCTCGGACTGTGACGTCACAGTCCGAAATGAGCTGGCTAACCACAACCGTTAGCTCGTTAGCATGCTAACCGTTAGCATTAGCATGCTAATGCTAATGCTAACGCTAGCATGCTACGTCGTTCTCAATAGCAAAGCACTGCTACAACACACACAAGTTCACCATAATCTACAAAAGAACTACTTACATGTGTGCCCTCATTTAGAAGTCTCCCAGCTAATCCTGCCTTGTAACTGACCAAAGTTGGAGAAACAGCCGTTCTTTTACTGTCTCTAGAGTTAGCTAGCTGACATGCTCTACATCTAAGCTACTGAGCATGTGCGAGTGCAATCAAAGATAGTACAGAAGAAGAAGATGAAAAGAGGTCTCACTCTGTAGCTAAAACAGAAACCAGGTGAAAAGAGGATCTGCAGCAGTGAGAGAGAGCTGTGCAGTACAACAAAAATATGGTGCTTTTTGAAAATTAAACCATGTAAACCTATTCTGTTACAACCTTAAAATACAGTTATGAACCTGAAAATGAGCATAATATGGGCGCTTTAAGAAACATATAGAACTAAAAAAGTGCACCTAGAAGAGTGCGATCTCCACCAGGTGTGTCTCCCCCTCTCCCCCAAACAAAGAAGAGTTAAATCTCACTCAATTGTCCCTCCTGACACTGTAAATATAGGGTAAGGGTGGGGATTAGGGTTAATATAAGGCCAAAATACGCCACTGCCGAACGTGGACCTGTAAACTCACTGCCATGCGTCGCTTCACGCCACTGTCCTTTAACCAACCTCGCCGCAGCTGAAAAAGCTCATATTTTCCCACTCGCGTCCGGCTTGTACATCCCGGCTGCTGTAGCAGCTCTAAAGTCAAGTCGGTGGCCTTGTTAACAAAATATCTCATATCGTGCCTAACTGTTGTGGACCATGACATATCAGGTTTGGAATTGTTCTACAGATGCTCCGGTTCAAAATGACACCCAAATTTTGCCATAACAAAGGCCAATATATAGACTGCAACAGATGAGCTAATAGTCCTGAAGCTTTTTGCCAGAAAATTCCTTTTGCCTCGGATGCAGATGTTGATCACTGCATAACACAGTCAATAGGTTTTCAAAAGTTGTAAACACAGTCAACAGTGTTTTCACCACGATACGTGATGCACATCCAGGCATCTGCCTTCAAACGCAGGCGCTTTTTACACGCATTCACCAATCCTACTTAAACATTCACACCCATTTACACTCAGGGTTCAGTGTCTTGCCCAAGTTTTATTGGCATTTCTTTAAACAAATCACAATCGTCTTGGGCGGTGCTTAGCACAGTACGGGGCCACGGTGTCTCTGCTAAATAGCCTCAGGAAGGAACTCGTTTTGGTGGAATATGTATAAGTTCAATAAGTTTTAGTCGTGCAACAGAAAACTCAGATTGGACAGATATTCTAGCGAGCTGTCTGGATTTACCCTGCAGAGATCTGAGGAGCAGTTAACCCTAGTCCTCATAAAAAAATTTAGAACGCCAACACAAAGAAAGCCCAAGGCAACGGATTTCCGGCCTAAATGAGTGAAATCCGGTGGAATTTCCGTTGGCAACGGAGCATTACCGGAAGTGGAACGTCGTGGATATAGACTACTACTATGTTTAGCTGACAGAGAAATGTTACTGGTTACGTTGCCGATTCAGATTTTACCCACAAAATATCACAATTGAAATATGATGCATTATTATTCATTAAACTACCCAGCATTGTATTAGAGTTGAAAGCTCCACTTTGAACAGACATTAAGTAAATGTAAGAACATTTGAATACAGGACTTGTACTGTGTGGTATCAATAGTTTTACTATTATAGTTTTACCTTAAAACAACACGTTGAGTATTTACCTACCACTGCCACTGTGAGCATGACATGGCTTTGCTGCATTTCTTTCATTGTTTTTTCATTCCGTATTGTTCTGGGCCTTGGTTGGTCTGTAGAGCTGTGAGGAATCTTGATCCTGCAAACGTTTCAGCGTGGCAGAGAGAAAAGAGAGGGGAGAGACATATCTTTCACAATGTGTTCATTGAAAGCACATGTGCAACTACAAAGCAGGCTTTCTAAACAGCTTCCAACAGACTTCTTTCTCTGCCTCAGAAAAAAAGCTCACCGCATTTTTTCATGTTGTTCTTGTGCCTTCATCCTCCCACTGTTCACAGCAAACGTCTGTCTTCTCAATGGGGGCAGCAGGGAAACAGAGCAGGGGAAATTTGATGCAGCAGTAGTTGGACCTGATAGCAGAGAGGAAAGCTTCGCTGCTCTTTTCTTTGCTGTCTGGTGGTGACTGGCCAGGCGTCCCTATTAGACGAGAGAAAGGCCTCGAAAAAACACACAGACGGCACAAGAAGATTACACAGCAGGTACAAGCAACAACAAGAGCTCCGGAGCCTTTGTTAACTATCAGGTTGTATTGTCAAACAGCTTTCGTGTGGTCTCTCTTCATTTCAGCACACTCTGGACATTACTTTGCCAGGCTTTATGCATTGTACATTGTGATAATGCAGTGGAAATTGCTTACTAATATGGATGTCTACTTCTGAACATGGTGCGTTTATGTGCTGCGAAAAGAGGAAGCTAGCCCGGCGGCTGTGGCTCAGGTGCTAGAGAGGTTGTCTACCAATCTGAAGGTCTGTGGTTCGATCCCTGCAGTCCCATGTCGAAGTGTCCTTGGGCAAGACACTGAACCCCAAATTGCTCCTGATGCTCATCAGGCATCGGTGTGTAAATGTGTATACAGTATACTGTCATTAATAAATAATCTTCCTAACTAGATACAGTATATTATCATTGTGAACATTTACACCAATTCATTGATTCACAAACTAACTTGTTTTGTTGCAAACGGTGTACTAGTCCGTTTAATGCCTTCGCAAACCCACAGACAAAAAATTACAACACCAGCACTTTAAAAGTAGCCCAATTACGCGGGGAAACTGCCGACCTGGCAACCCTGTATACAAGCTTACAGTGACATGATGATTGTGTTCATTTTGGCAGGTAAACAGAAATGCTTGCTTTTCTGTAGGTGGAAATTATCAGGAGTGAATATGCAAATAGCAAAAACACATCTTTTCCCCATGCTGTTCTGGTCTGAGAGTTTCCTCTCAAGAATGGTGAAATGTTTTCAACTGTCAAAGTGTGTGTCTCCCTGGCAGCTGTGCCTCTGGCAAGTGTATAATTAAAACTAAAATCTGCAATCTTTGGTGTCAAAAGTCCAAATATGTTTGGCTTCAGTGGCCAGCAGTTCAGGAAGACGATGTTTAATTCTCTGGTCATAATTCAGTGGTCAGAGCAATTTGTGTGCAGCGCTGCAGATGTCACAGTCCCTTCCTGATCATTTTTTTTCTTCTTGGGTCAAATACTCATCTAAACGCGCTGGTGCCCTAGTTCAAAATCCCATTTCACATTCAATTTTCCTCCATAGTAATACATAATGGAAGGTCCGTAATTGTCTTGATGAGATAACAGTACGTATATGGATAAAGGTGGTACCCTACACATGCTGACAGTATTTGATAGTGTTGTTTCAAAGTCTGTGGTCACGCCGTGGTAGCATCCAGAATTCACAGCTCCCTAAATTCTGATGAATTCTAATCAGACATGTATGTGTTAGATATTCACTGTTGTTTGTGTAAAGAAGGAGAGCAACAGAATGTTAGGTTGGCAGTGAGACATTTTAAGTGCCTTTACACACCGCGCGGACAAATAAGCGATGCCAATTTGCACCTTTTGTTCAACATAATGTTCAAATATTGGCGCCAGCTCATCGGCCATGTCGCTGGGACAGTTTGAGTTCCTTCTGGGGACGCTGCTGAAGCGATGGACAGAAAGCGATGGGAGATGTGGTGTGAACGGACAATGCCACTGTGGCTTATGTTAAGTTGTGGTGTGTTTGTCTGGTCTTACAACCTTGGACAAGGCCATAATTATTGCTCATTATCCACTTTTGAGTTGCACATATTATTGTTAGTTTGCTGTTGTTGTTGTCAGTGCTATGCGATAATCTCGGAAGCAGCAACCTTAAACGCAGGCAGTTCACCTGGTATTTAAGCCAGGAATTAAAACTTTAACTTTGAACATTATTGCCACTGTGCTTTTTCACCAACCATACAAAAACATTACAAAGCAAGTTTCCTTGCAACGTTAGGTTTTCATATCACATCCCTGTATGTGAAGATCCTTCACTTGTCCATTGTATGTACTTTGAAACCTTAAGTTGTCCCATTTCCCCGTCTGGAAGTCATCAAGAAAGCTGCATATCTTTAGGTGCTCCCAAAAAGCCAAACTAAATTACACACATGAACGAAAAATTTCCCTTTATGAGGTTCTTTAACATTAATATGCATTCCCCCAGCCTGCCTATGGTCCCCCAGTGGCTAGAAATGGTGACAGGTGTAAACCGAGCCCTGGGTCTCCTGCTCTGCCTTTGAAAAAATGAAAGCTCAGATGGGCCGATCTGGAATCTTGCTCCTTATGAGGTCATAAGGAGCAAGGTTACCTCCCCTTTCTGTGCTTTGCCCACTCAGAGAATTTGGCCCGCCCATGTGAAAGAGAGAGACATCATTTTTTGCAAACTAGCAAAGTGGCCCCCCTCTCCTCCTCAATAGCTACAAACACAGAAATGGCACATACTAAGGAAAGCTCATTGTGGGACTGTCTCTAGGGGCTGTAATTCTGCACCAAGGCTGAATTTCGGGGAAGAGACTTCAGATACAGTATTAGGGGACCACTAAGGCCTATATAAAAGCATCCAAAGAGCACCATGTCATGGGACCTTTAAGGAAGACACTAATTTGATGACGTATTTTTTTTTTCAAACAGGTCCAGGGATCTTTTCAGGAGTTTCCTCTTGTGCTTTTAACTGTACCTTATATTTTCATTTCAATTTGTTCCATTTCTTTGACACATGCGGGGGGCTGACCAGGCCCTGCAATACATCTTTTTCAGTAATATTTACTGGCCACATCCGTGAAATAATTACCGCCATGAAATATTCATGGTAGCCATTTAGATGTGAATTGATGTATTTCTATTGATTTATTTGTGCACAGAAAGATGAAATATGAAAAAGAAATCAAAAAAGGCTTGCCTTTAATCTACAGTTCAATTGGCAGTTGAGAAGGGCTATTATTTAAAAATTGAAAGAAATCACATAGAAACACAATGTTTGGGTTCAGGGCTGTGCTTTTCAAGCCAGGAAAAAGCATACAATTCAAGAGAGACAGAAACTCAGAGCAGCAGAGGGGTTAGTATGACATGAGAATGAAAGCTTTTTGAGAATGTATGGTATTTGCTAACACATTGAAAACACCAGACCATCTTATGATGGGACCTGCCGCAACGCCAAATTGGCCCAGGTGAATAACGAAGGGGTGCCAATGGCCCTTTCCTTACTTCTTGCCCCTCTACTTATGGTGCCCACCCCTCTTCGAACTCAGCCATTTTGATCTCAACTACACATTTTTGTGACTGCATCTTGCACGCACTGACAGAATCTGTCCACAGGCAGACAGACAGACAGACAGACAGGGTAAGGGTTGGGGTAAGGGTTAGGATAAGGGTCTGTGCTCTCAGCTGTAGCCCTTGTGATGTCCTTGGGTTAAATTTTACCCATTTTTTTATAACAGAAATATGGGTTTCTTACAACCAAATTGCCTCTAAATAACTTGGATGCATGCATGTACATTGTATGGAACCCATACAACATTCTTCGCAGGTAAAATTAATGATTACTTTCATTGAAATTTGGTTGTTTTATTGAATTTCATAGCATTTGAATTATTTTTTAAGTGGTTTTAAAACACTATCTGTCACTACACTTTGACATAAACCAGTCTGTGATTCACTCAACATCCTCTGATCTTAACTATTAGTCAAAACAATACATAATTTCTGCTTTTTTAATTCACAAATTAGGTATAATGTCATTTAAATTAGGTTTATTGACCATACATTTTAAAAAGCATTGAAAAAAAGTGACAAAAACATTTTAAAAAATGGCAAAAACTTTAAAAAATGTAAATTTTCAACATTGACCCAGAAAAACAAGTTCAAGGTTGACGGGAATACAAAACAAGGGTTAAGCTGTGAAGTAGTGGATTAAAATCACCGTTCCGACCAGAGACATGAGGATTTCCTCAGTCAAATCACCTCCATTTTTCACTTTACGTTCCTTCAACTCTTTCTTAAATATTCTACCTCTCCTCCTCTCTCCCCTCCTTTTTTGGGACTAGTAGTTGTCACCTCATTATGTGCTGCCTAATGTTGCAGGTAATTAGTCGAGTCTGTCTCTTGCTGGAAAGTAAAGAGAAGCAGAGCCAGGCGGAGCTGCGAGAGGCCCACTGACACCATCTTCAACACTTTAATATATGCTAATAGAAAAGACATTTATCTGCATAGTTTTACATAAGAAAGGGGCCATCTGTCTAGGGTTTTTAATAATTTTCTTGAAAAAATGTCAGAGAAAGTCATAACTTAGCTGTTACGCAGAATAACATTTGCACTCTTATCTTCAGTGGCCGTGATCTATTTTAAAAAGTGATTAATTAAAGAGTAGTGAAAAAGAGGAGGCAGGGAGATGGGGCGAATACAGAGCAGTGTGTGATGAGAAATAGATGACCTCTATCAGAATAACTTTAGGGCAGAGGGTCATTCATAAGGCGCTGCATGCATCAATAAATCACTGTCAGATTAACTGTAGTACCTTGTTGTAATTACTGTACACAAATGGCGGACATGGTTGGTAGCCTCATTCATACACCAAAGATCTTTTATTTAGTGCTTTGGTTTTTTTCCAAATTCGGACCAAATGAGAGGTATTTACAGGTTCAACATATGTTCGCATCTAAATATGACGACAAAGAGACTTTTTGCATCAATAACAAACGCCAAAGGCTCCTGACCAAGCGTGTTTGTTTTTTTTTGCATTAAGAACAATGATTTGGCAGGTGTTTTCAGTTTTATGTAGAATATAGATTATGTTTTTATAGACTTGCATTAACAAGACTCGCCATCTTGCTATAGCTAAACAAGCGATCTGGAAAATAATGGCTTAGCAAGAAACTTTGCTCTGGACATTCAATTTTGGATTCAAGTGACAAACATGACAAACACAGCCCTCATTTCTGACTGGGAAACAGATATTCATACCTGCTGTTTCATTTCATATGGATGAGTCCAATTCTGTGAGTTCATGTCTCAACACTTTCCATTCTGCTGCTATTTCACATTCAGTTGTCAGACATAATATAACTGCGCCCCAACAACGTTAAGATCAATGCATAATTGAAATGAAGATTTAATTTATTAAACTTAAAACAGTGAATCGGCTTATTAGAGATACAGTATTCCCACTGCCCAATGCACACAATTCTCACAAACGGCTGAACAAAGTCTACATTTGACATGTCTGTCACATGTTGGGAAGCAAATTGTGATGATCAGTGATCAATTCATGTTGTGGTAAAGTTTGGATTTCCAAAGTGACGCTCCAAAGTCTACACTATGTCAGGTTAAAGACACAGCGACACAGTGCACAGTGCACACTGAGTGAGAAGCCGACGTATGTTCTTGTCAGGCCATGGACTCATTAAAGTAGGGTTTAAAAGACTGCGCCTCAGTGTGTAACATGCAGCCACAGTCCTACCACACATCAAATTCATCACATAAAAGATGGTAGAGTAAAAACATGAAACACCCACATTCACCCCTTGAACGCTGGTGTTAAATTTCTCTTTTAAGTAGCTTCAAAGTTGGAAAATGTTTTTCATACTCAAGGACACATATTCACATCAGCTTGAGACACTTCAATGAAGCTGCCGTATATCATGCGTCATGCTTCAGTTGAAAACTTTCTTTACAGATACTTTTACCCTTTACCAAGGAATTCAGCAGTCTTTTTGCATCATTTGCATGCAGACAAGAAACCAGGTTAACCTAACCAGACAACACTTTACTTTAACATGCACTGTAGTGACCCGGTTCCTGTATATCCATTCATGTATACATGCAGCAGATCAGCAATCAGATATATCTCTTCCACACCAACTGATATTAACTGATGTTTTTATGTCTTTATTTTGTCAAAGCATTTGGACTGACACCTTCATGAGACGGAAATGTGCCTGAAGGTATCTGTTAAGCTGCGGAAATGGAAAAGGTTTTTTGAACTTTGAATGCAATTATATTACACAAGGAAGCATCTTTATAGGGGTGACCCCGAATAGTCGAATATTCGATGCTTCGAACGGCGTAAAGCCCAGTTCAGACTAAAGATGTGCGCCGAGACGAGTTGAAAATTGCAACTACTTGCAACACGCCGGTCTGTAAGCTTCAGCCAAGCCTCTGTCCAAAACTCTGCCAGTCAACAGTTTGCTACATAGAAATAAAATTGAATTATGGATCATTTTATTTCTATAGTTGAAACGAGGATCATGCCATTTTGGCTATATGTGAGTGCTCAACAGCCTATTATGTTATAAATATCAACATATTGCTGTAAATAAAAATGTGAAAAGAAAGAGGCTTTTTAATATATATTTTTAAAGTGCATGAATAAATCTAACCGCCCCATGACAGATTTAAGTTTCACTTTCCATGATCCGTGACCGACGGTACCCCCCTCAACAATCTGATTCTATCATTACAGTGACAGTCCTTGTCCTGCACACCCACACCCCATATACACCTGGCATTATAATGCGTCTCGTATCCAGATTCTATCTAGATGTAATTTAACTAGATTCCATTTACACCTGGTATTAATATGTGCCGCACCGCTGCACGCCGGCCACAGCACACTGCAGAGCGGAGAGACATGTTCCAGAGGTCCGCTGTTTGAAATCCAGTTTCACAAATATACTTTTTGTCCAACATAGTTAACTGATTCAGAAATCCATGATTGAACATTGTATAGCCACATCTTGTAAACAGCCAAATCAACCACATATGCAATACATATTTTGTGCTTTTTACATCAGACATTTTGGCAGCTGAACACAGATGTAACATATCAGTCCAGGGGCGTGTCAATAAAGCACGTAATGTAAGCAACTTAATGCATCCATGTATAGTTGCATTGATAAGTTAAGCACAAGTGCTCTTGAAAGTTGCTGCCACAGCACAAAGTAAAGTAGTTACACAAGACAGCAACATGACCTTAGAAAGAGAATTTCCTCAGACGGTCTTTTTAATCTGATGTCTGCAAATTGATAGTGTGATATAGTGTCAGATCATGTCATCTCCTCATGAATGTAGACTTTGGGAAATGCATAGTTTCCTATGTGAGGCTGTCGACATGTGTTTACTATTGTCTGTGATAGGGAGCAGAATATAAGAGACAAAAGCTGGAATGAAATGAATGAAAAGATGCAAAGGGACATGTGAGGTCAGCAGAACCAGCGTCTTGAGGCGGCATTAACGTCTTATTTAAAATGAAGTGTTGGGAGCTATGACAGTGCTGACCTGCATCGTAGTCTCACCAGCTTCATGGAGCAGTAAATCTAATAATTCATGCTTCTTTGGTGGTTGAGCAGTGACTTAGCTCTGACCGTGTTTGGGAGGGGTCACTGTTCATGATGCTGTAGTTCCTGTTACTGCAGGCTCCACAGTGTCTAATGGAGTCTTTTCCATCTGACTACCTTAAACTGTTTCACTCTCCTCTTCATGTAACAGTTCACTTACAGTGAGCCTCAACTCACTGAAGTGTGTGGATTGTACTGACTGATTGTAAAGACATATGGACAGGACTTACGTTCATCGTAACGTTCATCTATTGCTTTAATTACTATATCTATATATCTGTATATAGCACTGTGGATTAAGATATGGCTACACCACAGATGCATTCTGGTATAGGAGAAAAGAAACACTCCGGGTTGTTGGCATTGCTTTAAACCGATCACAATCGTCTTGGGCGGCGCTGAGCTCCGGACGCAGCGACGCTGGCTCTGCTAAATAGCCTCAGGAAGGATCTTGTTTTGTTGGAACAATTGCACCCCCGCAAAAGAAAACGCCACATACAATATTAAATTAAGTTAACTGTTCACACAATACAGTAACGTGAGCTATTTAAATTAGCTGGAGACATGGTTAAACCTCATTGGCTCTTAGCAGTGTATCGCCGTGTGTAATGTTAAAGAAGGAGACTCCATGGAGCCCCAACATGCGTTAAAGTTAGTTAGCACATTGTAATTTTTCTTCCTTTTTGTTTCCAAACTCTTTTATTAAACATCCCTTTTGAAGATTATTAATCTGCGTTGGTTGGCTGATGATCAATGTTTTGAGTGGAATGGCTTTCTATTGGATAAGACACCTTAGTGTGTCTGTGTGTGTGTTGTTGGGACATCATGTAAACAGTGGCTGACAGCCCATATGAGAATGCGCTATTTAATATCGTGAAATGCACAAGCCTCTAATTCACACATCCGACCATGAGACCCCATGCTGTCCGAGCTCATTCCTGTCACCGGGACGTGCACTTTTCCCAAACACTCAGGGATCTGAAAGCATCTGATGGGTGTATTCAGCCATACGGCCGTTGATTCTGAATCCCTGTGAAAAGGGTAGAGGAAGTGAACAAAGATTGGGACCCGGACTGAGCGCAGAAAACAGACGGAAAGCAGTGTCCCTGATTGGTTGTGGTCAAGCATGCAGACGAGCCGTAACCAACAGCTGGGAAAATGCAAATGGTCAATTTTCTACCTATTGCTCCCATTCTGCTGTTGAAGTGAAGGAGCAGATGCATTGTGAGTGTGTGCCTAATGAGATCACTGATAGGCCTTCAGTGATAGAATCACACACAAACACACACACACACACACACATACACACACACACACACACACACACACACACACAAGAACTGAGAGGAAAGTAATGTAAACACTAGGGATTAATATTTTTCAGTAACGTAATTTGAAAGGGTGTGCATAAGACTGACATGACAGCGTCATGATTATGACATCACACCTGTCATTAACATGAAGTAGCCTTTTTTAATGTTCATGAATGTTGCCATTAAGTGTCATTCGGTAAATTATTTTTAACACTTGACACGTAACACAAACATCTCGAACAATGCTAACTTTGCATGAAAAGTGTCATAATTTACTGAATGACCCTTAATGACAACAGTCATGAACGTTCAAAAAGACTCCATGTTCATGACAGGTGTCATGTCATAATTATGACGGTGTCATGTCAGCCTGATGCACACCCCGACAAATAAAGTTGTACCTGTTTTTCTCGAAATTTGGCATTTTCTGTACCAGGAGCAGAAACACACTATCCCGGGAATCCTGGGTAATTCACTTGTTTTTAGGTTTAACTCAAACTACAGTCAACATGCTTATTATATTATATTTATTATATAATTATATATATTATATTATATTTCAAGCAAGTAATATGCATAAACGTAAGGGTTCCCACCCTGACTGCTCTAGTGTCATAAACCTACACAGGACTAGTATTAACTGGGCCCTCAAGTGATCTGGTCTATGATCTTAGACTACCTACCTTTATGAACATAAACTTTGTATGCAACTTGAACTTCGCTGTGAAGAATCTGAAATGCAAAGTTGCTTGCCCGGATGTGTCTGATAAGAACAGCCTTATGGAAGTGATATTTGACAATTTTTCAATGAATAAACAACAAAATCCCCTAAAGCAAGTCATTTTGTGTTTTTAAAGTCATTCTATGAAGCCCAGATGGATTCCATATCCTGTCACCGGGAATCCTTTGTGTATTGTGGGGCATTTTGTGATACTGCAGTCAGAGCGGAGCTAAGATAATGCTATTAGCTAAAGTTACTGTGTTGACCTGGCATCATTAAGTTACGCACAAAAGCGTATCAGACACTTAGAATAACAATCTGAGCCCGTCAGTGGCAAGAGCAGCACTTTTAGTGGACGAACATTGATGATGCACATTTGTCCTATGGGGTTAGTTGCAAACCGGATAGCAGCTGCCCTTTGCAGCGTTCTCGCTCAACCCGCGAATTTCAAATGCATGGCAAAATAGGATCCAAGTTGAAAATACAGAAATTCCTGAAATATGGACAGCACTGTGTATTACACACTGTCCTCGTCTTATACACAATGCAGGCAGGTTACATCTGCGCTTGTCACAATGTGACCGACATGCACGGCAGAAAGTTTCCTGGTGAAACTACTGCTTGAGAACTTTGGTTCCACATTAGTTAGCATTAGCATTAGCATTGATCTTCATAGGCTACAACATTTAACATGCTAAAAGGGGTCGCCAAATATACTTTGGTGGCCATTAATATACCTGGGCGGCCCGCCCGAGTAAGGTCTGTGCATGGGTAACACTGACATATTTTCAGTATGCAGGCAATAGATGTTCTTTACCCCTGTGTCTGCCCCCCCCAGTGGCAAAAAGGCCCCAGGAATGTGACTAGAATGCCTCTGCAGAGATCCGGGCCAAATGAGATAACTTTTTTTATTTGGATTTAGTTGCATTGAGTCCAAAAGCTCTCAGTGTATAAAACAGGTGGGACATGTTATGTAGCAGAAAACAGCTGGCTGAAAATGTTTTTCATGCATTACTTATGTATATGTTTTCAGGAGCAATCTCAACTCTTAAATAATGTAGGTAAGCTATGTAGAGCTTAGGCCGGACGTCAGGACTGGAAGTCAAGACAAATGTTGGTGATGCTACTTACTCCTTTAAAGGGGAAGGTACCTTATCTGTGATATACAAATATAGCGTTACATTGTGTTGTGTATGATTAGGTTCTTGTTGCATTGATTTAAAGTTATAAATACCTTTTCTGCACTTTTCCAGCCAGCAGAGAACAAAAAAGGCCAGGGCCGGAGTGGGACTCATTTTCAGCCCTGGAGTTCCATGCCTTAGACCAGCTGTCAAACTCATTTTAGTTCATGAGCCACATAGCCCTAATTTGATCTCACGTGGGCCAGAGCAGTAAACCGCTCCAGAACGATCAGAAACTTTATCTGCCACAGAGTTTCTTGTCGGCTTGATGTTGGCAAATGCAAAAAAATTCAGAATTTCTAAGATTAAAGTTGTAAATTAACGGCAAAAAGAACTTGGATATTCTCAGAGATTAAAGTGGTAAATTTCAAATTGGAATGAATTACTTCTCTGCAATTTTCACACTTTGCAAAGTCATCCAGTGGGTCTGATTGGACCCTTTGGCGGGCCGGTTCTGGCACACGGGCCATATGTTTGACACCCCTGCCTTTGACTCTCAATATTCACTCAATGAGCAACCCTACCTGCCCACTCTGTGGCGTTATGGGCTCATGGTGCTTGGCTCTTCACTGTCACTGTTGTCACACAATGTCTATATGTTGGTCTCATTCAAATTTCCATCTCGCGGCTTCAACTTGTGCAAAATGCAAATGCCAAAAAACCTTTTCTGATTTTACTGTATTCTATGTCTTATTCATTTTAATGTTCTTAATTCTTGGTCCTTGATAGAAAGCACTGTGGCTACCTGTTGGTTGCTGTAAAGCACTTTTTAAATAAATGTTGATTGATTGATTGTTAGCAGCGAACTGGACTAGTGGCTGCTGGTAAGGAGCTACAAGAACAAGTTTGATTCATTAACATGAACGCTGGTTATCAGGCAACGTTGTATTACAAGGTCACCAGATTTCTGAGACAAAATCCCGGGACGATTTTCAGCTCAGAAGCGTTAATACCTCCAAAACAGGTAATGTTTTTGTCTTTGTAAACTTAAAACGGGGACACTGCCCCAGGGGGGTCACTAGACCTAGAGTTGCACTGGGGCACAAGCCCCCCTAGGGGGATCCATGGGCATGCGCCCCTGTAAGAAAATGTTGTCTATATATTTTTTTTTAAAGTAAAGTAAGTGGGATTGTCTGGAATCTGGCAATATAATAACCATTATGGTGGAATACACTGGCTAAGCAATTAACAAAAATGTATGTGCTGACATAAATAGTTTACATGAGAATACATTATAATTTTGACCCTTTGGCTGAGTCTCTGTCAGAGGAAGAGCAGGAGTGCGGTTGTGAAGAAGTTGGTAATTTCATGGCCCAGATTAATACTTTTGCATGCGCTATATCCGTGTCCCATTCTCATTAGGGGCTGAGCCCCCCTAAAGGTCTGATCCTAGAATCGCCCCTGCTGCTACTTCATACTTGTACTCCACTACACCTCAGAGGGAAATGTTGTAATGTTTACTGCACTACATTTATCTGACAGCTTTTGCTTTATTGCTTCACGCTGGGCTTGTTTCTGCAACAGCTCATTGAGTATCGGATACAATTAAAACTACTGAGAAAATATTTTCCTTTGACATTGGTCCAGTATTAAATGAGATCGTTGCAGTCGGCAACGGTGAAACAAGCTACAATGTAAGTTAACAGGACGTCCAGCTTTACATTTGTCCAGCTTGTATTTATGTCCATAAAAGTGCTCGTTTTGCCACTGACAGACTCCGATTAATATTCTAAGTGTCTGACAACATTATGGAAAGGATTTCTAAGGAGGGCGATCTTTCTGTTAAAGAGTAAGATCCTTTTTTAAAACATAAAAGGTCCGCGAATTTGCGTTCGCTAAACCCACCAAATTCCATGTAAATATACAGTAATTTTAGCATCGTAAAATGAGCATTGTAGAACATCTCTGAGCTCTGAGGCTTGCTCTGGCTGTCTTGAGCCTGTGCGTGTAGGGTGCATGACTATTTCATTCCAATTTCGGGTCTGTCAGTCACAGTGAAAACTGGGGACATTTCCGGGGACAGCTCCAGCCAGGGACAGGTCAATGAAACCGGGAACTGTCCCCGGAAACCAGGGACGTCTGGTCACCCTATTGTATTATGTTTTGCGCGACCGCTAGCACTTCTCCTAACTAGCACTGCTCCTAACTAGCTTAGCTTACCCGTCTCATAGTCTTCATTTGCCGTTTCACTCTCAAACTGCGTGCTGGTTTTAAAGGCCAAGTGTGTAACGTGTTTAGTTGTTCATTATCAAAATCTGTGTTGCCCGTTCACAAACTTGTCCTTTTTCATGAATATTTACCTCCACCATCAATTCCCAATGTATTACATTTGCATTCGCATGAACTGGGGTAGACGCTCCATATTCATGCGCCATCTTGAAATACGTTAGCCGGTGAGGGACATACAGGACATACTGCTCCGCCTTTTGCGTTTTCGCTGTCACGTGATGAACTCACAGGTGCTGCTAATGCCGCTAATGGGTATCGTAGCTTCCCGGCCCTGGCAAGTTTGAAGAAGGAAACATGGAGGACCACACGTATTAAAAATCCAAATTTCAGGAACAGGAGTCTTCTTCTTCGCCCAGAAAAAGAAAAAGGATATTGAAAAGAGCAAGAGACCGGCTTTTTGAAGCGTGAAGGCTACTGTAGCTGTAATACGTACTTTGAACTGCGTGGTGTGAGAGAGTTGATTGCGATATATATGATCTCAACGCTAGATGGGCGAAATTCCTACACATTGGACCTTTAATGAAAAAGTTGCTCAGTTTAGCACTTTCTGGAGCTTTCCGTTTTTAATTGTTGCCTTTTCAGCACAGTTTTTGCACTTTCTATTATCAGTTTGAATAGCTTCTTTTTGCTCGCACGTCACGGTCGCATCCTCCATCAAGCACCGCTGACTGAAGTGTACAAGGTGATGGTTTGGCAGTACTATGACTGAACACTGCCGGCCCTCGTGTCCAAAAAAACAGACCGCTCCCAATTAGCCAATCTGGGCCTGCATGTGTGTGTGTGTGTGTGTGTAACGAGGGATGGTGGTAACTAATCAGCCCTGTTAGTAAACACTTGAAGATTGACAGCCAAATCTGGGAGAATATAATCCACTGGGTTTAAAGGCTCAGGCTTTTCTTAGTATACAATTTGAAGAGTGCAGTGGTGTAGATCACAATTAAACCTCTCTTTGGTGTGTGTCAGAAAAGTGTGTGTATTCAAACATAAATGAGAATGTGACAGTCCTCTTTAGGAGTAGTGATGTTACAGCTAGGGAAAGGGGAAGCACCATAACAAACCATTTGGAATTAGTAAAATAAAATAATTTAATAACAAGGAACTTCTAGAGACACAAAGAGACAAATTAAAAAGTTCAAACCATTTGAATCAATATGACCTAAAGAGTACTTGGGAGTCCTGCGTGTGCCCTATATGCTATAATAGTATGTTATTTATGTAAATCATTTCAACAAAACACTAACGTTTCTAAATAGTATTATTTCTATAGCTTGGTGTGGATGTGGACAATCAGATGGCAGGTTGTGTGTTGACTGTTGAACTGCCAGCCGCATTCTTATACAGCAGCAGTCAGATAATGCAGAAGAACAGACCAACTGCTTAGCTGGAATGTATGTGCACTGAAGAGTTCAGTAAAACGCGTTCACTCATATCAAAGCCTTAAACGCAGATATTATTATATGCAGCTATATTTTTTGGCAGGAAACCCATTTATAAATTGAGGATCAAAAGAGACTGCATAAACCTTGGATTAGCCACATCTTCCACTCAAAATGCAATACAAAAGCTAGAGGTGTAGCAATATATTGATTAATAATATAATTCAATTTACAGCCTCAGATATAAAATCAGACCAGTATGGAAGATACATCATTGTGACAGGAACCTTATTTCAAACTCCAGTTTATGCTTCCAACTGGGATGACTTTGAATTCATGAACAGACCTCTGTCTTGATTTAAACACCCATAAACTTATTCTCAGTATAAAATCTAAAAAAAAAAAGTATTCTCAGAGGGGATATAAACTTTTTTTCTTAATCCATTACTTGATTGTTCCCATCCCCCCCAAAAATGGTACTGTATCCGAAAGGATTTTGTCAGCGTTTATGGAAGATAATGGGTGTATTCAGATTCTTTATTGTCCTCAATCTGTACACATTTAACACTTTAAAACAAGTAGACTAATGTGATCAGTACTATTGGAACTAATACAGCCTTGCTATAAAAATCATTTTCACTTAGGTAAATATGATCGATACAAGATGATGTGTGATGATCCCCTTGTTGCAGGGGCGGATCTACAGGGGGGCAAGGGGGGGGCAGCTGCCCCCCCACTGTAGGGCCTTGCCCCCCCAGCTGCCCCCCTAACTTTGGCATTCAAAAAACTTTGCTTGTAAAAACAAACTGCCACTATGTGCACAGGCTTCTTAAAACATTTAAACAAACAATTAATTTATATTAATTCATAATAAATAATAATTGTAGATGTAATCTTAGCCCCCTGCCCCTCAAATACTTAGCTACGTCCCTGCATCAAACGTGCAGAGCGCCGTTCGCACATTCAGGCTCGCACACAGCGAGTCTGCTGCGGTGTGGGGGCCCTGCATCCCGGCAAAGACTGGAGCGACTGAGCTGCCCCCCCTCCCCGAGCCTCTCAAAGTGAAGTCTGTTTCCCCAGGTGAAGTTAAAACACACGTTTCATCTAAAGTTAAATTTGTAATAATTATAATGTCTGCTAAAGGCGAGTCAGTATCAACAACAGCGCGTCTGTTAGCCAAAAGTCAAATTGCTCCCTCGTGGGTTGTAAGCGCATTCTGCTGTTTGATTAGTTTGATTTCAGTAAAGACAAGAAGAGCATAATACAGAATATTACAAACTGGCATGTTTGAATTCATAACGTTTACAGAGGGTCGCCGTTTCGGTGGCGTTACGTTACAACACACTACACAGTGCTTGCTGAGACCGATCATTTGTATATGATTAGTTAAGGAGTAGGCTACTATAAAATCCACTTCCTCTCACATATCACGGCAATACGGATGCACAAATTAAACCAGGCAACATACTTTACTGTCAAACTGGGAAAACAACAAATACAACGGGATTAAGAAGGCTAGTCTAAACATAACTGATGAGTGCATGTAATAAATCTCGTCTGATGTTATGTTTTTCAGGCTACTTATTAGCTAAAGGGCCATACAGTGTAATGTAATACAATAATAACAAGAGCTTTTCACATCTTGACTTTTGCAGGCCAGAGTAGCTGGAGATATTAGCTGAAGCCTAAAAGTGGGGATATTGCCAGCCAAGAAAATCCTGAGTAGTGCACAGGAGGAAGAGGAGGAGGGAAATGAAGAAGGAGAAGACAGTAAACTGGAGAGACCAGGCAGGTCAGAGCAGGAGAAGACCACAGAAGGAGATGCAGAAATGAGTGAAAGAGAAGAGGGAAAGGAAGAATTGACAGTGAGGGATGAAGAGGAGGCTGCAGGTTCAGAGAGAGGGACAGAGGCAGAGAGTGATCAGGAGGATGAAGATGACAGAGAGGAAGAGGAGGCTGCAGTAACCCCTGGACCATATGGTTGGTTTATATTCTCTTTACATATAAATTGCAGTACAGTAACATAACATGTCCTGTGACATGATGTGTTTTCAGTTTTTGGCTATTTCCATTCTGTTGTATATGTTATAGGGTTAGATATGTAAATATTTACATATACAACAACAGTTCACTCTTCTCAAGACACTTTACAGATAGAGTAGGTCTAGACCACACTCTTTAAGTTACAATGACCCAACAATTCTCCCAAGAGCAAGCATTTGGTGCAACAGAAACATCAGACATATCCAGGGTCTTGGTGGTCGCTGGTTACATACAGATGGATACAGATATAGAGAATTATGATTCATAATAATGGTAATTATAGTAACAAAAAAGATAATGGAACTATGAATAGAAATAATAGTTGTAGCAGTTTAGGGCGTAGCAGTTTAGGGCATAGCAGGGCGTTGCGGGGCGTAGTAGGGCATATCAGTTTATGTATGAGGGTTTCCATGTACCGTCTTCCCCTGCCACCCTACCAAGATCTCTTGCTACCCCTTTGCCCCCCCATGTAAAATTTTCTAGATCCGCCACTGCCTTGTTGTTAGTACTTATTCTTGTCGGTCGTGTCACCATTTGTTTCAAACAGCATGCATAACTTATTGTAGCTAGTTAATGTTTTAAGGCATTATTAGGTAGCCTTGGTAAGAGCCCATTCAAACCCATTTCCAATGTCCCCAAAATCAAGGCACCAACGATAGCACCGACGATAGCGCAGCTTTTTGTTTACATTCAACATGATGGCTACCGAAGCGCAGCTTCACCCGAATCGTTGGTCTGATTGGTTGGACTATCCAATGCACCCTGAGGCATTTGAGCGGCGTCCGTTGGTGACGCCCCTTTTGAAATTAACTGTCAATGAACCTTTCCCAGACCCACTCTGAGTTACAACTGAGAAGGGTCTGGTGTAACCAGGCTAATCATTAGGTAATAGCCAGTCAATATTTAAATTTCCTGCAGAAAACAACTTCCATATTTAATTCACATACTTACACTAGTACTATACTACTCTACTTACCTAGCATCCAGAGATGGTGACTCGAGAATGAGACTCAGACTTGTGTCACACTTAAGTCGCACACACAAGTGACTTCAGACTTGATTTGAGACTTGTCCTCAAAAGACTTCAGACTCGAGAACATTCTTTATTTTTAGGAAACATCTGATGAGCTGACCGTAACCTATAACCTACCTACCAAACACGTAATGTGTAACGTATCTGCTGCGCACAGTCACACATGAGAGAAGACAACAAACATGTCAGCCGCACCGGCAGCTGCTGTGCCATTCATCAGAAGAAAAGCATTGAAAGACATGAGGCTTGACTTGGACCCTAGCTCAAAGTCTTGAGACTTGAGTTGGACTCTAGCTCAGAGACTTGAGACTAGACTTGGACTCTAGCTCAGAGACTTGAGACTTGACTTGGACTCTAGCTCAAATACATGAGGCTTGACTTGGACTCTAGCTCAGAGACTTGAGACTTGACTTGGACTAGAGACTTGTGAGCATTTCTGCTAGCATCTCACCCATAGGTTTTAAATAATTACAGTTTGAGCTGGGTGGTTGTATCAGTGGGATATCTGGCCATAATAATTTCTGATCATGCACCACTAATATTCTCTCAACAAATAACAGAGAACATATGCTATTACAGTCTCAGATAATAATGAAACAGAGGCCCATCAGTTTAGCGTTCTCATGCTTAATTCCTCAAATGAAACCTCTTTTTAAAGAAAGATAAAGAACCCACAGATTCTACATCGTACCGCCACATTTCACTCCTAAATCAAGAACAAAGAATTATAGCCAATCATTTTTGCCATTTTTTTTGCCAGTTTTAGTGCAATGCCTCAAATCTGTACTCCCCAAAACAATTTCATTAGACCAGACAGGCTTTATTAAAGGTCGACATTTGTTCTCCAATATTGGGAAAGTTATAGACATAACTCATATGTGGAAAGTAAAGTTTGGATTATTATTTAAGATATGAACTTTTAAAAAACTCCCAGGAAAGGGCACAGTGAAGAGCTCAATGCAATACTCCCAGAGCCTTCTCTCTCTGCTCAACAGCCTTGTCCTGCATTAGAGAAGTATGCAGTTAAAACAACCAAAGAGAGCAATGGCCAACGCTTGGCCAAACATTACATTTGTCAATAAAGCCTATTAAGTATGATTGTTTAAAATTCAGTAAAAAACACAATGCAGATAATTGTATTAAATGTGACAAAAAATAATAATGTGACAGTTTCAGCAAATATGCCAAAAAGTCATTTCCATAAAAGTTACCTACTGAACCTTTAATGGTTGTTAACGTACATGTTGGTGTTGAGTTGAAAAAAGAAGCGAAAAACAAAACGTATACATAAAGAATGCAACCTGTGGTGCATTATTTCTTTTCATTTCTACTGTCCCCTTTTTGTTTTCTGCTGATATGAAATTCCATTAGCAGCAGAGGTGTCTCCTCTGTCCCTCCCTGTTTTGTCTTCTGTCTATCCTTTCATTTCTCCCTCTCCTTCCTCTGATGTGACTGGCAGACTCTGGAACATAATTAGAATTGGAGACCTTTATGGGTTGTAAATACGTTTTTTCTTTTTTTCACACTAGCCAAGCCACAGCTGAAATCAGGCTTTTATGATTCATTTCAATTTAATTTATAATGTAAAATCACAACAGGAGTTATCTTAGGAAACTTTACATATAGAGTAGGTCTAGACCACACTCTATAATTTACAAAGACCCAACAATTTCCTATAAGCAAGCATTTGGTGCAACAGTGGCGAGGAAAGACTTCCTTGTAGGCAGAAACCTCGGACAGACCCAGGCTCTTAGTGGGCGGCCATCTGTCGCTGCTGGTTGGGACACAGAGACACTCAGTCAAATATAGAGAAATATGATTCATAATAATTATAGCAGTTGGTATGACGAACAGTGGCAATTATAGTAGAACTATGACTAGAAATAGTAGTAGCAGCAGTGCAGGGCGTAGCAGGGCGTGGAGCAGGACCACGGCAGAATGATGAATCCTAAAACATACAGTATGTGCGTGTGAATACCACCACTTTATGCAGTCGTTTGCATTACTATATGTTCCAAAATGTGAATTTTTTAAAGGATAATAAATCCCTGTGCAGTGGGCTATAATGTTCAGGCAGTAGCTTTGTGTTTACTTTTGGGACTCTATGACAGAGATTTGTCATTTCAAATCATCATTTGGAAAGCTATAGCAGTCTCCTGCCGTTTGCCCCAGTACACCATATTGGCCCCGATTGATGATCCTCATTATGAAATTACCTCTTTTTTAAGACTCATTTTGACAGACCCAGTTTGGTTTTTAATAAAGAATATAATTTTATTTGAAAATTATGATAGTAAAAACTAATTGAATAAACCAAGGTAGGCTGTTGTATCATCTTTTAAATAAAATCATGTTTTCAATGTCTGTCTGTACTTGAATTAAGAACCGGAGGTTGGCCGGTTTAAGTCCCGCACGGACCACGGTACGCTGCCATGGTACCTTTGAGCAAGGCACCAAACCCCTAACTGCTGGAGCCCCCTCACTCTGACATCAAACTTAAAAAGCACTTTTTGTAAAATCGCTAAGTTTAAAAAGTAAAAATATCAACGAAACACATTATTCTGAATAAATTATTTAGCTATAATTTTGTGCAGCATGCCTCACAGTAGCTAAACTAAACTGGTTGTCTAGAGATGTTTTAGTTAATATGGTGTGGGATGGCCACTACCAAATAGGACCACAGCAGTTTGACTTTGCGCAGCTATCCTATGCTTTGAGGACACACTTGAGCATGGACAACCAGGGCCTGTGGGAAATCCTATTAGTTAATCACCATTTAAAAATAGACTTCAGTGTGGCATTAATCCACTGGGTGTGAAAGTGAAGCCAATGCCGAAGCTCCTTAATCCCGCATTCTATCTAATTTTGAGCAGGGGGCGACTCCACTCCACTGGCTACAAAAAAAGGTCTGTTTCTATAGAAGTCTAAGAGAGAATGAGCCTTCTTCTCACTTCTGGCTCCAAAAAAACAAGGTGGCGACAGCCAAATGGCAAACTCTCAGCTTCAAAACAGTAGTCCACAAACCAATAGGTGACATCACTGGTGCTATGTCCATTATTTTTTTATAGTCTATGAGTTAAATATTTTCCCCAGCTGTTGGAGACAAAGGTTGTCTGATATGGCAGGGCTAAAGATAGGCCAATTGCTAAAGAACATAGTGGCATTGTTTAAAAAAAAAAAATAGTCTGACTGGCCAAGAAACAGATCGACCATGTCAGACTGGTGGTAAACAACCCAGCATTTTATCCAGAAGAATTATTCTTAATAATTATTTGGAGCTCAAAGTCTGATCATCTGACAGGATGCTCATAGAGATCATCACAGAATGAATACATATATGTAATCACTGTATGCAGTGCTTATTAAGAGGGCTTCAAGGTTGGCATGACTGACAGCTTCTTCCTAATGAATCACACATCATTAATCTGAGACCCCCTGAGTCCAGAGGCTCTGACAGGAGAGGGGCACTCAGTGCTTGCTCTTCATCCAGTGTTGTCAGTTGAGCTGTTTTCAGTTTATTAAGGTCAGAATATGACTTGATCAAATATGACATACACTGAATTAGCATTCATTTTACCAAGCAAACATGAGGACTTCCTGACAAATACGAATGTTGTCTACTAGAGAAATAAAGTGATTGAAGCCATGTGATGTGAGGTGGAATTATGAATTTGTGTGCAAAAACCTGTTTTGTTCTCCATGGCATCTGCTAGGCTCTGGTTCTTCCCTTTTTTGTGTGTTTCCCTGTAACTTGCATGAAGAGTTATAGCATAGGTGGATTAAGGCCTTATTTGGGAGGGCTATCTTTTGTATAACCCAAATGTTTGTGTGTATTGTGCAAAAGTTTTTGTGCAGCTTAATTGAATGGCAACCTCTTTTATCCTTGCTACTTCGCAACCTTGGTTATGTACCGTTTTCTTGGATTCAACCTTGTGTTGTAGGAGTGTAGCTCATTTGGAGAATAGCTCAGTGCATAGCCAGCACGTAGTGTGTGTGCGTAGCCCCTGTGTGGTTGAGCCAAGTGAGAGAGAGAGAAATAAAGAGTTACGGTGAATGCAGTGTGAGTGATCAGAATAGAGGAGCGTTTATCGGTGAAGTCATCAGGTGGTAGGGAACGTACACTGCGGGTTGCAGTTTGTGCGTGAATAAATGCTGCAGCTCCATCAAAACCAAGAGAAGCTTCCTGTGTCTTGTTTCCTAGCTGATGGGTGGAGTGAGGGGGGGTAATGTTGTTGTCTTCCACATGAATGCAGCAGTTAGTAACCTTATGTCTGAAATCCCATCACTAGTTTGCAAGGTGTACTGGTGGGAACACCTGGGAGGTGCATTCAAATGAGGCAGCGGTATTTGTTGGTATTTTGGTGGCAAAATGACCTTAAACTTTGTACTGAGAATTGTTGTCTGAGGACCGCATCTCTTTCCAAATTAAAATAGAGTTTTAGTTCAGCAACAAAGTTATTGGTGTGATGGGCCATTGGGCCTGTGATCCTGTCCTTGTCTTTGTGACTGATTGACTATAGAAAATGAACTGGAGGTGTACAGTGCAATGGCAGGTGTATCTGTCCAGAGCTAAGTCATGGCCAAATGAAGTTTCAGGAGGCTTCAGGAACCATGTTTTTTATTTTCTGAACCCAATAGATGGCGCTCTCTGTTCAACAAAGGGTTGAATTGCAATTCCTTATGCCTTTTTCGTATAACCAAAAGCGCTAGAAAATAAAGACAATGGTTCGTGAAGCTTCGCTAACAGAACTCAAAGAGGCACTTATTCTTATATTCTTATTCTGTGACTCTGAAAACTGGGAGACATACAGCTATGTGAGAATAGGCAATATAGGCTGAACCAACACTAACTAACACCTCATTATTCCCCCATGAAAAGAGTTACTTTAGGTTGCCAGCTGGTTTACATTAAAATAAAATCTGATGCAGCAACTCTGTCTATTCATGAAACATAAAGAGCGACCGATTGAGTCGTTAATGACAGGAACGGATTATCATGAACACGGGCCCAGGACTAAAATCGGAATGGGCCCCCCTCATTCTCCTACCCACACACGCGCGCAACTAGTAGCCTACACGTCCACTATCGCAAAGAGCGCACAGTGCTTTACAGTGCATCACAGCGAAACACACAATCACACAAGGGTACAGATATGTATACAAACCAATACATTAAACGTGGTGGATTACCATTTTGAAAAAGTGTGAAAACAAATATCCTACCTACAATTAATCAAGGTTGATAACAGCCGTTCTCGTGGTGCCACTTGTCCATTAGACAATCGGCTGCCCAACATGTCATTGTTAAACGAGCAAACTCGACCACCTATTCCACCGTCTCTTGCTGATGAGGGGTATTTAGCTCCTCTGTTGTGAAACGAAGAGGCCCCTCTTTCAATGAGAATTATTTTTTACTTTGTCACTGGGTATATTTCCCCACATTGCAGGATCCGTAACAATCAAACACCAAGAATCGGCATCAGCCCCCCCTCTGACATAGGCCTGTAGTTTGTTTAAAGAAACTGTAACCTCCGGGCATGTTCTGTCAGACAGGTCAGTGGAAATCAAGGCCAGAGCCATTTTAAGTGGAAAGTTCCTTGGAGCGAACAAGCTTATAGCTGCGGACTGCTTGCTAGGTTAACCAGTTAACAAAAACGTGAAAGAATAAACGCCATAAGTCTAACGTTAATGCTAGCTAGCTAAAGTTATTCAAGTGTCTCCCCCATAGACTAGTTAAGGCTAAATGACAGCATTCAGACAGTTACTGTTACACAACGTAATCTTCATTATCTGCTCTACTTACCACTGTCTTGCTTTCTTTTCAATTCAATTCAATTCAATTTTATTTATAGTATCAAATCATAACAAAAGTTATCTCGAGACACTTTCCAAAACCCCAACAATTACAGTAATTCCATCAAGAGCAAGCATTAGCAGTGGCTATCGCGACAGTGGCAAGGAAAAACTCCCTTTTAGGAAGAAACCTCGGCAGACCCAGACTCTTGGTAGGCGGTGTCTGACGGGCCGGTTGGGGGTGTGATGAACAGTGGCGATAATAGTCACATTAAAGGTCACAGTGACGTCGAAGGTTATCGTGGAAGTTCATGTCATAGCAGGGCACATCGTGTCATACTGAGTAGTGCAGTCCCCTATACCGGATCCAGACTACTCTGTGCATAGGAACATCACAGCAGGGCGTTGCGGGATGTAACGTGGCGCTGCAGAGCATGGGTGGATGCGGCGGATGCAGCAGGATGCAGCGGATGCAGCAGGATGCAGCAGGATGCAGTAGGATGCAGCAGGATGCAGCAGGATGCGGCCGGGATTTGCAGAGAATCACAGAGCATAGCTCTGCGAAGAAGAAACATAAGGACTCCGGGGAGTAAACTCCCCAGAGCTAGATTAGTAACAAGCAATTCTGGGACAGGATGCATACAGAAGTAACAAGTAGAGAAGAGAGAGCAGCTCAGTGTGTCATAGGAAGGAAACAGCATCCCCTGCAGTCTAGAATTGTAATAGCATAACTAACTACGAGGAGAAGCAGGTGGGCCGGGTTAGGTGGACGCTGCAACTCCTCACCCTAACTATAAGCTTTGTCAAAGAGGAGGGTTTTCAGTTTACTCTTGAATGTGGCGACGGTGTCTGCCCCTCGAACCCAGACTGGAAGCTGGTTCAACAGAAGCGGAGCCTGATAGCTGAAGGCCCTGGCCCCCAGTCTACTTCCAGAGACTCTAGGGACCACGAGTAGCCCCGCATTCCGGGAGCGCAGTGCCCTAGTGGGACAATAAGGTACTAAGAGCTCTTCTAGGTATGATGGTGCTTGACCATTTAGAGCTTTGTAAGTCAGGAGGAGGATTTTAAATTCGATCCTAGACTTCACAGGAAGCCAATGCAGAGAAGCTAATACAGGAGAAATATGATCTCTTCTCTTAGTTCTCGTCAGAACACGTGCTGCAGCATTCTGGATCAGCTGGAGAGCCTTAAGGGACTTATTTGGACAACCTGATAATAAGGAATTGCAGTAATCTAGTCTAGAAGTAACGAATGCATGGACTAGTTTTTCAGCATCATTCTGAGACAGGATATTCCTGATTTTGGCAATGTTACGAAGATGGAAAAAGGCTATTCTTGAGGTTTGTTTTAAATGGGCGGAAGGATATATCCTGATAAAAAATAACTCCCAAATTTCTGACCGCATGCTGGAGGCCAGGGCAATACCATCCAGAGTAGCTATATCTTTCGAAAACGGTTCGGCGCTGCGTTGGTCCTATCACAATAACTTCCGTTTTGTCTGAGTTTAACATCAGGAAGTTGTGGGTCATCCAGGATTTTATATCCTCAACACACGTTTGAAGTCTTGCTAACTGACCACTTTCATCTGGCTTAATTGACAGATATAATTGGGTATCGCTCATGCGGCAGTGATAATTAATTGAGTGTTTCCTAATAATATGTCCTAGAGGAAGCATATATAAGGAAAATAGAATTGGTCCAAGCACTGAGCCTTGAGGAACGCCATGGCTGACTTTGGCGTGCTTGGAGGGTTTATCGTTAATGTTAACAAATTGGGATCGCTCAGAGAAATAAGACTTAAACCATTTTAGTGCAGTTCCTTTGATTCCGACTAAGTGTTCTAATCTCTGTAACAGGATTGTATGATCAATAGTGTCAAAAGCAGCACTAAGATCTAGTAAAACAAGAATGGAGACAAGTCCTTTGTCTGCAGCTGTTAGAAGGTCGTTAGTAATTTTCACCAGTGCCGTCTCTGTGCTATGATTCTTTCTAAATCCTGATTGAAAATCATCAAATAAACTGTTGCTATGTAGAAAATCACATAACTGATTAGCAACCACCTTCTCAAGGATCTTGGATAGAAAGGGAAGGTTAGATATAGGTCTATAGTTTGCTAAGACCTCAGGATCCAGGGTCGGTTTTTTCAGAAGAGGTTTTATCACAGCTATTTTAAATGACTGCGGTACATAACCTGTTAATAAGGACATATTGATCATATCTAGTAGTGAAGTGTTTACCACGGGTAACGCTTCTTTGAGTAGCCTCGTTGGGATGGGGTCCAAGAGACAGGTAGATGGCTTAGCTGAGGATATCTTTAACATTAATTGTTGAAGGTCTATAGGATAAAAGCAGTCTAAGTATATGTCCGGATTTTGTGCGTCGTTCTAGCGGTCCTGTATTTAAAGATGAACTGTTAGAAGTTGAGGGCAAAAGGTGATTAATTTTATCTCTAATTGTTATAATTTTATCATTGAAGAAGCTCATGAAGTCATCACTACTCAGAGCTAGAGGAATAGATGGCTCAGTAGAGCTATGACTGTCTGTCAGCCTGGCTACAGTGCTGAAAAGAAACCTTGGGTTGTTCTTATTTTCTTCTATTAGTGAAGAGTAATAGTCTGATCTGGCTTTTCTTAAGGCCTTCCTATAGGTTTTGAGACTTTCTTGCCAATCCAGACGGGATTCTTCCACTTTGGGGGGGGAGCCACTTACCCTCGAGGTTTCAGACTTGTTTCAATCTGCGAGTTTGTTCTAGTTACCAAGGAGCTTTTTTCCTTCGCTTCATCGTCTTCTTTTTTGAGAGGAGCGACAGAGTCCAAGGTCGTCCGTAGGGCAAGTCGCCAGCACCGTCCACAAATGCATCAACCCGAGAGGGACTGAGGTTAACATAGAGGTCCCCTGTTATTCTAAGGCACGACATAGAGTCAAATGCTGTTGTAATATCTTCCTTAAATTTAGCTATAGCACTGTCAGATAGGCATCTAGTGTAGAAGCCATTATCTAGTTTAGTATGGTCAGGTAGCAAGAATTCAAATAATTAATTAAAAATGATCTGATAATACCAAATTCTGCGGAAATATTCTTAAGTCCTCAATTTCAATACCATATGCCAGCACAAGGTCGAGGGTGTGGTTAAAATAGTAGCGTCGCCTTGTGCACAGTCTGACTGAAACCGATTGAATCCAGTAATGTGTTGAAAGCAGTAGTAAGGCTATTGCTGTCAACGTCCACATGGATATTAAAATCACCTACAATAAGTACTTTGTCTGATTTAAGGACTACACATGATAAAAACTCTGAGAATTCAGATAAAAATTCAGAATACGGACCTGGAGCTCGGTAGACAACAACAAATATAATTGGCTGTTCTGATTTCCGTGTTGGATGTTGAAGATTAAGAACAAGGCTTTCAAAAGAGTTATAATTCAGTTTGGGTTTAGGATTAATTAACAGGCTTGAATCAAATATGGCTGCAACTCCCCCCGCCGGAGCCTCTAGGAATTTGAGTATTAATATGACTGGGAGGAGTCGCTTCATTTAGACTAACATATTCTTCATGGCCCAGCCATGTTTCAGTAAGACAGAATAGATCAATTTGATTATCAGATATCAATTCATTTACTAGTACTGCTTTAGAAGACAGAGATCTGATATTTAGTAATCCACATCTAATTTTCGTCTCCTTTTCTATCATTGCAGTGGTAGTTTTAATTCCAATTAGGTTGTTAAGTATTGCCCCTCTATTCACCACTTTTTGTGGTCCCTCTTTGTGTGTTGTTGATTATAATTGGAATAGTACTAGTACTACATGTTACTGGAATAGTACTAGTACTACACGTTACTGGAATAACACTAGTACTACATGTTATCCTGCAGAAAACATTTTCAGATTCATCCACTTGTATAGTGCTATCAGGATCAATGCCTGGGGGACATGAATCTGTGATATTTTCAACATAATGTCAATACTTGCCTTTCAGTGTGGTCGTTATGTTGTCAGATAGCATCCTGGCTCCGTGTCGGTTTGGGTGGAGACCATCAAGCTTCAGCAGGTTGGGCATCTCCCAGAACAGGTTGAAGTTGTCGACATAGGGAATGCTCAGGGAAGTGCAGAGTGGTTCCAGCCAGGTGTGGAGCCAGAACAGTCTGGACCATCTCTCCGCACCCTTCCTGTATGTAGGTAGAGGCCCAGAGATGACAATCCGCTTACCTGTACCCATCAGGGTGGAGAGGAGAGTGGTGAAGTCTTCCTGGAGTGCTATCGACCGTCTCGCTCTGATGTCGTTTGTGCCCACATGCACGATGATGTCGTCGACCTTGGCGTGGCGGGCGAGGATGCCGGGAAGTTTGTGCTGGATGTCTCATCATCCTCCTTCTTTCTCTTCCCTTTTTCACTCCCAGAAGGATAATTCCTCTTCATTTTCGTTTGACTTACAGTAAGTTTACATCAATTCAAAAGTTTGGTTATCGTGCTTCTATGGAATGACATGGGGCCCCCTCGGGGGAGGTTTCTGACTGAGATGTCATTGCAAAAAGCCATTTGTTTGTTTAAGGGTGGAGGGGGGTTGTGGCCACTCTGGTTGCCACATTTTGAGCCATTGCTGCGGGGTAAAGTTTGTTAGCCCTCGGAGGCCCCCTCGCGGCCGGGGGCCCCAAGCAGTTGCCTGGTTTGCCTGTTGAAAAGAAAGAATTCATTCTTGGCGTCGCACAATGATAGAAAAATTTATATTCATCAGATCGTTAGGGGCCCCCCTGGAGCCTCAGGGCCCTGGGCACGTGCCCACTTTGACCATGCCGTAATCCGTCTATGGTTAATGATGATTATATTTTAAGTATATGTGGGAAGGTGAGTTTGCTATGAGGAACAACATGGGAGCTCACCAGCAGACAACATGAAAACATGTTAGAAATCCCCAAAAGAGCAGAGAGTGTGCAGGCTGTAAAATCCAGTGTATGAATGCCGCAGAGTCACTTTCCAACATGCCTGGGGCTGCTATTTCCTAAGCTTCCAGCCAGCCATGACTGCCACACCTGCTCAGGGTGCACCGAGCAGCATCCTGCTCCAGCACCCTGTAATGATTACTAATGTCTGATTATTTACATCATGAGCTCTCCATCAGCTCTGCAACGAGCAGCCGTGTGGAAAACACGTAACCGAGGGGGATGAAAAAAGTTTGGGTGGCATTCATCACAGCCTCATTATAGGTGTATATGGGATTTGCACTGTGCAGACGTCCAAACTTTAAAGATAAAAGTCATTCACACAATCATTAGATTGGTTGGTTAAATATGTTCAGGAATACTCACTGGGTATGATGCTTACTTAAACTCCTATCTGTAGACATCTGCAGAACAATGATTAACATCAGTATCAAAACTGGTTTGAGGTTTTTCTTTCTCTGCTTTTACAAAAAACAGCTCCTCTCTTTCGTTTTAGCATGTTGAACAGCAGGATCTATCACCTTTAAATGGTAGCTTCCATTTCTAAACTGTTAACACAAAGTCAGCAAATGATGAGCAGTTTTGACTGCTGTTTCTGCTCTGGCTGAGATATATTTTAATGAAATATGAAGCTGCACACAGACGTTGACTGGTTTAATGGTGTACAAGCGTTTTCTGCTTGGATTTAAAAAAATGCTCATTCAGCACCCATTTAAAGCAATCCCACTTTTGCATTCACAGTTTGGATTCAAATGTTTTGAACTTTGTAACGTGCACTTGTATTCTGCAGTTAAACTTTGCCACGCTTTACACAAAGTTGACATTCATTCTCTAAAAAAAACTTTCTGGGGATTTTCTGTGCTCCATTTGATATCTGTAGAAGTGCAGTAGGAATCCTGTGTAGCGTAAATGCATTAATTAATACCAAAATAACTATCAATAATTAGTAAGCATCAAGACGCTCCAAAATTATACATAAATTATAAGCAGACAAATTGGTACCAAAGATGATGGAGAGTGATTACTTTCATACTAAATACCAGAATTTAACTTGTGTTAAATCCACCTCAGGGGACCACCCTTCAAAAAAGGGGAAAAGTAAAGCCATTTAATTAATTAATATATTCTGCAGGTTGCTACTGAGTAAGTGGCTCGTGTATAGTGACTATCATGCTTTATACACACAAACCACATAATGAAGTTATTGATAAATGAAAGGGTTATTCACCTACATACACAACTGAAAGCACTAACATACAAATGAATACATTTGATGATGAATGATCACAATGAATAAAGAGCTAATGACCGATTTATGAATAAGGACCACCGTACAGAGCAGGTGAAATCAGTAGAGGATATCTTTGGCAATTACCATGAAGATTTAATACTTTATTGCCATGCAACTCAGGGGCCACCGCTTTTCACGTTTTGCGTCGTTTTGGCCGATCGTCCAAATGAATCCTGTAACCGCATTGCCTGAAACCTGGTCCCGGGGTGAAAAAATTTGAAAACGGCGCCCTTGTGTCTTCGTTTGGATGGCGAAGCCGCATACTTGCGTTTTGATGATGTCATCGCCACAACCCTCGACTTCTAGCCTTCGACCTCTTATCCAGACGACGTCTCATAACAACAACACTGGCGGGCTACATGCTTGTGTTCCTGCTGGAGAAGATATTGAGCCTATTAGGCAGTCCTTCCAGAAAAATGCAAAGTTTTTTTGTTATTGTTGCAGGCAAAAATCCTTGATCTTATGCGGCATGTTTTCTTAAAAAATGCGATGGAATATGCGGGATATTTATGCAATTTTATGCAATGAAATTGCGGGAACTTGCAAAAATTGCGGGAACTTGCAAAAACTGCAGTTTGATGAAAACGAGAGAAAAAAAGTGATTCCCCAACACCCTGCTTTTCCATGATGTTCACATCGCATAATTACGTCACTTCATAACGTTCCCATGGCAAAAGGGGAAAATGGCTGCTCTTAGTAGAAGTAAACCCAACATTTTTCAACTTTTTGCTAAGATATATGTGACTTTTTTGCAACGAAAATGCGGGGATTATGAAATCATGAAAGCCCCGCATATTTTGCGGGGAAATCGGCAATTTATGCGGCGAAAGTAAGGCGTATTTGAAAAATTGCGGCCCCCTCATAAATATGCGGACTTTGGCTGATTATGCATTGAATTATGCGATCGCATAATCACGTTTTTCTGGAGGGACTGACTAGGGCTGTTTGGTTTCTTCTTCTACTGTCTGTTTGTATACAGCGTGCAAGCTTATGCGCATGCTCCGCCTCTTCTTCTACATTTTTGGTGAACTTCTGTAGCAGAAACAGCGCCACCTATAGGCCTGGAATATGAAGTAGTGTGTTGAGTCATTTACAAATGGATCTGTTTTGACGCAAACATTCTTGAAACGATGCCAGGGAAGACGGGGGAAAAAAGATCGTTTTGGTACGTGTGGACATGGCCTTAGTTGCTAGGAATTTGGTGCAATGTGCTCATTACAACAAAACAGAAAGCATTCATAGCAGGGCAGTCAATACCCCTTAAAAACACATAAAGACACATATAATTAATTGTCCAGTTGTCCCTTCGTGTGCTCCTTGTGTCCCTTCCCAGAGATCAGAGATCTCTGTGAGAATGTAACATGGAAGTCACCAATATTCTAGTCAGGACCTGGAGAAAATAACTGAACAAACTCAAGTATGATACTCCAAGGTTGTAGATTTTATGTTTTGTGATTCACCATTCCTTTGAAAGCATCGGATCTTTGGTCTGCTCAACAAAAGAACGATAACTGTCTTCATTCAATAGAAAGATTTTTCTCTTTTGGATTTTCCCTTTCAATCTGTATCATGAAGAATATTATTATGAGAGAATATTTTCGCTACGCTTTCTGTACTCCGACATAACAAACTCTCTATCCAACTCGCTCACTTGCGTTCCACACCGTTGTCTTCCGGCAATAAGTCACCTCGCCAGGGGTGGGGACTTCAACATTTATGGGGAGTTTTACTTATTCGATTGCCTTTCAAATAATACATTTACATTTTTTTTACTTTTGCGCTGATGCAGCCGGCCTCTATTTGTGTCGGTCACCACTTAAGTCTGACTTCATGTCCCTGCCGCAGCTCTCCACATCTGATTGGTTACAGGTCATGAGTAATAGCCTATCAACACCACTGAAGCTGTGGCTGTGCCACTGACGGGCAAAGGGCTCTGGTAAACGAGGGCAGCTGGTTTGAGGCCGCAGGTATTACTGAGGTTGCAAAAACACCCGTGTAGCAAAATAAGTTCCTCCCTGAGACTATTTTGCAGAGGCACTGTGGCTCTGTCCGGTGCTTAGCGCCGCCCGAGACGATTGTGATTGGTTTAAAGAAATGCCAATACACCAAAAAGCACATTATTCTCCCATCCTGGAATGCTGTGTGGACTAGCCAGACCTTCCTGTGCAGCGCTGTGGAAGAAGGTTTGGACATGTGGGACTAGAAAAAGTCTGAACTCGTTTGTGCTGCCTCCCGGTTGCCCAAGGTTGTGTGCTTTTGGTTCTGAGTTGCTTCGGGTGCTTGGACCTCGGTAAAGTTGCCTGCAGTTTAGTTATATATTGTATTTTTTACACACAAACTAAGAAGAATTGAATTTAAATTTCAGTTTGACTTTCAATCCAAGGCTAAATCAATCAGCTAGAATCAATAGTCTAGTTCAAATGAAGAGGGACACGATGGGAATTGTAAATTGTAACTGAATGGTAACTCAATTGCAACCAGTCTGAAATGAGAATTATCATTTAGCTCCACAGCCCAAACTGGATGACTAACTTTCTCCTTCACACAAATGTAAAATACATACTGAAATAGTCTATTAGCTGTTGTAGTTACTTTCAAATAACCTTTGGAAATATGGAAATGACATTAAAAGCGCTTCCTCTAAAAAGCATATGGTCTTTTCTTTGTCCCGTGTTCTGGAGCCAACACCTTGCGCCCCTGCACCCTCAAACAAATGAATAAATGACAAAGTGAGGAGGAAAAAAAAACAAGGGAGAGAGGTAAGAAAATTCCATCTGTCTGAATCCTAATGAGGCTCTGCAAGCTGCAACTGTGTCTTTCACACCTCCAGAGGTGAAACCGTGAGATCCCCCACCTTCCCCCAAATGGTTGGGGAAACGTCAAAGGAACTGCTTTGTATTTCCACCACTGCAGGGAGGGAGAGAAAAACAAGCATGTCTCTGAGTCTGAGTCCACCTGTACACCAGGCACAGGCTGGACTGTTTTTGGAATCCAACCAAGGGTAAAATATCTCAGCAGATGCCTCACTCACACCGCCTGCCTGTCATATTCACAGAGGGCAAAGGTCAGGTGGACAGCTGCATTCCAGCACAGCTGCCTCCTGTCACAGGGAATTTAATTTTCATCATGTGTACTGCTGCTCAATTATAATAGGTCACGCATGCTCGCACACCCAATCCTGAAATTCTATTTTCAATACCCAGGACTCCCCACAGGCTGCAATCTGAGACTGTATTTTTTTTTGTGTGTGTGTGTGTGCTGTGTCATTGGTTCTACCTGCATCGGCATGACAATATTTATCCAAAGCTTGTATTTTCTGATATCAATCATTAAGATAATACTGAATCCCTGAAGTGTGATGAGAAGCATGTGCGTTTGGCATTCATATCAAACACATTAGATTTCATTTATATATCATGGATATGCCCGGTTTTGTGCGTTCAATAACAGCTTGTTTCATGTGAACCAGATCTGTGTAATAATAGACTGCAACAGGCTGCATATAGGTGCCAGGTGTTTGACTGGATGTTTCCAGTCAGTTGCCTCCATCCACAAATAAAGCACAGTGGGAGTAAATGCCTCCATACATCAACCAAGCCCTTTCCCAGGACTCCCTTTGGCAGTCGTAGGGAAACTGAGCGCTTTGAGATTTCTGTCCTGATCCACAACCATGATATCTCCACAGTGGCCACATAGAAAAGGCTCTAACCAGCGGCTGTTGGCAATCATTTTACTTCTGCCTTCCAAAACTAGCCTGATCCAACTCATACTTAAAAAAAAATGAAACCTTTTCTGCATGAATTATTACCCCACGAGTAAGGATTGTTGTTTTTCATGTGTGTTCACTCTTCAGTAGGCACAAAAAAGTAGGAAATATATATTGAATTTAATTTTGATGTGTCCACTCTGGTGAACGGCATGCATACATACATTGAGACACAATGATCCACGAGATCCAATCGCACAATATAACAAGGCCATTACTGAAAATGGCGTTAGGATGCTCATCGTCAATTTGTCTTCCTTGTTTCATGCAGTTAAAATAAAACAGAGGTCCAGTGGTGGAAAGTAACTAAGTACATTTACGGTGTTTGGTGTTTTAAGCCCCCAACGTCGACTTCAAGGCAGCGCTGCCTGGAAGGCACTAGGATTAGGCAATGGTTAGGGTTAGGTGCCTTGAAGTCGATGTTGGGGGCTTCAAACACCATTGAGCTACATTTACTCAAGTACTGTTCTTACGTACACATTTGAGGTACTTGTACTTTACTTGAGTCTTTTCTTTTCATGCCTCTTTCTACTTCTACTCCGCTACATTTCAGAGAGAAATATTGTACTTTTTACTCCACTTCATTCATCTGACAGCTTTAGTTACTAGTTACTTTACACATTAGATTTCTGCACCTAAAACACATGTAGTTTATAAAATCTGATGTTTTATTATAAATGAAACTAGCCAACAATATAACGGCCTACAAGTCCAGCTGAAACGATTAGACCATTAAACACACATCTGTTTGGATCCTTTACACTTTCTTGGCAGGATTTTAATTTACTTTTAATACTTTAACTACATTTTCCTGATGATACTTAGCCTACATACTTTTATTTAAGTAACATTTTTAATGCAGGGTGCCAGATTCAATGCAGCTGCCAGAACTTTTTCTGTTATTTAACAGATTTATTTCTTTGACGAATACATTTTTTTGTGGGAGGATCCCCAAAGCCACAGGTTATAATGTGCCCCCCCCCCCCAATGTTGAAACAAAACCTACGCCCTTGGACCTCTTTATCACCTATTGTTTTTACATGAACACGCAGTATTTAAAGAGTCGCAGGATGTGTAGCTTAAATATAACTACTGATACAGTACATGATGTCCAATTAAGTGGACACTTTACTTCTTACATAAAATCAATATTTGAAAATTATAACCATTGTGTTTTTCCTTATTCTTCTTTTTTTTTACTTCTGTGTCTTATAGCAGCCCGGTCTCATGGCAGTTCGTGAAATGGTCACGTTATTGAATCTATTGATTCGTGTACTGAACATGTTAATGTCGTTATTTTCATGTCGTGAGCACGAATTTTAAACTAATGTATTTCAATGGGAAGCATATTTCGTGATCACAGAACGATGACGGTAGCGAGTAGTATTGATAAGGCGAACATCCGCGCAGGGAGGTTGGTCGGGGTGGTGGATGGGTCAAACAACACAGGATATTCACCCCGGAGACCGGGGATCGCGTCCCGCGTGTTGCAGTTCCTTTCCTCGTTATTCTCTTCCTAACCACAACCGTCCCGCTGTTGTCGGCATCTCCTGCGTGTGACGTTTCCTTTCCCCGTTCCTCTTTTCCTAACCACAACCGTCCCGTTGTTGTGGCCGGCGTGTGGCGTTTCATGTCCCCGTTGATGCGTGCCACAGAGACCGCGGATCGTGTCCCTGCGCCCGGGGCTCGCGTCCCCGCGTGTTGCGGTCCGTCCCGTTGTTGTCGCCGGCGTGTGGCGTTTCATGTCCCCGTTGTTGCGTCGCCCAGAGCATCCCAGTGTCACGGCAGTTCGTGAAATGGTCACGTTCGAAAATCGTGACCTGTACACGAAATAAACGAGAACATTTGTGACCGGTACACTAATCAATAAATCAAAATAACGTGACCATCTCACGAACTGGCGTGCGACTGGGTTGCTTATAGACAGACTGGACGGATATTCCTAAAGTTCTCTCTGATCTATTGTCGGCTATCTTGGTTGTCATGATTTTAGTTGCACATGCAATTCATTGCCACTAGACAAACAGACAAACAAACGGAAAAAAAACATGAAACAGCCACAATAAACACAATCACACAAGACAGAAAGGACACATATAATCAGCACATATACAGTATCATAATTGATATTGCAATAAAACTAAATCCTGCATGCCCCCATGACCTGTCTGTATTAAGATTCTGATCTTCTTTAGGCAGAAGTTACCAATCCACTGTGCATCATGATGAGCTGTGACTAAAACTTTTTGAAGTGGATCCTTTATCAGATGAATCCCTTGCTTTGACAAAACATATTTTCCGAGCCAGGCTGGTTTGGTGTAGTCTGATATGTTAAAGCAAGCATCTAATGCTCTCAGCCCTGCATGTTCCCATGGCTTCCGCTCCAGATTAGCCGGGTACTTAACATATCAGAGGTGTCGCAGGAGATTTACGTCTCCCAGAAAGCTAATCAGCTGTATACTTTATAGGTCATGTTTTTAGGCAACACACTGTGGGCTGGCTGAGGGTATTACCACGGTCTCATCTCAAACAGTTGTGATGTTCACACACAGAGAGAGCGAGAGAGCGAGAGCGAGAGCGAGAGCGAGAGAGAGAGGGCGTCTGGATTCAGTGATGTAAACCACATGAAACACACTCTAATCTAATCTGTGGCTATGGGCTGTTCCCAGGCCAGAAGATGTCACTGTCAGCCTCATCGCTTTAACCCTGAGTCGGAGTCAGACTTGCATCCAGATCAGCCAGATGAGCGGGGCTATCTTTTTTGAAGACATGATCAATCAAACAGAACAGACAACAGGGTGGCCTGGTGGTCAGAGAGAGGTACGTAGATTTGTCCCCCTCAAAAAGTACGATTGGTTTTTGGGAGACTAAGTCCACTTGGTCACTTATTTTTTTTCACATTTGTTGCTTTTTACGACATTTTTGTAGTTTTTTCCGAAATGTTTTGGTTGCTTTTTTCAAAGTTTTGTGCTTTTTTGAGTGACATTTTTGAAGTGAAATGTCAACATTTTCAGAAGTTCACCAACTGAGCAGCTGCCTATAACTTTTATTAAGGCCTAAAAGAAAATGTTTGGTGTTTCAACTGTAGCTGCACACACAATTTCTGTAATAAGCTGCCAGAACCGTTGATTATTTTACAGCTTCATTTCTTAGAGTGTAGGAATATAAGTGTTTGGCGCTCAAATTCCAGATCAGCCAGATGAGCTGGGCTATATTTTGTAGACATGGTCAATCAGACAGAACAGACAGCAGGGTGGCCTGGTGGTCAGAGAGGGAGACTTGAAAAAAGCAGAGGTGGGGTGGGGGGAGGACATTTTTTGTTCATGCACAATCAAACAAAACATGCAAGAATCCTCCTTCCAATAGTCTGGATATGGTGCCACATGGCCAGCCACGCCAAAACAGTTATTTATGAACTTCAATATTGAATGGAAAATGATCTCAAAATGAAATAGCACAACGTGGTGTCAACATGAAACAACGCTTTCAAATCGGACAGTGGAGTTCACTTTGCGGTGAAAAACAAACATTTTCGCGCAGGAACCGCGTCGCTCGTTTCAATCCAAACCACCATCTTTTTCCTAAATTTAACGAGTCATTTTGTTGCCTAAACTTAACTGTCATCGCAGCATGACACTCACTTTTTCTGGCCAACCTCCACTACCATGGCCCCTGAAAGGAGCGTCCTCTGGCGGTGCCTGTAGCCAGCTCACAGTCACCTACAGTGCATACGGAAAGTATTCACAGCACTTCACTTTTTCCACATTTCATTATGTTACAGCCTTATTCCAAAAGGAATTAAATTACTTTTTTTCATCAAAATTCTACACAGTTTTTTTTTTAAATGTTTGCAAATTTATTAGAAATAAAGAATGTATATATAATATGTACATAAGTATTCACAGCCGTTAATCAATGCTTTGTTGTGGCACCTTTGGCAGCAATTACAGCCTCAAGTCTTTTGGAATATGAAGCCACAAGCTTGGCACACCTATCTTTGGCCAGTTTCGCCCATTCCTCTTTACAGAACGTCTCGAGCTCCATCAGGTTGGATGGGGAGCGTCGGTGCACAGCCATTTTCAGATCCCTCCAGAGATGGTCAATGGGATTCAAGTCTGGTCTCTGGCTGGGTTACTCTAGGACATTCACAGAGTTGTCCTGAAGCCACTCCTTTGATATCTTGGCTGTGTGCTTAGGGTCGTTGTCCTGTTGAAAGATGAACTGTCGCCCCAGTCTGAGGTCAAGAGCGCTCTGGAGCAGGTTTTCTACCAGGATGTCTCTGTACATTGCTGCATTCATCTTTCCCTCAATCCTGACTAGTCTCCCAGTTCCTGCCGCTGAAAAACATCCCCACAGCACGATGCTGCCACCACCATGCGTCACTGTAGGGATGGTATTGGCCAGGTGATGAACGGTGCCTGGTGTCCTCCAAACATAGCGCTTGGCATTCACGCCAAAAAGTTCAATCTTTGTCTCATCAGACCAGAGATTTTTGTTTCTCATGGTTTGAGAGTCTTTCAGGTGCCTATTGGCAAACTCGAAGCGGGTTGCCATGTACCTTTTACTAAGGAGTGGCTTCTGTCTGGCCACTTTACCATACAGGCCTGATTGGTGGAGTGCCGCAGCAATGGTCGTCCTTCTGGAAGGTTCTCCTCTCTCCACAGAGGAACCCTGGAGCTCTGTCAGAGTGATCATCGGGTTATTGGTCACCTCCATAACTAAAGCCCTTCTCCCCCGATCACTCAGTTTAGAGGGACGGCCAGCTCTAGGAAGAGTCCTGGTGGTTCCAAACTTCTTCCATTTACGGATGATGGAGGCCACTGTGCTCATTGGGACCTTTTAAAGCAGCAGAAATTTTTCTGTACCCTTCCCCAGATCTGTGCATCGAGACAATCCTGTCTCAGCGGTATACAGACAATTCCTTCGACTTCATGCTTTTTTTTGTGGTCTGACATGCACTGTTAACTGTGGGCCCTTATATAGACAGGTGTGGACCTTTCCAAATCATGTCCAATCAACTGAATTTACCACAGGTGTCCAACTCCAATTAAGCTGTAGAAACATCTCAAGGATGATCAGTGGAAACAGATTGCACCTGAGCTCAATTTTGAGCTTGATCGCAAAGGCTGTGAATACTTATGTACAAGTGATTTCTTCGTTATTTTATTTTTAATAAATTTGCAAAAATCTCAAACAAACTTTTTTTAAGTTGTCATTATGGGGTATTATGTGTAGAATTTTGAGGAAAAAAATAAATTTAATCCATTTTGGAATAAGGCTATAACACAACAAAATGTTGAAAAAGTGAAGCGCTGTGAATACTTTCCGTATGCACTGTATTGGCGGCTGAACAACTGCCGCTGGTAGCCGGCATCCCAGAGCTCTATCGTGGCTAAATACAACTAGCAACTGCTGCTCGGATTTTATCCTTCTATGGCTCTATAGACTGTTCACGTTACAGCACTTTACTTAGTTTAAAATACTTCTATTTTAGGTATATAATATATGGTCTATTGGTGAAGTAGCACTGAGCATTGATTTGAGTGTGGGGGGAGACATTTTGTCCCCACCGGGGATAAATATAATTCAGCAGAGGCAGGTATATGTAGACCAGACAGGGGGAAATCCCTTTTTTGGTATGTAATCAACGTTGTCTGGGTATGTGTGTGTGTGTGTGTGTGTGTGCGTGTGTGTGTAGCCTACTGTATATAGAAGTCAATGCTGTGTGCCCTCTTCGAGAGGCTGAAATAGCCTATGGCAGGAGAGAGAGAGAGAGACACAGAGAGAGACCCAAATGTATTTCCATCTTTTTAAACCTGCTAAACCATGTTTTCAATGTATTTTCAATATGCTTTCAAAATATTGTAGCCTAATGGGACTTTGCGCATTTACTGAAAATGGTAGACTACTGACTTGGTCAGGATGTTTGAAACAGGTGTAGGCCTACATTTTATTTCTGTGTAGGCAGGTGAGGGAGACGATGAGGGCGACGATGATGATGATGATGAGGAGGAGGAAAGTGTGCAGGGAGATCAGGCACCTCCATCTACCCGCAACCCCGCCTCATCCCTATCCCAGTTTCCCCCACTTCTATCTGACCCTCCCACCAGCCCGACATCAGTGGCTTCTACCGCTATCTCTTCCTCACTTCCATCTCACTCTCCCACCACCCCGACACTAGTGGCTTCGACCGTTTCTGCAGTTACCCCAGCATCTCATCCCCCTACCACCCCGACATCATCAGCCTCCCGTGGTGGTAAAAGGAAGCGTAAGAGCGTCAGGCCGATTACGGATCCATGGGAGACTACCCTCCTCGATAGGCTGCAGGAAATACGGCAGGAGAGAAAGAGGGAGAGAGAGAGAGGGGGAGGGAAAGCGAGAGGACCGACATACACATCCCCTTTTTGTAATTACCTGTGCCATTTTCTACAAAATCTCCCACAGGAACAAAGCGCTACTTTGATGCGCGACATCAAACAGCACATGCGGCATTATGAGCCCTTTTAATTTGACTTGTCTCCCGCTATTGTAGGCTACATGCTGGTACTGGCGTTATTTGTTATTGACATTTGTTATGTCATGTTGCCTTCATATGAAAATGACTTATCCCACTGTCACCATTTCAATGTTGGCTAGGCTGTACGTTTGGCAGGCCTAATTTTTCATAGTGCGTGGTGGTGGGGGTCAAGCTACGTGCCTCCACTTGATTCATTCATCACTATCAAGGCAGTAGCCCGTTGTATAAACATTGTATATGGATATGAATTAATGGTTTTCACATAAAACCAAATTAGTTAAAATGTGTAATGTGTTAACTAATAAATCAAAACTCGTGCTTCCAAGCGACCTTTTATCAATTTATTGGTCAGTGCTACCCAATCGTAGCACACTGTACTGGTGGGGAAACACGCCAGCATCTGATAAAAAGAAGTCAGCCAGCTGCTCCCTGACAAGTGCCGCTCTCCGGAAGGGTCTGCCGATCGAACACCGTGGTCCGTCGACCGTGTTTCGGTCCACAACGTGCTGCCTCCACTGTCCAGGCTGGACCTCTCCGGTGTCAGACGTCGCATCCACAAAGGTGGTGGGCATGTATGCGGCAACATCGACGTAAATTAATCAATAGTTCGCATCAGCAGCTGCCATAAGGATAATTGAAAAAAAAAACTTTTTGTAATTGTAGAATTCGCTGCCCGATCGTGGTGGTGCTCTGATGTGAACATGCTTCCCGTCAATCGCCCCGACACGTAGGGGAAACTGCCACTGTCTCCAAAAGTCCTCCGCTATGTCCTGCCACTGGCCATGAACTCCCCCTGAAGGGCATCCCAGATGGCACAACATATTTCCTCTACAATGCCTGAAACACTGCTGGTGCCCATTTTGTAGCTGCAGTGCCTGCAGGCCGATGGCGGTTGCAAAGGTACCTCAAAGTCATTGCAAGCCTTTGAGAAGCTACAATCAGGTTGCGGTGATTTTGGTTAGTGTCCGGGACAAAGCGGACGACTCGCGAAAGCAATTCATCAAATTTTGGCGCCGACATCCGAAAGGACTGGAAATGTCTCTCCTCATCCAGGCTTCGCATTGGGAAGCACCAGAGACACAAACTCCCCACCCTGATCTCTTGTTCGGTTTAAAGGGCGAACATACCACCGCCTATCTCTGTGCTGCCTATTTTGTTGCTGCCGCCGACGTAAAATTAGCAATAGGATGCACTCCTCTTCAGTTGCCATTTTGATCTGAATATCACCCGGAAATGTCATAACTCTGCTACCCCCTGTTGCGTGAGCGGTGTATTTGCATTTCGCCTCTCGCGGCCCACGCTGTTGCGGCTGCGTCCGCTGTGTAGACTATGAAAGGGGAGCGTTGATGCGGCGTAACGCTTGCTGCCGTAAACTTGCTTTCGCGTCGCTTGCTCGCGTCGCTTGCTCGCGTCGCTTGCTTCCGCGTCGCTTGCTCGCGTCGCTTGCTCGCGTTGACTATGAAACGGCCCTTAGAATGTGACTCTATGTGTGTAGGCTTTGATTTAGAAAGAAATCTTTCAAAAATCTGCTTTCATTTTGTACAGTGACAATATAAACATATTTTAAAAGTTTTTTTCCTTTTCCATTTTCCAGAAACCTTGCAAGATAGAAAATGCTTTTCTATGGCAAAAAATGGCTGTTTCACGGTAAGGCAGAGGTAGGCAATTGCCAGGGGCCCCCTTCCGCCAAAGGGCCTCGTGAATGTTTCTCCGCATTGCCGTTCACACACTTTTACACCCAGCTTTATAAATAATGGAGGATGTAAACCAGCTTCTGAACCTTCTCCCTGAGTTCATTGACAGGGGCGAAGCACAAAATTCTGGGCCCTGTAGAAAGGCATTCTCTATGGGCCTCTCCCTGCATTTACACCTATTCACTTTTGCATCTTTTTGGGCCCTCTCACATGTGGGCCCTGGGTAATCAGTCCCATTTCCAACTCCAGTCCCGACACACCTGTTCACTGATGACCTGGCCTTTGAGAAACAAGTCACACTGTCCTACGTAAAGCCAGTCCTGGAGCACATTACGTGTAGAGAGAAGATGACAATGGTTCTAAACATCTCCTGTTTTTGAAATGTTCTGAGAATCGTAATCACACAGTCACCATTGCGAGACAGAACAGAGCAGCAACCGCTAATCCATTGCTCAAGAAAAACTACATTCTGAGGTGAAACTGTACTTGTCCGTGCCCGCAAATCAGTGCTGATGATGACCCCAATGGCTTGGTGGAAGGCACATGTGGAAGAAATGCCACTCCTTTTCATAGTTGCCATAAAGTTCATGTGCATCAAGTGTTCCTTTCTCCGGATGTTCAGTACAACATCTTATCCCCTCAGAGGTCATGACTGAGCATGGAAAATGTACACATTTCTGCATCATAACATGGACTGAAAAGACATGGACTGGAAATAACTCTGTTATATAGTTCAACAGTTTTGATGCAGAAAGGGAGGACCTGCTGCCAACTGTGGCTGTTTTATTCAAAAGAAGATACAATGGCCAAGTTATGGAGAGATCATTGGCCTTTGTTATATCATTGTTTGAATGTGGACATGACGTGGGAATGTGTTGGAACAAGACCATTAGGTCAGGCCTACAACTGGATAAAGCTTAGAAATGGGATCATTAACGGGCCCATCAATTTTGGAAGCACCTGGCTGAGGAGATGAGGCTCGTAGAATCAGTGAACTCTTTTAAATCACTTCTTAAAACCCATTTTTATAGACTTGCTTTCATGCAATGTCATCTCTTTGTAGCTTTTTATTTTATTTTATTAATTGATTTGATTTGTCTCCTCACTACTGTATATTTTGCGTCTTTTGTCTTCTTTTCATATACTCACACTTTGTCTTGCTATTGTTTGGCCCCAGCTCTCTGTCGTTCCATTCTTGTGTTTAATTGACCTCTGGATACTCTGGTTTTGCCTCGCTTTGTCTGACAAATCACTTTAAAAACTCTGCTGTGCTAGATACATAAAGTAATTATTATTATTAAGTAATGTATATATGGATGACTTGTGGGGCTCAGAAGGTAGTTGCAGTAGAAAGTAATTCATATGTCTGAGAATTTGGCCATTAGCTGTTTCAATATGCATTGATTCCAGAACCAATAACATGGAATTACACTGTGAAGTAATGCTTCACAAACTGAAACAATCTGAAAATGCCTTGTGTTCCATTGTGTCAGAGCACGGCAATGAGCCAGGATATTAGATTAACTAAACCACAAAGGTCCTAAGCCAATATTGTCAAAGTCTCTTCAAATATGCCAATTCCCAACATTAACAACTCGTATATGGCCGTCTCACACTCTGATATTCACACAGTAATCACTTTCAGCTGCCTTCCAGTGCAGTTTAAATGATGATTATAGACCTACAGTATGGTACCTGTGTCTCCATGGTGTTAACTTTCTGGCCTGCCTTTGTTTCCAGCAGCGCAAGACTTTCAATACATCACAAACACTCACCTATTCTTTACAGCCTGATGGCACAGCGGACAGATAATGTGCCATATTTCCCAACGTGACAGCTAAAGCCACTTCCAATGAAAAAGCCTCCTTTTGAACTGCTGTAATTTACATGCATAATACAACTTAATGTTTTATTCTACCAGGATCATTAGGGATGGTAAATTATTCAGCTGCCAGAAGTACTTTAAATCACATTAAGTTGATTCAGACAGCAGGAAAAGAATTCGGCGCTACCACCCATCACACACATTAAAGGTGATGCAATTATTTTTCAGAGACCTGGCTGGACGCTTCGATCAGTGATATAGAAATTGAAATTGAAAATTATGTTGTTTTAAGATAGAAATCGTAATGGGGGCGGAGTATGTGTTTATATTAGGGCTGATATTTGTTTTAACCGTAGAATAGATTTGTGATGATGTGTGGTTTGATGTACAGTTAACTAAAAGTAAGCCTATTTTAATTGGGGCTCTGTATAGACCTCCTGATCAGAATAATTTCTATCAGTTATTGGAAGAACTTTTTGTTCCATGTAGTGATTTTAAGGGTGAGGTTATAATGATAGGTGATTTTAATACTGATGTTTCTAACAAAAATCATGGGATGTATAAAGCCTTTAATAGGTTTTGCCAGGTTCTGGATCTACAGCAAATAATTAAAGAGCCCACACGAGTAGCTAAAATGAGTCAAACGGTCATTGATCTCATTTTGGTATCAGAGCAATCTATGATTTCTCAGAGTGGGGTTGTAAATTGTACTATGAGTGACCACTCATTAATTTATTGTACAAGGAAAAAATGTAAAGTTGCATTGAAGAAACAAAACACAATTAAGATCAGGTCATTAAAAAAATATAGTCGTGAGGTTTTTATTGAGTGTTTTAAAATCACTGAATTGGCCTCTAGTGTTATGTTTGGATGTTGATGAGGCATGGGAGCAGTTTAAAAATGTGTTCTTAGAATCATTAGATAAAGTTGCTCCTATAAAAATGATTCGAGTAAAACTGAGGTCAGAGCCATGGATGAATGGTGATATTTTAGAAGCAATTACTAATAGAAATAAAGCCTTTTCTGTTTTTAGGAAGAGTAAAGAGCAAATTGACTTGGATAATTATAAGAAGTTAAGGAATATAGTGCAAAAGATGATTAAAATGTGTAAAAGAGACTTTTTTCGTGATAAATTAACTGAGCATAAAGGTAACCCAAAGAAACTTTGGCAGTCTTTGAAACAAATGGGGTTCAGTAATAGACTTAAGACAAAGTCAAATAATATTTGCCTTAATATTAATGGGGAGTTCTCTTCAAATCAACTAAAAGTTGCAGATAAATTTAACTCATTTTTTACTTCTATAGCTGGACACTTAGTTGAAAATTTACCAAGAAAACCAGGGTTATATGATGGTGAGGCCATGTCTAAGTATTACTTTAAGCTTGGAGTTGTAGCAGACTCTTTTTGACTTTCTATGGTTTCACAGGATGAGGTATTAAAGTTATTGAATGAACTTAAGTGTGCGAAGGCAATTGGTCTAGATGAAATACTGGCCAGATTCTTAAAAGATGTTGCAGAATTTATTTCTCCGTATCTCACTCATATTTTTAATCTTTCAATTATGTCAGGTAGATTTCCGAAAGATCTGAAGCTTGCTAGGGTTGTTCCGCTATATAAAAAAGGGAACAAATTAGAAGAGGGTAATTATAGACCAATTTCGATTTTGGGAGTTGTTTCAAAAGTCTTGGAGAAAATAATACAAGAGCAAATATATAATTACATTAGTAATTCTGATTTGTTTTATGATTTGCAATCTGGTTTTAGAACATCTTATTCTACGGATACGTGTTTATTATATCTAACAGACTATTTAAGAAGAGAGATTGATTTGGGTAAACTTTGTGGCATGGTATTGCTAGACCTCCAGAAAGCATTTGACACCGTTGACCATCACATCTTGCTGATCAAACTAAAAGCCCTAGGTTTTAACAATATGGCATGTAATTGGATTCGATTGTATTTGACTGAAAGGCATCAAAGATTTGATATTAACTGCACTCTATCTGAGGCAAGAGAAATACTGTGTGGGGTGCCACAGGGTAGTGTCCTGGGTCCATTGTTGTTTCCCTTGTATATCAACGATATGAAATCTGTTTGCAATTGTAATCTTTTTCTCTATGCGGATGATTCAGCCTTGGTGTTCTCCAATAAGGACATGAAAGTTATTGAGAATCATTTAAGTGATGAGTTACAAAATATAAGTGAATGGCTGATAGAGAACAAACTGTCTTTGCATTTGGGGAAAACTGAATCTATTTTATTTGGTTCTAAAATAAGGTTGAGTAGGACTCCTGAGCTTAAAATTTCTTTGGGTGGTATCCAGATTGAAGCTAAAATTGTGTTAAATATTTGGGCTGTGATTTAGACAGTTCTGTGAGTGGAGAAAGTATGAGTCAAAAGGTTGTCAAAAAAGTGAACCAAAGAATAAAATTCCTGGCTCGTAAGGCTCAGTTTCTAAATAAAGAAACTTTAAAAATGTTGGCAAATGCTTTAATTCAGCCACACTTCGATTATGCCTGTACTACATGGTACAGTAGCACACCCAAGAGGATAAAAGTTCAACTTCAAACGGCACAGAATAAATTAGTCAGGTTGATTTTAAATCTCAACTATAGAGAACATATTGGCTCTTCTGAACTTAAGAAATTAAAATGGCTGACAGTTGAAAACAGGGTGAGACAGTTGAAACTAAGATTAACAAGAAAGATTGTGTATAAAAATGAGCCAAGGTATTTTAAAGATTATTTTAAGTTTATTAGAAATTCTCATAGCTACTCAACGAGAGGTAGTGCCACAGACATAGTTCCGTGTAGATTTAAGACCTGTTCTGGGCAAAATACTTTTTGTACGTGGCGGCAATGGAATGGAACAAACTCCCAGTTGGGATTAAGTTAAGCCAGTCAGATTGTTGTTTTAATCAAGCATGTGGTGAATGGTTGTTAAATGCTAATTAGATTCAATCTTTTATGTAGTCTTAAAAGAATATTTATTATTACAGTGTATATATTTGTATTTATTTTGTATTTGGATGTGGTTGAGTGTACATAAGGTACCTTTTAGTCATCTGTAGCTGGCCTGGACATCTTTGTCAGACTACAACGAGGACCACAATGGAAATAAGTTTTGTGTTATCCTCGACAGTTCTGATAAATGTACAATGTCACTGTGTTGGCATGTTGTTATGCATTTATTTCTGTTACTGTCTAATAAATCAATCAATCAATATATGGAGTACATAAAGTGAATAGAGTAAACATCCACTCACATCAAGCCCTAGGTTACTAACAGGAGTAATAGAACCACTCCCTAAAGTACCACTGTCCAGTACAGGAATGGCGAATGAAGTATCTGACAGTAGGGCACACGGTATGTACTGGGTAGATCCTAAATCGGATCTGCTAGAATGGTCGACGTAGTTAGTGTAGCACCCGTACAACCACTCTAAGAGTCAGTTACGTGAGAATGGGGGTGCTTGGGTTCGGTGTAGTTCAGGTGGATACCACGAGGGTGCACCTAATAAGTTACTAATCAGTTGTAAGACCTTTTAACAATAAGATAGTTGAAAATAATGAGACCCAGAGATGGTTTTCGTTCTAGCAAAGAAAATAAAATAAAATAGGGTAACACCCTAGTTTATTGAATACAAGAATTTGGCAAATAGAATACAAAAGCTTTCCCCAAAACTTTAATAATAGTTTTTTTGTTTTTATTTTTTTAGCTGGGAACCCCAATAGGGTCAATCACAATGGTTACCCCAGAATAAATGGTATAAAGTTCTCTTACCTTAGCTATTTCTTAACAATCGAGAATACACAGAGAACTCTAACAATACATTTAAAAAAAAAAACCTGCAAAGTGTTCTGAAACAAGTCTTAGAAAATGCAGTGATGGGCCCAATCATACACATTCACACACGTTCCAGTTTACTCACGGTGACGATTTGAACAAAAAAAAAACGTTGCAGGCCTGTTTGGTCTTGCAAAACATTGAGTGCGCTTAACAGACACTTGCAAAAAATTGAGAGTGTGGAAAAACTTTGGTCCGGATCCTCGGATGCGGTGCGACTAACAGACAGTTCAGCCCAGCATACGCCCACACTGGCTAGCTATCTCGGCTTCCTCCGATCACGGCCTCCGCTCCTTCTCTCCCGCTCTGTCAGACAGGTCTCCGGCTCCGTTTTACTCAGTCTCTTGACTCACCACTATCCCCAGTCCGCGGTCCTCTCCTTTGAGCCTCCCGCTCCGTTTCCTTGGTTTTTTTTTACTCGCTCTTTCTAGCGGTTTTTCCTCTTCTCAACGCACCAGCGTCACGTCTCCCACCGGATCCAGCAGAGAGCGCGCGACCGGAAAAAGAAAACTTCCAGAACCTTCTGCTGTCTCTCCTCCGGTCACGTGTATATTCACGTTTCATACCTGAAGCCAATCACTATTGACTATACCGCGTGAATGCCCAAATGACCAATAAAATAGTAACAAAAACAGTAATAAAAAGGATAACTGCATAGAGCCTCTGGAAATATTATTTAGCTAAATAATATAAACTTTAACCGTTAGTCTTAATCACTGTCATGAAATAAAATTACAAATATTCAGCTCCTTTTAATTATGTAAAATATATTAATATTTCCTTGTTTAGTAATCAGGTGTCCTCTGTTAGTTATCTAAAGTAAATAAGCGTTTACTTTTTTTTTTTTTGATAATCCTGATACTCTGAGTAAGAGAGATTAATCATAACCCACCCCATTACACTATAATACCCAAGTTTACCACTGGGTTACACTAGGTTTAGGCATTAATAGTGGGGATTGGTTAGGGTAAGAATACCATGGTAAGCCAATCAGAGGCAGAATAGGATTTTGTCTCTTCAACTACTGTCTGTTCAAAATTAATGAAAAGAAACTGATCCTTTTGCTGTACCGAATTCACACCGAACTGTGACTTTTGTGTACCGTGTACCTTCCAATCTGACAGGTAAGTCTCTCTTGATCTATTTTACCGCTTTGACCCGTGCCACATGCCAAGAGGATGTCTTTCTCATGCTCTTCCCGTCCTCTTGTCATGTGTTCGTTGTCTGCTGGCTGTGGCATAGGTGTAAACACAAGCCAACTTGATCACTCCATCTGCTCTGCTGCTTGCTCAGACACTGACTGATCCGCTGCAGCATTTATAAAACATGCACAGGGCTCCTGTTGGCTGTTTCCTGTGGGCCGTTTAGCAGAGCGGTGGTTTGCAGCCGTGTGCTCCTCAACAACCTGCTGCACGAGGGAGGCATAGAGGAGACGCCATGAGTCAGCGTTGTGCAGATTACACAGCTTCTCACCACTGCCAGTGGGTCTCAGTTTTCACATTGTAACTTACTACTTTAGGCTACATTTACATTGCTAAATTTTGGTTTAAAAAGGAATATCTTCTGCTACGTTTCCCCCTATCATTCCGCCTGCTCTGGTGTTTCCGAGTTTCTAAACCGGAGACATTTGGAAACACTTCTGACCCGTTTTGGTTTGGAATCTGCAGGGTTGTGCTGCAGTCTCAACGGACGCAAACGGAGACCTTTGGCAACATCGACACTGACGCCAATGTTCCGTCGCATGATTGGGTCATGACGTCTTATTTTCGGAGACTAAGCTACTAACGTGAACCATGTCAACTGCCAGTAATTGGCAGAGAATACATGCTGCTTCCTGTTTATGCCCAGTATATGAGAATGTTGATGAGATATGCGGTTTGGGCATTCTAGTTTAAATGGAGACTAGTTCTTCTACCGGAGCTAAAAACACTTGGTGCACGGAGATCGCTTTTGGCTCAAAATTCTGCTTAAAAAGAAAAACATAGCAATGTAAATGTAGCCTTAGACCCACTTCAAAGAGGTCTAGTTTAGGTTTTGGACAATGTATTGGAGTGATGATTTGTGGAAAGACATCTGTATACCAACTTCAACTGAAATGCTTGCATATAGGAGTCTATGGTGATCATTTTCCATAGCATGGTCCATGGGATAGGCACATTGATACTTTCTTCTCCTTTATCTTTTTGTTTTAAATCCAAGAGGGATCCCCTGCCTCGCTGCTGAACATCAAGTACAAACAGAAACTTTTAATTTATGACACGGCTTGGTTGAATGCTTGATTCTGATTGGTCAATTAGGACATATTGTGGTCTGTTTTTTCTGTATAATAAACCATTGCTAAGCATAATGGACCAATAGAGCAGACAGATGTTTTATCCAACAATTTAGTGAGGGCAAAACCATTACTGAGTACTTAGTATAATATGGATATCTTGATCAAAGTAAAATACAGTACACTAAAGAATAATACCATGTAACAATGCTTATATTTCTGAACTGTTCTGTTCATTCTTTAAACCAACCCATTTATCTGTGGAAGGTATGAAGACGAGAGGCTCCTTTTAATGTTGGGGGTTTCAACTATGTAATAAAAAATATTTAAAAAAAACAAGGACTAACAGAAATAATAGCACTGAACTGAGAATGAAGTGATGATGAAGCTGGAGTCACACCAGTCTCGCATTGCCAGACCTTCCTCCAGAGCACTGCCGAGGAAGGTCTGTCTAGTCCACACAGCAAAACGTGCTCTGGTTTATTGGCATTTCTTTAAACCAATCACAATCCTCTTGGGCGGAGCTAAGCGCCGCACGGAGCCACGATGCCACTTTAAAATAGCCTCATGAAGGAACTTCTTTTGGTGGAAAGTGTACGTTCAAAAGTTGTTTTAGTCGTGCAACAGAAAACTCAGATTGGACAGATAGTCTAGCTAGCTGTCTGGATTTACCCTGCAGAGATCTGAGGAGCAGTTAACCATAGTCCTCATAAATCCACCGGAGTTTAGAACGCCAACACAAAGAAAGAGGAAGGTAAACGGACATCCAGCTTGAGGAAGAAAATATTACATAGAATCTTTTACTTTGCCTGCCTCTCTGTGCTGCTTTTCACTAAAGCCCTCGAAAGTTTTAAAATTGGGAGTGCAGGAATATGAAATGTGGAGCTGTGATCAAACCAGGTCCAGAAAATCATTAGTGATAGTAAGAAGATTGCTACAGTTCAACACGGTCTCACGGCAGTTTGTGTAATGGTCACGTTATTTTTTATCTATTGATACGTGTTCACGGGGACGTTTTTGTCGTTTGTTTCGTGGTGGCCAGCACGAAATGGTCTATACGGAGATTAACGGGGAAAGCAAACGCCACACCCCGGGGGAGGACTCCTCACACGCCGCGAGACGGCCGCGGGGGATGTATCAATAGATTAAAATAACGTGACCATTTCACGTACTGCCTTGAGACTGGGTTGTACAGTTACATTTCTAGTGATGAATTGGCGAAAACACTTTTTATTTCTTTGATTCACGGCTTTGTCCTTGGCGCTCCTTCTCTCCAGTCACTCTCTAGTTTGCTCGACCGTACGTGCTTGCGGGCACACGTTGAACCTCCGTTAACAGCTATAAAATGGATTATGGGTCATTTTATTACAGCTGACTTCACAAGATGGCTTCTCTATTGGCTGTTGAAGCAGGTGACATCTCTTATGTTCTAAAAGCAGACTCTGGAGACTCGACCAGCTGAGTCGCAGCCACATCATCAGCTGGTTTGAGTCGAGCTGAGTCGGGCCGTTTCAGACTGCTGAAACTTTTGTCTTTGTCTGACTTTGTCTGAACTGGCCTTTAGCAGTGCAGTTTGACCCAGTTATCAAACTCCCAAAATGCAGTAAAGACACCAGAACCGTTCAAGTCATTGATTGCCTTGTAACACTGCATGTGCACATACTGTAACCGTGGTAATCACAAAATGGAAACGTTCAAGCTTACAAAATGAAGTGGACATTGTCAGCTCAACGTTTTGGCAAATTCTCGTTCTACTCCTTCATTGTTTCTAATAAGTGTCTGATGGCATGTGTGGTTGCCGAGCCAACTTTATTGTATAGTTTGTAAAGTTTTGTCTTCAAACTTTATTCATAAATGATTAGAAATGATAGGCAAAGCTACAAAAAATGCAAACTTGTGGCATGTGAGCGTCACCAACAAGGGGCCACTTAGAATGTTTATTTCATCATCATTAAAGGGTGAATCTAAGTTAAAAAGTAAAAATGAGTTAATTGCAAGAAAAATGTGAACGAAATGTTATGAGGGTGTTAATTACTGCAGCTAGATTTGAATCAGCAAGTGCTGCCACAGGAGACCCGAGCCAAGGTCACCACTCATCCTTTAATCAACAACACAGAGATCAGCCCCCTCACACTACACTCACTGAGAGAGAGAAAATAGTATTAATGATGTACACACACACACACACACACACACACACACACACACACACACACACACACACACACACACACACACACACACACACACACACACCTGCTAGCTCTTCGTATCGTAGGGAATAATCAATGAGGATGCAGGTTTGATCCCAGACTCTAATTACCTTTTTGTTGCAATCTTTCTCGGCCCAGTAGATACAAGCTCATGCCATAGTTAGTCTGTGTGTGTGTGTGTGTGTGTGTGTGTCTTCATATAGATATGTAGCATGTGTGTATATGTGCTTGTCATCCATTAAGATCTTTAATTGGACCCCAATTTCCATTTCTATTTGCATAGAAATGGAATGAATTATGCAGTGGCTGCCTCTCTCCATCAGATGATAAAGTTCAGTTAATTAGGGCTAAATGTATGAATAAATAAAATAGCAATGTAAATATCAGTAAATATTCTGCAGGACGCAGGTCCCTGCAGTAAAGCTTATGTGAAATGAAAAACATCTGAGATCACTGGTTTAGTATACGGTAGATTACATTCAGTAACAGTAACAGAGCATCTAAGAGCATCTAGGAAAGGATAAGAAGCTTCACAGGCTCAACATGTTTAAGTGGGCACACCTTCACAGCTGCGTCACACTGACATAAACAATTTCACATTTTCACTTTTCAAGTAACTGCAACCAGTTAGATTTGAGTGATTGACAAGATTCTCTTTTTTTTCACATGAAATCGTAGAAAGTATAATTCCAGTGAAACGTTTATTGTTGTGCACGAGTCATCATAAAGCAGAATTTCGCCGTCAGATCGGCACACAGAAAACGAGTCACCCGGTTGAATGGTGCCGGCTCTCCAGGATCCGGCCATCACACCCGTCCAAGCAGTGGATTTGTGCAATTCATTTGGTATATAAGACAAAACATCTAACGGGCTGGCTACATTGCACGCGTAATGTTTGCGGATCAGATGTTCCAAACTACACTTCCACTATAATCTATGAAACTGGCAACACCGGACACAAGAGCAGCGCGTAAGTAGTGCGTCTGCTCTGCACAGATCCGCTCTGCAAGCTTAAAAATGGGACTTCTATTTATATATTTTACGCAAGGTGTGTGGGACTGCTGGGATTGGTTGAAGTCACGGGAAACTCCGGTTATTGGTCAAATTTGCGGAAAAGTTGCAGTGATTGGTTGAATTCGCGTGAATTGGCGCAATCGCGACATCGCAAAATCCTGGAGGCACTGCCTTTTACACAGAAATGGAGCATACAATGACTATATTTCTTTTAAATTAACCATATGCAGGAAATAACTTAATTACCGTCAATGAGCGTATTGGCAGTTTCTGTTTTTATTTCTTGTTTCCTGTCACCTGCGTCCTTTAATAACAGCTGACAGTAGTTTGATGTTTCACAGCGCTGTGCCAGCTCCAAAAACTAAAGAAACAACATCAATCCCAGAGCGAAAGCTCACCGTGTCTCCTGTGAATCACTCAATCCTATGCCGTGTGTGCGCTGCAGGTGTAGCCAGTTGTAAGATACATTCAGCGGCACATCCGATCCGCCAACGGTCCGCATACGTTACACGTTCAATGTAGCCAAAGAGTAACAAAGGGTGGAAAGACATGCATCTGGCGGAATTTTCCGGCACCACAGGAGCAATCCCCGAAGTGGAACATCGTGGATATAGACTAGTTCCTGTGTAGACCTCAGTAGCGCCGAGATCAGAAAGGGGCTGATGGTAAGCGAATAGTTGGACAGCGGCTTTTGCCGATCACACAGTGGCATGTCCATGGCTGACGTGTTGTGTGGCTTGTGTTCTACAGGTACATATTGTTTCCTAATGACAGGGGCAGCTTGAAAGTGGGAGGCCACTGTCAGTCTGTCACACCACCACCCTCTTAATGAATATACACGTTTAATAATTAGCCACTTTCCGATCTCGCTGTCACTCGGCCCACCATGAGACTAGGCAGCTCCCCTTATCTTGACCCTTTGCACTTAGGCTATGTTAATTCTGTTCTTTTTTCTTTTTCTCACACAGTCATCAGAAGAAAAGTATCAGTACCGATAAGCAGTTTACATAACCATATCACCAGGGTACCATGGTCCAATACAAGCACTGAGTAGGTGCATTGAACAAATCAACGATTGGATGTGCCAGAACCTGCTTAAATCAAACAAAGACCAAGACGTTGGTGGATGTTTTTGGAGTCAGAGAGGAACGATTAAAAGTCAGCGTACAAAACAATTGGTGTGCTTAAGACAATTAGTCTGCTTAGTCTGCATACTCTCACCTTAAGAACATACAGTATCAAGGGTTAAACGAGCAGGATTTAGAAAAACTTGTCCATGCTTTTATCTTCAGTAGACTCGACAAGTGTAACGCTGTCTTTACAGATCTCCCTAAAAAGTCGATCAGACAGCTGATTCAGAACGCTGCTGCTCCAGTCCTCACTAAGACCAAGAAATTGGATCACATCGCTCCAGTTCTGAGCTCTTTACATTGGCTTCCTATTCCTCAAATTATTGATTGATTTAAAAAAAAAAAAAAAACTACTGTTGGTTCATAAAGCACTGAATGATTTATTTGTGATCTGCTGCTACTTTATGAACCACCCAGACCTCTCAGGTTGTCTGGGTCAGCTCTGCTTTCTGTCCCCAGAGTCAGAACTAAACATGGAGAAACAGCGTTCAGTTTTTATGCACCACATACAGTATCTGGAACAAAGTCCCAGAAAACTGCAGGTCTGTTGCAACTCTGTTCTTATAAATCAAAGCTGAAGACTTAAAAGTATTATCATTTCTTACACTGCACTGTAACGTTTATTCTTGTATTTGATAGCTGTCTTATTCTATTTGAGTTTATTTTTTTCTTTAACGGATGTTTTTAATTGTTTTAACTGTTCTTTAATATTTTATGTAAAGCACTTTGAATTGCCTTGTTGCTGAAATGTGCTATAGAAATAAAGCTGCCTTGCTTTGCCTTTCCCTGTATTAATCAGAAGGGTAGCATTGATCAAATCCTAACGATACCCATCCCTTTTACCCCGGGCAAAAGCCACAAAGAGTTTTAAGCGTCACCACATGTGCATAATGTAACCAACAGCCGAAACTAAGGGATGGAGAAAGATGTTTTCATGCACCCAAACCTTTCTTGATTGACTTGCCTAATTTATTCTGTGAAGGAGGATAATTGCCAGTTCCACCATTACATACTGTACATTGCTCACTAAGGTACAAAAAGCTTGTTGTTTTGTCTTTCACCTTTCCCAGGCACTTTCCCGCTAACTGGCGCCTGTTGGTGATGAAATCACTGCATTTGACTGCGAGAATAATGGACGTAGCATCGATGACGTCACCCATTGGTTTGTCGACTGCCGTTTTGAAGCCAGGAGTTTGCATTTTGGCCGTCGCCATCGTGGTATTTTGGAGCCAGAAGTGACCATATTTTGACAAAAGGGTGGAGCTGGGGAGGATGGTGCTTCTACGCCATGCGTGTTGTGTATGGTTTCATGGCGCTGCGCTAAGCTCAACGCTAAATAGAAAAAGTCAACGAGTCATCGTTTTATTGGCAGATAAACAGATTAGCTACTCGGCTTGTCTTTAGTTACCAGCTAGTGCTAGCTAGCTTGCTTGGTTGGCAGAACGCTGAACATGTCAGATTTAGGTGACCAAAATGTTCCAATTAACTTTGACGAAGTGAAAACACAGAGTGAGAGGGTCAAAGTTTAAACAGACAACACCCCAAAACAAATTCAGGTCTATTTTAATGTCCACAGTGTTAGCATAGTTAGCATTGCTAAGCCTCTGTCCTGATTGACATATCCTAAATCACGCCCTGCTTTATCCTCTATTTTAAAATAAATGGGAACATCACTTACTACATGAACATCATGCTGTATTGAAGAAGACTTGAGACCATGCACTCTATGGAAATGTTTACTGAGGTAATAAATCAAGTTAGAAGAAGACTAATTTTCTCGTAGACTTCTATAGAAACAGACTTCTTTTTGGAGCCAGTGGAGTCGCCCCCTGCTGGAAATTATATAGAATGCAGCTTTACGGCACTTCAGCTTTGGCTTCACTTTTCAGGAACAGAAGTTGCTGATTGGGTGAAATCTACTCTAACTACAATTTCATCTGTATTGTGCTCTGTGCCCCACCTAGAAGCCGTGTCATGTATTGCATACCTTGACTACTGCCATTTACTGTGACATGTTTGACAAACAGTAGTCCATCCTTTTGCCTTCACCTCTATAATTTTATGCTCTTATTCCTTCAATGGCTCAGAGAAACCTTTCTTCTTTGACAAATTGCTTGCTGGCATCAAATCACCATCAGAGGCCTCATAATTTAAAGCCCCCACACACCACTCTGCAACCTATTGTTATAGACTAGACACTCAATCATTGGAATACACTTTCACTGAACGTGGCTACAGGTCCATTTATTATAGCTTGATAAACACGCTAAGTGCATATTCCATTACAAAGAGAGAGAGAGAGAGAGTGCAGGAGGAAGAATATTTTCCATCAGGCTAAAACACTAAGCCAGTGACTGCCAACTCTCTTTTGAGACTAAGAAATGAAGGTGAGTCTTTGTGTGATTTCCCCGTGAAGTTGCTGTCATGAAGATAGTCGAAGCCCTGGAGAGGCATCAAACAGCATTTAGTCTGTCACAAGCCAAGTAATCATCAGTTCAATTTCCAGTAGTAGAAGTGAAGTGTAATGTTCTGCCAAACATCCTCTGAACAAAGCAAACTTAATGTATCATCTTGTATGCACTGACTTATGAAAACAGTTAACCGTGGCTCAACTTTTGCTGCATTGCCACGTCATCCACCAAGGTGCTGCATTGGCCAATCACACCCCAGGTCTACCTCACATGCTCTTAAGGCTCTGAGACACCAACCCAATTATCGGCAGTCGGACATTCTGGCGAGGTCGGTGACTCGAGTCTGTTCGGTGTGTTCCGTGCCATCGTCAGTCGGAGGAGGAGCCGTCAGCATCCATTTTGGCCAATTTGACTTGTTGAATCGGCCAGTGGGCAGTCGGACTAAATGACCAATCCGATTGGTGGAGTGCTAGCCATTGACTAGCGAATCAGTGCTTCTTCCACAAGAAGAAGCCTGAGAGCGGACAACGCCAGTATCTTCTTATTACTAGCCATCGTATTTTCTTCCGTTTAGCGAGTAATGACAACGATCCTTCTTGACCACTATCAACACTCTCTGATGAAAACAATCACTGACGACAGTGTGCTCTGTGTTGACTAGGTCTAGAGAGATGTTCCGTCATTTCCAGTTTTCATTTTTTGGGCGACAATACAGATTAGCGCTACCTGCTGTTATGGAGACGTATTACGTCTTGCGCACTCGCAGAACGTACGCTGAAGTCGGCGTCGCTTCGATGTGTTCCGTTGGTGTGTCAGAGCCTTTAATCATAGACTGTAAAAAAAGATCCTCCACCTGCTGCTATCTTGTACTTTTGGAGCCAGAGTCTGCGCAATAGTGATCGGGCGGTGGAGCCACAGTATCAAAGTCCCGCCCATACATCGGCTCGGCCAATCACGAGTCAATCACAGCTGTCAATCATGACGTTTCACCCCTTGTTTATAGAAACAAATAACTCATTGAAACCAAACTTTTCAGAAAAATTAACACATCAGCATGATCAGAACTACCTAAAATGAAAAAAAAAAATTTTGTGATAAAAAAATTTCAGGTGTACTTGTATGTTTTTAGTTTGGCCCATGCCATATCCTGTAGCTAGCTACCAGGGGCGACCGAGATGATTGGGCTTCAATTATACAGTCTATGCATCAACACTTGCTCTTAATTGTGCTTTATTGAATGTCCCTTTTTATTCAATGGGAGTATAACTTACTAAATAAACATCATGCAGGTCGTAAATCATCCCCTGCTTTATTGTCTCTTTTAAATAAATGGCACCATAATTTACAAAATGACCATCATGCTGAAGAAGACTTGAAACTAGTGATTGAGACCATAAACTCGTAATGAAAATGTTTACTGAGGTAATAAATCAAGTGAGAAGTTGGGTAATTTGATATATTGACATAGTTTTGTTGTAAAACCAAACATGGGTAATATCCTCAACATGTCATTTCCGCTGGTTATGATGAATAAAGTGCTGATACTTAAATTTGTTTAAATTACAAATTTTACTTCTAAATACTCTAATTAAAAATGACAGCGATGTTTGCTGCATGTCATTTTGTCTTCTCAGATCTTAGCAAAAAACTTGGTGAATACATTGTTATCATAACTGATTGGAATATAGGCTGAAACTACGTTATTAATACCAAGGTTATAGGCAAAATTATCCTTTAAAACTGGGGCTGATGAAGCGGGAGCAGGCGTTTTGCCTTCTCTACGTCCCTCATCCCTCTCTCTCCTCCTGTGGCTATCTGACTGATTAAGTCTTTGTAGTGCTCAGGTCAGCTGTGATGGCCCTCTGCTGACACTCCCGTGGCGCTCTTCACACGGCTACATCAGCGGGCTTCCTCAACAACATCATCAAAGACCTGCGGGACCTGAGGTGTCATAAAGCTGATCAAAACTAGTGTTAAATCTCAGCAGCTGTTCTCTGAAGAAGGTCACCAGGCTCTGGCATCACTTTCTCAGATAATTTTGCTGCACATGGTAATGGAGGAGATCAGGGTGTAGACAAGCACAGGAATGTAACTTATTGGAATCTTCCTTCCAGAATGGAAGATATTATACACAATGTAGTTATGTGCCTCTTAAGTTAAAGAGCCCCTACTATGTTCCTTTTCAGCGTCATTTTTGTACTCTTGGGTTAGGGTTAGGGTTAGGAATAGGTTTACGTGCTTTAATGTTTAAAAAAACATATTATGTTTCTTATACTGCCCATTCCTCCACCTGAAACACTCTGTCTGAGCTCTTGGCCCGCCTTCCTGAAAAGCCCAGTCTTCTCTGATTGGTCAGCTGGCCCACTTTTGTGATTGGTCAACTAAATTCAAACAAGCCACTGGACGGGCTGTGCTTGCTAAGGCAGCACCTAAGGGCATCAGAGATGAAAAACTGGGCTGGCTTTCTCAATCAATGACATCATTAATAGAGAAATTTCAAACAGGAATATGGGCGAACACATTTTTCATGTACTTCATACATCTATTGCATACACAAAAAAAACTATATAACACACTTAAAGATGTGAAATATCCAAAGAAAATAATAGGGGCTCTTTAACGTACTTTAGACAACCATTCTAGTTCTTTTATGTGTTCATTGGAAGAGTTTTTGTTTTTGTACATGGCAGGGATGACGCTGAATATAATTAACAATAATATCCCGTTGAACATTGCTGCAACTTTATAACGTTACAGTGCGGTTCAGCCACCCAGCATTAGCATGAGCCACGTAACGTAGCACATTGTAGTAAATTGGATTAATATTGAAAAATAATATTAATAAAGTAGATCTCTACTGTATTATTGTGTTAGATATCTCATCATAATGTGATACAGACGTCAGTATAATGAGATATGTCGTTATAATAATATAATCATATCCAATCAGTCCAAACACTGACATGATAAAACTGAATTACTATGCCCCGTGTATGACTCACTTGAACTAAATACCTGGTTAGGAGACTTTCTGGCCAACAGGAATAAAAAAATGTTTCCCCCTTAATTGTGATGGTGTTCTTTCCTGTACAGCCGTTATTATTAATTGAGCAATTTATTTTAAAGAGTGTACAAAAGAGCAATATGTATCTCATGGAAACTGAAATGAACATGAATTGAGCTTTATAAACGTTCAGGACTGTTGTCACTGAGAGTCATTCAGCGTGTAGTGTCCCAGTCAGTGTTCTTCAAGGAACAGAGCCTTTAACGTGACATGGCAGGCTTAAATATTAAGGACAATTCCAGCCACTCTTCGCGCTCCCTGTTGGTCACATGCTATTACTAATTAACTCAGGGTGGGGGGCAGCTGGAGGACAACAGTGTGGATGATGATGGTTGGGTCTTTAAACAATGTACATTGTATATGTTTGAAAATAAAATTTTTATCATTATTTAAATGTTGTCACTAAGTTAGTGTTATTAGCCAGTGAAAAGAAGTGCTGGCGTTTGCCAGACTCTGGAATTAAAGGGGAACTATGCAGTTTTTTTAGCTTAATTTACCTTAACAGCTTCGGAGTCATTGGAATGGTTAAATGACTTTTTTCCGAGTTGAATGGTGGTCGTCTTGCTCCCCCCTCGCGTCTGTGAGCGGAAAAACCACCCTTGCAACCTTCGGCCGGCAAGCCGGAAGTCTCACGTCATGTAAGGTCTCGCGATGTAACAAATTGCTTCACGGCACTGCACACGCATACGCCCATTCAGGAACCGGTCTACAAGGTAGCGATGGAGTTTTTCACACCATCGTCATGGCTGAATCGGCAAAAAAGAAGCAGAAAGCTAAGAAAGCATTGTCGGAGGAACAGAGAAAGAGGAAACGGCAGACTGACCGAGCGAGGACTCAGACACAAGTAAACATCGGAATATCTCAGAAACATGAAGAATGGTTTTTTTGCATTAGGAGTTTGAATTATGATCTTTCAGACAGTTTGACACATCATAATGTTGAGATCTATGATCTCATTAAAATAAAAAAAAAGAGAGTATTTGGTTAAAACTGGCAGTCAAGACCGGCGATGCTGTTCTACCGTCATTGTTCTGCAGGAAGTGAATGCAGTCGCGGTGTGTTTTATGTGGACTGACTACGTCAGACTCCATTTAAAAAGTAGCCTTTGCAATGTGGTAACTCAGGAGGCAGTTTGGCCTTGTGCGCTCTAATTAGTTTGGCATGCAAGTGCTGTGTAGTGGATGGAGACTTCATTAAAGTAGCCTAGTAGCAGAAGCCTAGAAATTCAAATTTGAGAATGGGATTTTGAATTGGTGTTAAGAAGCTGAGCGTTTTGCCTGCATGCTCTCTGACTCTCGTATGGTTTACTCAGGCAATTGTGAGTATGGCTTGCCAGTTTTCTCCCGTTGATGTGAGAGAGCTCCTTATAACGCTGCTTTCAAGTCGAGATTGTGGAAGATTAATCACCAAATGAGATATAAAACTCTGAGGTGCACTGCAAAAGGCCTCCAGATTAATCACCCATTTCTGGAGGATTCAAAGAGGATGGTAAAAGCTTTAATCAAGCTAGTGTTCAGTTTGATCCTTAGACATAGGATTCAAGAACAGGCACTTTTAAAGGCAGCAGTTCATTTTCAACACTGTTGTATCCTTTTGATTACCTCTTCAAAAGAACGAAACAACATTTGACATTGATCCTGTCTTATAATTTCATCAAACATCAGTACAATTCAGGGACAGTGATGAGGAAGCAGAGCAGATATTATCTCTAGTGCACGTTGTCGTCCTTACTTTCACCTCAAGTGTCCCTCTTTGCTTTCCACTGATTCTCTTTGATAATGGAGACTATTACCACTTAACACCAGCTCTGAGAAGTCAGACAGAGCTTTATTGTCATTCCACTACTCCATCAAAATCTCATTTTCTCAAGGAACACTTGGGTCAGGCAGTTTGCATGCACACTCTTTTTCTACAGCTATTCTCTTTTCCAAAACCAATGTTGCTCTGAACGACAAGTAAAACCATGTCTGAACAGAGAGCAGATGTTATCTTTTACAATATATTACCACCTTTATTCTAAGCCAATGAATGAGTGAAAAAAGTCTGCACTCCACAGAATAAACACATAGGATTTGTGTTGATTATGTCAGACGACATTACGATTATAAAATAATGGTTTGATTACCACGATGGCACAGCAGCCACGATGACTGCTCATCCTAGGCATTAGCAACCTTAGCGATCTCTATCAAGCTCACGCTCACCAGAGCTGTATTCAAATCTGTTGACTCTTTTTGGGCACCTGGAATTGGCTCAGGTGACTCAACTATGTCAACCTATACTCCTAATGTCATTAGACCCTTTACAAATCACTCTGTTGTGGCATGGGCCTTGTTAGTGAAAAAGCACTCTTCACAAAAATATATCAAGGGCCCATGAATGATGTGATGTCAAATATTCAGCTGTGTGAGTGGAAATTTCCCATTTTCAATGTTTGCTAAAAGAGAAATTATGCTATTTATCATTTCTTCTAACTCAAACTCATTGGCTCTTGGCTAATTTTCTGTGAAGAACATAAAAAATAACTTATTTTCAATGACTGCACACGGTACCCCACACATGTAACTGTAATATATGAGGTGTTCGGGTCTACTGGACTTGAGTGTAATAATTGTGTAATAATTGTAGGTGCTATGAAACTTAACTGTGTCCTCCTCCTAACTGGGCCTGCTGTGTGTGTGTGTGTGTGTGTGCGTGTGTGTGTGTGTGTGCGTTTGTATGTGTGTTGTTATGGCTGTACTGATTTAAAAGCCTAATAATGTGGTGGGTCCACCAGACCCGGGAAGATTGGCTGTGTAACAAAAATATGAACACCACACAAGAGTTAAATACAATGAGGGACACATTTGATCCAGATCGATAGAAAAAGATAGGGGCGCCTAGGTAGTTCACCTGGTGGAGCATGTGCCCCATGTACAGAGGCTCTGTCCTCGCCACAGCGGCTGCGTCCCTTTGCTGCATGTCATTCCCCCTCTCTCTCCCCTTTCATGTCTAAGCTGTCCTATTGAATAAAGGCCTAAAATGCCACAACAGAAAAAGTTTTAACAAAGAAAAAACAATCGATAAAAAGATGTGAATGGAGGCAATAGGGGAAGAATCCCTCAGGGCAGTACTGTCACAGCACGGATCCATACTGTGAGTCATATGTGGTAGTCCAGATCTGTAAATATCAAACAACATGTTAATATTCATATTCAGATGCATTTCAATTTAAATGATATTTTCATGTTAAAAAAGGCAGCATACAGCCATAATAAAAATGAAAACTTGACAAATCTTTTTCAGTGTATGTAAGCATGGCTGGCATGAAGACGTGAAGTGAATTTGAAATTAACTTCATATTTTTTATTTTTGAATTGGCAAACTTTTTTTTTTTTGGAACTTTTCATAGTTTAGCTAAAATCCATATTTTGATATCATGCCAGGATTCTCCTCTTTTGGAAACTGAATAATTTCATATCAATATTTAACATCTATGGATGAACATGTCCTAGAGCGCCATCTGGTTGGGTCAACAAATACAGCTAACGGTTCATATGGAAATCACTACTATAAAGGCAAGCAAAGCGGGACATGCAAATATTTTTTACTTTTTCTTAGAACAAAATCAAAGTTGTGTTGGTCAAGTCATTTAATGTATAATTATTATTATTATTTCAGCACCAGGTTTTTTAGATTCCATGAGGTAAAGTTATGCTTGTAGAATAGTGTTTACCATCGCTCCGATCAGTTTCAAACTGCAGTCTTCAAAGCTGTGACCTTCAGAGATCTGTTTCTTCTTCACACGTCACTTCTCATCCCTCCTTCTCTTCCTTGGACTGTACTCGACCCTCCCCCACTGTCCTAACCCCTCCTTAACCACACCTCCAGCTGTCCTCCCCCAGCCTCCTGCAGCCTATGACATACAGTCATACAGTCAGGGCATGGGGTGGGGGGGGGTCTGACAGACAGCATGGCAGATAGCCAGTGGGCATCTTTTCAGAAATCTGTCAAGGCAGTCACCACTTTGCTTAATTATGATATTGATTGATACTGAATGGAATGTGTGTGTGTGTGTGTGTGTGTTTACATAGCAAATATTAATATAGAAGTTTGCTGTTTGTTCTGATTTAAAGTGTTACATTGGAAAACATAATTTGTACAGTGTTTTGTTAACTTGTAGGGTTTTATTTTTTAAGTGGGGAAATTAGTTCATTTGAACTGTTCAGTAACTTGGAAAATAGTATTAAAAAGCAACATGCAAAAGAAGTGTGATAAAATCATGGATCGGGATCCTGCCTGAAAAAATCGTGATGTGATATTTTTGCCATATTGCCCACCACTACCCTGAAGTCATGAGGAAGGAATCGGGACATATCTGTTACCCCACACATGCCAGCCTTCTGTGAAGCAGCCACATCAGCACAGGCATAGTGTGTGTGTGTGTGTGTGTGTGTGTGTGTGTATGATGTGCCATCACTGCTGAAACCAGGCTTCACAACTTGACTTTCCTAGCAAACAACCAAACATTGAGTATCCCACTTTTCCACTGCGGAAAGCACGCGCTATCTTCCGCATAACTAAATCATAAAAAAAAAACGACATGCTGTTCACATTTTCTGACCACCAGGAGTCGCAAAGGCCGTCCCTTATCACTGCTCTATTTAGATACAGTGAGCTACTATTTTTCATGTCATACATGGGCTGCGCTGGATAAATAATCCTAATCTGTTACATCTCTAGATTAGAACGTGGTTAACACAGTGCTACAAGTCACTTGTTACATGTAAAGTAAAAAAGACAGCTCTGTGCTAAATATCAAATAAAAATGTATTATTATTATTAGGTGGGATATATTATTACTATTATGTCAACATATAACCACAGCTGCTGTCATTAGCCTGTGTTTGGGTCATGCCTGTTATGCAGCAACATTTCTGTCACCATGAATTTCTTCCTCATAATCAAAATTACTTTTTTTTTTTTTACTTTACTGACTTTTTTTGTTTTTTTGAACTATAGGCCATACAATTATAACATACTCAAATATTCTTTAATTATTGTATAGGCCATGGTATACTCTCTCTGTTTCCCATTTTCGTCATGACTACAATTCCAGTGAGACCATTTTTATGAAAACTAAATCGAAGTTCTGTTTATGTGTAGAAGGTAAGCCGGCTGAATCTGGATCATGCAGACTCCGATTACAACACACACAAAGGGAGTGCTCAGGGCGCCATTACTCCACCAGCTACACATCTTTACATTAGCAAAAATGATATAGCAGTTTGCTGCTATATTCCAGTAATGTTCTGAGTGTTACAACAGAATTTGAATGGTGTTTTGTAATCTGGTAGGGCTATATTTTTATAAGTGAGGAAATTAGTTTATTTGAACTGTTCAGTAACTTGGATAATAGTATTAAAAACCAACCTGTAAAAGAATCGTGATAAGATTGTGGATCGTGATCCTGCGTGTGTGTGTGTGTGTGTGTGTGTGTGTGTGTGCGTGCGGTGCAGAAACTCCGCTGGCTTCATCAGGATTCAGGGAGGGCTTCAAGGAGGAATACATTATCAAACTGTGATAGACTCTAAACCCCTATTCATACATAATAAATTATTCAGAGCTCTGTAAACTAAACTCAAAGTCAATGATAAATGCGATCCAGTCACCATAGCGCTCATCCACACTTCATTAGGCCGGCGTGAGTGCAGTGGAGACTGAAATAACAACAGAGAGAGGGCTGAAGGGTTTTAGCTGGGTGCTGGGAGCAGGGGGGAGCGAGGGAGGGATGGAGGAAGGAGCGGAGGTGGAGAGGGAAGGAGACAGAGAGAGCATAGGGCTGGAGGATTAGGAGAATGAGACAGACAGACTTTTACCAATCCCTCTCATAAGAATTCCTGTGGTATGTGTGCATTTAAATGCTCCTGAGGTGGCTTGCTGGGACTGCAGGACTGTTCGGGAAAGTCACTCAGCAGAATGTGTTTACACACAAAGTCAAATGAAACTGCATCTCACTTGGGCTTTGTAACTTTAAGAGTGATGACTCATGAAACTCCATGTTAGCTATGTTGGGCTTGTTGTAAAGAATAGAAATTAATTAAGAGCAATCTGATCCCTCCGAAGGCTCTTTCACAAAGATCGCGTTTAGAAGATGAATCGAGGCGTCCCATTCTCTCAACATCAGACACATGCAAGACGTTTCTTGAGGAGATGCAGCTCCCAGATTTGTAAAAAAAAAACAAAAAAAAATGGAATTTCTTTAAACCGATCACAATCGTCTTGGGTGGCCGGACAGAGCCACGGTGCCTCTGCAAAATAGCCTCAGGAAGGAACTTGTTTTGGTGGAACGTGTACGTTCAAAAGTTGTTTTGGTCGTCCAACAGAAAACTCCGATTGGACAGATAGTCTAGCTAGCTGTCTGGATTTACCCTGCAGAGATCTGAGGAGCAGTTAACCATAGTCCTCATAAATCCACCAGAGTTTAGAACGCCAACACAAAGAAAGAGGAAGATGACGGGCATCCGGCTGAAAAGAGTGACATCAGGCAGAATTTCTGGCGGCATCTGAACAATCCCGGAAGTAGAACATGGTGGATATAGACTACAAAATTACCAACCCGTTCTCACTCCGCACTGGTAAAATCCTGACGCTTGGTCAGCATCTCTCTCAGCATCAGATACCGACGCAAATATCCCCCTTCAGCGTCTGTATGGAACGCACCGGGCAGAGCAGCAGCTCGACCACGGCGCTGTTAGATGACGTAGTATTAATAGAGACAACCGTAGAGAGCAGTATGAAAGACCGAAAATTGCTTAAGGAGTTTGGTTGGAGGGGGTGGGGGGATGGGTCAATCAACACAGGACTTTCCCCCAGGAGACCGGGGGTCCATGTCCCGTTCTTGTCCCGCGTGTCCCTGAAACGTACATTTTGTAACCCCACCCACCATCTTTTCCTAAACCTAACGTTCTTGTGCCGCATGTCAGTTAAACGTACGTCCCGACCCAGAGCGTCAAAAAGTGGCGAACAGAGTCCCGATCAAGCACGTCTGAATATTTGTGTCTCAGGAACAAAGTAATCAACTGCTAGCTAAGTTAGCATTGCCACTAATGTGGCGCCATTTATAGCAAAGCGCCTCCAGTAGTTCTCGAGTGGTAAATGCTACGACAACCAATGCATGTGAATACACCTTAAAGGTCCCATGGCATGAAAATGTCACTTTATGAGGTTTTTTAACATTAATATGTGTTCCCCCAGCCTGCCTATGGCCCCCCAGAGGCTAGAAACGGCGATGGGCGTAAACCGAGCCCTGGGTATCCTGCTCTGTCTTTGGAAAATGAAAGCTCAGATGGGCCGATCTGGAATCTTCTCCTTATGAGGTCATAAGGAGCAAGGTTACCTCCTCTTTCTCTGCTTTGCCCGCCCAGAGAATTTGGCCCACCCATGAGAGAGAGAGACATCATGGCTTTCAAACGAGCAAAGTGGCAGTTGGTCAAGGCCACACCCCCACCCTCCACCTTGCCCCCCCCCTCTCCTCCTCAGTAGCAACAGACACAGAAATGGCACATACTAAGGAAAGCTCATTGTGTGACTGGCTCTAGTGGCTTGTCAAACTGTTTATTCATCTTATTGTTAATTTGGACAGTACATCCCATTATCTGTGAAAAAACTAACCCCAAGGCATACACAGCTATTAACACTCAGCAGACTGACAGCTGATGCAGAACTGGCCTCTCATCGAATGACTGTTCAGAGGACACGACATTTCTCTGTGTTTTTCATACATCTCTTCCTCGTGTCTTATGTGAGAGGGACGAAGACGTGAGAAAAAAAGATGCAAGTGAGGGAAGCAAGGAGATGTTGAAGACAAATGAGAATCATCCCTGCACAATTGTGTTTGTACCTCAGAGAAATGCCTAATCATGAGAACATTGGTGAATTCCAAAGGTTAAAGAAGGACCTGGCTGCATACAAGATGGCAGATTTCAACCACTGCCATTAGCATACCGGAAATAACAATGCAGCCTATATAAATACCGATTCATTTCCGGGAAATGCTGCCTGTGTAGACTGCTGGATTGATAGAAGCGTATCTGTTCCATCTGACATGCAGACGGACGGCTGAAAGACGCAGCTGAACCCTTTCTGTTTAGACATGGCGTAACATTTGGATTATGCTGCAGTTGTATTTTTTTTTTGTCAAAAAGTTGATCATTTCATTTTTGTTCTAGACCTTTAAACAACCACACACAACTTATTTTAAATGATGTTACAGAGCAAACATAGAGCTGTGGATGGAAACGGTTAGATCTAGGCGAATTGGAAAATATGAAAAGTTATGAGATGAATCAAACTGTGTTGCTCCGGAGTCATCACAAAGTGTAGAGATGAAGTACAATAGCTTACAGCAGTGTCTGTCTGCTATCGCTCTGTGTGTGTGTGTGTGTGTGTGTGTGTGTGTGTGTGTGTGTGTGTGTGTGTGTGTGTGAGCACTTCTTAAGCTCTGGCTTTTGCTTTTTGTGAAAACCTGCAGAGTCCATCATGGGAACATTTAAATGTTGCACTGTGAACAAATCCCAACAGAACGCGAGGAGTTCCATTATTTAAGCATGCTAATTGCCTTCCTGTGGTATGTGACACAGTCCAGCCACATGCCTTCTCAGTCTTTCCAAAAGTCTGACATTTTCCCACAACCTGCCGAGAAATGTCAACAGTGAACAGCTGCACCGCTTCACACACTGTTCAAAGTGACATGCTGAGCAACATGTATTAGGCAAATTTATGGAATCCCATTTCCGCCAGGAAAAGACAAAACAGAGATGAAAAGTTGAAAAAACTAAGACTCTAATCTGAACGATTACTCTATATAAGTCAAATTTGGATTTGTATCTTAGCAAAATTGTACCTTTTATTTCTATAATATCGACTTACCAAGAATCATTACTTGGCAGCAAATTTATGGAATCCCATTTCCACCAAGAAAAGAAAAAAAAGTAGTATAAAATAGAACTTAAAGTGGCTATAAGTAACTTTGACTTTGTGTGCTACCTTTTACCTGGCTGGATACTCAAACACAGGCTTTACCGGTGTTACACTGAAATCTGTGACCCGTCAGAATACGTTACTGTAGAGCAGGTCTACCTGCCGTAAATCATTTTGTAACTTCATGGGAAAAAAAAAAAACTGGCAAAGTTAACTAATATCAACTATATAAAAACAGCGTTTTTTTCACTGTTAGTCTCGTTTGCTGTTACAGGTCATTTATGATCAGATAAAACATTAAACAGTTTAAGAAACATTTAGTCCACATTGTTGACTTTAATTGTGCCCCTGGAATATGGGAAATGGTGTGTCTCACACACACACACACACACACACACACACACAAACAATACACACATACCACATACACACGCCCACACACAGAGACACATACACAAAAACACGCACACAGACACACACACACACACACACACACACACACACACACACACACACACACACACAGAGACATACACAGACATACACACATGCACAGACAGACACACACACAGATACATACACAGACATACACAGACATACACAGATGCACAGACAGACACACACACACACACACACACACACACACACACACACACACACGTGGAGAGATGTCAGAGGTTGTCTACAACTTGTCCAAAATGCAGCTGCCAGACTATTAACCAGTACAAGTCGCCGGTCTCCTATCACACCAATCCCTTCATTGGCTTCTGGTAATTCAGAATCCAGTATAAGATCCTGTTGATTAAAGCATTACATGACCTTTCCCCCCCCCCCCGCTACATTTCTGAGCTCCTTGTTCCTCACTCTGCTACACGCCCACTCAGATCCTCCAACCTTGGTCTTTTATTTAACCATTTCTCGCTCCAACTACAAGACCAAAGATGGTCGCGCCTTCGCCATTATGGCACCAACCCTCTGGAATCTTCTCCCTCAGTCTGTCAGGTCTGCTGAATCTCTGGACTGGACTAAAGCGTCTTTTAAGAACCCACCTTTATACATTAGCCTCTGTGTATAGGGCTGCACCACTCTTTATGCTTTATTTTAAATTGAATTTGTATTTTGAAACTCATGTGTCTTTTATATTTATTTCTTGTGTTGTGCATGTGTGTGTCAAGCACTTTTTTTAAAGTGCTATATAAATAAAGTGTTACTTACTCGCTCAAGGGCGCCTCGGCAGTGCTGCTGCTCCAACCTTCCCTGTGCTGGACTTGAACCGGCTCCCAAGCCAAGACGAAGTTACTGCTTAGAAATATGATATTGTAAATAATGTGATAAAACCATATAGTACGGTATAATATAGTATGTAACATAAACAATAAAGGTAAAATGGTGTAATATAGTATAGTAGTCATTTATTTCTGATATGCAACAGAAAGGGAGATATTTCTTATAATTAAGTACATTTAATATCATAAAATTACTTGTACAGTAAATACCAGATGCTTTAAGACTTCAAGTAATATTCTAAAAAGGTGACTTTTACTTCTTCCAAAGTCATTTTCTGGTAAGATGCTTGTACTTTTACCCAAGTACTACTTTCAAGTACTTTATACAAGACTGTCAGATACTCTGACCCACCTCCTGCTGCCGCTCACCGGCTGAAAATGGGACGAGATAATGACCAAAAATGATTCATATTTTCTCTGTCCCTACCAAACGGATCCACGAGCAACATTTTAGAAACAATACAAAACTGATTCAGTGACAAAACATTCCATATTAAGCAGGTGTTTGAGCCCATAACACCGCCCGTAGGGAAATCCTTCACTGCTCCAATCTGCAAAGCGTTGTTTGGCTAAGAGATCAGTGTGAGACGGAGAGCAGCCAGCCCCAGGTCTGAAATAATGACAGCACTTAACTCGAGCTGCTGCATGTACCAGGAGAAGAGATGTGAGCACACGATGAAGGGAGTCTGCCAAGACACAGGCTGCACGAGGAGAGGTCAGAAGGGTTTGTTGGCGTTGTGTCAGACTCCCTGAATTGTGTGTTGCATGTTGTTGCTGTGAGCTCATTAATACCACTGTGTCTGTATGGATGTAGTCTATATCCACGGGGTAATACTTCCGAGATTGCTCCGGTGCAGACGGAAATTCCGCCGAATTTCACTCTTTTCGGCCGGATGTCCTCTTTCATTGTGTTTGGCGTTCTAAACTCCGGTGGATTTATGAGGACTATGGTTAACTGCTCCTCAGATCTCTGCAGGGTAAATCCAGACAGCTAGCTAGACTATCTGTCCAATCGGAGTTTTCTGTTGCACGACTAAAACAACTTTTGAACGTACACATGTTCCACCGAAACAAGTTCCTTCCCGAGGATATCTAGCGGAGGCACCGTGGCTCCGTCCAGCGCTTAGCGCCGCCCAAGCCGATTGTGCTTGGTTTTAAGAAATGCCAATGAACCATAGCACGTTTTTCTCCCATCCAGGAATGCTGTGTGGACTAGACAGACCTTCCTCCGCAGCGCTGTGGAGGAAGGTCTGGCAAAGCGAGATTAGTATCGATGAGGCTGTTCATGTGCACGCGGTTGCAGTTCATGCAAATATTTGTAGTTGTGTGAATGACATAAATGCCCTTAAAGAGTTAATATAAAGACCTCGACATATTTTTTTTAAAAACCCTGTCAATAACAGAATGAATACATGTGTGGGCAATGTGTTTTAAATCTATCAGGACATTAATGTGGATATATTCCCAATTCTGGCATGCATGTCTCTAAAAAAAACATGCACAATCACATTTGAATTTGATTTGTAAAAGATATAAAATCAAATGTTTAATGACTAATGAATTCTGTTCCAATGATATGCATTACAAGAAAACAAAACCTTGACACTTTCTAAACTAAGTCTTGGATAACTAGTTTTGGTAGCTATTTATTATAATATGGATATCCTGAGGACACTACACTGATAAAAAAAATATATGATATTGAAAATATTGAGAGGACCAAGGGCAACAATAACAGTCAGACAACAATCTTCCTTTTAGACTAAGCTTTAACCAGCTTTAAGTTTTTTTTTTTTTTTTCCCAGGTGGCAGCTGTTGTCTTGGTCCTGATCGACGCCGACTGCTAATATCAATATTATTATTAATATTAGTCAATATAGTTATTATAATTGCAACTGTTCATCAGGTCATTCCATTGTACCCACTGCTATTATTATACTCAGTCATATTTAAATATTATTGTAGTTGCTGTGCATCTCTCTCTAAGTTTTCTCTCGCCACTGTTGCACCAAAGGCTCTCTGTAAATTAGAGAGTGTGGTATAGACCGACTCTATCTATAAAGTGTTCCGAGATAACTTCTGTTATGATTTGACACTATAAATAAAAGTAAATTAAAGGTGCTCTAAGCGATGTTGGGTGATGTTATTCTTGTTGACGTTCGAAGTATTTTCAAACAAAACGGAGACTAGCTCGCCCCTCCCTCCTCCTCATCCCGTCCCCTCTCCCTCCCTTCCGTGCCTCAGCGCACTAGCCCCCCTCCCCCAACCCCCACCCCAAATCCTTTTTGTCGGTTATTGGCTGCATGCTGGAACACGGTTTGTTATGTTTTTGTGGTCCAGGTTGGCCACTTTGTTTTGGTTGGAGTTAGTGGACCCAGAGACCTACAGAGACCGCCTTTTTTTTACAGTGTGTTCGGGGGACCGGTAGCTCGCGGAGATGTTTGCTGTATGTGACAAAAAATGTTATAGCCTAAAAAACGCGTGACATCGCTTAGAGTACCTTTTAAGAAAAAGTAGCGAATAACAAATAGCGAATAACAAATCCATCTGCTACTTCAGCACCATGGACAGCGCCGTGGGTTTAACAATACACAGCCAGGCTGCTGATGTTTCAGAGGCACGGGCGGGCTGTAGATTTGAACTGTCACAAACTTCAGTCAGATAAAGAACCAATGAGCCTAGAAGACCCCTTTGGGATATATACAATGTATATACATGACAATTGCTGTACATGTCAGTGTGTTAATCTAAAAAGATGGCAACAGATGGTAAAACAGGCTTCAGATGAATTAGATGAAGCTGAATCAAACTCCTAGATGGCACTCAGTTTATGGCAAGTTCTTATGACACATAAAGTTTTGTAAACCTACATTACAGCAGACTACATATATGTAGATATATAGTTATGCCTATACAGTATATATAGTAAATGACAATAAACCAAATTATGTTAAAAATGTTTCCAATATGTCTGAAAATATACATTAATATGAATCCAACAAATAAATAGCAAAGATAAATTGACCTATTATCTATAACATTTAATGTACACATTGAAGATAAGTTTCCTATAGATAGGTAAGGATTCACTGTGCCTTCCTATGTTTAACATTAAAACATGATGTGTAAATAACATATTAATATCCATTCATTTTCATCCATCCAGCCCAGTTCAACATGCAACTTTATTTCATACAATATATGTATAATAATATGAGGGGGTCTGTACTTTGTCTCTCTTTCAGCTCAGGGGTCCTTGGCCTAAAAAACGCCTGAAAAAAGCCCCCTGCATTAGAGCACCCAAGGATCGCGTGGAAGGTCCCCGGGAAGAAGTCTCAGTTGATTATTTAGTATTTTCTTAAATTTAGTAATCCTTCAACAGCATCATCGCTAAACAGAACAACTTTATTATTAGACTGATGTGGTTTTTTTTTGCCTTCTTCAGGGTCATCCATTTTATATTTTTGCCATACCAATTCCTTCTCAAAATAGCCACATTACAAACATTCGGTCTCTCATCCTTTTTAAGCATCATGTGACAGTGTGCATGAAAACTGGAACAATGTAGGGATAAAAGAATCCTGCATAAAAATGATCTTGTCTTGTCTTATGTATTTAAAGTCAGGGAAAAACATTTAACAGCACATACAACGTCAGGAGGATGCGTCCTTTCCTGCATGTGAACCCTTCTTCCCGAGGCCATCCACAGTTTTAGTCCTTTTTTGTGCTGTGTTGCTTAAGAAACAAATGAAGCTCTATCAGCTACAGCTGTCCATGGCTGCTGCAAGCTGAAGGCCTGAGCACATAAAGCCATCTGTCCCTGCTGCACTGTTTCCTCCATTCTGTACATTCCAGTTAAGCTCTGCCTTTGAAACCCACATGAAACGTTCCATTATCTGTATTCTGTGTCCTTTGGAATCTATGAACTTTCAAAAAGACTGTGTGTGTGTGTGCGTATGCGTGTGCGTGTGTGTGTGTGTGTGTGTGTGTGTGACACACTCTGTGCACATGCTACATCTAGGGACCAGTAGGTCTGTCCATTAACATGCTTCTTATAGGCTTGGTCCCCTAATGACTGCTGCTTGATAGCTTTTATTTCCTCATTCTCACTCCCTGGAATGGCTTTACAACATGGCCAAGGTCAACACGGCAGTGATGATGATAAATGAAACTCCTTCTGCCTCTCTCCCCCCTCGACATCCACACTGGAAGTTTCTCATAGGCACGCTTGATTAAATCCATTCATATTACACACAGCAACATGCAATTTCCATTCAAATTGTTTTAATGCTAATGAGCGGCTGAGTGGGGAATAGGGACGTGTTGGCTCTGATTCTCGTATTTTAAAAGGGGAGGAATATATGGCAGCAGATCCTGACATTGACAATCAAAGCCGAGTCAGATGTACTCTGATCCAGAGTCAGTTACATTTGGACATTTGGATTCAATTTCAAGAAGATGGCACAAGGGCACATTTGACTTTGCGAAACTTAGAGTACACTATGTTTACACTAGTATTCCATTATTATTCAGAATATGACAATATTCGAAGGCTGGGGTAGAGACGCATGCCCAAAAGAAAAGCACACATTTCTGGATGAAAGAAGAAACACTTACTTTTAAACACTATGCAAGACTTGGATATCAACAGGTTTTTGAAAAAAAATATTGCAACGGCGACCCCTTGGAGGCTGTGTTCGCACGGTCCAACAAGTCCACCATCGCTGGAAAACTTTGAAAAATCCTATTTTCCACAGCTGCATGTAAACGGGAATATTAGTGTAATATTCATTTTCATTAGCCATGTAAACAGCTTAGTCATAACATTGTCTTTTTCGATGTACGGGCAAACAACGGAATATTGTGTGCATGTAAACGTAGTCATTGAGGTCATCTGCAGGTATAGTTTCATCCATGAGGCCTCATCAGTTCTTCCAGCTGGAGGGGGATTTTCATGGTATTTGTGAAACCTTCTCAGATCTGAAGGCAACACTGTCTCTGTCTCCAGGGCGACCTTTTACTGTGTTCTTACCTTTTGTGCACTTAATGGAAGGTAAGGGTGCTAGATGAACAAACCGGACGGAAACGATGCATTTATTTTGTAAAACTGTAGTTCTGTGCATGTCCTCAGGGACGGCTCGGAACTGTGAGTGGATTGTGGTGTAGTGGAAACACTACACAAACAGTTTAGCAGGTCATCTGATGCCCACTGGCCCAAGAAGAGTTTTAAGCCGGTTAGTAGTGTGGCTCTAGAGATGGAAAGTCAGTAGGGCCATCCAGTGCACCACTCTGGTGCAGAGGAAAACATCTCCCTATATATTGGATCGGTTGCTATGAAATGTTATTGTTCCCCACACGGCTGTGCACTCTCAGTCTTGTTCCCGTTAACTATCCTTACAAAATACAAGTTAACCCTCAATGGAATTAATTCTTTTTTTTTTCCACACCATTTTTTGGATCTTGGGTGTCCCTGATAATATATCCATCATCAAATCACCCAGATATTGGTTTGTTCTACGAGTGAACTGAACACCAAGGCTTGCTATAGTACATATGATAAGTGTAATAGGGAAAAGAAACTATATATATATACAGTATATTCGAAAAAGTTTATTTTGACAGACATCACCCACAGATGGTTCCAACCAATAACAATTAAGATTTTTTTAAAGTCTAAATATCAATCAATCATATGAGTAAACTACTACTAAATACAGCCAACCCATCAACTGGAATTGAAGCAGCGGGTCCTTTTCTCCTCTTCTCAAACTCGCCAGCGGTTGTGGAACGGGGACAACCTTTCTTGCACTCCGGACCCTTTCCACTTTTGCACAGGCCTTAAGCGAAGTATGACATGTGGCGTTTTCACACCTTTAGTTGGTTTGCTTTGGTCGAATCAGTTAATGATTTAATAAACTTGGAGCGTCCCCAAGAGTTTCCCTTTGGTTCGGTTTCGTTTCACACCTGGAAAATCCAAGGGTACCTAAATGTGTCATTACAAATCGCGCAAGAACATTCACTCCTCTTATTGGTCGGATGTGTCTCGGGGCGGGAGCAAGAAAGTAAATACAGGAAGAAGTTCCTGTGTTCTGGACCAGTGCATATTTCTTCCATCTCCATGGTCGAACCAGCTCATTTCATTTAAATAATCAGACATTGTTAGCGAGCGACGTTATTACGTCTGCTCTGCTCACCGAGACTTCTCCAACTTTAGCGGCGGCTGGTTTAACCACGACGGACGGCGAGCTGACTACAGGCGACATTAGCACAGAGTGGTGGATTATATATAGTTGGGTCTGTTCCAGTTTCGATCACGTTGTCACCACAAACAAACTGCTCCAGAGTTGGATTGAAAGCGTACCGAGATACCTCATCCAGCAGGTACGCTCGTTTGGTCGCTTTTGGTGCGCACCGGAGTGTGATTGCCGCGTTCTCACCTTCCCAAACGAACCGCACCAGCAGGGCAAACAAACTCTAGTGTGATTCAACTGAACTAAACAAGGCAGGAGTGAAAGCACCCTTAAAGCGTAACTCTCGCCAAAATGCAACCTAGGGTCTTTTTGTGAATGTACACAAGTCAAATTTTCGTTTAAAAGCATATTTAGGACGGAAGAGCCACTTTTAAGATTTACCGTATTTTCGTTTTTTGGTCAAATGGCGTTTTGAATGGGAGTGATAGGGGCACTTTTATTCTAGTCTCAAAATAGCTATTTTTAAAACACTAAGAAGGCCCGACACAACATGAAACATTGCTCGAAGTACCACCAGGGGCTCTACACCTTAACGAAAAAATTGACAACATTATTTGAGTACCCAGAGTTTACTAAAAAGAAAGGTTTTGAACAACTCACCCTAGCTCTTGTTGTTTCCGGCCGCTTCCACCTCGGCAGTCAAAACGAGTCGATATCCGAATGTGAATGAACGGACTCCATATGAGGCTCCTTTTTCAACTACAAGGTCAATATTGTTTTCCACTAACGACAAAATGACAAACTATCATTTATATGGAACTAAGCTTTAGGAGCTTTCCGTCTTTACTCTCCTCCCTGTTGTGTTGCATTTGGAAATCGATTGTTTTTGACTGATAAAATGGCTGCGGCCAGAAACAACAAGAGCTACGGTGAGTTATTCAAAACCTTTCTTTTTAGTAAACTCTGGGTACACAAACAACGTTCTCAATGCTTTCGTTAAGGTGTAGCGCCCCTGGTGGTACTTCGAGCTAAGTTTAATGTTGTGTTGAGCCTTCTTAGTGTTGCAATTTGGCGAGAGTTACGCTTTAAAGGTATACAGCTTTATTTGTTCCTTCTTTCTCATGCCAGTGCATCCACAATATCATGGGTAGAGCAGCCAGGTGGCCATGATAATGGGTTTTGTTCCGATACATTGTGATCAAGTCGAGCAGATCCACCCCGCCCATATTCATGTTCTTGTTTGTGAAGTGAAGTCATTTCAAATGTCGCAATGGCCTCCATAAAAAAAAAAAAAAAAAAAACTTAAATCTGTGATGTTATAGAATAGTTCCTAAATAAACATTTTGGATGCATTCATTCCTGTAGTGTCTATTCTAAATCTCTATCTTCAGCCCAGTGTTGTCATTAAGAGGAATATTGGTTTGCATCTGAGCATGTGAGCGAAGCCGAGCAAGGAAGAGGGAGGATTTGGGATTGGTAATTCTCATCCTCCATTCCGCTCACATGCACTCGGCAGGCACATCGTTCAATTTGTGTAGCATGCATTCGGTCCAAAAATGGTACAAAATGTGCACTAATGTCTCCACCTAAACGCCATCTCCTGGCTCCTCCAGAGCTGTCCTGGATATCAACAGAGATCGGAGTGATTTCCTGATTTCAGAAAGTTGATAAAAATGTGTACTCCTACTCCTAAAATTAAGGCCAAATGTGTGTCACTCTGAGCACTGTTGGCTTGTTTCCCTCCTCTGAGATGCATGAAAAAACTGTCTGCATGAACAGATACCACTAGAGGGAAGTGAGACGATAGATGTCATTTAGTATTTTTGGGGAAGTGTGAACTACCTCATCTTAAACCAGGGGAGGAGAAGGGGCGGGGGCTTCTGGGGCTTCTCTCCTCTATTGAGTAAGGGCAGGGCTGGACTGGGACAAAAAATCGGCCCTGGCATTTTTGGGCCAGGCGGCCCACACCCACCGTGATTGGTCAGACAAATTCCCTGCAGACAGTCCTCTTAAAATATGCGTGCGTTGCATTAAATGAGTTGCCTAGTGTTCAGCGTTCATGTGATCATTTTGGATCCTTCAAGAGGGGACTCAAGACTAATCTGTTGATCTTACACTTAAATAATTCATTCATTCTTAGAGTTATGATTTGTATATTTATGGTATTTTTATAAGTTTTTATTATTGATATTTGATATTGTATTGTCATTATTTTTATTATTACTATTTTGCTTAATATTGGCTTAGCAACTTTAAAAACAGTTTACTGTTAATTTTAACTATTGTAAGATTCATATTTTGTCGTTTTGGACACAAGTGTCTGCTAAATACAATAACCATAACTATAACCCTTCCTAAAAGCTACAATAAAGCTGAGAGTAGTATATGCCCTGGAAAAGAGCACCAATACAAGAGAAGCTAATTAAGCTATTCAAGGAACACTGATGCTTATATCAACACTGATTTTATAAATCCACAGACTTTTCAGCTACCCAACAGGCCAACCGCTAGCATTTTCAATGTAAGCTTAAGCTGTTACCTGACAGCCACTAACGTTAATGTTACAGCCAAACTGCTTGTTGTCGTTATGACGTGACACACTCGCGCGTGAGCGCGCACGAACACACACACACACACACACACACACACACACACACACACACACACACACACACACACACACACACACACACACACACACACACACACAAAATAATAGAAATTCTGTGTTAATCTGCCTACTCCTTACCACATCGTCATCTACTCTCTCTTCCATCTTTTCCTCACCTGCCCCTCTTTCGCCTTCTTCCCTGACATCGTTGTTTCTGCTTCTATAGCCAGCCACCTCTCTTCCTCTACTTCAGGTAATGCTGATGTTGAAGCAGCAACTACAGCCCCAAACATGTCCGAAAGTTTTGAGGAATCCGCCTGTAGATTCTTAATCTTTTTCTCCTCTAATTTCTCTGCACCTCCCTTGCACTTGGTGGTCGTTTGTCCATTATAACGTGAATGCTAAACTTCCAGCATAACTATTACAGCTCGTGTCTCAGGGCCGGGAGGCGTGGCCATAGTGGGATTCTTAAATTTGCGGGGTTCCTGGATTTCATTGGGTCAGGCCAGTGCCAATAAAGAAAATTAACCAATGGGCCGCTGTGAGTTCTTTATGGGCCGGCCCGGCCAAAAAATAAAAAAAGGCCTATTTATATCGGCGATTCGGCCCAAAAGTCCGTCGGCCCACCGGGAAAATGCCCGGTATGCCAGATGGCCAGTCCAGCCCTGAGTAAGGGTTAATGCCCGACGAGGTGTCCATTGTCAGGTATTAATGGACGACGGTGAGGCGTGAACCGTCCGACGTCGAAGTCCATTAATACCTGACAATGGACACCTCGGCATTAACACGCTTATACCATGGTCACTTACCAAATAACATATTTTTAAAACATTGGTTCATATTCTAATTAGTTTTACAATCGAAATCTAAAGTTTATCCAAACAATAACTCCGTTTCCCTGGTTACGCCTGACGGTTTGACTAATACCTGGAACAATCATTCCCATCCATCAGGTTCTTATGCAATGCAAATGTTGTTCACTCCAGCAGGAATTAGGATGGATCTTAGATACGACTTGCCTCCCTTAGCAACCGGAGATATTTATATAGTCCGCTCAGCTGATAGAACCCTTCAGTTTAGCTACGAGCAGAAAGCTAACGCTATGCTAGCAATATCCAAAGTCAATAACACTGTGTACAGTTGGCAATCAGTAAAAATAATTTGACAGTATGTTGAACAACAAGACAAGCTAGCTATCCAGCCATGTCATTGTCCCCAAAACAATATAACGACTTTTACGAAGAATTTGATCCGCGATGTGTAACGTTACTGTTGGCTGCAGCGGCGCAGCCTGAAGCAGCGACCTGAACAGTGAACGGGATGTGAGATAACGTTATTTGCTGTGAAACAAAGTCAGTCCAGAGGGCCAGTATAACTTACTTCTTGCAGCCTGTGTGTTTTAGCGCCATCCTGTGGTGTTCAGAGGACGAGTTGGAAATAATAAATCCACATTTCCTTTTTGATTTAATGTAGCGCATTCATTTAGAACAGTCAGTTTCACCGAACTCCTTTAGTAGGTGTCCTACATCACTTTTTAATGGACACCCTGCAGCCAATCAGAATCGAGTATTCACCCAGATCATGGTATATGTGTTCATTAAATGCTCCTGTGAAATTCATCAAGGTCTCCTGAACATTCTTCACATATGAGAAATGGATTGTGCTGCTCCTGAGTTTTTCCCTAACAGCTGTAGTACTCTGGGAGTGTAAAGTTTTGTGTGTGTGTGTGTGTGTGTGTGTGTGTGTGTGTGTGTGTGTGTGTGTGGTGTGTGTGGTGTGTGTGTGTGTGTGTATGTCTTTCTCGAACGTTGAGTGCTTTTTCCTACCATGCCAGTGTGACCCTGATGAGCAGATAAAGGGACAGAGCTGTAGCAGGGAGGAAGGGAGGGAGGGAGGATGGAGGTGTGAGAGTGGCTGCTTTTCACCTCCGTGTCCATCCATCCATCCATCTCTCCCTCCTGTCTCCAGGGGAAGCCACACTCCATTGGCCTTAAATATTCCACTTTCTCTCATTTCTATTCCCTCTCTCTCTGACCTTTCCCAGATAGCTCCCTCTTATTTCCATTCTCCATCTAGCTGACCCTTTCCCAGATGAGCCAGCCAATTATTTCCACTTTACACCCATAAAGAGCAGTGGGGTGCAGCCACGGTCACACAAGAGCACAGAGGACATAGGGTGCAGAGCAGCCAAAGTGTGTGTGTGTGTGTGTGTGTGTGTGTGTGCACATGCTGCTTACTGAATACGAGAATCTGTGTACCATCATCTACCAAAAGGGGCTGCAGCTGTTTCAAGGTAAAGAACTTATTTTCACAAAACATCACGCCACATTTTCCACTCTCAACACTTTCTCACTCCCAACTCGTCACATACGGACGCTAGGTCAGTAGCCCTCGGTATCACTTTTTTTACGCTCTGGGTTCCACTTTAGCGTCAGTTCTCAACGTGCAGGGTACACTGATAAACTACTGATTATTTAAGTTGCGTACGTACAGTAAGTTAAAATCAACGTTGACTTTTGATTTCACACGAACAGCGGCCTCCTGGCTGAAAGGTTTCTGTGTGTTTGACCCACCCGGATTTGCTAAAACAATTTACAGTCCTAAAAATAAAACTGAAATAAATGTCTCTGTCATACACTGTTACAGTTTTTTTTTCCGATTGCTTAAGCACTATTTTTGAAAACAGGGACTGGTTTTTCAAAACACTACACACAATTAGCACAACCACACACCCAATTAGCAGAACACCTCAGACCCTCTTGCAAAAACTATACTATACATATTTTGTTACCATTTGTTTTTGAAAGACACACATTTCTTATGACTTCATTCTGTTTGAACCAGTTAAACGCTGATGTTGCTAACCTAAAACACTTTTAGCAATTCTACTTCTCAGTGATTAGACTACTCTAAATGAAGTACACAAAGAATGTGCAAATATACAATCATTTCACTAAACACTACACAAGGCCAATGCTGCAGACTGAGGAAAATATAATTTATTTCTCTTCATATACCCAAATCAGTCAACATGTCAACATGGAGAATCACAACAACAACAGCATGTCCCACTTTTCATACAGCTACTACAGTAGTGTGCATAACACTGTTAGCTCAGCAAACAACAGACAAACAACAGTGAAAACAGTGAAAGCAATCGGCAAACAACTGTAATAGGCTACAATTCTGTGGTAAGCACTTTATTTTTGGCGTCATTGGGCAAAGAATTCCATAATGATTTTCATATTTTCATATTTTAATCGAAGTGGTCTGAGAGAAAACTAGACTGCATCTCCTCTTGGCTCTGTTTTCAGGCTTTAGACAGTCTAGCCTGTGAAGGGAGACTTACATAAGCCAATCACAGGTCATTTCAGAGAGAGAGAGAGAGAGACAGAGAGAGAGAGAGAGAAAGAGAGAGAGAGAGAGTTCCTATTGGCTGTTCTGTGCATGCATATGCCTGTGTGACAGAGAGGGAAGAGGGAGAGCTGCAGGAAGTGGTCTCACTCTACTTCAAATTCTGATGTGTTGTTATGCTTTCTACCCACTGCAGCTTTGAACAGGGACCATCTGCCTTCTTTGGGTCTCCGATTGGTCAATCCCTACAATGTGTAATAATAACAAGAATGAAGAAATGCTAGCACTTTGTTTTCTTTGTGACTTGTGTGTGGGGTACTCTCTCACACACAGAGAGGAAATGGCCTAAACATATTCTTTGTAAAATCTTTGTAAATTGACATTTTCAGCGTGTAGCTTGCTAGCTCGAAGTTTCTTGTTGTTAACCCGAAAGGGAACAAAGTCTGAGAACGGCAACACACAGAGAGCGGAAGGCGAGGGACATCCGGTGGAACATCTGGCGATGCCAGATGTGAGACAATTGTCCTGGAAATGTACTGTGGTTAATTGTTTGTGGCTCAGGTGGTAGAGCAGTCGAGTTGTTGACTAGAAGAAGTGCTAATTAAATACAGTCCGTTTACATTGGATCCCAACTACCCAAATGTTGTAACATGTATCGTTAGCCATAACATTCTCTGAACTCATATTTTGCGATGCCATTTTTCGCTGTTGGGAACGTACGTAGTTTGAAATACAAGCAAAGAGATCAAAGAAGTTCTGTTTTTGAGCAGCATCTAGTGCACGCGCCCTGGCTTCCTGGAGGAGAATCTGGATACTGTATATATAGCCCCACATCATCACATACCCTTCACCATATCTTACGATTGGCATGGTTTTATTTCAGTTAGCCTAATAGCTAACTGAGATAAGATCCATATCAATGCAAATCAAACTAGCTATTAGGCTAACTGAAATAAAACCATGCCAATCGTGAGATATGGTGAAGGGTATGTGATGATGTGGGGCTATTTTAATTCTAAAGGCCAAGGGAACTTTATCAGGATGCATAGTATCCTGGATCCATGAAATAACTGGCGTTTAAAAATAAAAATCTGCCTTCCTCTATGGGAATTTAACATAGGGGTATGTATAATTATGGCCCCTGTATTTTAAGGAAGAACATTTATTTATTTACAATACATTATTCATTCACAAAAACAATTGGTGTCCTTAAAAGGTCGGATTTTTCCTAAATTTTTAATTAAGGCATTACAGTTTTTTTCAATTGTTTACCCGCAATTTTAAAAACTGGGTTCTTTTTTTGTGTAAGGTTTTGCTAATTGTGGGAACATTTTAATTTTAGTGTGTAAGTAATTGTAAAAAACTGTAACATGGAGAATCACAACAAAACAAGGCCCAGTGTTCATGCTACTAGAGTAGTGTGCACTGTTAGCTCCGCAAACAACAGACAAACATAAAATACGGTATCCAGTACAAGTTACAATCACAAAAAAAAAACAACAACAAACAAAACAATTATCTGAAAAAGTACAGAAAATACTAGACATTATCTCTTCGCCTAGCTGGATCTGGCCAGAGAATTTCATCAACATCACAGGCGATATATCCTCATTGGCAAGACACCTGAGCCTGGGGCCGGAGATCGTAAACCCTCCACCACCATGCAGAGAAAAACTCTTCGATTGGGTTTAGAAACAGAGAGTATGGTGGAAGGTATAGTACTGTAAACTGTGGATGGTGTTGAAAACCAGTTCTGGACAAGAGCAGAGCGGTGGAATGACACATTGTCCCAGATGACAATGTATTGCATCTGGTGCATTTGGTTAACTGCTCTGACGATGTTGTGCAATCGGTCCAAAACTGCGAGAATGTGAGGTGTGTTGTAAGGGCCCATATTGGCATGACGGAGCAGGACCCCATTCTGTGTAATGGCAGCACAAAGGGTGATGTTACACCCACGTTGCCCTGGGACATTGATTATAGCCCTGTGGCCAATGATATTTCTGCCTCTCCTTCTTGCTTTTGTGAGGTTGAACCCTGCCTCATCTGTGTATATGTGTTCATGCGGGAGTTCTTCAGCATCCATCTGTAAAACTCTCTGAAATACAGTAAAAGAAAAATTTGCGTAGTTCAGGATGGATCAAGTATATGGTCAATGTACATGTAAAAAGGTAATGTGTGCAGTATGCAACATCACAGTGCTAAAGTGAACAAAACATACCTCCACATACTCATGCCGCAGCCTTTTGACCCTCTCTGAATTCCGCTAAAAAGGCACTCGATACATTTGTTTCATTTGAACCTGATGTCTTTTCAGGATGCGTGCCAGTGTTGACAGAGAGACCTGATGGACATTATTGAAACTGGCATGGTCACTGATAATCAGTGTTGCCACAGTTACTTTGAAAAAGTAACTTAGTTACTTTACAGATTACTTGATTATAAAAGTAATTTAGTTACTTTACAGATTACTTGATTTTAAAAGTAACGAAGTTAAATTACAAGTTACTGTATTAGTTACATTCAGCAACTGCCAACAACACCCCCACAGCCTCAACATAAAAATGACAACCGGTTTACTGTGAGGCAGCTCGGCGTTGCCAGTAGTAGGGATCTGGTTTATTATGGCACGAAAGAGAGCGTGTCAACCGTGTTTAAGGGCAGCATTTCCTCTACAACATAGGCCTGCTGCCCGACCAACTTCTTCAACTCTCCCCCACTTACTGGTTTTGCACCGATGTCCAGCTTTTATTGTTCGAGTGGTGGGGGACCTCCTGCTCTCTGCTTCGCACCACCTGCTGGGACTTGCTCTGTAAGTTTGACTGCAGTGCTGCGACTCCAAATGTTTCTTTAAATTTGACGTAGTGTTTTCGTAGCTAGATAGCACTTTGTCGCCACCAGCACAGAGTGTACAACGGACCTAAATATTGCCATCTTTAGCTGACACAAACTCAAAATAGTGACTGTATTTCCAGCTAGAAAGCGCGCATCTCTCTCCTCCCTCCATTGTTGTTTACGTTTGTGTCGCTGCGTGGTACACATGAACTGTCCTCATGCTGAAAACGTGACTTGTCGCATACGTGACTTCACTCCCCGAGACGCAAGAAGAAAGCAAAAATATATATTTTTACTAAGGAAAATGACAAAAATAGTAATGCACAGTGACTTGGATAAGTAACTTTAATCTGATTATTGGTTTGGAAATAGTAACACGTTAGACTACTCGTTACTGAAAAAAGTGGTCAGATTAGAGTAACGCGTTACAAGTAACGCGTTACGTGGCATCACTGCTGATAATGTTCAGCTTGGATTTCTCTGAGCGTGATAGCATTATTGGCCAAAACCATGTTTATGATCTCTCTCTCTTGTTCTTGCGTGAATATGGGCCCCCTTCCTCCTTGTCGTTCTCGACCCTCGATCCTATGTAGAAAATTATACATAAAATACACAAAATGTCACGGGGAGGGGTATCAAAAGTGCTGATATGGTGCATAGAATAATCAGCTGTAATGTAACTGTAGACAGATTTTCTTTTACCTGTTTTCTTGTCGAAATGTCCTTATAACAGATGCCGCTGTATATCTGCTAAGATTTGGCTGAACTCTTAGTCCAGCCTCCCTCAGCGTCAATCCGTGGTTCACAACATGGTCCGCTAGTGTTGCGCGACTTTCATTTGATAAATTTGGTCCTCTTCTTCTTTGAGCACATTCTCCAGTTTCAGCTCTTCCTCTCCCTCTCCCTCTTCCTCTTCCTCTTCCTCTACCTCTACCTCTGGCTGGGCCTTCGCCTCTTCCTCTTCCTCTACCTCCTCCTCCTCCTCCTCCTCCTCCTCCTCCTCCTCCTCCTCCTCTGTGGATTCCCCCTCTCACTCTCAGTCTTCTTCTGACTCCTTCCATTTTGGTTGAAGGCAGGTGAACTTACCTTCTGCATTTTATATAGTGCTTAAACCTGATTGGTGTGTCTACAATTAAGCAATCATGTGTTTGCACACCTGGTGGCTGTGTTTAACCAATTGGTTCATGAGTGTGTTCATTTGAAAGCCTTCGCTTTGAAATTGCAAGGAAATGACATCATGATAAATGTCTGTGTCAAATGCAGAAAGTGTGTTTAGTGTTTTGCAATAACTGTGCAAAAAGTGTGAAGCTGACAATGTGCTTACAGTTGTGCAAATCTAGGCCAGTGTTTTGCTTCTTGAGTGTAAGGTTTTGCTAATTGTGGGAAAGTTTTAATTTTAGTGTGTAAGGAATTGAAAAAAAACTGTAATTAAGGCATTACAGTTTTTTTCAATTGTTTACACGCAATTTTAAAAATCGGGTAATTCTTTTCAAAACATAATCACAATTATCCAAACACCACACTCAATTTGCATAATTCCTAGATTGTTTGCAAAATGACACACTTCAGTCAAAACATATACACATATTTGTGAAAATGCTATTAGTTTTCATTTAACCAACACAGTCCTCAATGATCAGACACTATTGCAGCCAGTTTCACACTGCTGTGATAAATAAAAAAACACATTTGTAAAAAAAACTAATTTTAGGAAATAGCATGTGCTAGATTTTTGGCCAGACATTGTTATGTAAGGGATAATTTAGATGACAAAAATATTGTGACAAACCCACAACATTCTTCATGATTAGTTTGAGATATAGGGAGAATGTACACAAATAGGCCTACTATAAACGTACCAAGCACTGCACAACACTGATGCTGCAGACTGAATATTTCAAGTATTTATTTCAATACTTACAGTATTTCTTACCATAATCAGTTACAGTAATCAACCAACAACAAAATGAAACAAATAAAATCTGTAAACAAATAAAAATTACTGCATGAAGTACATACACTTTGACTCTGAAGAAAAACTACTGTAAAAGCAACAAGAATACTGTAACTAGTCATCATCTCTCTGTCTGGCTGGATCAGGCCATATAGCACACCTGAGTGCTGCGTTTTCAAATTAGCACGTGTGCTTCCACACCTGGTGGATGTGTTTATCCAATTCGTTCATTAGTGTGGTCATTGGCAATCCGGGGATTTGTAATAACAAGGAAGTAACCTCACAATCCTTATCTGTGTCTAAGGTGTGAAAATGTGTGTAGAGTTTTACAAATCACTGTGTGTAATGTTTTGCAAAAAGGGTGAAGCAGACATTGTGTGTAATGTTGTGCAAATCTGTGGAGGTGTTTTGCTCATTGGAGTAGAATTTTGCAAATTGTGTGGAAATTTTTATTTTAGTGTGTAAACAATTGTAAAAAACTGTAAGATCAATTTCCAAAAGATTACTTTTTTATTCCTATTTTTAGTCAACTTTAGTATGGGTATGAATACTTATGAGCAGCACTGTATATATATATATATATATATATATTGTATATATATTACAATTGAAATTATGTTTCTTCCATCTTTTACATGGTTCAAGAGCCTGGTCGCGACAAAGCCCTTGTGCTCTGTGTGCTGCAGGCTGTTTGAGGTCGGCCCTCATCCTTTTGCTTCTGTTTGACCAGCTGTGGACAGGCTCCATCCTCTGGATCCAGCCATTCTGGATAGAATATGGCAGAAAAGAGGATTAGTGTCCGGCACAGTGAAATCAGCTTCACATCCAGCACGTCTCCTTCCATGCTCTCTGTTTATTACTCACCTGAAAAATCATGGATGAGTCCGATTTTTGGGGTGAGAGTTTTACTCAGAGAGGAGGGATCGGTCATCCTGTTGGCCTTCGTGCATTCAGATAGAATAAAAAGTTTCATTTAGAGGCAACATGATTCAAGATTTAAAGCTTTATCTGTCACATGCTCACATTTTCAATATGTGCAGTTAAATGTGGGATGGCATACTCTAGAGAATGTGGTATTATGTTAGTGAGAATAAGAAGGGATGAATAAATGAATATAGGACAACATGTTTAAGGTAAAAAATATAATTCTTTTATTTGTGTGCTCAGACCATATTGTAAATTAAGTATAGCAAATGTTCAGTGCTTATTTTAACAAAGGAAAAATGTAAATAAACATGGCTGCATACGTGGTTACCGACAGTGCCCCAGGGCTGCGGACCCTCAGGGGCCCCTATGCCCCAGGTTACTGTGTGACAATTGTTTTCTGGTACGTTCACTAATTATTTGTAAATGGTTTGGGAATATATATATATATATATATATATATATATATATATATATATATATATATATATATATATATGATAAGGGCCTGATATATACTGTATATACTATACTAGTATATATACTGTAGTATATATACTGTATATACTGTATATAATCCAGAGTGAAAAAAGGGGGCTGTAAACACAGCATTTAAGTTGAAATTTTCACTTCACACCTGTGTTCTGAATTTGTGAAAATATTCACACATGTAGATTGATATTTACGGACCATCGTCAGTGACTGCTGTCAGCGTGGGAAATAACACTGCCATTGCCTGAAGGCGAGGCTGCCGACCTGGACCTGCAGTCGGAGCTCCACAAAGCCGGTAGCAGCGGCCCATCCTCGGGCCAGGACCGGAGCTTTGCCTCGCTGCTCTGCCATTCCACACTGATGACGGCCCGTCTGTGGGTGCAGGACTGGAGCTCACCGCCTGCTTCCTATCCAATGTTTTAGTTTCAATGTTGAAGAGTGTTTAGATGATTTCATTTTACTCATTTAGAAGCCGCTAATGCTAATTTTACGATGCTTCTGTGCTACATTAAGTGAGCCAGACAAAGTTGTCTTTTGTATGGCGAAAGGAACCCTGCTCTCCCCGCTCTGCTCCCTCAGAGCTCCACAGCCTAACGCCGCCTTCACGCTGGCACTTGAAATCAGCTCAGTAGTACGCAATGCGCCCCCCCCGTGGACGTCGTACTACACCGTTGAAAGTGTCGGGAGCGAGTAGAAAAGAAATAGCGGAGAGTCTAGAACGACTCATTCTGTCAGTGTCCGAATGTCTAATTCTCTATGACCTCTCATCTGAGGGCTATAGAGATATGAAGAGAATGGATGCTGCGTGGAGAAAAGTTGCCCAGGATGTTGATATGTGAGGTCGGTTAAATGTGATACAGCGGTATAATGTCTATAGTTTGATGTCTGTTGCTAACCATCTTAGCCATAGCAGGTATCCTATGCATTTGTTTCTGCGCAGAAGAACTAAAAAAGTACATGACAACTTATCGTTATGAAATCATTATTTATTTTATTAAAAGTTAAAGGTCCCATGACATGGTGCTCTTTGGATGCTTTTATATAGGCCTTAGACATCATTAAAGTGAAGTCTGACAAGGTAAGAAACACAAGCAGTCAGATGATCACACAGGTTCAATTCAATTCAACAGCTTTATTAATCCCACAAGGGGCAATTAGCTAAGAGCAGCTACTGGCAACAAACACATACATAGCACACAAGGCTACATATAGGCCTACACCCTAGAGAGTAGATACATAATAATCCAAAAATAGATTTTATCCATCCTCGATTTGGAGAAGGGATAAAAGAATTACAGCGGCGATAAGTGTTAAAGGTCCCATGACAGGGTGCTCTTTGGATGCTTTTATATAGACCTTAGTGGTCCCCTAATACTGTCTCTGAAGTCTCTTTCCTGAAATTCAGCCTTGGTGCAGAATTACAGCCACCAGAGCCAGTCCCACAATGAGCTTTACTTAGGATGTGCCATTTCTGTGTCTGTAGCTATTGAGGAGGAGAGAGGGGGGGCAAGGTGGAGGGTGGGGATGTGGCCTTGACCAACTGCCACTTTGCTCGATTGAAAGCCATGATGTCTCTCTCTCATGGGCGGGCCAAATTCTCTGGGGGGGCAAAGCAGAGAAAGAGTAGGTAACCTTTTACGGCCAGGTTCGGCCCATCTGAGCTTTCATTTTCTCAAAGGCAGAGCAGGATACCCAGGGCTCGGTTTACACCTATCACCATTTCTAGCCACTGGGGGACCATAGGCAGGCTGGGGGAATGCATATTAATGTAAAAAAAACCTCATAAAGTGAAATTTTCATGCCATGGAACCTTTAAGAATTCAGATTTGTTTATCAGTACCATAGCAACACTCACTTACGCTTTTTCCGTTGCCTGTCGTACCAGTTCAACTTTTTTAACGCATCCGGATGACAGATCAGATTTTTTTCACACCGCACTTGTTCGCATCGGTTCAGACCCATTCACTGCGTTCTGCGAATCTCCATAGGAAATGAATGACTTTGTTTCACAGCCGTATCTACTGTGTGTAATTTGAAGGCAGCGTAACAGTCTTTTCACGCGGGAAGCGATTGTTGCGCCTCATAATTCATTTTCAATAAGGGGCGAGCCAGCAGGTAAGCAATCTGACAATCCCATGAAACTGTCGCGTTTATGCTCATCACACGCACATGCTCGCCCGCTGCAAGAGTTGAATTTTCTTGAACTTTTCCCTATGCGAGCAACGCGCAGTGCAACTCAATGAACAAGAGACTGATTCTTCTGTTTGTGAATTCCCTAAAATACAAAACTGTTTTCTAAACAATTATCAGGACATAGAGAGCGGGGCTTCTGCTTGTCAGAGCATCGGCACAAGACTGGATTAATCGGGTAACGTCCGCAATTATGACTAACAATAAAAAATTATGATCAACAATATCAGCCAGTGGTTAGTAAAGACTAAAGAGGATTGCCACTATTTGGTTTAAATCGAGCTGTCCTTAGGCATATATGATATATTAAGTCCACAGGTACAAATTAGTTTTGCACCAAATGTATGTAAGTGTTGCAAAAGTCTAGGTGCTTTGTGATGCGAGACAGCACGCATGTGACAGCCCGGTCTCATGGCAGTTCGTGATACGGTCATGTTATTGAATCTATTAATTCGTGGACAGGACACTTAAATGTCATGTGGTGATTACGAATTTCAAAGCAATGTATTTCAATGGGAAGCATATTTTGTGATCACAGAACGATGACAGTAATAAGTAGTATTGATAAGGCGAAAGTCTGCAGGAGGTTGGTCGGGGTGGTGGATGGGTCAAACGACACAGCACTTTCACCCCGGAGACCGGGGGTCGCGTCCCGCGTGTTGCAGTTCCTTTCCTCGTTATTCTCTTCCTAAACACAACCGTCCCGCTGTTGTCGGCGGGTCCCGCGTGTGACGATTCCTTTCCCCGTTCTTCTTTTCCTAACCACAACCGTCCCGTTGTTGTGGCGTTTCATTTCCCCGTTGTTGTATGCCCCTACGCCCGGGGATCAAGTCCCGCGAGTGGCGGCCCGTCCTGTTGTTGTGGCCGGCGTGTGGCGCCTCATTTCCCCGTTGTTGCGTCCCCCAGAGCAGGTTCGAAAATCGAGATCTGTACACGTTCAAAATTTGTGGCGTGTACACGAAATAAACGTCAAAATTGTGACCTGTACACAAATTAACAAATCAAAATAACGTGACTATTTCACGACCTGGCGTGAGACCGGGATGTATGTGAAGTTACACTGGCGGATTCGAGAGGCTGTAATCCTTGAGTTGGGGTTGTGCTAGAAACTGGACTCAAGAAAAAATAAATGAATAAGAGTAAATGTTCCATTACAAGTTTGCAGCCATCATTATGTTTATGTAAATATCAATCTATACATTTGTGAGTATTTTTTTTTTCTGTGCCTTCACATTTAGAACACAGGTGTGTGAATATTTCCTATGACTGAAAATTTTGATTGTTTCTACGGGCTCTCATGTGTGTTTTTTTTTCTGCGAATTCAAATTCTGCTCACATGTGTTTGAATATGTTTTGAAAATGTTAACATACAAGTTTAGATTTTTATTGTGCAAGTTCTCACATCCTATTGTACAAGTGTGCACATCAGGTCTACAAGCTTTCACATTTTGCACCACAATTACCTCATCGTTTTTGGAGCCCTGCCCATAAAAGGGCAGGACATTGAACAAATTTGTCACACGGTTCCTCTATCTTAATGGAGCGCAATACTAAATCCCCAGACAACCCCTTAAAAATTGTTTCACTCATCAGTTACTTTTCAGGTGCATTTCTGTTGATTGAAGTTAAGCTACCACAATCAACACTTTGGTGCGGATGTTTCACATTGTTAGCACACCATAAAGGGGTGGCTGGGAAACTTCTTAAGGAAGTGTTGAGTTTTTTTTTTCAAAAACAGAAAAGTGGAAATTAATTGCTACATGAGAACAGCTTTCCTGTCAGAGAAGAGAAAGAGAAACACCCACAAATAGAACGTATGAACACACCAGGTTTAACGATGACCTCAGAATTTATACATTGGAACATGAGCTCTGGAAAGACAGAGGCAGGGCTGTTGTATTGGACTGCATTAGATTGTACAGGTGTACCTTATGAAGCTTATTCATTTATGATAGGTTTGTATTGGTCATTTTTAAGTCAATACTTTTATCATAAACTGATGTTCAGGAGAAATGAGTGAACATGTTTGATCACAAAATAAGAACTAAACTAACACACAAATTAATTCAACTATTGATCTGCCACTTTCTGTCCACATCGTCCTCTCTCTCTTATATATGGAGCAGTGCAGTGGCGTGCGCCCATTCGGATGGTTCTTTTCTTAGGAGGCCTGCATCACAGCAGTTGAGTCAGGAAAACTCTATAGTCCTGGATTTGACCATTCATTGCAACACATGCAAATACAATTACAGTATGCTTGCCACTAGTCTATGTCCACTATGTTCCACTTCAGGGATGCTTAGCACCGCCCAAGACAATTGTGATTGGTTTAAAGAAATGCCAATAAACCAGAGCATGTTTTTCTCAAATCCAGGAATTATGTGTGGACTAGCCAGACCTTCCTTCGCAGTGCTGTGGAGGAAGGTCTGGCAATGCGAGACTAGCTTGGCGCTGATGGCTCTGCTCTTGTTAATGATCTGCATATGACTGTGTGAGTAAGTGGGTAAAGGCAAATAACAGAACAGCGAGGAAATTTGGCAAGGTCTGGCTAGTCCACACAGCATTCTGGGATGGGAGAAAAATGTGCTCTGGTTTATTGGCATTTATTTAAACCAATCCCAATCATCTTGGGTGGTGCTAAGCGCCGGACGGAGCCAAAGTGCCTCTGCAAAAATTTCAGGAAGGAACTTGTTTTGGTGGAACGTGTGTACGTTCAAAAGTTGTTTTAGTCGTGCAACAGAAAGCTCAGATTGGACAGATAGTCTAGCTAGCTGTCTGGATTTACCCTGCAGAGATCTGAGGAGCAGTTAACCATAGTCCTCACAAATCCACCGGAGTTTAGAACGCCAACACAAAGAAAGATGAAGGTGACGGACATCCGGCCCGAAAAGACATGCATCTGGTAGAATTTCCTGCAGCACCGGAGCAATCCCAGAAGTGGAACGTTGTAGATATAGACTAGGTAAGTTTAGACAATGACATCACTGTAATGCAGCCTGTAAAACCAGGAAAAGACTTGTGACGTGCCATAACACAAAATTACGACAAGAAAAGACAATATCTACCCTCATATGTCGATGTTGATATGATAGCGATATATTGCCCAACCCTAGGTCAATGTTATCTTTTATTGTTTTTCAATGAAATCCTCTAATGATATGATCATATAACCTCTGCTGTCCAAAACAGGATTCAGACATCCGCTCTATCATGACCTATACTATGAACAGAAACATATTAATATCGATATATAATGATATTGATCTCAGCCTGTTCACCCAGCATTAGTATAAAGTGTATAAAGCATAGCACTAGTATAAAGCATAGCACTAACTGATGACAGGAAATATAGTTGGATTACTTTTTTATTCTTATTTATTTTCTTCTTTTCACATTACAAAAAGTAATTTAATCGGTTCACAACAATGCATTGATTATAGCAGCTTTAATCATATTTTATGTGAGATAATGTGGTAAAAGTTATGATCATTTAATTGTGATCCAGATCCCAAAGCTGTACAAATACAGGCCATGCTTTTTATATGAAATGTATACTATTTTGTACACATCACTATCACAAAGATGTTGATATGCCTTTTTTTTTTTGGAAGGGACGTAAATTACAGGTCATTCAGTATGCGTAATTTGAAAAAACACACGTTAAAAACTCCTATTCATCAAACCAATTTAAACATTAGATAACAAAACAATTATTCTTTTCTAAAACCTTTTGGAGAAAGCTATTTTTAAATTCAAAGTAAAAACCCTGCTTATCTTTTGTCTTCATTTGACTCCATGTGGTTTGTGTTTTCTGCTGCTCCTGCTTTGGTGAATTGTGCCTCTTTCTCTCGCATCAAAACTGTTATTGTGAAGAGCGTTTTGGAGCATTTATGTCCTGGTGGGCTCATTCTCTCTTTTCTCCCTCAGCGCAAAGGAGAACACACACACAACAAGCACCGACTCCCGTAGAGTCGAATAAAAGGCAATACTTTTATCTCTCTATTTCACATCTCTCTCTGTCTCTCTCTCTCTCTCAGTCTGTTTGTATTTTCTGTGTGTCTTCTATACTGCAGGAAACATGAGATGAGACGCCTGACATCTCAAGAAAAGGAACCTGAGGTGCGAGGAGGAAAAGAAGAAACACAGAGAAAGGGAGGAGTGCTGGGGATCAAAGCAGGAGGAAAAGGACTGAGGGAGGAAGGGGAAGCAGGTGGTGGGGTGAAGTGATAGAGCAAAGAGAGCAGGCTGTGGATGTTGATGCCCATATGGCCTCAGAGACACGCAGCATATGTGCCACGCCAAATGGCCCCCTGCCTGCATCTGCCAGGCCCTGCAGAGGCAGGACACGATGCTGGCGGGGTCAGCGGCGGCACGCGGGCCGGGACACGGGCCATCATGTCCGCTGATGATCACAAGTATGACCTGACAGAGAGAGCTCCAAGTACTTTGTCATGTTGTTTAGTGCTCCTCTGGATGCAGAATATAAGGGACATATGGATGCACCGGACCTGATTACATACAGTATGTTACATATCACCACATCAGACAGGGATAAAAACACAAACTGTGAGAATGCATGGAGAGTTAGCAGAGGTCAGGCAGGAATACACACACACACACATGCACACACACACACACACACATGCACACACCAGGCCAAAGTTTTGCCGTTTCCAAAGGATTTTGCAAGTGGTGCCCTTTCTGCTTTTGCATGAACATTTAAAGATAGAAAGAAGATTTCTATAACAATTGAATCTCTTGAGTTAGGACCATAGACTGTACATTTAGTGCACAAAGCTTCCGGGTCTGAGAAGTGCAGCCAATAGAGACAGAGCGAATAGTGTCATCCCCAAAACCCAGGCCACCGGAGGGAAAACAACTCTCCGCTCCCCATTGACTTGACATTGACTTATTGCGTTAAAGTGATGGTTCGGAGTAATTTCACCCTAGGGTCCTTTGCACCATGACCTCGAGCCAAACACCCCCCCAGAAGCTTTTTCCAGCTGGGTCTAACATTGGGAGAGTTAGCGTAGAGTAGCGTTATCAGCTGAATAGCTTAGCGCAGGGGCTAATGGATCCAGTGATGTATCTCGTAAATGACCCCACTAATAATGCCCGAAATGATACCAAACTTCTACACTAGTACAAATAGGTTATGCATTCATAAAACAATGGATTGGAAAGTTTGTAAGTACACCAGAAGTTTATGTAAATAACACTTGTCTGCTGGCTTCTGCTCTCTGCTGTTGTGACCATATATAGAGGTTTATTCCTCAACGCAGAGGCCCAGGGTTCGATTCTGACCTGCGGCAAGTTTCCTGCATGTCTTCCCCTTTTGTCTCCCCTTTCATGCTGTCCTGGTGATTAAAGGCGAAAATGCCAACAAAATAATCTTTAAAAAAAATAAGTCTCCTGTCTCCGCTTATATCTGTCTTTGTTGACACCTGCCGTTTCTGCAAAGAAAGCGGAAATACATGGCGGAAATGACCTAAAGCAAAACGTAATCGCAATTCGTAATTTATTTGGCAAATAAGAGTTCCATCAGCGTTCATCACATAAGCCGCTAACCGATTAAGAGAAAATGCAATGAGATCGAACGTACAAACTTTGCGTCGATGTTCATGAAATTCAGTCGAATCTTACAGTTTCTATGAGGCATTTTTCTTTTTGTATCACTTAATAAAAGCGTGTGGACGGCAACATGGCTAGTGATAAGACATTACATACATACCTCTCTCACACTCTTTTTCATCTTATTCTCTTTTTTACCTACGTAGGTACATCATGCATAGAGCTTGAGGGAGCACTGGAAACTTAGAAGTGATTTTATTTACCATAGATACAGTCAAATATTAATTGTATTTTCAGTTAAGATGGTTGACGGGTGGCTTGCATGCGTGAGTTTTTGACATGTGTCCACCTGTGTCACATTCTCCTCACACTGACTGACATGCTAGGTTCTCCTTCTTATCACAGCACAGCTTCCGTTGAGCCTGCACACAGTCCTCCTCCAGCACAAAAAGAACAGATTAGTGACTTCTAATGAGAATTTATGAGAAGGGGTTAATCTCTTTCGCACCCTCACACGCACTGCCTCGGCTTCTCAGAAAGAACAAAAAAAAAAGACACAGATGCTATCTTAGCGTTCTGAACCATTTTCCTTTTTTAATAGCTTTGCAATTCATTTCAGCCTATTTGAAAGGGGAGAGAGAAAGAGAGAAAGGGAAATGTATCTCAGGGAAAGTGGCAAGTTTTTTTAGCTCAGCCCGCCTGTCATTGTTTAATTGTGTCAGCAAAGTAGAACAGTGTGCCAATGTGACCTTGCGCTGCTTCAAATCATTCCTACTTTTGGAGTAATAAGCCTGGACTCAGGCTCATCGCTGAGGCTGGGAGGTACGGGCTGCAAACTTTTCTCGCACCTATTAAGACGTTGTTTTCTTTTTATCTAGAACAGGCTGTTAAATTCTCAAACTGGTCCCCCCCCCCAAAGCTGGTCCGTTTACTGTATGTTGATTTCAGTACAAGTGCAGAACTTGCGGAGGCATGGAGTTCGAGTTGATTATGGAACATCTCAAGATGCTTCTGCACTGTCCACAACGTTAAAGGTCCCATTTTAATCAGAAGAGACTTCCTTGCAGATATGAACATATTTATTTTACAGACAAAATGTGAAATGGGCAAAGTCTCTGGAGATTAGACTCCATCGAATCCATGTGTTATAAAGGGGTAGTGAAACCCAAACATATCCCCCGATGGAGTCCAGACACCGGTGATGGTGATGAAGGTGCCCAGGAACCGATCGAGATTGCCAAGTAGCGGACATCACCCGGAGTACGTGGGCGAGACGACTGGCGGTTGAAGGGGAGGATGCGGGACGCACTCCATTCCTGAAACGACAACTGACAACTGCGGAGGAGAAGGCAGATTTAAAACAGGATGTCACGCTGTGATTGGCTTGTGATACATGGCTGAATCTGATTGGTTTAACTAACAATGAAACAGCTGAATCGGATTGACTACTGACAAGTGAATGCCGTGGAACAGCTGATCATATAGGAGTGATGAAAAAAGGAAATTTGAAGTCGTCCTGAAAGAACTTACGCTGAGCTCCATATCGTGTTCATTTTCAGGTTCATACTTGTTTTTGGCATTTCTACTGGAACGTTTTACATGCTTTCATGTTCAAAAAACACATCATTGTTAACACATATCATACTGTCTGTCTGAATAAAACTGTGTTCACCCTCTGTCTAAGCGCTCCGTTTTAGCGCCTGTCCCACAGTTTCTGGATACATGTTGTGTGTATTTCTCTGAGGATTGAGCCTATTGATACGTTCACAGTATTTATATAGCACCTCATCCCTCTTTATAATCAAAACAGACATGAAAATCTCACTTTTACAATACAGGTCCTCTAATATTCTTAATCCCAGACCATCTTGTCAGTTTGAGTTAAGGCCTTAACGAAATGACAATTACCAACAATGTCCTCATGTAAATGCAGCACTAAAAAAAGCCAACACAAAATAATGAAATAAAAGGCAAGACATTTATTTGCAACACAAAACATTACAACTTCAGCACTTCTAGATGGACAGCACCACAGCTAATTGAGTCAATAGAGTGTTAAAAGGAAAGCGGCTCTTGTATATCGCAACATTTTTTTTTTTTTTTTTTTTTTAAAGTTAGTTACCTGTAAATGTTTGTCTGGCTACCGAAAGCAAAATTAACCAAAAATGACCTCACTTGCTGTTTTTCCTTTATTTATCTTTTTGCTGATCTAGACACCAGTTCAGAGCAAGACAGTGCAGCCATTCAGCAGTTTATGACCGGCTTTTCAACTTTTATTTGTTGACTTCATCCTTCTATTTGGCGCTAGCTAAATCCTGGGAACTGCGGTTTATTTTTTGACTTTTTGGCTCTCACCTGCGGCAAAGTTTCTAAACCTTCTCTGTTTGAAACCGCCCCGCTCCTATGATTTGTGTTGTTCCTGCGGTCCCCTTAGCCCTATCTCACAATGTTAACGAAAATGAAATGTGTGTGTGTGTGTCCACCCCGTGATTCGGACAGACAACCCCGCACTAACAGGTACAGCTGTATGTTTGTGATATATATATATATATATATATATATATATATATATTAGGGCTGTCAGTATTAACGGGTTAATCGCGATGCGACGCGATTAAGGGCCGAGCATAACATAACATTTTTTTTAATCGCATTAATCGCATGCTGCCATTTATTAGTTTATTTTACACTTCACTCAGCTTTGCGTCGTGCCTAACAGGCTACGATTTTGATCCTTTGCTGCACATTTTCTTATCATCAAGCTGCCATACTTCCTCGTAACACATCGTGCTGCTGCAGGCATGATGGAGAAATGCAGCAGCAACTCAATTGTGAATGGCGCTTTTAAGTTTCCAGACGGCTCGTAGACAAGTCGAAAGCCATATGCACATTGTGTAAAGCCAAATTAAAATATCACCGAAGCACGTCAAGCTTGAGCTACCACCTACGAGCTAAGCATAGTACAGTTAACGTGACTCAGGTTGATGCTGGTGGGCTCAGTCAAAGCACTATTTTGGAGAGTGCTACTCGCCGACCTGCTGATGAAACCAAATCCAAAAGAATTACTACAGCTCTTGCGAAATGGTTGGCATTAACTGTCAGCATCGTAGCAGTCTCGGGTCTTAAAAAAGTACTACGGTTGTCAAGTTCTGACCCGTCTTATACATTGCTGTCGAGGGGGACAGCAGCCCCACGCATACACAGCCTGTACTCCACGGAGAAAGCAGCCCAACTGGAACTGCTGCAAAGTGCAAACACCGTCTCATTAACCGGTGATCACTGGACGTCAGCGAGTTATCCAAATTATTTAGAAGATACTGCACACTATATTGACTCTGGTAAGGATAGGGATTTTTTGTTTTTTAGTTAGGTACTTGGAGGAATTGTGCAATAATGACAGATTCACACATTCTTTCTTTTGTTTACAGTAAATAAAAAATAAACAAATACAAATCTTAAAGTCAAGTTCATAAAGTAACTTTCCTTGCATTCATTTGATTCCCAATCAAGATACACTGGTAAGAATTGCTTTCCATTGTTAATATGTACTTAAAAACAGTTCTGAAATGCAAAATAATAGAATTTTAATCATGTGATTAAACATGCGATTAATCGCAATTAACTACAGAAATTCAGCGATTAATCGTGATTTAAAAATGAATCGTTTGACAGCCCTAATATATATATATATATATATATATATATATATATATATATATATATATATATATATATATATATATATTATTATATATTTCCCATTATCTTAAATGTATATTTGTCTTTAAGTCTAAACATATGGGCTGTACCTATTGTAGATAAGCAGATATATGTAAACAGTCCCTGCTGGTTCAGTTTCACAGTGTGTGTGTGTGTGTGTGTGTGTGTGTGTGTGTGTGTGTGTGTGTGTGTGTGAGACTGAGCAGGCCTCATCCTGTGATGTGGGATCGTGAAGCATTTTCTTTATATTCTGAGCCCACTAGATGGCACTCTTGGTTTAAAGAAAAAGCGTCACAGATTCAATTCAGTGTGCTTTCAACCCTTTGTTCAAAAGAGAGCGCCATCTAGTGGGCTCAGAGAATAAAGAAAATGCTAAATGATGCTTCATTTGGACATCACTTGATATTGGCCCTAAAAAGGAGTTAATACCATAAATTGGCCAGTGGTCTATTAGTGACCTCCTTTAGCCTTTGCAGGCCGTTTCCTGACCCAGAGATCGGAGTCCATGTGAGAATTGTAAAATTAAACACCATCGAAGTAAATCAGACACATCAAAATAGATTTTAGTGAAAATGTATTTTACTAATGTGCATTTTTATACTAGGGCTCAATAAGTCAATTGATATATGCAAAATCCTACATAGAACTAATAACGTGCTATGTTTTGTAAAACAAAATCACACAACAACTTGTCTTTGTGATAATGAAACATATTCTTTGATAATAAAAGGATACGGTGGATGAGCTCGCCTCTCTCTCTGTGTGCCAGCCTCAGACCTGCAGGTCCGGCATGGATGTCCGGCTCAGACATCTCTGCAGGGTGTCTGGGTGAACCAGTGTAATCTCTGGCTTGTGTTGTTGTGCTGGAGGTAGATAACAGTGATGTCAGACCCAAATCTCTCTCTGCTGTCACACGACTGTGTGTTCTGAGGTTAAAAGGCAGCAGCAGCATCCAGCTGATAGCAGGTTCCCGACACATGAGGCTGCAGACAAGTCAAAAGCGGCGAGGGGGGGGGTGGGGGACGTAGTGTGCACAAGTCATCAGCTAACCCAACATTTCAAAAAATGACAACACAACTGAGTAACCAGTTTATTCCACTGTACTCAGCAGTGTGTTACACCTTCGTTGGCCTTCTGAGCAGCATTAATTAATCCGGGCATAACATGCTGGAAATGTGTCAGGTTTGTTTGCAGTTGCTGATAGGGTTGGATATCGTTTAGGACAGTCCCGATTTTGAGTTGCGTGTCCCGATGACATTTTATTTAAAATGTCCCGGGTTACACCAAACACTATGAAATTGTCCTGGTTGTCAGCGATTACATAGCTGACGTGGTCTTATTATAATGGTCTGTTTTAATTGGGATGTTTTAACTATACATCCTTATCAGAATCACTTAAAGGACAATTCTGGCCCAAAATGAACCTAGGTGTTAATAACACATGGGTATCGAGGCATTGAGAACGTTGTAAGTGTACAGACAGTTTATTAAAAAGGTCGTAACAAAAATGATATAAAAATGAAATAAAAAATGAAAAATAAAATAGTTTACTCATACGATGTGCCGGCTGGTAGTAAGAGCGTCAGGATTTAATAAAAACTGGCTTTAATCGGTTAACTATTTTCTATGTTTCAATATTTTTCCTCCGGTTTCTTGGCTGCAGGGACGCCGGCCAAATGGATGTGTATGTGAGTCCTTAAACTTTCGGCCAGCATGTGACCTGAAGCTGGTCTCTAATTGGTTTCTTAAAGATTCTCTCCGGACGCACCTCACTGCGTCCCTGGCGAATCAGAATTGAAGAATTGAATGTTATTTTATCCAATCTGATTGGTTCTCAAAACATCATTCAACTATTCCCCCGGCCGCTACTGGAGAGAGAACGTGGACACAATAGTAGCGCCAGCAAGTAGCTCTTGTGTTGTTGAAATGGTCTAACCACTTTGATTAAAGTAGAAAACTAGCAACAATAAACAAGGAGAGATTCTTGAAAGGGTGAAAGAGAAGTTATGCAATGTAGTGGAGCTGCCGACCCCGTCCAAACGGCGTGTGAATTGAATATTCTGGTGAGTTATCTTAGCTGCTAGCTAGCTAACAGCAAATTACTACTATCGGTGTTGTTTACCTTGAGAATTGTTGCTTGATTTGTGTTTTAAAGCCAGTTGGAATTAGCTACTAACCTGATAAACCTGATAAAAGGGTATGGTTAATATTGAAATTGTCATTGTACATTTAGGAAAATGTTAACTTAGCTGTTGGTTAATTCAGCTACAGACACGTATGTATTTTCCATTCTTTAGTTGTGACTACTTCTGTAAGCTAGTCAATTAAGATGGACAAATAACATTGAGTTTAAGCTAAAATGTTTAAGTGAAATTTGGTTAAAATGTGTAGTATGTAAGAATATGTTGTATCTTGAGGAGAAACACAAGTGAACTGTTACTATGGACAACTGAGTGATTATTCTGCACATTTTGTGCAGGCTGTTTTTTTTTGTGAGACTCTACTAGAGACAGAACTGTGCTGCTCAAGTCACCGTCGTCGTACTGCCTTCTGGGTTTCATCTTCATCATCACCATCTTCTTACCGCTCACTAGACCTTCGCAATCATCATCTCCACTACTCACAGGATTTTCCCGTTGTTTCCCTACTCTATTCTCTGAGGAGCCAGGTTGGACAGTTTTACCTGCTAAGGGTGGTGGTAGGAACTTGAGTGCACTCAAACTAATGAAACAGGGTTGAGCAAACAAAGACTGATTTAGTATTCCCCTGGTTATATCTATGAAATGAAAGATCTCAGTTTTTGGTTAATTTGGTTTTATATTTTTTATTTTCTTTGTTTTTGATATTTAAGTTGTGGTTTGAGTACATTGGGTTTGAACCTAATTGGCCTTTCTAAATTTGATTACCATACTGAATCATTTAGTTTAGCCATGCTAGACTTCTGGTAAAAGATTATTTGGCATAATCTCAAATTGAAAGTAGTACTGGTTGTGGGTGTAATTTGTTTCATGCTCAAGGTACGAGTTAAATGAAGACAGGGAAAAAAATAACACTACAGTTTAAAAAAAAAAAAACTGAGTCACTATCTTATTATGTTTGTAGCTTGAATCTTGTATTTTCTTACTCTTTTTAAATACATAGTTGTTTAAATAAAGTTGTGCTGGTTGTTTTGCCCAGTTTCAAAGTACTGCTTTGTATTTATTTGCCCCCCCACCCACCAAAAAAAAGCGCCCCCCCAAAAATAATTATCACCAGCCGCCACTGCTGGTCATGACTGTTTTCCCAAGATGGCGCCTGCCTGTATACGCGAACGGTATAGTCTAAACTATCTTTTTAATAAAGTCTGTACACTTCTAAAGTTCTCAATTCTTCGTTTTCCATATACGGACCGTCAGTATGCTACCGTGGAAGTGTGCTGCTATTTTGAGCCTTGTTAGTGGTATAGAAATAGCAATTTCTTTTCACTTTACCAGGGCCCCGACTACTAGTGTTACAAGCTAATTAGCGGCTAGCACTAAAACTGGTCACATTCGATTAGAATGAAAACATATCCCAGAGAACGGTCGACTCGTGTTATTAACCCATAGGGTTCATTTTGTGCTGGAATTGTCCTTTAAGACAAAATCAGTAACCAAATCAAGTGTCTTTGTTCAGTCAACATCATTACAGCTTTGTTGTTCTCTGCTTCTCTTTTGTTTCAGGAAATCAGTGGGTGGCGCTCAGGGCTTGCCAGGGACAGGGAGAGTCAGGCTGTTCTTCATGAAACATTCATACATATAGGTATGAAAAGCAAAGCACTGGAATTCATATGTATTCCACATATTTATAACTGTATGCAGCACAATAACAACTGCTGTATAAATACAGGAAGTGCCACATCGGATGGGCGGATGTTTGGCTCCATTTTTCAAACTGAAATGCATTCCTTGGGAGTGTTTTGACCACAGTCTTTTTCCTAAACATAACTAGTCACTGACTTTTTTTCTGGCTAAACTCCACTACCACGGTCCCTGAAAGGACCGTCATCTGGCGGTGCCTGTATCCGGCTCACAGTCACCTATTGGCGGCTAAACGACTACCGCTGGTAGTAGCTCTGTAGGTTTTTTATCGGTTGGATTTTATTGTTCTATGGCACTATGTGTTCATGTTGCAGCGTTTTTCTTAGTTTAAAATACTTATATTTTAGGTATATAATATATGGTCTGTTGGTGAAGTAGCATTGATCACTTTGAGGGGGGGGGGAGACATTTTGTCTCCACTGGGGATAGAAATGATTCAGCAGAGGCAGGGATATGTAGACCAGAAAGGGGGAAATCCCACTCATCCCCCCCGACAAATTGCACCCTGGTTATACCATTTCTATTAGCTAGTGTAATATTATATGATACTGCAGTGTGAAGCATACACAGGTCTTTGATTGCTAGCCTTTTCCATTAACAGTTGGTTTTAGGTGATTTTCACTGCATAGAGATCTGCCTTCTCTATTGCTCTCCTCTGTTTATACGCAGCTGTAATGTTACCAACAGCTCTATTATCGTGTGTGCACTGTGGCTGTCCTCTCCACACTGTAGAAGGCTGGATGCTGGGAGTTGATAAGGCAGCCATTTCCTTATCAGGACAGATGAGAGATAAAAGTATGGACAGAGGCTGGACTGTTAATCAGCGCATCAATGCAGGACTTTAGAACCGCTGGCAACACACAGGGGTGGAGCTTCGTGGACACTACACAGACACACCCATAGCTTGTCCCAGGCTAGCGGTCAGCACAGCAGAGGACGCGGACAGGTCACTGATAAGCAGCCACAATCAGACCAAACACACACACATAAGCATATGTGTGTGCGGACACACACTCAATTTAGAGGGTCAAATTGTACGCACTTAATTCTGTGGGTCATCCAGTCGACTTTTTTTTGTAATTTAAGGGAACTGACCCTTTATGTGGTCTTTTTTTAATATTAAATTAAATTAACATGTGTACTTTTCTACTCAATAATTTGAATGTATTATATACAGTGTAATAAAAATCAATGCATTGACTCATACAAAAGAAATCCCTCTCAGTCATCACTTATGACCCACTAGAAGTGTGTGGTGTTCTGTATATGCAGAGGCCCTGCCTGTCCTGTGCCTGGATTTTGGGCCTTTGGGCCCCATATGTGTGTGTCAGCCCCCCGCCAATAACAGCTTGCATGCTGTGCAGACCGTTTTCATTCCCAATACCGCCGATTTAGACCTCTGCATCTCATACTGACGCACACACACACACACACACACACACACACACACACACACACACACACACACACACAGGCAGGATAAAACCCAGCAATGAGATACCTTCCAAGGTAAGGTCCAAGGTAAAAACAGAGGTTGCATCTGCGATAATCATCATTTAATTGCACCACCCTACAAGCATGCTAAGTGCTAAATCAAACAGAACAACAGGTGCACGCTGGGTCTGGCTAAAATACAAAATACTAATATACAAAATACTAATATGCAGGGCTGCAGTACTCAAGTCTCGGATTTGTCTTGGACTCGTTGGTATTTAGACTCTGACTTGTCTCGGACTTGAGCATTGGACTCACCAAATGTTAAAGTTGGTCTCTAACGAGTCTAGCACTGCATGCTTTTTTCCAAAATTAATGAAGCACGCTCGTTGGGAAAACAGGTATTGGTTCAATTCTAAATCCATCTAGTACAGGCATTGGTATTGGTCCTCGGTATTTTCAATTCAATTCAATTTTATTTATAGTATCAAATCATAACATAAGTTATCTCGAGACACTTTACAGATAGAGTAGGTCTAGACCACACTCTATAATTTACAAAGCCCCAACAATTCCAACAGTTCCAGTAATTCCCTCAAGAGCAAGCAGTGCGACAGTGGCGAGGAAAAACTCCCTCTTGGGAAGAAACCTCGGACAGACCCAGGCTCTTGGTAGGCGGTGTCTGACGAGCCGGTTGGGGGTGTGATGAACAGTGGCGATAGTAGTCACATTAATAATGGAACAGTGACTGGATGTAGCAGGAAGCTGCAGGGTTCAGCAGGACGCAGCATGACATTGCAGGGCATCGCTGAGTTCAGCAGGGAGTGCAGCAGGACCACGGCGACAGCTGCAACCAGGGTCTTGGTGCCAACGTTCTCCAAGGAAATACGCTGGGGGAAAAAAAAGCATAAGGACTCCGGGGAGTAAACTCCCCAGAAGCTAGGATTAGTAACTTTAGTAACTTAGTAATTTCTGGGACGGGCTGCACACAAATAGTAATAGTAATAGTAATAGTAACAGTAATACAAAGGGAGAGGAGAGAGCAGCTCAGTGTGTCAAAGGAAGGAAGTCCCGCCAAACTGCAGAAAACTTAGCGTAACTATAACAGGTAACTAAGAGAGACAGGTCATAAGGAGAGGTAGCTTTTTCGGGCTTAGAACTCTCCCCTGCGGATCTGGCTTGGCTGGCCTGCCTCCCTCTACTTTGTTATGTATTATTAATCTAACAATTATGAAGAGAAGCAGTTGGGCCAGTTAGGTGAACACTGCAACTCCTCACTCCTAACTATAAGCTTTATCAAATAGGAGAGTTTTAAGTTCATTCTTGAATAGGGTGACAGTTTCTGCCCCCGAACCCAGATCGGGAGCTGGTTCCACAGGAGAGGAGCCTGATAACTGAAGGCTGCTAGCCCCATTCTACATTTGAGACTCTAGGTACCACCAGTAACTCTGCATTCTGGGAGCGCAGTGCTCTAGTGGGACAATAGGGTATTAGGAGCTCTTCTAGATATGATGGTGCTAGACCATTTAGAGCTTTGTAGGTCAAGAGAAGGACTTTAAACTCAATCCTGGATTCAACAGGAAGCCAATGCAGAGAAGCTAATACAGGAGAAATATGATCTCTTTTCTTAGTTCTTGTGAGAACACGCGCTGCAGCATTCTGGATCAGCTGGAGAGTCTTAAGAGACTTATTTGAGCAACCTGACATTAGGGAATTACAATAGTCCAGCCTGGAAGTAACAAATGCATGGACTAGTTTTTCAGCATCGTTTTGAGACAGGATATTCCTAATTTTGGCAATGTTACGAAGATGAAAAAAGGCTGTTCTTGAGGTTTGTTTTAGATTGGCATTAAAGGATATATCCTGATCAAAGATAACTCCTAAATTTCTAACAGTGGTGCTGGAGGCCAGGGCAACACCATCCAACCATACGCCTGGCTGCGTCATATACCTCAATCATCAGGTATCAATCAATTTTATTTTGGCCCGACACAATGTCAGCGAGCACTTTGTACTATGAATTCTTCAGGACAAGTAATAGGTTCAAGAATGGGAACATGCCAGTTTTTATAGTGACATCTGTGTTGCTTGTTATTTGTTACATTTTCCATTGGCGGTCCAGAATGTTCTTGTTACACCAGAATAACATATAAAGTTGCACTTTTTTTTTACATAAATTATTATACTTAAAGTAAATAATATGGCCTAATTTTATTCCTATAGTGTGTTACTATGCACTTTTTGATTATTACAAATAATAAAGCAAAAAGATAATCTTAAATTAGAATATATAATGTCTCTCACATCCCATAAAATGGAGCTCAGCGTAAATTCTTGCAGGAAGACTTCTAAACTTAATCACTTTTCTCTCTCTTCTAATCTGAACAGCTGTTAGAGGCGTTCACTTTTATGTTAACCACAGAAGCGGCCTTGAATTTCATGAACCAATCACAGCATGACATCCCTGTTTTAAACCTGTCTCTTCTCTGCTGCTCAGTTGTCATTCCAGGCTAAGAGCACAACCCTTCTCCTCCCCTTGCTCCTCTGGTCTTCATCATGCACGGCTCCTGGTTCCTCCTCAAGCAGGCACTGCCGTCGGCAGTAGCTACTGGAACTAACAGTAAATATGTGAGCAGTCCTGGTCTTGGACTCGACAAAGGTGGACTTGACTACAGCTCTGCTAATTTGCTCAATAGGATTGAGTTATGTACTGTGGTCCCCAGAATATTTGTCTATTATCACAGTGGTGAGACAACCCCACATTCTAAGAGAAGTGAATGTAGAATCAGTGACGTGCTTCTGATTCAACATGGATGAATGAGATAAAACACGGCATTAATATTCATGATCCCTACAGAGTATCTCCCCCCAGAAACAGTGAAAATCAGTGTCAGCGATGTAATGATGCACCCTTCATATATTAAATATTCAAATTGAAATTCTAAATTACATTATAATTGCTTTAAATTATAAAATTGCAATTATGTAAAATTAATAATGACTGCTGGGTAAGAGGCCACACACACAGAGCACAAATTAAGACCTATTTTTATTACATATTGACAACTGTCTTCTGATCCCAGCTAACTGGTGACATTGAATGCAACACGCAGCAGAGGTGGGATGGATTGTATTCAGGGCAGAGGAATGCTGAGGCCAACAAGTGAAGCCTCTTGACTTTAACCAGGCAGCATGCATGAAATTCATTCCGCCTCCACATTATGAATGCTAAAGAAAAGGTGGATGCAACTTCAACTGTTGAAAAGAAGAAAAAAAAAACAGGAATCAAACCTTTGTCCTAAAGAAAATGCATCAGCAAAGGGAGGTGAAGAGAAGGTCACATCAAATGGAAAGCGGAGAGCAGCCCTGAGGAACTGTTTTCATGGTAAAAGGGAGGTGGCCCAGGAAGGACGAAAGCTCATTTCTGTGCAGCGTGATAACCGGGCATTTAAAACCAGCCAGCTGAGCTGAGAAGTTTTCCAATATCAAAGTCATGATAAGTTCTGAAACCAGTTACTTTAAAGAAGATTAGAAATCAAAAGACACAACACATCAAGCCAGTGGAGAACCAAAGTCACTTCTGAGGTAATCTCACATTGCCAGACCTTCCTCCACAGTGCTGCAGCGTAAGGTCTGGCTAGTCCACAGAGCATTCCGAGATGGGAGAAAAATGTGCTCTGGTTCATTGGCATTTCTTTAAACCAATCACAGTTGTCATGTCACTAAGCGCCGGATAGAGCAACGGTGCCACTGCAAAACAGCTTCAGGAAGGAACTTGTTTTGGTGGAACGTGTACGTTCAAACGTTGTTTTAGTCGTGCAACAGAAAACTCCGATTGGACAGACAGTCTAGCTAGCTGTCTGGATTTACCCTGCAGAGATCTGAGGAGCAGTTAACCATAGTCCTCAGAAATCCACCGGAGTTTAGAACGCCAACACAAAGAAAGAGGAAGTTAACGGGCATCCGATCGAAAAGAGTGACATCCGGCAAAATCTCCGGCGGCACAGGAGCAATCCTGGAAATGAAACGTCGTGGATATAGACTACTTCTGAGGTCACTACAGAAGTCATATGGGACACAAGCAGTCAGGTGACCTCTCACTGAACCCTCTGAGTTCTCTTACCCGACATTAACAGGTCCCAAAAAGTATAAATATATATTTATTAAAATCCAGACATTTCTTGATAAACTACATTGCAAACAAAGTAGCTAATAAAGAAGCTTCATGCAACAAAAAGTCCCGAAAATACAGACATACAGGCTAGCAGAAACGATAAAGTGCTCCGTGATAACATCCAGAGGATTATCCATCCAGCCATCCGCCGTCGTGCTCGCCGCCGACTAGTGAAGCGCATCTCCGGTCTGATCTACGAGGAGAGCCGCGGCGTGCTGAAGGTGCTCCTGGAGAACGTGATCCGTGAAGCCATATCAGTTATGTGTGTTGAGTTTGATCATGAGAGATGATTTTTGACAGTAGGGGCATGTCCCTCCCAACACATTCCCCCAAACACAGACCATTGGTTGACCTGTGTTGTTATTTTACTTATTCTACTTCTATGCATATTAAATGTCTAACTGGTCTGCGACTGATGCCCGGTGGGACCGTGGTCGGGCCTCGGCGGAAATGAGATCCGATGGCATAGGAATCGCTGGGCCGACTCGTGACGCCCCTAAGCACCGTGTGTGGGAACCAGTTGCAATGATTCATCTATCCACCAGGAGATGCAGAGAGGCTGAAATAGATTCCTGTGTTTGTTCTATTTGACGCGTTTCCCAGGACTGCTGACCGTCAGACTTGCACAATATACGCGTTTCCCTTTCACGCCACGCATACATTTTTGAGAATATATATCTATAACTGGATATGTGCATACACATATTAATATTTAGAATAAACCATTGAGAAATCTGAAACTTGTGTGGAAATGATCTGACAGCAGGATAAAAAATATGATCGTTATTAATGTTGACTCATGTTTCAGATGTCCATCGGGTCTGAATCAGCAGCTGTCAGTACTTTCTCTGCACCGAGTGTTTGCATTTTGTCATGAAGGGTGGAGCAGGTGGACCCAAATGCAGGAGAGACCGCAGGTGATTAGGCAGGAAAACGGGCAGGGAGCTAATTGGCTGGGGAAAATTCTGGGAGCAGGGAACGACTAATGATGCTGATTCAGAGCATTTCAAACAATATATAATTTAGCCTTCATGGAATCAGGTTTGTCCTATTGAGATCAAAGATCTCTTTTACAAGGGAGACCTAGCGAAGAGTAGCAGCAACACAGAGTTGCAACAATAAACATAAAAGTGCATACATTTAAGAAAAATTAAAATTATCACATACACTTTTGCACTCAAAATATTTCACCATAGTTTTAAACTCTTTCATTGTTATTATGTTGTGAACTTATTATGTTAAAGGTCCCATGGCATGACAATTTCACTTTATGAGGCTTTTTAACATTAATATACGTTCCCCCAGCCTGCCTATGGTCCTCCAGTGGCTAGAAATGGCGATAGGTGTAAACCGAGCCCTGGGTATCCTGCTCTGCCTTTGAGAAAATGAAAGCTCAGATGGGCCGTTGTGGAATCTTGCTCCTTATGAGGTCATGAAGCCCCATGATACACAGTACGCAGCATGTGATGACGGTGAGATGAGGCACACAAAAAGAAATGCAATACTTCTTTCGAAAATAAAATCCAAGTAAGAGCTTCAGCCTTTTTGCAACATACTGGATAAGGTTATCAATTAAAAATCCTAGGTCTTTAAACTTAGATGCCAACGCAATTTGTTGACCATTTCTGGTAACAATTTGCTCTGATCTTACTGTTCTTGAAGCAGTAAACAACACAGTTTAGTTTTTTCTGCATTTAGAAGTTGCAACTGAGATGTTTTTGAACTATTAAATGCATACTGAAGATATTAAAAGGCTTTGAGAGTGGGTGCAAAGCAGTAAATGAGTATCATTTGTGAAATTCTGCCCCCGGCAATTTATGTATATGTGTTTATGTATAATAGTAAACAATAGCAGGCCTAGAACTGAACCTTGTGGTACCCTTTGAGGACTTACAGTACCTCCGAGGTAGCACCCAGTAGCCGATTAGCCTGGGTTCTCTCTAGAAAAAAGTTTGCAAACAGCCCATCCGCATGTTCAGAAAAAGCAATAGCTGTAGGATGTCCAATTAAAGTATTCGAGTATGGAGCTCCCTAGGGGACATGGATACAAAAAAAATGATAGAACTTTTGCAAGGTCTCACAAAAGTTTTTACATTTTTGTTAATGTACTTCAAGGCAACAGTCATGATCGGTCATCCATGGTCATGATGGACGAGGATTTGCAGGATTTCTTGCATTCAAGAGCGGTCCCTGAAGAGGAACTACTGCACATGGAAGAGACAAGATGGGCAGAACATTCAGTGAATAATGTAACAAGTTGCCGTGTAACAACCCAGAGCATGGCAAAGTTCCTAAATTAATTTGGTGGAAATTAGAGATTATTGTTACTGTTAATGCTAGCTGTAGCTAATGTTAATTTAGCTAACATTCATTGCTTTCTACATAAGCTAACGTCTAACAATTGCCGCCATAAAACATATCTTTGGTCTCATCCCTCTAAAAACACATTTCCTTGTTTCCTCTCTCCTCACATGAGTTCCTCGCGTCTCTCCTATGCATCCCTTAGTGGGACGGATGAGCAAATGGGACATATTTTACATAACAGAACCAGTAGTACATTGAAAAACACTGAAGTACTGAGTGAAAAAAAAAAAAACCTTGTTAAACCCTAATTTATATTTTCGCCTTGTCCCCCAGGGGGCTCTGTAGCTGAAGTTGAAATGTAGCAAGTTTTTCAAGTTCAGGTAAGCAGATCTGAAATCCAGGCCAGGTTTTCTGTGTCTCAACACCTGCCTTGAGATTGAGAGACGTCACAATGTAAACAGAAAAACTTGGCGACATCACACAGAGCAGGAAATGGGTCTGTGCGCCCCTCAGTCCAAAGCCACGTCCCCCGGATCCACCTTCACTCTGCTTGTGAAGACAGGCCCTGCAGAGTCAAAGCGAACCGATAGCAAGCCAAAGCATCTCCAGCAGCACAGGAGATTTGCCAGTTGAGATCATCAGGTAGCGATAGCCCCAAGAAACTCAGACAAGCCGACATCAGTCACTCCCCGGTGAATCACAGAGCAGGAGATTCAGCCTGAATCCATTCAGGAAGAGTCAGTGACCAAGTTTAAAGGTGAAATCCAAATTTCCATTCAAAACGTATAAGGACGATCACAACTCACAACACATTCACACTGTCGGATCAGCCACAGAATCACCCACTGAGAGAGAGTAACAGAGAATTGGTCACACGCAGAGATGTGCCGCCATTAGCTGAGATGGGAGAAGGAGGGAACACAGGAGGAAAAACACAGCAAATTAAATCCTCTGGAAAATTGTATAAGCTGTGTGATTTCAGACAAGAGTGAAAACATGAGCAGACTAACTAATATAGGCAACTTAAAAAATTATTATCATATAGATTGTTAGTCTTTTATACAACTCAGTCTACAACTGAGTCCAGTCTTCACAACAACTGAGGGCATGTGAATACAGAGCCAGACTGTGACCATTTTAATCTCTTTACCTCCACAAGTGGATGGTTGGTTGCTGCTCTGTGCACACAAGACAACATCGCAGGCTCTATTTTCGTGAACCACGCGGCGTGGACAGATGGCAGTCAAATGTGCCCCGTCGAGTTTGTCGGGAGCAGGATCAACGCACTTTTGGTAATTTCATGACCAGGCTCCATGGTTGCAGCTGTGGCACACTTGGGCATGAGGTGGGATCATGGAACATTCGGTAACACTTTACTTGAAGGTATCTACATAAGAGTGACATGACACTGTCATGAACATATGACACTGACATGACACAGTCACGACACATGAACCCTAACCATAACCATAACCATAACTTGTCATGACAAAAACCGAATGACACTTACTAAAAGAAGCGTTACGTCGTAAACGTTTATGACTTGTTTATAATGTTTATGACAAGTTCATGACAGTGTCATGTCACGCTTATGTAGATACCTTCCTAGTAAAGTGTAACCAAACATTCCCGAGGGAGTTATGAGCGGAGTGAGAAGTTTTGGGTGAGTCACAATCTTTCATGGAGCTGTGTGAACTGTTTTCAGTGCAGACGAAACTGGGATGAATAATTAATCAAAACGACACGTTTGATGTGCACATAAGCGCGGAGGGTTCTGTGGTTATTTACAGTCGGAGGCTGGTTGCACAAACTAACCACCTGATCTGCTGTGTGTCATTATTAGTGATGTCTAAATGAAGCCCACAGATGGCGCGCTCTGTTTAGAGGATTGAAAGCACACTGTGTTGACATTCCTTGATACTTTTTCTTTAAACCAAGAGCGCAATCTCATGGGTTTAGGAAATACAAATAATGGTTCATGAAACTTCATTTGGATATCAGTAGTAACTATTGCTTGGTAGTGACATCATCACTCCAGATAGAGACTGCAGATGGAACAGACACCTGCTGCCTTCAGATGGCTGTAAAGAGAGCAGTGTTAAGGAAGAGTACTTCTTTATTTTGCCTAGCTGGCTTCAATGCTATACCTGCTGGTACAACACATTCTCACTCCCAACTTGTAAAATCCTGACGCTTGGTCAGTGTCTCTCGGCGTCAGATACTGATGGAAAATTCCCCCTTTAGCGTCCGTATGGAACGCACCGGAAAGAGCAGCAGCTCTAACGTGGCGCTGTAACATGACGTAGTATTAAGAGAGACAACGGTAGAGAGAAGTATGAAAGACCGAAAATCCTCAAACAACACAGGACTTTCACCCAGGAGACCGGGGTGAAACGTACATTTTGTATTATCCTGTAAAGTAGTGGTGTGCGATACTGCAATATTTGGTATTGATCTGATACTAATCGGTCCAGAACTAATAATCCAGTTCCAGACCGATACGGAACGGTGTTCCGGCACCTTCAATTAATAAGTAAATTATTATAATTGGCAGTTTCATACATCAGTGTAACCCCATCCCCCTGTTTTAGTTGCTTCTTCTTCTTACACATTTCAGTATTGTACTTTTTTTTGGAAATAACTATGTAATTTGGTACCAATCATAGGTGAAATAGAGACACTATCATAAGACAAAGCTCATAGTGAAAGCCCACTTTACACAAAGAAATTTCAGCATACTAACTGCATGGTCCAACACAGACAAATCATTATCAGACATTCATATGCACACACACGCTTTCACACACACACACACACACACACACACACACACACACACACACGCTCTCGACTGTACAGTATACCGGGGCACGCTGCTCAAATCTCAGCATGAAAGGGAACGTTTGACAAGTGGTATTAGCCAGCCCTTTGTGGATAATGGCGAGGCTAAGAAGGATGGATTCAAATCAGTGCCCCCCCCCTCGGTGTTATCAGCCCTCCTGTGTCCCCTCCTCATCCTCTCTTCTTCAATTTGCATGTCAACTTTTCATCCTTCCTTCCCGTTTGTCCCATCTGTGTCATATTCTGCCGTTCCTCTCAGGCTCTGCTGCAATCACAGCGCCATGGAGAACTTTGGTTTTCACTGTGTGTGTGTGTGTGTGTGTGTGTGTGTGTGTGTGTGTGTGTGTGTGTGTGTGTGTGTGTGTAGCATCCGTCCTGTCAAAAGCAAAATCAATGCTGTGAAAATGGCAAGTGGCACCCCAGGTTTCTTACACCTCTCTGTGGTGGTTTTACATCATGTAGGCCACAAGGACGGTGAAAGGCATCCTGGATTTGCAGGCACCACACAATGTGCTGATGTTCTAATCTCCCTCTGTCTTCCCTCGCGGGTGATTGCTGTGTTTGTGTTTCCTGGCTCTCTCCTGCTGGCGTTCAAGAGAGGACTTTGATTTACAGGTTATTTCCATGAATTCAAGGCAGCCCTCGTCTCTGTTCTGTTCCGATTCCTGATTGTTTTGAAGGTTGCTCTGTCTTTGACTGTGTGGCTTAAGCCCTCAGCTTTGAACCCTGTTTCCAGAGAAGATTTTGAATGCATTGAGTGGATTTCCCATGTTTTATTATTTTTTTTTCTCTGAAACTTTAAAGGCTATGTTGCAACAGATAAAGATTGTGAACCACTTCATCAGCTGCTGCTGAGAAACTAGTCACACGCTTGGATATATCTTTTTTTACATGTGATTAATCGGATTGAGTCATTCTTTATGAAAAAAAAAAGTCTAACTTCTGTGATTGCAGCTTGCAGGTGTGTTAAGGTTTTCTGCTGCATTTTAGAGAGTTTTTGACGCACGGAGTGGATTTGCATGAAGAGAAAAGCTGTTTTGTGGTCCGTGTCTCTACAGAAACCTGCCTCCGTCTCTGATTGGTTAGGCCGCCTCGCTGCCTCCGAGCGACTCGACGGAAAGCGTGAAGGTGACGAGATGCTGACGAAACACTTTGGGACTTTATTTTGAAAGGACACTTGTTGAACTGAACTCTGACCTGTGCCTGTAAATACTGTGGCGTCTGTTTCTAACACATCCTCTGTCTTACCCCTGTCACGGCGTCCATCTTTTAGCCTCGACTCAAGGGCTTCTGTTCTGTCGCCGTCCCCATAAAAATATGTTCATGTCATGTGTTTATATAGACACATGAAAAAATAATATTAGATCAATGGCAGTGAGTGCCAACCAACTGACATTTCTTCTTGTCAGCTTTTTCAAAATAAAACTGAACTGAAATTAAAGTCCCTGAAAATGTTCTAATAATTTAATAATCTTACTGTAAGCATGTCTTTATATGGGCCACATGTGAAAAAAAATATTTTTTCTTTCTGTCTGAGTTTAAAGTGATGAAATTATGAAAATAAAGTCAGAATTCTGACTTTATTCTCAGAATTCAACATTTGTTCATGAAGTCAGAACTTCATCAAAAACAATGTTGACTTTTTATAAAAAAAATAAAAAAAAGTCAGAATTCTGACTCTAAATCCACAACTCAAATAAATGTTTTCATATGTGGCCCTAATCCTCTTCCGTATATTTATAATATTAAATATTAGTTACTGATTTATTGAAACTTTATCATTCAACAAGACTTAGATTCTACAGCCAGAAGCTCCGTGAGACTGTTAGCACAGCAGCGCTTTGTTTAGCGTTTAGCATGTATCATTCTTACCATGTTCACCATTTAAGTTTAGCACGTTAGCACGTTAGCATGCTGGACACACTGAGCGTTTGATCTGATGAAGATGCTGGATGAAAAGTTAAGGGTTGATGAAAGTAAGTACAACTCATCCTGAAGGGGGGGTAGGAATGTATGAACCAAACGTCACGGCAATCCATCCGACAGTTGTTGAGACATTTCACCCAAAACCATGAATATCATATAATATCACGATGATGCTCGATGAAAAGTCATTAGGACACATTGTCTGGGAACGTGGTCCAGAGTCTGGACAGAGACTATTTGTTTTCCATACAAGTTCAATTTGTCCATTATTAAAAGTATCCTACTATGAAAATAAATAGACATAGGGGTATGTTATATAGGACGCAATTTAAACATGAGGTTCGGACCTTTGCTGAGAGGAAATTTTGGTACCTGGACCTCTTTGCATTTTAATTGTACACCTTTGAAATAGATGATGACTCTGAGGATTTTCGGATTAACCCTCTCACCACTATGTGTCTGTACCACATTACATATAGCAACCCATCCTTTACTTGGTGAGATATTTCAGTCTGGACCAAAGTGGCGGACCGACCCACTGACCCTGACATCCCTGGTAACTAAAAACTAAACTAACTTTGATTCAGATGTTGCTAAGCCTTCTGCTTAATCCGAAAAAGGAAAACGAATTGAAGTTAAGCCATAAAACCTGGCAACTTCCAAGACGAGACTGTTCCAGGCCAGGAAATCTTTCAGCACCTAACCCCATTTATAAAAGCACAACTTGTTGTTTTTATACTTGAATTACGCGGATTAAACAAATGAGATATAATGTGTCACTCATTGAGCTTTAGCAATTATGGTAGGTAGGCTTCATGCTTATCTAAGCTAACTGGCTACTGGCTGTGGCTTTATATTTAACATTTAGACATGATAGTGTTATCAACCTTCTCATCTAACTCTCTGCAAGAAAGCGAAAAGGCTAAGCATATTTCTGAAAATGTAAAAAAAAAAAAACATTGATGTGAGGGGGAATTAGTTCTTCCAGAATCCTTAATTGCTGCTCAGATTTCTTTTGAGAGCTGCCTCAAAGAGCAAAGTCTTTTCACACATCTAACTGTATAACCCATACAGCGTGTCTGCACAGCAAGTGTAGTGTGAGCAGCATGCAAGCAGAGCAGCAGCAGAAGCTCCAGCCCTCTGTCTGTCTCCACAGCATGCGTTCAGGCACAGCGGAGCGTAGGTCACCCTCACAGCCCAACACACACCATCACTGTATTACACCCTTAAAAAAGGGAAGGAAATAGACTCAACGTACAATGAAGCCTGGGGTCACATTTACACTCTTATAGCACAAGAAAAACTGGATTGACTGAAATACAAGCAGATCCGTCAAACGCTTGTCAGTTCCTTGATGTGTCTCTCACTGAATTGGTTTTATTCAAGCAGGTACATTGTGGTACACATCATTGCCTACATTAACTGTCAGGATGAATGGATCCCAGCTAGTCCCATATTTACAGTTTTTTACAATCACTTTGGCACTAATTTCAGAAACCTGACGTCATTTTTCAAAACTCTAGACACAAAACTCACAACCAATGATCAAAATGCACATTTTTCAAAACTCTAACACTTTTTTCAGTTGCTTGGATACAATACACATAAACCTAAGATCATTTGTTCATTTAACAAAGATCACCTGTTCAATATGACACAACTTAACATCAAAGTACTACTATTTCAAAAAGCAATTCACACATTACATTTCAGATGAGTGTCTATTCATTCCATTACAATCATCTAACTATCAATTGATACAACTACTCAAAATGATAAGTAACTGTTGCATTACTCGTAATGACTAGTTGTATGGAAACAGACAAACAATATTCCATGTTTAGATCATGAAAGTTTCAAGATAACGAGATTCATTGTCACCAATTAGCGTGGAGCATGAACCAATTAGACTACATGATCTATGGATGTAATATTTCATCATCCTTTACTGTAATGTATTACTGTTTATCAGACATTGTTTCTATGGTCCCATGTACCACCTTTAAGACTATTTACAGTATTGACAGTACTGCACTGTATGGATGCAGGCCCTTGGAATTGCAGGTCCAATTCTGCCAACTCGTTACTGATGATTGAGATATATAATTTATATATACTTTATATATAAAGTACTGTATGTGTGTTCACATACAGTATATATATATATATATATATATATATATATATATATATATATATATATATATATATATATATACTGCTCAGTGGCCAGCAGATCAGACTGGGGTTGTACTGGGCAGCTTCCAGGTATGAATGTGGAACTGTGTGAATGCGACAGGTCGTCGTTGCAAATGAGAATTTGTTCTCAATCAACTTACCTGGGTACTGTAAATAAAGGGTAAATACAGTAAATACATATATATATATATATCTACTTGTCTGCCTTTTGCTATGTTTTGTATTGTACTATGGACCGTTTTTTTGTATGTCCTGAATAAAGAATATGATGATGATGATATATATATATATCATATATACTCGTACCACATTTGTCTGTAGTATTCTCTCTACTACTGCAGTACTTTTACAGGGATGTATTTACATCTAGTACCATAATGAAACAGGTATCACCTATTTTGTATTACAATATTTAATGATTGTATGAACGATGACCCAGTGGAACTATGGGTAGATTGTGTGTGGCTGATCTAAAGTAACGTTTTAATTGTATTTCACAATCAATTAGTTTTTTGAACCAGTGATTGTGTAAGTGCAAGATTTCTTTAAAGATATGAATGCACAATACAATGTTTTGAACATTGGACAGCCTGTGTTACAAGTGATGACCGTTGTGAGTTTTGTGTCTAGAGTTTGTTAAAATGACATCAAGGTTCTGAAATTAGTAGCAAATTGATTGTAAAAAACTGTAAATATTGTAGTACAAAATAGGTGATACCTGTTTCATTATGGTACTAGATGTAAATACGTCCCTGTAAAAGTACTGCAGTAGTAGAGAGAAAACTAAAGACAGTGGATTAATTGACCATAACCTGAAATATATTGATGAAAAACAATACAGTATCACAACATAGGTTTATTTGAATCAAAGCAAAATAATAAGCTACAAAATAGAAAAGACAGTACTGTAAAACATCAAATGCAGTGTTCCTCAACTTGCTTGTACTGTAAAAAGCTAAACAAAGAAGTGATTTCTGTATTCTACATCTTCATCAACTCTGTCTTGTGGATTTGGCCACAGGTTCTCATCTACATCGCAATTAGCCAAACATCTTGGAAAAAACCTTCGGGCATGGCGAAAGTATATATATATATATATATGCCTGCATGCATATAGTGCATTACTGTCAATACTGTAAATAGTCTCAAAGATGGTACATGGGACCATAGAAACAGTGTCTGGTAAACAGTAATACATTACATTAAAGAATGATGATAAAATGTTAACATTTTGATCATTGGTTGTGAGTTTTGTGTCTAGAGTTTTGAAAAATGATGTCAAGGTTCTGAAATTAGTGCCAAAGTGATTGTAAAAAACTGTAATGATTGTACGAACGATGACCCAGTGGAACTATGGGTAGCTTGTGTGTGGGTGATCTAAAGTAACGTTTCAATGGTATTTCACAGTAAATTAGTTTTTTGAACCAATAATTGTGTAAGTGCAAGATGTATTTAAAGATATGAATGCACAATGCAATGTTTTGAACATTGGACAGCCTGTGTTACAAGTGATGACCGTTGGGAGTTTTGTGTCTAGAGTTTTGAAAAATGACATCAAGGTTCTGAAATTAGTAGCAAAGTGATTGTAAAAAACTGTAAAATACAATAAGTAGGGCCTCTAGTAGTCTCGCATAGCCAGCTCTACCTCCACAGCGCTGCGAAGGAGGGTCTGGCTAGATTGGACAGATAGTCTAGCTAGCTGTCTGGATTTACCCTGCAGAGATCTGAGGAGCAGTTAACCATAGTCCTCATAAATCCACCGGAGTTTACAACGCCAATACAAAGAAAGAGGAAGGTGAGGGACATCCTTCCGAAATGAGGGACATTCGGCACCGAAAAATCCCAGAAATGAAGCGTTGTCGATAAAGACTAGGCCTCTGGTGGCTCGGGGATTTAAGGTGCTGACCATGATCCACAATGTTCCTGGAGTCTGGCTTTGTTGCATTTTGCTCCCCATCTCCCTTCCCTCATTTCCTCACATCTTTCCCCAGTCAACTCTCTAATAAATGCAGGAAAATTCAGTCTTCAGTCTTCTGTCTTCTTATAAACAAATCAAGACTACACTCTAAAATGAAAAAGCTATTGTTTCCCAATACAGTGGTACAGGCTTTATAGCTATCTATATTGCCAGAATTGCAGGGGAAAGTAATTACAGCTTCAGTCAAAGGTGACAAAAAGAGAATATTGTTACGGGAAAGAATACCTTGTTATATTTGATTGTATCTGCAGATATTGAAGCACTTGAAAGAGTTTAAAAGTGTAAAATCCTTGGAAAGAGCAAAAAGAACACTTTTGAAACTTGGGCAAAAGTACATTCAGGGGCTGAGTTGTGATCTCCTTGCCCCTGCTAACCTGGCGGTCATCCCATACAGCGACCCCCAAACGTGATGCCATCAGCTCTATGCAAAATATGCAATTAAATAACAAGCAACCTGCTTTTGAATAGAAAATAGGACTAAAGAGGCAACAACAAGCTTTTCCTCCATCTGTCGCTTTTACCATTTCACCTTCTCTCTGTGTGTGTGTGTGTGTGTGTGTGTGTGTGTGTGTGTGTGTGTGTGTGTGTGTGTGTGTGTGTGTGTGAAAATATGTGTGCCTGTGTCTGTGAGTGTGTGTGTGTGTGTGTGTGTGTGTGTGTGTGTGTGTGAGTGAGAGAGAGAGAGAGAGAGGCCAAAAGCACTCATTTGGATCAGAGAGCCAAAGGTTTATTAGCTCGTACACTGTACCTAAATTCTAATTGGTCCTTGGCTGGCTGCCAGTGAGCTCCCAGTTTTAGCATCTGAAACAACATTTCCACAGTTGGAAAGTAATGAATCACAGTTACTCATGTTACTGTAATTTAGTAGTTGTTTGTGTGCTGTTACTTTTTAAAGTAGTTTTTTTAATCTGTAATTTTACTTTTACTTACTTACATTTCAAATCACATATGTTACTGAGTAAAAGAAAAGAAATAAAAAAAAGCTCTCTACAACAACTCCCTCTTGTCAACAACCTAAAATCGAAAGCACAATAATATGGCTTGGTGCCCTCATCAAATTGTGTAGAGCAGAATATCGTTGTACTATTTCCACTTTTGATCATTTCTCCTCCACTGTCTTTTAGACCTGAGAGTTGTCTCTCCGCATTAGCTGGATGTTAACAAACAGTTCATTCCCCAGGCTATCAGGAAGCTACGCTACACCCCCCCCCCCCCAGCCCCCCTCTCCCAATCAGGATCAGCATTTGATATTTTTATCCTTAGTTCTCTGTACTACTTCATTTTCAGTTTGGTTGTGCCTTACATTTGCACTATATAGAATGTATTACTGTATTGTACATATTACATATCTTTTTAATTGTATATATTACTTATCTTTTTAATTTTTTTATTTTATATATTACTTATATTTTTAATCTTTATCTGCAGCACATTCCCACTCCCATCGCACAAACTACGGATGCTTGGCCATGTGCCTTTGGTGTTTGTTATTCACGCTAAAAATCTCATATGTAAACGCGTTTTATCTAAACGTGGTCTGGACTATTTGTGTCACTTTTTGACGCTCTAGGTCGGGACGTACGTTTTACTGACATGCGGCACAAGAACGGGACAGTTAGGTTTAGGAAAAGATGGTGGGTGGGGTTACAAAACGTACGTTTCAGTGACACGCGGGACAAGAACGGGCCAAGAACGGGAAAGTCCTGTGTTGTTTGACCCATCCACCCCCCCCCCCAACCATCCTCCCTACGTGAAATTTCGGTCTTTCATACTACTCTCTACTGTTGTCTCTCTTAATACTAGTCATCTAACAGCGTCACGGTCCAGCTGCTGCTCTGCCCGGTGCGTTCCATACAGACGCTGAAGGAGGGATTTCTGCGTCGGTATCTGACGCTGAGAGACACTGACCAATCGTCAGGAGTGAGAACAGGTTGTTATTTGTGTATATTTCTTATCTTTTCTATTATAGTTGTTGTACGTGTCCTTATCGCACCGTGGTTTGGAGAGAAACTTATTTTCCATCGCTCTGTACATCTGGCACATATTGCAGAATTGACAATAAAGTTGTCTTGACTTGATGTTAGCGGCGAGGCGTTGCTGAGCTGTCCCCAGCAGACACACGCTTCGCTGCAGCAGCTCCATTCTTCCACGTGATCTTACAGAGGAACAAAAAAAAGTTTTGTACAAAATGAATCGTTTGATTTGATTCCCACATGGTGTCCCCGTCACTGTCGGGATGGGAACGAGCCACTATCCTTACAATGATCCCAGTGTTTTCCATGTAGAGTAACTACATGAAAAACAGAGCTGTGATAGGAGTGGGAGTTACTACTGGAGGATCTAGGAGTCAATTCTTACAGTTAAAATATAATTTGACAAGATTTGCCCCAAATAAAGTCCATACCTCATGCATTTCTTCCACTAATTTTCATAAGAAATCAGCTGCTGCCCAGTAAGTTAAAGAATATTGTGTCTGTGTATAATGTATACCCATTCTTCTTTGGGGGGGATATTCCTGTAATGCTAATGGCATCACTACCCTCTAAAATGATGATGTCACAATGGGGTCTATTCTCTAAACTCACATTTCACAATTCACTTTCCAAACACTCTTTTTCTCACTATTGCGCACCAATAAATGTCTTTAATCACTTTTTAAAATGGAGTCTCTCCTGATTGAAATGAAGCTTAGCAGAGTCTTAGAATTCAATTAGGAAGACTCTTTATTCACTCCCTCTCTGTCTCCCTCTCTGTCTCTCTCTCTCTCTCTTTCTGTCTCTCTCTCTCTCTCAATCAGCTGAGTGTAGGCGTTCACTCTTTCAAGTTAACCCAATCAGATTTTGCCATCACTTCCCCCTAGACCTACTTAAGGTGAAACAGTGACTTTTTCCACTGTTTCACAAGTCACACTAAGCACTTTAAATAAGAATAACCAGAAAAATAATGGTGGGAGAACCAAGGTAACAACATAACCCGATACCATAATAATTCTGGGCATAATGTTAACCACTAAAATGTCCAGGATGCCACATGCCATGTGCATATGTGCATGTTTTTTTAAAGCCCTTTGAGGCAAATTTGTGATTTGTGCTATTGGGCTAGATAAATAAAATTGACTTGACTATGTATTTGTGTGTGTGTGTGTGTGTGTGTGTGTGTGTGTGTATAGCTCAGAGTGAATTTCCACGTGCCCTGATGTCAGGGCTGTTAGAGTGTCGAGTGACTCAGACAAAGTTTTCACATGATTTCATGCTTGCATGGGAAGGGAAAGTGTGTGCAGCACTGGCCAGAGCAACACACACACACACACACACACACACACATATGCCAAGCTAATGCCCATCAACATTTATCAGCTAACTTGATTTTCCAAAATTTGGCTGTAAATAATTGCTGCAGCTTTGATCATACGTGGCATTTTACATTTGATCGTCTTAGGCTACCAAGTTCCCGTTCAAGCGGTGGCCCATGATTCATTGCTGCTGTGCCGTGGAAGTCGACTCTGGTGTCAACACACTGTGATATTCTGAGTCAATTCCGAAATCCCTATTACCTAGTCTATATCCACCACGTTCCACTTCTGGGATTGCTCCGGTTCCGGTGACATGCAATCATCAGTCCAATAGCTAAGAGGAATCAATACATAATTAAATAAATAATCAATAGTGCACATTATAAAACGTCTCTGTGCCTGTGTCTGATCAGTTCAGTAACTGAATGCTCCTCGGCACAAACGACGTAATGGCAATGGTAATTTGGTTTTCTTTAGGGGTATTCGAAATCTACGTCCAGAGGGGGGGAAGGGGGGGGGGGGTGGACTTTGAGCCAAGTGGCTGGGATGGATCATCCAGTATCCTCAGGGCCAGATTGAGGGTATACTGTTCTGTGAGGTTGGAGATGCTTTTAACATCAGATCCAGTCATTTTCCTGCTCATTTATTTAGAACAACTCGTCCAGCATGTTCCTGTTTTGGACAGAAAGCCCTCCCCCCCTCTCCCCCCAACACTGGATGGCGAAAGTCACCACACTCTGAATGAAAGTTAAATAAAACAATGTCAGAGTTGTTGCGTCTGCATTAAAACTATGCAGTTTCCTTAAAAAATAGAGCCGTTGCTGTACTTTCGAGTATTTTGCTAGTGTGTTGGCAGACCAGGTGAGTTTGTAATCAATAATAGTGCCCAGGTACTTATACTCCTCCACAGTCTCTATGACTGTCCCTTGAATGAAGCTCAGTGCAAATTCTTTCAGGAAGACTTCTATGACTGCAATCACCGCTATTTCTCCCTAATTCTGTTCAGCTGGTAGGAGGCGTGCACTCTTCGGTAGGCCAATCAGAGTTGGCCTCGAAATCATGATCCAATCACAGAATGACATGTTGCTTTAAATGGCCCTCTCTTGCTATCAGCTGCCTTCTCAGGCAAAGGTGCAACCCTCCTCCTCCCCTTCCACCTCCGGGCTTCGTCACCCATTGCCACCGGAGTCCCTTCTGGTTCCCTCTCCGCCATCACCAGTGTCTAGGCTCCATCGGGGTGGGGGGTGGATATGCCTGTTTCTCTGACCCTTTAAATATTTACTATGATGGAGTTTAATCCCCAAAGACTATGCACAATTTATGTATCCATGTTCATAGCATGCTCATCTATAATAAATATTTGCATATCTGAAACGAATCCCTCTCCTGATTGAAATAGTAACAGGTTGCAGTGGAAGGGGCCTTTTTCCTAAAATCAATCACCATTTCTTTTGTTTTTGAAATGTTTCAAATTAGTGAGTTTTGATTGCACCATTCATGGAAATGGTCAACCTCAGTCCTGTAGTCCTGTTCATTATCTGTTAAAAAACCGACTAGGGCAGCATCATCTGCAAACTTAATCAGTGAGCAGTTGGAATGGTGGCTGACGCAATCATTGGTATATAAAATAAATAACAATATCTCAGATCTCTGCAGGGTAAATCCAGACAGCTAGATAGACTATCTGTCCAATCTGAGTTTGCTGTTGAATTTTTGAACGTACACATGTTCCACCAAAACAAGCTCCTTCCCGAGGCAATTGCCTTTTCAGTAGTATTTTGATCTTCTGTGATCTTTTTTTATTTTTTCTTATTTTTTATTTCTTGTATTTTCTGAAGGTGTGTGAATGAGAATGTATATATGTCCCTATAACTTGCCGCTGTAACAGAGTAATTTCTATCTATCTATCTATCTATCTATCTATCTATCTATCTATCTATCTATCTATCTATCTATCTATCTATCTATCTATCTATCTATCTACACACACTCACACAGACACACACACAAGCTGCAGAGTGCTGTGCGTGTGTGAATGAGAGAGCACATTCAAAGCAACTGCATCACAGAAAGGAATTCAAATTATGAAATGTGCTCTCATGTATTCCTTGCATGTCCGTAGCAGCCAGGGCTGCTTTTTACATCCACTTCAACCTCTCGGAGTGATGCTCCACGGAGAGAACTTAGTGTCCTCATTCTGTCACACAGAGGGAGAGAGGAACAAGGTGGGAGGGGACAAAAACAGAAAGACACAGTAGCGCTCCTTCTCGAAGCCAATAAACATGCGTCCAGCCTTCTTTGTGAACATCGCTGAAAAGGGGAACATATCTCTCATCTCCCAGGGGGTTTGACCACCAACAGCACCGCGACTGGTTTTCAATGAAAGAGGAAAGAAAGAGGAAATCAAAGTTCAGAGTTAACTTTGACCTCAGTGTCAGTGGCTCCACAAAACATTCTACAGTAAAACTCAGGCTACATTCACATTGCTACGTTTTGATTTAAAAAAAGGAATATATTTTGCTATGTTTCCTCCCTCTCATTCCCCCTCCTCTGGTGCTTCCCCATCTCATTCCCCCTGCTCTGACGTTTCCCCCTCTCATTCCCCCTGCTCTGGCGTTTCCCCCTCTCATTCCCCCTGCTCTGGTGTTTCCGAGCCCCTAAACCGGAGACATTTGGAAACACTTCTGACCCGTTTTTGTTTGGAATCTGCGGAGTTGTGTTGCAGTCTCAACGGCCGCAAACGGAGACCTTTGGCAACAGCGACACTGACGCCACCGTTTCTTTGGGTCTTATCGGTCACGACGTCTCGTTCTCTGAGACTAAGCGACTAACGTTACCATGGCAACTACCAGAAGCGGGCGGAGTCTACACACGCTGCCTCCTGTTCATGCCCAGTATACCAGAATGTTGATGAGAGATGAAGTTTGTTAGTTTAAACAGAGATAAGTTCTTCTACTGTAGCTTCTGGCTCTAAACTCTGCTTATAAACCAAAACGTAGCAGTGTAAACCTTAGCTGCCAACACTCCCGTTTTCCCGGGTTTCTCCTGTTTTTCAGCCCAATCTCCTGGACCCCTCCCGGTTTGTTATTTCTCCTGGGAAACTCCTGTAATTTGCATGGCCCAAACTCCTTTATAAATAATCAGACCAATATGTTTGTCTAATGTTGACCAGTTGCCAGATCTTGTATGAAACGCATCCTATTCACACAATCCACACACCATATGCAAATTTCAATCCGTTTGTCACCTCAACCTGGCAACCTATAGCCCAGCTGCGCAGTTGAACTCTGCGCAAGCTTCGCGGAAAGTTCAGACCCGAAAGCGAGCAGATAAAAATGGCAGGTGAAGGCGGTGTTCCCACAAAGAAATCAAAGAAATATAGCTGTAAATTTCAACAGTGTTGGGCGCAACAATTTGCATGCATCTTACCTAGTCATATCGACAACCTCCACGCTTTTTGGAAGGTGTGTCGCATTGATTTTAATGTAGCGCACGGCTGGAAAAATGACATTACCCAGCACATTAAAACACAGCGGCACCATCGCGCAGAAGAGGCACATAAGGGCACACGGGCGATTTCATCCTTCGCCATGAAGGAACAGACAGAGGCAGAAAACGTGAAGCAAGCTGAACTCAAGATGGCAATGTTGGTAGCACAGACTTACAGTACAATATATGAATGAATACAATATATATATATACTCAAGTTAATTGCTGATGTCTCAGAACACGGCAACACCACTTAACCCTTGTGTGGTGTACATATTTTTGTTACACAGCCAATGTTTCCGGGTCTGGTGGACCCACCACATTATTAGGCTTTTTTTTTTTTTTTAACCATCATTTATGGTTCATATTTGCCATTTACCCCTGTGAGATCACATTCATGATCATATGACCATTTTCGTTTTTTGTGAGAAAATAAGGAAATTCAATTATAAAAACGGTAAAAAAAAATAGAAACAAGGTTTTTGATCATTATTGGTGCTTATTTCTTAGATCTTAATCAGAAAAGGTGAAAGTGCTTGAAATGTAACAATTTTTGTAACTTTGTGTGGGTATAGCAGGTGCAGAAAGACAACATAGTTTCATAGCACCTACATTTAAATACACTCGGGTTCAGTAGACTCGAACACCTCATATGTAATAGTTATGTGTAGGGGGGGGGGTGTACCATGTGCAGTCATTGAAAATAAGTTTTTTTTTATGTTCTTCACAGAAAATGAGCAAAGGCCACTGAGTTTGAGTTAGAAAAAAATAATAAATAGTATCATTTTTCTTTTAGCAAACATTGAAAATGGGTCCCAAAGACCTGAACACCACACAAGGGGTAGCGTTAGGTCCAGCAGGGCAACAGACGCGAGCAGTCAGACAATCAGACGGGTTGTCAACAGAGTGGACCTTTTGAAGGGAAAGTGTGGATGGGATTTAGACCTCAACATGAAAAAGAAACCCTGACAATTTTCGACCAAGCAGCACTGCGCAGCACTGGTTCATCTTCACAACGGCCGCTCTGCTCGCATCCTTCATTGCGTACTGCTGTTATATAATTAAACTGCTGTTTCAATATTTCATGAGTCACCGGGTCACTCGCTCACAACGCTGTGTGGTCAGTGTTTTGGATGCTATTTACTGGTGCAGCAAAACACCAATATCGTAGCTGCCGCATTGTTAGTGATCACAATCAATCATTTCATATTTTACATCAAAACAACAAAATACTTTCACCCTAAGAAATAAATCTGTAAAAGAACAGAAAAACTTCTGGCAGCTCATTAAACCGGACTTTGTCCCGTGATTAAAAACAGAAAGGTTGTGTAGAGCTACAGCTAACAAAAAAGAACATTTTCTCTTATTTTAAATAATCTTCTAATGCACATGCACATGCACACACACACACACACATAAACAAACAAACACACACACACACACACACACACACACACACACAATTCAGTATTTGGGGTCACTTAGAAATTTCCATTCCACTCCATTACAGCTGAGATCAGTTGCATTGTTTTTTTAAACAGTGCAGCAGTTATCAGATTACATTATGTGCTTACATAATTCCAAAAGGTTTCTCGACTGTTTTCTTAGTTAGCCTTTTAAAATGATATCAGATTAGTAAACAGAATGTGCCTTTGGAACATTGGATGAATGGTTGCTGATAAAGAGAGAGAGAGAGAGAGAAAAAAAAAAAAAAAAAAAAAAAAAAAAAAAAAAATACGGTATATTCCTTTTGAGAATTCAAATCCAAAAAAGGTAAATAAAATTTTGGCAGCATTTAAATCAAGCTAAGTAGAGAATTGTATATATTATCATTTGCATTATTGTTTTCTATTTTTATTTTATCTTTTTTCTATTATTGTTTCAACGTACCCTTTGAGGGACATGCACAGAATTTGTTTATTATCTGCAATTATATCACAATGATCCTGTTCACTTGTATTATTATATCTGATATATTTACTCCTTGTTGCTGTTTATATGTATGTGTTTGTATTTATGCTTTGGCAACACAGATTTATTATTTTGTCATGCCAATAAAGCAAACTGAAATTGAAATTGAGAGAGAGAGGGAGGGAGAGAGAGAGAGAGAGAGAGATATGCAATACAATAACAGAATGTTGATTGCTATTTGATCAGCACCTAGTTTGACAGTTTGATCTGAGAATGTGAGTCGGTGCGTTGAGCTGGACGGAGAATGGCAGTTACGTCATCCAAGCATGGCGCTCCTCTGTCACTCATCGTCTTACACATGTGAGATAACTGTTGTGATTGGTCCGTCCAGCATCTGGACGGCTGGAAATCTGTCTGAATGGGAGGGGCGTCAGACGCCAGAGCAAATCAAATCAAACATGAGCCGGCAGATTCGTCTGGTTTCCAGGCTAAACAAAAAAAAATAAATAAAAAAAATTCAAACTACGGAAATTAGCGCTGAACCATTAATCGTTTTCAAATCGAAATCGCGATTTAAAGGATTCAAGTACCTAATCGTGAAGACCGCTATCCATTAAATGTGAAATATTTAGTTAAATATTTGGTGTAGCATTTGATTTCACATTCTTTATTCCTCTTTTTTATTATTATATTTACTGTTTTAAATGCTGGAATAATGTTACATACCACCGATTGTTTTTCATTTATTTTGCATAACTTTATTTAACATGATGTTAGAAGGTGTAATACAGAGAGGCTGCAATTGAACCGAGGCCTGTGTGACATTTCAGTTTTCAGGAAAGTACTCATATTTTTTTATTGGAAGTGTTTTGTTATTATTATAACTTTATCTTTTGTGATAAATGTTCAGTATTCCATGCTTGTTAAAAGAAAAAACACTTATTGCTGGCAGTTCATATCTACTGTATGTTCCCGTCCCTGCATAAGAATATAGAGAAGCTTTGATGGTGTCTCATGTTATAATGCTATGTATAATCTGTTACCCAGCAAATACTGAATTTAAGGTATAATAATTGCAAATCAAATTGTAATCGCAATATCTGGCAGAAAAATCACAATTAGATTTTTCCCCCCAAATCGTTCAGCCCTAATAGAAATCTCACTCCCTAATTTCTCAAACACCACAGGCTTGAGAGATAATGGAACAACTCCAGCTTTGGTAAACATATTTTTTACTTCTTCATACACGCTGAGAATTAACCCTTCGCTAGAGGGAAATTACAGACCACACGCACTTTAATTATTTGGATTTATTTAGAGGTAGTGTGTGATGGGATTTCCATCAGGCCTCTCTACACGACAGTGGGACGCTAATATTTGATTACATTTGTTAAAGCATGATACAGTAGGCATGGAAATTAGTTTGTGATTACATTGGATATGCATGACTGGCTGTGAAAGGAACATGGACTTCCTGTTGACTCCTATTTATTTGTGATTATGTGACTTTTAACAGTCAATTTGCTGTTTTGAACCTCACAGGAGGCACAGATCACTGCTGCTGAGGAAGGACATTTTGTAAAAAGGCAAAGCCTTTTCTAGTGAAGAAAACTGATTTTTATTTTTTTTGCCAAACAGTTAAAGCATAGAATGTCTTTTTGCTCACGCGGCATCAGCTACCTGTGTCCATCTGACTTTTCGGCCTCTTTCTCACTGGCTGCGTGGCGTGAGCGTTTTTATTTCGGCTCCCATTGTTAACAGGTTAGAGCTTTCACACTGCCTGCGTGACACGCACGTCTCGAAAACGCGTGCACGCTAGAAGTAGAACCGACGCCTATTTTTCACGCGACACTCAAGCGGTTGGAAGCGTTTCCAGGCAAAACGGAATACAAAAAGATGCTTTTTCTAGTTTTCTGGTCACTGTTCCATTATCTTCATTGTGAATATTGTTGTCACTGTTCATCACACCCCCAACTGGCAGCGTCAGACACCGCCTACCAAGAGCCTGGGTTTGTCCCAGGTTTCTCCCTAAAAGAGTTTTTCCTCGCCACTGTCGCACTGAATGCTCGCTCTTGGGGGAATTACTGGAATTCTTGGGGCTTTGTAAATTATAGAGTGTGGTCTAGACCTACTCTATCTGTAAAGTGTCTCGCGATAACTCTTGTTATGATTTGATACTATAAATAAAATTGAATTGAATTGTTTGTATGTCATTTTGACACAAATACATATTAATAAATGACATTTTGATGTTTGAAAGTCTCTAGGTTTTGACATAAATGCAGATAGAAATGTAATTTATTTATAAATTTATAAATATTGCACCTACCAATACAGAAAAAAAGTATTCTGTAGCCTATTTTGCCGTCTATACTGCCGACGTTGTCTTTGCTGTAATTAAATCAGTATATATTTATGTTTAACATGAAGTATACTACTGCTTGAGTGCAGTTTATCAATGGGAAACATTGACATGTGTCCAGACAAGGCTAGCAGCAGCAGCAGCACCGCGTCAGACACGTTTCTTTTGTGTAAAGACATCGAAAAATCCACGCAGCCGCCAACGCAACAGAAACGCCACGCTCACGCCTCGCAGCCAGTGTAAAACGGGCCATAGTATTCTGGACCGTGGCCCTCTTAAGCTACATTTACATCGCTATATTTTGGTTTAAAAAGGAATATCTTCTTCTACGTTTCCCCCTCTCGTTCCTCCTGCTCCGAGCTCCTAAACCGGAGACATTTGGAAACACTCAACAGACACAACTGACGCCAACACAGACACTGACGGCAACATTTCGCCTCCTGATTGGGTCTTATCGGTCACGACGTCTCGTTCTCTGAGACTAAAGCTACTAACCTTACCATGGCAACTACCAGCAGCAGGTGGGGTCTACACGCTGCCTCCTGTTTATGCCCAGTATACCAGAATGTTGATGAGATATGAGGTTTGAGTGTGTTAGTTTAAACGGAGATTAGTTCTTCTACTGGAGATAAAAACACTTTTGGCACAAAACTCCGCTTTGAAACCAAAATGTAGCAATGCAGATGCAGCCTCAGATCAAAAAAAATGAGATGTGTCGTTTCCATATTTAGAGAAAACGAAGTTTGTCCCAAAAGAAAGCATTGGTGGCTTCAATCAGGTATTCCAACTGCTTTGTTGGACTATCTGTTCCAACCAGTCATGAATATGTATCTTTGTGAGACATTAGACACCTGTCACCTTATCAAAAACAGAAGAGCAAAAAAAAAAAAAAAAACCCCCAAAAAAAATGTAATATATTGTAAATTTCATAACTTAATAATTTAAAATATAATTTTTTTAAAAAAAACAAATTTTTTTGCCAATGATTCAATTGCTCTTGCTCTCTACTATAAACTTGTGTCCTTACTATTTAGCATGGTCTGTGTCAGCTGATTGAAATCCTACCATTCAGTTTATTACAAAGATTCATTGTCACTGACTCTGTAGTTTGTTCATTAAGTGATCAAATCATTGTCCGTAACACTTTCATATTCTAGTGCTGCTTTTGCTGTCCTCCGTTTCATTGACCATAAAAAAGTAAGTTTCATCGGAGGAGGTGTTTTTAAATGTTTTTCATCTGGTTTTATACATTTTAGTATATGTATTCGTATGTACGTATGTATGATTGTTGTCTTTTCCTGTTTCACTGCAAATGGCTGGTGGAGAACAGTCTTTTCATGTTCTTTATGCATGTAAGTACACAAGGAACTATGAGAAAATAAAGAATCTGAATTTGAATCTGATATTAAAACATCTCATCACGACTAGGGATCCTAGATCCACTACCCTTTTTTTCTTTTCGATTCCGATTCCTGACCTTGCATATCGGCTGAACCCGAGTACTGATCTGATTGTTAAAAAATACATTTTATTATGTTTTAACAGCTGTGTTCTACTATCCCTGTATGGATGTGATCCCTGTTGTTGTTGACCTGGCTCAGGTTAAACTCTTTGTGAAACATGAGCAAACACAAACAATAAATGCCATAGAACTTTGTTTTATTATCCAGTTTGACAGTCAGTCATAACAGAAAAAGAACATAAATAAACTACTTTAAAGTACATTTTCTCCAGGGCTAAGTTACGGGCTGTGGGATCTTGGGGGAATTACTTTCCGACACCAATACCAGCATTTTGGAATATCTCTAGTCACGACCACCAGGTCTCATCATTTGCCCCACCTGCCAAGCTCACTGTATACACCTTCTCGATCCAGATCCAGGGGCCTCATTTATCAACCGTGCGTACGCACAGATGTGTGTGTATGTAATGCATATGAACATTGCCACGCAAAGTGTGGAATTTACCAACTTGTACTTACACTCAGGAATGTGTGTAAATATAAGCACAGCTCTGGCCATGCTTACAAACAGAATCTAGTGGTAGAAGAGCGAAACTACAAATAAAAATCATTGAAAGTGCTCATATTATGCTCATTTTCAGGTTCATAATTGTATTTAGAGGTTGTACCAGAATAGGTTTACATGGTTTAATTTTCAAAAAACACCATATTTTTGTTGTACTGCACATTGCTTCAGCTCCTCTTTTCACCCTGTGTGTTCAGGTCTCTGTTTTAGCTACAGAGTGAGGCATCACACTTCTATCCCATCTTTGTTGGGAGTTGCACATGCACAGTAGCTAGGTAAGGACTACTAGCCAGTCAGAAGCAGAGTATGAGGGCATGCCATGTTAGCAGCTAGGCGAGCATTATAACGTGTGTTACAAAGTGACGCACGTTTGTCACGGAAGTAAAAGCTGGACTACAATAGAGCTGTTTGGAACAGTTTGTGAACAGTGTTTTCTGTTGGAGATGGTGAGTCCCTTAGGGGTGGACTTTGGGCTTTTTCACTTTGGAAACCTATAACGTGCACAAAAAAGATATATAACACAATAAAGGAAAGGGAAAAAGCCAAAAAGCATAACATGACCACTTTAAAAGCGTCACAGTATGCTACAAGCAATCAACATGTCCTGTGTTTCCTTTAATTAGAAAACACTCGATATGTCATTTGTCTAGTTTTAAACGGACAAGTTGCCTAATTGGTGTCAAACCTTATAAAAGACAGCTGTGACTGCAATGGCTTATCTTGCATTATTGGAAGACTTGGCAAACAATGCGCTCCACTGTTGCACGTTTTTTGGCCAATACTTACTATAATACCAATAACAATACTAATGTTAAATAATATATTAGTTGGTTGGATTCAACCTTATCTACCAGTACCTCCATTTCTGTGTTTGAAAAGTTCCTCTTCTTTGCTCTCGTTGCAATTTTTGGGGTGAGGGAAAAAAAACACATTAATGTGCTTGATAAAAGGATGTGTTGTTACCATACAGTATATGGTAAATTGGAGGCATTTCTGAATGCAAATGGCCTAAGCCTGAACGAGCCCAGGTGGGATTTATCAAGATTACTTACTTACTGATGTGCATATGATTGGCTTGCGAACGTTTGATAACTACTGTACATACAAAATACATAATATTTTATTCGTAAGACAGAACTTAGAACCTTTACTACACACTGTTGCTGTGTCTTGGAGATGCCAACGCCAAACTCACTTCTGCCTTATTAAGAGCATTATCTAGTAATTTAATTTGATTGAGTAAGCTCAGTGCCTTTTGTCTACAGCCAGTTCAGTTCATTGTTTGTTGTTAAATGACTTCAGACAAGAAGAGAGATGTAACGTTTCTGCATCTTGGTTCCATAATAGCAACAGTTCACACGTTTAAATTGTTAGACTCTGAGTCTGACTTCATGTCCCGCCCACAACACAATCTGATTCTCTGTTACTGGCTATTGTGTTGAAAGTTTCCCATTTATTAAATCATTGCTCAAAGCATTTAAACAAAGTGTTGTGTTGAATTTCTAACATTGCAAAATCTTCATTTTTATTTTTAGTGTAAATGCAGATCAGTTACAAATATTGGTTGTTGGTTTCATTAACTACTAGTAAACGCTATCGGTATCGGCTTTGAAAAAACAGTATCAGTCGATCCCTAATATATTTCTGTTCTCTGTGCTAGGTTGTGCATTGTCCGTGTAACTTTACTCTGCCTGAATGCCAGTGTCTTGTCATGTGCAAAGCGACGTTTCAGCGCAAGGCTCAACATATTTGGGATATAACTGTATGATAATGTATATAGGACTCTGAGTGAAAAAAGGAAATTCAAACAGCTGCTGTGCTCCACTTTTCATTCACTGCCTGCTCTGATTGGCAGCACGGCTGCTGCATTGGGACAATAATGACATGGCACATGGACATATAAGGAGTGATGATCATTTTTGGGTTTCTGCATCAGTAGGAGTACAGTATGCATAGGGAGGATGTGAATGATGTGAGCTGATGGCTGCCATTAGATGGCACTGCAGTTCACTGCTTCACTGGGATGTGTGCTCTGATAAAAACTTACTGGCAGATGGTGGAGCACAAACAACTGACCCGTGCCACCAGACAACACCCCAAATACCATCTATTTGTGGAACTGTGGCAACCCCTATGCACACTCCTGTTGCAGTGGTAAAGGGCCATTGTGTGTTTGTTTGTCTCTTACTTCATTGGAGGTTTTTTCCTGTTACAAAAGGTAAAAACCAGACTCTGGAACACCAGCCTTTAGCTCAGAAACACAGTTACAGAGAGAACCAATTAAAGAGTCCCCATATTTGTTCTCTTGGGGTCTCCTAGAATAGGTTTACATGCTTTGTTGTTCATGTTTTATGTCTTTCATACTGCCCATTGCTGCAGCTCCTCTGCCTGAAACACTGTTTGAGCTCTTGGCCCGCCTTCCTGAAAAGCCCAGTCTGCTCTGATTGGTCAGCTGACCAACTCTGTTGTGATTGGTCAACCAAATTCAAACAAGCCACTGGGTGGGCTGTGCTTGCTCAGGCAGCACGTATGGGCAGCACATATAAAAACCGGGCTGGCTTTCTCAATCAATGACATCACTAATAAGAGAAATTTCAAACAGGAATGTGGGCGAAAAAGTGCTGTCTGTGGGAGAGAAAGCTCCATTTAGAGTGAAATGTGTTTTTTTCTATTACATACACAAAAAACTATATAACCCCAAAAATCCCCAAAAGCATAATATGGGTAGCCTAGAAATCTAGACGCACCCTGGCGGCAGCAAAATTATTTTGCAGCCAGGGGGGTCTAGGCACTCTCCGTTGACTTGCGAGCTGGAAAAACCAAACTCTGGTCATGCCAATCACATCGTGTATAGAGTCGGTAGGCGGGGCTTATGGCTGCTGCTGCTGGGAACAGCGGCCTTCTGGAAGACTTGGAGTTAAGCTTTTCTTTGAGAAAAGAACAAAGAACGGCACTGAAATCGTTCTTAAAAAAGGAAGATGTGTTCGGAGTTTTGCCGACCGGATACGGCCAAAGTTTAATCTATCAACTAGTTCCGCTACCTTCTTCGTTGCTCTGCCTGGTTGTAGCGCTATCCTATTGCGTGCAGATGGAATTTGAAAGACAGCCGTTTATCCCGCCCCTCGGATTGAGCCCTGTCAATGGTGAGTTCCCAGACCCAACGTCTTGATGTGGGGCTGGCTTGTCAGGCTATAATATGGGCCCTTTAAAATTCAAAGCTACAGGGAATGCAACATTGTTACTTGTGTTGGTGGTCTTGCTATCAGCTCTTAGAAATGTATAGCTAATTAATTAATTAATTATTGAATTGCTCCCATGTAAAAATGCAGTGCTTCTTTTGTCATTCATGTGTTATTGAAGTTTTTTTATTTGAAGGTATGTAACACATAAGCTGCTCTAAATCGTCAGGTGTGGCCTGTTGATACTAACAGACTTACCTTTGGTATAGTTGGCATGCAGGTGGGTGAAGCTGCTCTGTAATATATTCAGTTCTGGTTGGAGGGAGTTACAGAGTCTAAAAATGGGTTTGTACTGAGGGTGGCACTTATGGACAGGTCATGGGGGTTATTGAAATCCAATGATTCCATATTCTGAGTAGGAATGTGTTTTTAATATTTTAAACTGACTGAAGCACAGGTTTGGACCACAGAGCAGAGCATGTGTGCTCAGTGAACCTCCACTGGTTGAATAAAAGAGGTAAGCTCTTTAAAAATATTCACTGCAAACAACTGAATACATAATTAATGAAAAAAATGATTTCTTTAAGAGCAGTGAAACTGATAACATCCAGGTAGAGAGGCGTTCATGCATAACCTGAATTAGCCTCCTGGTACCTCTGGCTTCATGGGAAATAACATAATGAAAGCACAGAACAAGTGTTTCTCCAGAGGACATGTTCTGCTATCATGCAGTTTTGAGGTGATGAATCATCTGCTGTTATATTTGGCTGCTCATCTTCTAGTAAAAAAAAAAAAAAAACTTTGAGAACTGTTAGCAGTGCGTTGTGAGCGGAATATTAAGTAATATACACCGTCTATGTCTGGTTCTTTCAGATGCAGACATGGACACCAGCTCCAGGTATTTCTAAGTTTGCAGTTCAGCTACAGTGTAGTCAGGAGTTCTAGTTGTGTTGCACTGTAACTGAAAATACTATAAGATTCTGTAATAGATGGATCAGCACCATCTCAAAATACATGGTGACTTTCTACTGTATTACTCATTCTCTTTATGCTTACGTACAGTGTCTTGGTTACATATTTTAAATAACCTCCTCCTAACATGGTTATGAACAACATGTTCATCCCGCCACTCTGGCTCCATCTCAGTTCAGATGAACTTGGAATAGTAGCTGCCTCTGTCTCACACCAGTAGTGGCACCTTTGTACACACATACATGTCCAGCTGTCATCCTTTCTCACTACAGTCTAAAGCCACTTGCAAATACAGAGCATTACCATGATATCTAGAACGACAACTAGCATCATATAAGGCAAAAGAATATCCATAACAAATTATTTCCCTCTATCACTGTGTCATTACACGAGACAAAAGCACAGCCAGGGATGGGATTGGGAACAGAATGGCTGGTTATTAACTTTTACATATTTTTTATTTGAAAAATACTCAAAAAATGCTCAGCACCCTGCTACACCCTGCTACGCCCTGCAGTGCCCTGCTGTGCCATGAACTACTACAGCTACTATTTCTAGTCATAGTTCCATTATCTTTATTGTGACTATAATTGCCACTGTTCATCACACCCCCAACCAGCACTGTCAGACACCGTCCTGGGTCTGTCTGAGCTTTCTCCCTAAATGGAAGTTTTCCTCACCACTGTCGCACTAAATGCTTGTCTGGTCTAGACCTCCTCTATATGTAAAGTGTCTTGAGATAACTCTTGTTATTGTCATGGTTGTATGTTTCTGTATATGTTTGGTTTCCTGTTTTATTTTGAAGTCTCTGGTTTTCTGTCTTGTCTGGTCTAGTTTTACTTCCTGTCTTTAGTTTTCCAGCCCTTGTGATTGTCTTGTGTGTTTCACCTGTTGCATCACTTGTGCCTTGTTTGCTCGTTACCTCCTGTATTTAGTCTCTGTCTTTCCCTTGTCTGTGGTCAGGTCATTGTATTATGTTTTGAGCGCTTGTGTGTTTTGTCTCGCAGTTCTCGGTTCCTGGTACCTGTGATTCCTGTTTTGTATTTTACTTATTCTGGATTACTCGCTGTTTGCAGGATTCCTTTTTGTTTGGTATGGACTTTATTTTTGCTTATTAAATCCTCAAAGACTACATTCCTCGTCTGTCTCTGCATTTGGGTCCTACGTTTCCTGTAGCTCGTGACAGTTATGATTTGAAACTATGAAAAAAATGTAATTGAACAGGCTGAAACACTACCATTTTTGTTCTTACTAGGCCTATTAGAATCTCAGTTCCTCCAGTTTACTGCCCAACAAATGAGTATTGTTAAGTGAAACATAGTGGTGGGTGAGGTTTTTTTTGTTGTTGCTATGGTTGGGATTCTGATTGGCTAACGTGGGCTTGAGCTACTCGTTACACTGCCACCTACAGGTTTGGCGTGCTCTTGACGGCATTGGCGGCATATATACACGGGTACATATAAACGAACACTTTTCTGAAAACAGAGAGGTTGAAATGTCCGTTTATGAAAATAGCCGGCCACGTGTAAACATGGCAACAGACAGACAGATGCACTGTTAAGGCTGCTGACAGGCAGACAGACAGGTATATGTTGCATTTCCTGTGTTGGGAATACAGTTCAGGAATTTTGCAAAGACAGAATACAGAAGCAATGTCAGTTTGTCCATCTATTATATAGTTTACTAGTTATGGTAAACTTGCTTGCTATTACTCTATTTGTGACCATACAGTAGAGAGAAAAATTGTGAGATGACAAAGAATGTTGTATTTGCTCAGTGGAATCTGCTGAATGACCAATGAAAGGAACCTAAAAACAAAACCACATCACTGTTATTCTTGGAGTCCTGTGAGTAGTCGGTACATAACTTCCCTGTGGATGAAGAGGTTAGCACATGGAAGCGAGTCAGAAAACTTTCTAATGTCCGCACTGAGAAGAAGTGGTCGAAACTACATTGATACTAAGACCTGAAGTGTTGCTACTACAACAAGGCTTAAATATGTGGCATGCAGCTTAGATTGCAATGCAGCTGGATTCTCGCGATATCACACGAGAATCGCAGGGTCACATATCACGATACGATGCAACTTTGTCTGTTCACACCGAAATTCAGTTTGCGTTTCCGAGCAGCTCTGCGCAAGAAAAAGAAGAAAAAAAAAAAAATACAAACAGAGCTAGAAAACAATTACACACATAGTACAAACATGAAAACGTATAAACAGCCATGGAATTTATATCCTCGGATCTAGATCTTAATTGCCAGCACACAGATTTGGGTTTAGCAACAGGATAGACTGATGTATGTACTGATGTATCTAAACAAAGGGACTTTAAATTGCCTGTTATCACACGAAAATCCATCTTTTCAGGCTTCAAGTAATGCGTTTTTGTCTGTGGGAGTATGACTGAATGCCTCTAAGTCTGAACCCCGCCTAGACGTAACGATACCATAGTGCCGCAGATCTTCGGTCGGTGAGTGGAGCTGTTCATAGTCTGGCCAGACCTTCCTCCACACCGCTGCTGATGAAGGTCTGGCTAGTCCACACAGCCTTCCGGGATGGGAGAAAAATGTGCTCTGGTTAACTGGCATTTCTTTATAACCAATCACAATCATCTTGGGCGGTGCTAAGCCCCGGACACATTGACGGTGCCTCTGCAAAATAGCCTGGTGAAGGAACTTGTTTTGGTGGAACATGTGCTTGTTAAAGAGTTGTTTTAGTCGTGCAACAGAAAACTCAGATTGGACAGATAGTCTAACAGACATCCGGCCTATAAGAGGGACATCCGGCAGAATATCTTGCGGCACCTGAACAATCCCGGAAAGGGAACGCTGTCGATATAGACTAAGCCGTTCGTGACGGAGATGATGGCCACTCCTCTCCTATCTCGTGTGGTGTATTTTGTAGTAACGATGCTGTAATGTTGTGTGGAGAGGAATCCGCCGACACTGTTTCTTGATTATAAAGGTTTATTTACATCAAAGAATTCAGCATCAATTTACAAGCTCTGCAGAGCCGGAGAGCGACAGTTTTCCAATTCTCCAATAGTCACTCTGAGGTTCTGCTGTTAACACATGGTATATCTATACTTCGTAACTTAGGGTGGGATCAATAATTGACCAATGGCTACAAGCCAACTGGCCTTCTTTTCAACAAAGACATAATAACAAATAACAGATAACATTTTTCAGATGTTTCCAGAGAGGTGTCCTCCGAAAGTAGGGTAAAGTTAATCTGAGTTCTCCCGAATTATATAGAATGATCAGATAAAATAGGATGTTAATATACTTCACTCGCACCGCATGTTTGTGGAGAACCTGGTGCTAAATCCCTTGTAGACAATCTGACTCTGATGGTCTTTGTCTAGTGCAGTCATATTTGCAGTTTCATTCTTTGTACTGCATGCAACTGCTGCACAACAATTTCCATTGGGAAAATTATTCATGGTGCTGTACACATGAAAAGTTATTGACGTAACGAGCCAAACACTGCTTAAAAATGGTCTGTTTTGAAAAGTTACGAAAGTTGCCTGATTCCGCTGTCTGAAAGGGGGTTTCACAAGGTGTTAGACCATCTGACAAGTAGGCATTTTAAGCCTTAGAATAGCTTAATCATCAGTATGTTGTTCATTCTGTCCCAAACTTTAGTTTTGTGGGTACAATGATGACTTTGTTGTGTAATTATTATTATTATTTTTTTTTATCCTTGTTGGTGACAGCTAGTTCTTTCAGTAGTATGCCATCTTCTTTAATTAGCCATCTAGAGCTGGTTAGCCAAGTTGATCTCATTTCTTCTTATTTTTACCACCATTCTCTTCTCTTTTCTTCATAGTTTTGCCGTTGTCTGTCCAGATCCACCGCTTTATTAGACCTCAGTAATCCCTGCATGCATGAGCAGGCAGATCTTTGTTGGCTGCGTTATTGGCAATTTCTATTATTACAGTGAACAATATTATCAATATTTTCCCCTCACTTTCCTCCTGTGATTGTAATAACGTTGCACTGCCAGATCAACATTAGCTGCCTTTAGAGTGAGACGGTTTGCAGGTGAAAGACATGGCATGGTAATAAAGGCATTAGTATGCCCTGCCATACCTGCCTTCCATCAAATCCAAACAAAGCAATTACCTCTAACCGGGATTTGATGGTCTTTATGTAGATGCTTATTTTCTGCTGTTTGCTTGATAGAATACACAACTCAGCAAATGTTGCCCTTAAAGAGAATGCTGGCTGCAGTGATGCCTCTTTGCAAATGCAATGACTCTGCAAATACAGCTCGGTCTGACAGGTCAGTTCTTTTCAAAGTTGTCGGTTGGACAGAGTTTCTGCAACCCATGAAAACCTTTAGCCGAAATGTGTCAACAACACGACATTCAATTCTGTCATTACAGAACCATCACAAATATTCAGACGGCGCACTATGTGGCCACCAGAGGTGAGAAGAAAGGCACTGACGCTTCAGTTGACTTGGTTAAAAAACAGTGATTTATTAGAACGGGGATGTTATTTTCATATTTTATTTATAACATTGTACTACTCACCAAGTTAAATCATGTCATATGGGAATGCTGCGACATTGCTACAAAAAACCCCGCAGACGATCAGACAAGTCATAGTCTATATCCACGACGTTCCGCCAGATGTCGTTCTTTTTGGCCAGATGTCCGTTACCTTCCTCTTTCTTTGTGTTGGAATTTTAAACTCCGGCTGATTTCTGAGGACTATGGTTAACTGCTCCTCAGATCTCTGCAGGGTAAATCCAGACAGCTAGCTAGACTATCTGTCCAATCTGAGTTTTCTGTTGCACGACTAAAACAACTTTTGAATGACACACGTACACATGTACGCACCAAGGCTCCGTCCGGCACTTAGCGTCATCATTGACGATTGTGATTGGCTTAAAGAAATGCCAACAAACCAGAGCACGTTATTCTCCCATCCCACCAATGCTGTGTGGACTAGCCAGACCTTCCTCCGCAGCACTGTGGAGGAATGTCTAGTCAATGCGAGACTAGACAAGTCATAACACACTACCAGCTTGTGTGGTGCTTAATGTGCACACAGTTTTCGATGCAATGAGGTATAATTAGCAACATGCGTGCTTACTTTCAGTGTCACGCCCAAAATAGAGTGATTTTGATAATCTGGATTAAGTATTAGTTTGTTTACAACTTGTCTGATCGTTTGACTGCTGGTTGTTTCTTGCATTGTTGGACCGACTTTTGGCAATGTTACAGAGATCCCTGCACTTGACCTGGGGCCATAATCAGTGAATTTGGCCATATGTTGTAATATTTGACAGACATTTGAAACATAATAATAATAATAATAATAATAATAAATTGTATTTATATCGCACCTTTCAAGAAACCCAAGGACACTTTACAGAATAACTGTGGCTAAACTAAAGCAGGTTGTAGGCTGTGGTAAACAGGTGGCGTTTCAGTTTTTTTTTTAATATGTCCAGGGATGTAGCATTTCAGATATCAGGGGAGGGTGTTCCAGAGGGATAGGGCTGCAACACTAAAGGCTGTCTCCGAAGGTACAGAGTCTGGCGTGGGGAATGGAGAACAGGCCAGCGTCTGAGGACCGCAGGTTTCGGGGTGGGGTGTATGGATGGAGGAGGTCGGAGAAGTACTGTGGGACCAGGGCGTGGAGGGATTTGTAGGTGAGAAAGAGGGTTTTATATTTGATGCAGGATTTAATTGTGAGCCAGTGAAGGTGAATGAGCGTTGGGGTGATGTGCTGCCAGGTCTTGATGTGGGTGAGGACCCTGGCGGCAGAGTTTTGGACATACTGGAGCCTGTCTATAAGGGGCACACTGAACACAGCATCTTGTTATGCAACTGTTATGCAGCATTAGTCTTTGATCAAATGCCTAATGGGGTCTGTTTTTACATTTAACTGAGAAGCCACCTCTTGGGTACGAATGAATCACGGCTCTTGTCTGAAAGCAGCGAAACGTTGTTATAGACAACATCATCATGAACCATGAGATCATGAGTGTCGTCAGTTGTCATGGAGACAAGTGGGCAAACTTCATTCCTCAGTTGTCTTGAACTTCATGAACATGGCATGACGTGGTCGACAGGCCATGAAAACTTAGATGAACTACTAGCTCTCAGGTCACGTATACATTAATGGGTTACAAATGTGGCTATTATTATTATATTTGTGTTACTTCCTTTTTAGGAACTTTTAAGTCAGTCTTTTTTATCTGTCCTGTGTACACCATAGACACAAATGCAGTCACAGTGTGTTCAAGTATTCAACACCTGAGAATACAGCAGATGCAGTGATTTGATTGTAGTATACTGCCAGGGTAAGGCTCCAATATCATATTTGAGATGGGCGATAGGTCATTTGCCTTATAGATTATTTAGTGATTACGTTGTGGGATGGTGCAATAATTGATAACTGTTGGAAATCACAATTCATTCTTGAGTCTTTAATGATTTCAGGCTAAGTGCAAAAGTCAGAAAATGCTGGATGTTGACATACAGGATTATAGGGTCAGATCCAACTGCAGCCAGATAATCCCACACAACCCAGTGTACTTGACTAATAAAAAGGTTTTTATTTTGTTTGAAATCTTGGATGATGAATCCAGCGTGTGAAAAGAGAATCTATAAAATCCTCCCTGCCTTGAATTACCAAAATGGTAATGAAAACACATGCATCAAAACTTCGGGCAGGGCCTTGGATAGGAACGGTGTGTGTTTGTCTTGCCAAGTATTGACTTATTACAGAGGTGTAATAGAATGGAAGTGTAGTGATTACTGTGTCCATGATGGAAGCTTTGTTGGGTGGATTTCACATAGACAGACTTGTCTCCTTTCACTCCAGATGTGACCAAGACTCCAAGAATTTCAAGACCTTTTTTTGCTAATATGTTACATATTCCTAAATGCATTTGTGTTTCATGAAATGAGTACACAGCAAAGCAGGCCAGGTCATATTCCAGCAGTAACAAACTGTACACACGTATGCAGAGAGAGTAGGAGGAACATGGTTTTAATATGGATTTTCAACATGAAATAAACACATACAAACAGACTCTTTCAAAGAGCCCAGGAACATTGGATACCTCTACAGGCAGGCAAACTGATGAGAGCTCTTTAGAAATCCTCCCATTTAAGGTCAATGTCATCCTTAGTGCTTTACAGTTGAAATACCAAAAATCTGAGGTGGTATTTCTCTGAATGCCAGCTCCAGCTGCTAACAAGCACAATAAACTCCCAGGCAAACAAGCGCATGAAAATACCTCGCATTGTGCATCAGTCGTTACTGGAAATAAAAAACAAAAAGAAAAACAGAGAGAGAGTTTCAGGCTTTTGTGGGGGAGAGAGGGGAGAGAAGCTGCGGGGTGTCTTAACGTTTCAACCGTCTGCGTTTGTAGTGCTGCGGCGGAGAGAAGAGGAAATGTCATTCCTGTGGCCTTTTCCATCCAGACCAAACACTCAGACATACACACACACACACACACACCGCATGCATCTGTCTTCAAACCTATCTATTGACTAGAGAATGGTGTTTGTGTGCTCAGTGACATTGTTTGCGGGCTGGACTACAGTATGCATGAGTGGGTGATGATTGCAGGAGGAGTTGCTCTGCAGGTGAGTGAATGTGTGAAATGAGTAAGTGCTTCTTCTCCTTTATGTCTCATCTAGAGGACTGCCAAACAATCACAGACAAATGGACATTTTGGATGCGAAGTTCAGAATGAAGAGAGTGAAAGAATAAAGGCCATGTTCAAGTAGTTATCATTCCAACAACAATGATTATACAGGTTTTTAATATTGTTCCCCACAGTTAAAATGGTGTCTTTATTATTTGTGCAATTGTTAGTCTTTCTTTATTCATTATGTCTGATGTCTCTGTGATGTAATGAGTGTCCATTGAAGGCCTGTATCAGATCCAACCAGTCCTCCAAACTAGAGCCCCGCACGGGCTTAAAATGTTGGCCCTAGCCCAGCCCTGGCCCTGGCCCTGGCCCAAGATGTCAGGCCCGAGCTCGACCCTTGACCTACTGCTTATCAGAATTTTCGGCCCGAGGCCGACTGTAGTAAGGCATGGATACCCGACCCGAGGCCGACGGGTCCCGACGGGCCGGGCCGGGTTCGGACAAATATTTAGAAATTATGGTCGGGGTCGGGTCGGGCTCGGTCACATCAGCGCGACAAGGCATTTGTTGTAAAATGGTGCTGCGGCTCCTTTTAAGATAGCTCAGTGCGTGCGTGTGTGTGTGTGTGAGTGAGTGTGTGTGGGTGGGTGTGTGAGGTAAGTGGGCAGAAGAGAGATAGCCTAGAGAAAGAGGAAGCATGCCGGTTGTAGATCATGCAACCGGAGCAGAGTTAGTGGTTATTCGTGTTATAACGTCGGCCCTGGAGGTAACCAGTCTCTTCTGGTTTTCTGATCACGGTCGGAAACGAAGCGATCAGGAAAGGTTAACCCATTGAACATGTTAACAGCTGATTAACGTGCGCTTGTTGCCCCGTGTGCGCTGATGCGCTCATCTGTTGACATTTCCGAATGCCTTCCTACAGTTGCTTAATAAAAGCTTTCCACAAACGTAGCCTACATGTGTCATTAGTATGAGGAAAAACAAATGAGATTTTAACTGTGTCGGGCTCGGGTCGGGCTCGGAAACAAATTTCTTAATGCGTGTCGGGCTCGGGCCGGGTTCGGACACGGCTCTGTCGGACACCTGCCGGCCTCGGACAGAAAATTTCGGCCCGATCCGGTGTTCTAGACTGTAGCCCGTGTTTTGTTTTGTTTTTCTCCTCCTGATACACAGCCTATAGGCCATAGTTCAGTTTTGTTTCTAATCGCTCGTTTCGTTCAGAGCGGTGGTGAGGCGCCGACGATCAGCCGGCCAGAGAGACATGAACACAATGGGCCAACCGTTTTAACAACCTCTTTTTATTCCCAGATCATCAAATACCAACCCCAATGGGAGGGGCTCACATGCACTCACATGCACAGAAGCTCGGATTACAACACATACACAGAGGGAGCGTGACTTCATTCTCTGCTCAGGGTGCATAAGTCCGCTTATATCTTTACATAGCAAATATCTGTTCACTGCTATATGATCTGAATATTGAGTGCAGGACTTTCTAAATGTTATATATGTAAGCTAAACATAAGACGTCAATTTTGCATTGAGGAGTGTGAGACTGAGAAGGCCTCATCCTCGAATGTGGGATATTGCCCTAAAAAGGGGTCTGTGCCATTACATAATTGGCCTTGTTGTTGTGTGTGTGTGTGTGTGTGTGTGTGTGTGTGTGTGTGTGTGTGTGTGCTTGCGTGCGTGCGTGTGTGCGACAGGGACAGCACTCCACACAAGAAAACTACAGCTGTGTTAAATTCTCATGTTTGTCATTCTTCGAACACAAATCAAACCAGTTTGGTGACAGGCAGCATTGAGTGATATGAATGCCATCAGCGCTATAGTTTAAATGTTATTGGATGTAAATATTTGGTGTAGAGCCAGCGTGAGGCACCTGAGGGGACTACCTGATGAAGGGTGTGTGTGTGTGTGTGCGTGTGTTTGTGTGTGTGTGTGGATCATAAGGGGCTGCGCAGGGTTCCTCCACTCATTCTGACTCCAGCGTTTGCCAAATATAGATTGTGCTAAAGGTCAGCATTAGCATACGGCTCCTAGTGGAAGTGCTCGGCTCTCCCCCAGCATGCCAACTGGCTGTTTGTGCTCTCTGATTGAGGAAGTGTCAGACACAGCACTGCTATTTGGAGTGAATTGTGCTCCACTACAACGCCAAGAGTTATTGTAGTCAGCATGTGGACACACACTACGCAACTTTGAGTCGGTCACTGTCCTGGTTTTTAGCCACGCTAGCAGCGGAAACAGGGTGCTACTGTTTCAAATAAAATGTCAATCAAGTTAATCAAATCATTTGATAATGTATCACTCTATTTTTGAGTTCACAGGCATTTGCATCGCAGTTTTTTTCAATTATTTATTGTTACTTCCAGCCTCGAGACAACTTTTTGTACATGGTGAATGGCAATTTGGCGTTGTGAACGATGAGTGATGAATGTAAGACGATGAAACATGGCCGTACTTTCATCGTATCAGCTTCAAGTTCAAATCAAATCACTTGATCATTTAGCTATTTTTCAATTACTGCTATGATTTTCAATTCACATGCCATTATATCACCTGCATTTTTATCAATTAATGTGTTACTTTCACGCCGCATAATGGTTTTGTTACTTTTCTGAGTGTTGCGCGGTGCATTCAAAAAAGAAAAAATTCACAGAGAAGCTAGTACAACAGTTCAAGGGCGGTTAAGAAAACAAACGTCTTGCCAATAGACTTTTACGTAATAAACAGCACTCATAGAACATTGACTACATATCACTATTTATTATGTAGAGTGATGGAATTCATAGTTTGGGGATTCATTTGTATTTTATTTCATAATAACTTGGTGTAGTTAAAAGAAAACCTTAAAACTGCATAATTGACCTCTTCTCTTGAATGCATGCAATACTTTCCTGCAATCCACTGGAGGCTTGAATCAATCTCATTTGTGATTTCCATATAATCAGCTGTTCTCAACACCGATGTTTGTCAAGTGGTGTAGAATGATTTCTAGTGACTCACTTTCCAAGTAGGGGAGGACACCTTTAATGGTAGCTTCCATTATGCTTCACCTGAAAAAAAAACGGTGAATGAATGGTGAAGTTCACTTGCATTATCGTCAAACAGATTGCACAGTGGCAGTGGTTAACAGTCAGAAAGGTTGAAGGAATGGCAATTCAGTGTGCTTTAAACCCTTTATTGAACAGAGAGCGCCATCTATTGAGCTCAGAAAATAAAGGAAACGCTCCAAGAAGCTTCATTTTAACATCACATCACCCACATAGTAAATAGGCCTGTAGAAATTAGTGCCTTTCTGCCAAAGTGCTACAGAAGGTTTTGGAATTGTGGAGCTTCCATGCTCATGGTTTGAGATGTGTGTGTTTAATTTCGAACAGAGAGTCCAGAGGCAAATGAGTGGGCCAAATTTTATTATGAGGTCTGGATAGTGGGTTCAACAAGAACATAGGATGGTAATTCTCATACAATTACTTCTATATAACGAACTAGTGATAAAATGGATGCTCGGCTGATGGGAGGGGATGGACAGAGAGGGAAGAGGTCTCACTCTGAAATTGTGTTGACAGTAGGTAACGTTAGCCAAACGTTAGCTAGCAGTTGGATTAAACACGGTTAAAATGCTGACAGCTAAACGGTGTAAAAGTGTGACTGTATTTCACTGTAGATGATTCCAACAGCGGGACGTACAACAGTCTGCAGCTGCTATTGTCGGAAAAACAAGACTGACGGTGCGTTCACTTGAAACTGGTAGCCCAAAGCCTTATGGTGCATTCAAAGTTATTGTAAAATAACCTTTTCCCATCTGTTGTTTTTTTTTTTTTGTTTTGTTTAACAGCAATTTACTGGTAAAATAAGTTGTTATTACATTTTTAATTAATCATTTACTTTTGACCATATGGCCTGAGCAATAAACAAGCCATTCTTTAATGTCGCCAGCTGTCTTGTTGTGCTCTTTTTTTCTTTTTCTTTTTTTAAAAGTATAGCCACTGGCACCATTTAGGCACTGGCACCGTTTAGGCACCGGCACCGTTTAAAAAGTATTGCTTGAGCACCGGTATCGGGGAAAAAACCCAAATGATACCCAACGCTACATGGTGGAAGTGAACACAGTCTCAGTATTTCCAGTGAAAGGACAGGAGAGATGTGGAAGTCCTGTAAAGCTGATGATTTAAGCAGTAGCCCTGTACAGCGCTGATGAATGATCCTCTGTAGGAACCTCCCCCTCCGTTTCTCGTGTAAGCCTCCTCCCTCCTCCTTGTTCATCCTGTTCTCCAAAGCAGAGGGAGGATGTCCAGGGTTACACCTAAACTGCTTCAGTAACCAGCTTTAATCAACGACTCAGCCGTTCCTTTTATAGATTTAGCCTCTTAGTGTGCTACACAGCACTTTCTCTCCATCTCTCCCTCTCCCTATTTTTGCATTTCTGCCTTCCTATAGGAGCGGATGGTTCAAATTAAGCGTGAACCCAGTGAGTGCCAGAGAAAAGGGGGCACAGCTGGGCATATTTAATTAAGATTACAGACGTGTTGCCGGTACCGCTTTGTATTACTCTTTCTTCCACACATTACAGGCTCAGTGAGCACGACATGACTTATGGCCGTGGTGTTTGGGCCGTGGGGTGAGTTTTAATTAACCCTGGGAGGATAGGCGAGACTGATACTTCCTGCTTCACTCTGCACGTTAGCCAAGCAGAGCAGGGCACCCGAGGGCCGGTCAGGGGAGCCCCTTTGGATCCCAGCTGCTTCTCTTTTGGAACAGCAGTGATGACCAGAGCATCACAGATCCTGACGCAGGCATGGCGGTCCGACACGACCAACTAATGTAGAGCAGCTAAAGCCTGGTTACTTCAGCTAATTAACTGATCCAGAGACAGCTCCGCTATCATGATTGGAAGGGAAGATTGTTGTAATACAAAGTGACAAAAAAAAAAAAGATATACATTGTCAAAAGTCCCTAAGCTCCAGACAATTCCTGAATTAACTATTTTACACTTCGTATTGCCCCTTCAAGTAAAAGTACTCACTGCAAAACTAGTAACTAAAGCTGTCAGATGAATGTAGTGGAGTAAAAAGTACAATATTTCTCTTTGAAATGTAGAAGTAGAAAAGTAGCATGAAAAGAAAAGACTCAAGTAAAGTACAAGTACCTCAACATTTGGATTTATGAAAATATAACTTTTGTATTATATAACTTTTGTGTACTCTTGGGGAAGTGTTGCATTATCTGATTCAACAGTTTTTCTATTTAAAAAAGACATTAAGGAGCTATTCCATGCCAGACTTACAGATAGAATGAAACATGAGCCCACAGTGAATATTAATGTGACAGAAGCAAAAAAACACTTAAAAATGGCTTTGTTTTTACAGCGTTAACTAAGTAAGTCCGTGACAAACACAGTAGTCATATATTGTCCTCATTTCAGTAGTTTTACGTGACTTATTTTAAGCCAATCGCTAAGTATTTTGTGTTGCCAAAACGTAACCAACTTAACTTTCACAACGTTGTCTATGTGTCTAAACTGCACATGTTACGTATGTAGAACAGTCGTGTGATTAAAACTGCCACCGCGGCAAGGTGTTACAGTCATGTTTACAACAGCCACCCTGCGACTGTATCAAGGCATTTAAAAGAACGCTCACGAATGTCGTTTTGGGATCTATTGGCAATTGACGTATTGTGTTGACGGCGGGTTGTGATATTTGGAGACTACACTCTGACCACGTGACTCTCAACGAGGAAACACAAGCTCAGCACAACAGGGAGTGATGATAATAACTATGTGTCCATGAACACATCATTTAAACAGGCATGGGGTGCCTAGCTTTTGACACTGGAAAAGCGACCATAATGTATAATCAAAACTTTTGGGGGCAAATTCACAAAAGTGCAGCCACTAATCCTAAACACAAAAAAACTGTGTAATTCTCAAAGCACCTGATTGGCTGACATGCACCCCTAACTGCCCAGCATCTCCGGTGCTGATTTGCACATATTTAAAGGAGGTGATATGCAACATTTGATGCAAAATGTGGCACCTTTCTGTGCAAATAACCCTCATATATACTATATATAAAATAGTCTCTTTCAAAAAGATCAGCACTGACAGCCCCACACAGTTACAGTGAAATGATCAGTGTCTTTAGAGTTGCTGGTGATGAAGAGCATTTATAAGGAGTGTCCTCCACTTCAAATCATGGCCATCTTCTTCTACAGTCTGAAGGTTTTAATACGGGAGCACATAATGATAATAGTAACTCACCACTTTCATATAGCCCTTTATCATAGGGAGAGACTAGTCTCTACCACCACCAATGGGTAGCACCCACCTGGGTGATGCTCGGCAGCCTTACGGGGAGGGAAACATGTTTTTAGTGGTGGGTGAAATCGGGGCACCCAGAGAAAACCCACGCAGACCCAGGGAGAACACGCAAACCCGGGACAACCACAGTTCGAACCTGGTACCTTCTCGCTGTGAGGCCACAATGCTAACCATTGGGCCACCATGCTGCATGTAGGGAAGGAGTGCCAGAATACAACAACCCGGTTAAGATGCAAAAAAAAAGGGAAAATTGCACTCAGGGGCAGCTGCTGGTTGCATGTGATGCACAATTCATGGTGCAAATCCATTCTTTGTGAATTAGCCACTGAGTGAGTTGTTAATGGACACTATTTTCCCACAATAAAAAAGGAGGTAGGATCTCACACCTGGGACACAAAATAAAGTTATATGTGGCTGGTGATCAAACAGCTCAACAAACATGCCAGAAAACAAAAAAATTATTATAACATTTTTATAGGGTTTTACAGGGTTAAAACAATTAAAGACAAATGTACGGTAAACATATGGGCTACTCAAAGAGCTATGCAAATGACCATTTTCTATTCTTGTGCACTACTTACAACATCAGTAGTGATCTGAGAGGACAGTCTGGGAATTGTGGGAGCTGGTACGTGCTACAATGCAGTGAGTCTATCTTTATCATACTGCCGTTTCATCTGGTCAAGATGCAGGCCAGCACGCCCGGCCTCCCAGTGCCTCATTCTTCTCACTTGGCTGAGAACGCACCATCGGAGAGGGATTGATCTCCGAGGAGCTTTATTTAATTTATTTATTCGTTCCAGCAGCCCGCTAATGCACATTATGTAGGCTCATCTGAGAGAAGCCTCCAAGCAGTAGCTTTTTAATCTGTCCTCGGGACGAGCTAGAATTACTTTGACCCCTCTTTGTCAGGGATGAAGTGTTCTCTCAATCCATTTCTGCAAGATTCCCAAAGAACCACGGCAACAGCAACAACAAAAAAAAATGACTTCATTAATCAAAGACATTTAAAATCTAAACAGCGTTTGGCAGCAGAAAACAAAGCAGCCCCTCTAAGCTGGACCTTATTTAGCACAGCACAGCTGCTCGGATGAGGCGGTTTATTTAGAAGAAACATTTGGTCCCTTGGGGGTGAGCAGCCGTAAATGCAGTGGTGGTAGTGGGAGGTATATATATATATATATATATATATATATATATATATATATATATATATAAATATATATATATATAAATATATATATATATATATATATATATATAAATATATATACATTCCCCCACATCTCTACGCCTTTATGGGATGCCTTTAACGATGGGGTTGACAGTGTATTACAATAAATCCACAACACAGAAAAAAAAGAGGAGGGGAAAAATATCTGCAAGCATCAGCATCAGTGTTTGGGCCACCGTGTGATTGATTTCTCTGTCCATTCCCTGCTGGCTCTGCCAGAGAGAAATCATCAGGATTGACAGGCAGCCACTGACACTCCATCCCTGGAGAACAACACTGGCAGGCACGGACACTGTTTATGCATACACTTGGCAAACAACACATAGTCCCACTTTAGATGCAAAGGAATGTCGTTGTACTGACGAGTATTCACAACACTTCATGTTGGTGTTCAGAAAAAAAACCAAAAAAACTCTTCTTTTGCAAACTGGGTAAAGCTTAGATCGGGCCCAAAAAAACAAAAAAACAAAGCCCGACACTACCCGAGCCCGTGCACGTTGTGTCCGAGCCCGGCCCTGGGTAACAGGAATCCTATCGTATGGAATCATATAGGAGACTGTCTTGTCTCGATCACCTAATTAATACTGTCCTTCGGCGCGGTCTGCATGCCGACGCGCTGGCCGACAACGCACCGGATATAGGAGAGACCACATCTGCTGCTAAAGGAGATATCGGAAACAATCTGGCCTGGTTGCGCAATTATCGAAGACAGTGCTACAGATGGGGGAGACGCGATGTAGCACAGTTCACACTCAAGTCAGTGCAGGACATATACCCAGAGCTACGGGAGAAGCTGGAGAGGCATAGCTTTCTCCTCACCAAATTAGGCCAATAAAGTAATGATTAAAGAACTGTAGTGTCACTAAAACGTATATTTTGTAACCCCACACACCATCTTTTCCTAAACCTAACTGTCTCGTTCTTGTGCCGCATGTCAGTTAAACGTCCGTCCCGAACCAGAGCATCAAAAAGTGACACCAAGAGTCCCGACCAAACGCATCTAAATATGATGCTAAAGGAGACTTTTAGACTGTTGTCAATAACAAACGCCAAAGGCACCTTACCAAGCGTAGATTTATGACGCAGTGGGAGTGAGAGGATCAACTCTTGCTCTCTTTTGACGTTGTGAACAACAGAGTAAAACAACTCCAGGAGAGAAACTGTGTGCCGATGTCCTCATATTTTACGATTATCGCCGTCCCCGCGTCTCGTTGACGGCTGGCCTTTCACTCTGCGTGTGTCCATCCTGCTCTTAACTCATCACTCTCTCCTTGCACCCATTAGTACTCCACGCTGTTTGTGTGATGCCACCTGATTCTTTTAACCCTTCCAAACACATCTAAACTGTTGAAATACATGTCATTTAGCCGGAACTATAACATTAAGACCCAAGGTTGTTAATTACCTTAAACTTTTCTTTATTGACCCAAATGACTACCGACGTTTTAGTCCACAGCACAAACACCATGACTCGATTTTCTAAGAAACAATGCGATCTTTAAGGGAATCACAAAATCATTTTTCTGCTGTGCAGTTCCACGACAAAACCCAAACAGAGTGGAACAGCACAGCTCAGTAACAATTTGTTTTATAGAGACCAACATAAGCCCCGAGCTTGCTGTTTTCACAGCTGAACAGAGTGGCATGGCAAGCCGTAATGTGTCAGAGCCAGCCATGTCATTTAGGAACAAAAAACACGACTAATGAAAGCCAAAATGACAGCAAAGCAGCAACTCTCTCCTGGAGCCAACAGGGAGAATGACACCAGGTCTGTGACACATGTTCTGTCACTGGCTATGAAATTACTTCATCCCTCTGTTTTTCCTGGGGAGGACAGGCGACCCGAGTGGAGAAGTGGACTCCTTTGAAGGCTGCGAGCTGTGATTTAGTGCTGAACTTTAAAAGGACTGCTGCTTTCCTAGGCACTGGGCATTGGTGGTAATAAGGAGGATATGAGGGAGCATTGGAGTAAGGATATGGGGGAGCAGAGGCCACTGTCTGGGCACTGGCCCCTCTGTGCTCCCTGTTATTTCAGACAGTGGGAATGCTGTGAAATAGCCTATCTCATTACAGCTAAGCCCCTCTGGAACAGGTACGCTCCCAATAGACACCCCAGATAAAAGGCTGTCGCTTTGGCAAGCTCCACTGCCTGACTGAGCTGAGGAACCAAAGTAATCCACCTCTTTTCACTTAGATTTTTAGAATGTAAGGAACATTAGGACATACTTTATGTGTAGAATATGTTACACACAGTTTTATGCATTGTTATTTACCAGAAATGTGTCCATGCTCGGACACTATTTAGCTAATGTTCTAACTGAATATCTGTTATAAATGATAAAAAATATAGATGATCTTGTAATGTTTTCAGTTAATTTAATGGTGTTAAATTGTAACTTCTTACTAGGCATGGGCCGGTATAAGATTCTGACGGTAATAACCTTCCGCGTACATATCCTCTCATCAAAGTCACTTTCGTATACTAATTAGACATACACATGTCCACGTACTTATTTGAAAAATCACACATAGATTCTTAGATGTGTATAAATTACTTCTATTTGCACTTCAGGGGCGATCGCCCAGGAAAGCAAAGAAAAAAGACCGGAAACTGTGCCGGACCAGATGTGTCCAGCTCTGGCCAACATCCGCAAACAGTTTTCCGAACATGGACAGAGACACGCTACGGTAATACAGTAAAAGCTCAATCAGCGACAGCGTAATGTTGCGGTTGTGCTCAGTGTCTCACGATGTAACAAGGCTGTTTCTTGACTGCAAAACATATGTGCCGATAATCGAATGTAGTCAGCAACATTTCATGGATGTCAAATAATGTCAAGATAAGTTGCGATAAAGGTTGAACGTTCTCAGAACAACATCCTGCTGCTTTCTAGGTGGATCTTTGGTAATATTCAGCATAAATTGTGTCCCAATCGCTGTCTGATGAGCGGACCCCAGGGCCCAGCGATGGAGGGATGTCTCGCCGCCCATCAGTCATGCCGATCGCCAGGGATTCCTTACTACGCCGATGGGATGCCGTCTTTATCGCTGTGTTGTTTGCACCAGTCTGGAGTTCTTCTTTTTATCTTGGTCATCTCTGTGTTGTCTCCAACTTTTACTGATTTAAATTTGCATGTGAAGATGTAAACTTGATTCCCTCATCGATATTGCTTATTAGTATATACCATTTGTGTGTTAAAGCGTGTCTCATGAAGCTCAGCGCAAATTCTTCCAGGAAGACTTTTATATTAAGGCAATCACCACTATCTCTCCCTAAAATTACTCAACTGTTAAGAGGCGTTCACTTTTCAGTAAACCAACCAGAATTGGCCACGAAATTACGATCCAATCACAGCATGACATCCTGCTTCAAATGTCTTCTCTCCTTGCTATCAGCTGTCTTTTCAGGCAAACGTGCAACCCTCCTCCTCGCCTTCCACCTCCGGGCATCGTCATCCATTTGTTAATGATGGAGTGTAATCCCCAAAGACTCTGTACATTTCATATTATGCTTATTTACAATAAATATTTGCATATCTGCAACGAAGTCTCTCCTGATTGAATTGTCTCCTGTGTGTTAAGGTCTGTCATATTTTCATCAGGCTATTACTCAAAATGTGTCAATGCATTACTCTGTTGTCTCGTTTCTTTGGTAACATTTGATGGTAGGGGCCCCACAAAAAAGTGTCGCCCAGGGGCCCATTACCAACTTAATCGGCCTCTGCATGGAAGGGGTGGACGTGAATTGATTCTCATTTCAAAAACAGTTGCTTGGAAGTAGCGAGGAAGTCTTCGCTCATGTGATAAATACATGTTAAGTTGTTTTTTTGTATGTGAATGTCTCCAGACTCCAGGCACACAGCAGAGAAGAGTAAAACATACTTTTCACACAGCAAAACACTGAACATCTGCTGCGGAAAGTTAGACAGTTGAAGCCAAGGTTGTGTCATCACAGCGACTGCACTTTGAGTAGGCTACCACATCTTCCTGCTCTCCAGTCACCCTGACACCCAGTCTACATTTACTGATGACACACTGCAGTGGGCTATAGTTTCTGGGTGACTGGCTCACAGACTAGTAGCCACTCTGTTTGTAAAGATAGCAGCAGAGCGTCTCAAGTGTCAGGGAGCTTGAGAGAGAGGGGGCAGAGTGTCAGCATGACATGGAGACTTCTTTGGCCGATGAATCTGGATGAATCGTGTTTGGCTGTTTAATAGTGAAAGAGCCCCGCGTCTGAAACTCACAGCAGGGCCAAGAGGAAAGCCCAGGGGCCCGGCCAGCTTTAGTCTGCATCCTTACAGCCCAAATGTCACAAACGCCATGAAACTGCTTGATGCTCGGCTACAGTAAATCGCTGCTATGCTGTGAAACTAAATGCTGCACAGTAAATGCTACAGCACTATTGTATGACTGGAATAAAGGAACAGCTGAATGACTTTGAACAGACTTCTAGATTGATTTTTTTTTTTTAACCGTGTAGCTAGTGGGGCTGAACAATGGCAATTTCAGTCAGTCTCCATTTTTCATCCATCCATCCATCCATCCATCCAGCACTTTAGCCCAGAGCAAGATAACTCAGATTGCCTTTTTTTTTTTTTTTTTACATTTGGTAAAATATTCCTGGTGATCCCAGGCCCTGACCTCGAGGGAGCAACTATTTATCCCTAAATGTCCCCCTTGACCAAAACCTTGGTCCATGTTCAACATTTTGGAAAAGGCACTCATTCCCTTTCTTTCTGGGACTTAGACGAGAAGATGAATTTCAATCTCATGTCTGTATGTTAAGTGGAAAGCTAAAGTTAAGATGTGCTTATAGCTTAGCTTAGCACAGTGGTTCCCAAACTGCCACATTCAGCTGTTTCTCCGTGAGAGAGAGAGAAAGAGAGAGAGATGCACAGCAAAAATAACAACCTTAACAACTATAATAACATAGTGAGTGAGTGAGGTGCACCACAATCAACTGTTCCTCCGCAAAAGGGATAGTTGTGGAAACGAGATGGCTAATGGCAGTCAAACCAGGCTCATTAGTTCAAATTCTCATCCCCAATACGTATTTTCTTGTCTTTGTTTTACTAGTTGTGGTGTTTGATGTGGCTTAATCCTCAGATTTACGTTAACCTGGCAGTCCTTTGACACAAGTCTTGTCCATGCTTTGCTTGCAGTGCAGCACAACCATGCATTATGTCATGGCCAGCATTATTTCTGTTTCTCTACATTTATTTCTTTTAATGACATTTTTGCACACTATGTAAGGGGTGGAATGTATTTTTGATTTTCCTTTGTGGTTTTTACATAAGCCGTTACAGGTTTCTACCACACCCTCACATGCATTTTTGTATTTCTTCAATGTAATTTTTATTTTATCCTCTGTGAAACAAACAAATAAACTCAACTAAGCTAATTATATTTAGTCGTCCCCTTGTATAACTCCGGGCCCCCCCCAGGGGGCTCACCCCCCAGTTTTGAAACCACTGGCTTAGCAAAAAGACTGAAGCAGTTCTGCAGTATTACCAACAGTATTCACAAAAATTGTAAAAAAATCTAGTTATAGCAGCTAACTGCTGCAGCGTGCATATTCAGGGGGCATAACACTGCAACCTGAGAGCAACAAAGTGAGGTCTAACCCTAACCCAACAAACGTCACCTCACCTGTATTACTCTCTTCACAGAGCTGCTGCAAAGAAAGAGTTCATACAACTGAACTTTATCAGACATCGTCAACAAGTAAAGACAATTCGCCGCATAACTATAGAGAGAACAAATGGTTGAACGTTTGACAATACTCTAAATAAAATGACAAATGTTGACACTGGTGTTTGTGTGAAATGAGCTACCTTCTTTCATTGGAAAACAGTTGGCAACACTGCACACATTAATGCATAACCCAAGCTAAAGAGTTCCAACACATTAATGCTTGAACGTCAATATGAAAAACACTCCATGTACTAACTGGATGAAGCTCCCTCCACGGTCTAGAAAATAGACTTCAGATGACATGCTACTTCTCCACCCCTTGCAGAGGATATGAAATCCAATTATGGATAATATAATACTTTGTCAAGTCAGTTTTTAGGGATATATGCTACTTAGGAAATATGAGAACATCGTACATTGCAGTGCCTTTTCCCATTGTGAAATCTGAGCACACCGTGGCGTTGGTCCCGGCACCTGCAGTGTTAATGTCTGTCACCCAGCGGAGACGGACTGCCTCGCCATCCCTCCGCTGTCATTTCCATCATTTCTCCTATCACACTCTCAACTTAGCCTCTACTTAGAAAGTCCCTGAGGTGGAGTACACCATCATTTCCACAGTGCTACTCACTCCATCCTGTGTCATTACTCCTTGTATCGTTCTTCTCTCTGCTGCCAGTCCTCACAGGTGATACTGAGCTGACAGCTTTCACTCCGGCACCGACAAAGAACCCATGAGACAGCAAGGGGGCCGAAGCTCAACCATCGCAGTCATCCCCCCTTTGACTGGCTGTCAACTCGTCCTGCCATGACTGCAGCGGCACACAGGGGAACCACACTGGTGTCAATGCTCACACATAAGTCTTGCATTTCCAGACCTTTCTCCACAGTGCTGCAGAGGAAGGTCTGGCTAGTCCACACAGCATTTTTGGCATATCTTTAAACCAATCACAATTGTCTTGGGCGGTGCTAAGCACCGGACGCTGCAAAATAGCTTTGGGAAGGAACTTGTTTTGGTGGAACATGTGTACGTTCAAAAGTTGTTTTAAGGCACTGACACACTAACCCGATTATAGGCCATCGGACAGTCTGGCGAGGTCAGTGACGCGAGTCTGTTCGGTGTGTTCCGTGCCGTCACCAGCCGGACGATTTGACATGTTGAATTGGAAGGCGGGCAGTCGGACTCAATGACCAATCTGATTGGTGGAGTCCTAACCCGGAAATGACGAGCGGGATGAGCGTGACTAACGCCTCTCAGAATCTGACGAAAATCTTTTAAACTGACCTTTGTCGGTCTGAAATGAAGACAGATTCAGCAACTTTATGTCCTATTTCTTGCTTAAAATGTTTTCAGAAACACATTTCGGTGAACTTTTCGTAAAATATGAGATCGTATTCCCAACGAGCGGTCATTATGGTCTGGCTTTGAAATTCGGGAGAAGCCAGATACAGGTGACGCGTTTGTCCAATCAGCTCCTGCTTTTAATTTTTTGGGTATCAATACAGATTAGCGCCGCCTGCTGTTATGGAGACGTATTGCATCTCACACTTGCCGAACGTAAGCTCAAGTCGGCGTCACTTCGGTCTGTTCCAAGGCACTTTTTTGACCAACTTGGGGAGGCAGTCAGTCCGACTGCCTTTTCTGCTGAAGGTCGGCCGTCGTGTTGGTGTGTCAGAGCCTTTAGTCGTGCAACGGAAAATTCAGATTGGATAGTCTAGCTAGCTGCCTGGATTTACCTTGCAGAGATCTGAGGAGCAGTTAACCATAGTCCTCATAAATCCACCGGAGTTTAAAATGCCAACAGGAGGAAGGTGACTGACATCCGACCATCAGAAAAAAAAAACTAACGAACTTTCTTCCCAGAAAAGTTAGTTGTGCCATCTCCAATACACCTCCTACACTACTATCCAAATGCACAAATGATCTATGCATTATCTCTTACATTTATGTTGTCATATTAGTATTTCGGCGCATTTGTTTCACGTTTGCATCTGCACCATTCTTGTTGCCGCTGCCGTAAAACGTCAAAGAAGAAGAAGATAGTCAGAAAAAGAGCCTCTTATTGGTCAACACACTCAACCCACAGGATTCAGGAAGTCAAGGCGGCCGGTGCTAACAGTAAATCAATACTTTTTCATACAAAAAGATGACTAAATAATCGTTCAGTTGTGGATTGGAGGACAGATTACAAAGCTTCTGGAAGTTTTGCCATTGCACAGAAGCCCTCTTTGGAAAGACCCAGCTGGTTGGTCAAAATACACCTGGCCCTACTAATTTAATTTGCCAAATATATATGTTTTTTGCTGCATGGATTGCATTTTGTGCCAGCATTTCTATTCCTTTGCAGCAGGTGTCATGTTTTTATAATCAAGGTTTTAGCTCAAATTTAAGCAGATGATGATTATAATACTAATTTAGTCATTTTATTGGGGCTTCATCTCCATGAACTGCAGCTCATTGAGCGACCCTGTTATGCTGAGTAATACTTTTTAAAAGTAATATTTCTTACTCTACATTTTTTACAAAATATATGAAGCATGAAACTTCCTTTTTTAACCTTGGGATCAGAATGTGTGAAAAAATGAATCTCAGCTCAAGGTCCACATAGTGACTTTTTTGGAGGTTTCAACTGCTTCTCAAAGTCTTCATCAGCACACAGAGTTTGCCTGGCTTTAGGCGTTTAATCCACACCGCCATCTTTTTAGTTTCATTTAGTGCTTTGAGTTGCCAAACACAAGATAATGTGAAAGTTTATTCTTCTAGTCTGCAAGATGCATTTGGAAAGCTATTAAAACTAGTAAGTGGACCTTTAGCTCAGATATTATTCATTTAGACTACTGTTGCTGTGAATACTAACTCAGATAGGTGCTCTGGCCTGCTAAGTACAGCTAGTTAAAAAAGGAGGATAGACATATAAAAGCTATTGGTAATAGGGAATTTGTTGTTCATCCCAGTCCCTGTGCCGAGGTCGCACACACAGCCCCGTCCCTCAATCTCATAGAACGAACAATTCGAACAAAACAAACCCTTCAACTGAGCCTGCACCACTTCCCCCTTGTTCCTGTAAACCTCTAAATCCTTCAATAATAAAAACAGAGCTGCGAGGCACATGTCGTCCTCACTGCCCCGCTTTGCTCTGATTCTCTCCCAAACATCGCAATTCTTGAAGTGAATCTCTGCTTTCTGCAAAAGACAGCCTCATTTCAGTCCAGCTCTCTCCGAAAACTTGAAAGTAATTTAGTCCCGGGGAGTTTGTTAAAACATTTATGTAGGCTGGGCCATGCATATTTCATCAGAGGGCGGTAAAGTTTAAAGAAGAACACACCTACTGTAGTGCACGCACGAGACTTACAGCTGCATTGTTCTTAGACTTTGTACAGTGGCCCTGGAAAATAATTTCTGTTGGACTGATAACTCAAATGTCATTCCTGTCAACACTTAACAGTTTAGTATACCTTGCTCACTGACCAGCAACAGTGAAGCCAGATATATGAAAGACGCCTATACGTCTGACTCATAAACATAGAGCAGGGGTCTTCAACGTTTATCAAGCCAAGGACCCCTTAGCTGAGAGAGACGGAGCAGGGACCCCCTACTACATATATTGTATAAAATCAACTTGCATATTAAACTGGGCCTACAATAACGTGTAAAGTCTTTTTACATACATAGTACATAGAATACTAAGATATTAAAATAATAATTGTTGGCATGATTTTGTAAATCATGTTTTAATGTTTAAAAAAAATGTCTCATTTGTTACCAGCAAAACAAGGCGTTTCCACTGTTAAAAAAAACTTAACCTCCACAGGATGGTTTCTTCAATAATTTATTTAAAATCCAACTGGTCCCTTCTGCACAACAATACAAAAAACATTACTAAAAAGGACTAAAAAACACAACTCTCTTGCAACAGGCCCCGGACCCCCTGTTGAAGATCTCTGACATAGAGGAATGTTATTTTTAAGAAAGAGATGAAGGCAGGAATGTAACATGTCGGAAGATTGTATCGTCACGAAACAGGTTCCTCTCTTTTCACGCCACGGCTGGATGCAATAAAGTGAATGAAATGTACGATCCACAACTTTGGCCAACAGGAATTTATGTTCGACGTTACTAAGAAAGTCGTCTGCCCCGTATCACGTCAGCTGATGGAGGGCATGGAGCTGAGAGAGCCACTGGAGGCCAGCGGCAAGAACATGCAGTTGCAGTCCCTCCTGGTAGCCGCAATCTGGTGATTACTACTACCCAAGTCAACGGGCAAGCGAGGTCTGTGCAGTCATTATAAAAGGCTTATTATGAAGGTTCGGGTTGGGTCACATAATACGCGTGGCCTGCGTCTCGTACACAGTGCAGGGGATATGTCATGTCGCTTAATTGTTGATAAGCTTCTTGACAATTGTGATGTTTTGTATATTCAAGAGACTTTTTTAGCTAAACAGGATCTGGACGGTCTAAATACATTACATATATGCATATTATGGGGCTGGGGAATCTACCACTGATCTAATTACTAAAATTGTCCAAGGTAGGATACCTGGGGCTGTGGCTATGCTCTGAACTATGATTCACTAATATCAATGGTAAAATCGGGTGTGGATTGGGCTATTGGTATAGAGTTTAGCATTTGTTGGCTCTTTTATTCAGAGACAGGAACGCTGACATTTCTGATGCAAACTCTGTTTGCTAATCACCTAATGCATTTTTGCACTGACACTGGATGGTTTAACACCATCAAGCAAGGTGCTTTTGCCTAATAATAGTTATGCTTACATCAGTGAGGCATGGCATACTACCTCGTGGTTAGATCACTGTGTATGTACAACTGACGCACATGCTTCTTTGGATGCTATGGAGATTCATTATGATTTTGCCATTGCCGATCATATACCATTTTCTATGTCTTGAAATGTTAAGAAGCTACCAATTGTATCTACTGTGGCTAATAGCATTAACATAGGAAGATTAGACTGGACTAAATTAACAATGGATGATTTCCAGAAGTATCATATCAAGACTAATGGGTTGCATAGGAAACATTGCACTACCCAAATATGCCATGATATGTTGCGATATTAATTGTAATAATTCACAACACAGTAAAGATTTATGTTTTATATGAATCAAGCATGGAATCACTTAACATTGCCAGTAGGCATTTCTATAAACCTCAGAGTATGGAATATAGCATCAAGCCTGGTTGGAACGGACATGTAGCAGAACTTCATGCCAAAGCTCGGTGTGCATTTAAAGCCTGGATAGAGTCCGGTAGAGATAGACAGGGTCCTTTGTTTGATGAGCAGAAACGGGCAAATGCAAATTTTTAAATATGCACTTAGATTTTTAAAAAGGAATGAGAACTCGATGAGGTCTGACTCTTTGGCATGTAAGACGCATAATAGAAGTTATAATGACTTCTGGAAAGAGGTCAGAGCCATGAACAGTATTAAAATGTCTCTAGCCTCAAATATTGAGGGAGTCAGTGGCTCAGATGTAATCCGCCAGATGTGGCGGCAACATTATGAGTTGTTTAACTGTATTGGGAGGAGTAGTTTTGATGTGGAAAATATTGATGCTAATGAAAATGTGGTTATGAAATTCAGAAGAGGTACAATCTGCACTATTGCGATTAGATGACAATAAAGTGTGTGGCACTGATAAAATAACTGCTGAACATCTAAAATATGCAAGCAAGAAACGTATTCCTCTGTTTGCTATTTGTATGACAGGTTTCTGTCATACAACTATCTGCCTGAAACTATCTTAGCTATATTATTAATGCCCGTCATCAAAGACAAAGTTGGCAAAATAAACAGCATAGACAATTATAGACCTACAGCCCTAGCTAGCATTGTATCTAAAGTGTTGGAGAGAATTCTTCTCAACAGGTTGGAACAGTATATTCCTACCACTGACAACCAATTTGGTTTTAAACGTCAACACGGTACAGACATGACTGTGTACATTTGCCTTAAAGGACAATTTAGATAATTATAATTAGAATAATAATTAGAATTCCACAACTTTTATGTGTTTCATAGATGCCTCTAAGGCATTTGATTGTGTAAACCATGAAAAATTATTTCTTAAATTGCAACCTAGAGGAGTCCCAAAAGGGGGGTATCAGAAGCATTTATTTTGTTGGTAACGGAGTTCGTCAGGGTGGTCTTTTGTCACCTTTCCTTTTTGACAGCAATTAAATGAATGCAATACAGGATGTATGATAGGCAATACTGTCATTTATCACCTCATGTATGCAGATGATTTGGTAATAATATTCCCATATAGTGCTGGGCTACACAACTTATGAAGGTTTGTTCTCAGTACGGTGTGGATTTCGATATCAATTACAATGCAAAGAAGAGCAATATTATGATTGGTAGAAGTAAAGAAGACAGGGAATGAGTTTATCCTGATTTCTTTTTATCTGGTACTGCCCTTAAAGTGTGTGATGAGATTAAATATCTTGGCCATCATATTGTTAATGATTTATCAGATGATAAGTACATCAACAGACAGTGTGACAAGGCAAGAAGTATGCTCAGGCTAATGTGCTTGGACGTAAATTTGGCATGTGTTCTGTTTAATGTTAAGGTAGTTTATTTAAAGCATTCTGTACACCACTACTGCCCGCTTGTGGCGATCTTACAGGAAAAGGAACACGCAGAGACTAAATGTAGCGTATAATGATGGCATGAGACTGCTTCTAAAACAACCAAGAAGGTGTACTGCTAGCCAGATATTCGATATTGTTGGTGTGCCTACCTGTTCTGCCTCAATAAGAAACCTTATTGACCGATACATGTGTAGAATGTCTGTCTCAGAAAACAGAATTATACAGGCTTTAGCCCACATTGATTTTAGCTCTGTCAGGTACGCATCTAGACTGTGGAGACAGTGGCGCTCCTGTTTGTATATTACTGGTGAAGGTTGTTGACCTTTTATTAATTTATATGAATTGTACTATGTACTTATTGCTATATTTTTGTAAATATTGTCATTTTTAATGTACTATGGACCTTCCATTTGTGTCCTGAATAAAGTTATTATTATATTATTATTATTATTATTACGCCTCTCTGCTTTATTGTTTTGGTCATCAAATGTTTATTGTCTTATTAGGCACAACATATACATATTATATGATACAGAATATATGATACAGAGTATATGGATGACTACAATGACCAAACAAGCAGAAACAGCAATCTACTCTGTTTTATTCACAACATGTTTTCAGCTATGTTGCCTGAGGTTTCCTTATACCCAACACATTGATCTGTCATGTGATTAATATATCACCATAGATAACATGTTTATGAAACTGTACAGTTCTCTTTTTCTGTAAAAAATTATATTTACTAAAGCTCATAGTCCTACCATAGTCCCCTATAGTCAAACTCAAGAAAATAAGGCTGAATACAGAGTATAACATTACACTCAACTTATCTTGTTAAATCTGGCCTTGAAAATACGTTTGAATTATTTATTTCCTCCTGAGTGCTTTATTTTTCCTTTTATACAAAACCACCACATATTGAACATTTTGTTTTCTTCCACGTTGGGGTGGGGTGGGGGCAGTTGTGTGTCCTGGTCGTGTCAGTGAGGTCTGGAAGGCTGGGAGTGGGGATGCGAATTTTTTCAGAAGATATGTTGATGATTCAATATTCAATAATGCCTGGGTACAGACGGAGCAGTGTGTGTGTGTGGGAGGGGGGAGGAGGCGGTTGGGGGGACCGACTGACTTTGCCGATGGAAGCGTCTTTGCTGGCAGCATTTATGAATGTCAGTTGTTTGGGGATCAAAAGCCACTTTATTGTCCAGGATGATGGCGCCGAGGTATTTACAGCCCTCCACGACATCGCCATGGTAACTTATGCAGCACACCTAGCGTGCTCCTGAGCAGGTTATGTTCAACAAATCAACCGGTAGAAAAGCACCAATCAATTCTCTTGGCGCTCTGTACGTAGATTGGGAGAAGGTCTCAGAGACCGCTTTTTGGCTTCCCCCGACGATTTCATATGCAATGCACATGGCACTCTGTTCAAGATTTGGAGATGTGACATATGTTGTACTATTTTTTTCCTCTGAAATAAATTTGTGATTTTGTGCAATATGAATTAAATTGATTTGGCTTGACGGCTGTTACAGTATATGTTATCTATAATTTGCCATTTGCTTGTGGGTCACGCTTTTTAATTAATGCTGGTGTTTTTAGAGCTTTCAAACTGATAGCCAGGTTGCAGAGGGAGCTGAGACTGAACCAACACACTTCGTGTGACATAAAACCAAAACGGTGAACTAAAAGAACCTAAAGGTTTTAACTAGTTCATGTTCTATTTTTTTAAGAATATTTTTGGCTATTATTTGACAGGACAGCTTAAGAAAGGAAAATGTAGAGGGAGGGAGAATGAAATTCCGCAAACGGCTGCAGGTCAGACTCGAAGCCGCGGCCACTGCAGTAACACTATGCCTTTATACTGTACATGGGGGTGCACGCTCAACCGGGTGAGCTACCAGGGCGCACCATGTATGTTTCTCTTTGGAGTGTAATTTGATTATATGCAGCAGAGAGACCGGACTGTAGAGAGATGATATTTATTTGAAAATGTATTTAGAAAAGGACATATGGGTTCATGGAACATGTCACTGAGCAAACTGTCCTGTTTTAAAATAAGTGTAAACTTCTTCCATCTGGTATATCACCGCCCAGCGAGTGCACCCATGGTGAGCAGACACAGGCTCTGCCAATGTCTCAGGAACCTCAGAGGGAGGCTGTGTGTTTGTGTCTCCAGCAGCTCCGATTTGAGCCCGTAGGTGACAGAAACAGCTCTTTTGTAACGTGTCATACTTGTTTTATACCAAAGAAAAGGGTGAATACTTGTGTCAGTATTCACACCTTCCTTTTAAACCTTGGAAAACACTCTGTAATCAAAATATCCCAGGCTGAACATATCCTTAAATGAAAGCTGACCCACCGGTCATTTTACATCCAAAGTAATTGAAACAAATACGATCTTTGCCACTTCTCTGAAATTTAAATCGTGCTCCTGTCATCACCACTCTATTCCACAGTGTGCTTGAAGATTGTAATGTTCCGAAACGGCAATGAGTTACATGCACTAAATCACTTCCCCTCATTGGAGTCTCTGGTTGAAGGAAGCTCAATGAATCATCTCCTCCACCTGTCTGCTATGTATGACGGAGGGGCAGATGGGAAGTGATTGACCGTAAACACTGAGGGCTCTGAGGAGGGATGATGTGACAGCGTCCAGGCTCATCACGCCCCTGTGGCCACATATACACATCCACTACTGTCACAAGCCTGGATTATAGTTTCTACAGTGTAACATGGAGACATGATGAGGGGGATTGTAAAGTTAGAGACCAGACTCAGGTGTGGGCTGGCAGCATTTTGTGCTCGGGACAAAAGTTGCCCAAAACCCTATTGTTTTTGAAAGGATTATTATTATTTTCCTGCTGCTCAATGCTTATTTGAGAAGCTTGGGATGCTCAAAAAGGTGTGCCAAAGGAAAATTGGCACACGTCAGACCTTTCGAAAATTGCAAAGTTCTACAGTGATTTGGATCAGCAATGGCCAGGAAGCTCCATAGCGCCCCCCAACGCACACCATGATTCAAGCAAAGTTTGTTTGATATTCAAGAAATTTGGTGGGAACATTGTTCTCATCTTAAGGAACATAATGTTACTTGTTTGAATTATTAATTTTTTTGTCAGCCATTTTGAATTTTGTGCGTTCATTTTCATTTTACAAACATATTTTTAAGCCTTTAGGATGCACGGAACAGCTCAATGTTGCAGCACCCCTAATGCCTGGAAGGCCTTATTTTGGACATAGTTGCTCCGATATTCACAAAATTTGGTACACACGTTGCTATCATCATTTCGGAAATTTTTCCAATTTACTTTCATTGGATCCGCTCAACTGGTGTTTTTCATGTATTTTATGCAAAAACTTTTTAACTCCTCTTAGGGGGATTATCAAATTTGTTTCTTATTTGGTTGGAACAATCCTATGACTAATGTGACCCTAAATCGCAAAGGAATAGTCGATAGCTCTTACGATGATGTCATTGGTCATGTGACAACACACCATTTTTAGGCCCTTAACAGGTATGGAACTTTTTCAAACTACTCCTAGAGGATTATAGATCCTTCTTAAATTGGTTAAGCAGTATGTGAAGACTTTCACAATGTAAAATTGCAAAGCTTTTCTATTTTCACAGAACTTTGTTGCCGTGGCGAGGCAGGAAATGTGCATTTTTCGTCCATGACACAGGAAGCTGTTGTAACTTCCCCTGACATTGTCCAATATGCCTGGAACTTGCATGATAAGAGTCCAGTTCTGGAGACATCTAAAGTATATGTCCATATTAAGTCATGGTCATAGCGCCGACTACTGGCAACAGGAAGTCAGGCTTATGTGACAAACATGACACAATTTCATCGTGTGGTCTACGCATGATATACAGCAACATTCATCAAATAAATCAAGCAATAAAATCCCATGTGCAGATCCAAACCAACAACCAATGTATCCTACCGACTCATAATAATTATGACTATCCCTCATACACATACGTGTTCCTGCCCCAGATAGGCACTGATTCTGTGGGTGCCACAGGGCACCCACTGGGAAAACGTCCTGTGAGTTGACCATATCAGATAAACAGTAATATTGTCCAGTAAAGATAAATCATTCAAAGATCAAATATTAAAGAAAGATCAAATAATCATCAGTTCTCCAAATAATTATAATAAATATATATAAAAATAAATATAATAACATTAAATAACTTGATCACTTGGCATAATTCTTGACTGCAAAAAAGGTTAACATTGTTGCCTCAGTTAACTTTTAAGTCATATCTGAGTTGATGCAAAAAGCATGTTCACGGCTCTCTATTTGATTCATTTAAACAAAAAGAGCATAATCAACATTTCAATTACATAAATCTGTCTGCTTGTTTATTCTATTTTGAAGTTGGGATTCTGCTTAAGCCCTTCAGGGATCTCCAGGGAAATATTGCATCCTCTCGAAGCTCTGCTTACCCCGAATCAGCCCAAATCCTTATTAAACCGCCTGCATTGACACAAGGAAATGGGACGGATACTGTCAGGCGTCTGCTATCAAAGGTGGCCTCAGAAACGTCTCCTGCCGCTCTCACAGAGTTTTCGCTTCAGCTGGCATTTGGCAGGACGGCCGAATGAAGCGGCTCTGACAGGCAATTACTGTATTTAATATCTCTTGGCAGAGGGAAGGCGTCATTGTTTGGGTTTGAGCACGCAGTGAATCCCAGGCAGGATCAACTGTGACAGCCGCTTTCTATCCACTGTCCTCCAATTGTTATATTGTTATCCCCCCTGACACCCCCACCCCCAGCCTACGCCACTAAGGGCTGAGAGCAGCCACAATCCAAATGAAAATGAAGACACATGAATATTTTACCGCCACTGGGTCTGCTGTGTCTTTAGCGGGGTCAAACACAACAACTTTGGTGGGAGCGTCATGTATAAATCATGAATCTGAAGTCTTCTGAATGCAGATTCTCGGTAATTATTTGTTGGTCACATTCTTTTATTTCCCGGACTCATCTCAGCTCAGCACTCTTTGTCATTGTTTCAAATCCACAGAAGAACAAATGAAAGAGCAATCATCTACAAGTGGTGTAAACTGAGCAATTTCCAGCATCCGTGTGCACCACAGGCCCTGACACAGCCTGGAGAAAACAGGCAAGGCAACCCAAATGGAGTTTTAATGTTTGCTCTATAATTAGATTAAACCAAGTTGAAATATACGGTTTTGCCTTAGGTGACTCGTTAGTGTGTACAGAATTATGTTTCAGACCAAATTACCAGCTCTGCTAATCTGGAGCAGGATTTGCATAATGTTCCTTTTTGAAATGTGTATATTAATGAATGGGGGCAAAGTGAGTTGGTACAGTATACAGTTAACATCACAGTCCCAGTTTCCCCAACACATACATACATGCATGCAAGCACACACACACACACACACACACACACACACACACACACACACACACACACACACACACTTTATACATTCTCCCTGCTTCCCTCTTCCTGTCGTTTTTGGAGTTTCCTCAGTGCTCAGGGAATAATAGGAAGCAATAATAAAAAATGCTTCACTGCCTTCATCCCAAATTCTAAATCTCTTTTACCATATTCATGAAGAGTTTGAGATATGTAAAAGGAGGATCAAACATAAGAGTTACAGTAATCAGTCCTTCCAGGAATTTATGATCACGGTTGCATGAATTATTTTTATCCAATTCTTCAAATATGTTGACTAAAATGGTCTAATGCTTGCAAATTTGAACAATGTTCGCACATTTCCACCTAAATTAATCTAATTAACAACCACTGCTACAAGCCAAAGTCAAAATTAAACATCAACATCAACCATGGACTGTAAAACATAATGGACAAAGCTTCCGGGCCTGAAAAGTGAAGCAAAAGCTGAAGCTCCTTAAAGCTGCATTCTATCTAATTTCCATCAGGGGGCGACTCCACAGGTTCCAAAAAGAAGTCTGTTTCTGTAGAAGTCTATGAGAAAAAGAACCTACTTGATTCATTACCTCAGTAAAAATTTTAATAATGAGTGTATGGCCTCAATCGCTAGTATAAAATCTTCTTCAATACAGCATGATGTTCATTTAGGAAATGATGCACCCATTTATTTTAAAAATAGAGGATAAAGCAGGGGATGCTTTAGGACCCATGCTAACTTTGGACATTAAAATAGCCGAGAACTTGTTTTTGGCTCAGTTTTCATGTTAAACTTTGACCCTCTCACTTCATCAAAGTTAACTGGAACATTTTGCAGATGTTCTGTGCACTGTATAGTACATGCAGATGAATGGCGGCAGTGCTCGGAGTTTCGCATTTACCTGCCTGATGATTTTCCTCTTTAGCGTGTAGCTTAGTGCAGTGCCATTGAAAACACTGGCTTAGCCTTGTCATCCTCCCAATCTCACCCTATTGTCCAAATATGGTCACGTCTGGTTTGAAAGAACCAAGATTGTTACGGCCAGATGTCAGTATTACCATCATAATACCAAAGAGCCAGAGAACCTGGAGAAGCCAGCGAATTTGAAGCCAGAACCCTCTAGCTGTGGGGCGACAGTGCCCATCCCTTCAACAAGTAGAACTAAAATAGACAATAATCAAGATCCCAATAAATCCATCCATCCATCTTGTCCGCATATCCGGGTTCAGGTCGCGGAGGCAGCAGCTCCAGCTGGGGACCCCAAGCTTCCCTTTCCCGAGCCACATTAGCCAGCTCTAACTTGGGGATCCCGAGGCGTTCCCAAGCCAAGGTGGAGATATAATCCCTCCACCTAGTCCTGGGTCTTCCCCGAGGCCTCCACCCAGCTGGACGTGCCTGGAACACCTCCCTAGGGAGGCGCCCAGGGGGCATCCTCACCAGATGCTGAACCAACTCAACTGGCTCCTTTCGATGCAAAGGAGCAGCGGCCCTACTCCGAGCTCCTCACGGATGACTGAGCTTCTCACCCTATCTCTAAGGGAGACGCCAGCCACCCTCCTGAGGAAACTCATTTCGGCCTCGTGATCTCGTTCTTTCGGTCATGACCCAGACTTCATGACCATAGGTGAGGGTAGGAATGAAAATTGACCGGTAGATCGAGAGCTTTGCCTTCCCAATAAAAAGGATTGATAATTACAAAATAAATAAATGAAACAAACAATGACACTTAGTACAGATACAACCATACATGATTCACATACATATAAAGATTCAGAGGTTGTTTCGGCAGTGCATTTACTAGCAGGAGGTTTCCTTCCATATCTGTAACTCATTTACATTTTACTATAATAAAATATTTAAATTTAATTTAAAGCCTCCCCAAGTAAGCTTCAAATGTGCTTGTGTGTGACCACGGGTGACGGAACCTGCTGATTTCACAGGCATTTGAAGACATGAGAAACAATGGAACAGGTGGCTGTGTGCCTGTGTGTGTGTTTCCCTTCAGTGCAGTATTAGACGATTAATGATACAGCTGAGAACAACAAAGCCATGCAACATATTTCTTCCATTCTCTTTGTTGCTTTTGTTTGTCCTTTGGGTTAGTCTGAGACAATACAGTTGTAATGAATGTCTACTTTTAATGTTATTGACAACCTCAAAAGAAGTAAAAATGTATCATTTGTGCTCAATCCAGAGACCAAAGAAGAAAAAAAAAGCTAAATTCTCATAGACTGCAAAGAAAAACAAAACTTAATGGCAAATTGTACATACTTTTAAGCAGAATTCTAAATATTACACCAGTAATACAGATGGGATTCATAGAAACTGCATTCCACAGTATCTTCTTTCTGTGTGTGTGTGTGTGTGTGTGTGTGTGTGTGTGTGTGTGTGTGTGTGTGTGTGTGTGTGTGTGGTCAGTACAGCCTTCTGTTCGATAGCAGCATCTTGCCAAAATCAACAGTGGCCTCATGTTTCTCCGTCACCCGGAAGCCCCAGCTCTCCCCAGGAACTTGTTCTTCTCCACAGCCCAGAGGCCTGGTTCTTTCCCTGGACATCTCTGGAGCCAACAGGTGGCTAACATCCGCAGACGGAGCTGGCTGTCCATCCAGCCATCTGTGTGACGTCTTTGTCCACCCAGACGCTCGACAAACAGGCCTGGACTGCTGCAGCCCAGATCCTGATCCCACAGGACTGGTTTACTACTAAAGGTAATAATGGCCAAATGAAGCTTCATGAAGCTTGGTGAACCATTTTCTTTATCTTCTGAGCTAACTACATGCGCTTGGTTTGAAGAAAAAAGCTCAAGGAATGGCAATTCAGTGTGCTTTTAACCCTTTGTTTAACAGAGATCCATCCGCCATCTAGTGGACACAGAAAACATAGACCCCGAATAGGGTTAGCGGTTACAGAAAATGGTTAGTTGGATGGTTGGATGGATGGATGGATGGATGGATGGATGGATGAATGGATGAAACTGGATACAATCTGGGAATGGGAACAGAAAGTTGTTACATTCCTTGCATAGATGTCCATCCCTATCGCTATCTGTCACTGGGTATCCAAGTGTTAATCAGTTAAATACTGATTATCCGTTAATTGTCAATTAAAATGTACAACACATACTGCAATATAGCTTAAAAGGGCAGTTTGCGTTTGAAAACAGCTGAATAAATCGGGCTTAACAGCTTCTGTCAGTTGTGTGGGTGTTGTAGGATTCTGTGTTGGTTCTTCGCCTCCAATTTCAAAGCAAACATATGTAATTATTTAAATTTGATCTATATTTCTTCCAGTCTCAAATGGTTTGCATAAACTCTCTTCCTGCTGTAGTGAAACACTGCCAGCAAAAGTGGAGAGAAAAACACGAGTCAAGAGAAGGCTGGACTCTTGTTGGCGTTCTTCCTGTAAATCCCAGCCTGAGGCCACTTCCTCCCACACCTCTCTTCTCCATCCAGCCAGCACTCCCCCAAAAAAACCCTCCTCCACCCCCATCTTCTTCCATCTCCTCTCATCTTCTCTGCTCACTCTCTGCAAGTATAAGTGCTTCTCTGCCTTGTGCTGGCCATGCCTGTCAGTCAGGAGAGTTGCATCACTTCCAGACAGCAGTAGCTCTTTTCCATGCAGTCGCAGCGGCGTGGACGGGCATTTGGGGCTCCAGGCCTGCCCCCTGGGCCAACTGTGCCTGTTCACCAGACTATACTGCCCTGCAAAGGCAAAAGGCAGTTACTTCGTTTTCGGTCGAAAATTAATTAATGATATTTTTCGGACATTTAAGACATCCTTTATCATGTGGATAAGTATCTTGAGTCAATTCCTTTGTTTTTTCGAGAAACTAAAGGGTTGTCTTAACAGTAACTTCCAACAGCCCAGGACAAACCAAGGCAGAACACCGTAACACCAGTTACCGCTCTTTGACTTTGTTTTGGAACGCTCAAATTGAGTTAGGGTACAGGATAGCAATAAGTACATGGCTATAAGTAAATGTAAATCATCAAAAATATATGCCATCATCACAAGTTTAAACAGGTGTTACTATAATGATTTTGTAAATGGTGATCAGCAGTGCAGCTCCTCTGGCAGCAGCACAGCAGGCAGGAGTAAGTTAAGGTAACGGGCAGGCATGTCGCCAGGTCATTTTTGCAAGGGTTTATCCCTGAACATTTTGAGTGCATGAAAAAGCATCCAAATAGAGCTTGTTTATCAAATACAATTCCCAGAGGAGGATCTCCCCGGATCCCCCCACAGAGGTCGGGGCTGAGCCTGCTTATGTCATGTTTACTTGTATCACTCTGCTGGAAATCGCATCCACATCTTGGCAGCGCCACATAAAAGAACTGCATTTCCACGGACCTGCTAAATATATCAATGACTTCAGACCAGTGAAAATTCTGCCCAGGAAATGGAATACAGTATATGACAATAATACCTTGTTGGGAATTGGGGGGTTACAGATTTAATTATTGGCAAATTATCAAAGAAGTTTTATCAATATTAATAAAGTTATGAATATGGGTATTAATAACTTTACCAAAATTGACAAACAACAAAACGGGGCCCCACCCTGAACTCAGGGGCCAATAACCGAACTGTGAAACTGTCTCATTAGGTGGTGTTCCCTTTAAAATACAGATCTTAATTAACTTGGTTAATCTATCTGCTATTCTTTAAAGGAACAGAACCAGCAAGTATTACAACAAATACACAAAATAATCACAGACAACCACTATTTAAAGTATAACAGAGTTTATTTAACTTCAAAATTATCAATGGCCGATGAATAATTCTTCACTCATCAAAACCTGTATACCTTTTCCAAACTACAACCAAAAGCAGAAACAGCAAGCATGTGGTGTGACACGTCAGTGTCTCTGTGTGTGAGTGTGAGTGAAAGAGGAGGGTGGTGAAGAGACTTTGGGGGTAGCTAAACCACGCGATATCAAGAGGCAAGATCCAAGATGGCGGATCGTGGGGCTGTGTTGCAGACATGGCTCCATGCTGTGTTTAGGGTCCCGCTGAACGAATGGGAAGACTGAAGAATGGGGGTGACCTCTTCTTCCTCTAGGAGTTTGGTGAAAAGGCTCTGGAATTTACATGTAGGCCGAAAATCTTTTGTTTGAAAGACCGCATGGTCTTTTGATATATGTTTAACCCACAGCTGAACGGTTCCAACAACCTATAGATAGGCAGTATGTTACTAATAATAATAATCCCTCATTGCATGGGAAAACTGTGCACATAACTGCAGTAAGTACAGTCAAATTTGAGGCAGGAAGTGGCGGGTCTGTAACCTGTAACGTTTACAACGCTTTACCGTTGACCTTGTCTTCGTTTTAGTAATGTCACCCTGTTATCAACAAACTCTGTGTCATTATTAAAGACGGGATAATAAATAAAAGCCAAATGTAAGTAACACCCAAGTTGTTATAAATAGGAATTATTATTTTATGAAAGACTAGTACTAGTACATCCCCGATGAATCCAGCAGAGAGACAGAGTCAGTGTAAAGCCGCCTACACATGATCGGTAAAACTGCTCTGCGCTGACCCTTCTATTGTTTTCCTATTGGAAGAGCGGTGCTACCCAACTAGAAGCAGCACCGCTCAGAATTGCCGCATTGACCTTAGTTGCCGCTGACCTTTCAAGGTGCAACCATGAGCGCAACCAATTCCAGAACGTTCCTGCGCAATGCTTTGCCTCTTTGCTCTGCACCCTACCTCATGGTTTTGCCGCGGATCATGTGCGGGGTCTTAAGTGTCTGTATATCTCTGTTGTTGGGCTCTGTAAAACTGCTCCTGAGCTCCGGGCCAGGGGCCTTTCTCTCTGTTTGGTCAACTCAGCCTCCATCTCCCAGCCCTGGCTCTCCCTGCCATCCCATCAAAAAGTCTTGGCTGCTGTGTCCCGTATTAGTCTCCACCGTCTGTCCTGCCCTGCAGGACACTAACTGTCCATTGGCACGACGGCAGTTACAACAGCCAAGCTAGCCTTGCATTTCCCAAAGAGCCTTAACACTGGAGCCAAAAACGGATAGATTACTGGGCCCACCAGCTAAATGACTGTGCATGCATCAGTGGATTTAACAGTTGCATTCAAAATGTGACCTTCATCCTCCCTCCCCTCTGCTTTAATTTGATTTGCAAAGGCCAAATGCTAAAAATGAGAGGTGAGGAAGAGATGCAATAACATATGTGAAGCCTGTCTTCAAAGCTGGCACAGAGCTGCTTCATTTGGAATTAATTCCCAGTTAACCAGAGCAGAATTCCGAATGAATGTCGCGTAAACAGGAAGGATAGAACAGATTCACTCTGATAATTCACACATTGTCCTAATTGTTTGATGATAATCCATCACTTTTACATTATAACTCTCCATTGTTACAGAATATGTATGTATTAGATGACCCATGCATGGTGTTTCTTCAGTTGGAAGTGACCAGTGTAATATGCAAATGAATGCCTTACCTGTCATTTTGCAGCCACAGAAATAGCAAGAGAAGTTATTTGGTATGTAAAAAATGTGAATGTCATCATGCTGATATCTGCTTTTCTGCACAGTATTGATGCACAACAAGAAAAAAGAGCATTAAAATGAAAGGACTAGTCCAATATATCAATATGGTAATTCACATTTTACTTGAGATGAGAAGATGGATATAAATCCAATGTCTGTGTGTTAAGTGAGAGCTGGAGTCAGGATTGGTTAGCCTAGCTTAGCACAACAACAAATTACAGCTTTAACAGAAACTAAAATATGTCATTAAATTATTATGTAAAACTGACCCAGGATCTGCCATAAATGAAATAAAAACAGCCAATATCACCATGCTCTAGTGTGTTGAATTCGAATCGTCAACTCTTGCCAATCGTCGACTGATCTGTCGAATCAGGTGTGTGGGTGGGGGGTTAATAGGGGTGGGGGAAAAAATCAATACAGCATAGTATGGCGATATTTTCCGTGGCAATACTGTATTGATACACAGACGCCAAGTATCGATCTGTGTTGGTCAGTTTGTCTGCTTGACAATCCCATTTTGCAGCAATAAAATTGAAGTGAGATGAACAAACAGAGAAATGTATCTCTTTAGATAAAACAGATGTTGACACCAGTCATGACTAGTCGAAAAACGAGCGCCGTGCAAATGAGTCTGAGATTCCCATACTGTCTATGGAGATTCCACGTTGCACGGCGTTCGACTAGTCATGACTGGTTTCCAAGATGGCTCCCGCAAGTAAACATGAACGCGACTGTCTTTATAATCTATCTTTTTAATAAACTATCTGTACACTTACAATGTTGTCAATGCTTCGGTTCACATTTAGGGACCCTAATTATGCTAACGTTATGGTGTGGTGATATTTCGAGCCTTTTTAGTGGTATTAAATAACGATTTAATTTGAGTGTCCCCATGCCCCAAATACTAGCATTGTAAGCTAACCAGCGGTTTGCGGTAGCCTCGTCAAAGCTCCAAACTCATTCGATTAGCATGAAAACATGTCCAAGAGAGCGACAGAGTAGGTACGCATCAGTTAATAACCCCTAGGTTCGTTTTGCGCTGGAATTGTACTTTAATAACTTATTTTCTTTCACATTTTTATTTACAGCAATATGTTCATGTATCATAATAGGCTGTATTTTAAGTTATTGTGAGATAAAAGGTAGTTCTATGTAAAATCATACATTTAGCACCTCCATATAGCCAAAAGATACTTGTTTAATAACTATAGAAAAAAAATCATCCATAATATACTTTTATTTCTATGCAACAAAATGTCAACTGGTCGTAATGGCAGAGTTTTGGACGGAGACTGACTGACGCTTCAACGAGCGCAAGCGAGCGCGGTAACGAGGTGGAGCGAACTAGAAAGTGACTGAAGAGAGCGAGCGACGTTAGAACAAAGCAGTGCATCAGAGAAATGAAACGTTTTCTCCGTTTCATCTCTAGAAATGCAACTATAGCAAGCTTCTCCAGCTACAAAAAAGTCTAAAAGTCTGAAGTTAGAACGGAATTACAAAGAGTCGTTTGTATGGAGATGATACACCGTCTCATCTCGTCTCATTGGTGTAAACTGCCAACGTTTCAGAGCGTTACAGGACCGGCATGTTGCGAGTTGTTGCAAGTTTCAACTCGTCTCGGTGCAAGTCTTTGGTCTGAACTGGGCTTTACGCCTCTGCGAAGATTCAACTGTGAGATTCGGATCCTTCGTTCGAAGCATCAAATATTCGGCTATTCGGAGTCACCCCTACCATGCTGTAATATAATATAATTCATAAATTGCAGCAATTGCAACAATTGATTGATTATTGATAGCTTTTTATTTTACTGTAAATTCTAAAATCCGTCTTTTACAGGGTTAACAATCATAGTAATCATATCTATCTGTTAGATTTGCAGTTTTCTGGTCTGTAATTTATGCCCAGAGGCCACAGCTCATAATCTTTATGAAGACGATTAGATTTAATCATGAGAAAATGCTAAAACTTTTAAATTGTCTTTTTTCCCCATGACTAAATGACAGACTGCAGCCAGGCCGGCAGCTATAATTACATTTCGGGATCGACCACAGGAACTTTAATGAAATGCTGTCATCTGGGTGGAAGACAGGAGGCAAGCTCTCCCAAAAGGATTTGTAAGAAAGACATAAATTAAAAATAAAATTGAATTAATAAAAATAACCATACACCTCCTACATTGCTCCCAAGCTGCTTGGGTAGGTGGAAGCCCTCTGAATTTCCTCCCCCAAAATGTCTTTCTCCCATATGTAAGACTGCATATAAATTCTCCCCTAAATTCTTTACAGTGCTCCTGTGCTTTGTTTGCTTCTACTTGGTAAACTGTGGCACACTCTGTAGTGTATGGAGAGAATGACAATGAATCTACATTAACCTTAACCTTGTTTTTCTTCACTGCCTTGGTTCAAGTGTTGGTCTTTAACAATGGCATTCCCCATTCACTTCATGCCTCAGTTCTCACCCGTTCTCACTCCCAACTGGTAAAATCCTGACGCTTGGTCAGTGTCTCTCAGCACCAGATACCGACGCAAAAATCCCCTTTCAGTGTCGCACCAGGCGGAGCAGCAGCTCGACCGCTGCACTGTAAGATGACGTAGTATTAAGAGAGACAACGGTAGAGAGTAGTAGGAAAGATGGAAAAACCACCTAAGGAGGTTGGTTGGTGGGGGTGGATGGGTCAAACAACACAGGACTTTCACCCAGGAGACCGGGGTTCATGTCCCGTTCTTGACTGATTGTGTTTTCTTACAGCATTTTATTATTAAACCAGGACCATCAAGTGGTTTTAGTCTAAACTTAACCATACTGTCATCGCTATAATTATAATATATAATAAAATTTTCATAATAATATAACGTACTTCCTCTGTACAAAACTTAATTTGTTTTCTTAAACAAATTGAATATTGTTCGTTGGGTAGGTATTGAGTTTTCAATTTTGGGATTTGGATATTAGTTTTTTCTCTTCAATACTGTAGAAGAGGGGTGTCAAGCTCATTTTCCCAGATGGCCACACTGGAAAAAGAGAATCACACCGAAGGCCAGACATGGAGAGTTTATTGACGTGCTTTTGTTACTGCATGTCACTTCTTTTTTTTTTTTACATTTTGGTAGCTTTTTTCCTCATTTTTGTTGTTTTTGTTCCAACTTTTTTGTGGCTTTCTCAGACATTTGTCACCTTTTTGTAAATTTGTTGCTTTTTCTGACATTTTTGTACGCTTTTTGTTGACATGAAGCCCTAAAAAAGTCATCAGAGATGTGTCACCTTTTTCAGCCCTTCTGAGTTTACAGGTATGTCTGCTGCTTCTGGGGGAATTTCTGAGTCTCAGAGTCGGTAAATCTGCCATATTCTGCTATGAATGTCAGGTAATTGCAGTTTAAAAAACACTTTCTTGTGTTTTTGGTTTGGCGCAAAACTAGGCGGGCCAAAATTTATTGTGAACCCAAATTGATATACGGGCCGGATCTAAATCTGCAACGGGCTGGATTTGGCCCGCGGGCCTTGAGTTTGACACGTGCTGTAGAATAAAAGAATCCTTAAAAAATGAATACCTTTAATTAAACCTAAAGACACGTGTTGGAGCACGTTGTTGATTATAGACTGAAAAATATGTGCATGGAGGCTGAAATTCCTCGCGGTGTTCTGTTGTAATTAAGCTATGAGCTGATCCACTAGCTGGTAGGCTAATTTATACAGTGTAAGCACTTGATGGATAAGGTACCAGCAGCTTTTGGAAATATGTCTGTCTATGAATACTTAATATACATGTAATTCTTTGTGTGCATTTATTTTACAGAAATCAACATCCATCCACTGCTCTGGTATGATATATATTATTATGGTTGCTAGTTTTTGTGGGAGTTTCTTTGCAACTTTTGACCTGCTTCTATGTGGATATATATTTGCATTGAATGCTTATGGCTGATTACCAACCGGACAAAGTGGGTGGTTGGCCCACATGCGCCAAAAGCCAGGCCATGTGGCTAACATGGCAATCTTTGCCATTTTTACCATCACCCCATATGACGACAGCAGACATTTCATAACTTTCGTGACTTGTCATAGTAGGAAAAGCACAGGTGTTACTAATAACATTAACAAAGACTTCATTACTATTCAAGTGTCTCAGTAAGCTGTGACAGAGTGCCAGTGAGCCAGCATGCACAATACCAGGACCCTGAGACTGAAGCAACTAAATGGAATTGTGTTCTAGGACTGAAAGCATTCATGTTTTCTTCCAAGTGAATTTTAATTTCTCCATGCACTCTAACCACAAAGTGAACGGCAGATTAGCGCTGATTAAAAACTGTCAAAGACATGATAGTAGTGTTACATAACTTGTTAACACACAATTTATGTACCTTGTGTTTAGTCAATTGTATTGTGACGAACTAATATAATGTTCTACCAATGTCTAAAGTGGGGAAAGAAGTTGAATAATAAAAAGTAACTTGCGTTAACTAGTGATGTCCTAATGATGCTACATGAACAATAAGTTGTATTTGTTGACCCAACTGGATGGCGCTCTTGGTTTAAAGAGAAAGGCTCAAGGAATGGAAATTCAGTGTGCTTTCAACCCTTTGTTGAACAGAGAGCGCCATCTAGTGGGCTCAGGGAATAAAGAAAATGCTTCAAGAAGCTTCAGGCAACAGCAACAGGTGCACACTAACGTTCCAGTTGCCGTACAGGACGGCCTTCAGTGAAACATGTTGAAGCGCATAGTTTGCAAACGGTGTTTGCAATGGTGTTAATATAGGATAAGGAGAACACCCTCTGCCAGTCATAGTGCGTAGGTACATTCCAACATTTCTAACGGCGTTTTTAAACACCATCTGACGATATAAAACTATATTAAAATGTGATGATGACTTAATGGGCTTAATAAACCATTTTTTCTTGTGACTGTTGTGTGGACAATAAAGGACACAGTATTTGAGAAGACCCTTGCCATCTTATTGGAATGTAATTTAAAGCTATAGTGGGTACTTTCTGTCGCCCCCATGAGAAATTCGAAGTAATGACAACAACACTGTCGGCGTGTCCACATGACACAAGCCTTCCGTGATCGCGCACCCCACCCAACCCTCCTCCACTCAGTTGCTAGTAGCCAGAGGATTAAAAAAAAAAAACATGATGGACTCTTCAGAAGAGGTAACTATCTTCACTCAAGTTTTTGCACGCGAAATTCGCCTGACGACACAATCTTCTGAACATAGCCATACTGAGAAATCCAGAGAGAATTCTGTGGAGCTGATAGTCTTAATTAGCTTTGTAGCAACTCATTTGGCAATCGCTTGAATTTAACGGACGTTCATTATTATAAAAAAGTTACGCAGTAAGGCTTTAAAATCAGACAGAGTGTCAGACAATGTCAGACAGAGTGTCATCGATTTGTCTATTATCCATGTGATCTAAAAGAAAGGCTCAAACACTCCATGGTCATCTCAGTCAGGGTAATTTCGAACCATTTTACTGCCTGAGGCCAGACTGACTGCTGCCCCTACTTCTCTCTCCACTTCCCTCTTCTCTTCTGTAACAACTGTGACAGCTTTGATCTTGTTATCATGAAATAACTTCTAATTTCATTGAACCTCAACTTGCTGTCACATCATCATCATCATCATCATCATCATCATCATCAAGTTCTGTAGTCAGTCAACTAAACTTAAAGGGTTCCCTGTGGAGCTTTAGACCTTTAGCAGCTGTTTTTCAAAGTAGGTCCCACACACAAGTTTATTTTTTTGAAAATATGTTTATTGCAGATCAACATTGGGTACAGTCTGCACTTGTTCATGCAAGCAACATTGTTTTTCCATTTTCTTAATCATACAATTACATCAATAAGCAGCAACCAAGAACATACAATTGCAATTACTTGGCGGATTCTGAATACATTATGGTGAGGCACCGTAGCTAATATCAAGACTTGGTTAAGAGACCAAAAAGCAAACCTGGAGTCAAAAGAGAGAAGAAAAATTCCCTTTGAAACCACTACTATTTCATTATCAATATATGTGACCCCTCATCACACAGCTTCTTCCCTCAGAGCCCTTAAGTGTTTCAAAACCAGTCCCCATGCCCTATCATACACACTCATCCTCCTTGCATTCGTGAATCTGAGCTTCTCCAGATGGAGGACTTCGCCCAGCTCTCTTAACCATCGGACTTCCATTATCGCAATATACGTTTTTTTGCCAGTACAGTACCCAGATACACTGGCCATTTGTCCCTACCAGAGTTCAAAGCAGTGTCATTTGTAGACCCCAGAATAGCCACAACGGGGTTGGGTTTCCACTGCTTGTTAAAGGCTTTTGAGTAAAAATCAAATACAGAAGAACAGAATGAGTGGAGGTTAGGGCACGTCCAAAATTGGTGTGTGAGGGTGCCCTCTGGGTTCTTACATGTATTACATAATGCTGATACACTGTGATACATCTTGCTTACATTTACGTTTGAGTAATGCAACCTGTGTATTACTTAATTTACTTTACTTTTGTATTAGATTATGTCTCGCATTCACTGCGCACCTATGAATGTTCACAAGACATGATTCTCAGAATTCCTCAGTGATTTTTTTATTTATTTTTGACATATTTAGAGAGTTTAGAGGTTGACTGAAAAGGGGTACAGAGAGAGAGAGAGAGAGAGAGAGGGGGGAATGCAATGGAAATGTCCCATTGCTGGAATCAAACTAGGGACATTTTGGTTATGTGACATTCGCTATAACCACTCGGCAGTCCATGATACACAGATTTACCAATGGTTTGACACTTATCCATTGATCAACAGGTGGCGTGGACATGACAAGATATGCTGCAGTGGGGCCAGCAAAAGAGTAAGGAAGCTTGTTCATATTGATTTAAACATTTAATATGGGATTTTGCTTGCAAAATGTGGAAGGAAATGCAGTCGACATGTTTGTTAGACCTCAAGTAGTGTGGCTCAATGGATATCAATTGCTGGATTAAGCCTGACATCCCATCCCTTTTGCGATCTCCTCCACCCAGGATGGTTGTGATTGGTTTAAAAAAAATACAATCGACCCAGAGCGTTTTGCCCCTATCCCAGAAAACATAGGCGGTGTAGCCAGACTAGACATCAAGGATACACACAGTCTGTTGTGGTGGATGACACAGGACTTAAGCATAACTTTTGTTCGCTTACAAGAAACTTCAAAATCATCCATCGCAGATTAAGACAATCTAGTCTTAACTACATGAGCTGTGAAGTGTCATGTTAGCATTGGGCTACTGATATGTCAAATGGATGACACTTTGATGGACATTAAAAAGAAGAATCCATGTCTCCACTCTTGACCGCATACTTTGCATATGCTTAGAAATTGAGTTCATTTTGTTGCGATGACAGAGAAAACACACAAGGAGTTCTACAAGATTCTGTCCTGGGTCCACTTCTTTTTAGTTTCTATATGTCCACCTGAACACAAGTCAAGCCTTGTGTCTCCCAGCAGAGGCAGAACTGCATGAACCTCTATATATCTTTTACCCTGATAATACATGTCAACTCCTTTTGTTTTCGGTCTCAGCAAAAAAGTGTCTTACAAATAAATACATACAGTTGTTTAAATAGGAGACTTTGTAATGCCAACTCACAGGCTGTAACCTGCACATTTAAAGCAACCAACATCTCCACAAATGGCAAGAAGACAAAACTTAAATCAAACAGAAAGAGAAAGAAGAGAATCTGATTTGCCAAGGTCAGGAGTCCCTGAAAACTTGGTCCTTGGTTTCATTGTTCTCCCAGAGACAGCCTGGTCAAATGGACCAAAGAATAAATTGGATTACTCTTATCAGTGGGTAGTCAATGTGTTGGCCCTGTGTTTGAGCCCGGCTCTTTATGGTCAGTAATGATGATTAAACAGTGAGAGGGCTTTTCATGGTCTCAGCACAATTTACAGATGAGCTGCAGCAGGAAGGCCGGTGATGTAGGGCAAACAGAGAGAAGGAGAAAGACCTACAGTCACTCCTGCTCTACTGTATGTGGCGTGCCTCCTGGGTCTGAAGAGATGCTGTACTCTTATCTCTGCTTCCTGTGCTTAAGGGTAATTTATTTTTATTTTTTTCAACCTGGACCCCATTTTCCCATGCATTTGTCTCTAATAGACTGATGTGACCAAATGTTTTTTTTTAAATTGGTCCAGTAGTGAGCGAGATCGCAGTGATGGGCTGGCGCAAACCCAGCTGCAATGTAACCTAATGGAGCAATTGTGCAGCCTTTATTTTCGTCCATTAAAAGTGATTGTTTTTGCCACTGACAGGCTGATATTCAGTGTTGCCAACTCCTTTCCAATGAAAGTCGCTAGCACCAGCTCCAAAAGTCGCTAAAAGTAGCAAGATGATGCCATACGCTCATTTGCATATTTGTGACATCATTGCACAATAATTTGCATAAAGCTTAGTGGTTGTGTCAGTAAGATAGATAGAAAGAAATATAAATCTTTGGCCAAATCACAAATTCAATACAGGAATTTATATTACATTATAATTATTACTTAGGTAGCCTATCTTTGAAATAAAAAAATAAATTCTACAAAGGGAGGGAGAAAGATCGATAAAGAATTCTCAAAGAAGGATGGCTTGCCCAGAGCCAGGCCAGCTCAGCGGCGTCTTTCTCCCGTGTCTTTCCTACCTACACCGGCCCCCGCACCCTGTCCCCTGTCCCCTCTCTCCTTCTACCTGCCTGTGCAGTGCTGCTGCACATGAGGAGAGAGTAGAGAGGGGAGGGGCTACTCCTCTGCTCCTCATTCACAGAACAGAAGAGAGAGGTGACTGTTGTGCCGGCCACAGAAGAGAAATTCCTTGCAATACTGGACAATACTGTCTTTTCTTTTCTACGGAAAGTCGCCAGATTTGTCGCTAGTTCCTTTTGTGAAAAAAAGTCACTAAGGGGGTCTGAAAAGTCACTAAATCTAGCGACAAAGATCAATCAATCTCAGGACGTAACTTTTTGTACCCCCTACTGGCCAATCAAAACTCAACTGATAACGGCGTCACCATTATTAGAAGATTCGGTGGAGCTCAGTGCGCGGATAGTGAGAGGTGCGCTCAGAAAAGCTAGAACATTTAGAGACAAAACCCGTCGACATTCCCTGATGGGTATCTTTATGAAAGATATAGATCTGCAGCGGAGGGAATAATGTATCTTTGGCAGCTTTTTGAGCCGTATGTTGCCAATGCGACACATCGGTTTGAATTATGTTTTTATATTTAGTTTTTATTTGCTCCCACGGTTGCTTACCACTGCCAGGGTGGCCACTGAAAGAATAGGCTACAGCAACGAAAGTTTACGGAATGCACAAGTGTAGTTATGGTCAGGTCTTGTTGTGACTGACTGATGGGGCAGAGATATTGATAAGTCTTGTAACTTATGCATTTACAGTGTCGGCTATTTTTTTGCCAGCTTTCCTTACTGGGTTAGGAAGCAGCAACTGTAGCTTTATGTCTGTAAAACCGTGTCTGTGTTTTTCATATTTCTGTAGGATTATCGTTTGCTCTTCTTGTGTAAAATATGCGGCTCTGGTAGACTTGTCCATGTTTGCGATTGGTCATGCTGTGCAAACACCGCCCCTTTTATGTGAACGCGCTTGTCGCTAGATTGGGAAACCGTGGGGTGATTGAACTAGTTGTTAACCACCGTTGTGACACAGCTTATGCGGGACTGCAGTAATAAATCCAGGGCATCTTGCTTCATAGTACAGGCCTCAGCTCTACAACTGTTTTCAAACAGGGTTGCTATCCAGCGATCTGCAGCCACAGCGTTAGCCAACATGAGCTGGAGGAAACATAACCAGCAGGAACCAAGGAAGCTGCAAACAGTGGACATCTGTTGGGATTTCATACAGAAATCCAAATGTCAGTTCAATTTTATTCATAGTGTCAAATCATAACAGAAGTTAGGTCTAGACCACACTCTATAATTTACAAAGATCCAACAATTCCCCCCAAGAGCAAGCATTTGGTGTGACAGTGGTGAGGAAAAACTTCATTTTAACAGGCAGAAACCTCGCACAGACACTGGGTCTTGACTTGCTATGCCAGTTGGGACACAGAGACACTCATACAGATATAGAGAAATATGATTCATAATAATTATAGCAGTTGGTCTGATGAATAGTGGCAATCATAGTAATAATACAAATAACCTGTCGTATTACCTATCTGTTTATTTTTTTTAATAAACCAGGGGAGACAAAAAGTCTCTGTTTCACATTTCAAGACAGGCCAGCCACAACTAATACCTAATTTGATGGCACAAGTTTAAATACTAAGTAACTTAAACTGCTGATAAACCTTCATTAGAGACGGAATATGAGCCAACCACATTATTTTATCTATTTCCCCTGTGAAGTTCCTCCTGATTAAAACATAAAAAACAGCAGAACTCTGCTGTGAAATTTGATTTCCTTAACGTTTTAATGACTTCATTAAAGGGAAATATCACCTTTAAGTTTTAAATATTCACAAAGTGCATTCCTCTGCCTCAGGACAGCTCAGCTTATATAAATGTGTCTTATTTAATGATGTGACTGGGATGGTAAAAAGGTGCTTCACAAACAGCAATGTTAACAAAGTCAAGTCACAAACTTTTTTTAAAAATATATATATATATATATTGTCGTTGTGTGTGTGCGCGCGTGTGTGTATGTGTGTGCGTGTGGGTAGGTACTGCATTCTTGGAGTCAAGATGGCAGGGCCTAACAGTAAAACGATACCTTTTCATATGAAAATATGACTAAATAACCCTTCAGTTGTGAATTTTATCGTTCTGGAATTATTGTGCAAGGTCTCTGAAAAGAAACTGTAGTTCTAGGCTGAATTACAAAGCTTACAAAGCAAGTCCAGATGTTAACTTTCATGCTAAACAATCAGAACGCCTCAAGTTGAAGCTCTGCGGGGATATTGCACATTACATAATGTGATTTATGGATTCAAAAAAGCTTCTGGAAGGCCTACGATTGCACAGAAGACCTCGGTGACATGGCACATCTCTCTGCTTCTAAAACAAAAAAGTATCTACACTGCATTGATCAGAGATTTTGAATATAAAACATAAAACAGGTAGTTTGCTGTCGTATACCACATTGATGGCCTCAGGGGGTTAATGAGCATTGTTGAAGGGAGTCTGAGCTCCAAGGACTCCTGCACACTGCCTGGCTTCCATGTTAACAGTTTAGAGCTCGCACACTGCCTGCGTGACACGCACGTCTCAAGCGCAGCTCGAGCCGCACCGAAAACCCGTGCATGCTAGAAATAGGACGACGCCTATTTTTCACGCGTTTGGAAGCGTTTCCAGGCAAAATAGAATACGAAAAGAGTTTTATATGTCATTTTTAAACGAATACATTTAATAAATAACATTTTGATGTTTGAAAGTCTCTAGGTTTTGACATAAATGCAGAAATAAATGTCATTTAAAAAGATTATAATAAATAATTATCAATTTTCAAATATTGCACCTGTCAATACAGAACAAAATATTCTGTAGCCTATTTTGCCGCCAATACTGCCGACTTGTCTGTGCTGTAATCAAATCAGTATATATTTATGTTTAACAGTGAGTTGAGTGCAGTTTATCAATGGGAAACATACATGTGTCCAGACAGGGCTAGCAGCAGCAGCGCCGCGTCAGACATGTGTCTGGTGTGCAGAGACATAGAAAACGCCACGCAGTCGCCACGCAACTGACACGCAACATAAACGCCACGCTCACGCCACGCAGGCAGTGTGTAGGAGGCCTTAGATTTCATTCCTAATGGCTGTACTTGTTGTGCACATGACAATAAATGACTTGAACTTGAATGAGAAAACAGTCTATACATTTTGTGTCAAAGCAATGAGGATTGATCCACAGTTTAGTCCTTAATGACTGCTGTCATGCTGACTGTGAAGAGTTTTGAAAAGTGATTAGTGAAGAAGATACATGCGTGTTACCAATTGTAAAAAAAAAATAATAATAATAATTTGACAAACACACTAACATCACTGAACTGCACACATAAAGCCCTTCCATCTTTGCATCATGAGTAATTGTGAGATTGCTGTAAATATCCAAACATCAACATGTAAATTGTCCAAGTGCTGGAGGGGACAAAGCCAAATTTAGGTCAAAGAACAGATTTGCATTAAGCCTTTTCCATATGTATGCTGATGATTTAAGGGTACAGAAATTCTCTTAGAGTGCAAAGGGTAATCGTGCATGGGGGGCTGCACCGAGAAATTGCTTACATATTGAAGTGACAATGTGGTGGAAATTTAAAGTTCAAATAAATCAAGGAGCGAGACAAGTGGAGCAATCTGCCTCTGTGTGATTGTGTGTGTGTGTGTGTGTGTGTGAGTGTGGGCTTGTTTAACTAGTCAAAATACTGGACCCCACAAGTTTAAAGGGCTGTTTGAGGGTTAAGACTTGGTTGTAGGATTAGGGATATAATTAGGTTATGGTTAGGGTGAGGGTAAGGGTTAAGGTTAGGCATTTAGTTGTGATGGTTAAGGTTAGGGTAAGGGGCTAGGGAATGCATTATGTCAATGACGGGTCCCCACAAAGATAGTGCCACAAACGTGTATGTGTGTGTGTGTGTGTGTGTGTGTGTGTGTGTGTGTGTTTATGATAGGACTCTCACAGTAAGAATGACAGAGGCTTACTTCAGCCTGCAGAGAGTATCAAACCTGAAGCACCATTCAACGTGGACTCTAATATCAAAGATAAGTCGAGTGATTTGCAATAAATGTCTAGACCACTATTTCTATCCGTCTATTTCTGGGGTTAAGAAATTAAATATAAGTCATTGACTATTTTACTAAAGACAGATCTTACCTGGTAACACTCAAATCACTCTTCATACAGAGGTGTGAATTCCACTGTCCTTGGTGACGACAAAGAGAAACATTCATATAATCCAGCTATTCTGTTTTAAATGCATGTTGTCATTCATTCATTCTTACACAATGAAATAGGAAATATACACATGTTCAACTGTTTCCTACTGTCTCACGAAAACCTCTGTTAACATATTGTTAAATTTGGTTAGGATTAGGCACAAAAAAACACTTGGGTTAAAATGAAAACTACTACATCAAAATACACAAACATTTTAAAGTGCCCATATTATGCTCATTTTCAGGTTCATAATTGTATTTTAAGGTTGTACCAGAATAGATTTACATGGTTTAATTTTAAAAAAACACCATATTTTTGTTGTACTGCACATTGCTGCAGCTCCTCTTTTCACCCTGTGTGTTCAGGTCTCTGTTTTAGCTACAGAGTGAGACATTTCACTTCTGTTCCATCTTTGTTGGCAGTCGCACGTGCACAGTAGCTAGGTAAGGCTCACATCAGCTAGTCAGGTCAGTTACAAGGCAGGATTAGCTGGGAGACTTCTTCTAAACGAGGGCACACTTCCAACTTTGCGTGGAATACCTGCAGAACAGGGACATGTAAGTAGTTCTTTTGTAGATTATGGTGAACTTATGTGTGTTGTAGCAGTGTTTTGCCATTGAGAACGAGGTAGCATGCTAGTGGTTAGCCACCTCGTCTCGGCTACTGACGTAGAAAGCGCTGCAGATTTTGAACAGCTCACCAGGAGACTGAAGTCAGAAGACATTCAGAAATCCGTATCTCATTCAAAACAGCATGGAAGTTTTTTTTTCCCCAAGTTTTTATATGTGTGGAAGCACCAGAGACACAAAATAACACCCCAAATCCCAGAAAAAGTGATTTTTTTCATAATATGGTCACTATAAGGGCAAAAAAAACATTCAAGGATTGTTTATTTTTGGAGCAACAGGATTTCGCAGCAGTGGTCTTTGGTTCTCAGTATAACAAACCGTCAGACTAATGAGCTTCCGTCCAATGGAAGATTTTTTCAGATTTTCAGATTTCGGAATAATGGGCCTTCAGAGCAATAGCATGGCACCATCCAGATAACGTATCTAGACACAGATCACTTGTTAATACCAGTTGGAAATGGTTACCTTATGTCAACTGAATAACTAAATTGTAGTTGCAATGTTACAATTCCCAGGGAGTGGTTCAACATGTTAGACAAGTTAGGGCCAATATGAGGTGTATATTGGAAAAATACATTTAAAAATATCTGGCTGTGTGAGTCTATGCATATTCTGTTCTGAAAGGCCTGCAGTGTCTCAAGGACTTCATTATAGCGAGGGCAGTTTCTAATTTGTTTTTCTGAGCGGACTGAACATATACTGTAAGTACATGAGTAATTGGATAATTGATGCTGGAGGATTTGGAAACCTTTGACGTTTTTAACGTTCAGTCATCCTAAGAAAATCTGTAAACAAAAAAAACTAAAAAACTCAAGGTTTGTGGTTATCATTGGCTGCTACCAAGCACATACAACACCTACACAGGTGGTGCAGTGACATCAGAAAGTATTCAGACCCCTCCATTGCTTGCACATATTGCATTGAAAGGATACAATTGCCATATTGCCCATTTTTGCCATCTTTGATTGGACATAGTTTAGAAAGGCATACACCTGTGTATATAAGGTCCCATAATTCACACTGCATGTCAGGAAAAACACCAAGCCATGAAGTACAAGGAACTATCAGTAGACCTCTACGATATAATTGTGGCGAGGCATAGGCAAAGGCAACGGTCTAAAACCATATCCAAAGCTAGTGTTCCCAGTAGCACAGTGTTATATATATATATATATATATAATATAATATATATATATACATATATTCTTTATGTGCAAACAAAATTACAGTGCCTTGCGAAAGTATTCGGCCCCTTGAACTTTTCGACCTTTTGCCACATTTCAGGCCTCAAACATAAAGATATAAAACTGTAATTTTTGTGAAGAATCAACAACAAGTGGGACACAATCATGAAGTGGAACAAAATGTATTGGATATTTCAAACTTCTTTTAAACAAATAAAAACTGAAATATTGGGCGTGCAAAATTATTCAGCCCCTTAATAATACTTTGGCGCCACCTTTGCTGCAATTACAGCTGTAAGTTCGCGGGGTATGTCTCTATCAGTTTTGCACATCGAGAGGCGACATTTTTGCCCCCCTCCTTGCACCAACAACTCGAGCTCGAGCTCAGTGGGTTGGATGGAGAGCGTTTGTGAACAGCAGTTTTCAGTTCTTTCCACAGATTCTCGATTGGATTCAGGTCTGGACTTTGACTTGGCCATTCTAACACCTGGATATGTTTATTTGTGAACCATTCCATTGTAGATTTTGCTGCTATGTTTTGGATCATTGTCTTGTTGGAAGACAAATCTCCGTCCCAGTCTCAGGTCTTTTGCAGACTCCATCAGGGTTTTCTTCCAGAATGGTCCTGTATTTGGCTCCATCCATCTTCCCATCAATTTTTAACCATCTTCCCTGTCCCTGCTGAAGAAAAGCAGGCCCAAACCATGATGCTGCCACCACCATGTTTGACAGTGGGGATGGTGTGTTCAGGGTGATGAGCTGTGTTGCTTTACGCCAAACATAACGTTTTGCATTGTTGCCAAAAAGTTCGATTTTGGTTTCATCTGACCACAGCACCTTCTTCCACATGTTTGTGTGTGTCTCCCAGGTGGCTTTTGGCAAACTTTAAATGACACTTTTTATGGATATCTTTAAGAAATGGCTTTCTTCTTGCCACTCTTCCATAAAGGCCAGATTTGTGCAGTATACGACTGATTGTTGTGCCTATGGACAGAGTCCCCACCTCAGCTGTAGATCTCTGCAGTTCATCCAGAGTGATCATGGGCCTCTTGGCTGCATCTCTGATCAGTCTTCTCATTGTATGAGCTGAAAGTTTAGAGGGACGGCCGGGTCTTCGTAGATTTGTAGTGGTCTGATACTCCTTCCATTTCAATATTATCGCTTGCACAGTGCTCCTTGGGATGTTTAAAGCTTGGGAAATCTTTTTGTATCCAAATCCGGCTTTAAACTTCTCCGCAACAGTATCTCGGACCTGCCTGGTGTGTTCCTTGTTCTTCATGATGCTTTCTGCGCTTTAAACGGACCTCTGAGACTATCACAGAGCAGGTGCATTTATACGGAGACTTGATTACACACAGCTGGATTCTATTTATCATCATTAGTCATTTTAGGTCAACATTGGATCATTCAGAGATCCTCACTGAACTTCTGGAGAGAGTTTGCTGCACTGAAAGTAAAGGGGCTGAATAATTTTGCACCGCACTTTTTTTTTCAGTTTTATTTGTTAAAAAGTTTGAAATAGCCAATGAATTTCGTTCCACTTCATAATTGGGACCCACTTGTTGTTGATTCTTCACAAAAATTACAGTTTTATATCTTTATGTTTGAGGCCTGAAATGTGGCAAAAGGTCGAAACGTTCAAAGGGGCCGAATAACTTTCGCAAGGCACTGTATCTTTGGTTTTGTCATTTCCAACTGGCACTCAGTGACATAACGTCTAATTCCTCTCTCTGGTCTGTCTGTCAGATTGGCTAAAGTGGATCTGGGAAATGATGTGTTCATGAAGTATTGATTTGCTGAGAATTAATAGCGTCAGTCGATTCAGGAAATGTATTTATTTGTGAAACACATTTTAAATAACATACTTTTTAATCTTTGGGATCAAGTCTTTTCAAGTCAAAAGGCTCAAGTCACGAGTCAGTAGAGTAGAGTCTAAAGTCATCAAATTTGTGACTCGAGTCGGACTCGAGGACAATCGAAGAGTTTGGGCATGTAGCACTGTGGCTTAGAGTTAGACCCTCACAAGTATGGTCATGTGTTTTAGAGAGAGTGTGTTCGGAGATATGTTGTCTTTTTAACAACAGTACATTGATGATGTCTCATTCATTCGTGTCCTGATTTGGCTTCTTCTTTCTTTTTCATCACTCACTTAGCAAACCAATCATTCATTTCACTGTTTCGTCTTTTGCAGTATTTCTCAATGTCCTTTCACTGTGTTGCTGTATAAGGTGAATGTCCCCTCGCTCCTCTATGTGTGATTCTTTTAAAGTGTGATTTTTTTTTTTATTTGCCTTTGATATGTTCCCCAGGCTCATCTGTGGCCTTAACTAAACTGTCTGCAGATCTGAGCTGGCTTTGAAGTGCCTCCCCCCCGGCCTCATCTCCTCATACTGCTACACTGAATGCTAATGTGCCTGCCACCTCTAATAGAAGTGCCACACAGTAGCGAGACGGGTGGAAGGATGGGGTATCAACCTGTCAGGACAGTAAGTAAAGACACAATTTCACGCAGACAAAGCGACAGGCTGATGAGGGAGTATGTAAAGGTTACAGAGCTCTCTGCTTTCATACAGCGCTCAAAGTTCTCAAAGTGTCCTGTGGCCAGTTTCACATATTGATTTCATTTGAACAGCGTAGATTTCTCTCTCTGGGAGGGTCTCCGGAGTTTTATATTCGGTTCAGGGTCTGTCACTACAGTCCGCTTTTTTAAGAGTTACAGAAAGTTGTGGATATAGAGGATTTGCTTGGTCCTAGTCCAACTCTTAACCAAATAACCTGGAGACATGCTTTGATATTTCATACTGGTATACCTTCATTGTTGACAAAGTGGGTGGCATTGTTAGAGAATGTGTATTCTTCCTTTCTTTTTGTCCTTTCTTTCTCCGTTTGTATTACTAAAGCTGCTGACCCCTGAACGAGTACATTTTGAGCAGAAAACCAATGTTCCAAACATAATATTTCTCAAATATACATATTCAAACACACATGGATCTTAGATGTATCAGGCTTTTTGAACAAACTGAAGCTGTCGTTTTTCTTGGGAGAACAGTCTCCATGAAATTCGAGAAAGTCCTTCAATCAGATCAACAGTTTATCAGGATTATCTAACACCATCAATGAGCGCACCTGACATGTTGTAATAATCATTCATTGCGCAGGATAACAACGCACAACACAAGTAAGTAGAGGAGGTCAAAGTTGAAGCAGGAATTGGGTCTGCAAATTGTGATGGATGATTACAAAAGTTTGAGTAACATCACCGTTGTTTTCACATTGACATTTGGCTAACCTGGGTACAGAAAAAAATTATTGGTGCGAAACAAAGAGATTTAAATGATCTTGTAATCAACACATCTTGCCTAAAGCAACGAGCATTTTGTCTTCTTCAGATCATGTTTAACCTGCTTTTAAAGGTCCCATGGCATGAAAATTTCACTTTATGAGTTTTTTTTTTTTAACATTAATATGCGTTCCCCCAGCCTGCCTATGGTCCCCCAGTGGCTAGAAATGGCGATAGGTGTAAACAGAGCCCTGGGTATCCTGCTCTGCCTTTGAGAAAATGAAAGCTCAGATGGGCCGATCTGGAATCTTCTCCTTATGAGGTCATAAGGAGAAAGGTTACATCCCCTTTCTCTGCTTTGCCCGCCTAGAGAATTTGGCCCACCCATGAGAGAGAGACATCATGGCTTTCAAACGAGCAAAGTTGCAGTTGGTCAAGGCCACACCCCCCCGTTCCACCTTGCCCCCCCTCTCTCCTCCTCAATAGCTACAGACACAGAAATTGCACATCCTAAGGAAAGCTCATTGTGGGACTGGCTCTAGTGGCTGTAATTCTGCACCAAGGCTGAATTTCGGGAAAGAGACTTCAGATACAGTATTAGGGGACCACTAAGGTCTATATAAAAGCATCCAAAGAGCACCCTGTCATGGGACCTTTAAAGCTTATCACCACTGTAATTCTTTTATCCCTTCTGCAATTCGACGATGGATAAAATCTATTTTTGGATTATTATGTGTCTACTCTCTAGGGTGTAGGCCTATATGTAGCCTTGTGTGCTATGTATGTGTTTTTTGTCAGTAGCTGTTCTTAGCTAATTGCCCCTTGTGGGATTAATAAAGCTGTTGCATTGAAATGAACCTGTGTGATCATCTGACTGCTCGTGTTTCTTACCTTGTCAGACTTCACTTTAATGATGTCAATATGACCAAAACTACAAAAATAAGCCCCAGGTTGTAATAATCCGGAGAAATCTAGTCTTTGTGCTCAGCTATGCTAAACCTTGTCTCAGATCTGTCTCTTTACTGGGCATATAAATATGCCCAGTAAAACTAACCCTGAGACAGCAGGGTGCTGTAAGTACCATATTTCCCAAAATGTTGCAATGATAATACAATCAAAAAAAGAAATATTTAAGAAAATGGCTGACATAAATTGTCCATGTTAAAAATCAGGGAAACATTTTTGTTAAGCACTCTTTAGCACTTAATCCCTCATCCCTGTGGCTCATATCCACTGCATCCTGAGAGCATGAAAAATAGACGATTTCCCTAAGCAAAATGTCACTTTGCAATGGTCAGTGTGATTGAAGTTGGATAAAGCCTTTATCTTCCCATACTCTGTATTCAAAGCCTTGTAGTGATGGCAACATCAGCAGCCTGCTGCTGTTTTGTTCCACTTTTATTTCACGTGTTTCTGTGGTCCTCTTCAAATCTTGTCAGTTACAATGTTTGTCCATTTCAACCCGTTCTCACTCCCACCTCGTCAAATCCTGACACTTGGTCAGTGTCTCTCAGCGTCAGATACCGACGCAAAAATCCCCCTTTTGCATCTGTATGGAACGCACCGGGCAGAACAGCAGCTGTCCCGTTCTTGTCCTGCGTGTCACTGAAAGTTACATTTTCTAACCCCACCCACCACCTTTTCCTGCATGTTGAGAAATGACGCCAAATCGGTCACGAGCCACAGCGTCAAAAAGTGACGCCAAGGTGTCCAGACCAAGCACATCGAAGAATGATGCCAAAGTGGTGCATCTTAAAGCAATACGCCACTGTTTGTTGAAATAAGGCTTATCACGGTCTACCCTGGCTGTAGATAGGTGGGCCAACACATTTTTTGTCTCAATGCAAGTAATTAGGTAGTTTTTTTTGTCTTTTGTTGGCTCACTTTTACTCACAACATGCTAACCGGCAACATAGGATTCCATTCACTATGCTAAGCTAACTAGCGGCGACGCTGCCGGTGTTGCACCGGACTAAAATAATGCATGCACAAAAAATGCGTTGGCCCACCTATCTACAGCTAGGGGAGACCGTGATAAGCCCTATTTCAACAAACGGTGGCATATCCCTTTAATGCCCAGACACACCGACCAGACGGCCGACCCTCGGCAGAAAAGGCAGTTGGGCTGATCAGTCTCTCTGAGTTGGTCAAAAAAGTGCCTCGGAACACACCAAAGCAACGAGATGTAATACGTCTCCATAACAGCAGGCAACGCTAATCTGTATTGTCGCCCAAAAATGAAAACCGGCAGCTGATTGGACGAACGCGTCACGTGGGTCTGGTTTCTCCGGAAATTCAAAGACTTGTTCAGAATACAATCTCATATTGTACTAAAATAGTTCACCGAAACGTGTTTCTGAAAACATTTTAAGCAAGAAATAGGCCACGCAGTTGCTATGTTGTTCAGATCGACAAAGGTCAGTTTAAAAGATTTCCGATAGCCAACAGTGCCCGCTCCATCGATTATACGTGTCAAATCGGCGAAAATGAAGGCCGACGGCACGGAACACACGGAACAGACTCGAGTCACTGACCTTGCCAGACTGTCCGACGGCCGATTATCGGCTCGGTGTGTAGTCACCTTTACTGAGACGTTAAAGGAGACTTTGCTTCTCCAAACAGTCCTGCAGCATGATCTACTTTTCACTGCTAATTTGTATGTTCCAAACCGTTTTGGTTTCAGTATGGCTAAATATATGAATTTGGCAGAGCTTCAGAACAGAACGTGCTACTAAGTCAAAAACAAGGAACAAAGAGGGACGGGATGAAAAACAAACAAAAAAAGTTAAATAATGATGCCAGCTCAACAAAAAGGTTAGTTAGTGTATTTAACTGGCATGAGTCTGCCTGTGTGATATATTTATAACAACCAGCCTCTCTTACTTAACAGCTGCCAACTCTCAGTGATTATGCTACTGCTGTATTTGGCTGGAGACATGATAAAACTCTGTTTAGTAGAGTTTCTTAGATCTTTTAAAGATGTTGATACACCTATGTGTCTTCTTTGACAAGAATACTGCTTGAAAAGCCAGTGAAATTACAAAGTCAATGTGAAACTTTAAGATATTAGTGGATGATATTTCTATTTTGATTCTACATGTAAAAGCTTTAAAAGGCATATGTCATTACTCTCACCATTAGCTGTACAATCATAATGACGTAAAAACATATTTGTACACCTGTGATAATGAGTAAGATGTATTCTTTCTTGGGGGTGCTCAGGTAGCTCACCTGATAGAGCATGTGCCCCATGTACCAAGACTCAGTCCTTAACGCAGGAGCCCAGGATTCGATTCCGTCCTGCAGCCTGTTGCTGAATCTCTTCCCCCTGTCTCTCCCCACTTTTCTGTTTACATCTGTCCAACATGCCCAAAAATGTCTTCTTTAAAAAAAAGGTAGATTATTTTTTTTTGCACTGTGGAAACAACTTCTGTAGTAAGGCAAATAAATACATATTATATACTCTTACTTACTTACTCTTAGATACAATACTCTTTCTCTGAATGTATTTTTAAATGCACAATCAGCAGCACGCAGATGTCTCTGTATAGTTGCTCACATGGTCTTACGACAACCAGTCCTCACTCCCAACTGGTAAAATACTGACGCTTAGTCAGTGTCTCTCAGTGAGATACCGACGCAAAAATCCCCCTTTAGCATCTAAAGCACCGGGCAGAGCAGCAGCTCCATCGCGGCGCTGTAAGATGACAAACACAGGACTTTCATCCAGGAGACCGGGGTTCATATCCCGTTCTTGTCTCACGTGTCCCTGAAACATACCTTTCTAACCCCACCCACCATCTTTCCCTAACCCTAACCGTCCCATTCTTGTGCCGCATGTCAGTTAAACGTACGTCCCGACCCAGAGCGTCAAAAAGTGATCCCAAGAGTCCCGACCAAGCTTTTCTAAATATGACACCAAAGGGCTCGACGCAAGACCCGAGAGCATGAAGTAGTGGTGCCAAGAGTTCCGACACAGAGCGTCAAAAAGTGACTACAGGAGTCCCGACCAAACGCGTCCAAATATGACTCTAAAGGAGTCTTTTTGCGTCAATACCAAACGCCAAAGTCACCTGACCAAGCATTGTTTTTGACTTAATGGGAGTGAGAATGTGTTGCATTTAATCTTAATTCATCTCATTACTTTAGCAAATACATTCATCCTAGAAATCACGCATATTGCCACATACACTGTTGGAGCTATTCATTGTTTTGTTATATTTAATAGTTAAATATGTATTTATTTAATTTCTGTTTTGCTTGAATCATACAGCTACATAAGCTTGTTTATATCATTAGTATTTTTATTTTGGTTATTTTAAGTATCTGCTTGTGCTTTTGTTTTGAAAGTACCACGCAGCCTTAGCCACCAGGTGAAGTCTACATATAGGGGCGAGGGCTGATGGCTTCTTACCAGAGCCTAGAGACGCCATTGTTCCTTTGTTTAAAATGTCTGTTTGCCGAGAACTGGATAAATAAACCTCAGAAAAATGCCATCTCTGCCTGGACAATGAACATTTTTATCTCTGTGTAAGATTCACTCCTTCAGCGCCTCAGTGGCTGTTCGACTTTGAGTTTGTTTTGTTCAATCTGAGGACCAATCGCCACTACATCCACATTTGTTAATTCCCTATAACAACTGGTCCCGTTGAGGTACATGGGGCCTGAAGTGTATCCTGGTCAATGTGAGAGTCGGGGTGAACCCTGAGGCCTGTACTACGAATCAAGATCAACATGCCCTGGATATCTTTCAGTTACCCGACTTCACTAGACCTAACAACCGCGGTCCAGCATAAGCTGTGTCACGACGGTGGTTAACAACTAGTTCAATCAACCCGGGGTTTCCCAGTCCAGCGGTGCGCGCGTTCACATAAAAGAGGCAGTGTTTGAACAGCGCGACCAATCTCAAACATCTACCAGAGCCGCATATTTTACACAAGAAGAGCAAACTATAATTCTACATAAATATGCAGAACACACACATGGTTTTTACAGGCAAAACGCAGTAAGGAAAGCTGGCAAAGAAATAGCGTAAATCACAACGCTTATCGATATCACTTCCCCATCAGTCAGGCACAAGATCTGACCATAATTACACTTGTGCTTTCCATAAACTATCGTTGCTTTAGCCTATTATATTATCAGTTGCAACCCTGGCAGTGGGAAGCGATCATGAGAGAAAATTAAAAATATAATAACATAATTCAAATCGATGTGCGCATTGGCGACACACGGCTCAAGGAGCCGACAAATAGCCTATACGTAATTCCCTCCGCTGCTGGCCTAACCAGAGGCCAGCAGCAAATATTGGCCCATGCACGGGCCCTCAAACAGGTTCATTCACCCATGTCAGACAGAACAGCTTAGTGTAGCTGGGGCTGGCTCGAGTGTGACACTGATAATGCACATGATTGAGCCATCAAGTGTTTTAACATTTATGTCCAGTAAAGGTTTGCCGGGAAAAAGACGTGTGTGCATAACAGGCACGCTGTAATAGGATAGCAATGGTCATGTTATATTGAGAACTTAATGCTTTCTACAGCTTTTAAGAAGAGCCATTAAACATACAGCAGACAGGCAGAGGACTTTCAATTTGCGTGATACAATTACACTTTCTCACCTGTCTATCCTCATCAATCATCACGCTCTTTTCCTCTCCATCTCTCCTTTGCTTCTCTCTTTCATATTTTATTCGCCACTACTCTTCCTCTTTCATCTGAACTTACTAATCAGTGCTCCTCAGTTCTTCCTGAGCAGAATTGCTGCATCTTCGCTACCCTCTGCCATCACTATACTTTGAATTTTCACGTTTCACGCTTCTATTATTATTTTGCTATGAAAATGCTAAACAAAGACAGGGCCATTATCTTCTTGTTTAGTTATTTAAAATTACTTTTTCTGCAGCTTGGACATTTTCACTGTTTAGGAATTCTTTTTTTACGTGAAGGCACGTAAAAAACTTTTTAACAAAACAAAACACATGATGCACAGACCAACATGTTACCTACGTGTTGCTCACGAAGGCAGCGCCGCTAATCATGATTAGCAAATGCTGCTGCTGCTGCTTTTGGAGCAGGAAAATACTTGGCAAGCAGTTCTGGAGTGATACATTTAAAAAGAAGAAAAGAAAGTCTCTAGCACATTCATAGTCTTGGTCCAAAAATGCCACACATGGTGTCAAATGTTCCACAAAAGGGAGGACCTTCCCTTTCAGTCCAAAGGATAAGATCACAGTATGGTTTGGCAGTAATAGAAACCTGCATTTGTGCTTGGTAATAGTTTACATAGCCCTGCTTCAGTTTGATAGTTCCTTGCTCATCTTTTTCAAGGCAAAGTTCTCCAACAGAGTTTGCTGACTTATTTACAGAGAGGTCCTTTACAAATAATGGCCCATGAGCCAAAGAAAAGGATACAGACGTTCTTAGGGGGCTTTCGCACCTGAAAGTCTGCACCAAGGTCCGAACCGAAATTCATGTTTTGATAGTTTGGTTAGTTTTGGTTTGGTTTCACATTGCAATTATGAGAGCGAACTAAAGAACTTTACATGACACGCGTGCATCCTGTCCTCAAGACAGTTCGGTGGGTAGCTTTGCTACTACTCTTTTGCCTTAAAAACGATAGCGTCGCACACCTTTGTATACTGCTGCCGCAGTTTCTTTATTTTCAAGTGGCATTGTTTTCCCATCCTCTCATACCCTCTCTCTCTCATCCTCTCCGAAAATATTTGGAAAGAGTCGGCATTCTTGTGTGTTTTTTCAAGTTGACTTTTAATTATGTCATCAGACCATATTTCAATTAAAAACTTTGTCTCCTCCTCTCCCCATGTGCTACCGCGGCTTATTTTGTTTTGTTGCGTCTTCTTCTCTCGTTTGTATACTTCACTTCGGAACACCGGAACTTCCTGTAAATGGTCAGAAAATGCTTTCAAACTAGAAACCGACCGGGCCATGGTTTGATACGGACCGAGACTACCTCTTTTGGTCGGACCAAATTTCGGCTGGTCGGTCCGGCGGAGGTTTCACACGTGTAATTTTGTTTCGGATCAAATTGAAAAGTCCGAAAGTCTGGACAAAATGCAGTAGGTGTGAAAGCCCCCTTAAATGTCGGGTCTGGTGGTTAAAGTACTGTGCCTGGTGGGGATAGTGTTAACTTACTAACTACAAAATATGGATTTAGTGTTAAGTTATTATGTTTCTCCACTCATTAACAGGGTTTCCTTAAGGCTGTAAACCACCATGGTCAATAGTAATAAATATTCTGTTGAGCCACCTGTATAGTCATTATTTTATATTGATGTTATTTCTTGCTCTTATCCATGGATACCCCATTCATTGATCCACTGTTACTAATATACCACGTGTTTACTTGAGTCTCTTGTCAGCATGTAAGAAAGGGAAGAAAAAAAAAACATTCCTGGCCGTCATATGTCATAGAGTGTGAGACGTGTTGGTGCAGGGTGTTGGCGGTGTGAATATAGTTATTATTACTAACAGTGTTATTGAGGCTATGTTCGTGACAATATACAAAACCCTTATTTTTGCCTCTTTTGTTTTCTCTTTTCCTCACCCGCCCTTCACCTTAAACAAATGTATTATCCACCTCATAACACATTTTTTCCCCTTTGCTGCCTCCTCTAGCACCACTCGTCTTTGTCCATTAGCCCTCCTTCCACTCACAGTGCTGTAAAACATTCTTTCCCGTGCCATTCAAAGTCATTCTTGGCTGTGAGTTCCTTGCCAAGTGCCTATGTAAATGTCAAATCAATGTATCATATTTACACATGGTTGCACAGAGGCCTCTCGCTTGCACTGCTTATTTGTAGGGATTTCCCACAGCTGATGAAGGAAGCATGATATCAGAGCATAGAAATATGTCAAGAGTGTTCCGAGAGTGTCCGTCTGTCCTATCAATTACTTTCCACGTCTGTTCGATGTATTGATCCAGCTCACTTATTCAAAACCCACACACACACTGTTCAATATCTCAGCTTTTATTTTCTTTCACATAACTGGCTGTGATCAGTAAGGATGGAAGTGTTCCTCTACAATGCTGACATGTGGACAGACAGATGACATGCAGATCAATGAACGGTTACTAACACCCAATCGATCTCTTCATCACGTCCTTTCGTGGTCTTCAGAGAGCTGCTCATTACTGCTTTGTTTCTGAATTCAATAGCCTTTTACTCCTCTTTGTTAAAGTGAAGCTACGGCTTTATTTATATACCATACTCAAGTAGCTGTTGAAATCTCTTGAAACAGTATAGCTAAAAATGGCTTCAATGGGTCAAGAAACACCAACATTCAATCAGACTTTAAGCAAATCTGCGAGAGGAAATGAAAAGTAAAGCTATGAGAGAATAACAGAGAATAAGCAAGGGAAAAAAAGAAAATAATAGTTGAATGACCAATGAAAATGATTTCAACGATTTAAACCTAAAATCCAAAGTTTACAAACATGCGTCAAAAGCGAATTTAAACAAATGTGTCTTCAGCTGCTTTTTAAAAGCTTCATCAAAGACTGCAGAACGTAAGACTGTAGGAAGGGCGTTCCATAGGTTTGTAGATCTACATTAAAACTGTGAGAGTTTTAATTAATATGTATTTAATTTATAAACTGAACCACTTATTATATTAATAAGCACATCCATCAGTGTGATTTGTGATAATGAGGCAGATTTATTGAAGCAGAACATGACATGTATTACAAGGTTATAACTCTACAGAACCTTCAATATCTACATCTCCGCCTTTTACCTGTTTCCTATTAGAAACTTTATTTCACAGGCCGTCACAGCAGAGCTTACATGATTCACAGTGATGTTCCAGCCGGCTCAGCTGGGAGTCTGTGTTGGTGTGATGTGTACTTTCTGTACTGCCGGTACTGTAGATCTGGATCACCTCCCTGCTGCTGTGGATCAGCCGGAGTTGTAATACGGCACCCTGGGGGAAATCATGCCATCAAACTCACAGACTGTCATTTTCTCTTCTGTCTCAGCTGCACAAACTGTGTGATACCATTTAGACGCACCACTTCTGGACTACAAATATTGTCAATAATAGGAGGTAAACTCCGGAATAGCTTGCCCCTCCCAATAAGAGAGTGTCCTACATTCAACACCTTTAAAATTCACTTAAAACAGTGGCTCCTAGAAAACCACAGATGCACTCACTTTTAACTGTCACACATGTCATCACCCATACACTTTCACTGTTAAATTGAATGCATTATAGAGGTGGATAAAGACTGTCTTTGTCATCATGTATTTGTTTGCTTGTTTTGTCAATGTATATGTCACCATTATGTGTACCTTTTAATTTATAGTGAATGAGTGTTGTATGTCTCTATGTTAGTCCTATGTCACCTGCCTAGGGACTGCAGATGAAAATTCTGGCATATTTACATGGTGGTTTTTTTATACAACAATGTTCATAAATATGCATGGTCCCTATCAAATAAACCAATAAAATAAAAATAACCACGGTAAGTGGGCTTTCACACCAAGAAAAGCGATCCGTGGATTTTCTGCAGGGTTGTGTGACAATGGCAGTGTCAAGGAAACGGCCCTTTCGTGCGTCGTCCTGTTGTGTTCTTAAACGCCCCAACCAAACACAAATATTTCACAATTGTTTTAAGTCAGATCGTTTAGAGATTTTGACGTTTCCGACTGCACTTGAAGGCAGCGTTATTTCCCAGGAGAAAGAGAGAGAGAAAGAGAAGAGAGGAGCGAGATGTAGGGAGTGCTTCGTTGTTACAGCAAACATTCAGCTCTTAGAGCTTGTGTTTGGTTTTCTTGTGGCAGCGATAGAGGAAGTGATATTTCACGCTTACTGTAGGGGATTCTCACTCCACCTCAACCCATAGCTCAAGTCTGATCTCTGGTTACATGATTGGCCACCGCAGCGTAACGTGTGATTGCGTTTCTCCAAAAGTTGAGTCAGTCTCAAGAAAAATGAAAATGTCACTTAATAGCAACGAGCATTTTGTCTTCTTCAGATCAGGTTTAACCTGCTTTTAAAGGTTCCATGGCATGAAAATTTCACTTTATGAGGTTTTTTAACATTAATATGCATTCCCCCAGCCTGCCTATGGTCCCCCAGTGGCTAGAAATGGCGATAGGTGTAAACCGAGCCCTGGGTCTCCTGCTCTGCCTTTGAGAAAATGAAAGCTCAGATGGGCCGATCTGGAATCTTCTCCTAATGAGGTCATAAGGAGCAAGGTTACCTCCCCTTTCTCTGCTTTGCCCGCCCAGAGAATTTGGCCCACCCATGAGAGACATCATGGCTTTCAAACAAGCAAAGTGGCAGTTGGTCAAGGCCACACCCCCACCCTCCACCTTGTCCCCCCTCTCTCCTCCTCAATAGCTACAGACACAGGAATGGCACATCCTAAGGAAAGCTCATTGTGGGACTGGCTCTATTGGCTGTAAATCTGCACCAAGGCTGAATTTTGTGAAAGAGACTGCGGATACAGTATTAGGGGACCACTAAGGTCTATATAAAAGCATCTAAAGAGCACCATGTCGGGGGACCTTTAAGAACCTTTCCAAGGCTTTTATATAGACCTTTACTCGTTTATATTCACAAACAAATATGCAATTACTCAAGGCACCACAAACGGACTCAGAGTGAACCGCAGTGACCTGTGGTTCTGGGGCCTTTGGCCCTTTTGTCCGATTTACAATCCAGTCTTGACTAGAAGTTGCCACGTTAATTACACAAAAATGGTACTATGCTACTGCAATATGACCGCTACTAGTTACGTTGCAAAGGGAGATTTGTGTTTTAAAGAAGTATTTTTAATTAACATCAAACAGCCATGCAAGAACAGGCTTTGGGGCATTATCAGGAACATTATCAACACATTCATTAATCATTGAAAACAATACAATACATTGATTTTTATTTGCTTCTGTCTTCAAGCATACACAGCAACATTGTGTGTTTGTTCGTTGACATGTGTATTCATGTATTCCTGCAGCCTCTTCTTCAGGATCCTTACTGTTACTGTCGCACTGATGTAGTGTTCCCCACAGCTGTCATATGTGATGTCATAATAATGTCATACACCACTCCAGTCTTCCTCATCCTGTTTTTATGGTGTAGCAGCAGAGATGTTAAGGTGTTGACAGTGAGAGAGTGCTCACTCCTTGTGACTTAAAGGGCCCTATTTTAACGATCTGGATAAATACCGCGGGATAAATGACTCTTGCGCCTGACGCAAATCTAAAATGTGTTGTTCTGAAGTAGCTAGGTGTGGTTTGGGCGTAACGTGCAATAAACCAATCAGAGTGTCAGCTCAATTCAATTCAATTACATTTTATTTATAGTGTCAAATCATAACAGGAATTATCTCAGGACACTTTACAGATAGAGTAGGTCTAGACCACACAAATAATTTACAAGGACCCAACAATTCCAGTGATTCCCCCAAGAGCATGCATGAATGCGTTAGCTCACATTCCCTTTAAGAGCAGGCGTGCTTGTTCAATGGCGGATTGCTATTATTATTATTAATATTTACCTGGCGCACGCCAGTGGGAGATGTCCAGGATGCGGCAAAGTAATAAATGCCCGTCTTGACCGGGTGCCGATGTTGCTGCGGCCTCTCAGGCGCATCTCCTCAAGTCTGAAGAGGATTGCTGCAGCCATGGAGGCTCCAAATGCACCACCTGCTCCTGTTGTGCCCCTTCCTCTTCCCCCCACTCCATCTCCGTCCACCCGCTCCACCAGGAGCGCATTGCCACTCCAGGACCAGATCCCGCCGGAGTGTCCAATCCCACCGTAGTTCAACATCACGTCTCCTTAAGTCCTCTAATATTTCCTCATTTATGTCATCAACACATCCATGATTCATGGAAATGTTGTGTAAAACACAACAAGCCACAAAGAATGCGAAAACTTTTTCTTGCATGCCTCCACAAAGGCCAGTTTAGTTGATAAAAAGATAAAATAAGTGGGAAAGGAAAAGCAAACAATGAAAATCAGCATGTATACATACACATCAAACCACACATTTAAACTATCTCACTTTCTATTAGTAACACATGAATGAAGAGCACGTTTCAGATCAGACTTATTATCTGTGGCTTCCTCAATGTGTGTTGCCCGGCTGGAGAACAGTGTGGTCGTGCTCTCTGTTGCACTCGTCTAATTCCACAAAGTAAATATCAGATTGTTTTTTATAGTGGTTTAGAAGGGAGCCTGAGAAGAATTGAGGAAACGTTATCCCTGGAGTCCCCGCTCTCCCAAAATTGCCTCTCCCTCATGAAATAGTGCACTCATATCGACCCACAGAGAACAGGACACAGTAGCAATCACCAAAGCGCTGTTTGCGTCACCTAATGTGACCTCAGGGTATATTTTCTTTTAATTATGTTTTTGTGGGCATGAACATATGTAATGAATGTTACCAAAGTCTTGTCTTATTAAGCTCACTAATTATTTCCGACTACATGAAAGGTTGCAAACTATTGTTAGGAATTGGTAAGGGTACAGATACAATTATTGGCAATTTATCAAAGATGTTTTTTTATCAATATTAATAAAGTCATGAATATGTGTATTAATAACTTTACCAAATTGACAAACAATCGAAACGGGGCACTACCCTGGAATCAGGGACCAATAACCGAACATAGGTGGTGTTCCCGTTAAAATACAGATCTTAATTAATTTGATTAATTTATCGGGTATCTTTGAAGAAAAAAAAGGAAGGGTGAAATCCGAGCACTTACCTGTTCAACCAGCTGTTACTACAACATATACACAAATAATCACAAACAACTGCTCTTTAAAGTATAATAGAATTTATTTAACTTCCAAATTATTAATTATTGTCAGTAAACCTATATACTTGCTACAAACTACAACAAAAGCAAAAACAAGCAGACATGTGGTGAAAGAAAAATGGCTGCTCCTAGAAGACACACAAAGGCTATTTAACCCCAAGATGGCGGGTAGTGAAGCTTAGTTGCCAGCCTGGTCTCATGGCAGTTTGTGATATGGTCATGTTATTGAAGCTATTGAGTCGTGGACAGGACACGTAAATGTTTTTTTTTTTCTTGTGGTGATTATGAATTTTAAAGCAATGTATTTCAATGGGAAGCATATTTCGTGATCACAGAACGATGACGGTAGCGAGTAGTCTTGATAAGGCGAAAGTCCGCGCAGGGAGGTTGGTCGGGGTGGTGGATGGGTCAAACAACACAGCACTTTCACCCCGGAGACCGGGGGTCGCGTGTGACGATTCCTTTCCCCGTTCTTCTTTTCCTAACCACATGTTGTGTGCCCCTGTGCTCGGGGATCGCGTCCCGCGAGTGGCAGCCAGTCCCGTTGTTGTGGCCGCCGCGTGGTGTTTTGTTTCCCCGTTGTTGTGTGCCCCTGCGCCTGGGGATCGCATCCCACATGTGGCGGTCCGTCCTGTTGTTGTGGCCGTCGTGTGGCGCCTCATTTCCCCGTTATTGCATCCCCCAGAGCAGGTTTGAAAATCCTAACCTGTACACGTTCAAAATTCGTGGCGTGTACACAAAATAAATGTCAAAATCGTGACCTGTACACAAATTAATAAATCAAAATAACGTGACTATTTCACGACCTGGCGTGAGATCGGGTTGTGGTTACACACCACGTAACTATGGGGTAACCCTTAGCTAATCTGTGTATGTGTTAGGTGTAGTGTGTAAAAGCGGAGAGAGAAAGTACATTTTAGAGAAAGAAAAACACTTGGGCTCTTGATTTTTCGAGGTTCTGATAATAACCAATCCTCTCGTTCACTCAGGACTCTGGCTGAACGTGAAGTTATGGCACGGGCCTGAGAAGTTTGCTAACGAGGGGATCTTTGTTATACAAACTCTGGCGGGCTAACAGCTGGCTTCTTCGCGGAGATAATAACCGGAAATAATAATAACCGGACCGCGACGCAACGGTCTCAGTGCGTCGCGACGCTGTGGTCCAAATGACAAACAGAAGGTTTATTTTCTCGCTTAGTACAGTAACTAAGTTCTCCGAAGCGGGAGATAGCAATGTAGCATTACAGTTTCAACAAGCTACATATCAAACACACATATCAACAATGTACAGTCATCCAGTACTTTCACAGCGATAAGTTGGACTCGGTGGTGCCAAATCAGATTAATAGTCAAGACGTGCACCAGTAGCACTTATTAATCGGTCACATTCAATGTCGTAACATAGTTGCAGCATTAACAGCTACTGACATTAATAAACACACATATATTTCTCTGCACAGAAACCTTAAGCCTTCTTACCGTGTTCTTGTTCGTTTGTCCATTGTCCACGGTAAAACAGAACGGGTCCGGAAACACTAGTCAGTCATTTCCCGAAAACTTTTCTCTCCCCAATGGGCAGTGGGGAACAAGTCAATCGACTTCAGAAGAAAAGCGGTGTCCAATGTTGTCCAATTTTATTGAAGAGAAAAGTTTTCTCTTCTGCAGATTTGGTGCTTCAGTATCTCACTAGGATCCCTTGTATCGAAAGATACAGAACAGCTCGCTTGACCAGCGAAAATGATACTATTCAGTTAAAATACAAACTTTTGCGTGCATCCTGTCGCAGCTGGCGCATGCAGTGGAAGACAAGAGAAAATGGGTGATGGGGAGTTTTATAGTTCACGTCACCTGGTACAGACCCCTGGTGCGTTCAGGTTTCTCCAGCCAATTGAAAGAATCAGAGTTTTTGAAGGTGTGAACTACACGTCTGTAGTTTTTAGACCTCCGACCATTTTGAAACCCCCTTCCACGTGGAAGTAACATCTAGGTGTGAGTTTTAGGCTTTCCAAATTACATGAAGGCCTATTTCTTTGTTCAGAAAGTCTTCAGGCCTGCCTGTGGGACACGTGGTCCCCTTTGTCTCAGATGGTAGTGTTTAACCACACTGCTCGGTCCCCAACACTATTTTACATCAGTTATCGCAAAAATGTGCGTCTCAGTTGGGACATTTCTGAATTTCACTACATATTTTTGGACGGGAAATATACGGGCTTGGTGTATTTGGTCAAAATTGCAGTGACCAATTTGTCTGCGTATAATATTTTCTTCAGCGGTGTAATATTTGTTTGAGCTGGGATGTACAGGCATGGCCAAATGAGTGGTGACTGTCAGAAGAAAATCTCTCCCTCTTTCAAATTCTGAAAGCAGTATTATTTAAAGATGATGTAGGATCAAATCTTAGTAAAAAAAAAATAAAGCATTCAAAAGAAATCCCAAATGTATATTTCTGTATGTCTCCACTTAGGCTTGTGTTGTTACCTGGGCAAGATTACCAAGATGCTGAGTGCCTTTAAGGAAGATGGCCAACTGCAATGGAGACATAAATCTGTCTCTAGCTGATTTAAGGTATTGAGAAATAGAAAATGAAAGCTATTGATATAAAAGGAGCTGATATTAGGCCAGACTGCAGATGATATACCTAAAAACATAGTCAGAAGCTCACAGAGCAAACCCCTCCTCTTTTCTGTCTATCTACTTTAATAACTAACATTGCAGTGTCTTACATTCCTGTGTTTAATGTTGAATTTAAAGATCAATAGACCTACCAATCGCAATACAACAGGGACTGCGTACAAATGCAATAAAGCTTCCATACTTTTTTCACTAAAGAAATTGTTCCACCAACGACATAGTGAGTTTAAAAGTAAAAACCTCTTGGGGCAGCCTCTAACTCACCCAAGAGCGTTCGTGCCATGTTGTCTGAGTCCTGCAGTGGCGCAGGGTTTGAATCCACCCTGCTGCCATTTGCTGCGTGTCATCTCCCATCTCTCTCCCCTTTTCATATCTATCCCCTTTCTAATAAAGGGAAAAAGCCCCCCCACCAAAAAAATCTTTAAAAGTCAAAACCTTTAATCGTCTTCTTTCCAGTGTGAAAACACATTCTGACGCATTCGACAGGGAGAAGTGTGTGCATGCATAACAGTAGGCTGAATCTTTCCAATGTGAGTTTTCAAGCCATCAATACAGCTTATACCAAAATGGATTGAATGATGTTTGGATTGAAATATTCAAAAATGACAAAAGCATGAGAATCTGCATTATGTGTAATGTAAGTCACAGATGTGATTTATTGGCAGACAGAAGTGCTGCTATTCTCTACAATGCCCCACAACGCCCGGCATGGCCCCGCTACGCCACGCTATGCCCTGAACTGCTACAACTATTATTTCTAGTCCAAGTTCCACTATCTTTAATGTTACTATTATGATAGTACTATGATGATTATGATTGCCACTGTTCATCATTCCAACTGCTATAATTAATATGAATCATATTTCTCCATATCTGTATATCTGTATCAGTGTCTGTGTCCAAACTGGCAGCGACAGATGCTGCCCACCAAGAGCCTGGATCTGTTCAAGGTTGCTGCCTAAAAGGATGTTTTTCCTCGCCACTGACACACTAATTGCTTGCGCTTGGGGGAATTATTGGAATTGCTGGGTCTTTGTAAAGTGTCCTGAGATAACTATTGTTATGATTTGATACTATAAATAAAATTGAATGTGCTCTTGGGGCATTAATGCAGATAAAATAATTTAATGAAGTATAATATATTTCATACAAAAAATGAAATATTGAGGCATACTATGAGGTTAATGGTGCAACAAGGGCTGTGGCATCACTCTCCCCAGGTGATGCTGCATGGCCTGCAGGTACTGCTGGAGGGTTCTCATTGACAGTATCATTGTCTGAGAGCGGCTGAAGCAATACAGGGATTCCCCCTTGCGGGGAAAACTCTTTAGCTTACATTACATGACGTATTTTTGTAGGCCACCCGATGGTTAGCATCGCATCGCGCTGGTTCCCTCGGCAAAAAGCCAATGGGAATTTTCCATTGGTTTGTTATCAAGACGCTCTGCAGCAAACAAATGTTCATGATGCATACACATTTTGTTCAGCAAGATCATCTTCCTGACTGAAGACCACTTTTATGATTGTTTAAGTGTAAATGTAATCGCCAGCCTACTACACCTACTCCACGGTCGCATGACTACGTCACCACCACTAACCCTAACCCCTATTTTCGACCGGGCATCTCGCTGCCATTCAAGTCAATGCTTGAGCCGTGCCAGGTATATTTTCACGCAAGCCGCGGGGGATTTGGACAGCCGGACAGGAAGTGAAACAGCGAGACTATCCAGTCAATTCACCAAAAGACACCTAATAATATCGTTTGTCTCCTCTACAACACCATGGACTAGAAGACATTCATCTTGGAGGTGGAAAAACATAATGCACTGTCACAGATCTTTTTTATAAAGACAACACCAAGAAAGAGAAGGCATGGAGTGTGTGGAGCTAATTTTCTGCTTTGATAGGATAGGCGCTCACACTGACACACACACACACACACACACACACACACACACACATCCACCTGTGCCCCTGCCTTCCTGGGCGCGCATCCCGTGCATGCGCCTGCCGCCGTGCGCGTCGCTCCTCCTTGTGAATCCTAAATTGCGGGCTGAGCCGCAGAGCTGGATGGCATCGCAGGGTGTCCGGTGCCAGACTGGAGCAAAGAGCACTATAGGAGCCGTTAGCGCGGATACTACTGTCCACCGGCCTGGGAGTGCACCATCCCTTTATGTAAGGGATAATGTAGAGCGAGGCGGTTGTTATAGCGAATACAACCCCGACAGGGTGATCAGGACCCCGACCCGAAGCGGAGGGGTCTTGAATCAGCCTGAAGGGGTTGTATTCGCTATAACAACCGCCTCGCTCTACATTATCCCGCTTATTACATGGATACTTACCAAATAAATCAATAATTTGACTAATAACTTGACAAAATATTGATTTAAATGGGAGTTTATTGATTTAAATACGATTGTAGAGAAAATAGTCCGTTCCGTCTCTACGGTTGGAATCCTGCGTCCATAGCAACGTAAACTCTGTAGCTTTTTAATGCAACCCTTCGTCTATTAGCTACTCAACACCACCTTAGGGGCTGTGGTAGTAGCCGTATATTTTATAGGGTGTTGCCGTGGTGGACAAATGACCCAGTTGCTGTTTTAATCACTGCAGGAATTGACACATTAGCTGAAGCATTGTAGTGTGCTAGCGGGCTATCGGCTGCTCTAATTCACATTAAACTGAACATTTCCGTTGACGGTGAAGTGAGACACGGTGAATGGCTTCTTCGGGAATATTTATGTGGACGTTTATGTCCTCATTCATCTCGTTTCCTTTTTGCACAGCCGCTGCATGTTGACACACCTGTAAGTTAACGTTAAACTAGTTGCAATGTAAGCTAACTAATTAGCGTTGTTGTCCCTACGGCTGTTACTGCATAGCGATCATAGACCGTATATAACGATGTAGAGATCATAGACGGTATAGAAAGATACTAGCGATAGACGCTCATCAGATGTGCTGTCATTGCTTGAATTGGAGGACAGAAGTTGCTCCACGTTTCCCCACTTTTTGCCACAGCTGATAGGCTAAATTATCCGGACTTCTTTCAGCGGATTGATTGATAGCTGTCCTCCAGAGTGAACAGTGTCCATGGCAACGCTCTGCTTTTGCATGGCAACGGTGTGTTATCCTTAGCAGCGGTCTGTTATCAAGAAATAACAGACCGCATTCTACATTAGAATTCAACCAAGCCATGTAATAACACTATTTAATCACTGTTCTGTTTTATCAACATTTCATTCCTTTGAAGACATTTGGCAGAGCAGCATTGGCTTTTTTTCTTCACCAAGTTGGATTGCTTTCGTTGACTTCTACTATCTAGCCTACTTTTAGTTCTCAACACAGAGTCTGTTTCAGCCCCCTTCCCTTTCCCCTTCTCACACAGCTTCTGTGCATGGCACCTTCTAGATAATAGAAAACCACTTCGCGGTGCAGGGGATTTTCTTTTTTTTTTGTAAGTGCTTGTGCCGCCCCCCAAAAAAACGCTATTGCTAGCCAGACCTTCCTTTGGGTTAACTCTGGGTTAGGACCTAACCTGCTCAAGGGCAGGTTTTCTTCAACAAACCGCCACTTCCTCTCTGTCTCCTCCTCTCCTGCAGACCCGTCTGACATACCGTCCTCATTCATTCACAGTCAATATCAAAGCACTTATGAAAGCTACATCTGCAGAGGTTTAAGTCGGGAGAAGGACAAAATCACACTTTATAACTTCACTTTATTACCAAATCTTCTCTACTGTTTTTATTGCACACACCATTTATTTCTTTAAACAGCAGCCTCTGCCCTAACATTTAAATATTACACATCCTGGAGGTGTGAATGAGAAGAGCATTAGTCCGTCACTGTTTTACAGAACAATTCCTCTGTTACATTCCTCACTGCTGCTTCACAGAATGAAGCTATTAGCTCTACATTCATTTTCTCAAATGAAAAGAGGCCAACAAGTGGACATAATACAGTTCAATTACTGCTCATTTATATTTTCAATTATATTTAAAAGCTACTTTAGCCTAATGGCTGACATGTGTGGAGCTGAGACTTCCTCAATGAAGTTTAATTATTTTATACACAATTACCAATTTGTGTGGTCACATTACTGTCCTGTTATTGTAATGAAGGTCACAGCATATGTAGGAAAGACATAAATGAAGGAAAAGAGGAGGGTTTTTAATCTATGTAAAAGACCACATCAAGTGTAAACAGATAGACATACACAATAAGCTGGAAACAGAAATGAAATGTTTGGCAACTGTAACACTTCAAATGTCATTAATATTGGTTGGCATGTATCGACTGCCATCTTCCGATGTTACTTTTCATAACTCTTTGAGGAAATGTTAAAGGAATTAAACTAGGGCTGTCAGCGATTAAAGCGCCCATATTATGCTCATTTTCAGGTTCATAATTGTATTTTAAGGTTGTACCAGAATAGGTTTACATGGTTTAATTTTCAAAAAACACCATATTTTTGTTGTAGCCTACTGCACAGCTCTCTCTCACTGCTGCAGATCCTCTTTTCGCCTGGTTTCGGTTTTAGCTACAGAGTGAGACCTCTTTTCTTCTTCTTCTTCTGTACTATCTTTGATTGCACTCGCACATGCGCAATAGCTCCGATGTAGAGCATGTCAGCTAGCTAGCTCCATAGACAGTAAAAGACAGGCTGTTTCTCCAACTTCGGTCAGTTACAAGGCAGGATTAGCTGGGAGACTTCTAAATGAGGGCGCACATGTAAGTAGTTCTTTTGTAGAGTATGGTGAACTTGTGAGTGTTGTAGCAATGCTTGGCTATTGAGAACAAGGTAGCATGCTAAGGCTAACGCTACGAGCTAACGGTTGTGATTAGCAAGCTCGTTTCGGCTTGTGACGTCACAAGTCGGGCCGATTTTGAACAGCTCACCAGGAGACTGAACACAGTACACATTCAGAAACCGTATCTCACTCAAAACAGCATGGATTAATGGAAGTTTTTATGTGTGTGGAAGCACCAGAGACACAAAAGAACACCCCAAATCACAGAAAAAGTATTTTTTCATAATATGTGCATTTTAATAGCATAACGCGTTAATATTTTTTTATTAATCGCATGCCGCCATTTATTAATTTATTTTCACTTCACTCGGCTACTATTTTGACCCTTTGCCACACCTTTACTTATCATCAAGTTGCCATACTTCGAAAGTAGAAAAAAATAAAAGTTACAACTGTCATACAATCATAATATTATATAATTATAATTATCCTAATACAATTGTTGCGATAATAATCTATTAACATGGGATGAAAATGAAATTGCAAAGTCTTTTAATATGTATTTTAAAGATTCAGTAGATTCAGTTATATCATCCTGATTTATCTCTAACTGAGGTTTCTGATCAGGAAGTAATGAACATTTTAAAAGGTCTATATATAGAGATATATGGGATGGCCTGCTGCTTGATGAAGAGGAATGCCACAATCCTGTCTTCCCCACTTACACAGTTGATACGTAGATCTATTAGGGAAGCAACTTTAGCTGATAGTTTAAAAGCTGGGAGATCAGTCTGAGTTGGCAAACTATAGACTAGTGAGCACCTTTCCAATAATATTGAAGTTGATTGAAAAAGTGGTGGCTAAGCAGCCATTTGAATTATATTCACCACTATCTGAATCCAATGCAGTCTGGTTTTAGATCACAACACTCAACAGAAACAGTGTGACAATGATATTGTCCCATTTTTCATATGGTCTCAGCAACACATTCTCACTCCCATTGCATGAAGAAGGGATATTTAGACGCGATTGGTCGGGACCCTTGGCGTCACTATTTGACGCTCTCGGGACTTGCGCCTGGCTCTTTGGTGTCATATTTGGACGCGCTTGGTCGGGACTCTTGGCGTCACTTTTTGAAGCTCTGGGCCGGGACGTACATTTAACTGGCATGCGGCACAAGAACGGGACAGTTAGGGTTAGGAAAAGATGGTGGGTGGGTTTGTGGGTTACAAAATGTACTACTGTTTGTTTGTTTATGTTTGCACCAATCACCCGAAGCAAATTCTACCTAGGGTAAGTACTGTGGCAATAAACTCCTTTCTGATTCTGATTCTGTTTAAGTAACGGTTGTTAATAAGATTTAAGTCTTCCGTAGGAACCAATGGGCTTGGAGCCACCTACAGTGGAGGGAAGTCTGAAAGTACTGAGTACTGAGAGACAAACTAAAACAATGTTGGTATGGGTCTTTTCATGACCGAAAAATATAGAATCCTCCACATTCTCCTTCAATTTACAGTATGACATCACTTGGTCTTTTTGCACAGCACAAGCTTTTTAAGAGCTGCTTACAAGTATTTAAACACACAATTTATAAAGTCACACGGAGCTGAATTAGATTCTCCCAATGAAGTCATAATCATACCGCTGATAAAGCCTCTCTTGTCCTTACTGCTGAACAGGATTTTAATACAAAAGCCTACTGCAGAATTATACTGATCACAATGGAAGTGTCCTCAAAATGCACACAGAACTCTCCAGGATATTTCCTTTTGTTGCTTTGTGTCTTTATTTACTGTAAAGTTTCATTTGTTCTCCACCTTACAGAACATCTCTGACGTTGGCCTCTTTTTGTTCCCCTGTTCCTTTTTTTCTGTCTCCAGTCAATTTGATTCATTACAACTGGCCCACTTCTCTCTCTACACACACACACACACACTCACACACACAGATAATATGATGATAATCTAACCATTTTGATGGGGAATCCTGGAGACGTGGAGACAATAGAATTGTAATGTTGCGTGTAATACAGCAATTCAGAGCTGCCACTGTGTACATGCTTATACAAACATGCATATATTTGAGCCTGTCTCTAATCCTCATATATGTATTTGTGCCTGTGTTGCCTTTTTTTCTTTTATTGGAGAAGCAGAAAAGGGAAGATAACACCTCCCTCACTTTGTTTTAAAATGTTCTATGAAAATGTTAAACCCTGCTTTCATGCTTTATTCAGTTGAGTGTTGTTGACAACACTGAGTTCTCATAACGCGTCTCTTTACCTCCATCAACCACCAATATCTCGTTATGTGTGATGTGCAATTAAACTGAACAAAGTCATGGATCTGTTGCACTGAAATCCTCCAGGGACAAGCTCATATTACATCTAAAACAAATGCTTAACTAATTAAAGATGCAAATGTCATTGCCTCTGCGAAGTGTGTAATCTTATTAAACTGCAGTGACATCAGGGGAAAACACCAAGCAGCTCGAAACATTCCGTATCAATTAAGCTCATGGGAATGGGAACTGTGATTGAGGTCAGTGGCTAAATGGATCAAAAACATACAGTATGTTCTAAAACTATTGGCTCTCCTCAGTTTTAGTAGGAAATGGATTACACTAAATGGTGTCTTATTGTACAACCTCTCACATTTTCTCTGCAGTTACTGGAGCAGCAGTAGCTCAGTGCATGGGGACTTGGCTTGGGAACCGGAGGGTGGCCAGGTTAAGTCCCACATGGACCAAGTACTGGAGCTGGGAGAGGTGCCAGTTCGCTCCTGGGCAGTGCTGGGTGGCACCTGACCATGGGCAGCCCCATCATCGAGGATTAACATAATAATTCTTCTAACCCTAACCCTTCTTTTAATGATCTCCAATACCATTACTCTGTTAGGTTACGTTGGCCGGGTGTACTCCCAACTCGTAAAATCCTGACGCTTGGTCTCTCAGCGTCAGATGCCGACGCAAAAATCACCCTTTAGCGTCTGTATGGAACGCACCGGGCAGAGCAGCAGCTCGACCGCTGCGCTGTAAGATTACGTAGTGTTACAGTAAGAGAGACGAGAACGGTAGAGAGTAGTATGAAAGACCGAAAATCTGTGAGGAGACAGGTTGGAGGGGTGGATGGGTCAAACAACACAGGACTTTCACCCAGGAGACCGGGGTTCATGTCCCGTTCTTGTCCCGCGTGTCACTGAAACGTACATTTTGTAGCCCCACCCACCATCTTTTCCTAAACCTAACTGTCCCGTTCTTGTGCTGCACGTCAATTAAACGTACGTCCCGACCCAGAGCGTCAAAAAGTGACGCCAAGAGTCTCGACCAAGAGCGTCTAAACATGACGCCAAAGGAGACTTTTTGCGTCAATATCAAACGCCAAAGGCACCTGACCAAGCGTTGCTTTTTAATGCGATGGGTGTGAGAATGTGTTGGCATTGCAGCTGTCAGTGTGGGCTGCTCCTCTTCACTTACAACCTGTGGCTTATATACCTTCTTCATCTTTATCTTCAACTCTGGTGGTTAAGTTCTTGGATGTGCTTTTGTTCATTGAAAACGCAGTTTCTTGCTTTCTTGGTTCAACCACCCCATATAAAGAACTAAATAGGGTGTCAGTGTCTTCCTAAACAATTCATATGATCATCCTACAAATTATTCATATAAGTGTTCTGCCATTAACGTGATCATTCTCTGTAGGTCTCCATCGCCTTCTGCATCGCCTCCCACCGTCAGCCTTTCGAATCGCTTCGGCGTTTTGTCAGAGCTGGCGGCTGGTGGATCGGGATCATGCCCGAGAACTGGTGCTGCTGGAGCCTCTGTGCGGTCGGCAGCTGGTGGAGTGGCTGTCGCGGTCTGTACGACCCTCCCGGTCTCGGATGCTGCGGTTCCCCGTGGTCGCGGATCAGCCCTCCCGGTGGCTGCTGTGGTTCCCCACGATTCAACATCTCCAGAGCCGGCTGGTCAGCTGTCGTCACGGGAGAAGACTGCTGCCTCTCGTCGGAAGCTACTAAGAGATGCGGTGTTCAGACAATCTGGTGGCCGCCGCTGCCTGGGCCGCTCAAACACCAACGTACTCCAACAGAGTAAGTATTCTTCCTTTCCTTGTACATCGGAAATTGTTACTGACTGTTCTCTTCCTATCACCGGCCATTCACAATCCTCCGCTCCCCGACCACTTTTCCCTCCAAACACAATAATTATCGGTGATTCATTCTGCCGACGCATGCGATTTTTTAATGCGACCACACACTGTTTTCCAGGAGCTAAGGTTGCAGATATCCATGATAAAATTGTGGACCTGATACCCTCACTTTCAACAACAATCAAGCGCATTGTGGTCCACTGTGGATATAATGACATGTCCTACCGTGAAAATGAACGCACAAAGAAAGATTTTAACACTCTGATTGACGTTTTAAAGAGTACTGGGAAATCGTTTTTCATTTTGGGCCCACTTCCCTCTCTAGGTCGTGGAAAAGACCTTTTTAGCAGACTTCTTGGCCTCAACACCTGGCTTCAGACTGCCTGCAATCTTCACCACATAGGGTTCATTGACAATTTCAATCTTTTTTGGGAACGTGGCGCTCTGTTCAGCAGGGATGGAATTCATCCGAACGCACGGGGCAACCAGATGCTGTGTAGAAATATACAGCATGTCCTGCAAACGCAGTGGAATGACTGACGGTTTACCTCCCGAAAAAACACGCTCAAACACAATTCCCAGATGCACTCTTCCATAACCTCCTCCTCGTCTAAAACAACGTCTCCAAGTCCACAAAACAGCTATATCATCCCGGTTATTATTAACAACAGACCACACAAAGTGGTGAAGCTGCAATACAATAAAACACATTCAACTGCTAATATAGTAAATTTAGCTGCATTCCCCGTCATCTACAGCCGCCCGCATAAGAAATGAGGCAGATATCTGCCTCAACACACTAACACTAGCTTTATTAAATGTCAGATCCTTAGCAGGAAAATCATTTTTTATCAATGATTTTATTATTCAACATAATCTTGATTTTATGTTTTTAACTGAAACCTGGTTGGATCAGAATAACAGCGCTGCTGTCCTCATCGAGTCAGCTCCCCCTGGCTTCATTTTTATGAATGAGAGTAGAGTTCATAAGAGAGGAGGCGGGGTCGCTATTTTGTTTAAAAACTCATTCATATGTACGCAATTATCCGTTGGAAATTTTGCTTCCTTTGAGTATGTGGCTCTTCAGTTAAGGTCCACTAATAGAGCTATATTTATAAATATCTACAGACCACCCAAGTACTGTGCAGCCTTTTTTGATGATTTTGTTGAACTACTGTCTATGATCTGTGTTGACTTCGACTGTATAATTGTTACGGGTGATTTCAACATTCATGTCGACAACCCTGAGGATAGAGGTACAAAGGAATTGTATTGTATCTTTGATAATTATGGACTCACTCAACATGTGACTACAGCCACACACAACAAAGGTCACATCTTGGACTTAATTATTTCTAAAGGCTTGAACATTTCCAAAGTTGTGGTGAATATTGCTCTTTCTGATCATTCATGTGTGTTTTTTAATAGCTCTATAACTGTGAAAAAAACTGTTCATACAGAGGTAATCAGAAAACGATACATCACTGAAAGCATCAGTGAAAAATTCATTCAGCTTTTCTCGTCCACAACTGCCCCCTCTGGAGCCTCAGCAACCGAACTTCTAGATAATTTCAACTGTAGAATATCAACTATTATTGACACCATTGCTCCCGTTAAGGTCAAAATCATCTCTAGCAAGAAAAAATCTCCATGGAGAAATGTCGCACCTGTAAGATTAGAAAAAAGAGAGTGTCGAAAAGCTGAACGCAGGTGGCGAAAAACAAACCTACAGGTCCATTATGAAATCTATAAAGACAGACTTTGTATTTTTAATGTGGTACTGAGAAATGCAAGGCGGACGTTCTTCTCTGAAATTATTTCAAAAAACTCTAATAATTCACGTGCTCTATTTGCTACTGTCGATAGGTTATCAAACCCTCCAGTACCAGTAGCATCTGACTTTTTGTCCACCGAAGCTTGCAATAACTTTGCAATCTTCTTTAGTAAAAACATTCAGAAAATTAGACTTACAGTCAGTGCATCCGTATCAGGTACAGGATATGTGCTGTCTCAATGCTTAAGCAAAACAAGTCCTCATATGACACAATTTCAAACGATTCACCAAGGTCAACTGGCGGAGTTTATACAAAATTTGAAAACCTCTTCCTGTTGCCTTGATATTTTACCAACTGGCTTTTTAAAAATGTTTCGAATTGTTTGGTCTCAGATCTTTTACAAATTGTAAACATGTCTCTTCAAACAGGCATCTTCCCACAGGCATTAAAAATTGCAGTAATCAAGCCACTCTTAAAAAAGAATAACCTAGATACATCACTTATGGACAACTATAGGCCTATATCAAACCTCCCATTCTTAAGTAAAATTATTGAAAAAGCGGTTTTTCAACAAATAAACCTTTTATTGTCCCAAAAGAATATTTTGGATCCCTTACAGTTGGGTTTTCGGCCACATCATAGCACTGAGACAGCTCTTCTGAAAATCTTTAATGATATCCACCTAAGCACAGATAGTGGCAGAACAACAGTCTTAGTTTTACTAGATCTCAGCGCTGCATTTGACACCGTTGACCACGACATATTATTAAATAGACTGGAAAACTGGGTAGGCCTTTCTGGAACAGTACTACAGTGGTTTGAATCCTATTTAAAAAATAGAAATTACTATGTGTCAATAGGTAACTATGCATCTGAGCGTACAAGTTTGACATGTGGAGTTCCCCAAGGCTCCATCCTGGGGCCTCTACTGTTTAATATATACATGCTGCCCCTAGCTAAAATCATGGAAAACAACAACATAAACTATCACAGCTATGCGGACGATACACAGATTTATATAACCTTGTCACCCGGAGACTACAGTCCAATACAACACCTGGCCAGGTGCATTGAATAAATCAACGAATGGATGTGCCAGAATTTCCTAAAATTAAATGAAGATAAAACGGAGGTGATCATTTTTGGACCTAAAAATGAACGATTAAAAGTAAATGCTCATCTTCAATCAACAATGTTAAAAACAACAGACAAAACAAGAAATCTTGGCATAATTATGGACTCTGACCTGAATTTTAACAGTCACATTAGGTCAGTAACAAAATCTGCCTATTATCATCTTAAAAATATAGCAAGGGTAAAAGGACTTATGTGCCAACAGGATTTAGAAAAACTTATCCATGCTTTCATTTTCAGTAGACTTGACTACTGCAACGGCGTTTTTACAGGTATTCATAAAAAGTCTATTAAACAGCTGCAGCTGATTCAGAACGCTGCTGCACGCGTCCTTACCAACACCAAAAAAATAGATCACATCACTCCAGTTCTGAAGTCCTTACACTGGCTTCCTGTGCATCAAAGAATAGATTTCAAAATACTCATGTTAGTTTATAAGTCACTAAACGGTTTAGGACCAATTTACCTATCAAATCTGCTACTACACTATGAGCCGTTGAGATCCTTGAGATCATCAGGGACGGGCCTGCTCGCCATACCCAGAGTCGGAACAAAAAAGGGGGAAGCTGCGTTCAGCTTCTATGGTCCCTACATCTGGAACAAACTACCGCAAAACTGTAGGTCGGCTCCTAATCTCAGCTCTTTTAAATCAAGGCTGAAGACCTTTCTTTTTAACACTGCCTTTTCTTAATTCATTTTTGTATTTAAATTTTATTTTTTTATTCATTTATTTTATTATATAACTGTTTCTTCATCTGTTACCAATTTGTATGATATTTTTAACTGTTTTTATGTCTTGTGTAAAGCACTTTGAATCGCATTGCTGCTGAATTGTGCTATAGAAATAAGGTTGCCTTGCCTTGCCTAGGTTCATCACTACGAGACCCTTTTCACATTGTTATCACAGCATTGTTCTTATCTTCATTCCAAATTACTTTGATCAGTAACCACATTCCAGGAACAACATGATGTGTTGAGTGGGCTTGGTAGCAACACCAATGGTAAAACAACCGTGTTGCTTTTTTACTCAACTGAACACTTCACAATAACATTACACTTCCTGAGGTAACACCAAATATTCAACAATATTCCCACATTACCCTGAAACACACCATGACAAAACATAGCACTGAAAATGATTGAATAAAAAATGTTAAAATCACACATGTTAATATTGTCCCACCTGCATTTTGAATGCTTCCCACCCAGCGTCTGTGGCTCAGGGGGTGGCTAACCCTAACCCCAACGGCGTTTTAACCCAAACCTAACCCTAATCACTGGGTTGACCGTACAATCCCTGGCTCCTCCTGTCCATATGTCGAAGTTTCCTTAAGCAAGACACTGAATCCCAAGTTGCTCCAGTTGGGCAGGCCAGCGCCTTGCATGTCAGCTCTGTATGAATGGGTGAATGAGAGGCAAAATTGTAAAGTGCTTTGTCCGGTAAGGTAGAAAGGATCTATATAAATGCAGTCCATTTGCCATTTACGCCATTGCTTGTGTCTCATATAAATGTTAAAGAAAATCAATAACAATATCAGTGCCTATCAGTACTTGTCTGTCTTACAACCGCTTACTTCACTCTCCTCCCAAACAGACCCTGAACGTGATTCTGTAATAACTCATCAGAGAATCTCGAACTTTGCCACCCAGCCCCAGTTTGTGTCTGTCGTGCATAAGCGTTACATTCAAGTCACAGAGCTAAGCAGCCAGTTTACAAATAAAGAAATACATTACATTAGATTTTTTTTTTCACCACATTTCCTAAATTGTCCTAATCAGTGAGTAGAGTGTGCATGCATATGTGTCCTTCTTATTATCCCCATTTTATATTCAGGTGGAAATAGGGCTAGATGATGTGATAAAAGCTGATGGAAACATAATAAACAGCACGGTTGCAGGCCCTCCCTCACTTCTTCTTCTTGTTTTATTTCTGGCAGTGTGAATGCAACATCAGCATATTGCTGCTGCCCACTTTTTCCATTCCTCCACTGCACCAAAAAGAAAGAATAAAGAATCCAAACACACCACGTGGTGCGTGTCGACACGGGACACAAATCCATTCTTTGAAATAACATGTAAATGTCATATAAGGTGAAAGTGTTGTAATGATGTAACGATGTCTTTTGAAAACTCTGTCTTGTAACTGTGTGTGTGTGTGTGTGCGCGCGCATTTGTTTATGCAGGAGGTTGTGCACGAGGTCCACACAGTGCAGAGGAGTGGGCAGCCTGCAGGTTCAGTGGGATCTTATTACCATTCACATGGATTAACCAGCATCAAACAGTCACCTATGAGGCCTCATTTAGCATGCAGATGTATGAGGGGAGACTTGAATCAACATGTTCCGCAGATGAATGACAGTGTTTGTGTGTGTGTGTGTATCAAACCTCTGATGGAATATTTAGCTTTGCAGACCTTTGACTAGTTTTGATTCCGTCTCTTTACTATGGAGACAGTCGTAGAAGTGTGGGCGCCAGTGATATCTTTCCTTGAGGGCTCCCATCAGCCACTCTGAAAAAGCTTCTCACACTCAACCTCCTTCCCACACACACACACACACACACACACACACACACACACACACACACACACACACACACGCCTGTAGCCTTTGCTTAATGCTAATTTGGCCGGTGGCAACCTTGCTGATTGGGTCATTAGTTGCTCCCTAACGTCCTGTCAGAGGTTTCATTTCCTGTGCCCTCTGTGGGTTAATGAGGTGTACAGTGGGGGGAGCGCAGGGTGGGCTGTTGGGACACTTTATTCTGCCAGTGTTTCCTCTTCAGCTGGGCTTCATTTGCATGGCAGGAGGAGACAAGCTCCTGAACAGCGGGGAGTCTCCCCTAGCAGTGCCCAGAGAATGAAAAGCCAGCAGAGAATAGATGATTTGGGCCAATTAGGCCATCCGAAGGGCTACGAGACAGCGGCAGTTAGGAAGTCTTAACGGGAGAAGAAGGTGTTCATTTACACAAACGGGAGTACACAAATATATAAGCACAGAGGAATTAAAAAAAAACGATCCCCCAAGACACCCTGTGGCACACAGTTAACTCATTTCCATGTGTGACTGCCAAGGCACAGAGCAGAGATTAAAGGAACAGTGCAAAGGAACTTTTTTGCTTTCTAACACTGTAATCTTATGTTTGTGATTGAAGTACCAGTCTGAAACTAATTTCCTAAATTAAATGTCATCAATAATGTAACAAAGGTATTTCATTTGGATTTTGAGGGGGGAAATAATGGATTGACGTTTTAAGGGGTAAATACGCCATGACATTGATTAAATAACACAAAAGCCCTCACCTGATTTGTCCCTTAAAAGCGGCCTTTATTTTTAGATTTAGGGGGACATTCATATGTAATACATTTGAATACAGGTAAGACATTTAAAACCACTAAATCATTATGCATTATTTTAGCCAATAATATCAATGTAAATAAGATTTTAGTGGGAATTTAAGGGGATTAAAAAATGTTTAAACCATAAACTCTAACATATTGAGGTATTTTAACAGATTATCTGCACAGTTTAAAGTGTTTTCAGGAGTTATGAGAGAGCATGACATAACATGAGAACTATCATTCAATACCTTTACTTTGCAATTAAGGTCAACATTTAGGGGTGGCTTTAAACCCCTTTTGTCCGCTGGTTGGGTACACCAGACTCCCACAGACACAACATGCCCCGCAGCATCTCTATTGAAGGCACAGCACGAGTGTTTCCTTAAACATTTCTGTAATGGATGGTTGGTCTCACTCCATGTATTGATTTAATAAACAAGCAGCATCGCCTTATATTCAGTGCTGTGGCTGACAGGAAGATGGTGTAGTGGGTTGAGAGTGGGGGTGATGTGGTCACCCCCTCTGCTCCCTGACAGAGCTCTGGCAGCTGCATTTTCAATACGCTGAAGCTTTTTGATGGTCTGTTTGGGGAGCCTGTTAAAGACCATTGCAGTGGTCAGTCCCGCTGTGTTTAAAATAAAATCCTGAATGAGTTTTTGACATGAAGTCCCTGAGTTTCACTATATTTGTAAGATGATAAAAAGCTGAACATGTTACTGCAGGGGCAGCTGTGGCTAAGTGGTAGAGAGTTCACCTGCCAATCGGAAGGTTGGTGGTTCAATCCCTGGCCCTGCAGTTCCATGCCGAAGTGTACTGGGGCAAGACACTGAACCCCGTGTTGCCCCCGATGCTGGACGAAAATGTGTGTGAATGTTTATCTGATGAGCAGGTGGCACCTTGTTTGCAGCCTCGGCCACAGTGTGTGAACGGTGTGTTAAAGTGCTTTGAGTAGTCGTTAAGACTAGAAAAGCGCTATATAAAAACAGTCCATTTAAATTTACTGATGGTGGCTATTTAGACTGTAACGCCAAGGGCTGCACCAAGTCATACAGGTCGAATTTAATATTTGGGAAGTTTGTGATCGTTAAAAATATAACATGTACGGTACAGATGAAGACATCCATTTTGGTTGGTTATCGCATAATACATGTACTGTTGCATTCAAGTGCATCTTCTGCATTTTGTAATAACTACTGTAATATGTAATCATTTATTACAAAATGCTGGGAAATGTATTACATGTTGCGTTCAAGCTGAGTATTACAAAATGTTGACTAGTGAAGGTATAATGTATCAGATTTTTTGCATTTTAGGCCTTTATTTGTGACAGCTTAGACATAAAAGGGTAGCGAGAGCAGGAATGACATGCAGCAAAGGGCCACAGGTCAGAATCGAACCCACAGCCACTGTGTCGAGGACTGAGTCTTTGTATATGGGCACTCGCTCTACCAGGTGAGCTACCCAGGTGCCCTAATGTATTAGATTTTGTTGAGTTATTGCACAATATGTTGTTACAAAGCCAAATAATATATAGTTAATAGTTTACTCTAAATCCTGCGCATAACCAAACATTGTCTTTTTTACATTTGTGTGTCTGTTTAACATCACACTAAAGGTGCTTGTAGGTGCATTACTGAGCTCTGGACACTGCGGCTAGCTGTTTCTTTATGCTAAGCTAGGCTAACTAGCTCCTGACTCCAGCTCATGAGATTGACATCCATCTCACTCTCTCTATAAAGAAATCGAATAAGCACATTTCCTACAATGCAGAACCATTCCTTCATGAAGAGTTTGGCTGGTATACAAACAGCGGGTGTTCACTTTCTGTGGACACAAGTTGCTCTGATATTCCATTTTCAGAGAATGGCGAGGAAAGTAAAAAAATTAAAAATCAGGATTCCATCTGCTCCTCAGCTACAGGAAGAAGCAGCATCCACCTTTCCTGAAGATTAGACCTCTCATCTCATCATTTACACACTGTGCTGCTGACTGTAATGGGCTGTAATTATGTGACGACCAAAAGCAGTGACAACATTACACTAAATCGTATCACTTTGACTGTTTGCAGTGCACATTCTGTTTGGGGGGTCTGCTAAAAATACTCTCTGTACTGTATATCCAGATAGTCAGATCATCCCTACGCAATATGCATAGAATCCCCATCTGGTGATTTCCATATCTGTAATAGAATGTGAATCGCAGTCGCAGCCTTCACAATGGGGCATGTGACAACACGTACGCACGCGGCCTCTTTGGATAATTGCTATCATTTCAATATTAATGTGGCTCCCTTGTCTGCCGTAGTGGGCCATGCTAGAGCCTTTGCATGCAGATGGCATCAGACTGAAAATAAAGATCAAAGACAAGAGAAATCCCATTTGTTCCACTCCCTGTGTAATGCCAAGGCTTTAGGAGAATCTGCCTGCTCGATTTCTGGGCTCAGAAAGAGGAGCTGAATGTGAGATGTGGCTGGCACAGATGGCAGCAGCTGATATCCAGCCAGTTAAGATTGAGAACACACTCTCTGCTCCGCTGCTGCTGTTACTACTGCCGGGCCGGCCTGGCTTCACTCTGCACGTTTCTCTGGGAGTGTCAGAAATGCTACTTTTAGCCGCTGGCCTCCCAGTCCGAAGCAACACACAAGTGGAGTTCAGGCTGACAATGAAATGAGTGATCACAATCACAATAAGAATAATTTTCAAAATACTAGAGAAAGAGATGATAGTTTCCTTATTTATCCAAAACGATTATTAATTAAATCAGACTGTTGGATAAGTCATGACAAACACTGCAATCCACTCATAAATGGTTTCCCATTACAATAAATAATTTAGCAATTGTAATCTGTAAATATGAACACAGCAAAAAAATCTAGCAATATGTGCGCGTGTGTGTAAATACGTATTTTAAACATCTTTTTCACATTTGGACTCAAAGAAAACCAAATGAATGAACTGATTGATCCAAATGCCTCATTTAAAAAAATAAATAATAATAATAATAAAAAAAATGCATTCTTCCTACTTTCCACTGGCCCGCTGATTGCAGTTCATTTCAGTACGATATCGAAATCAACTCAGAGACTTGACGTGAATCCTTGGTGTGGTGCAATTTACATGCTGAAGTGACAACAGAGCTTCACCATTCAGCTCAACAAGGACAACACAGTCTCACTCCCATTGGCTTTTTGTACAGAAACAAATCCTATTTTCCTATATCTTGCAAGAAAAGAATTGTGGAAGCTACTCTCTTGCCTGTTTTTGATTATGGAGATTTGTAGGCATGCTGCGTCTTCAACATTAAAAACCCTAGATTCTTTCATTCTGCCCTTAGATTTATTACAGATGCAAATGATAACACTTTTGTATGAAAAGACTGGTTGGTCATCGCTTGATATGAGGCAAAATGCTCATTGGTTGGTGTTCATCTGTAAAGCCCTTCTTGGTAAATTACCCCATTGCATTTCCATATTGTTACTCCATATGTAAATCAATTTTTCACAAATTCCCACGAATGGCTTTTACTTGAGGACCCTCATAGTCGGACTGAGCTTGGCAAGACTGCTTTTTCGTTTGCTGCTCCACGTTCCTGGAATGCGCCACAAAGAACCTTACAACTGGTTTGTCCCCCATCTATCGGTCAATTTAAGGCTTTGATAAATGTCTTCTATGTTTCTTCTTGTGTCTGCTTTACTTGATTGTTTAAACATTGTATCTGTTGTAATTTAAATCATTGTCTATTTGCTGAAATGCATGCTGTGCACTCGGCCCCATTGAAAATGAGGGTCTCCCTCAATGGGCCCTGAGTTTTAAATAAAGACTTGTAATGAAATGAAATGAAGATGAAGTCCTGTTTTGTTTGACCCATCCACCACTCAAACCTGCCTCTTTCATACTATTCTCCACCATTGTCTCTCTTCATTCTACGTCATCTTACAGCGCCGCGGTCCAGCTGCTGCTCTGCCCGGTGCGTTCCATACGGACGGTGAAGGGGGGATGGCTGTGGGTCTGTATGTTGTTACACTAAATTATGAATATGTTTTTTTTTATTTTGAAAGGTATACAAAATTTCCTCAGGTCTTCTTAATTGTTGATATATTGTTATCAGAATAAATATGTTGCTTTCCTATAGAATGGAATATTTGACTTTACAGGAACTTTAACGATGGTGTATTTGCACTTCCTTAAGCTTTACTTCCTCTTTTTGTTCCGGACCTTTCCATGGCAAGGCACTCAGAGCATCTATGCAAAAGAGAGACCAGGTGAACGCTTTGTTTTAATTGCAGGGCAGTTACACTGGTAGCATGTCTTATGCATTGTTCAGTATACAACCACACACATAAGAACTCAGATCAGTTCACAGGACATGTGGAGCTCATCGTCTTTACCTTATTGGAATGTAAAAAAGTGCTGTGAAAAGCTTCTGTCCTACACATCTGTCACATCTGCATTGGTTCGTCTTTCGCTTCTTTTTGCTCACAAGCCACAACTGAACTGCTTGACTACGTAACTCCGGTGGTTCTTCTGAGGCAACATCAGTCTTTGTTTTCTGTTCCGCTCTCCTCCACCAGGCATTGTCCCAGATGTAATAACAATTCATCACATTCACGCAATGTCCGACGGTCTTTCCAACAAGTGCTGAAAACTGTCTAAATCTGTGGAGGAAGGTCTGGCTAGTCCTCACAGCATTCCTGGATAGAAGAAAAACATGCTCTGGTTTATTGGCATTTCTTTAAACCAATCGCAATTTTCTTGGGTGACGCTAAGCACTGGACAGAGCAATGGCGCCACTGCAAAATAGTTAAAAATCAAAGTCAAAGTATCTTTATTGGTCTCCCTAAGGAGAAATTTGTTTTGGACACAGAGAGAAATTGCTGCAAGAGTAACAATAGAGACACACATCAAACACAGGGTTAAAACAGTCAGAAAACAAATGTACATTGAACATCTAGGCTACTCAAATAGCTGTGCAAATTACATTACATTGCTGCTCATTTATGAGTTCAACAGCGAGAGGAACAAATGAGTGCTTATACCTATTATATTTGCAGAGAGGAACCCTGTACCTCTTTCCTGAGTTCAATAGCTCAAACTCCGAAAAAAACACATGAGAGTTATCAGATAGGATGATCTTAGCCTGCCTGAGTGTTGCATGATTAAAAAGCTCCTGCAGGTTGAGGGGTACAGGTGTTCCCATAATTTTGCCTGCCGTCTTAACCAAATTAAAAATCTGAGTTTTAGATTTAACTGTCTCAGGAAGGAACTTGTTTTGGTGGAACGTGTGTACGTTCAAAGGTTGTTTTAGTCGTGCAACAGAAAACTCAGATTGGACAGATAGTCTAGCTAGCTGTCTGGATTTACCCTGCAGAGATCTGAGGAGCAGTTAACCATAGTCCTCAGAAATCCACCGGAGTTTAAAATGCCAACACAAAGAAGGAGGAAGGTAACGGACATGCGATTGAAAAGAAGGATATCACTCCAGTGTTCGAACTATACCGTGGCCTTCGGGGGAGCCCACTCTTTTTCCATGCGGGGGGGGGTCGTGCGCTTGCGATATACTATTATACTTTATCGACAGGAGTAGATAGGTCAAATAGCAAACAGCCAGCCACAAATAAACAAAGCATCAGGCTGTCTTTGAGCTTTCACATGAACAACGGTTAAAGTTACTCAGGCTACTGAAGAATACCAGAATTCCTCCGTTCAATTAGACCTTAGCGACGCACCCCAAGCTTCCATCCTTAACAAACAGTGAATTAGTCGTGCTATTAACGTCATCGCTACACAATTTCTTAGTAAAACCAAAATTAATTAAACTGCCTTGTTTTCTTTTTGCGATGGCTATATGATGCTTACTGCAGAATGGATTTCAAGGATTTTGCGTGCCGATTAATGGCCTCCAAGGTTTATATTTTTTCTACGAATCTTTGAGTTAACATCTTCTTATATACTGTCTATGGTTAACATGAGTTGAATTTGCACCACAGCGCCGCCACGCCTTGATGCTCATAACAAGAATAGCATGTATAGTTATCTTTATTGAAGTGAATTAGGTTCAAATCGCCGACATGCATGAATGATATTTTTGCAGTTTTACACATAATAATCCACGATGATCACATTACAAAAAACTGAAATTGCACGTCAAAATGACACATTGTCAATATTTTTAGAGACCCCCCAAAATTCCACAAATCACGTTTTCAGGGGAGCCCATGTCTTATTAAGGGGAGCCGAGCTCCCCCTAGCTCCCCCGTAGTTCGCACCCTGCATCACTCCACTTCCACTTCCGGGATTGCTCCGCTGTCCCGGAAGTGGAACGTCGTGGATATATACTACTAACAGTATGAACAGTCCTGAAACAAAACTGATATCCTCATTGTGCTCTTCCCATGCTACGTTTACACGTGGCCGGCTATTTTCATAAACGGACATTTCAACCTCTCCGTTTTCAAAAATAACATCGTGCACAGCTGTCAATTTTCAGAAAGTGGTCGTTTACACGTACCCGTGTATATATGCCATCAATGCCGTCAAGAGCATGCCAAACCTGTAGGTCGCTGTGTAACGAGAAGCTCAAGCCCACGTTAGCCAACCAAAATCCCGAAAATAGCAACAACAGCAACAAATCACTTCCTCTTTCTCTCTCTCGGCTGCCTAAACCTCCGTTTTGTCTCAGTTTACATGCAAACGTGCAAACGAAGATTTCAAAAATCTCCACTCTGGCCAGAGTTTTTAGAAAGACTCGGTTTCAGAGGCGAATTCTCCGTTTGCCTGTAAACGAAGGGTACAAACGAAGGGAAATGTCTCCGTTTGTAAAAATAACCATGTACGTGTAAACAGGGTCTCAGAGCTGTGGCAAACACACCTACTGTACTGCAGCCAGTCTCAGGCTGAGAGGAGCAACAGAGAGCAGCAGGCTGACAGCTTCACTAACACACCCAGAAGAAACACAGATACATACTGTACTGTACACTGCTGTAGTTGACATCTGTGGGTTCATAAAACGCTGCGGAAATTAATGGCATACATTGTTTCCCTTTGTGATGGCATAACTGAGGAGGAAATTGGGAAAGTTAAGTGTGAAATGAAGAGACGTGCTCTCGCTGGCTGTATGCAAATGAAATGTCAACACTACAAAGACAGTTAATGAGATTTCACCATTCCATTCCATTCTAATTTTCACATTGTTGACGAAAGTGTAAAAACTCCAACAAACAGATTCATTACACTACTACTTGTATAAGATGTACGTGTGAGTGTGTGTGTGTGTGTGTGTGTGTGTGTGTGTGTGTGCGCGTGTGCGTGCGTGTGTGTGTGTGTTTGTTGTTTTGCCTTATGTAGCATGTCACCAGAGAAAGTCTAAGAATAGGTACTCACATCTGCATTAAACTCACATTAAGGACTGAGCATGAATATGTATGAAGACTGAACTAACCTAATCTGTTGGAGATGTGCATTCTACAAACATATACTGTAAATAGTACTACTAAAAAGTACACAAGATTCAAGGTTCAGCTGAAGGCGGCATTCAGACTAGCTCATGTGCTGTGATGAATACACCAGTCACCTCATTTAAATGTGGGTAGTTCAAGTAAAAACAGATTCAACCTTTGGAGAAACGCAACCCGACGTCCTGCTGCGGTGGCCAATCATGTGCGATTAGACCAAAGCTAAAAAAAAAATACTTTAATAGTGCAAAATAAGGCACACAAAGTTTTGGCCCACAATCTGGCCTTCCTCAGGTTTGAGGACTACTTTTTTGTCCTGCACCAGCAACTACATGGATGTCCACTACATCGTCTTTTTTCTGATCAGACCAAACACAACACACTGGACTGGAGTGGTTAATGTTCCATGTGGAGTTGGAGAAGACACAGCACACATCCTCCACACCATCCTATCTCACCTGGAAAAGAAGAGAAACTGCAGATGTTACTGGTTTCATTTGATGCGCCTCCTGCCATTTAAATGTGGCAACGCAGTGGCGGTAGGTGACGGCTTAACCCTCCTGTCATTCTCGGGGTCAATTTGACCCCAATTAATGTTTAAGCTCTCTAAAAAAAGTCCTTGCCATCATTTGCCAGGAATGTTGGTGTCATCATGGCTACAATAAAAATACCGTCTGATTGTTTTTTCATGGGAATATGAATGAAAGGGATAAAGACTGTAGCAATGAGAGTTGCTCTTTCTTAAAATGGTCTATGTGGCAACAATACATTCATCAAAGACCCCTTTAAAAAGACGCAATGTGCATTCCCTTTGTCTCAAACAGGAGTTGGAAAAAAAAACATTTCTTTAGTTGTAACCCATGGGGGATTACTATAATAGCTCACCAATTTAAAGTGTTCCCCACTGTGGTTATCCTGTTCAGATTTAGTTTGCTCTGCTTTGATGTCTTTGAAACCAGGGTGCAGAGCCTTTAATGGCTGATTGTCATCTCAGGGTGTGAGCACATTCACACTTTGTTTCTAATACTCAAAACCAAAATTACCATTGGGATTATTTACATGGTCATACACTGTCCCATTCACGCACAAATCAGAGCAACAATTTCAGTGTCTGTAACTTTGGCTGAGCGTGATCTACATGAGGTACTGCTAACACTAGGGCTGCAGCTATCGATTCTTTTTGGAATCGATTAATCTAGCACTTTATCGATCGATTAATCGATTAATTGGATAATTTCTTTTTTTGCGTTTTTAAACAACCCAAACTAGGGAAAAAAGCAACATTTTCAGAAAAAAAACTACATTTGTATTGCCTACATTGCTTACAATATCATCTCTCAAAAAACTAAACATATTAAGTGCATTTACAGTTTTTTTCGATTGCTAAACAACAGTGGGCACAACTGGAGTCACATGTGCAAAACGCTAACTCCAGTCTGCACAGCAGCAGTTCATGTGGACCAAACTCTAGTTCGTTTTTCATTGCTTGAACACAGTTTTCAAAACTCTACACACTTATCCCATGACTTTAACCACAACCTGCACAACACTGTAGATTTACAGCACTTTGGTCAAATGCTAACACACTGCTGTCAGAACTGTAAACCACACATTTAAAACAGAATAGATTTCAGTCTGGTGCCTATCAAACACTGCTGATTGCAATTTCAGCTGAAAGCCTAAGCAGGTGTCTTGTTTTAGACTAGTTAGTGAACATATACTGTATTTATACAGAGAAAGCTCAGAAAGCACTTTTTGTATACAAACACCAAATAAGAATGAAACAATTATACACTGTACCTTTTGAGAGAAACAGGTAAAAGAGCAAAGATACCAATATGTCCAGGTAAGATGTCTGAGGTTATATACACAGCTATAAAAAAAGTGAAAAACACTATATCTTTACAATAGTAACACTGCGTTCTTACTGTTTTTCAGAAAGAAATGGATGTGAAAGCAATAGAAACACCACATTCATTTGTATTTAGAGATGATGCAGACATCCAATGTGATGAAGAAAACTTGCCACATGATGCTGGAGAGAGGCAGGATTAGTCACACTATTCTTTGGTACTGTTACGTATGCACCTTTGTACAAAATACTTTATTGAAGAAAACTGCTGATTTTCATTCCTTCTTGTTTACCTTATGTAAAAATTGGTATGCTATACAATCTATATTTTTTCCTTAAATAAACTATTGAGTAGTGTCAAGTCACTCAAATTGTTCAAACTGTAAAGATGAAAAAGTTTGTCATTTCTGTATTGGTGTTTGACGCTAGTGTTTTTACCTTCAGTGTGTTCTAATTGACAGTGTGTGTTATCTCAGTGAGGATTGTGCATAGTGTTTGGCTGCACTGAGCCTGTTTTGAGACGTGTGTTAAGAGTTGTGTTGCTTTGAATGAGTTTTGCAGGTGATGTGAACTGTTTAGCTCAGGGGACTGTTGATAGTGCAGACTGTAGTTTGAGTTTTGCACATGTGACTCCAGTTGTGCCCACTGTCGTCTAACAATCGGAAAAAACTGTAAGTGCCATATTACATTGTTTTTAAAGATTTATTTTTTCAAACGATATCATCCTCAAACTAAGGCATACATTAAAGATACACAAACATTACATTAAGTTGTGCAACTTAACTTTCAGAACTACAAGTTTCAACCTGAGACTGATCTGTATATACAGTAGGCCTATATGTAAATATTAGTTATACTCAACCTATTTTCATTTATATATTTGATTATGTCACACAGCTCTGTTACACTTATGCTATTAGATCGTTGATCATCTGTTTGCGCAACAATCAGCTGTTTTTCCGAAGGAATAGTCAACGCGTCAACTCTTTAGATCAGATCGTGGTCACCACTACGTATTTTCTTGTCTTGGATTTTGGTAGTTGTTGTGTTTGGTGTAGTTTCATGGTCCATATGACTCTGTGATTTACTTTTGTCAGGTCCGCTTCATGGAATGGATGATTACAGTTTTTTACAATTGCTTACACACTAAAATTAAAACTTTCCCACAATTAGCAAAACCTTACACTCAAGGAGCAAAACACTGGCCTAGATTTGCACAACTGTAAGCACATTGTCAGCTTCACACTGTTTGCAAAACATCACACAGTGATTTGCAAAACACTAAACACACTTTTATACATTTGACACAGAAATTGATCATGATGTCACTTCCTTGCAATTTCAAAGCGAAGGCTTTCAAATGAACACACCATGAACCAATTGGTTAAACACAGCCACCAGGTTTGAAAACACATGATTGCTTAATTGTAGACACACCAATCAGGTTTAAGCACTATATAAAATGCAGAAGGTAAGTTCACCTGCCTTCAACCAAAATGGAAGGAGTCAGAAGAAGAAGACTGGGAGTGAGAGGGGGAATCCACAGAGGAGGAGGAGGTAGAGGAAGAGGTCCAGCCAGAGGTATAGGCCGAGGTGGAGGTAGAGGGAGAGGGAGAGGGAGAGGAAGACCTGAAGAGGACCAAATTTATCAAATGAAAGTCGCGCAACACTAGCGGACCATGTTGTGAACCAAGGATTGACGCTGAGGGAGGCTGGACTAAGAGTTCAGCCAAATCTTAGCAGATATACAGTAGCATCTGTCATAAGGACATTTCGACAAGGAAACAGGTAAAAGAAAATCTGTCTACAGTTACAGTAATCAGCTGCTCATTGTATGCACCATATCAGCACTTTTGATACCCCTCCCTGTGACATTTGAGGATTGAGGGTCTAGAACGACAAGGAGGAAGGGGGCCCATATTCACGCGAGGGTTTACGATCTCCGGCCCCAGGCTCAGGTACCCCTCATTCAGGCCATGGAGGACGCCTTGTGACCAAGTCGACGCCGCAACTGTGCAAGGATGGATTCGACATTCAAGACGGTTGTCTTGCCAATGAGGATATATCGCCTGTGATGTTGATGAAATTCTCTGGCCAGATCCAGCTAGGCGAAGAGATAATGTCTAGTATTTTCTGTACTTTATCAGATAATTTTTTTGTTTGTTGTTGTTTTTTCTGTGATTGTAACTTGTACTGGATACCGTATTTTATGTTTGTCTGTTGTTTGCTGAGCTAACAGTGTTATGCTACTGTAGTAGCATGAAAACTTGTGATTCTCCATGTTGACATGTTGACTGATTTGGGTATATGGAGAGAAATAAATGATATTTTCCTCAGTCTGTAGCATTGGTCTGGTGTAGTGTTTGGTGAACTTATTGTAAATTTGCACTTTCTCTGTGTACTTCATTTAGAGAACTCTAATCACTGAGGAGTAGAATTGCTAAAAGTGTTTTAGGTTAGCAACAGCAGTGTGTAACTGGTTCAAACAGAATTAAGTCAAATGAAACGTGTGTATTTCATATGGTAACAAAATATGTTTTTTATAAATTAGTGTATAGTTTTTTCAAAGAATGTTTCATTTTGCAACGGGTCTGAGGTGTTGTGCTACTTGGGTGTGTAGTTGTGCTGGTTGTGTGTAGTGTTTTGAAAAAGACAATTGAAAAAAACTGTAAGTTAGACTCCATGTTTTCTGTTGATATGCTAAAGCACTTAGGTCGTGCTATTATCGTGGTAAGCTAGTTTGATTTTGCAGTAGACACACTGTACAGAGTTTTAGTTTTAATTACGTTTGAACTGATTCCAAACTTTGGACACTTTCTGTTGTTTTCTCCAGCCTGTCTCTTCTTTTAGCCCCTCGCTATTTACACTCTAGCATGTGTCGCCAGCAGCAGACTGAGCCGCGTCTGTGCGACAGTAATAATGATCCGTGCGGAAACACCGTCCGTCAGCGATACTACGTTGGTAACATTGATTTAACGATGCTTCGAGGCAAGTCATTTTGCATCGCAGATTTTTTGTAATCGAATTATTCGAGTTATTCGAGGAATCGTTTCAGCCCTAGCTAACACTAACACATTTTTAATGAACCCTTTTGTCTCACTTCTTCAACGTTCAGGTAACATTAGCACACTTCTGAGTTTTAGCTGGGGCTGACCTTTGCTCTTTAGCGGACGCTAAAGGTAGATTTTTGCGTCGGTATCTGACGCTGAGAGACACTGACCAAGGGACAGTATTTGATGATTTGGGAGTGAAAACGGGTTGGTGAAGACAAACTCCATCCACTGCTGAAGACAGAACTCCATCAATGGGTGAAGGCCATGACATGTGGTTGACATCTTCAGAAAAAGCTAATAAGTAGACATTGAGTGTCATCCCTTAATGTTGCCAGGTCAGGGATGAACTTTCAAGTGGAGTTTGAACCAACTTGAATTGCCATGCTGCCATGGACTGGAGGTGAAATTATGTAGAGAAAACGGAGAAGATGCGTTTCGAAATTTGTTTCGAAACTAGTCATGGCCAAATGAAGCTTCCAAAAGCTTCGTGAACCATTATCTTTATTTTCTGAGCCCACTAGATGGCGCTCTCTGTTCACCAAAGGGTTGAAAGCACACTGAATTGCCATTACTTGAGCCTTTTTTCTATAAACCAAGAGCGCCATCTAGTCGGCCCAGAAAATGGTTGATGAACTTTCATAACGCTTCATTTGGCTATAACTAGTCTGAACTAGAGCCGTGTACTCTACTCTCTGATTCTACAAGGGCTTCGGAGAGAAATTGATTAAAAATAATGTTGTAGGATATGACAAAATGTCTATGTTAAAAATAAAAAGGTTTCATTTAGGGCATTAGGGCATGTGATGACAACTAAATTCAGGAACACTGAGGTTTCTCCATCCACTGATGAAAACTGTGGCATGCAGTTAAATGTGTCAAAAAGCAAATAAGTTGACCTTGAGTTAAAACTATTTTCTAGTCTTGATGTCAAGAATGGACTAAAATTGCTCTAAAAGTGTGAACAACTTAGCATTCTAATGCGCTCTTTTGTTGGATAGCAAGGCTATTCTTAACCTTGTGCAAACTATGTAAACATTTTCCTTCGAAAAGCTAAGCTTCTCAGGCTTCTTGCTGGTTATTTTGTGCCAACAGATATTACTAAATGGCAAACGTCTTACTTGAACAAGCTAACGACTGAGGGAGTAAATGCTCCTAAATTCAAATACAGTGGAGTTTAGCCAATTCGACCTCATCTACAATATTCACATAATGAAACAAATGCATGCATAAAGCCTCAACTGCTGTAGGTGTACACTTGCATTTTGATATTATTGATAGGCTGGTTTAAACTCGGCTCGCTGAGCTTCACAGAGCGTATGGTTCTGGCAAATAGATTAATTCATTTGGCTTTTTATCTTGTGTCCTGTGCTTTGGCTTCCAGTTATGTCATACTAGGCTAGCATAAATCATTTTAATTAGTCCTGCCAAACAACAAGCACTCTCCTATTTAAAGCACATTAGTTGAAGTGGGAGCTGAAGATCATATTGATCACACACACACACACACACACACACACACACACACACACACACACACACACACACACACACACACACACACAGAAGAACATGATGCAATTTGAAACTGTGTCTGCTGGCTGAGATCAGGAAGCCAAATAAAAGACACAGTCAATTTCCATAAAACAGGGACTGTAGAAGCCACCCGGTGCTGCGGCAGGTCTGTTTTTCAGCAGCTGAACCAGACAACACAACAAAAGTGCATCCCCGCGGAATAGAGGAAGAGAGTCTAAGAATAAGGACATGGAGATGAGAGAGCGAGATATTGCTTCTCTGCTTGCCTGGGGCTTGGAGCTGTGCATGCTGTTTTGTTCATGGCCTCAGGTTGTGCAATCTGTTTGACTGTTTAATGTATCAATTAAAAATCAGTGTTTTGCCTCCTGCTGTGCTCTTCAGTCTGCCGTGTCCAGCGCCAGGCAAAGCTCCCATCCCCTGGAGGGGCCAGTGATTCAAACACAAACTAGGCAGCCACCCGGACCTCCTGCTAGTTACACACTCGTCACTTAATCCACCTTGTGAGTGCAGAGCGACGGGCTGTTAAATCAGAGGGGGAGTCACTCTCAAGTCCTCGTCTATCAATTTCACGAAAAGCAAAGCAGCTCAGATAATGATGCTCCTGCAGCGGTAGTACTTAAAATATATAGCAAGGTGGCCTAACTTTAAAGGTGAAATAGGTAAAATGTGCACGTTGCCCCATAGCGCAAAAAAAAGCATGCTATATACTAATAGTGCTACTTGCACACGGGTTACTTCATATTTAATATTACACATATTTTATTTTGTTATATATCCTATGTATGTAGGTTGTACATTTGTATTCTACACTTGTACATGTACATTCTTTTCATTAATCTAAGTATTTTTTTCCAGTAGTTGTTCAGTATATTTCTTGTATTTTCTGTATGTGTGTGAGTGAGTATGTGTGTATGTCCTTGTAACTTGCTGCTCTAACAGAGAAAATTCCCAATTTGGGATTAATACAGTCCATCTATCCATTTATCCATCTATCTATCTATCTATCTATCTATCTATCTATCTATCTATCTATCTATCTATCTATCTATCTATATATCTCCTCTATCTATCTATCTATCTATCTATCTATCTATCTATCTATCTATCTATCTATCTATCTAATAGAACTAAAGCGTCATCACAATACCCTTTGGTACCCAGAGTATTCAGAAAGTATCAAATCGCAACACACATTTTACTTATTACACCTTTAACATGAGTCCACCTTGCTTTATTTTAAATACTTCCTGTGCAGGAGCATCATTAACCATCAGTTGATCGACTGATGCCAGCTTCCGGATGTCTCTCAAACTCTTGCAACAAGTTCCCAGTCTCGACAAAACTAGTATCGGGTCCAGCCGACCCCCCCAATATTCGCGCTTCGGCCGTTTGGCCTGTGTTTGACGTCATAACAATAACCAGGAAAAGGAACAGTGACATTAGGCTTTTCTTTGGAAAACCAAAAGAGATGATGAGCTGAAAAAGTGAAAATAAGTAGCTGGTTTCGTAGCTGTATTTCTACGGAAGTTTATTGTATTGATGGCATGTTTGCGTTGTTGTAATGGCCATATGATACTTCATGAGGTTTTGAGAAGCATTTTCTTTATTTTCTGAGTCCACTAGATGGCGCTCTCTACTCGACAGAGGGTTGAAAGCACACTGAATTGCCATTCCTTGAGCCTTTTTCTTCAAACAAGAGCGCCATCTAGTGGACTCAGGAAATAAAGAATATGGTTCACAAAGCCTCGCAACGCTTTACTTGGACATCACTACTTTATTGTAATCCGACAAAAGAAAAGGAGAAAGGAGGGGAGATAGATGGCAGCAGAGGAGGCATGGAGGTAAAAAGGAAAGGATCAAATTAAATCTTCAGAAAGCAACAACCTACATTCACATACAGCCTGTCATGAAATCATGTAGACCTTTCCTGTTCACGTATAAATAAAAATGAACAGCATGCAAAAGTTTACCAAATAATCTTAGGTGGACTCACAGAGAGAGAGAGACAGAAGGAGAAAAGGAGGTTGGAGAAAGGCCACAGGTGACTTGGTGGAGGTGAGAGAGAATAGTGTGATTTTTGGAAACGAGGATAGAATACAGCAGAGTTAAAGTCTATCATTACTCTGGCATTATTACTGGTCTCTGTAGTTTTGCTTTAACACTTATCTGCAAAATGTAAAAAAAAATGACAAAAAGAGTGCTGAACATATTATGCAACTATACTATTACATGTTATTTAGCTGACGCTTTCATCCAAAGCGACTTACAATTGCTATATATGTCAGAGGTCGCACACCTCTGGAGCAACTATGGGTTAAGCGTCTTGCTCAGGAAGTGGAAATCGAACCAGGGTCTCTCAAACCAAATGCATGTGTCATATCCACTGCGCCATCACCACCCGCATACTATGAACTAAACATGGCAATTTAACATGTCCATCAAGTACACACACCTATTATTGTGCCTCTAAAATTTGCTTTGCTTTCAGTCTGACCACACAGAAGTAAAAGTGTTTCTACCTCATCTTAATGTCCACACGTAGGCAGTGAACAAAGCCTGTCATGATAGCCTCTTTCTGGCAGCATCCCACTGCCTCGATGATCTCCATCCAAAAGAACAAAGCACACTTTCAGATGGTCTCTCCTCAATGACCTTCATGGTGTTGCACTCATTCGTCACTGTTTTGAATGAAAAGCAACAGAAGTGCAGTAGTTGTGTGAAGAATAAAAATACAGCTAGAGAGAGAAGTTCAAACACTCTCTACCTTCACACGTCTGGCCAATCACTGCATGAAGTGGATATAATTGTCTGTTCTGGCAAGAAAATGGTCAGGTGCAGATCCCTGATTCCCTCATTGAGGGAGTTTCAGACCCTGTTGGACGATCTGACAATTCTACACTTGGTTGTACTAAGAGCTTGCGAGCATGCTGGCCTGAACATCTTGCACACAACTGCTTTCTATGGGCTGAAAGTTTCAAGCATGTTACACTTCTGGCCGCTCCCCATTAATTGGTGTCACTGCACAGCAGTTGTTTTCTTCTGACATTCAATTACTTAATACTTTGAAACTTGAAACTTGAAATGAATGTGTGACCACTAAGCGGCAACTTCTGGGTCTGAAAAGTGAAGCCAATGCGGAAGTGTCTTAATCCTGCCTTCTATCTAACTTCCAGTAGGGGGCTCCAAAAAAGAAGTCTGTTTCTATAGAAGTCTATGAGAAAATGAGCTTACTTCTCACTTGATTTACTACCTCAGTAAACATTTTCTTAATAAGTTTATGGTCTCAATCGCTAGTTTGAAGTCTTCAATACAGCATGATGTTCATTTTGTAAATTGAGGTCCCATTTAATTTAAAATAGACGATAAATCAGGGGATGCATTTAAAACTTTGACCCTCTCACTGTGTGTTTTTGCTTCATCTAAGTTAATTGGAACATTTTAGTCACCTAAAACTGACATTTCCAGCGTTCTGCCAACAAAAGCTAGCTAGTTAGTGCTACCGTTAGCTGGTAGATTAAGCGAAAGTCAGCTCGATGACTCCCTTCAGAAGGGGTTGATAATCGGCGACTCTCTTAGCGCCATTGAAACCATACACAACCCGCATGGCGTAGATGCGTCATCCTCCCCAGCTCCACCCTTTCGTCCAAATATGGTCACTTCTGGCTCCCACATACTAAGATGGTGACGGTCAAAATACAAACTTGAGGCAAAAGGACATTCCACAAACCAATGGTTGACGTCACCGATGCTACATCCATTATTTTCTTTACAATCTATGGTGACCAAAAGGAAAATATGGCAGAAAGTTTCTGCCCTTACAGAGCAGTACAGCAGCAGAGTTTCGTGTTGAACTGGCCTTTAACCAAATACTGCCTGACCTTTACCACAGGCCAGTCGTGTGATGGGACTGAGCTCAGTGTTTGGTTACATTTTTGTATTCATATTTGGAGAAAACAGGCATTTGGATCAATGATAGAGCAGACATGCCCCCCCGCCTCTCTGCAGACTGATGGTCCATAGCCAGGGGACTGAATCTCTCCAAACTCTGCTAAGGTCAGAGGATGGCTGTTGCCCTGCCCCGGGGCTCTGCATTAGAAGGTCAAGAGCAGACACACACACACACACACACACACACACACACACACACACACCAGTGGTAAGTGGGGAAAACGTTCAATATTAGAGAGGTGGTAAGGACAGGAAAAAAACTTTTGGAACATATGACTGAACTGAATGACAGAAAGCATATGATAGTTTTATTCTACCTCATCGTAACTAACGATCGAAAATTTGCCACGTCCATGAGAGATCACCGCCTAACAAGAAACGGAATTATGGGTCGTTATGGGCTGCTTGCACAATCGGCCATTTTCTGGGTGAGGACGGTCTGAAATCTACTGAGGCCCATTCAGTCCTGTTGTATTCATAACGTGGTACCTGTATAAACTATTAACTCCGTAAGTCCTAACTTGAAAATGCTCAGAGTTGCACACACTGATCAACTGGGAAACAGCGCTTCTGGGGTTTTGGCGCCCGTTGGCTTGGACAGGCTGTGTTTTCTACATGTAGGCCTTTTCTTGTGTGTGACATGGCTGCAGAGCTTATTTTTGTTTAAAGAAACCACATTGTTCAGGTTCCAACAGTTGTTAAATACAGAAAATACATACATCTTTTTTCCCCTTGTGTTTCATTTGTAAAATGCCTGACTTCATTGTGCCCCGATGTACTCCACTTCTAACCAGTCCGGCACCTTTGGGTTTTATGGAGACTTTCTGTCATGTGTCCTGAAATCTGTTCTTCCTACCCTTGAATTCTTTTGTTAAGGGTTAAAAGCAAGTCTTGTTGCATAAGAAGACACCAGACTACATTTTGACACATTTGTCTAACTGTTTTTTCCTGATGGTTGCAAGAAAGCAGGAAGTTCAAGAAATGTTTTTTTGTTTTTATCCGTTCAAAGCCGCAACTCGTTCCTCTTCCTATAACTGCAGCGGTTCCATACCTCCCATTTCTGCTCGACAAAAGTTGACTGGAGGGAGGACTGATTGTACATGCTTGTGGCCTACTTTCTAGGTGTTATGTGTTGTTGTTCATCATTGCAGTCTTGGGGAGAAGAGCGAGTCTTTGGGGAAAAAAAGGCTCCCCGAGGGAAGAGAGAAAGATTTCAGTCCCCACTGATTCTGAACACATAACTCTCTGAGGAATAAGGTAGTGTTATTAAGGCCGAACACTCGCACACACGCACACACACATGCTGACAAGATGCAGAACTTTAACCACGACATGCCCAGACATGTATTCACTCCAGCGAGGGTGGCGATGCAAACTGTGTTTCACTGAATACTTGTAAAGATGTTTGACAGAGTAGCGGGGAGGGGGGGACACACACACACACCAAAGAATGGAAAATGGAACGGATGATGAAAAAGCACTTGATGTTATTGTGGGGTCTGATGCTCTGCTGATGACTCATTTAAAATGAGTACAAAAAAAATTAAATACACTTAACTGCATGGGCTTAAATAAAACACGACCCAACTCCCTGGGGCGCCTGGTTACCTCACCTGGTTGAAGGTGCACCCCATGGCCCTATTTTAACGATCTAAGCGCATGGCGTGAAGCTCCTGGCGCGTGTGCGTTTAGGGCGTGTAGGAATACACTTTTTGCTAAAAAAAAAGGCTCTGTGCGCCAGGTGCATGTTTCAAAAGGGTTGTAATTAGTATCTTAAAGGGATATGTCACCTTTTGTTGAAATAGGGCTTATCACGGTCTCCCCTGGCTGTAGATAGGTGGGCCAACGCATTTTTTGTGCATGCATTGTTTTAGTCCGGTGCAACACCGGCAGCGCCACCGCTAGTTAGCTTAGCGTAGTGAAAGGAATCCTATGTTGCCGGTTAGCACGTTGTGAGTAAAAGTGAGCCAACAAAAGACAAAAAAACAACCTAATTACTTGCACTGAGACAAAAAATGTGTTGGCCCACCTATCTACAGCCAGGGTAGACCGTGATAAGCCTTATTTCAACAAACGGTGGCATATCCCTTTAAGACACTAATTACAAGTCTTTTGAAAAATGCACCTGGCGCACAGAGCCTTTTTTTTTAGCAAAAAGTGTATTCCTACACGCCTATAAGTGCAAGATAGGGCCCGTAATCTGTCCTATCAAAAAGAGCAATAAAAGACGGACCCAACTCCTCTCAACCCCTTAGCATTCGCCCCCTTTTTCTAAAGGGGGAAGGTTAGAGGGACAGGGGTTCTTTAGGGGCGGAATAGCAGGTCATCAGTAGATGCCCCATAGAAGGGGTGTACATCATCTGAAAGCTGGGAAGCTGTTGGTTAATGTGAGATGCGGCTCAGTACTGTGTGTCAAGGTATTCTAGTCATAAATCGGAGGAAATGTTTTGTATTAATTCATTAATAACTTAAAATAAATTGTGAAAGGGCTTAGTAGATTGTTGTATGAGTTTATAATAGCCATTCTAATGCTCACATATGGGTTAGACCACTGAAGAATTGATGAAAAAATATCACATTAAGACACCAAGACCTCGTTGAACACCACGGAAAAATACATGCTTTGATTTGGTTGGAAAAACTTTTGACATTTAGAGATTTCTGCAAGAATTGCATTTTGCAGCGAAATGTAAGCCGCGGAAGAGAAGTGTGAATTCACAGCTAGATTCTATAGATAGTTGACCAATGTCATATCCACATGATCCACATGAGTGCAGCGAGGAGGAGAAGGCTGTTTTGGGGGAGGGCAGCTGAACCTATGAACAGGTGTTTGCTTATTTCCTTTCCTATTTTAAGACAATCATAAAGAATGCAGATCCTGGCTGAATATTTCATGCGGGTTGGGGTGGTTGGGAGTCGCGGCCATATGGCTCATCCAGTGCCTTTTTATCCATGAAATAGGGAAGTGGTAGCGTGTTGTGGAAGGGAACAAAGATGTGTTGAGTGATGAGTGTCCTGGCTGAGAGCCGTGTGCCACGCCACGCACACCTATTGGTGAATATTTCATATCCAACCCCAATCAGAGCAGCACAATACTTTAATGTTTGTTTACACATCTGTTCTCCTCTCCTGTATCCAGGTTATTTTAATAATTACTTACTATTCAGACACAAAGAGAAAATATTTCACACTGGCCTACTATCAGACCTGCTCTGAAGAAGAAAACTTTTTCCCCTCCTTTTATGGGGGATGCTGAAATTCTTAGCAAACACGCAATATTTCTTCTCATTCACCCAAGTGTTCCTCTTCAGTTATACTGTATTTCTTGCCTCTCGAAAAAAAAAAAAGTCCTAGTATTGTCTTTGTTTGGTTACTACATGAAGACATGCATCTTGAAAAACACCTCACAAATGTATCGTTTCATGAAAGAAAAGCTTCAGTAATGTCCTTAAACAGCTGGTTACTGTAGTTCAGCAGACACTCACACAGGAGGAAATACTGCATTTGTTGGGGACTATTTTCAGCGGCGGATTATTCCACATTTGGTGATCTGGTGAGTGCACTGTAAATAATTTGATCCATGGATACATAAACAGTTATGGCAATGAAACGTAAAGTAAGCAATTAAAGCAATTAAAATAAAATTAATGAAAGTGTAAATGTGTACATTCAGATTCATTTTATTTAAAACAGGGACAATGCACAAGTTAACATTAACCTTGTATAAAAACAAGGAGAGATGCATTGTGCCAGGTTGTAGCACAAGTGTTATTTTCCGCCCGTAGTCCCGTAGTAGACAATCGTATAGTTCAGTGGTCGCAGTCACTTACCGTTCGACAAGAAGTCGCTGTTACACTGATTGTGGGTAGTGTAGCACTTCTCCATGATGTATATAAAATATGTTTTTCTTAAGACAAAGGGTTTGTATACAGACTTGTGGCTTCTACGGGAGAAACCTTTGTGACAGCTCGTGGTCAGTCTACCTTGGTGGTTGAGACATTATGGCTAATAATCAAAATCCTGATTCAGAATATGAATGGGATTGTCACTTCTGGAACCACACACAAAACAACCTGGAATAAACAGGCAACGTATTGCTTTAGCAAAACTTTTCTTCAAACTCTGAACAGAATATAATAGAATAGAACAGAATATCATGGAATAGAACAGAAAACAATAGAACACAATAGAATATAATACAATAGAACAGAATACAATAGAATAGAACAGAACAGAATATAATAGAACACAATAGAACACAATAAAACAGAATAGAATATAATGGAATAGATTAGTATAGAATATGACAGAATATCATAGAAAAAAATAGAACAGAACAGAATATAATAGAACAGAATAGAACACAATAAAACAGAATAGAACAGAACAGAATATAACAGAAAAGAATAGAATAGAACAGAACAGAATATAATAGCACAGAATAGAATAGAATAGAATAGAACAGAATACAATAGAATAGAACAGAATATAATAGAACACAATAGAACACAATAAAACAGAATAGAATAGAATAAAACGGAATAGAGTAGTATAGAATATGACAGAATATCATAGAAAAAAATAGAATAGAACAGAACAGAATATAATAGAAAAGAATAGAATAGAACAGAACAGAATAAAACAGAATAGAATAGAACAGAACAGAATATTATATAATACAATAGAACAGAACAGAATAGAATATAAATTAATATAACAGAATATAATAGAACAGAATAGAATGTTATTGTCCAGCGGAGGCTGAATCATCTTTGGTCTAACCAGATGAACGCACTAGATTATAGTTTCCAGAGATTTCTCCTCTTGCTGTTGATTGTGGAAGTCTCTAAAGTCTTCTTTATCAAGATGTTCAGCAGTGAAATAATCTAGCTGCTCCTGTGACAGCACATGTAAAGACTTCCCACTGACTTGCAGCGTGTACTGCTCTGAATGTGTGGTACATGAACCCTCACACTGCACACTGGTAACCACGCCACTATGGCCTCGCCGTCATTGTATTTCCATCAGACATCCCAAAGCATATTGCTTTCATTTCCTACAAAAAACATGCCCTGGTGCCATTGTCACAGTGACATCAGTGAGAGGAAAAGACAAAAAAAAAAAATAATAATGTCTTCCTCTCTGCTCTGTCTCTCTCATTTTCTATTCATAATTAAAGTGTCTCAGAGGACCCTTGCACTGCACTGCCCTATTTCCATATTCACACACAAAGAAAGCCTTTTTTATGCTTTGTTCTGTCTGGAGAAATCACTGCATTTCTTTCTCATAAATGGTGTCTTCCCGTCCCCACAGAGTCGGATTGTTCTCCAATTCAGAATATGGTTTGATGGCTACACGGCCTGTTGGCTTTATTTACAACATCATACGGCCGTGTCTGAGCCCGCGATCTTCTGATTGTGTCCCAGCGATACATATTTCCTTTGCATGCAGGGTCTAAAGTCCAAATAAATAAAACAATACATAATGAAAGCACTGATATATAAATCTGTATGAAGAAGCCACAGCAGATCAGACGTGTAGGCGGCTGACACGCTGCTTCAAACTATGTGGGGATAGTAGAACGAATTAAATCATCCAATACAGTGCTGCCGGCAGACTGCATTTTGTGTAGTTCCATTCAAACTGCAGCTCAAAGTGTCCCAATTCTGGTTTCATCTCTCTCATGTGACACAGATCTGATGCTTTTTAGTCTCTAAGTGTCCGCAGCGAAATGCTGCAGCCAGTCGCACTTTATTAACTCAATCCACACCCATGTCAGGATGAAGGGACTGTAACAACCAAACTCATTCAAATCTGAATGCTTGTCATTGTTCTGAGACAATAGTCATGATTCTGATGCATGAGCTGTTTGTCCGCGTATTCATTCAACCTTTGTTTAAACTCGAGAGATCATTGGGGACATTGACTTATTGACTAAGACAACAACAGAACAACAACACAGAAAAAGAACACACCGTCATAAAAAAGATAGAAAAACAACAAAACTTTCTGAATTGAAAATGTGATGAATAAAATTGGATAAATAAATTAGGACAACACGGACATAAAAGAAAGTAGGCTACAATTATGTAAAGCAACTACAAGTAGAAGACGGCAGGTGTAACACCAGATTTCTAAACCGTCCAAAGGGCACACAAGTGAGTTGATTTTTAAGGAAGTGCTACAATATGTTCTAGGAGTCAGGTACCCTGGAAATCCAGAGTTCTTGCGAGAGCACAATTTGAATTTGCTCAGCGAGTCACTCTGGCTTTCAGTAATGATGCTCATTAACTATGCCCTTGTAGCCGAGCTGCACCAATCACATCGGTGTATCTGATATAGACGGGCCAGAGGCGAGCTAAACAGATAACGACAGCGCTGTGACGTCAAAGTCATTAGTGAACATTGCAAGGTAGCTACGGATGAACACCAGTTGATTGAAACAGCTTTGGCTGCTATAATGAATGAGTTAGACTTGGCTTTTTATCTAAAAGAGGAACAGAAGATGGCGCTCAAATCACTCTTTTTGCAAAAAGGACGTTTTTTGCTGTTTTGCCGACCGGATACGGCAAGAGTTTAATCTGCCAATTAGCTCCGCTGGTAGCTAAGAGTTTAATCTACCAGTTAGCTCCACTGGTAGCTAAGAGTTTAATCTACCAGTTAGCTCCACTGGTAGCTAAGAGTTTAATCTACCAGTTAGCTCTGCTGTAGCTACAGTTTAATTTACCAGTTAGCTCTGCTGGTAGCTAAGAGTTTAATCTGCCAATTAGCTCCGCTGGTAGCTAAGAGTTTAAAGAGTTTAATCTACCAGTTAGCTCCACTGGTAGCTAAGAGTTTAATCTACCAGTTAGCTCCACTGGTAGCTAAGAGTTTAATCTAACAGTTAGCTCCGCTGGTAGCTAAGAGTTTAATCTACCAGTTAGCTCCACTGGTAGCTACGAGTTTAATCTACCAGTTAGCTCCACTGGTAGCTAAGAGTTTAATCTAACAGTTAGCTCCGCTGGTAGCTAAGAGTTTAATCTACCAGTTAGCTCCGCTGGTAGCTAAGAGTTTAATCTACCAGTTAGCTCCGCTGGTAGCTAAGAGTTTAATCTACCAGTTAGCTCCGCTGGTAGCTAAGCGTGTGGGGCTCTGGACACGTCACCCCGTGTATTGTTGTGATTGGTCGTAGTGTTATCCAATTGCGTGCAGTGAGATTTTCAAATGCATGCTTGGTGGTGCCCCTCGAGTTGGGCCATTTTCATTACTCTTTGCCAGACCCTTAATTTTTCAGATTCGGGTCTGGATTTCCAGGCTAGGAGTCAGGTGCACCGTGCACTATTACTAGTGCACTAGGTGCACTATTAAAAGCAGTGTTTCCAAGTTCAGAGCTAGCTCATGGAACATGAAATAAAAGCCAGTCTGCAGAGAGAGTCTGATAATGTTTCCCTGGGTAACAGAGACGTTGTGGAAGGTAGTGTGGTAGCTTTCAAACAAGAGCCTTATAGATAAAGGGATACCAGTGAGTATCAAGTCTCTCTTGGAGAGAAGACCACCCAACACTTTTATATAAAATACAAGCAGTTAACCATAGTCCTCAGAAATCCACTGTGGGTTTAGAACGTCAACACAAAGAAGAGAAGAAAGCGGGAGGAAATGGAAAATACATGCATCCGGCGGAATTTCCTGCAGCCCTGGAGCAATCCCGGGAAGTGGAACGCGAAGGATATAGACTATGGAGAGACACAACGCTTCAATATTCAGTTCTGGTTGTTTATTTACTTTTTCTTTTTCACACTTAATATGACATGAATTGACTTTCCTCAATAACAGAAAAGTAGTAAAATTTTTCCTTTTGTTTAAGTTGTTTTTAATATCTTTTTCCCTTTGAGGACGCTCCAGTGTTCCAGGCAAGGGGGCAAGCCTCTCTCCACAACGCGTACCTCCAATTGCGCCATTTTGATGCTACTGCTCACCCGCAGTTAGCATCCCATTGACTGCCATTCATTTTGACGTCACTTTGACAGGGAATAACTTTACATCTGAAGCGTTTAAAGACTATGTGTCCATTGTTTATTTCTAAAGAAACACGAAAATGTATAAAAGGCTCTGTTTCCTTGTATCTCACGTTATGGCTCCATAGCAGACGTTTGTGTAAAAATAAGATAACGATTGTGTCATAACCACGCGACTTACTGTTGCATAGTAGATAAATGACCGTATAGTACAGGACAAGCTCGCAGGCAGTTTTGACTTCGGTATCTGATGCTGAGAGACGCTGACCAAGCGCCAGGATTTTTACGGGTTGGGACTGAGAACAGGTTTTTCCATCGTTGTTGGAATGGTAAAATAATCTTTATTGGATTACGGATTAATAATGTGCTGTTGGCAAGTCCTGCGATTAGTGAAATGATCTTGTCTTCAAGTTGTATACGAACCAAGTGTGGTATATATATATAATATATATAAATATATATATGTATAACGAAGTGGAACTTTTGAAAAAGATCCAGCCAGCCATTCCTATCAGGTCAAATGTTAAAGGTCCCATGACATGGTGCTCTTTGGATGCTATTATATAGACCTTAGTGGTCCCCTAATACTGTATCTGAAGTCTCTCTCCCTTGGTGCAGAATTACAGCCACTAGAGCCAGTCCCACAGTGAGCTTTCCTTAGTATGTGCCATTTCTGTGTGGAGGTGGAGGGTGGGGTGTGGCCTTGACCAACTGCCACTTTGCTCGTTTGAAAGCCATGATGGCTCTCTCTCGTGGGTGGGCCAAATTCTCTGGGAGGGCAAAGCAGAGAAAGGGGAGGTAACCTTCCTCCTTATGACCTCATAAGGAGCAAGATTCCAGATCGGCCCATCTGAGCTTTCATTTTCTCAAAGGCAGAGCAGGATACCCAGGGCTCGGTTTACACCTGTCACCATTTCTAGCCACTTGGGGACCATAGGCAGGCTGGGGGAACTCATATTAATGTTAAAAAAACTCATAAAGTGAAATTTTCATGCCATGGGACCTTTAAGCTTCACATCTCTGTAAAGTGACACAGGTATTACAGGAGCGCTATCGGTGAACTGCCTCTCTCCAGTCTAGTGTGACACACACACAACTCTCCTACCGTCAACTCAATGACTTTTGCAGATAACTGTGTCCCAGTAGACATGTGCACGTGTATTATTGAACACATGGCTCCATATAATGTGGATGGATGGCTCAATGAAACAAGCAGCAGACAGAAAAATGAGGCCTCTTTAAATTGTTTTTGACAAGAAGTTATTAGTGTTAAGTTGAAATGAAGTCTCATCAGTTCCACATGAATCAAAATGAGCAGCGTAAAGCACAGCCTAAGTGAAGGGATGCGTACCAACGCAGACCGTACCAACAGAACCCCTAAGAATTATTCCTGGGGAAAGAAATAGAGAAAACATGAGTACAGGGAGTGAACTGCCAGCAGACATTAAACCTGCACCTCGCAATGCAAATCAGTATTCCACGAGACAATATATGACTGGAAAGAGGTGCGGAAACTCAAAAGAACGATGGGGGGAAAAAAATAAAGAATGAGGTTAATAGCGAAAGAGGATGTGGAAGTGAAGAGGGTGCAGATTGGGGGGGAGTGGGGATGATCCAATCTAAAAACCATATCTTCATTTTTCTTCCTTCTCCATATCCTCTTTCATTATGCACACTATGTCCCTCCAGACCACACACACACACACACACACACACACTGAGGCACACTGTAATAAAATGTAACAGCTGTGTAAAATGTCAGGCTGGCCTTTTCCTCAGATATACGGTTTGAACCAATCCAAACTTTACCCTTTCTCCCCTTCACCAGAAAGAAAAGAGGAGGAGAAGAGCGAGGAGAGCAAGGATCTACATGACTTTAGGGATGGGGGGGGGAGGAGGAGAGGGGCGGGGGGGGGCGAAGGGCTCCAGGGAATACGAGACAACAAAGACAAAAAAGAGCCAGAGACATGCTGAGGAGGACGCAGACAGCGGAGCAGCTGAGAGAGAAGGCACTGCAAGTACTGCAACGTGAGGGGAAGAAAGACGGAGACAGACAAGAGCGAAGAAAAGTTAGGGAAATAATCCCTAACGGCAGAAAGGAATATTAACAGTGGGAGATTTCAAAGAGCACTACGATAGGAAGCACCTGTGTCACAAAAAAAACAAAAAACCACAACATTATAAGATGTGAAGAAAAAAAAAAGACACATATCTGTACTATCTACTAATTACTTATACGTACTACACCGCAACATCGGCACACACAAATAAACATGCTCAGAGCTTGTTCCACTTTAAAATATGGCTCCAGGCGTGTTCAATCTGTTGAAGTGAAGCGCTGGTATGTTGTTAGACTGTGTAACAGTGATTATCGACTCTCTTTGTAGTTCAAATGTAACACTTCTCTAACACTGGTGTGTAGTGTTGATAGAGTGCCATTTGTTAACGAAACAGGTGTCCCTTCCATATTCACACTGTGGGGGTATAACGACTCACTTTAGCAGTTGTTGTTTACGCTATCCGCCATCTTGTCAGTCAAAAAGTGTCGATCTCCGAATGCGAATGAACCGACTCCATATTAGGAAATGTCATTCTTACATGAGTGACTTATTAGTGACTACATGAGTTACATGACTCGGATACATTCACAAAAAGACCCTAGGTTGCATTTTTGCGAGAGTTACACTTTAAGTAGTTTTCCCGGGACACAAACACCTGTTTCCTAGGTGAAAGGCTTTTGGGTTTGTATTTGTATTTATAATTGTATTTAGAGGTTATATCAGAATAGGTTTAAGTGGTTTAATTTTCAGAAAACACCATATTTTTGTTGTACTGCACATTGCTGCAGCTCCTCTTTTCACCCTGTGTGTTGAGCTCTCTGACGCACGGAAGTAAAGGCTGGACTACAATAGAGCTGTTTGGAGCAGTTTGTGAACAGCGTTTTCTGTTGGAGATGGTAAGTCCCTTTGGGGTGGACTTTGGGCTTTTTCACTTTGTAAACCTATAACGTGCACAAAAAAGATATATAACACAATAAACAGTCCTTCCAGAAAAGAGTTTTTTTGTGATTGTTGGGGGCAAAAATCCTTGATTATGCGGCACGTTTTCTTAAAAAATGCAATGGAATATGCGGGATATTTATGCAATTTTATGCGATGAAATTGAGGGGACTTGCAAAAACTGCGTTTTGATGAAAAAGAGAAAAGAAAGTGATTCCCCCAACACCCTGCTTTTCGATGATGTTCACGTCACGTAATTACGTCACTTCATAACGTTCCCATGGCAACAGGGGAAAATGGCTGCTCTTGTGTGAAGTAAACGCAACATTTTTTCAACTTTCTGTAAAGATATGTGACTTTTTTGCAACGAAAATGTGGGGATTATGAAATCATGCAAGCCCTGCATATTTTGCGCGGAAATCGGCAATTTATGCGGCGAAAGTGCGGCGTATTTGAAAAAATGCGGCCCCCGCATAAATATGCGGACTTTGGCTGATTATGCATTGAGTTATGCGATCGCATAATCGCGTCTTTCTGGAGGGACTGATTAAAGGAAAGGGCAAAAGCCAAAAAGCATTATATGTGCACTTTAAAAACAATCATCAGGAGCAGTTTGGTGTCAGGAAACAGCAGCTAATTAACACCAGGTGTGCCAGCTGATTGCATCAATTAGGCCGATGATGTCACAGGGCTACGAAACTTGTATGGTAGAACAACACATAGGCATTTTTCTTTCAACATACTTACATATTGTATATGCCATAATGTACCGTGGTGGTGTAACGCACAGAACAACCTCTATCGGGGCCCCTAGCAGGAAGTCACAGTTGTACTCTAGTGTCTAACTTTTTTGGCACGTCAATCACATTCACTCATTATCTCTGCATTGAAGATCACCCTGTGTATCCTCGGGCTGAGGCTCATTAAAGGGTCAGAGGTGCGCAGACTGCGGCTCCTCCCTGTCGCTTCTCAGTTTGAAGCATCCCTAATGATGGCAGAAGATTTTGACATTCAGAGGAGTACGTGAGGAGGGTGGTAGGTAAGCTACACTTTAGCCAAACAGAATGTGTCCAGCCAAACACTGATTTTCAATCTTTGGGCCATATTTTAATTGCAAGGCGCTACAACTGCAAACTGGTAGGCAGTGGTGGAAGAAGTTCAGATCCCCTTACTGAACCAGTAGCAAAGTGATTGTAAAAAACTGTACCATGACAGCAGGCTGTGCAATTAAGCTTTTCATGTTGATGGGGTTCATTTATGAAGTGTTTATTGTCAGCTGTCCCATGTGGAGGTGATGATAACGCGCCTGTATTTAAACACCTGAAGGGTTGGACTTTTGTAAGCATATTACAGGGCACACACATGCCTGCACTGACACGCACACACACACACACACACACACACACAAAAACACACACGCACGCACAAAACACACACACACACACACACGGACACACACACACACACACACACACACATACACGGACATAAATACACAGACACACACATGCACTCCCGCACTCACACACACGGACACAGACACAGACACAGACACACACACACACACACACACACACACACACACACACACACGGACACACCCAGTCACACACACACACACACACGCAAACACACCCAATCACGCACACGCACTCACTCACACACACACATAGTCACACACGCACAGGCACAGCACTGGAAGGGGAAGTTACACACCCACAACCACACACACACACACAAACACACACATGCACACACACACACACACACGGACACACACACACATACACATACACGGACATAAACACACAGACACACACATGCACTCCCGCACTCACACACGGACACAGACACACAGACACACCCAATCACACACACACACGCAATCACACACACGCACACACACACAGTCACACACGCACAAGCACAGCACTGGAGGGGGAAGTTACACACACGTGCACACACACACACACACACGCACACACACACACACACACAAATGAAGGTGGCTGGTGGTTTTCCGGGCTTCATGCATGAACACAAAGCATTTCCATCAGGTCACCGCCAGCACGGGTGCAGAGAGCCATGGATTTGACTAAAGCTTAACACACTGCTCATCTCCAGGGCCAGCTTTACTGGTCAGGCTGTTCATCCCGTCTTTAGTTAACACAACAATCTCCACTCAAGGTTCACTTACTGGCTTGTTCTGGAGCTTTTGATCATGTCACATTGTTGTCATTAGCAAACTGAGTTTGATCAGCTGCCACAAAACGGTGGATGCTCAATATAATGATGTGAGCGTTTATAACATAAGATAGAAGTAGAATTCAGCCCAGGACCCCCAAACCCAGGAAACGGCAGTTAACAAAAAAATATACATCTATAAGCATATTGATTATGTAAAAGAAAAGTCTTTGTTTTAAAGTGGCACATTTCACACATAAAGGACCGTTTTCCAGTCATGGTAAGTAAATGTATAGGGTCACATCTTCAATAGTGGTTCTGGAGGAGCTTAGAGTTAGATCAGCTTGGACTCGCAGTGTCTAATGAAAAGAAAATGCATTATTACATTGACCTCTGTTGCCTCAAATTGTGAAAGAAAATCAAACAATCTTATTTTATAATTTGTTTCTTGTGACTCTAATACTAAATTGATGAAGTAGCCCTTAAATAGAGCATAATAGAGTTTGATCTAAAAAGTAGAGTACACAAAAATCTAAAAATGATTCATTAATTCCTGTTCATCATCCAAATTCAATCCCAGTTTATTTATCAAGCACATTTAAAGATAACAACAGCTGACCACAGTGCTGGACAATCAAAGACAAAAAAACTAGAAGGCGACTATCATAGTGTGTTGCTAGCCTGAGAATAGAGATGTGTTTTCAGACGGGATTTAAAAACAGGCATTGAAGGGGCCAGCCTAACATGAAGGAGGAAGTCATTCCAGATGTGTGGGGCTACAACTGTAAGGCAAGATCTCTCCTGTGTTTCAGTCTTGATATTGGGACCACAAGGAGCAACTGGTCAGCTGACCTGAGTGTCCTAGCGGGGAAGTAAAAGGTCGGAGAGATAGTTTGGACTATCATGGCACAAGTTCACGTTTTAAAATTGAACAGGCAAAGAGATTTCCTTTGCCCTTACATTGTAATTGTTTTCTTTCAAGGGTAACTACGGTTTTTTTCAACCTGGACCCTATTTACCTATATGTTTTTTGTGTCTAAGTGACTGATAGGAAGAACAATCTTTGAAATAGGTCCAGTATTAGGCGTGAATGATGTGCATCGTCAGTTTGGTCCACTAAAAGTTCAGTTTTTGCCGCTGACAGGATCAGATTATTATTCTAAGAGTCTGACAACATTATGGAAAGGATCCCTGGGGAAAGGGGTGGTGATGGCGCAGTGGATATGTCACATGCCTTTGGTGTGGAAGACCCGGGTTTGGTTCCCACTGTGATACATCAACCAATGTGTCCCTGAGCAAGACACTTAATCCCTAGTTGCTCCAGAGGTGTGTGACCTCTGATATGTAACAATTGTAAGTCGCTTTGGATAAAAGCGTCAGCTAAATAACATGTAAACCCTTCAGAGATAGATCTTTAAGACCGGTTTAAGCAGAAACAGCTCTGGAGTCGCTAGCGCTAAACCCACCAGACTCCATTTAAAAAAACAATACTTTAAGCGTGTATAGAGCTAACGTATTTTCACATGTAAATCTGTAAACTGTGTTTACAGATTAGAGTTGCTAGAGTTACAGCTAGAGTTGTGATGGTTGGGAAAGTGGAGAGACGACCCAAAACGGCTTTCCATAGTTTTAAATTTGTTTCTGTCGTCTTTGAATGAAGTGTATTTTACGCTGCTAAAATTATTGTTTATTTACATGGAGTCTGGTGGCTTTAGCGAACACAATTTCTTTTGTTATATAAAAAAAAAATTTAGTATAGGTCAAAAGGTCAGATTATGTGTTTTGTACAAAATGGATGCCAACAATAGACAGAGAGCAAGGGGAGGAGGAGGAGGAGGAGGAGGAGGAGGAGGAGGGAGAGGGAGAGGCAGGGGACGACAACGAGAACAAATTCAAAGACGAAGAGTTGGAAGAGGAGGAGGAGGAGGAGGAAGAAGAGGATGAGGGCAAAGAAGAGTACAAAGGAGAGCCATCTCTGATGAGATTAGGGCAACACTTGTTGATCATGTGATCAACCACGGTTTGACAATGAGAGAGGCTGGACTGAGAGTCCAGCCCAACTTGAGTCGATTTACAGTGGCGTCCATAATTCGAACCTTCAGAAATGAGAACAGGTATGCAACTATCTAATGACTATTTCAGCATTACAGTAATGTACTGTAACATACGTATGACTGCATAGTATTGCAAACATTTGTAACTCTAAGCCATCCATTTACTGCACTGCATTGAATGAATGAGGTTGGTTATCATGCATTTTTTTTTAATATGTTTACAATTCCTATGCCAAACACATACTGTGTTTGAATTCTATACAGAGTGGAAAGGCAAAGACATCATGGTGGACGAGGACGCTTGTTTACAGATGTACAAGAGACTGCAATTATAAATATGGTTCTGGCCAACAATGCAATTAGGATTCGAGAGATAAGAGAGCATATCTTGAATAATGACACCATGTTTAACAATATCAATGCTGTAAGCCTGTCGACCATACAACGCATCCTCCAACGGCACCAAGTGACGATGAAACAACTTTACAAGGTGCCATTTGAGAGAAACTCTGACAGAGTCAAGAATCTGCGATATGACTTTGTAGAGGTATATACTGTATGCAACACTACTTCCAGTACTTTAGATATACCATATTTACTGATCTGTATATCCCTTTGTCTGTTACAGAGAGTATTGGAGATGGATGCCAATGTAATTCGCCATGAATTTATTTATGTGGATGAGGTTGGCTTCAACCTCACCAAATCCAGGCGCCGCGGAAGAAATGTAATAGCAGAGAGGGCAATTACCAATGTCCCTGGACAACGTGGGGGTAATATAACTATGTGTGCTGCCATCACCCAAAACGGGGTCCTCCATCACAATGCCACACTGGGTCCGTACAACACTGGTCATATGCTCACTTTTCTGGATGCAATTTACACAGTACTTGTCCCTGATCCCGATCAGGAGCCTGCTAGATTTGTGGTTATATGGGACAATGTTAGTTTTCACCGGGCTGTTCTGGTGCAAAACTGGTTTGCCACCCATCCACAATTTGTAGTTTTGTACATACCCCCATATTCACCTTTTCTAAATCCCATAGAGGAATTCTTCTCAGCCTGGTGCTGGAAAGTCTATGATCGCAAACCCTATGCCCGCATGGCGCTTCTCCAGGCAATGGAGGAAGCATGTGGGGACACAGAAGTTGCCTCTGTCCAAGGTTGGATACACCATGCAAGGAGATACGTCCCTCGATGTTTGTCAAGAGAAAACATATCTTGTGATGTGGATGAAGTATTGTGGCCTGACCCAGCCCGGAGAAGAGATGAAGCATAGCTTAGGACTGATTATTTTCCCCCCCACAATTCCTGGACACAATTGTGATCTTTACTGTATTCTAAAGGATATACTTTTGGTTTGCATAGGTTTATGGTTTTGTTGTATGCAACTGTATACAGCAGTAATTTTTGGCCTAATAAATATTTTGTTTCTACATTGCATTGGTGTTTACAGTGTACCTTTTACCCCTCTCAGCAGATTACTTTCACTGAAAAACATTGTATTAAAATGTAGATATAAGCCTATGAAAGACAAAAGAGCTTTAAATTTAGAAAAACCGTGTGTACATGGTATATCCAAAAATTTACTATTATGAAAAAAGTGTTTGCCATTTGATGCAAATGCTTGATTTTGAGATGTGTTTATGGCATTTTGAATGCAGTGTTTCATTTTGAAGGAGATGTGAGGCATTTAGCATTTTGTGTGAGCAGTTTTAGGAATTGTGTGTAGAGTTTTGAAAAAAGGAGACATAGTTTTGAAAACGTGTGTAAGCAGTTGGAAAAAACTGTAACTTAGATTGTAGCTTGTTTCCCAGCTGCCGACTGCAGCGATCTCGCTTACAGTATTTCTGAATTGCTAAAAACACATTTTTTTAATGTTTCTCTCGCTTTCTCAAAACCTTAAACACAAATCACTAAACTTAAGCTACACTGTCAAAACCTTCGCATTGGAGTGGAATCGCTTCCACTCCAATGTTGTCACATGCTGCATCCATTGACTGAATGAGATTTTCCTGTGCATAAGGATTTCGGTCATAGACCTTCCACCTCCATGCAGAAAAAAAAAAAAAAAAAAAAAAAAATTCTTCAATGGGATTAAGGAAGGGAGAGTATGGTGGGAGGCACACGTTTATAAAACGTGGGTTATTTTCAAACCACTCACGAATTCTAGGACCACGGTGAAAGTTCACATTGTCCCAGATTACCACATACATGGGATGCTCTGCCTGCTCATCACCTCTGTTCACGTCTCAGTAGTGCTTCCTGTAGAGCATACAGAAACTTTATAAGATGGGCAGTGTTGTAAGGCCCTAGAGTTACATGGCGGTGAATAACCCTGTAGCTGCTGATGGCAGCACATATCACGTCACGTTGCCACCACGCTGCCCTGGCAACTCTACAATGGCACGTTGACCAATAATGTTGCGGCCTCTCCTTCTCCTCTTGGTGAGATTGAAGCCAGCTTCATCCAAGAAGATGCACTCATGAGGCCTCTCCATGGAATCCAGTTGAAACAGTCTCTATAGAAATGAACAAAAATACATTTTTGAAGTAACGTAAATGACATAACATTCCAGGCTTCATGACTCTGTATACATGTGCTGCATTACATTCAACACAGTAAAGATGTACAGTAACTCAATAGTGCTGTATAATCTCTGGACATGATTACTTACTTGTACATATTGATATCGTAGCTCTTTTACCCTTTCAGAATTTCTCTCAAATGGTACTCTGTAGTCTTGTTTGAGACTTATCAGTTTGTGTTTCAGGACACGGTCAATTGTGGAGAGACTCACACTGTTGATTCCTTCAAAATTCACGTTGTCTTCCTCAACTCGCTGTTGTATTTCACGCAGACGAATGAGATTATTTTGAAGGACCATATTGACAATAATGGTCAACTGCTGTTGTGAGAACATACCTCTCCTTCCACCGGCATGTGGCAGTCTTTCCATTCTAGCAAATAAAACCTCTTGTTAGAAATTTACAGACAGGCCTAATGCATTGAAATGTCACCAAATATGTACAATACATAAAAAACTATTATACAAGTATATCACTGCAAGAAAAGGGCCAATTTCTAGAGATATGTTACAGTAATTTACTGAGACGTTCCACAACTGTACATACTGTACTGTAAGTTTGAGGGACCACAAATGATTGTCCACTTACCTGTTCTCTTCTCTGAATGTCCTGACAATGGAGGCCACAGAGAACCTGCTTATATTTGGTTGAACACGTAGTCCTGCTTCCCTCATACTCATTCCATGAACCAGAACATGGTCTATGATTGTTGCTCTAATTTCATTGGAAATGATGGCTCTTGTTGTGGTTCTTCCTCTTCCTCTTCCTCTTCCTCCTCCTCCTCCTCCGCCTCCTCCTCCGTCTCCGTCTCTTCCTCCTCCTCTGTCTCTTCCTCGTCCACCTCCACCTCCACCGTCTCTCCTGCCCTCCATTGTGAAAATCACACATGCCATTTGGATTTGACATGGCTTTATATCCTGATTACTGATTAGGTGCAACACATTACTGATTTGAAACAGGTGTGTTCAATTTTGAGTGCTTGTGTGTTACCGATGACAACAGTGTGTTGCTTGTGTTTCACTTTTGGGGGCTGTGTTGTGCCATTTTGAGTTGTATGCACCACAATGCTACATGTGCTTTGAATGACAATGTGTTTACAGTTTTGCACAAAAAGTGATTCCGATTTGCTAGTTGTATCTAACCACATGAGAAGTGTTTAAGGTTCTGCAAACTGTGTGATTCAATCAATAAAGTGGTTTGTACACTTGCAACTTTGGTTTTGCAAATGGATTTTAGTGTTTTAGCAATTCAGAAATACTGTAATACTGGACCAATGTCAAAGATTGTTGTTCCCATCAGTCACTTAGACACAGAAACATAGGAAAGGTTTGAAGGTTGAAAAAACGGTAGTTACCCTTTAATGCATTTCAAATCTCCATCATATCAAAAACTGTTTAGTGAAGCTGTTTATATATATAGAGTATAAAGTATACAAAATACTCATGTTGTAAATTTAGATACAGCAGTATATGCATTGTAATGCATTCCAGGAATAAAACATGAATCTCTAAATAAAAATGCAAAAAAAAAAAAAAAATACACAAACATCCACTGAACTCTATTAATGTGTCCTAAAATGCTATATTCACTAGACAATGGCCGCCCCAGCAACAGATTGTGCACATCAACAGGTCACCTTCCTCGGAAAAGATAAAAAATGAACCAAAGAATAAAATCGTCTGAGCAATTACTGCAGCCCTGCACCACTGCCTGTGTGTTTGTTTCTCTGTGTGTGTTTTCAGCTGGGAGGCACACCAATCCATACATAAAGTGTTCTTTTCCTCCACACTCACCACACAGGTCAAATGGATCTAATAAATCATAACTAGAAGGAATGAATTGGGTGTTTTTTTTTCTCACAGGGCTTTTGTCTGGTTTATTTAGGTGTATGAAGTGAAGATAAGGAAGCCATCAGTCTCCCTATTCCAGCTGCACAGCTCAATTTGTTGGCAATGAAAGAGAAAAAGCAGAATGACAGAGAGAGAAAGAGGAGCACAGAGAAGTGGCTGAAGAGGTGTTCTTGTCCATCGGCCTTTCTTATTCTCTCTGATGCTCCCCTTTCTATCTTTGTCTTCGCTCTCCCTTCCCTTCTGATTTTCCTCTTCTGCCAGCCCTTCTCTACAGCTTTTCATTTTCAACCCCTTTTTTGTCTCTTCCCTTCTGTTCTTACTGAGCGGTATATCTGCTTCAACCCTAAAAAGCTGGGCTTCAACCAAAGAGATCTGTGAAGATTTGTACTAAAGGCTAAATGACTTGGCTTCATGGATGTCCAGCAACAAGAAAAAGGACAGACAATGGAGAAAAAAAACAACCCAGAAAGAAATATACTTTGTTGGTGTTGTGAGAGTCAGAGTCTGAGCTGTCACAGTCATATCCAAGCTACAGCTAATGTCTACATTGTCTGGTTCCAGCAGTCTGATTCATGCGAATAACGCTGGGCACAGTAAAACACAGTTTTAGGGCGTTTTCACACCTATAGTTGGTCTGCTCTGGTCCGAATCAGTTGACTGAGTATGATTTTGTAAACTCGGAGCGTTTTCCCTTAGTTTTGGTTTCTTTCCACACAGAGGAAAATACAAGCAAACCAAAATGCGTAAACCAAGAACGTTCACTCTGCTTATTGGTCGGATGTGTCTGGGGGCAGGAGCAAGAATGTAAATACAGGAAGAAGGTTTTCTGTTTTCTTGACTAGTATATATTTATTCCATCCCCATGGTCAAACCAGCTCATTTTGTTGAAATCATTTTCCATTCATTGTTTCGCGAGCTACGTTTCTCCTTCTGCTCTGCTCAGCGAGACTTGGCTTCGCTCTGCCGCCGTCTGTTTCTGACTTTATCAGCGGCAGGTTTTACCACGGAGATGCGAGTGACTTGACGGCAGTATCTTTCTGTGAGAGTAACATTGCAAGCTGCTAGAGTTTGCATGGCGTTACAGTTTTTTCCAATTGCTTGAACACAATTTTGCAAACTAGTGTGGTTTTATCAAAATACTTAACACAATTCACAAAACCACACACCCAAACTGCAAAATACCTCATATATCCTGCAAAATGAAGCACTGCAACTTAAACTACATATAGCATTATCAAAATCAAACTTTTGCACCACATGGCACACTCTTCATTCATATTACCAGATTTTTGTCTAACCAACTCCACACTGTTGGGCATAATGAAAAGCACTCTCATCTTTAGTGTGCTGTGTCATAATACTAAAATAGTTCAAATTGTAGAAAATTCGTCAGATTGTTCACATGCACAGACCTTATCATGGTCATTGCATTTCTGTGCGTGATTTTTATTTTTATGTATGTGTGATACATGTGTGTATATGTGTTTGTTGTGTTACTGTAAGGTTGTGTAAGCTACTGGATCCTAAAATTTCCTTTGGGATGAATAAAGTATCTATTTATTTATCTATCTATCTATCTAAATATTTGCAGATATACACATATGCTGTTGAAACATTTATGTTTTTATTTTTCACCAAACAAGTCAGTGCAAGATATGCACAGCAGATATATTTACATAGGACTGAACAGAAATATGCTCACAACAAACAGTAAACTGAAAAAGAAAATTGCAGACAAAATATATAGAAAAAAAAGAGGTGCTCACATGTGGTCTTTTTATAGTGCTTACTTCCTGATTGAAGTGGTAACAATTAACCACTGAGGTGTTTGGCCTGGTGGCGCATATGTTGGCCAATAAGCTCATGTAGTGTCATTTTGAATGGCAGTGTTTTGAAATGGCAAACATGTGACTTTATGTCAGATTGTTGTGTCTTATGCAGAGAACCGTGTTCAGTGCATTTAAAAACGGCCATTTCAAATTGCAAAATGTGTGTAAAGCAGAAAATGTGTTTAGAGTTTTGGAGACTTGAGAAGAGGTTTTGCTCTCTGTGTGTCAGTTTAAATAATTGTGCTATGCATGTCATTTTAGTGTGTTAGCAACTGGAAAAAACTGTAAGTTCAAACGTGCTTTCTTTCAGCCTATACCAGCAGTACAGCTGGTATAGGGCTGAAAGATTTGGGGGCAAAAAAAAATCAAATTGCGATTTTTCTGCCAGATGTTGCGATTAAAATTTTTTTTTTTACTATAGCTTAAGTTCAATATTCACTGTGTAACAGACAAAACATGTCATTGAGCATTATAACATGAGACACCATCAAAACTGCTCTATATTCCTATGCCGGGATGGGACCATGGATTTGAACGGCCATCAATAAGTGTTTTTCGTCTTGTGATATGTAACATTATTCCAGCTTGACCAACTGCCACTTTGCTCGTTTGAAAGCCATGACGTCTCTCTCTCATAGTTGCAGAGAAAGGGGAGGTAACTCCAGTAATTCCAGATCGGCCCATCTGAGCTTTCATTTTCTCAAAGGCAGAGCAGGATACCCAGGGCTCGGTTTACACCTATCGCCATTTCTAGCCACTGGGGCACCATAGGCAGGCTGGGGGAACGCATATTAATGTTAAAAAACCTCATAAAGTGAAATTGTCATGCCATGGGACCATTAATGGTTCAGCCCGAATCTGGTAGTTGAGTTGGCTAGAGTTTGGATCACCTTCTCACCACAAACCAAGCGTAGCAAAGCATACTAGAGCTCGTTGGTCTCGGTCCGGTTGTTTAGGTCCACACCCGAGTGTAATTACTGCATTCACAACGGCCCATACGAACCGCACCAAGGGGGTAAATGCTCCAGGGTTGATTCAACCAAACTAAACAAGGCAGGTATGAAAACGCACTTGATGATACAAGTCTGGCTTCATTTGAATCCAAGCTGCAGCTAGTAACCATGAACACACACCTGTACCTCTCAAAGATTGGACAGAACAATATATAAATCATGATAATAACTAAAGGTGAGGAGTCAAACGTTGCTCTGTAATTATGTCGGCACTCAACCCCCACCTATTGATCCTATCAGCGACTCGTCTCTGTCACAAAATAGAGAGAAATCTTCGGCGTGAGCTGACTTTTTTTCCTGCTGCCAGATAAGCTGCTCTTGATCAGCCGCATACAGCGGAGGCTCTTATCTAACCCATCACTGCAATACTTGTTGTTTATAGCTTTACCTTCACTTTAACGACATCTCTCCTCGCTGAACTGAAATTGTCGGGATGACTGACAGCGACTCAAGAAAACGCATGCAGGCAACTATCTGCCTGACATTATCAGTCTTTTCCTTTCCGCTCGACAACGCAGAAAACGTCCCCGTGTCATCCTTGTTGTCTGACATTTCTGACAGCTACATTGACTGATTGAGCATGAAAACTACCATTTTCTAACATGTCATTTGGAAGAAAAAAAAAAATAAAATGATGGCACTTGATTGTCAGATGGGGAATATTCTTTTCCCTATTCCAAATAATTTGTATGTTTATCATCCATTATATACCGAAGACAAAGTTGTCAACAACTAGAGATTTACTAGATACAAATTCCTGCCCAATTTTGAAACAAGTCCCACATGCAACAGATCTGCTTCTCTGAAAACTCAGCTACAAATATAATTAGGGGAATGTGGGATATCACATATAACACACAGAGAGAAAGATTATATTAGTGCTGTCAAAATAAAGGTGATAATAACGACTTTAAACACAAATTCCTTTTAACGCCACAAATTTGTTTTATGCGCGATTAACGCACATGCGTTCTGGGATTTGGGCCTCGGGCACATCATTATTATTATTATTATTATTAGCACATTATTTTCACCCACAGGAGGAACTTGAACTTGGGTCGCATGCTTTGACTGTTATGAAGACAGAGAGACATTCCGCCGACGCGTGCACTGTGCACTTTCTGCAAGTAGCTCTGTTTTGGTCTCCACCGACTCCCGCCCCATTAGCTGCTGAATGCTCCACTGTGCTCACCAGCTATTCTCCCACTGTGTCTGTGTACTGTGCTGTGTGCTGCTGAGCAGGTGGACTACAGTGGCCTTATCAGACCATTTTTACTAAGAACAGCTGCTGCTGCTGCTGCTGCTGCAGAGAGCAGGCTGTAAAATCTAAACAGTGAGCTATTAGGAAGTTACAAAGCTTAGAGCTGAGGGAGACTGCAGATATGTGGGTTTGCCACTACCAACAACTCCTTTCATATTACACACAGTCATTTGACCCATTGTTAACCAAACATACTGAATAGCGGAGCTTTGGGGATTTGAGGTGCTTTTCAGCCTTGCTGGTGTTGATCTGTCCGTCACTTTGGTCCAGACTGAAATACCCCAACAACTATTGGATGGAATGCGATGGAATTGTGTACATGTATGGTTCTCAAAAGATGATTCCTTCTTATTTGGTGATCCTCAGACTTATAGGTATAGCAAGTGATGTTAATCTAATACACTTGTTTTGTCAAATTCAGTGAATATCTCCTCATGGTAACCTAGCTCTCTATTTTCTGTGCGCGTAAAAAAAAGAAGATGTGATATCGGCAGCGGATTTAAGTCAGAGGAGACATGGTCAGTGTGGTAGAGGGTGTTAGAGAAAGAAGCTCCTCATCAGTTTTAGGTTTGTCAGAGGTGAAACTCTACAGACTCCACGTTGAGAATTTGTTGTCGTCCCCTGTTCACCTCCTCATGATTTAGTGTGTAATCCCTCGGTCCATATAGATTGGTAATTGTCTTATAAAGCACTGTCCGTGGGTGCACAACTGAAGGTGTGTAGATGGGAGCCGACCGCAGTGAATCAAAAACAACCTTGTGCCATCTGAAAACTTACCTTACATACATTGTGATGTTTTTAGATGAAAACCTCCCATTTGTTAGAAGTATTGGAAATCATTTCTTGTGGACACGGTGCTTACATCAGGCGCAGCAGATACAAATCTTTTCATATATTAAGTACAATGAAAGTGACAATGGCGGTACTACATGTCATCACATTTGTTCAGAGTGCATTATCTGTTCATATCCAAATAATACATGTGATGTCTGTGCCAATGTCCACTTAGGAATGTTTCTGCTATGTGATGATGCTAACATTTCATTAAAATTTTGTGTCCACATTTTCAGCTCTGTATGTTACTGCTGCACAGCTGCCACACATCTACAAATCCTTCCATAGTGTGCCATTTCTTGAGTTTGGATGAACAGCTGGTCAGATGTGACTGCTTCTGTACACCATCAGGGACATATTCAGAAAGCAGGTGGTTGACGCTCCACCAAGCACTGCTTGACTACCTTCTGAAAACACTGAGTATGGAAATGAAGTATGACGTGTGTCAAACTCTCCCAGTGTCTTTATCTTTACTTCCTTAATGGGCAAAGTTGTCCTGTAGACATCTAATCCATTTGGAGGAAACAAACGGCATTTGCTGCTTAACTATGTTCCTGAGCTATCGGTAGAAAGTCCAGAACACAACCAACCGTATCTAAGGTTGTACTGAAGTCTTATGGAGGATGTCAGGTAGATGGTGGATCCCAGTGCATCCCATAGTCCTTTAATTGTACTTAAATTTACTTGCAAACGTCACAGAATTAAACACAATTTCAAACAGGCTTATTTGGTTTATTGTGAAGAGGGGTTTATTTAGCCCCTCTTCACAAATGAGACAGCTAGGCATTCATTATCAAGATTTTTTTACTAAAAAGACATTGGCTTTGGTGGTCCAAATGGTGTTCTAACTTGAATACCTCATGTTAATTATGCTGCTTCTTGACTAAAAGAGGAAAGAAAACCTGTCTTGGTGGACTGTTGCAAAAGCATGAGTGTGACTGAACAAGAATGGTGGGTGGGTTTTCTTTCAAAATGTCTCTTTCCGTCTTCTCCCTGCAGCAATCATTGGTTGCTGACTACACACACACACACACACACACGCACGAGCAAAGGTTTTATTATTCCACACATATCTCACCAAAAACTTTGTGAAGCAGGAAATGATATTTCTCACCAGCAGTGTGATTTAAGTGGGGTTGATTCTGTGCATGTCCTTCAAGGTTTAAGCTAATCACAAGGCTGCTGCTTTCCCCTCTGCCTTCTGCCAGATGGGAAACAATGACTTAGTGAGCACACAGGCCTCTGCATTGGAATCAGAAGTAGATGGAAAGAGACGCTCCTCTGTATTAACAATGACAGCATTGGTTGTTTCAAACATCTTAAAATGAGTCTTCAAAGTCTGAACAGGATTCATCTTCCTGCTGCATGTAAATGTTGGTGATTACTCTTCTTTTGCATCAATGACTCAACATTCAAGTCTTGTCTTCTTCAACCAGAACAATGATCTTTCTTTGAACTGAGCCAAGTGCTTTCAAATTGTTGTCATTGGGTTCACCTGATACATTTATGTCAAGAATTGCACCCCTTCTTTTCAAAGTAACAACTTAGTTGGAATAGCAGCTTTCCTGCCACCCAAAAATACTTTCTTACCATACACTGTCATTACAAACAAAGCAGCTGTAAAATGCAAAAAGCAGAAAGAGTGGCTCCGCCGGAGAAGGTGTCTAATGCTAATGCTCATAGGCCAAGGTATCCCGACTTTTAGTCCCCAGTTTGGGTCAAGCCAGAAAACACTGGATCCTACATTTCGCACAGCTCCATGGCATAAAACGCTAAAAATAAAAACAATGTCCATTTGTACGATTCATTGAGCCGAGGCAGGGAAAATTCAATTCAATCTTCTTTATATTAACAGTAACAGTTATCTCGAGACACTTTACAGATAGAGTAGGTCTAGACCACACTCTATAATTTACAAAGACCCAACAATTCCAACTATTTTCCCCAAGAGCAAGCATTTAGTGACGATGAAAAACTTGCTTTTAACAGGCAGAAACCTCAGACAGACCCAGGCTCTTGGTGGGCGGGCGTTGGTTGGGACACAGAGACACTAATACAGATATACAGATATAGAGAAATATGATTCATAATAATTATATCAGTTGGTATGGGGAAAATATAGTAACAATAAAGTTAATGGAACTATTATTAGAAATAATAGTTGTAGCAGTTCAGGGCACAGGAGGGCACAGGAGGGCATATCAGGGCGTTGCAGGGCATAGTAGGGCATTGCAGGGCTTAACAGGGCACTGTAGGGCGTTGCAGGGCGTAGTAGGGCATAGTAGGGCGTAGCAGGGCGCCGTCAAAAGACAAGTTCTTCGATAGAGATCGGGGAGGCAGCGGGATGCAACAGGTATGAGATGATGACGAAGATTGTCTCTCTGCTTGTGTGGCCATTCTGATAAAGCTATAAAGTATTTTGCCCTCAGATTTGGTTGAACTAACCATTGTATAATCCTACATCATTTGACACACACTGAGGTGTTGTGCACCACTTTACTGTAACACATGCACTGTACGAGTATTAAACCCACGACCACCAGCACTGCCTTAGTGCTTGTTACACATTGGCCAAGGACTGGTAGGATTCAGAACCATCCGACACAGATGTGACAGCTCACTGGTCAACAGCAGCAGAGTGGCTGTGGAGAAGGAAAGAGTACTTTGTATGAATACTTTGCCTTCAGGGAAAAAAAAAGCTAAAGGAGATTGGATTGTGCTCTACTTTGGGAAACAATCCCCCAGGATTTGACTGTTGGATCCCCAAAGGAGACAGAAAGTCAAGTGTAGAAATGATTCAGTACAGAAGCAGCAGAGACTCCCCAGAGAGCTTCTCAAATACCCTCATAACATCACTGTTAGACTGCTGAAATGTGCAGTTAGGACACTCATGAAGGAATACTGAGGAGACAGCCTATTTATGTGTCTCACAGTGGTTGAAGTACCCCTCCAGATAGATGTTAAACTAAAAATACTCTGCTAGGATTAATATTTCGTTTAACGTGGTTTTCCCCACGTAAAACAAACTTTTAGGTCTATTGGATCTGGCCTCGTCACCCACCCACAGCCGCTGATTGTGCTCGGTTGACCAGTGAAAGAGTAGTGTGCATTAAGATGGCTGGAGGAAACATCGGAGAGAATCAGCTACACACGTATGAGCCTCACGTCGGGTTCAGACAGGGGGCCATGCTGTTCAGACAGTTACGTGTCCAAATTCCACAATGCATGTTCTTGGGTCTCCGGCAATACACCTGCCATGTGAAGTAGAGCAGATGAACGGTTCTCCAGATATGCGAAGGGTACACAAACACACAAAGCAGTCTCCAATTATCGCAGTAGGATGTGAACACTTGCTGCAAAAACAAATGTCCCATACAGGGACAATAAAGATAACCTTGAACCTTGAATTTGTTTGTGGCATCCCTCCTTGAGTCCACACAGCTGGAGTGTCGTTACAGTGCGGTGTGTTTGCTGCAGAAAACACACACACACACACACACACACACACACACACACACACACACACACAGTCCAGGAAGCAGCCATTGTTGTGAATAGGGCCAAGGTCATCCATCTGTCCTAATATGTGTCCAACTAAAAACCAATTCATAGCCCATCAGTGGGATGGATAGAAACTGTGGGCTGGGGATTGTGTGTGTGTGTGTGTGTGTGTGTGTGTGTGTGTGTGTGTGTGTGTGTGTGTGTGTGTGTGTGTGTGTGTGTGTGTGTGTGTGTGTGTGTGTGTGTGTGTGCGCCCTGGTGTCAGGGTTTATGTGTCTGTGTGAGTGTGGGCTGTCAGGGAGTTGGTGGAAAAGCAGAGCTGACAGGGGAAGAGGCCATGATGGCCTTCCAGGCCTAAGCTCCTCTGCTTAATGTCAGCCTGCTAATGGTTCCAGTGACAGGTCCTGTCCCTCGCCGCTTCCACCTGTCCCAGCTGGAAAACAAAGACTAACACACCCTTCACACGTTTCTTTGAGCTGCTCTCACCAATGAAGATCAGGTAGAGCAGGGGAGAAACTTTACAGAAAACATCTCCGTTTAGACTTAAATCCCCCCTCTGCACTACAGACAATGGTGAGAGGGCTAGCCACTCTGTGTAGGTACAGCTGTATCCTCAGGCTTTTCTGGTTGATACTGAAACAGCTTTTCTGATTGCTTACCAAAAGCCTTTGGAAATACAGTAATGTTGGTTCTCACTGCCTGAGAAAGTAAATTTTCTGTCACTTTCGAGAGAGGTATCAACACATAAAAACATTCCTGGGGTCCACCAGCAGAAGCAGAGGCTACATACTTTCCAACAAAGAATAGATGTTTCAGAAATGTCTGATCATGAAAAATGTCCCAAAATTCACAATACATGGACAAGTTTAACTCTTCCATTTCATGGATTCATTGTTACTGTAAGACATATCTGTCCACTTGTCCCTTTGGTTCACATTAAACCTATCTATCTATATTACGTCTTGTACCTTAGTAATCAGCAGTCACCACCTGCACTGCTGAAAGCAAGCTGAGCTGAGTAAGTTTGTTAGTCTGGTGTCATGTTTACATCTTGTTTACTGGCAACATGTTTGGTTTGATGCAAAAGAGAAATAGGCAGGTAGACGGTAAGAGCTTTTGCCTGTCGGACTGTGGCTATTTCTTGAATGTATGTAGTGAACCATTTTCGTTATTACTTAGATGGCGGTCTTGGTTTTTAAAAAAAGGCTCAAGGAATGGCAATTCAGTGTACTTTCAACCCTTTGTTCAACAGAGAGAGTCTTCTAGTGGTCTCAGAAAATAAAGAAAATGCTTCACAAAAGCCTAATGAAGCTTCATTCGGTAATCACTGCTAATACAAGCATCATAGGCAGACCAAGGACACAGAACTATAGATCCAGGGTAACTCTGACATGCAGTTAAGAGGATGATTAAAGTCTTTTCAAGTTATTTTTCATTGTGTACTGAAATCAAATGAAAACAGCGGGGCTGCCTGGGAGGTAGGAACTATATGCATGATTTATAATTGATATAATAGTGTCGCACTAAAGGCTTGCTCTTGGGGTAATTACTGGAATTGTTGGGTCTTTGTAAATTATAGAGTGTGGTCTAGTGTGGTCTAGACCTACTCTCTCTGTAAAGTGTCTTGAGATAACTCTTGTTATGATTTGATACTATAAATAAAATTGAATTGAATTGAATAGACTAATGATATTTTAGCCAAACTAGTTCAAGGGGATTGACTGGCTCTATGGCTCTTTATAAAGCCATCTCACCTTCATTTACTTCAACTGAGGCGTATAAAAAATGACTCCCAGCTATTGATTCCCCTGAAACGCACTGAGGCCAGAGAGTGCTATGAGCGTTTATGGTTCTCTACCTGTCTTTCCATAAGTTATAGGTCACTGCTGTTTGATCCTCAGTGTTATTCACAGTCACAATGACCTAACCGCACACATTGAAGGTCCTAGTCAAATACCATTCAAATCAGCGGTGATGGAGCCAGATCTGTGGCCTTTGTGAAGCTGCCATTTGGGTGGAAAATTTGCAGCCTGACCAGCGGCCGGTGCCCAGGGAATGTCTGCGGTTTCAAACTGAGTTATGAGTTTATTTCATTGGGGCCTTTACAGTCCCTGGAGAAGAGAATAAAGCCCTTACAGCCACACTGTTGCACTCAAATAAGCTGTAAATTAGCAGTCATGCAGATACAGGTCTTATTATTTCTGGCAGTTTATTTTTAAGAATGTATCCTAGCACCGGAGGATGGGATAGAGAGTAAGAGTTTGTGTTGAACATTTAAATCATCAGTAAATTTACAATTATAGAAAAATCAAAAAAGTAAGAAAGAAAAAGGTAGTGTGCCCTTCCTCTCTCTTAATCCTAGTCCTCAGTCAAAGCTCCTTCAAGCTACTAATCACTGATGCATGAATAGCATGCATAGCAATCACCCAGCTCCAACTGACAGATGGAAATTTATGACCCGGGAATGGCAAGGGCACATCCAAACAGAGTCGTCTAACACTCCCATTCTTCATTCTTTACCAGCCATTGTCCTTCCTCTGCAGCTTAAACTGCAGCTTAAACACCGTGAACTGACTGTGTGCTGGGGTCCGTATAGCGACGGTCATTATGGCATTACCTGCAAATAGTGATGCTAAATAAAGTCAATAATTACACTGTACTTTCTTACATTTGTTTGGTTGTTCTACCTCAGTAAATGGCGAATATAATGACAAGTAGAATCATTCACTAATGATTCTACTTGTCATTATAGTCACATTACAAGTATTTCTAGTGTCTCCTAAAATACCAATAGTTGCCATATGTACCATAGGTAGGAACGACTTGATGCTTCGGATTGGACTTGTCAACTCTTAGTTGGGGACACCCCTAATTCATAATGCCCAGCCCTATATCAACCAAATAAAAACACAAAAAAATTAAATTAGCAAAGACAATACAAATTTGTGTCGGGTTTGCTAGACTAGTTTAGAAGCCATATGCCTCCATCATGTCAGAGGCTGACATGGTACATAACATGCATAGCACGGTGCAACTATTAGTACCCCATTCTTAGAATGAGTTCAGAGGATACACAGAGAAATATGTCCCTTGAACAGTTGATGCTGGAAATAAGATTCCATAATATCCCCCCTGTTAGGAAGCCACTGCAATCTTCAGACGTGGACATCCACTTTCATCTTCCCTTTTAGAGTGTGTCAGGAGAAAAGGCAAGATCAATGATCTCCCGTATTGATCAGACACTTCCTGACTGCTTTAAAGCTTCCGGATGAATGGCGTTGACTGTTTAATTGAAACATTCGCTGCGTTTTGAGCGCAGGTCCTGTGGCAGCTGTTGTAAAGGGCCCGCTTTGCATTTTCTCTCTGCTTATTGACGTCTTGTCACCTTACAGCAGCATGTTGAATGCAAAGAGGATTACGAAGTTGCAGTGAGGAGGAGGAGACAGAGGAGCGTTACCTGACTGTTAGAGGCTGCACATCAGCTTACAGCTTTGATTAGACACATCTACAGTACAGGGCTGAATGGAAGGCTACTAAGCCCGCTAGCTGATCCTCATACAAACCACGGAGGGACACTTCCCTCTGCATTACCAGTCTGGTGGAAACAATAGGCATCGCGCACAGTGGTGGAAAGTTATTAAGTATATTTACTCAAGTACTGTATTTAATTACAAATGTTGAGGTACTTGTACTTTACTTAAGTCTTTTCTTTTCATGCCACTTTCTACTTCTACTCCGCTACATTTCAGAGAGAAATATTGTACTTTTTACTCCACTACATTAATCTGACAGCTTTACTTTACACATTAAGATTTGAACACAAAATACATGTAGTTTATAAGATCTGATGTTTTAAATGAAACTAGCCAACAACATAACGGCCTACAAGTCCAGCTAAAAAATGATTAGACCATTAAACACACAGCTGTTCGGATCCTTTACACTTTCTAAAATTGGAGGATTTGTCTGTATTGATTATTTCAATTTGTACATAAATACAGTACTTGATTAAATGTACTTTAAATGTTATATTCCACCACTGACGACGGTAACAGCTGAGGTGGGTGACTGTGCTGGGCGTATCTTAAAGCATCTTAATGGATAAATAATGAATCTGTTCATGATAGTCTCTGGTAGTGATGAACCTGCAGATAACTCAAGGGCGTAACTCTGGGTTCCGCATTGGTGGGATTGAGATCTCCACTTTTGAGCAAAATTTTAATTTAATTTTGAACATCAAACACTTCACTTAATTTCCTGCATTCTGGTGAATTTCTCTGCAACAATTTGTGCCTTTTCTGCATCAAGGAAAGGAAATTATTATAGGTTTTTGGGGTGGGTTGCACTGGCCAGTTTTGGTTATTAGGGGTTTTTACCCCCCCAAACTCCCTGTAAATTATGTCTATGAGATAACAATGAGCTGAATCTGCAACTCCCTGCGGCTTTACGGAGCTTTGTTAAGTGCTTTTCATGTCGCTTAAATTGCCTCCTCGACTCCCCCACTTGCCTCCCTTCCTCGTGTCTTAGTCCCTCCCACCATGGGTGAGACGGCAGAAAATCACGGAAGGAGAGAGGAACCGAGAAAATTTGTTTTAGAGGGATGAGACGTCCTTTCCTCTGAAGCGTTACGTAAATACGTCAGCTGTTCGGGCGTAGTGAGCAACTCCTTCAGCTGCACGCCTTCCAGGAAGGCTGCTCTCGTGTGTCCTCGCCTATATCTCCTCGGTGATCCCTCCTCAATGCTCGCCCCTCGGGGCAGAAATAAGAGCTCTGAGACGGCCTTCACCGAGGAAGGACAGAACTTTTGGTTAAGCCGAGGGCCGAGGAGTCGAGGAGCTATCAAACAAGGGACATGAGAAGCACCAATAGTGAGTTTCAGCTAATTGTTTATCCGTCCGAATTTACTGTTCTGGTTCACTCTCAGCGCTCTCATAGTGTTGTTGTCAGACCCAGCAGGCAGCAGTTTCACAAACCCCCCTTTTCTCTCTCAGCTCAGCAGCAAACCACAGACAGACAGACACAAGCTGTTGGAACCGTTGCCTATCACTAAAATATTGCACTATAGTGTGTTCGCCATTTGGTAGTGGTGTTTGAATTCTCAGCGGATAATTTCATTCACTATATAGTCTACAATAAAATACCCACAATGCACAGCTACTTACGATGTACACTACATTTGACTCCCGTATACCACAATGCAATGCGGCCGTGTTTTCCCAGAGGAGAAGAAGAAACAGAAGCACCCACTGAAACTGAAAAGGAAAAATGGAGCGGGCTTTCATTTCGAAACAGTGGAAATGTAACATGCAACATATATACAGTACAACCTTTTACTATTTTCCTGAGTGCTCGCTTTGTTTCAGGGACGTATTAGAAGTACTTTTCTTTGTTTACATGATGCTGGTCGCCGCCTCCGTCACATGAATATCCAGCACATTTCCTGGTTGGTCGTTCCCTATATAGTTCACTAATAAACACTATATAGGGAATAGCGAGTGAGTGAATGAGGGAACGGTTTCGAACACAGCTACAGTTAGAGACTAGCTGCTGAACACCGTGGCGTATTTAGCAGCTAACTATATCTTCTTTGTCAGGAGGTGGTGGAGACCAAAAACATAGCTAAAAGAGAGAGAATATTGAAACACAAAACTTATTACAAATCAATGATAATGTTGCTCCATAACTGCTGGATGATTAAATAAGCTAATGTTTACCGTATAAACTGTAAAAGGTGATAATGTGTAAAAAATCTGTTATTATATGTTTAATTCAGTATATTTCCTACAAAAGCAGTGGAAGAGGATTTTCGATCATTCAAGTAAAAAGACCACAATGTAAAAAATACCTGTGTCATTGTGAGCAGATTACCTAAAATGAATTCATGTCATGCTGACATGTTACTGTTTTACATGCTGGTGTGACCATGGGGCTCGGCAGTTTATTTTGAGTTAATCCCACATACATCCTGGTGTCATAAATACTCACTAATGCACCAAAGGCGTATTAATCCACTGCTAAAAATAATGACCAGCAAATGATTTATTTCCTGTGTTGGTAACAGTAATACTTCAATACTTTGAAGAGGACTCACACATTAACATTGCTTTTTTGCTGTCTTAATTCCCTGAAAACCTGTTTTTCATCAGCTGTTACTGTGAGCAATGTGGTGCTACAGTTTAGGCTATTTTATGACAGATTCTGTATTTGTGCTTGTTTTACTGGTGGGCAGCGCTCTGTTGGAACAAGGTGATGTCACTATTTCCATCCATCAATCAGATTTGACACAAAATGCGACGTTACCAGACGAGCAAATTAGATCAAACCACGCCCACTACGTTTTTTAATGTGAAACTCTCAACACATAATAACTAACGATGTTTTGTTCCAAACTTTTGCTTTGATTGTGGCTTATTCAGTCATTAATATGTAATGCAATAGAAACATACTTCAGATTTCAAATCAAGTTTTAAGGGCCTTATATTTTGCAATTAGTTAGAAACAGATGACTCATTATTTTAGTCTGCCACACTCCAACTAATGTCCATCTAGTCTTTCATTATAAATTAATGATCCAGATATGAAAGGAATCTAATGGGTGAAAGGATGTCTCTTCTTGCTGATACAAATCAACATTCCTGAACATGAAGAGGATTTTTGGTTGAAATTACCAATTATCTGGTGAAACTACTCACATTAATCATTGTCCTTAAACTTAAGTGTTTGGTTCAGCATATTGATGTCTTATTGTGAGAAAATTCCCATTTCCCAAATTCTCCCATTCTGTAGGTGCTAATGGGAAAGTCTGAGCTTAGATGGTCAGTATTTGAATTTGAAGTTATTGAAAGGATAGCCCCCAGTATACATGTCCAGAGTGTCAGCTGGCTCTGAACTCAATAGGGGCGGCTGTGGCTCAGGTGGTAGAGCGGTTGCCTGCCAATCAGAAGGTTGGTGGTTCCATCCCTGATGAAGTGTCCCTGGGAAAGACACTGAACCCCAAATTGCTCCTCCTGCTGCTGTGCCATCGGTGTGTGAATGTTTATCTGATGAGCAGGTGGCACCTTGTGTATTAATTCATTCAATTCACACAGTAGCGTAGGAATGCTGAATGGTTCCTGTACGATATAAAAGCGTTTTAGTCGTAAAGACTAGAAAAGCGCTACATAAATACAAGCTAGCTCCACCACTCAGAGTCTTTGCTGCTACACTTAGGATTGTGGGTAGTGTAGTATTTCTCCATGACATCGTAAATAAAACACGTTTTTTCTTAAAACCCGGTTGATTTCATACAGAGTTGCTTCTTCTACAGGAGCAGAAATTTGGTTTCACAACCTCGCAGCTCGGGGTCAGTCTACCTCGGATGGTTTACACATTACCGATAATAATCAGAATCCTTATGGAGAAAATGCATTGCATTTTTACTTCCAGAACCACACTGTTGAGCTCAATAGCATGATCAGCACTCGGCCCCCCAGCTCTGCACATAGAATATAAGATGAAGAATACAGTATACATAGAATATGTAAACATGCTGCTCACCTCACTGTGGACCTTAGGAGCCCTGAGCAAAGTCTTCAAAAATAAGTGCACTGAAAGAGAAAAAAATCATAATGCAGGTGATGCTTGCTGGTAATAAAGTGTGCGCAGTGGAGGTGGTAGTAACTCCTGACCCTATTAAATTAATTAAGCCCCGGCTTATCATAATGGAGGGATGGAGAGAGAAAAAAAAAACGAGTGTGGTGGAGTCTGGTAGTAGTCCCTCTGAAAGCCTCTCGCTGATGAGGCTGGAGGGTAGGCACACCGAACAAACGCATAACTTATTAAATTAGTGTCGGTCTCCACGGGATGCACAATAATTGTCCTCCATGTCATTAAATCCAGCCTGCTTTTGGCGGAGCGTCACATTGTTCTTCAGCCAGCCGTGTACCAAGGGTCGACAGCCACTGATATCTGAACGCACCGGCATTGTCAGTCTGTCCATGCATAATGTTTCAACGTTAAGGTGAACACCAAATTAAAGGATACACCCTGTGTATTACAACGTGGGTATACTAGTAGTTTTGTCCAGCATTCCTTTGAGTACTCACCAAGTTAAATTCTATGTTCAAGGACGCCCAGATAATTCAGTTGGTAGAGCAGGCGCCCATGTATAGGTTTACTCCTTTTAGGCATTTCTAATTTACCGTTACAGCTCAACGAGATTGCATTTATAACATATTCCCTCAGCTGAGAATGTATCGCTCACAGAGAATATCGTCAGGAAAAGCCAGCGGATCTATTCGCTCTCTAAACGGCAGGGATTGCCCCACTTCCCAGCGGTGCACGCTAATGGGCTTGCCACCAGCAGTTATCAAATTCTCTTTACTGACCACTGACAACCTAGAATCACATTGCCAGACCTTCCTCCACAGCACTGCCGAGGAGGGTCTGGCTTGTCCACACATGCATTCCGGGATGGGAGAAAGCCCACGTCTGGTTCAGTGATTCAAATAGATCTGGTGCTGTGCCATTTGATGGTTGTTGGAGAAACAATCAACACAGGCAATATTTATTCATTTTTTACTGTATTTTATTTAACCTTTATGTATTTAGGGAAGTTTCAGTCTTTTACAGGAACATCGTGGTCGCATTCGCACAGATCACACCTGGAATGGCCAATGCCAATGGTCACAAACTCACTTCTCCAACCTTAGTAAGGCCACCACTGCCCTATATGAAGAATTGTGTATGTGCACATATTTGGTGAGGGGTTTAGGCGTCCTTCCTCAAGAAAATGTTATGCTTTTCAATTAAAAAAAAGAAGCAATTTTCCTATACATTTTCTGTCTCTTTGTGGGTTTTGTGTTTCCTTTGGGGTTGTTTTGGGTCTCTGTGGTCATTTTGTGTCTCTTTGTAGTCGGTCTGTGTCTCTTCGTGGTAGTTTTGCATGTCTTTTTCACACCATTTTGGACCGTTATTATCTCCATATCTGTCTCTAAAACACTAGAAAAGCTAGAGCAGATCATGAATAAATAGCATTCAGAAAGCTTAAAGACAAAACTTAAAGCTAAAGAAGTCCGACTACAATCATTAGATCTGAGAAGTCTTTTGGTTACGTTCTTTCAGCTTAGGTGCTGCCCAAAACGGCTCGGTTGCTGCACCTAAACCTTGTAATGGCGGGAAAAACCTGGATAGTACCTCCCTACCTATAGCTGTCTGCATAGTTAGATCCATGAACAATAGTGAAAGATAGACAAGTGTAACAAGCGTGGATGAGACAGATGCAACGGTTCAGCTTACTGTAAGTCAACCTACTGAGATACAACAGGTCTTACAGATCTCGTTCGGGCAAGATCAACAAAATAAAATAAACCCAGCACAAACACAATATCAGGTATATCAATATTAGACTTCTCAGAAACTAGGTTGAAATAAATTAAAACAAATTGCCATACAATAAACCTGTTATGCGGACTACTCCTGCGTTTTCTACATTGTGGAATATTGAGGCCAAGGAAACTTGTAAATAATAATTTACAGTAGTGGATCTTAAAGTGTTTACTGCCAAGTTTCATCAGTATCTTAGTATAATACTACAATACTAGCAACTAGGTCTGGGCATGTTCCTTTAATGCTGCTGGAGAATTGAGTAGGTTCTTGTGGACTCTAATAAAAATAGTTTTGGTATCAGGCAACAGTCGCTGCCGCCACTTGAAGAGAGAAGCGTCGCAGGAAAAGTCGTATTATCTGTAGGGAGTTTGGCTTTGGTGAATTGCTTCGACATGCTAATGTCCTCTTTTCTATATCGGGTCTCTTTCTGTGTCTGACATGATGAGGAGTAATGGCCTTTTAAATGGAAGCGTCCCGCAGCGTTTGCTCAGGGAAAGGAGGCTGCTGGGATCAGACCTGTTTTTAACCGACGCCTCCCCAGTGCAGATCTGACAAGCATCCCAACCTTTCCCTTCCTAATCGGATAAAAGTCAGCTGAGCTCTATACAGCCTGCTTCACATTCTTATAACACGCATTTGTACCAGGGACACTGAATGATTCCCAGGCCCAGAGGCTGGTCGGGGCCCTGGAACATGGCAGGGAGATGCTACAGGATCCTGAATAGGAATGTTTTTCAGAGCTTCTGATTCTGATCACAAAGCTGTCTGAATGTTCACTCTAAGAAATATCTGTGTATTAGCAATTGTATGACTGTATATGTTAACAGAAATTCTCCATAGAATGTTATTCACAGTTGTATTTCAGTTTTTTTTTTTACATTTCAAATTGCATCATTTGTGCTCCGACACAGAGGGTTTTGGGAGATTAATGATGATTAGTGATACTTTTTACGACGTTTTGAAAGCTTTTTCCAACCTTTTTCAATCTTTTTCCTGATGTTTTAGTTCCTTTTTGAAGCTTTTTACAACATTTATCCTTTTTTTTTTCAACACCTGTGCGATGTTTTTGTTGCCTTTTCCGACATTTGGGAAGTTTTCTTCAACATTTTCAGAAGTTTATAGCTGAGCAGCTTCGTAGGAGAGAATTTTAAATAACAGAAAATGTTCGGTATTTTTACTGTAGCTACACACACAAATTCCGTTTTTTAATCACGGGGCAAAGTCTGGGTAATAAGCTGCTAGTTATTTTACGGATTTATTTCTTAAGAGTGTAAAAGAGAGGGATAAAATGCATTGCAGTGCATCTAACCACAAGGTTTGTCTTGCTATTAACCGAGTTTGCGACGCATCCCCTGTGTGGGAGATGGTCGTGGATGCTTCCCACTAACAGGCGCGCACGGCTGGACCGGCTACCAACGCAAAGAACAGAGAAGCTCGGATCACAACACACACACACACACACACACAGAGGGAGTGTGACTTCATTCTCTGATCAGGAGGCCATTAGTCCACTATATATTTACATAGCAAATATGTGTTCACTGCTATATTAATGTTGTGAAGTCGAGTACAGCCACTTTAACCACTAAAGCATTTGGAGTTTTGGAAGGTGCCAGGGGCGATGATCAGAGCTTTAGGGGTACCTAGAACCCTTTTAACGTAATATTGTTTTTAAAGGTTATTCTACTGTGCTAGCCAGGGCTTTAAATGAACTTGTTTGATCACCAGCCAACATGGCTAGGAGATTTTTTTTAAAGTTACCAGCCAATCAGATTTTCCACTAACCACGTTTTTTTTTTTTTCCTTCCTAACTTTATTTCCATTTCAGCTCCTCTGGTTTGTTTGGCTCCGTTCCGTTCGTGTTCTTCGTTTCAGCGTAGCTCGTAATCGCTATAGACAAGTAGCTAACGGTTGTCTGACACGTAACGACTTGGTGTTCATGGGAAATGTAGGATTAGTACCAGAAGCAGTGTTATCAGATAAATATTACGTTTCCAAAGCCCTGGTGCCAACTGTGCATTTTAACATCATTGTGGACCATCATGATAGGGGAAACACTGAATTATGTAAATAGAAAGACACTAACAATTCTGAGAAAACTTCCTTTAATGCTGAGCCACAGGGCTATTACTACAAAGGTCACGTGGTTCAGATATTTATCCATGGAAAAGCAGACATTCCCAAAATGCAGTATCAATAACTTAGAGATTTATGCAATTTTGACTAATGGCTGACAAGGACTATTTTCTGTAAAATGGCAACAAAAAAAATTCTGAATGGTAAAGGCGTCTAGATTCTGGGTTCAGTTTCACGATACTGGGATATTCCTAGAGCAGAACTCTTAAGCTCATTAATAGATAAAATAATTTTTTTATTTATTTTTCTTTTTTAGGGGTGACAGGATCAAGTTAAGGGGTGCTTCAGCATAGCTGGGATCGGGGGGGAAACACTCACTGCAACTAGTCACTGGTCAGAACTGCTGTTATAGTGGGTGTCTTTTCTTCATCGACCACAAGGGGCAGCAGAAAGGCCAATCCAGCCACAGCCGGTAACAAACAAACCAAAAAAAGGAGATATTTATGCTTTATTTACACAGGAAAAGACAAATTAATTTGATGAATGTACGTCTGCTTAACCTCCTCAGCCCAATAAACAGCAGCGGACAGCCGCTTCGCTAAATTCCTCCCACATGGCAAGATAGTCCCAAACAGTGCTCATCACACATGTGAAGCTAAGAAAGGAAATGTACACGTAAATGTACAGAAGTTGTTCTTAAAATGTAAAAAAGTTGCTTGTCATAGTGCAATCAACTGGCCAATTATGTAACATATGTTGCCTTGGCGACAGGGCATTTTGACCACGCTGTAAAAAAAAAAAAGCTGCAAGTCAATAGTATACATGCATCAGCTTGCTCTGTTTGCCGTGCAAAGGCAGACACTGTCATTTAATAAAATATAAATATATTTAACCTTTATTTAACCAGGTTAGCCGATTGAGAACAAATTCTCATTTGCAACGACGACCTGGCCAAGACAAAGCATACACCTGCAAGACAACATAGAGTTACACATTAAATATGCAAAATATAAATATACAAAATAAAGTGAAGAGTCTACCAACAATACAAGTCAAATATAGAGTCAATAAACAGTTTGTGCAACGGGATGTCTAAGTACTGAATAAATACTGAGCGTATATACAGTTTGTGTAAATGGAATAGTGCAAAAGAGCATTAAGCAAATATGAAACACACCTAAACTATGTCTAAACCTCTTTTCTTGTCATCAAACCATCTCGCTGTTTGCAGTGCTGTAGATGGAACAGAAAATGACAACGGCTCTCTCCGGCTGAATGTCAGGACAGAGGGAGAAAGACAGGAACACCTACTCGGGTAGAGAGCGAGAGAGAGAGAGAGAGAGAGAGAGAGAGAGGAAACTGTAGGATGATGAAAAAGGGAATGAATTATGGAATGAAAGAGGAGTGATAAAGAATGGCCAGTGTGAGCTGCGGCGACCTATAAATAATAAAGACGGACACGGAGGGGGGGAAAAGGACAAGACAATTAAAGCCCCTGACTGATGTGCTGCTCGGCGACAGGACGCCTGGATGTTTCCTGCCAAAGAGACAAACAAGAAGGAGACGAGGAAAGTCTCATGGAGCGTCGGAGGGAGCCGATAATGAGGACTCGCCTGTAAACAATGAAACACTTTATGAATTTGATCGGTGACATACGCAGAGGGGATACAGACACATTCCGTTAATTAGCATGGCTAATTAGCCGCAATGCAACAATAATTAATTTAAAAAGTGATATTTAAATTAATTATTGATTACATTAATTAAGTCAGAGGGGGTAAGAGGGAGTGTGGGGGTAATTAAGATAAATGTTAAATGTGTTGGTAATTAGGTTAGGATTGGAGCGAGGTGATGATGATAATGATGTAAAGACAGGAGGCAAGGGAGGAAGAGGAGCACACTGTCAATCCATCAGCAGGCTGCAAGCTGAATGAGATAGATAGATAGATAGGTAGATAGATAGATAGATAGATAGATAGATAGATAGATGGTTTAGTGGGTGGGTGGATGGATGGATGGATGGATAGATAGATAGATGATAGATAGATAGATAGATAGATAGATCGAAAGATAGGTGGGTGGTGGGTGGAAAAATAGATAGATAGATAGATAGATAGATAGATAGATAGATAGATAGATAGATAGATGGTTTGGTGGGTGGATGGATGGATGGATGGATGGATGGATAGATAGATAGATGGTTTAGTGGGTGGATGGATGGATGGATAGATAGATAGATAGATAGATAGATAGATAGATAGATATATGGTTTAGTGGATGGATGGATGGATGGATGGACCGATAGATAGATCAACGCTTATTACGATTATTTATCTATAATCTCATTGTACAAAATATTTAGTGAAAGCACCAATTGTCAACCCTATAATCGTTGCAATATCGACTTTGATGTATTTGCTCAAGAATATTGTGATGTCTGATTTTCTCTTATCGCCCAGCCTATGTCGAATGCAAACCACTTACAGTGCTTTACTTTTCAGAGCTGTGTGTAAGAATGGCTCAGAGCAGCTAGATAGATAGATATATAGATAGATAAATAGATAGATAGATAGATAGATAGATAGATAGATAGATCAACGCATTTTCATTAACGGGTTCTTGATATTGTACGAAACGTTCGCACAACAGTTGGTATGATATCCTACCAAATTACGGTGACGACCAGTCATGTGACTGTTAACTTTAGCGCTCTTTCCAGTTAGATTTAGCCGAGAAAAGGTGACTAAGAGCCGGGTACAGAGCACCGCGAGGGGCCGGTCCTTTCAGGGGGCAGTTGCAGCTGAGTTTAGCCGACAAAAAGTGAGCGTCATGCAGCGATGACAGTTAAGTTTAGACACCAAGAGGACTAGTTGAGATTGTAAAAAAGATTGTGGTTTGGGTTATAACTCCTGTCCCGTTAAGTAGCCCTCCCAGCACACAAACACACGTTTCCTGTGTGAAGGTCTTCTGTTTCCCTCGGGACACAAACTCTGCTCCCCCACTTCAAAGCCCTGTGCTCTATGATCTCATTCTCGCTCCTATACAGCAGCAGTCAATGTGGTGCTGACTGTAATAAATACGTGGAATACATACCAATTACAGTGCTTCACTTTTTAGAGCTGTATGTAAGAATGGTTCATGAGAACAGCCTGGAGGGATCGATAGATGGCTAGATGGATGGATGGATGGATGGATGGATAGATATTGACACTTTTTCTTCCGAGATTTCCTGCTGATCAGCTGCGGACTGTGCGCAGTGTTTCCTTGGTGTTCTTTCTAATGAGTGGCTATTGATTGGTCTGACCCTTTCTCAGCCCTGCTCACCTGCTGTTTGATCAGAGCACTGAATCACTGGTTAACACCGGACCGCTGCTGGATGGACACAGACAAGCTGCTGCTGATAATTACAATGAGAGCAGACACCAGACTTTAGCTCCTGCCTTCTCTCTACATCAGCGACACGAGAAATGTGAAGAGCGTGAGGCCACATCTTTGCACGATTAAAGCCCGGCTGCATTAACTGCTCCACACCTCCACAACACAATACAGCTTTGTTGTCCACAAGGGTGGTACTTTTTTCCCTTTGGTCCATCTGACACACAAACCACATTACAACAACACTGAGAGTATACATTATCCCAAGTAATAAACTACGTACACCGAACAAAATTATTAACGCAACACTTTTGTTTTTGCCCCCATTTTTCATGAGCAGAACTCAAAGATCTAAGACTTTTTCTATGTACAGAAAAGGCCTATTTCTCTCAAATATTGTTCACAAATCTGTCTAAGTCTGTGTTAGTGAGCACTTCTCCTTTGCCGAGAAAATCCATCCACCTCACAGGTGTGGCATATCAAGATGCTGATTAGACAGCATGATTATTGCACAGGTGTGCCTTAGGCTGGACACAATAAAAGGCCACTCTGAAATGTGCAGTTTTACTGTGTTGGGGGGGTCCAGGGTTAGGGTTAGGGTTATTTTTTTTTTTTTTTTTTTTTTTTTTTTTTTTTTTTTTTTTTTTTTTTTTTTTTTTTTTTTTTTTTTTTTCTATTCTCTCTCTCTCTCTCTCTCTCTCTCTCGACCTGACTGCAGTTCGTAATGGTAACCAACTTGAGTGGGCAAATGCTCACATTCAATGAAGTCTGGCACTTTGGAGAGATGCTCTCTTCACGGATTAACCCTAATCCTAACCCTTACCCTAACACCAGAGACCCCCCCGGACCCCTCCAATACAGTAAAACTGCACATTTTAGAGTGGCCTTTTATTGTGGCCTAAAGAACACCTGTGCAATAATCATGCTGTCTAATCAGAATCTTGATATGTCACACCTGTGAGGTGGATGGGTTATCTTGGCAAAGCATAAGCCTTTTGTGTACATAAAAAAGCCTTAGATCTTTGAGTTTAGCTCATGAAAAATGGGGGAAAGAACAAAAGTGTTGCGTTTATAATTTTATTGAGTATAGTATTGATGATGTTTCGCTAACGAGATTGTTCCAGTTTTGCCGTGGTCGGAGCCAGAAGCAGAGACGGTATGGACAACATCTGTGTCGTAAAAGGAAATCAAACGCAAAAGTAAGTGTAAAGCATTACAATTCTGAGGCAGTAATATTGTAACATACCTAATTACGCTCAAATGAAGAAGAAAAAAGGAACTACTAATCTATAATGTATTACATTTTGGAAGAAATTTGCCCAACACTGCTAACAGATGACTGTGTTTAATTAAAGGCTAATCAGATACCATAACACACACATGTTGGCTTAAAGGATGAGGATCAAAGTTTATTCTTGACCTTGGAAACAAACAAAAAAAATCACTAACATTGCAAACGCCAATTAGCAAATCTGACCTAAATGCAGTCAAGCGAGGACACGGACATTAATGCAGATGTAAATGTGTGGTGTTGGAAACTGTTATTAACTGCTGTTAACAGAGAAGGAGTCTTGTAGGTTCAGGTTCATGAGGGATCCTCTGATGGAAATGGAAGGTTTGTCTAGATTCCAAGTGGAAATGAGGAGAGCAGAAGGCGGCTTCACCTCCAAATGTGTTGACAAGCCAAATGATAATGTGATGGAGTGAGAGAGACGGAGAGAGTGCGAGAGAGAGTGTGATCAGATCGGGTGGGAATAGGGAATAGATATGCAAGGTAACTCAATTAAGGGAGGCAATTTCCACCCTCCCCTCTTGCCCTGAAAGAACTAGAGCAAGTGAAGCCACTTACAATGGTGTCAGAGGACAAATGGAGCACAGAGGCAGAACAAAGACGTGTACATTTTAAAGAGAGAGGACACCAAAATCCTGCAGAACCTGGATGTTCCGACACATGGAACCATCTTGTTCAATGTCAGGGATTGAGATAGAACCAACAACTTCAAAAAGAATAAGTTAAAGGAGAGAAAATAGCCTGATATCCTTTTTAATTCCTCTGGCCTCCTCTGTCATTGAGCTCAGGCTGTTCTCATGAACCATTCATACATACAGTATAGCTATGAAAAGTATTGCATTGTAATCCGTATGGAATTCACATATTACTGCATTCACCACACTAGCCAAGTTTCCATCCACTTGTCAATCGAATTATCTGAAGTTCGGTAAAGAAAACTCATGCGAATAAAGCTGGTGAAAGTGTGTTTCCGTCCAACGGCTTTAAAGCGAATAAAAACCAGTGCGTAATGACGTCAGATGCTGTTTTGTGGTCAAATTGCCTCCATTAATTGAGTTACCTTGCATATACCAATTGACAAGACAGATAACTACTTAAGGGGCACAGTGATTTAACCCTAACCGCAATCTTTTTTTCTAAATTTAACAAGTAAACTCAACTCCAACGGCCGTTGTAATGTCCGTCACCTCTCGGTGCTCCGGCTCACAGTAACCTTTCCTCTGCTAAATTTAACTGTAAAGACCGCTAACCTCATGTGACGGGTGATCACGTGACCTTGAATTGTTGCACATACGTTTTAGAAACAATATCATACGAATACGTTGAGCTCTATTCCCATTCAAGAAACACATGACATGCTTGTGTAGGCACATTTGGAGGCCTGATGGGGGGAAAGGTCCAGGATTCATCAAAAGAGACCATCAGAAATATGACAGCATTAGATGTTCCTTTAAATCGTAAACCCCACAAACTGTGGTGGATTTGGCATAGTGGCCACATTCACAAGAACAATATCCTTGAAGTTAGTCGCTTCAAAAACAGGTTACACATTAGATGTTTGGAAGCCTTTGGAAGATCCATGACGTAATCCATTACCTGCCAAGCAGGTAAAGTCAATGTTAGTGTTTTGTGTTTCTAAAGTTTATGTGGTATTGGTATATCTGATAACCCATGTTACCTTTGGTGATGAGGTTAGTCTATATCCACAACATTTCACTTTGGGGATTGTATCAGGTGCCGCTGGAAATTCTGCCGGATGTCCGTCACCTTCCTCTTTCTTTGTGTTGGTGTTCTAAACTCCGGTGGATTTATGAGGACTATGGTTAACTGCTCCTCAGATCTCTGCAGGGTAAATCCAGACAGATAGCTAGACTATCTGTCCAATCTGAGTTTTCTGTTGCACGACTAAAACAACCTTTGAATGTTCCACCAAAACAAGGTTAAAGTGCCCATATTATGCTCATCTTCAGGTTCATAATTGTATTTAGAGGTTGTACCAGAATAGGTTTACATGGTTTAATTTTCAAAACACACCATATTTTTGTTGTATTGCACATTGCTGCAGCTCCTCTTTTTCACCCTGTGTGTTGAGCTCTCTGTTTCAGCTACAGAGGGAGACATGTCACTTCTATCCCATCTTTGTTGGGAGTCGCACATGCGCAGTAGCTAGGTAAGGACTACTAGCTAGAAGCTAGCGCTGCTAGCCGTTAGCCACCTCGTTCTCAATGGCAAAACACTGCTACAACACTATACAACTACTTACATGTCCCTGTAGGTCTGGCAATGCGAGACTAACCGTTTTCCATTTGGAGCAGGACGGAGTGGAGCTAGATGTTGTGTTGCCCCAGGAGGCTGAGAGTGTTAACCTTGTGACACACAACAGTGGGAACAAATGCTATGTTAACCTTATATGTAGTGTTGGCTGTATTTCCATTTTCCAAGTTTCGGTTTTCTCTTGACAGCGTTTCAACCCGTTCCGCTAAAGGTCCACAGAATGTAAACACAACCATAATGTAGCATGATGCTAACTTAGGTGATGGAGGTGACAGATCAGAAAACATTTACAACGACATTTTAAATTGTAATGAAATGATAATTGCACAAACCCAGCAGAAAGGAAGTAATTATTTGGGTTGGCACCACCTACAGAAACATTGGTGTTTGAATTTGCTTTTTTATTTGAAAGAAGGTAAATGATCTGCCGATAGTAGAAGCAATTAAAAAAGAATGTTTTGATTTATTTAATGTAGTTCAAGTACATTTCACAAATCTAATCTTTATCTTTCTAATTCAATGCCATCATCATTGGCTCTGTCTGTCTCTCACACTCACACAAACACACACACACACACACACACACACACACACACACACACACACACACACACACACTCACTCATCTAACCCGTCTCCTCTGTCTTGTTGTCTCCTCTAAATAACGATGCAGCTAACTTAAATCTCAGCCAGCGAATCAGAATGAATATTCTGCTGCCTGCCTCACAGATGGAGCCTTTCAGCAGGCCGCTCTATTTATGCGGCAATCCAGCCGTGGCTCACTCACACCATTACTTTCATTCAGGATTATTGCAGAATGTCTGTCTGCTCGAACTGGAGTATATACCTTGCTGAAGTTTCAAACAGAATTTCAAACAATCTAAATGCAGCGCCACGCTGTGAAGGCCTCACTGCACATCACATTCTTTTACAAATTAAGACAGCTTGGGTACACTGTGATGCACAGCAGTGAGCTGTCTGCACAAAGACACTCACATATGTTTTTTTTTTTTTTTTTATTCAATCTCTGGCATTTTCACATCAAAACAATAGAATCATAATCTTTATCAAAGGATAATTCTGGTTTATTACAACCTGGGTACCAACATTTCTGTTTGTGATGAAGTCATAACATCACGATGACATCAGTAAAAAGAAGACTGTTCTCATGAACCATTCGTTCAAAAACCTTTGAAATGTTAAGCACTGTAATTCGTAAGCATTCCACTTTTTTTCTGTATTCACTACAGTGATGGCCGAGCCGCGTTCTTGTAGATCTTTTTTCTAATCTTAACTAGTTGTTTTGGTGCTTGATCTTAACTTTCGTCGCGGCAAAACGCTCATATTTTGTGGGCTCACAATCACCTATTTTCGGGGAACTGAACTACCGCTGATAGGTCTGTAGCCAGTGGCAGGAAGCTCTGTAGCGGCTTAAACAACTAGCCACTGCCGCTCGGCGTCATGGAGCTCATAGCCAGCCGGCATCATGTGACCACCTGGCGTCACGTGACCTCCTAATCTCCTAGGATATAATACGTTTTGGTGTGGCGTCCTCATTTTCAAAGGTCTACGTTTGTGTCCGTCGAAGACTACAAAGCAACCCTGGAGCTTTCAAAACCAAAACGGGGTGTTTAAAATGTTTCCGTTTTCGAGGCTCAGAAACGCCGGAGTAGCGCGAACGCGAGGCGTAAACGTTGCAAAAGATGTTCGTTTAAACCTTCATCTGGAGCAGGTAGAGGTGTCAGGAAACAGATAATTCATACCAGGAGTATCAGATGATTACCAAATTGCATAAATCAGGCTGACGATGTCGCAAGCCTAAACACAAAGAGCTGGTCTGGTTAAACTGTTTTTCAAAACGGTTTGTTGAACACCTGCCTGCGCCTGCTTTGTGTTTGCTGGCCCTTTCCATGTCATTGTGCTGATGTCACTGACTACGTATACATGCAGCCAATAACCCGTTCAAAACCGGAATATTATCAATAACCCGGTCGCGCACGGCCATGTAAACACCGGCAAAAACCCAAATATGCTACCTGGGTTACCCCTTTTTATAACCCGAAATTTTGGTCATGTAAACGCGTATCGGCATATCCCCATCAAAAGGAACATTGATTTGTGTTCTGCGCATGTTCTATTCGCAAGGAATCTTGGTCTTTTGAGTAGAGGAACTTCTTGTATGCGCCAGAAAACATAGTTATAATAATAATTATATACTATAATAATATAGTTATATATGTGTCAATGCAGAAAACCTGCGCGCAGTATACCGTAAGTAAACAAGAAGTAGAGGTAAACATGGCAAGACGCAGCACAGCACCACACTTTTGGAGCGAGGAGGAAACCAATTTCTTTATTAGTGTGGTGAAAACCATGAATATAATGTCTTTTGTTGACGGCAGAAAGTACCGAAATAGTGAGATTTATAAGAAGGTGACCGAAAAGTTATTGCGTCTTTAAGGTTGTCCGTAGGCTACTTCCAGACGCTAACCGTGCGTCGCCGTTTACGTCGGGATATTGCCAATTGATTACAAATTCCATGTAGGAGTAACTCTCTCTGCTCACGCATGTAAACGGGTTATTCCGAATGTTTCAGAAACCCGAATAGTGACCTTAACCCGACCATAACACGAAAATTGACTACGCTTGTAAACGTAGTCACTGTGTTCTCAGATCTCCCAAATGAATGTGGTCAGTACACAGTTATTGAACTGATCTGAAGGACGGTCAAAACCGTGAAAAATAAAAGCCTGGTAAACAAAGCGGAATCATCCTTTAAGTTCCATATTTGAGTCTGTGTTCACTCTGACTCACATGCTTGCTGGTTATTAAATCCACGTTCCAAAAAGAAAAGAAAAAAAAAGGTCAAATTACAGGAGAGGTGAAGCAGGCAACAGTCCTGGGGTCCTCAGAGGGACCTCTGAGGACCCAAAGGCTCCGGGCTGAGTCGGTGGTAATTAATTTTAAAACAACTATTGCAGGCCCAGGCCAAATACAATCAATGACCTGAAACAGCTTTAAAGTGCTCATATTATGCTCATCTTCAGGTTCATAATTGTATTTAGAGGTTGTACCAGAATAGGTTAACATGGTTTAATTTTCAAAAAACACCATGTTTTGGTTGTACTGCACATTGCTGCAGCTCCTCTTTTCACCCTGTGTGTTGAGCTCTCTGTTTTAGCTACAGAGTGAGGCATCTGACTTCTGTTCCATCTTTGTTGGGAGTCGCACATGCGCAGTACCCCGGTAAGCACTACTAGCCAGTCAGAAGCAGAGTATGAGGGCGTGCCACGCTAGCAGCTAGGCGAGCATTATAACGTGTGTTACAAAGTGACGCACGTTCGTCACGGAAGTAAAGGCTGGACTACAACAGAGCTGTTTGGAGCAGTTTGTGAACAGTGTTTTCTGTTGGAGATGGTGAGTCCCTTTGGGGTGGACTTTGGGCTTTTTCACTTTGTAAACCTATAACATGCACAAAAAAGATATATAACACAATAAAGGAAAGGGAAAAAGCCAAAAAAAGCATAATATGAGCACTTTAAAGTTTCATCTTCCCAACGCAGCACAATCGAGATAACACGAAGACGTATTAACAGTAATGCCGGGTGGATCCAAAAACAGGTGAGTGTAGGAGTCAAGACCACCTACACCGAGACCCAGACAAGGCCAAGACCAGAGTGTATCGAGACAGATACAAGACCGAGACTTTGAGGGGTTGAGACCGAGTCAAGACCAAGACCAAGACCAAGACCAAGACCAAGACCAGTGCCAGACGGCCAGACCTTCTTCTCTTGTTTCCCCCATTCACTTCTTTGGGAGTGCGGGGAGAAGTGATTAACAGTAACAAATTTCAAACATTAGAAATGAGTCAAGTTATTGCTCGCTTTTTATTGGTCGCTTTTACATACAATTACAGTAATACACAGGCAATTTAGTGATATCCCTGCAGTTGTGGTACTGACAGGTCTTGAAATAAAATCCATTGTCCTATCTATCCGAGACCGAGACGAGACCGGGCAAAAATGCGGCCGATTCCGAGACGGGGCCCGAATACTACAGCTATTCTATATATACAGCTACTATACAGACCACGTTTTACAGTAATGCCAGCTTGAAACGCCGCTCCCCTCACACACTATGTCTGAGCACCGCTTGCCTGCAGTGGAAACTTTCTGAAGGTTGGACCGTTAAAAGTGTTTGATCTGAGGCAGGCTGGCTGGCTGGCTGGCTGGCTGGCTGGCTGGCTGGCTGGCTGGCTGGCTCGGCCTGGTCTGATTCTGCTGCCTGACGTCCATCTGCGTCCGCGGTGCTCCTTCTCCATTCGTCGGCACTTCTCTCTCCATCTGTCCACTTGCCTCTGTCTGTCTTCTCATCCCTCTCTCTTTCTCTCTCTCTCTTTCTCTCTCTCTCTGACGCCGTGGGAGGCTTGTGTTGGCTTCCCACCGTCTGCCTCTCGCCAGCCGACTGACTGACTGAAGCTCCCACTGCTTGAGTGATGCCACCATGACAGCACCGTTCTGGACACTGTTTGTGTGTGTGTGTGTGTGTGTGTGTGTGTGTGTGCGTGTGTGTGTGTGTGTGTGTGCGTGCGTGTGTGTGTGTGTGTGCGCGTGTGTGTGTGTGTGTCTGTGTGTGCGTGTTCAGGCATGCAGGGGCGTTATTTGCAAAGTTAGCACATATGTGTCCACCGCAGCAGCAGCTGAGTCTTTGACAGCGGCTATTGTTGTCGTTGAAAAGCAGCCTCTGTGTTGGTTTCATAAAAAATGAAGAAAAAAAAAATGGAAGCACCTGGAAGCGTGTGTCTTTGAGGTGTCACATGCAGTCTGGGAGACGGGGATTGTGAGCGGGGCTAAATGAGTCGAGGCGACAGGCAAGATGTGGGAAAGCAGACCAGCTTTAACGCTGTCGCTCTGTGGCGCTGTGCCCCAGCTCCATAAAGCAGCGGTCGGATGAAAACCATTGTTCCACTTCTTCTGAAAACTTTCACCATTACTATCGTGTGTGTCTCTCTCTCTCTCTCTGCTTCACGGAAGTGTCCACACGCCGCCTCAACTGTCTGTTGAAACTTCCAGACTTTGAAGAACATGCAGCTACACTCGGGGGTTTTGTTTTCCAGGGTGGAGTTCGGCCTGTTCAAGTGTGAATTACCTCGGCCCTCGCTCCTCTCTGTTTTATTTTTTTATTTATTTTTTTTAAATGCAATTATTTTTCTGACACATTGTCCATTGTGTGCCTTTAACAAATGAGAAGGGAAACAAACACCGGCTTCCTCAACCGTGAGTTCTGATTGCCTCGCTTCGAGTTAACAGGTTATCTAGAAATCACTGGAGGGCACACACACACACACACTCACGCACACACACACGCACACAAACACACACACACACACACACACACACACACACAAACACACAAACACTGGGGAGGAAGCAGAGATTTCCTGAAAATGGAGAGAAGGTAAAGAAACGCTCAGAGCCTCCAATGAGACAGCTCTGCTGTTTACTCCAGTCTGATGATCATCTCTGGTCTGTGAAGTTTATTCATCTTTTCCATCTGAAGTTTGGTTGTAACTATTGGGGCCAAAAATGTATAAAAAAAAATTCAACTCAATTTTGTGTTGTTCTATAATAATAGATGATAGCATAAATAAATTAGTATGGCTAAAATATACAGATATGTAAGGATTTCCAGCTAGATTAACAACTCCCAGCATGCTGGAGCTAAATGCTAACTTGCTCACAATGACAACATTAGCATGATGATGTTTAGTGGGTATAATGTTTAGCGTGTTAACATGCTAACATATGCTAATTACCAACATGGGAGCGTGCCTATGGTCCCACAGCCCTATGTTCCCACATTTCGAAGAATTTTTTCACTGAAAATAAGGCCCTATGTTCCCATAGCCTCCCACATTTCGAAGATGTTTTTCAAAATCAGGCCCTATATTCCCACAGTTTCCACATTTCTATGATTTTTTTTTCTCCAGAATTAGGCCCTATGTTCCCACATTTCTTTTTTAATACATTTTTATATCAGATTTTATCCCCCTTAACCCTAACCCTTAACATAAGGATAACCCTAACCCAGAACATAGGGCTGTGGGAACATAGGGCCTAATTTTCAGTGAAATGTGGGAACATAGAGCTTTGGGACCATAGGGCTGTGGGAACATTGGGCTGACCCCACCAACATGAAGTAGGGAATGTCATTACTTTTGCAGGTATTAAGTCATAAAGCAATTTACATGTTTGACCTGATGATGGCACTAGATTCTGAAGTCAGGGATCACCAAAGTTTCATGGCAAACCATCCAATAGTTGTTGAAATATTTCAGTCTGATCCAGAGAGGTGGACCGACCAGCGTTACAATCCCTACAAATGAAATGAAGCTAGATTCCTGCAGTCCCTTCTTTCTCATAAAGCTGACATCCAGGCACTGCAGATTTCTTGAGAGCCATTGTTTTGCGAGTCACAAGTATGTCTCAAGTCAAGAACAACAAGTCCAAAATCAATACCAACAAGTCCCAAATCAAGTTCAAAGTCTTAAAGTCCTCGTTATACGTCCCCACCAAATAGCAAGCAGTCAGAAGGTTTAAAGGAGAACCAGTTAGTATAGAAATTGTACAGAAATAATGTTTTTATTTTTTGTTTTGTTTTTTTATCTGCATTTGTAGTTTCAAATATGTTGTAACATAGCATTGCATTCTCATGAAAGGGTTTGTATGACATCATACGGAAACTTATGCCCACCAATTCATACGATGCTGGCTGAAGTCAGGTGGTCTTTACAGTTAAGGTGACAGTGAGCCGGGTACAGAGACCCGTCACGGACCTTTCAGAGGCAGTTACAGTTTAGCCGACAGAAAGTGAGGGTCATGCAGCGACGACAGTTAAAGGTCCCATGGCATGAAAATTTCACTTTATGAGTTTTTTTTAACATTAATATGAATTCCCCCAGCCTGCCTATGGTCCCCCAGTTGCTAGAAATGGCGATAGGTGTAAACCGAGCCCTGGGTATCCTGCTCTGCCTTTCAGAAAATGAAAGCTCAGATGGGCCGATCTGGAATCTTCTCCTTATGAGGTCATAAGGAGCAAGGATACCTCCTCTTTCTCTGCTTTGCCCACCCAGAGAAATTGGCCCACCCATGAGAAAGAGAGAGACATCATGGCTTGCAAACAAGCAAAGTGGCAGTTGGTCAAGGCCACACCCCCCACCCTCCACCTCTCCTCCTCAATAGCTGCAGACACAGAAATGGCACATCCTAAGGAAAGCTCATTGTGGGACTGGCTCTAGTGGCTGTAATTCTGCACCAAGGCTGAATTTATACAGATACAGTATTAGGGGACCACTAAGGCCTATATAAAAGAATCCAAAAAGCAGCATGTCGTAGGACCTTGAAGTTTGGACACCAAAACGACTAGTTAAGATTAGAAAGAAAAAAAGATTGTGGTTTGGGTTAAAACACCAGCCCCCCCCGTTAAGTAGTACTCAAAGAAAAAGTCTGTCATATTCAAAGCACTGATTAGTCTTTGGTAGTAGGAGCTGTTCAAACATCAGACTTTTACATCACAACTGTGCAGTGTCTAGGACACCCAGAGAAATGATAGTTTCAAGTTTGCATTTAGTTGTCTTCCTTCGCATCTAAATTGACCTGGGTGGCAGCACAGGAGTGGCCTCCTCCTCTCTGTGTTAATTGATAATGTGCTTGTTAAAGCTGACAGGAGGAGAGACGGTGCTTGGTTTCAGATTAGACGATGCTCTCTGGTCCCTGGAACTTTATAACACTTGACGATCACACGCTCTTTCTCCTGCTCTAATTATCTTATGGGTGGGATTGCTTTGGGCTGCCTTTTTAGACACTAGTCTCTTTCTATTTTTTATTTTTATTTTTTTTATCTGCCCGCTACAATGCGTGGGAAAACTTGTGATGTGCGAGACAGACATTATTTCTACCCACCAAAAGCAGCAATTACTGGTCGACACGCTGTATTTTTAGCCCTTAAAATGACTTGAGAATAAAGTGTTATGACCAAGGGCGGTTTGCTGCTGTTTCAGTGTGTGTGTGTGTGTGTGTGTGTGTGTGTGTGTGTGTGTGTGTGTGTGTGTGTGTGTGTGTGAGAGAGAGAGAGAGAGCGAGAGAGAGAGATAGAAAGAGAGATGTGCGGTGAGTGCGTGGGGAGCGATGATCGAGAGAGATATAATCATATTTATGTAGTTAAATCAGTTATTGTTCATGGCTGTGAATATGGTTCATGTGTCAGTCTCAGTCTGGCTATCTGATGCATGTCTGACTGCACCACTGACTTGATGGAACCTGATTGGGAAAAAAAATCTCTTCTCGGAGCCAATTCATGTTTCTCAGTGGCCTGTTCTGTGTAACTGTGACAGTTTGCAGACAGCGTGAATCATGCACTTAGGCCACCGTGTGTGTGTGTGTGTGTGTGTGTGTGTGTGTGTGTGTGTGTGTGTGTGTGTGTGTGTGTGTGTGTGTGTGTGTGCGCGCGCGTGTGTGTGTGTCAGGGTGGAGAGGGCAAGACCCCACTGTGCAGGGCGCAGCAGTGTGCATGGCGCAGTGCTGTAGGCGTTCACCAGGGGGAGCAATCGGTCTGTGCTCTCCTCCTCCGCTCTCTAATCTCACCCTGACGCCACAGACAGTATCTCCTGTTGGTTGTGACCGAGGTTAAGCGTGGAAGACCAGAGAGCGAGATATGAACAGGCATCACAGTTCCACGTGGATGCTGGAGAAAATCATCCACATGGACCACAACATTCTGATCAATGGATGAGTGAAAAACCTTGAGAAACACACACACACACACACACACACACACACACACTCACACACACACTGCCATCCACTTCATTTGGTAAAGGCAGCTTTAAAAAACAGCGATGATAAAACGTTATTAGACTCTCAAAAGAGTAAAAAAAAAGAGGCAATATGGAAGGGCAAACATTGTCGATGAAGATCAATCATCTGAAGCGTCCATCATATTAGAAATCAGAATCAGTTCAAATTAAGAATTCATTTTCAGGATATGTTTTGGGCACAGGATGCACAGCTAGAGTGTCCGCTTTCTCCATTTGTGATACAGTTCAAATTCGAAATAATCAAGTATTAGTAAAGTGACTACATGCCTTTGTTGTCATGTGCAATTGCTTCAGTTATGCAATGCGCTTGATCTAATGTAGGACAGAGATTTGCTCGTCTGTGCTTAGAATATTCTGCAAAAGTGACTGACTGCATGCATAAACCTTCTGGAATCTGACTCCTTTTTGTCTGTTCTTATAGCCTACTTTTCATATCCCTGTCTTGCTGTTAATCTAGTGTGATCCACCGTCTCCGCATTGTTTTCTAGTCGCAATTTCCTTCGCAAACGACGTTTCCAACCCATGCACATTCAAATATGCTCAGTGCTCCTTTATATATTTTCAATTCATTCAAATGTTATAATACCGTCGTCACTGCTGTGACAAAAACCTCTGTGGCCCTAAGTCTATAGATAACGCACACATGGTTAAAACAGCCATCAGTGTGAGCAATCTGTTTTGTACTGTCTCAGGCAACATGTGCACACGGACATGTCATGAACACATTTGTTGACATAAAAGTCTCATTTGTAGGCTAGATGGAGGAAGGAATCAGGTCTGAAGTGGTTTAGTTTTTGGGCAATGATGGAGGTGTGGGGCACATCGGAATAGGCACACATACACACAATTAAATAGACATAGGAAACATATACAAAAGGTATTATAAGAAATAGAAAAAAAAATTGAATAAGAGTAATAATAACAATGGTAATATGTAAACTACAAACACCCTTATTATAAACAGACAGGTGCAAAAAAAAATGATATACAGATATACAGACGAGAGAAGGTGCGGATGGATAGAAATGGCATATTGCACCGTAGGAGGTGACAGAGTAATAAATAAATAAATAAATACATATTCAAAGAGCAGAATCCTCAGTTTGTTTAAAACACATCCAACCAGCTTCCCTTCACACACTCCATCCATTGACTGGTCAACACAGGACACAACAGGCCATGCGTTGTAACAACCCCAAAAAACATCATTTTACAAGCCTGTATGTATTCCTGTATATGGTCCTGGCTGTGAACCAGACTCTGGTTCGCATTTACACCGCTAGGGGTCGCATGAGCTCCGCATATGCGCCGCTCTCCCTGCCTCTGTGTCCCGCTGCTCTGTGGCTGCAGGAGAGTTAATAACGGCTCAACTCCTGGCTGTAATTATAACGCACACGCAGCCTTAATAACAGCACATGAATGGTGAATGATTCCCTGCATACATATCACAACATTTGCATGTATTAACCCGGTCAGCCAGTGCTATCCTGAGTCTCACACAGGTTTCCTGCCACCAAGTCAACAAGTCCTCCACTCACTCTGTCTCTGTGTGTCTGGTGATCACACAGGGGTCCGCTGTGACGCGCTTTACATTACGGACAGGTGAGGAGTGGGACCGGGTATGGCGGCTGATGGGTTAAAAGCCCACGTCGTTCTCTATCCCTCTTCTCTTTTGCGTCAGGTGTTGTGAAGTGGAAGCCAGTTGGAGCTCGGATGGAGGTAGAGCGACATAGAGAAGCAGTGAGGGAGCCGTGGGGCCGAGCGGGCTTCTGACAGGCAACCCTGATGTCCAATCAGGATGAGAGCGAGACACAGAGACACACAGCCAGAGAGTCTGACGTTTATTCCCTGACTAGGGAGCCTCGCAGAAGAGAAGAAATATCTCTTATTTGTTCTTATATGGATATTGATTTCTTTTTTTCAACCCCTCGAACTCCTTTCCAGACTGGCTCCATCACAGCAGCAGCACTGCGCTTCATTGGAATGTGCGCCGTAGCGTCTCCGGGACACGTCTGAAAAGCAAGACAGCCGAGACAGAATAGAAAAAAAAGAGCTTCTGCAGTCATTCAAACTCCTTTAAGAAATCTAAATGCCTCTCTTTTAATGGGACAGATTTCCCTGGACGCCTTACACATTTTTGGAGACTTTTTACGCATTTTGGAGACTTTGCCGAGTGAAATGGGTGATGGAAACGGACATTTTGTCTATTAACAGAGGATAATAAAACCGTATAATATTTTCTACCCAAGTGCACTTGCTTTCCCCGGCGATGATTGTTCTTTTGATTGCCCTGTGCATCACGGATGGAGTGCTCTCTCAGATACGCTACTCGGTGCCGGAGGAGGCGGACCACGGCACGCTGGTGGGGAATATCGCCGAGGACCTGGGGCTGGACCTTACCAAACTGGCGTCCCGACGCTTCCAGGTGGTGCCCAGCTCTCGGACACCGTACCTGGAGGTGAACCTGGAGAACGGCGTGCTGTTCGTGAGCGAAAAGATCGACCGGGAGCAGATCTGCAAGCAGAGCGCCAACTGCCAGCTCAACATGGAGGTGTTCCTGGAGAACCCGCTGGAGCTCTTCCGCGTCGAGATCGAAGTGGTGGACATTAACGACAACCCGCCCAGCTTCCCGGAGACGGACATCACCGTGGAGATCTCGGAGAGCGCCACACCGGGCACCCGCTTCCCGCTGGAGAGCGCCTTCGACCCGGACGTCGGCTCGAACGCGTTACGCACGTACGACATAACCACTAACAACTACTTCTACCTGGATGTGCAGACCCAATCGGACGGGAACAAGTTCGCGGAGCTGGTGCTGGAGAAGCCGCTGGACCGGGAGCAGCAGGCGGCGCACAGGTACGTGCTGACAGCGGTGGACGGCGGCCAGCCGCCGCGCACTGGCACCGCGCTGCTGGTGGTCCGGGTGCTCGACTCCAACGATAACGTGCCGGTGTTCGACCAGCCCGTGTACACGGTGAGCCTGTCGGAGAACGCACCGGCGGGCACGCTGGTCATCCAGCTGAACGCCACCGACATGGACGAGGGTCTGAACGGAGAGATCGTCTACTCCTTCAGCAACCACATCTCCAGCCGCGTCAAGGACCTGTTCAGCATCGACGCGCGCACGGGGCGCATCGAGGTGCGCGGCGAGGTGGACTTCGAGGAGAGCAGCCTGTATCAGATCTTTGTGCAGGCGAAAGACTTGGGGCCAAACGCCGTGGCCGCGCACTGCAAAGTGCTGGTCAAAGTCAGCGACGCGAACGACAACGCGCCGGAGATCACCTTCAGCACCGTGACCGAGTCGGTGAGCGAGGCGGCGGCCCCGGGCACCGTCATCGCGCTGCTGAGCGTCACGGACCGGGACGCGGAGGAGAATGGACAGGTGCACGTGGAGATCCTGGGCGACGTCCCTTTCAAGTTGAAATCGTCCTTTAGGAATTATTACACCATAGTGACCGACGGCCCGCTGAACCGCGAGCACGCGGACTCCTACTCCGTGACCGTGGTGGCGCGGGACAAAGGGACGCCGTCGCTCACCGCCAGCAAGTCCATCCGAGTCCAGGTGTCGGATGAGAACGACAACGCGCCCACCTTTACGCAGTCCGTCTATGATGTGTATGTGACAGAGAACAACGTGCCGGGCGCGTACATCCACGCCGTGACCGCTCTGGACCCGGACGCCGGACAGAACGCGCTCATCAGCTACTCCATCCTTGAGTGTGACATCCAGGGCATGTCGGTCAAAACCTACGTGTCCATCAACGAGGAGACGGGCTACCTTTACGCGCTCCGCTCCTTCGACTACGAGCAGCTGAAGGACTTCACGTTCACGGTGCAGGCGCGCGACGCGGGCAGCCCGCAGCTCTCCTCCAACGCCACAGTCAAAGTCATCATCGTGGACCAGAACGACAACGCGCCGCTGGTGCTGGCCCCGCTGGGGAAGAACGGCACCGCCAGGGAGCCCCTGCCCCGCTCCGCCGAGCCGGGCTACCTGGTGACGCGCATCGTCGCGATGGACGCGGACGACGGCGAGAACGCGCGGCTGTCCTACAGCATCCAGAGAGGGAACGAGAACGGCATGTTCCGGATGGACTGGCGCACGGGGGAGCTGCGCACGGCGCGCCGGGTGTCGGTCAAGCGCGACCCGCAGCAGATGTACGAGCTGCTGGTGGAGGTGAGGGACCACGGGCAGCCGCCGCTGTCCTCCAGCGCCAGCGTGCTCGTGCTGCTTGTGGATAGCGTGGCGGAGGGCCGCGGAGCCGGCGGGGACCGCGCGGGCACCGCCAAGGCCAAGGAGGGCACCCTGGATCTGACCCTGATCCTCATCATCGCCCTGGGCTCCGTCTCCTTCATCTTCCTGCTGGTCATGATCGTGCTGGCGGTGCGCTGCCAGAAGGACAAGAAGCTCAACTTTTACACCTGCCTGGCCAGCGAGTGCTGCCTGGGCTGCAGCTCGTGCTGCTCGCGGCAGGCCCGCGCGCGCAAGAAAAAGCTCAGCAAGTCGGATATCATGCTGGTGCAGAGCGCAGGCAGCGTCAGCGGGGCCGGTGGCACGGCTCACGTGCCCGTGGAGGAGTCAGGGAGCTTCGGCTCGCACCATCAGAACCAGAACTATTGCTACCAGGTATGTCTGACTCCAGAGTCTGCCAAAACCGACCTCATGTTCCTAAAGCCACGTAGTCCGTCTAGGAGCACAGACACCGAGCACAACCCGTGCGGGGCCATAGTGACAGGGTACACAGACCAGCAGCCTGACATCATATCAAATGGCAGCATTTTATCAAACGAGGTAAGAGTCCCTCTCATACCTTACAGTTTAATCCCCCCACCTCCCCCATCCCTCCCATCCCTCCCTTCTATTCTGAGAGCCCTCGGCATGTCTACACCTATCTGTAACACTTCCCCGCATTAGATCTAATCTCAGATTAAATCTGATTCCCAAATTGGGAAATGTCAGTGCTACAGCAGCAAAATATAAGACACACCGCACAGAATATGTATGAGTAAGACGTAATGAATAGGATAGAATACAAGAACGACTATACATAAATAAAGATGTTTAGTTTATTGGTTTACACATATACAAATACTACAGATTAATATGCACATAATCAATAAAAGATGTGATGGAGAGATGAATAAATAAAACAACCTTCTGTCTTGGTCACTCTCCAAAGCATACTCTGATGGAGAAAAATACACAGGAAAGAATGTGCAAACGTGTACAAAAGTGGCAAATAAACATCAGACTCATACAGAAGCCATTATCCCATCCCCCTCGGTTCAGTGACAGGTATGCACATGGATGTTATTGAGTACTAGTACACACCGTATGCCACATTATTACCAGTTGCTGACATGTTGCCTTTAGCAGTCCTCAGGGAGGTTGGCCTTCAAACAGCGATGCCTGCATGCTTATGTTGTGCTCCCATGTAGGGCATGCAACTATAACCATTATTTCCATATTCGATTCATGCGTGGAATGTTTCCTGGATGAATGGATTGGTTGGTTTGGTCTCTAAAATGTCAGAAAATGGTCAAACACGTGGCGCAGTGTTTGCCAAAGCCCAAGATGACGTCCTCAAATGTCTCGTTGTGTCCGCAACTCAAAAGATATTCAGTTTACTGTCACAGAGAGAAGAAACTAGAAAATATTCACATTTAACAAGCTCACATCAGAGAATTTGGACTCAAACCGATCAATGGATTATCAAAATAGTTGGCGATTCGTTTAATAGTTAACAACTCATCGATAAATCGATGCATCCTTGCAGCTCTACTTCAGAGTTTTTGAGATGATGGAAATCAGAATAAGAAAAGTGTATAGGGATGATGTATGGTGGCTCAGAGGCTGCTGGCTGCTATGTGTGTGTGTGTGTGTGTGTGTGTGTGTGTGTGTGTGTGTGTGTGTGTGTGTGTGTGTGTGTGTGTGTGTGTGTGTGTGTGTGCATGCGTGCACACACGTGCAGGGCAGAGACAGAGCACACCTCAAACACACACTCCCCATCAGATATGAGTAGAGCTGTAACAATTCCAAATGTTTCACTTATTGTCTCCAGAAATAATTGCGATTAACAATATAATTGTCTCTTTCAGTCAAATTTAAAATTCATGTGTTGCTTTTGCAAACAAATTCAAGTTTTGAATGAATCCCAGAATACATCGTTTGGTTATATATTACTCTTATGTGACCCACATAATGTAATAACACAGGTACACAGCCTATGAAGTAAAGAACGCCTCTTTATTATCATAAATCATTGTATTTTTTTCTTCTTGAATGAACATAAAGCTGACAATTACCATCGCCAGTCATACGCCTTAGGACCTTAGCTAATGTTGGCAATCAGTTGCGGTTAAACAAAGGAACGGCGATTATGTGGAAACAAATGCGATTAGACAATTATGTAATAATTGTTACAGGTCTGGTGTGTTTGTGTGGGTGTGTGCGTGTGTGTGTGTGTGTGTGTGTGTGTGTGTGTGTGTGTGTGTGTGAGTGTGAAAGAGCACGCTTCAACCACACACTCCTCATCAGATATGAGTGATATGCAAGGGTGTAACTTTGTTTTGAGAAGTGTTTGTGTTTTTTGTTTTTTTGGGGTGGGGGATAACTAAAAAATAAAATCCAGGAAATAATTAAGATGATCATAATGATTCATTCTTCCAGAAAGATAATTTCTAAACTATGTATAGGAAAAAAGATCTCTCACATTCTTCAATGTTCCAAATAGGGGCAGATCCCTGAACAAATTTGAAAAAGGGGGGAGCACAAACTGGATTTTGAAAAGTGTGTGTGTGTGTGTGTGTGTGTGTGCGCGTGTGTGTGTGCGTGTGTGCGTGCGCCATCAACAGTGAACTGTGTGGGCTGCGTCCCCCGCGGTTGGACGCTGCTGATGGTAATCATGTTACACAAGGTGCTGGAGCGACAAACACTGACGTTGGCCACCTTTTTTTTTCTTCTTGCAGACCAAACACCAGCGAGCTGAACTCAGCTACCTGGTTGACAGGCCGAGACGTGTCAACAGGTAAATATGGACCCATGTTCCTTTCGCTGCAGCCTCACCCTGTCACATAAGCCTGTAATAGAGCTCTTATCTGCTTCTACTTCACTCACCGATAACTCTCATTACTGTGATGATGCTCTAGGTGATGAGATGGGATGAGGAAAAGGGGGGCTGGAATAATCATAATTAGTTAGTTGAAAACATCCAAATGCTAAGCGAGGCTTTGATTTAAGTGGAGACACTACAGAGAAAAAATATATATTTTCTTTTTTTTTGGGGTTATTCTGCCTTCTTTGGATGTTTGTGGAAAACAAACAACCAAAAATACACATTTAGGTGTATATTTTACTACACTTTGTCTGTTTGTGTCTGTAGATTGTTCCTAAATTCACCAAAGTTAGCATTAGATAATGCATCATTTGCATATTTAAACATTAGAATTTCAGAAAACTTGCAATGCATAAAACAATTGTCTTAATGCAAGTATTCAACTGGGGAAGTTCCGCGGTGACAATCTGTTGTTTAAAATGTTTCACCCCAGTCACCTGTAGTGTCTTGCAAAATGTATGGAATTTTACAATCCATATCTTTAAAGGCTGTTTTCTCCAAATGAGTTTTTTTTTTATCTCAGACTCTGAGTTCAGAAATCTCCACTTCAGTCGAGCTTACATACACCAATATTTTGCAGTGTCATTCCTATCTACATTTTGAAGCTTGCATCATTCAGAACCCCCGATTTCTCCTCGGTTTCAGTTCGGCGTTCCAGGAGGCGGACATGGTCAGCTCCAAAGACAGCGGCCACGGGGACAGCGAGCAGGGAGACAGCGACCACGACGCCACCAACCGAGGCCATTCCTCCGGTAAGAACTGGCTCCAGTGTGTGCGTGATGCTGCCTCTTTCTTCACAATGGCTTTACTTGATTGAAGCTGCGTGTTCAAAGGGCAAATGGATGGCTCTCTGGCTTCTATAGGACTGGAGTAGGCTTTTGCTGATTAGCATGCGGCCACTATGAGCTGTGGGTCCAGGAGCAGATTGCAGCGTGTCTCTCCGCTTCTGCATTCTGGACTCTTTTTTTTGCTCTGTTTGTGGCATTGTGTAGGGCGGAAAAATGAAAGCTCATTTTAATTAGGGCTATAGCACACGGCTGGCGCCTGCATCATCTGTGTCCCACCGTCAGCTTTAATGCTGATGGTGTTATACTGTGAGACGTTCGGATTCCTCTCTAGTGGCACAGTGGCTGGTAGGCCTAGGAAGGAAAAAAAGCTGGAAAAAAGGATGGCTGGTAACAGACAGGGGCAGTTCTGGGGGGGGCAAGGGTGGCCAATGCCCCCTAAGCCTCGACCCCCTCTCTGGCCCCCTAACTGTGGCAAATATTTTCATACATTTTCAACCCCAAGTTAATTAATTAAGGGGGGATATTATTCATTTGCAGTAATAAATATAAATGTAGCGCTGCAAAGGAAGGTCTGGCTAGTCCACACAGCATTCCGGGGGTTGGGAAAACAACGTGCTCTGGTTTATTGGCATTTCCTTAAACCAATTCCAAATGTCTTGGGCGGCGCTAAACGCAGAAGTGGAAGATCGTGGATATTAGGGTTGGGCATCGTTTGGATTTTAACGATTCTGATTCCAATTCTGATTCTTCCTTTCGATTCCGGTTCTTATCGATTCTCAATTCCGATTCTTTGAGGGGTGGAGTTGAAACGGGTCACATGCCTATTTTCACAAATAATAGCAAAGTTTTATTTTGATTCAACGGTGGTTTGCAGTTTTACAGCTTTTTCAATGTAAAATAAAGCCACACTAGAGCGCCGCTTACTGTGCTCCATGGCTGCAACACAACAAGCACCTGGCTGCTACGGAAACCCAAACTTGCACTTGTTAAATTGGGAAGTGATGATCGGATTTGAAACCAAATCCTCCAAACGATTCCAAAACGATTCCAATACAGAAACGATTCCGATGGAATCGTAATTTTTGAAACGATTCCGATTAGGAATCGGTTCTCGATGCCCAACCCTAGTGGATATAGACTAAATGTAGCTTAACACTGAATGAGTATTCTTGTGTTTATTGTTATAACTGTATCGTTAGTCTTTTGTAGAACCAAATTAGGGCTGGGCATTATATCAATATAATATCGATATCGTGATATGATAAGATATTGTCTTAGATTTTGGATATGGTAATTTCGTAATATGAAGTGGTGTCTTTCCTGGTTTTAAAGGCTGCATTACAGTAAAGTGATGTCATTTTCTGAACTCACCAGACTGTTCTAGCTGTTCTTTGATTTGCCTTTACCCACTCAGTCATTGTATCCACATTACTGATGATTAGTTATCACAAATCTCATTGTGTACATATTTTGTGAAAGCACCAACAGTCAACCCTACGATATCCCCGCAATATCGATATCGAGGTACCTGGTCAAAAATATCGTGATATTTTAATTTCTTCATATCGCCCAGCTCTAAACCAAATCTTTTTAGGGTTGTAACACTTCTGCGTAATATATTTGGCACCCCCTAAAATGACATGTGGCCCCAGCCTGGCCCCTCCATTTCAAAAGGTCTAGAACCGCCACTAGTAACAGAACCAGGAACAGTGCCGGGAACATGTCTCCTAATATTTGTCTCTGTGTTTTTCCTGACACGTGATGATTTAATGTCGGCTGGGCAGAGAGCGAACCCCGGCCGCCGCTGTTTTGTAAATACGTGGCGGTGTTAATGAGCAGCCGGCTCCCTGGGAGCTCGGTCACTGGGTGCCGGAGACCACTTGATGAGACGTGACAGGCGTTTTAATGAGGCCGCGCTCGCACTGGAGTGCTGGGAAGCGGACCAAATAGGTTGCGGCCGTAGCAAACAAAACAGACGATTCATTTGTTCATTAAATTAATTAATGCATCCATTCATGCAGCTACTCTCCAACTTGCACTCTCCCCCCCGTAATTCTCTTTCCCCTCCCTGATCACATTCTTCCAAACCCATCCTTTTTTTTATTTTTTTTATTTTCTTAATCTTCCTAAAGGAACCCATCTGAGCTCGTACAATAGGGCCCCACTGAGTTCTGAATGACGGTTTTATGTCTTCATTCAGTGGCAAGCTTTCTTGGGTGCGGGACAGAGCCTGTCATAGATAGATAGATAGATAGATAGATAGATAGATAGATAGATATAGATAGATAGATAGATAGATAGATAGATAGAATAGTATTTTTACTATAGATAGTATTTATAGTAAAAATACAAGAACACCTACTCTGCCTTAAAAACAATGAAAACAACATAGTTGTACAAGTAGAGAATAAAAACATACAACCAGCATGCATACATAGAATATATGAAAAATATAGAATATATATATATTAAAAAAAAAAGTAGTCTAAATACACAGGAGTGTGCAATTTGTGCTTTAGTGCAATAATGTAATAAATGAGGTAATGACAGTGTTATCTCACACTCAGCGGTGAAATGTTTTTTGACGAGTTTTATGGCTTGTGGTAGGAATGATTTTCCACCGTCACTCCAGTAGGCCTGGATGTGTTACACAGACCATAGGAAACAGAAACGCACACAGCTAATCTGTTTCAGCTCCAACCAGCTCAGAGTTAGACCCTCACAACTGCTTTACATTAAATCCTTTTTCACCACTGTGGAAGTGTTTTCGCTCCAAATCTGGACTGAGGCAGCCAGCAGCTTTATGTAGATGGAGTGGTCCTATTTTGAGTGCATTAGCATTTCATGTGAACGCTGCCAGCCAGAGTTCATATTCTGTTATGAATAGTCGCACTCTGTTATACAAGTAGGGCTGAGAATCTTTTTAAAATGCATACCTGACTTTTGGTATCTACACCAAAGGGACACTTCTTTTGATGCCTTACTTTGAGGACTATAAATCCTGTTTTGCATTTAAAGGTGCAGTAGGTAAGACTTATAAAACTAACTTTCTGTCATATTTGCTGAAACTGACCCTATTTTCCAGTAGAACTACAAGAAGCAGGTAATTAAAAAAAATATATAAAATCCAGCTCCTCTGGCACCACCTACAGCCTGTAGTGTGATTTGCAAAAATCCACAGCTCCCTGTTCAGATGCACCAATCAGGGCCAGTGGCGGTGTCTAAATGCGTGTCAATCACTGCTCATGCACACACATTCATTCTCCCTTGTGGGGGGAGGGGCTTAGGAGACCGTTTTGGGCTTTAGCGGAAAGGGGGGAGGGACTGAGAAGTTGTCGATGTTCAAATCTTTTGGCTAAGTCCTGGATCTTGGCAATACTACCTTACAGCACCTTTAAGAAAATACGCCAAAGTTATCAAATGTTAAATGTTGTCTGAACAGAACCATGACTAAATAAAAGAAAACTATATCTACTATGAATTAGACCTGCACGATAAATCGTTGTAAAATCGCGATCTCGATTCACCCTGTTCACGATTACATTTTTAAATGACTTTGACAGCTCTCACACGGTTCAGGTCTTCACCCTCAACCAATGACAAAGTGCCTTTTAGTCACATGTTTCACTTGTCAGTTCAGGGCTTCACCCTCAGCCAATGACAAAGTGCCTTTTTAGTCACAAGTTTCACTCGTCGAGCGATCGCGGAAATTCGGAAGTTCGGAAATAAACCAAATGGATATTGATGAAAACCCAGGTACTAGTGACGAGAATCAGCCAACCACTCAGTCTCAAACCAAACTCGTTCCGAAAAAAGGCCCTCATTCGGTGGTGTGGAAGTATTTTGGATTCAAGCAAGACGACGAGGGTCAGTCTGATGTGAAGAAGGCATGCTTTGCCCTCGTTGCAAAACCGCAAAGTAACACCACCAATCTTTACCAGCACCTCAAACGTCACCACAAACTGCAATACGATGAAGCCGTACAAGGCAAGAGGTCCGAAAGACGTTTCAATTAGCCTTTTTACAGCCATGTTCAGGGCCAAATTCAGCGCAGTGCATTAAACTTCTATTTTTGGGAACCTACTTGAATGGCCAGTTGAATGTTAATTTTATAAAAGGCAAGCAGTTAAAGAGTGTGCTAAGAAATCATTCTGTTTTTGATACTGTACTTAAATTGGCAGTTGACAAACTCCATTTCTCTAGAAACTGAAGTTGTAGCTGCAGCATGATGATTGACATGTTTTAATTATGTAGACATGTTCAAGGAGTTCAGATAGAGCCGGTATCAGGGCCATATTTACTTCAATATGTTAGGTCACTATTTTTGGTAGCCTACTATTAAATGGCCAGTATTTACTTTATTTGAATGAATATGAGCAGACATTTCATACCAACTTTTTCATTCTCTGTGTGATGGACGCATTTCGGTCAGTGCTACAAAGGTAGTTTCGAGGTTTCAACTAGGGCTGCAACGATTATTTTCATTGACCATTAATCTGTGGATTATTTCCTGGATGAATGGATTAGTAGTTTAGTCTCTAAAATGTGGATCAGTGTTTCCCAAAGCCCAAGATGACGTCCTCAAATGTCTTGTTTTGTCCACACCTCAAAGAGTTTCAGTTTACTGTCACAGAGGAGAGAAGAACAACACTCATTCGACTGTATCGACTAATCGATTAGTTGATTTAATCGAACAGATCTGTAAATCTGGGTTTCTCCGCAAAGAGTCATGCAAAAGCACCACTTTAATTCTTGTGTTTACCAGAGATGTGCTCGTACGTTTCTTGGAAATAAGTCATTCAGCATGAAAAAAGCATCAAACATGACTAATCGACTAAAGAAATCTAAGTTGACTAAGACCAAAACGACCGATTAGTCGACTAATCGACTAAGAGAGAGCAGCCCTAGTGGACACGCGGTAAATGTTGTCCAAACACAAGCAGCTGCACAGGAACTTTAAAGTGTGAAATCCGGAAGGAAGTATTTGATCAAACATGAACAAAAATCGGGATCTAACCACACAGTTAACGCCAACGTTTAGCACAGATTGAGCCGTTTGTTGCTATGGACACATTTCAGTTGGTACCACACAGACATTGAGGTTTGAAGTTCTTTTTGCATCCATGTTGGACATTTTCATTTCCCACTCAGGTCTGAGCCGGGCCAGCTGCTTTATGTCCTGTTTTGAGTGCGTTAGCATTTCATCGCCAGCCCGCCTGTTCACACAGTCCCACTCTCTCTCTCTCTCTCTCTCTCTCTCTCTCTCTCTCTCTCTCTCTCTCTCTCTATACACCGAAGTGTGCCGTGTTGTGGGTCCAGTTGGGATGCAGCGGCAGGCCCAGCAGCGCTGCACTGCTGACTTTGAGTACCCTTGGAGTAGCGAATAGGCTGCGGCTACTTTGTTAAAGAGTTACCAGCCAGCTTAGTGCCTTTAAACAGATTATTTGCCGGGCATTAAGTCTTTGTTTGATTAGGATAATTGATAGCGTGGCTTAGAGCCCCGCACTTCTGCTCCGTCAACGCTGAAAAAAAAAAAGAACACGGGCTTTACTCTCTGTGTGCTAATGTAGTTTGTCAGCGGTGAGGGTATACTCGAAGTGCGTCAGTGTTTAATAAATGCTAATGTTGAATAAACATAAAATGTTCCTGTCATCCATCAGCGTGGCGTGTTAGCCTCTTCCCTTTGGCTCTGACAGGGGACGTCAGGGGGAGGAATTCACTCTCATCTGTTGTTTTTTTTTGTCCATGTAATCAGATTCGTGGGAGCGTATGGTTTTTATCTTGGATTTAAAGCATGAGCATTACACATTGACAGATAAATACTTCCAGTGAGATTAGTTTGAACATATTGAACATGCTGGAGACAGGCCTCACTGTTTACCCTCTTTGCCCCATCATTTGTCTGTCTTTTTTTTTTTTCTTCTTCTTCCTTTTCTGCTGTAGCTGTGGTTGTATTTTTGACCACCAGTACGACCGAGATGGTTTACACAGTGATTTGTGTTCTTTTTTTTTTTTCCTGCTGCGGGCTGCGTTGTTGTGCCAACATTTTCTGCTGCTTCACACCCTCGTTCCCTGATCCAAACCACTTGATTATTCCTCATCAAGGACGCATTTAAACAGTTACGGAGTCCAGAAATCACCCGCAACAGACGCATGAACAGGATCTATAGGATATATGTGTACTGTATAGCATATATTTCTTTTTACAAGGCATTTCAGTCAGTGGTAGAGAGAGACAGAGAGAGAGAGAGAGAGAGAGGGGGGGGGAGGATTTGAAGTAAAGGTCAAAAGCAGGATATTTCACCTTATGTGCCATCACACAGTGCAGTGTGCAGATGCGTGTGTGTGGAGTTCTAGCAGTGAGGATGTGATGGCCCCATCCTTTAACGATGGATGTTTTAGGCTGCATTTACATTGCTACGTTTTGGTTTTCAAGCGGAGTTTGGAGCCAAAAGCGATCTCCGTGCACTAGGGCTGACTCTAACGATAATTTTTGTCACTGATTAATCTAACGATTATTTTTGTCTATTTAGTCAATTGATCTAACAGTTATTTTTCCGATTAGTCGATTAATCTAACGATTGACTAGCATATTATTCTAAAGGTTCTTGAACTGAGCTTTGGAGAATCAGTATTTTTACTTAAGTACTTGACACTTAAATGGCTACATCGTATTTCTTCCATCACTTGAAAAAACCACAAAAAAACCCCAAATTTCCAACAAAGGAAAAAAAAAAAAAAAGAACGCGGGGCTCCAGCCTACTAAAGTGGCCTGAAGTTAAGACTTTGTGCGTTGGTGTGTGCGTCGATCTCTTTAAGAGAATAGCAGGGCCGGCATATGTGTGTGTGTGTGTGTGTGTGTGTGTGTGTGTGTGTGTGTGTGTGCGCGTGGGGAGTGTGTGGTAGAGCGAGTGAGAGAGTGACGTGATCTCTAGTCTAGGGCTGCACGATAAGAGAAAAATATGCGACATGCCATAACGTTGTGAATACAGCGATAACGATATTAAAGAGATATTAAAGAGTACTCCGTTCTGCATTTCTGCTGCTTTCAGTTTTCTGCTAAAATACAACAAATTGCTTGTTGAACTAAAGACAAACGAAAGGAAATTTCCAACCTACATGTATTGAACAAATTGATCATTGAATTGAATATATAAGGCTCCACTAAAAAAGAATGACAGTTTCTTTTTAAAGTGTATATGTTGCGGCAGTTCGCGATATGTATATCGCGTCTGTTAATATTGCGATGACGATAAAAAACAAAAACGATATATTGTGCAACTACTAGAGTCATAGTGAGAGAAAGCGTCTCCCCTTAACATGGGCTGCAATGGGAAATTGGCATCACCGATTTCAGTATTTTTCAATACATTTCTCAGACTTTCTGTTGCAATTTGTGGGAGATTGCCCCACCCTCCCTCTTTTTTCTCCCAAAATGCTTGTACTATATCATTTCTATCACAACTACCACTACTACTACATACCATAACGCCCTGCAGTGCCCTGCTATGACATGAACTACTACGACTACCGTTTTTAGTCACTGTTCCATTATCTTTATTGTGACTATTATTGCCACTGTTCATCACACCCCCAACCGGCACCGTCAGACACCGCCTACCAAGAGCCTGGGTCTGTCCCAGGTTTCTCCCTAAAAGAGTTTTTCCTCGCCACTGTCGCACTGAATGCTCGCTCTTGGGGAAATTACTGGAATTGTTGGGTCTTTGTAAATTATAGAGTGTGGTCTAGACCTACTCTATCTGTAAAGTGTCTCGAGATAACTCTTGTGATTTGATACTATAAATAAAATTGAATTGAAATTGAAATGAAATACTGTTGCTACTACCATTTAACATACTGTTATGAACGATAAAATATTCATAACATCAAAAATGTCAGAATAAAGCCAAGTGTGCTGCTGTAGAGAACAAGGTGAAAACATGTTAGAAGAGCTGAAACTTTTTTTTTTTTTTTTTTTTTTTTTTCACAAGGTGCCAAAAAAAGTTAGTCCACTCACAACTTGGACTAAAGTTGGCAAAACATATAATATGGTACAACTATTTCAGTCCTTGAGGTTGATTTAGAATTTCTATTTCAGTGAAAACAATGAGAGTTGTGCTGAGAGCTTAGCGGTCTGCAGCATAGCAACATAATTAATCTCATTCTGTTGCTATGCTTTGCTGTCATGTTGTTGATACGTGAGCTTCAGGTTTTCAGAATTGTGTGCGTATATATATATATATATATATATATATATATATATGTACAAATAATATATATAGGGCTGCTCGATTATGAAATGATTGAATTTGAAAAACAGTGAAAGAGTGAAACAAATCGACAGGGAAAACACTCTGAACTGTGAAATTCCCCTTCATACTTTTCCTTCCCCCCCCCCCATTCAGAACACAATGCAAAATAAGAGTTTAGTTGCAAAACGTAATTTGCACAATAATCGCTTTTCTCCATTGCTCGTTGTTTTTGTGATTGGGAATTCAATTAATTGCACAGCCCTAGTGCATAGTTCCATTTTTTTGTGTGTGTATACAATGTAGGAATGTTTTTTTCTCCAGGATATTTTACACTGGACATCCAGTTCGTAATACTGCAATATATATATATTGCAATACCTTCATTAGTGGGGCCACAGGCTCAATCAGCAATGTGTTTCCTCCTCCAGTGATAGATAGAGAACAGACATTTATTGAAATGAAAAATCTTTGAGATTAAAGCTTTAAGTAAGAATGGAAATAGCAGATTGTAAAACAGAATACTCCACTGCAAGCCAAATGATTCCTGCATTCAAAATGTTACGCATTAGGCATAACTCTCAAAATGCATGAATGCACATGCACATACACATATTATTACTCTTCCACTATATCCATACACATCCACTTACAGACATGGATTTTTACTCGAGTCATGGACATGTAGTTTCACTTTCAGACACACGTATTTTATATTATAAAGAATAAATGGATCTAGCATGAAAATGTATGTAGGAATACAATAAGTGTATGTAAAATAAAGTATTGTAAGGTATTTTATTGTGTAACCTGTCAGTGAAATACCTTTCCTTACCTTGTGCTCAGCTTAAGCATAGGTAATATTTGTGGTACTCACCATTGTGGCTGTAGGATGTCCAATATGTGGTAGGGCACTTGTGCATTAGTTGTTCATTTGATATTTCATACAGCATTGTGCAATACATACGTTATAGATCACAGCATGATTTAACGGGAGATGTGCAATCTGGGTAGAATTAAGTGCAATATGAGGGGGAGGATGTGCAGCGGGTTCTCTTTCTTCTGTGTGGGGGGAAGGTTGTGGGGGTGGGGGGGTCTTGTGTGAGGTTTACTGAATGTTTATTGAACGCATTTGGATGAGATAATGTATGCTTATGTTTTTCTGCATGCTTACTCTAGGTCTGTTGTGTGTTTACGTGCGATGCGTCGCCCTCATGGGTCGACTTTTGAGTGTGAAAATAGTACTTTGACAAAAAAAAAAAAAAATAATAATAATCCTAACTCAAGGGCCACTTAAGCTTTCGTGGCGCTTTCAACTGTCGGCTCGTCGTGTGTGGTCAGAGTTGTACTGCAGCAGTATTGTAGTAATGAATTGTAGTTCTCTGCAGTTCAAGCGCTGAGAGTGAGCTCTTGAGTTAAAGGTCATTCTTTTACATGTTCTTGTTTGCTGCCGGACCCTCCAGGACCACTTCCCTCAGGCGCCCCCATTTCCAGTCCCCGCTACATGTGTAAAGTACATATTATCAATATATAGCCAATGTCACGCACTTGGAGAAGATTATCCTTTTTTTCTCTCTTTCCCCCCCCCCCGCACACACACACACACACACTACGCTCCCATCTCTCCCTGCTGCCGTGATAAATTCCTCCTTGGGCCCGCCGTTCCTGTTATCACGGCGGTAACAGCTCGCTGATCAGTAATTCATTTTTCAGACCTCTGCATACCAATTACCAAATGAAGGTTATTATCGGGACTTTGCGTTTGCCCTGCACGAGTGCCGTGCAGAATGCTAAGAGATGAGATGAGGCGTTAGAAGAAACGAGGGTCAGCGCCATTCAGAGAGACATTACCGTCCCCGCCCCTCCCCGCGCTCTGTCTCCGCGCCGGCCTCTCTGCTGGTTTTTTGGCTTAGCGCGAGACATGTTGACACACTTTCTTTTGATCCCGTGTTGAATACTAAGATACCGTACTCTGGAGCCCGAACCAAGCCTCATAACTCACGGTGACTGTTTGCTAGGATGTAAATGGACTGTTTTTATATAGCGCTTTTCTAGTCTTAACAACTACTCAAAGCGCTTTAACCCCATAGTACAGGAACCATTCACCAGTCACCATTCAGGAGAAAAGTGTTGGACAAGTTACATAGTGGAGAGATAAGGGCGTTACCCACAACCTTTAATTTATATTTTAAGCATGGCTTCTGATCTGTGTGTGTGTGTGTGTGTGTGTGTGTGTGTGTGTGTGTGTGTGTGTGTGTGTGTGTGTGTGTGTGTGTGTGTGTGTGTGTGTGGCTGAAATGTTTTTATCCTCCTGATTCAATAGAGACTGTCTAATGTGCCAGGGAAACATGTCATTTCAACATCTAATTTTGCCAAAATGTCAAGAAATATCAAGATGTCTTAATCTGGCTTTGTGGCAGAATAACCCTCCCTCTGTCTTTCTTCCTCTGTGTGTGTGTGTGTGTGTGTGTGTGTGTGTGTGTGTGTGTGTGTGTGTGTGTGTGTGTGTGTGTGCGTGCGTGCGTGCGTGTCTCTCTTATCTCTCTGACAGTCTAAATGCCACATTTCCCGTTGCCATTTTGAGAATTAACACAGCATCCATTTTGTAAATGAAAGCAGAGCTCCGTGTCCTCCCTTGCACTATTTTCTTTTTTTGTTGTTGTTGTTGCTGCTGCAGTTGCCCACAATGCATCACTCCAGGTGTGCTGATACAGTAAGTCGGCGCCCAGCGCGCGTTCCGGTCGCGCCCACGTCACATGAGTTGTTTCCTCCCATGTAAGAGGCCGTATTAAAACGTAATGTGATGGTGTATTTATGGCGTGTTGGTTAATATTTAATAAGAAACCCTCTCGTTAGGCGTCTGGGCACTTTTCCAAGCTGTTAAGGACGGCAAGCCAAATTAATCCGCTTTGTAACAAAGCGAATTCCCCCTTTGCTGACCGCCACAGACACACACAGACACATACAGGCACACACACACACACACACACACACCCTCTGCTTACTGGGGCGGCAGCAGACCTTAGTCTAATCAGTCTGTATTCAGAGGGATTAGTATCAGATAGCCCGAGCTGGACAGTTCAGATTGTAGCCCCAAACAGCGGCTCAGACACACACACACACACACACACAACAATCGGATTTAGCTTTCAAAATACATGCAAACACGGGATCTAGGCCCGACTGCAAAAAACATATGGGGCAATGAAAACACAATTTGGCTTAAGGCTTACACTCGGCCTAAATAGCTGTGCTGAACAGCTAACATGCCTGTTAGCTCTGCTCCCCCTCTCTGCTCTCTGACACCAGGGGATTTTCTCACAGAGAATTCCAGCTGTTAAAAAAAAAAAGCCTCACAAATAATTACTCCACATGAAAGCGAGCACACTCAAACTAGTTTTGGGTCATACCTGTAGCCAGCCTTTCATGGAGGACAATAGACTGAAGCCCGGGACAGAGGCAGGCTGGGTAATCCAATGCTACTGAGTTTGTGGTTTGGTTGATCTAATGCCCAGGTTAAAAGGAGCACGGGCCACACACGCACGCACACACACACACACACACACACACACACACACACACACACACACACACACAACTCGGGACCACTAGGGATGAACCAAATGAGGAAAATATGCGATATGCGTTATTGTCGAATAACGTGATAACAATATCACTTGCGATCAATAAATATATATGAAAGTTTTCTCAGTTCTGCCTTTCTGCTGCTTTCAGCATTCTGCTAAAGTACAACATATTGCCTGCTAGGAAATCATTTCCAACATTGTTTTATTGAAACAACTGCACACTGATTTTAATATAAAAAGGCGACACTAAAAAATGTGATAAGCCTTTCGCGATGTGGTTATTGCACCAGTAGATATCGCGATGACGATACAAAAAATACAATATGTTGTGCAGACCTAACACACACACACACACACACACTCTCTCCCTTTGTCGTATAAATCCCGGCCACCGTTTCTAGGGGAGCTTTTCTTTGCAGCTGCATGTTGGTGCGCGTAAACGCCTGCGGCTCACACACAAACATCCAAAGACCTGCGATTGAAGACTGATTCGAGGTCACAGCCACAGGCGCTCTTGTCTGCTGAGCCAAACACTGAAAATAACATTCACAATAGTCACCATTAAGGTCACGTCTTAAGTGTTTTTCCTAGGAATGTTGGCAAGCGCTGGGAGTTTACACTCTACAATGTAAGTAGTCTACTTACTAAGTACATATAATCAAGTATTGTACATAAGAACACGTTTGAGGTACTTCTTTTAATTGAGTTGAGTGTGGTCTAGATCTACTCTATCTGTTAAGTGTCTTGAGATAACTCTTGTTATGATTTGACTAGGGCTGCAAATAACCATTATTTTCATAGTCGATTAGTCTGTCGATTCTTTTCTTGATTAATCGATTAGTTGTTTGATCTATAAAAAAATGTCAAAACTTGGTGAAAAATGTGGATCAGTGTTTCCCAAAGCCTAAGATGACATCCTCAAATGTCTTTTTTTTTTTGTCCAAAACTCACAGATATTCAGTTTACTGTCACAGAGGAGAGTAGAAACTAGAAAATATTCACATTTGAGAAGCTTGAATCAGAGAAATCTTATTTATTTATTTTTTTAAATGACTCAAACCGATTAATCGATTATCAAAATAGTTGGCGATTAATTTAATAGTTGACAACTAATCGATTCATCGATTAATCGTTGCACCTCTAGATTTGACGCGATGAATAAAATTGAATTGAACTATTATTTGCTGGTGGTTGACCGCATTAGCAAACACGGAGTCACTTCTCCAAAAAAAAACAATGACACATTGTGTGCATGAGCACTTTCGTAACACTTTGAAATAGTTTAGAAAGAGAACATTAAATCGTGATTTTAGTCCGTTATTAAATCTGCCTGTATTTTTTACTGCTAATTCAATACACGTGCTTGGTTGTAGTGCAGCAATCTGCTTCACTCCGTTTTGGTTCCTGATTCCAGAACATTCCACAAACATTTGAAAGTTACAGCTCTCACTCACTGGCTGAAAGAATTCGCCTTTGGAATAAAATGGGTCTTAAATGCTTAAATAATCAAAATGACTTGTTCAGGCAGATGTTTTTTTTTTTTTTTTTTGTTGCAGTGAAAGTGTTTTTAAAATCCTTTTGATTCGGATGCATTTACACATGTAACATTCATGCTTTTAGCGCTTTGACATTCTTTCTGAAAAGAAAGAAAAGCTCAACTGTAGCGCCGCCTGACGTGGCAGAAAAGCCGGTGCCTACCAAACGACTGTCAGACAGCGTTGCATGATATTACATGTTTCACCAGTAAGCTGCCTGAAATGCTTTATAATATCAAACATAAAACAATCATGTCTTCTATGGAACGTCTTAGTCTCAAAAAAGGAACCAGCAATTGTAGCTGTTAGATAAATATAGTAAAGAGTATCTCAGGTATAAAGTCAAATTGCATATGACCACAACATTGAAATTATACATATATCTGTAGTTCATACACTGTGCTTTCGTAATATAATATAATAAAATCTCTTCCACACAAAGTTACTTGACTGAAATGAAGAGTTCCAGATTTTATAAGCTGATCATGTGTTTTGTAATTAATACATAATAAGTAAGTTCATGCTGTAGCTGTAAGAAAATGTACCGCAGTGAAAAGTACCGATAGTTCCCTCTGGAATGTAGTGATGTAGAAGTAGCATCAAATGGAAATACTCAAGTCAAGTACCTTATAAATGAAGTACATATTGTAGATACATTTCTTTTTTTTGTTATGCTTTCACAAAGAGCAACCAGCAGTCACTTTGTTCCACAGCCCTTCACTGTGTGTGTGTGTTGTGTGTGTGTGTGTGTGTGTGTGTGTGTGTGTGTGTGTGTGTGTGTGTGTGTGTGTGTGTGTGTGCGTGCAGAGTTTTTTTTTTATATCCATTATGCGGGCGGCTTTGATCTGAACGATTGTGACGTGAGGAATCAAAGAGCAGGTTTCATACATACATATCATGAAAATATTGTGGCTATACGTCATATTGTGTCGTGTGTGTATCTGTCTGTGTGTGTGCGTGTGCGTGTGTGTGTGTGTGTGTGTGTCTGTGCGAGCACAGGTATCATGTTTCCTGTTTGTCTTGATTGTTGAAGGACTAAAACACCTCTCTGCTGTTTTTTCTCCTCTCTCCCTCACCCCCCCTCCTTCCCTCCTTCCCTCCCTCCCTCCCCTACAGGCGCCGACCTTTTCTCTAACTGCACGGAGGAGTGTAAGGCGCTGGGCCACTCGGATCGCTGCTGGATGCCGAGCTTCGTGCCCTCTGACGGGCGCCAGGGCCCGGACTACCGCAGCAACCTGCACGTGCCCGGCATGGACTCGGTCCCGGACACAGAGGTATTTGAAAGCCCCGAGCAAACGGCCGATAAGTCATTCTCCACCTTTGGCAAAGAGACGCCTCTCAGTCACCAACACCTCCACCACCACCACCACCACCACCAACACCTCCACCACAACCCTCTCAAAAACCATCACCTCAGCCACCACCAGGGCTCCTTACAGGGGACAGAGTTGGAAGCATTTGTGCCTAGCTCCAGAGCGCCTTATAACCCGGCTTATTTAAGTGAGTATTGTGTTGCCCGCCCCAGCTCTCGGATCCGGTGATCCAATTAGGTGAAAAAATAAAATAAAAAAAGATTCCAAAATTCAATTTTCTCTCCTCCCCCGATTGACCGTGAGACAAATTTTTTTTATTCTTTTTTTTTTATTTTTATTTTAAAAAAAAAAAAAAAAAAAAAAAAAAAAAAAAAAAAAAAAAAAAAAAAAGGAAAAAGAATTTTTTTTTTTTTTTTTTTTTTTTTTTTTTTAAAAAAATTTCAAAAAATTAAAAAAAAGCATTTATATTATAGGGTTACTTTGATGTGTGTGGAGATGTTAGCTCAAAGAAGCCTCTGTCTCATTATAAAAAAAAAAAAAAAGGAAGAACGAACGGCTGCTGTAATAGAAGTGACACTGGCCCTCTCACAAAGCTCAGCAATGGAAAAATAGCACTTTTGAATCAGTTAAGGAAACAAAAGGAAACGGCAGGCAGTGAGCCTGGCGTCTCTTCTCATCCGGTAGACGTCATTGGGATCAAACAACCAATTTTAAAACATTTGGAGGAGGGGGGAAAAAAAAAAGAAAAGAAAGAAGAAGGGAAATTCTCTTCCCCAGGAATGACTGTTTCTAAACTCTCATTCAAAGGGCCACAAAGAGATACATCCTCAATCGCTGCAATTTGGTGATAATGCTTAATTATAATTCTGTCACGCGGCGCCTGACGAGCCCCCCCCCCCCCCCCACACACCCTTCGCTCGTCATCCGACACAGCGAGCGGGAATTATCAAAGTGTCAGAGCAGCGCTGCTTCCCTCGCCGCCGTCATTTCAAACCACGGCGCAGCAGGGACCATTATTCCCCTCTCTCCTTTGATTAATGTTTTAATGTTTTATCCATTTGCTGTGCGTTGTATTTTTTGGGTTTAATCCTTGATCAAATAGTTTGTGTCGACAATGTTTTCAATGTTTTCGTCACGTTTTTTTTTTTTTTGGGCGGGGGGGAAATATTTTTTAAAGTTTTTATCGCTTTTTTTTTGTCTTCTTTTTTATTTTATTTTTTTTTAAACATATGCTAGCTAAGTGAAGAGGCTGGACAAAACCCATAATTTTTTCATCAGATTTTACTATACCCACTTATACCAATTTTTAGGAGTTTTTGTCACTTCTTTCAACGTTTTTGTCTCTTTTTTGAGTTTTTTTCTTTACAAATTTATTTTCAAGGTTTTTGTCTCTTTTCTCCCTCCACGCAGACTTGTCCCGGGATCTCCCTATATAGTTGGCGATCTCAACCCCCCCCAAAGTTGAACCCAAAGTTACGCCCTTGTTAGGTTGTATTGATTGCTATGAGGAACTACGGCAATGAAGTACACGCAGAATAAAGATCAATTAACCCTCCTGTTGTCTTATGGCGCTGACACACAAACCCGATAATCGGTACCGTGCCGTCGTCCGTCGGAGGAGGAGCTGTCGGCCTTCATTTTGGCCGACCTGACTTGCTGGGTCGGAGGGTGGGCAGTCGGACTCAATGGCCGCGCTAACCCGGGAAATGGCGAGCGGGATGAGTGACGGACGCCTTTCAAAATCTGACGAAAATCTTTTTAAACTGACCTTTGTCGATCTGAAATGAAGACAGATTCAGCAACTGCACGGCCTGCATATTTCTCGCTAAAAATGTTTTCACAAACTATATTTATATACTATTTTCGTAAAATAGGAGATCGTATTTCGAACAAGCCGCCATTACGATCGGCTGGAGAAGCCAGACCCAAGTGACGCGTTCGTCATTTCTGTTTTTTTAATTTTTTGTACGCGCAGAACGTACGATCATGTCGGCGTCGCTGGCACTTTTTGGACCTCGGGGAGCCGACTGACCAGTCCGACTGCCTTTTCTGTCGACAGTCAGCCATCAGGTTGGTGCGTCAGGGCCTTTAGGGTCAAATTAGACCTTTTTTAAAGATTCTGTAACAGAAAGTTTGGCTTTCTTTCAACCTAATTGCCCAAAAATAAATAACACGGATGGACGGTGGCTGAAAACACTCTTCACAAGTCAAATGAAAGGTTCCGCTCACTACTTTCGTTGACTTTTGGGTGTTTTTATTCAATTGTATAGCTTCAGCCTGACTAAACTGACTGTCTCAATGTAAGAAATCAACCGGGGAAGTGTCATGGTGATATCTCTTAGTTAACAGAACATGTTCAATTTTTTTTATCAATAAATTAATTGGCATCATCAATCAAAAATACAGTAATGCTGCATGTGCATCACAGATAGTTACATTCCAAGTTATATTTATATTATGCTGATTACAGCAGTAATGTAAGCCAGCAGTACTTGGGGAAATATACAGAATAAGCAATCCGTAATTATAGGTGTACAAAATAAACATGTAAGTATATAAGTTGTAGTGATGTAAAGCAATGACAAGAATATATTTTAACACCATCAAATGATATATAAGAATAACACAAAATGTCTAATGCACTTATGATGTAATAAAAAATACAGCAACGTTGCAGTAGTGACAACGCATGTCGTCGCTGTCGGGCAGAAACCCTGTATCTCCATATTTCGTCATTTTGAATTTTTTTCATAAATCAATGCCATTGGTCGCCCTTTACATTCTCTGTGTGTTTTACACACATGTAAACAGTGACAAGGCAGTTTGACTCCGTCTTCGGTTAATGGCTCAATATATATTAGATATATTATATCATATTTCAAATGAGCCTCTATCCATTTCCTGAAAAACAACGGTTTGGGACGTACAAGCTTTTCACCCCGACGACTATGATATTTCACAATAAAGGCAAGAAAATGTGAACAGAAGATGTGAGGACTTGATGTAAAAAAACATCTCCACTTTGAAATGATTATCATTTCTGTTGTTTTTTTTCTCCCCTTTCTGCTTTCCAACCTTCAGTTGGATGCACACTGCGTGTGTGTGTGTGTGTGTGTGTGTGTGTGTGTGTGTGTGTGTGTGTGTGTGTGTGTGTGCGCGTGTGTGTGTGTTTATTATGGGCTGATGATGCAGCACTCCAAGTGAAGGGCTCCCAATATCGCCGCGTTTCCCACGAACACCGCAGCTCGTTCCTCTCTCAAAGTAGATCACTGTGGCCCTTATGCTAATGAGTGTGGGGGTGCCAAGAGGGGGGAGTGGGGGGAGGGGGGGGGGGAGAGATAATAGCAAAAGAGGGAACAACAGTCGGAGGAGTGGAGGGAAGGGATAGAATGATGATGCTAAGAGGCTGAAGCTCCCTAATCTGATCGAGTCAGCCAGTGATACAGAGACGCTTTTGTCCGGGGCCTGGCCTGGGGTCGGGTCAGGGTGGGGTGCAGAGAGGGTGGGGGAGGGATGATAGCCAGATCCCAGTGATTACCGTCATCAAACTTAGACACCATGGAGGCAGAGTGGGGGAGGGGGATGGGGAGGGGAGAAAGAGAGAGGTTAGACTCCAGACTGATAGAGCTGCTGAGCCTCCCTCTTTTGTTGTTGTCCCAAATAAATTGGCCATGCAACATTCAACCAGCTCCCACCCACTCCAGTGTCACTGTTTCCATACCAGCCCCCACCCCCCCCCCACCCTACCCCACTTCACAAACATAGTCACACACACACATTACCCATGAGCCATTTCACAGGAGTGAATTGAAGCGGCCCAGCTGAGGGATGTGACACTTCCTAGCCCTGCGTGTGTGTGTGTGTGTGTGTGTGTGTGTGTGTGTGTGTGTGGTGTGTGTGTGCGCACCCTCGGATTCTGTGTGAATGAGGCCATTTAAGTGCTGTTTTTCTTTCTTCTTTGTTTTCTGTCATTCCTCTCAGACAAACTTGAAATCCCCCTCCCCCTACAAACACACACACACACACACACACACACACACACACACATGCACACATGTAAACAAACAGCTAACCAAGCTTTGTGTTTTTCTCTGCTTCTTGCAGCGAGGAAAAGGGTTTGCTAGCTCTTTCCGCGTGGACATACCGGACACCGCGTGACTTTGCACAATCACTCCCAGAAGACCAAGGCTATAAGAAAAAAGGCATCAAGTTTTCAACCCATTTTGCCCTCGGATCCCCCTCCTCACCCAGCAACCAAATTGAAAATGAAAAACACACTCGACTACACACAAAAACGAGGAACGACCCAGCTTCCTTAAATTTCTCGGAGCACTGCCGGAGGCACCCCACTTTAGGGATTTGGAGACGGTCGGACACAGGGGGGGGTGTGGGATGGATGGGTGCAGGCAGGTAGATGGATAGCCTTACTGGGAGGACGCCCATTGTCTCAGCAGGACTGAGAAACAAACAGAGGAGGAGGAAAGGAGAGCGACGACGGACGGAGAGGTGAAACTGGATACTGATCTCTCCGTCCTTTTTCCAATCTGCGTGTGCCTGTTTACAGCACTGATGTACTCACCGGAAACCAAGACTACACGTGTACTGAAAGACAAATCCAAAAAAGAATTTAAAAAAAATACCAACGAGAGCCACCCAGAAAAACCGCCACTGAGCCCTTTAGGCGTTTGTACTCGCAGAGAGACGCCAAATTGTACAGGAGAATCTTTGTGCATTTTCAAAATGCAATACCACTGTTTTCGATTTTTCTATTCTGTTCGTGTGGTCAGGTGTCTCTTTTCCGATCTACTTCAAACTTTGTAAGAAAACATTGTGGGCAGGCTACTTTATTTTTTATTTTTTTTTATTTATGTTTTATTTCACGAGTTCTTTTTTTGTTTGTTTATCACACGTAGGCTTGGACAATGTTTGACCTACACTTTTCGGATTCTGAGACGTCGAGTAGTTTCTATCATGTGTGAGAAGTGTTTACTGTACTCTTTTAAAAGTTTTAAAAGCTGAATATAAAACTCTACATATATAAATCTATCTATATCTACTTGTTCTGAAGGCGCGCTATCCGTTTGCTGGGTTCCACGTTCTGATTCAGAGGTTTGACTCTCGTTTAGGAGCCCCTGTTGAAGGCTTTTTTGTGTGTTTGTTTTTGCCAGTGGGACACATGAAGAGAGACAGAACAGCCTTAGCATTATTTCATGTTTTTATTTTTTATTTTTTCCTTCCACTTTTTGGATATTGATAAAGGTCATGTCTTATAAATAAAAAAAGGAGGTAATAATTTAGATTGAAATCCATGGTAATTCTGTGTCATTGTAACCAAAACGTTAAGGGTCCATTTATAAAGAAACAGATCAAAAACAAGGCCAAAATGCAAAAAGGTGTTGTACACGACGCAGTGGTATACGCACACGTTTTTTTTCTCACAAATTACAAACACAAACACACCAATATGCCAACAATAAACTGAAAATGGTGAAAAGGAAGGTCTTATGTGCTTTTATTTTGATGTTCATCCTGGTCGTACAGGAAAAGTAAGACTCGAGGTGGACTGATTTCAGAATCAGAATTAGAATCAGAAACTGCTTTATTGGCCAGGTTTTGCGTAAACAAACAAGGAATTTTGACGGTTAATCTTAACTCTCAAAGTACAACACTCACTTAACATATAAAGAATTAAAACAGAAAGGACAGTAAGAAATATGAAAAAAATACCGTTATCTATACAGTATAACAATACAATAGAATTTCCAAATTCACAAAAAATATATAATAACAATTGAAGAGATGGAAGGAATAGTGCAAAAAGGAACTCTGTGTGTCTCCAGGGTCATGGCTTTATACTGCCGAGCAAACTGGGAAACTACGGTAAGCAGCAGGTTCCAATTGTTTTATAATCATTTTGATTAATTGCACATTTGTTTGGGAAGCTGCATGATTTAAGTACGATATGGACTACAGTAAGGCAGGTCCTGCATCATAACCTAATTGTGCGCTCCTCTCTCGACTGATGCTGTTTTAAAAATGTGAATAAAGCTGTTTAATCAAGTTATCCCAAAGGGATGGAGCCTGAGGCAGCATCACTCCAGTGTGCGAGCGCTGGGTCTCTGGACACAAGATGAGGATGTGTGCTAACCAGTGTTGTAGTTCTCCAGACCGGTCCTGGTCTCAGGACCACTTTTTGAAGGTCGGGTCTCGGAATCGACCGCATTTTAAAAAGAAAAAATGTTTAAGATTATTTGGTAACATTTTACTTGAAGGTATCTACATAAGAACACATGACACAGTCATTACACATGAACCCTAACCCTAACCCTAACTCTAACCCTAATGTTTTAACCCAAACCTAACCCTAACCCTAACTTGTCATGACAAAAACCGAATGACATTTACTAAAAGAAGAGTGTCATAAGTGTTTATGACTTGTTTATAATGTTTATGACACGTTCATGACTGTGTCATGTCACTCTTATGTAGATAGCTTCAAGTAAAGTTGCATTTGTGGCATTTCTGCCTTTAATCACCAGAACAGCATGCCAGGGGAGAGAGAGGGGGAAGACATGCAGGAAACCTGCCGCACGTTGGATTCCAACCCGCGACCTCTGCGTCGAGGAATAAACCTCTTTATATGGGCGCGCGCTCTACCAACTGAGCTACCCGGGCGCGCATCGACAGCATTTTTACTCAGTCTTGTCTCGGTCTCAGATTAAAGAGGATTTTATTTCAAGACCACAACTGCCTTTTGATTATTTTATCAAGGCATTGTGCATGATACACTTATGGCTGTGAAAGAGGTGAATGAAAAAGACTCTTACTTTATTTTCTATGTTTTTTTTTTTTTATGGGACGGTAAATCTTTCAGATCAGTTTGAGTAGTGCCTATGGTTAGCATTTTCCACATTTTATCGTGTGGGACTCGCCCAGCCTTGGTCTTGGTCTTGACTTGGTCTCAAACCCTCAAAGTCTCGGTCTCGATTCCCTCTGGTCTTTGTGATGACTTGGTCTCGGTTCAGGTGGTCTTGACTACAACACTGGTGTGCGCTGTACTCAACAGGACATACACACATAGTGCACATAGTGCTCTTTGCACATGACCAACAATTTTGTATGAAGAGATAAAAAAAAAAAAAAGAGTTCACGTTGTAGAGTTTTTGGGCTCAATATAATTGACAGTTTTCAGAAATCTGATTCGGTTTTCAAAAAGTGCATTGAGTGCATTGATTGATGAAAGCTTTATTGTTAGACTCAAGGTCCATTTAAAAACGCAAATACAAATACAACAATAAAAGGACAGACACAAATTTTAAAAAGACAGCTATACCCGTGTTCCCACGTAGGTGACTGTTATGGCACAGCACTGATCCTAGGATCACACAGTTGTACAATACATTCATAGATATTAGTGAAACATTGTGAAATGTACGTATTTACTTAGTTTCTGTGCAATCTTTAGGTAGCCCTACTTGTGTATTTTCTCCTTGTAGGTTTTACATCTGCCTGCTAGAATCCAGATTCTGCATACTAAAGCATATGAGCTTATAAAACATGATGCATCGTTGGAGATCAAATCAGTAGTGGTGGAAGATGTTTGCAGACATATTAAAGTAAAAGTTTTGCATTGGATATTTTACATAGGTAAAAGTACAGCAGTATTATGAGAAGTACTATACGTGTACCTAAGGTGAATATTTCTGATGCATTTACATGTAAGCAGCATTGTAATACTGTGGCAGCTAATTCATATTTAAAATGCTTTTTCCATAAATGGGATGAAGATGCAGTTGTCAGGTTAATTTGTTGAATCAGCCTAACACACACACACACACACACACATATATATATATATATATATATATATATATATATATATATATATATATATATATATATATATATATATATTGTGTCATGCTTTTCAGGAAATTATATATATAGTGTGAGTGAGTTCTGAATATATTGAATGAAACTTGAATATATGGAATGAAAGTCTGAATGTAAATAATATAATATTATATGATGAAGTCAGATTTGATTCCCTAAATTCAGACTTTCATTCAATATATTCAAATTACACAACAACACACACATATATATATATATATATATATATATATATATATATATATATATATATATATATATATATACATTATTTTTTTTATTATTATTTTTTTGGTTCACTACCTCATCTCCATTCCTTTTGTCATTTAATGTCCATCTCATTACATACAGTAAGCTTATAAGAAGTTTAGGTGTAATGTTCAGTTTTAAACTCTCAGCATCTTAGAATACAGTAATGACAAACACATTTCTAATTTGATCCATGAGGTCATGCTTTTTTGATTTATGTCGCAAAGCTTTTGATTGGTTAACTACCTCTGGATGGCTCTGTGCAGGAATGTGTACAGTTTGGTAGATATGAGGCAGCTTATACACATGACGAATCCGTTTGGGTTCTGGCTGAAACTCTGGCTCTCTGGCAGATGCTCTGCAGCATTTACCGCAACTCAGACAAAAGCATGTGGCAGGCTTTTAATATTATTTTATTACGGGCCCAGACTTGTCGTTTGGGTTATACGGCAGAGGTTTTCAACGCTGTAAACCTTTTTGCAAATTGATATTTTATTTGGATCTTTCCAGTCGAGCAGCAGGTTGTGGCTTTCCGTAGCAAATAAAACTCCTGATTGGCTCCGTCAGTGCCACCTAGGATTGGGCAACCAGTTCCAATTTGGAATTGTTTAAAAAAATTACCATTCCAATGGAATTTACTGGAAATTTGGTGTTGAATCCGACCATCGGTTCCAAATTTTAACATTCGTAAGTTTTGGTTTCCGTAGCCGCTGCCGTACTTCCAGGCGCTTGTTGTGTGGCTTTATTTTACGTCAAAAAATCCAAACAAAAATTGTAAATCACCGTTAGTCTCGCATTGCCAGACCTTCCTCCACAGCGCTGCAGAGGAAGGTCTGGCTAGTCCACACAGCATTCCTGGATGGGAGAATGCTCTGGTTTATTGGCATTTTTCAAACCAATCACAATCATCATGGGCGGTGCTAAGCGTCGGACGGAGCCACGGTGCCTCTGCAAAATAGCCTCGGGAAGGAACTTGTTGTGGTGGAACATCTGGAACGTCTGGATTTACCCTGCAGAGATCTGAGGAGCAGTTAACCATAGTCCTCATAAATCCACCGGAGTTTAGAACGCCAACACAAAGAAAGAGGAAGGGAAGGACATCTGGCCGAAATGACGGACATCCGGTGGAATTTCTGAACTATCCCGGAAGTGGAACGTCGTGGATATAGACTAAATAACTGTTGAATCAAAACAACATGTTCCTCTTATCTGTGAAAATAATCATGTGACCCGTTTCAACTCCACCCTCAACGAATCGGAATCCAGAATCGATAAGAACCGAAAGGAAGAATCGGGATTGGAATTGAAGAATTGTTAACATCAAAACGATTCCTAACCCAGAGTGGACTGATGGAGCCGAGTGATTAAATCCTCCCAGCGGACTAATCTGAGCATGAAATGAACACTTGTGATTACTTCCCCAAAACATGTGATAATGGGCGAACATGACCTCAATATGTTCAGTATGTTGAATTACAAATCAAGCAAAAAATCGTTATCTTCCTTCACTGTCTCCTCTGTCGAGTCCAAACATGCCATAATCCACTCGTTCATGTTGAGTACAGCGGTGTAGATTTAGGAGATCTCGCTGCGTGTTTTCATCCGTCTGAAGGAGATGATGCGGCTGTAATCCGAGGTAGATTATGGTATCTACAGATGGTGACGAACCAGTAACCCGGCAGAGTTCAGATACACATGCTAAACCGTCCGTAGTCCTGTTTAATCTTCCGGTGCACACTGAATATTCATCGATTTGTTCATCTAAAGCCAACAAAAAGCCTTTGTTTGTGCACACTATAAATATTACAAGCAAACAGGGGAGGAATGGGTGAAAAAAAATTAAAAAAAAAGCACAGAGGAAATGTCTCAGTTTTTCTCTTTTTGGCTTTAGAATCCCATTACTGGTGTTAAATATAGGATGACAAATAGCGAGAAGCGGCAGTGTGAACCCTTTGTTGCTGCGTAATGAGGGCAGAGCTATCGGAGCCGCGGCGTTCAGATTGAGGGCAAAAAGTTGAGCGAAGAGCGAGCGCAGAATAATCATATCTATTTTGGTGTTAAATAGAAGCTATTATGTTTGACCTCCACTCGGCGCTAATCTCTGTCACAAACCGAAAAGTTTTAATTTCCATGTGCGTTTATGCACGCCAGGCTCCAAATGAGAAAAACCAATAGAGGATAATGAGTGATAATTTAAGAACAAAAAAAAGAAAGAAAGACTTAACAATTCCCCAAACAAAACGGGAGGATATGAAGAGAGACGGACGGTGAAATGGAGAGAGAGAGACAGAGAGAAAGAGAGCGCGACGTCTCTCTTTCCATTTCCGGTGTCGCTGGGAGAAAGAGAGGGGGGGGTTATGTGATAGTGAGTTTCAAAGTCACTCACTTCACAAAGGCAAAGCGGATTATGGGAGGCCGAACTTTTCGCGTCACAGCGCTCGTCTTTTGCAGATGCCGCCAGACACACACACACACACACACACACACACACACACACACACACACACACACACACACACACACACACACACACAAAAAGGAGTCACCACGGTGAATCAGTGCTTGAATTCCCTCGCTGGTCAGTGCGGATGGAAGCAAAGCTGCAGGCGGGTGTGGGTGTTTGCGTGAAGGTTGATTATGGGCTGCTCAGATGTGCATGAATGAAGGAGCGACTTTGAACAAATCTCAGAAAAGAAAGCCAAGACTGGGAAAACGTATAGAGCCAAGGGTGTAACTTTGGGTTCAACATCGGGGGGCGTTGAGATCTCCACTTCTGAGCAGAATTGCAATTTTGAACACCAAACACTTCATTTCCTGCATTCTTTGGGATTTTTTTTTGCAACAATGTGTGCCTATTCTGAATGGATTTATGGTGCAAATGTCTGTATTTATGTAAAGAAAGTTATAATAGTTTTTGTTGTGGGGTAGGTTGCACTGGCAAATTTTGATTATTAGGGGGGGGGGGTTGTATATTACACCTATGTATAGAAAAGTCCGTAGAAACAAGGGCTAATATACTGTGTTGTTTTTTCTGTAATGACGTTTTTCTGTATTTTGATTTTTTTTTCGGCTTAACAGAAATGTCTGTGAAATGTACTGAGGATATACTTTAAATCTACAGAATTTTCCGTTTTTGGATTAACATAAATGTCTGGAAACTTAACGTAAAAGGAAGTGGTAACTTTCTGCCAGGACATTATCCATTTTTCTGCGGATTTTGTTCGGTGTATGCTGCCATTTGGGGTTTCTTAAAGTCCCTGAAAACACATTTTCTCATCTTGTTAGTCGGAGCGATGGAACTGTTTTACACAACCTATTTCTGTATTTGTGTTTACTCTGTCATTTGGATAAAAAGGTCACACATTGCTTTCATTTCTTTTCTTTTTTTTAAATAACTTGCAAACGTTAGGAGGGTTAAGCTGCAAAAAGGAAATGGGCTATCTGTACAACATGTCTCAGACAGCATGAGGAGAAAAGAGCTTCTTTCAGAGAAATGGAACTTCTAAGGTTAAAAGTGAAGCTAGCGGTCTCACAAAAGGAACCAGTGCCCTATTAAGGCGCGTTCAGACCAAAGAAAGCGAGCCGCCGATTCTCCGCAGGGTTGGGCGACGGTGGGAGTGTTACTTTAAATGTCCCATTTGTGTGACGTTTTGGGTTGTTTAACCCAGGAACAGCCTCTATATCCACTCCAAAAGTATTATGCAGCCCATAGAAGATACAAGTTATTGAATTTGTCCTTCTCATGACAATAGAGTCCCTCCCCGTCCTCTCTCCCTCCTGGGCTCCCATCAGTGGGAGGAAGGGGTGCGATGCGGTCCAGGACATTCTATCTGTTGCAGTATTTCTTAAAGGTAAAGGTACTTTATTGTCACATACACATAGCGAAATTCATTCTCTGCATTTAACCCATCCCTCAAGGGAGCAGGGGGCAGCCCTTCACAGCGCCTGGGGACCAACTCCAGATCTGAGCCTAGTACATGAAGAACCTAGTACATGTTTTTGATGGTGGGGGAAACTGGAGCACCTGGAGGAAACCCACGCAAACATGGGGAGAACATGCAAACTCCACACAGAAAGGCCCAGAGCGGCCTGGATTTGAACCTAGAACCTTCTTGCTGTGAGGCCACAGTTGGTGGGTGGATGGATGGATTGATGGGTGGGTGTTAAAACACAGGATTTTCACCCAGGAAATGCGTGTTCCTTGGGAGTGTTTTAATCCAAACCACAATCATCTTCTTCCTGAACTTAACAATGGTCCCACCACCAACAGATCAATGTGCGACCGGCAGCTTGCTTTCTGTCATTCAGGCATGCAGTAGGTGTCTTTGACGTTAATGTTCTCTATGGCTTCATTGAGACATGACAGGATATTTACAAAAAGAACTAACGCTAGTTTGCCACTTGTCAACTGGTGCAGCAGAGAGAGAATGAGAGAAAGAGAGAAAGAGAGAGAGAGAAGAGAGAGAGAGAGAGAGAGACAGAAACCTTGTTTTTACCTGGTAGTAAGATCCGATCTGAGTGATCAGATCACAAGTGGACAGCTCTAAGTACAGGTGAAAACTCTCTCAGGACGCATTGAGGCTGCATTGAGATTGAATCGCAAAAATCCCATTTGCCGCTTTGTGTCCACATTCTATTAGCAGTGAGAACGGGAATGTCTCCTTTGTCCGCATTGAAGACCGCCTACTCAACTGTGAGCGGAACTACGTACAGTAGATCTCCTTATGTCGGCACCCTTTTATATACATTCTACGGTCAGCACACAGACAGACTGTGGGCAGTGCTTTTTCATTTTTTACTTGATTAATGTGAAAGTAACATATGACTTTATAAACACACACAACAAGCCTATATGCAAACGGAAATGATGTACGTGTTTACGTGAGATCACAGTCTGTTCTCTTGAACCATGACCAAAAGCTACGAAAAGTTAAGCACCGTAATTCATATGATTTCCACGTTACTTTTCCGCTGTATGCACCACATTGACTGCCGCTGTATAAGAACGCTGCTGGCCGCGTAGGGAGCAGGTTGGGGTGGGTGGGTGGGTGAATGGATGGATGGGTGGGTGGGTGGGTGTTAAAACACGGTATTTTCACCCAGGAAATGCGTGTTCCTTGGGAGTGTTTTAATCCAAACCGGAATCTTCTTTCTACACTTAACAGGTCGTTTCAGTGCCTAAACTCAACTTTCGTCATTATTATTATTATTATAACTGCGGCTCCTTCCACGCATTTCTGCACATGGGTCAAAGCCATATAACAGCGGAGCACCGTAGCCGGCGTGGCAGAGCTCTGTAGCAGCTAAATACATCTGACCGAGCTGTGACGGAGATTTGTAGCGGCTTAAACAGCTATCAACTGCCGCTCGGCGTCACGGAGCTCTGTAGCCGATTTCACATGACCAGTCGGCAGCCTCCTAGTTTTCGTATATCGTACGTTTTAGTGTGCATAACTTTTCGTACGATACCATACGGCCCCGTTTATGAGAATGTGTTGCTGAGGACGCATTTGGAGAAGCATTCTACAGACAGGTGAAAACACACACACTTAGAGCTGTACGCTGATCCGATCACTCGGGACAGATGTTAAAACCAGGTCAAAACAGCCTAAGAGAGAGAGAGAGAGAAAGGAAATTAAGTGTTAGAGGCCCAAACTTTTCTAATTTTATGGGGGCCGTTATTATGTGTCCCTCCGAAAAGATGAAACAAAACCTAAGCCCTTGCTTCCCTATACCGATTCCGATACTTGAACTTGTGTATCAAGTACTGATCCAAAACCAGTGTGTCGTATATTTTATTATGTTTTAACAGCTGTATTCTCATCCCTGTATGGATGTGATATGATTGCTATCGTTGTTGTCGGCATGGCTCAGGTTAAACGCTTTGTGAACGAATGCCATAAAACTTTCTTTTATTATCCAGTTTGACAATGAGTCATAACAGAAAAAGAACCTAAATAAATTACATTAAAGTACATTTTCTTCGGGACTAAATTACATGGTATCGGAGTGGTTCATAGACTCCAGTACTTTCCGCTTTCCACTTTTAGCCTGAGGTGAAGTCACTTGGAATAATCATGTTGTCAAGACAGAACACTTCACTGTGACATGGCAGGCTCAATTTAGAAACCAATATATTCATTAACCTACTGTGTGATGTTACTGAGTGGCCTGTACCTCTTGGAAGCACGTTTTTGGTTTTTGTAGTCCATATACAGTATATATATTTAAAAATGGGCCTTTTATTTCAATGCACTGGACACATTTTTTATTACATATCCAGAAACTTTGAGCAGGTCGGTGATGTAACTCTTCTGTTAAGTTTTACTGCAATTGTTAGGATGAAAAAGAGGATTAAGTCCAATTCATGGTCCCGCTTTAAATCGACGTGGACCATACGTGGAGATACCGACCCTGTAGCCTGACGTGCAACTCCCAAAAAATGTAACTACACGTCGCTGTGACGCAGACCGCAACAATTGTGATTGGTCCGCTTGGCTGTGGCTTGGTAGTGCTGCATTTTCCCCTAGTCTGGCATTGCCAGACCTTCCTCCCCAGCGCTGCGGAGGAAGGTCTGGCGAGTCCACACAGCATTTTATTGGCATTTCTTTAAACCATCATCTTGGGTGGTGCTAAGCCCCGGACGGATCAACTCTGCAAAATAGCCTAGGGAAGGAACTTGTTTTGGTGGAACATGTGTACGTTCAAAAGTTGTTTTAGTCGTGCAACAGAAAACTCAGATTGGACAGATAGTCTAGACAGCTGTCTGGATTTACCCTGCAGAGATCTGAGGAGCAGTTAACCAGAATTTAGAATGCCAACACAAAGAAAGAGGAAGGTAACGGACATCTGGCCCAAAATGAGGTACAGTATATAGACTTCTGCGATGGTCCGCTCGACCGTGGCTTGGTAGCATTGCATTTCCCCCCGACTCATTTCTTGGTTCTCCTTCTCCATAAACAACATGAAATCAAGGAGAGGGTTAACCTTTCCTGCTACAGATTTCCCACCGTGCTCAGAAAGAACAGGGGAGACACTTTGTTTCTCTCACAATAGCCTGTTTGCCAAGTCGTTACAGGAACAGTCCACTTCTAAACAGTCCTACTAACTACTCTCCCCCAAAAAACGTTTTTTTCCATTTGCGTTCACCAAGTGCACTTCATGCCAAGTGGCCATAGGAACTGACCTTTTCTTATTATAACACAGCCATCTAACCACCACTATGCGGAAAAGGGAAAAGGGAAAAGACCCTGACCTGAAGTAGGAGCTGAAAGAGTTACAGGAACTGTGGCCAGAAGAACTTAATAATCCCCAAATTGGTCCAGTCGGAACACGAGAAAAAAAGGGTTTTAGGAACGTTATGTTCTAGGACCTGCAAAAATCTTATGAAAAGCGGCTTATGGCTCTAGAGTCCCTCTCTCACTCGCTCTATCACACACTCCCCACCCAAACACACACATGCCGGCCCTGCTGTTCTCTCAAGGAGATCGACGTACACACCAACGAACAAGTTTAAACTTCAGGCCACTTACCTAGGCTATGGAGAAAGCTCTGCGAGGAGCCTCTGCAGGACCACAAGTTGCGCTTAAGGAGTTGGAGAAAAGGGAGAAGAGCTGTTTGTTGTCCTGGCCTGGACACTGAGCTGCTGTGGTCAGACATCAGCCTCTTCATTCAAGTCTTTTGTTTTACTTATTGTTCCACTCGGATAAAGAAATGATGATTAAACTTGAATGTGTTTTGCTATCTTTTTTTTATGGGGGCTGTTTTGTGCCACTGAAATAATATATTGGTTATTATCAATAATTACCCAATACATTAAAAACAATCTTTACTAAATATATTATTATCTTACATTTTATCCATAGTTTCCACTCATACTATTGAATGTGATATCAGTACTCTTCTATTTGTTCTGTATATGTTTTGTACCTGTGTAGCTATGTTCACACACATGAAAAAGGAATATAATCATTTAATTTATAAATAAATGTAATTTAGTATGTGATTTAGTAAATTAATTCCAAAGCCTATACATTATTATGCTTGTTTTAATGCCTCATTGTGCAAAGTGAAGTTTCCCTCGAGGATGCGGACTAAATATATAGAGTAATTCTTCAACTGCCATCTGAAAATCACATTTTAAGTAATTACAAAGGAGGGGCTGTGAAACTTACATAGCTGGTGGCACACACACACACACACACACACACAAACACACACACACACACACACACACACACACACACACACACACACACACACACACTCACAGATCAATCAGTAACAGATGACCACAGCGGTTGTAGCCCAGGGCGCTGATATTATCTGTGGATCATTCCCGTCCTCCTCCTCCTCCCCCGCTCCCAAATTTGAAAGAAAACACACACTCACACACTTGCACACACACTCTCTCCGCTGACCCCGTGTGTTCCCTGCTGCCCTGACTTGCCCGGTCTGCACCGGCTCCAGCCGACATGCCCTCAGGGGGGAGAGCGTGGGAGGGCAGGGGGTCGGGGGAACACAGCCATCCAGCATGGAGGCTGCTTAGTGTCACAGAGATTATACACACACATGCGCACGCACACACACACGCACACACACACACACAAACACACACACACACACACACAGACGCGCACCCATATAAACGCACACACACCATCAAGTTTGATTCCTCTGGGCTTAAGTGGGGTTTATTTTTGTATTGTGTTTCTTTCAGATACGAGTTTGATAGAGTGTGTATGATCTTGTTTGAGCCTCTACAAGACAAATACGACTAACCACAAATAAATTACATTTTCTGTCTTTAATCAGGAATATTGGTATTTCTTATCTCGTTGTTACTTACTGTAATGTGACTTTATCGATATTTGTAGGCTTATTTTTTTAATTACTTAAAGATTGTGACTGGAATTATCCAGATTTTTCCTTTCTCTCATGCTGTCAGACAACGTACATCACTTGGAGTCTTCCAGTAAAATGGGCAGCCCCATGTTCACAACAGCCATTGCTGTCTTGTTGTTGTTTTTTTGCATGGATTGGTGTATGACGCCAACGTGTCCATTTTGATTCCAGTGTTTCATTTCAAATCTGCCTCTTACAGTAACAAGACATTGTGAATCAGCTTGTTTTACACCCAGGGCCAACATGTGGACTTTTGCGAACTGTGGCTACCTTCTGCGTAGATCCACGGGGATCTTTGCAGAAATACCATTTGAACATCTCTCAAACTAAAAACCAATCTTGATGATCTTATGCTTGATGACAATTCATTTGTAGAGACGATCCAATGGGTTTATTCTACGGTGGCCGACAGGGACAAACGCACTGCAACAAAAAAAAAAAAAGAAACACATGCAAATAGACAAAACACAAGCAATTTAAGAAAACGGCATTTAGCAAACACGCTGCAAATACACACAACTCAACCAAATAAATGAACGCGCTGCAAATACAGAAACGACACAAAACAAAAAGCCCACAAACCCCGAGAACAAATGCAACAGAAAAACGCTGCATCCAGTTTACACAACGGAAGTTCTCCAGGCTTCTATGGGGAGCGCTAAGTGGAACAGCTGGGTTTTCTACCCCACAGAAAAAGAGAGAGAGAGAGAGAGAGAGAGAGAGAGAGAGAGAGAGAGAGAGAGAGGATTGTACAGTAATTATATTGTACAAAACTGTTAAGTATTATTATGTAATTGTTTTGTAATGTAGTGTGCTGTATAACTATCAGTGCAGTATAGAATCTGTGTGACACCTACTGTATGTATTTAATATGTGATATGTACTATATATGCATTTTCTGTAAACTGCTTTGGCAGCAACGTTTTCTTTGTTCATGCCAATAAAGCAAAATTTCATTGAATTGAGAGAGAGAAAACGAGAGAGAGAGAGAGAGAGAGAGAGAGAGAGAGCAGATGAAAGGTATGTTTTTATTTTGGTCTAACAGTATTATAAAAGAGCAACAGGCTTACGTAGCTACCGTGTTAGAGACTGACTTCTACAAGCGCTTGCTAGCTAACACTAGTTAGCCCATATATGTTACTGAAAAGTAGAACACTAATTCAAAAATCTAATAAAAAAATTAGGAAAACAAAATATTCACTCTCTCTGACATAACCTTGCCTTCTGTTGTGTAAACTGGATGCAGCGTTTTTCTGGGTGCATTTGTTTTCAGGGTTTGTGTGCTTTTCGTTTTGTGTCATTTCTGTATTTGCAGCGCGTTTATGTATTTGGTTGTGTTGTGCATATTTGCAGCGTGTTTGCTTAAATTATGTGTTGTCAAATTACTGAAGATGATTTCTTAATTTGCTTGTTTTTTTGTTTATTTGCATGCGTTTTCTTAAGTTGCAGTGCGTTTGCCCCTGTCGGCCACCGTATTATTCAGCTTATAAAAGATTGTTGCATCGTATCCGTCTGAAATCCTGAAAAGCTTGAATGTGCTACATTCAGGGTTCAACATTAACTAGCCAAATGGCTAATTTTACCAGCCACTCAATAGATCACCATTGTTGTTTTTGGGCTGGTGACTGAAGCAAATCTACCATCCAGTTACATATGTTACCAACATTTGGCTGGTAGATGCTGCTAATTTTAAACCCTTGCTGCATTATACACCGTATTTATTTGTATTTCATGGGGCAAATACATTCAGGATAACCGCAATAACAACATTGTTGCCAAGATATCTGCTCTTTGGGCTCTTTGTATATGGTCTGTTCTATACCACTTTCACACACAAGCCTCAGTTTGGCATCCCATAACAAACATACACTTAACCTGTGCTTGACCCGTTCATACCAGGCTGCATTCTCAGGTTTCGTGCTCAACACTGTTCACACACTCTGCGGCCGGGAGTCTGTGCCCTCTCCCTAATGGTATAAAAACAAGTACATGAAATACAAAAAACACAATATACAGAGTACATTGGAATTATTTTTTAAATTATGTAAGGGTTAAAAATGACAATTCATCAGGTTGTAATTCTCATTTACCTCCTATTTGGTCACATTCTGTATGTAAATGATTTAGCTGCACAGCTGGCATGAGAGAAAGTTAACATTTGGATGATTAGTGTTCTTTCTCTTTTGATCCGCAGCGCGAGCGAATAAAATGGATGAAAACACATTTTTCACAGATGGATCTGACATGAATGTCCTCAACAACGTCAAATTGGCTCATCAACAAGTTTCTCATGATTTATTAAACGGAATTCATTTTTGAGTAGTTTGACACCAACAATCTTAATTCAAGATCTGATGTTTGTTTTTGTTTTTATCCCAGAGGTTTTGCATTTCATGGTCTTCTATAGATCATCCCAGCTCACAACAGTGTCAGCTGTTTGTTCTATTCCATTGTATCTGATAAAACTGCATAGGCTGCAATTGGGGGCTTTTGATTGGGGTTCCTTAGGACCCCAGTACATTGGTATAAAATAAAAAATCAAATGAAGTCATGTAACACTGGAATGATAGAATAAAGCAGCTGTGAGATATGACAGAAAGCATACCTGGGGTCTGCGGGTACCCCAGTCAGTAGGATGAGGGATAAAGCACTATCTGTCATTATCTCTAAAGTTGCAGAAGACTTTCCCACGAGACAGAAATCTCTTAGCAACCAGTCACAGCTCAGCAAAGTGTCCCTCACCTCAGGACACTCTGTCCCATCTTTCTGTCTTTCTTCATTTCATGCCGTAGAGTCTGGCTTCCATCCGCCGTTACTCCCTCTCCCCGTTCTTTCTCTGACAACAGACGATCTGATGAGTTGTCATCAGTCAGCAGTATGCTTTCCTCCTCAGCGCAGCACAGACACAGGCCCTCCTGTGCGTACACAGATGCAGGCATGCATGCATTTACAAGCCTGGGAAGAAACGACATCTAATTGCTAACAAGTACGTCACTGGGCCTTTGCAAACAAACAATTCTTACATGCACACACACATTCACAGTGATTCCTCAGGCCATATGTTTCAACAGTTGGGGAAGCATTTGGCCAGAGTTAAAGGCGGTGTGGGGGGAGGGCAGGGCGGGGGGTGTTGCTGCTGCAAGACGAAATGGTGTGGAAATAAGCAACTGACAAATGCTCAACCTTACAACGTAGAGAGGAACGCAGGGATTGGGTTTTTATGGAGCCTGGGTGTTAACAAGATCTGTTTACTGTTACGACAAATTAGGCAACCTGTTGTTCTGTGTTATTGTAGGGTGTGAGCTTTGGCTGGAAACTCGTTTGCTCACTTGAGTGCAAAACAGGCTTAATTTCATCTCTGTAACTGCATTTGCAGACTTGTAAAAATTATTTGACCAAAATAATTTGACCATAGGGTGTATTCATATTTACAAATAGTGGCCAACGTCTTTATTTATCACACAGTGATCGTTCGAGACAGGCCTTTATTTCTAATTTACCTTGTTCCTCGATTAATGCAAACTTGTCATTTCCTTCACTGCTGTACTGACACATTTTATTGTACGTTTCCAAACACAAACTCCATCAGTACATCAACAGAGTCATGTCATAGTTACCACTCTGCTGAAAAGACTTAGCTGGTTACTTGTATTGTGTCACTATTTTATGTTTTTCTTTTGTGTTTTATTGTGAAGCATTGTGTGACATCTCATCTTAACTTACTTTACTTTCTATTCAGTACCTATTTCCTGTTCCTTGTACCAACCTTCCCTTCCCTGATCTGCTTTTACTGTTTAGTAGTGATGCCCACACAAAGCATTTTCTTTATTTTCTGAGCACAAAAGTCACAGACAACAAAGACCACATTCTGGATTTGGTTATCTCCAGATGTCTTAATATCTTAAAACATTCTCATGAACAGATCTGTAAGATACCTTACGGAAACGTATGCACAACAATTCCGATGACATCCTACAAAACTATGCCGACCGGTCATGTGACGACCAAAGTTCAGCGGCCTTTATAGTTAAATTTAGCCGAGAACAGGTGACTGTGAGCCGGGTACAGAGCATCGTGAAGTGACGGTCCTTTCAGGGGCCGTTGCAGTTGAGATTAGCTGACAAAAGGGGAGCATGAGCCAGCAACGATTAGGCACCAAAATGACTTGTTAAGATTACAAAACAATTGTGGCTTGTGTTAAAACACCGGTCCCCTTAAGTAGAACTCCTGGGACATGAACACCCGTTTCCTGGGTAAAAGTCTTGTGTTTTCCCCTTTTTCCAGGACATGAACTTGGCTCTCCCTGCTTGAAAGCCATATGTGTTATATGATGATTCGCCTGATTTGCTTCCCTCAGAGTTTTTTTAAAAAGGTTTTTGGTTGCCTGGCAACAGATGCCTCACAGATAGTTAACAGTTCACTGCCTTTAGGGGTGTTCTCCAAAGCCCTGAAATCAAACCACAAAAAAAGAAAACCTAATCTTGATGCATCTGCACTTAACAACTTCAGGCCCATTTCAAATTTGCCATGTATTAGTAAACCATACCATAATATATTAATAGATAGACTGGTTTGGTCTCTATCACAGTCCTGAATTGGTTCAACTCCTGCCTTCGAGACAGAGACTATTTTCTATCAATTGGAAGCTGTACATGCAAGAATTTTCCAACAATGTGTGGAGTTCCGCAAGGGTCAATTCTTGGACCTCTGTAATTTCTTTACCTGCTCCCGTTAGTTGAAATTGTACAAGACATTAAGGTTTTATATGACAATTGACAAGCCTGTGCTTACCATAATAATCTGTCTTTGAAAAGTACAAATTGAGATAGAAATCTCAGTTTTATCTGAAATTCTCACTTAACATTAACATTAAATTCAACAAAACAGCCTTCTACCGGCTTAAAATATTGTAAGGATCAGGGACTCGTTGTCTAAACATGATCTATGGAAACATGTACATACTTTCATCTCTAGCAGACTGGACTACTCCAATGCACTGTTCACAGGTCTGTCTAAAAAATCAATCCAACAGCTTAATCTGATCCAGAATGCTGCTGCCAGGGTTGTAACAAGGACCAAAAAGGCTGAGCATATAACTCCAGTTCTCAGCTCATTACAATGACTACAAGTTTTTCACAGAATCAACTTCAAAATTATATTGATTGTCTATAAATGATACTTTTCAGGACTAATGACCCAGTGCAAACCTCGCAGATCTCTTAGGCCGGCTGGTTCTGCAATTGTTCCCAGAGTCAAAACTAAACACATTGAAGCTGCCTTAAGCTTTTATGCTGCTCAAATGTGGAACAAATTGCATTACCATTGTTTTTAATTAATTTTCTGTTTTTATTCTGTGTGCATTTGATTGATTTTAGTTTTTTGATTTGCACTGTTTAATCTGTAAAGCAACGTGCTATATAAATATATTTGCTTTGCCTTTTCAACTAAATAACTACCAGAACACCGACTTTAACCTTATATATATATATATATATATATATATATATATATATATATATATATATATATATATATATATATATATATATAGAGGTTAAAGTCTAGGTCTACAGTATATATACATAATGTATAGTATATGTTTAAACTGTATTAAAGGTGCACTAGGAGTTCCTGCATGGTTTCAGCACAATTTCATTTTTGTCTCAAATCGTAGGCATCTCTCCTTGATCCGCTATCTGCCTGCCCCCTGAATACACTGTGAAAAAGCCCGGTCTCCGAAGACAACACAGGGGTCGTAAACTTCAAACAAACACTGGAGGCACAGGATCGGCACCAAAATACAACAAAACACTCCAGCCAATCACCGACAAAATGGTTGGGGGAGGGGGTGGGGGTTAATGACAGTTATTCAGTTAGTCATGACAGTTACGGAAACATGGGGGGAGGGGCGAGCTTGCTCTGTTTTGTTTTGAATTTACTTTGAATGTCAACAGAAGTGACCATGCAGGAACTCATAGTGAACCTTTAAACTTGATGGAGGGATGTAAAAAAAAATCTGTCTTTTGGCTCCAGTTCTAAAAGCTGCTTTTTGACTGAAAATATCAATTAATTGATAAAACAACGATTGAACAAAACCTCAAACTTCGTTGTCGAAGTTAACATTTAGGTCAAAGATTACTGAAATCAAAGTTAAAGATGACTCAGAAGCCCTCCTTCTGGTTGGTGATAAGCCAAGTTTTTTGTGTAGAAAGATGAAAAAAAGAGTTGTTGTTTTATTGGAACTCTACAATTGAATCCACTAATACAGGAGGGACACCTGCATAACAGATGCAACGTGATAGCATGGGCAAAGACACCACATCAGAAATTAGCATTTTTAAGAAGTATCTTAAATATTCAATCAATATGAGCTGAAGTTTAGACCACAACTGCAGAAAGCAGTATCTCTGACCTGATCGTGCTTTCCACCAAATGTTGGATGTTCAGGGAGCCCATCCTTGTATCAGGAACTAGTGGGGCATTGTGGGAACCCCACACACATTATATTCTCCTGGAGAAGCTCATTACTAGCAGGTGAAAGGAAGCAGCTGGTGAATGTCATGTGTTCATTACTCGTAGAGTTCTTGTATTACTACTACTTCAATCGAGACATCTCTGCCTGATATCAACACACACACACACACACACACACACACACACACACACACACACACACACACACACACAGTTAGTAGATGAAACAGTGATAGCGAGCCTGCAGAAATCCGGGAGAGCAGCCGAGGATGACTTTGATGTTAATTTTGTTGATGATTTCTGAGCTCCTCTTCACTTACACAAATCAAAGCCCTAATATTTAATACTGATTCATATCTTGAAACAACTCATACTCTTTTTTTTTTTACTTTTTTTTAGCCCCATAAAAGCACATCAGCCCACCATTATCTGGGAGTCTGGCAAAAGATAAAACTGTGTAATACATGTGTGTATATGAGTGTGTGTGTGTGTGTGTGTGGGGGGACACTGGCAGAGCAGCCCTTCTCCATTTCCCCTGATGTATGCATGTGTTCCATCAACCTTCTGTCAAATCAATATTATAATTTTTATTATGACTGGCTTAATGTTTCAATTATGAATGAAATGTCAGATTAATTACAATGAGGTTGATTTGTGCACCCATACAGTGGTGCTCATGAGTTTATGAACCCATGCTAAAGTTGACTAAAAAGAGGAATAAAAAAATCATCTTTTGGAAATTGATTTAAAGTGATGGTTCGGAGTAATTTCACCCTAGGGTCCTTTGCACCACATGACCTCGAGCCAAACACCCCCCCCAGAAGCTTTTTTCAGCTGGGTCGAACATTGGGAGAGTTAGCGTAGAGTAGCGTTATCAGCTGATTAGCTTAGCGCAGGGGCTAATGGATCCGAAGTGTCTCTTAACATTACCCCACTAATAATGCCCGAAATGATACCAAACGTCTACAGTAGTACAAATAGGTTATGCACTCATAAAACGATGGATTGGAAAGTTTGTAAGTACACCAGAAGTTTATGTAAATAACACTTGCCTGCTGGCTTCTGCTCTCTGCTGCTGCTACCTAACGGGCAGTAAGAGTGCTTAGGGTCGTCTACAAATTACAACACTGAAAAGAGATGCAACAAAAATATTTATTAATTGAATGATTAAATAAGGTAATGTCTCCAAACTTACCTCAATTATAACTTGTCTTCTGCTAGTTATTCTATAGCACTTACTTTAAAAAATAAGTTAAATTAATAAATATTTTTGTTGCATCTCTTTTCGGTGTTGTAATTTGAATACACGTCTAGCACTCGTCTTACAGCAGCAACAACAACAGCAGAGAGCAGAAGCCAGCAGGCAAGTCTTATTTACAAAACCCAGTGTACACAAACTTTTCAATCCATCGTTTATGAATGCACTAACCTATTGGTACTACTGTAGACGTTGGTATCATTTCGGAATAATGGGGTAATGTTAAGAGACACTTCAGATCCATTAGCCCCTACGCTAAGCTATTCAGCTGATAACGCTACTCTACGCTAACTCTCCAAATGTTCGACCCAGGTGAAAAAAGATTCTGGGGGGGTGTTTGGCTCGAGGTCATGGTGCAAAGGACCCTAGGGTGAAATTACTCCGAACCATCACTTTAATGCCTTAATTAAAAAAAAATAGGAAAACTTCAACCTTTAAGGACACCAATTTTCTTTCTGAATGAATAATGTATCGTAAATAAATAAATGTTCTTCCTTAAAATACAGGGAGGTTGGTATGGATTTATTTTAGTTAGCCTAATAGCTGGTTTGATTTGCATTGAGAGATGATCTTATGGAAAGTACCCCATGCCAATCTAGGTATGGTGAAGGGTATGTGATGATGTGGTGCTATTTTAATTCCAAAGGCCAAGGGAACTTTATCAGGATGCACAGTATCCTGGATCCATGAAATAACTGGCCTTTAAAAATCAAAATGCCTGCCTCTATGGGAATTTAACATAGGGGTGTACTTACCTATGCCCACTGTATGTTAAGGAAAAACCTTTATTTATTTACGATACATTATTCATTCAGAAAGAAAATTGGTGTCCTTAAAGGTTGGATTTGTCCTCATTTTTTTAATTAAGGCATTAAGATCAATTTCCAAAAGATGATTTTTTTATTCCTCTTTTTAGTCAACTTTAGCATGGGTTCATAAACAAAAGGGTAACTAATCATTTGTTACCCTTCTGAAAAAGGGTAACTAATCATTCGTTACCCTTCTGAAAAAGGGTAACTACCCTTCTGAAAAAGGGTAACTAATCATTCGTTACCCTTCTGAAAAAGGGTAACTACCCTTTTGAAAAAGGTTAACTAATCATTCATTACCCTTCTGAAAAAGGGTAACTACCCTTCTGAAATACAGTAACTACCCTTTCAAAAACAGTAACTACCTATTTTTTTTGTGTACCTTATTGTAAAGTGTTACCAATGAAAATTGAGCGGAAGTACGTAGGAGGGCGGAGCCAGGCTAGCGTTTGAGTATCTGATGAAAACAAACTACTGGATCTTATTTAATTCTCACCTGTGCCTTAAATAACACACCCCCATCAACATAGACCCCTTTTCAGTCTGAATCCCCACTTAAAACAATGTGCTATTGAGATTATTAGGGGAAATATCAGGATATGTCAGACTCTGCTGCTTAGGTTTTGGGCTATTCTTCTTCTTCAAATCTCTCTCATGTGAGTCCCCCAACTTCATGGAAGTGCAATACTAAATCGTTGGAGTACTCCATTAACTTGTCAGATTTTATATAATCTATTTCACATCTATTGTTATGTCTCGCATAAAATTCAGTAAAATAATTTACCAAGGTGTAATGGTCTGGAAACATCCAGTGCTAGACGCCTGACAGAAATAGATGACACCTGCTGTCTTCATTACATAAGTCTAGTATCAGCCTGATATTGGGCCACTACCTCTCCATACTCAGATTTTTTAATGTGTGCACACTCTCACACAAAGGTCTCCCTGCAAAACTTAAGATTGATTCACTTTAGAGGTTACTATTATGGAAAGAACAATTGACGTGTCAGTCCCTGGGAATGTTTCATCCATCACTGTCCAAAGGCCTTATTAGTACTTCACTACAAAGGAAATCCTAATGCACCCCTGGGATAAAGAGGCTGCCGCTAACTGCTTTGTTTCATATGGAAACTCCTATCGATACTTTCCTCGTTCACTCACTCACTCATGCAGGACGCAGACACAGGAAATGATCCTACACACATGCACACACACGCACACACACACACACACACACACACACACACAGAGTAGAGACAATTGCAAGCCATCTGCAAGCGCTCTGCGAACTGGTGGAAAAAAGGTAATCAACAGCTTGTCCGACTGCTCATTACTTCTTCATTATGGAGCGGAAACAAACACTAAACACCTGAGCTTGGAGGCAGCCCTGACACACACACACACACACACACACAGTCTGTCTCTCACTGTCATCCAAATGAAAAGGGTGAGAGCTATTACGACTCCAAAAAGGCAGCAAACAGCCTGTTCCTGTTCCAGGAGGTGTGCTCACAGTGCTCCACACCCACGTGCCCACTCTTTAGAAAAAGTCATCATGAAAAACCCAAACCTTTTTTCTTTTTTAAATTTGTTATTCTATAAATCAAAAATAAAATGGAACAGGCAGATTTTACCAAGTCAAAAAAAAACATTTAACCAACCATTTAAAGAACCTTGTGAATGAAATGTAAGACCTATATCGTGACAAAGTCACAAAAGTACTTGCAAAGTAAATACATTTAGTCAATTTGAATAAAAGCGAAACAGAGTAATATTAGTTGGTAAATATACAGCGAATTATATTTGGACAATTCAAAAGAAGAATTACACCACAGAATAATAAAAAAAATTATAAAGCGCTGCGGAAGCATTAGAGGTAACATTACAGGGACGTAGGGAAATTAAGACATGTTTAAAATTATTTAAGACCTAGAACACAATACTTTTTTAAATACTAATTTAAAAGGTCCCATGGCATGACAATTTCACTTTATTATTTTTTTTTTTTTTATTCACAATTTAACACACAAAAACTAAACATACAAGACATACTCCAAAACACAGCCACAAAAAAAACAATAGACAAAACAGAAATAAATAATAATAATAATAAAAATAATCCTACGCTACCACGGTATGTGGGTTATCCATTATTCAATGTGAATTCATCATTTTATAGTCTTTATATAATTCTGTATTAAGGATCATGCGGATAGGAATTCTTGCAGTCTTGAGTGCCGGTTACTTGTAATTTCTTCAATGGGCAACAAGTCTATTATCTGCTCCAGCCATTGATCCAAGGTGGGTCCTGACTGGGAAATCCATGTAGTAAGTATACATTTTTTTAGCAAAATAGGAAAACATTGTAAACACACATTTACTTGTAGGGAAAGTTATTTTCCAAAAGCAATAAACAGCTTTACAATACCAAAATAAATGCATGAATGTTCCTTATTTAGTTCCACATTTTCTACACATAGGAGAATTTATATGATCAAACGTATTAAGCCTCACTGGGGTTATATAGTATTTATACAGGAATGTATAATTAGTTTCTTTAACTTGAATGTTTATAGTTTAAGGTGAGGTCAATTCTGTACACATAGTTAGCCATTCTTTTTCACTAAACTTCTTTTTAAGCTCTTATTCCGAATTTGTTCTCAAAGAAGAAAAAGAGTTCTGGGAACTTTCAGTCAAAATCCAAATGAAGAGGGTGAGAACTATTACGACTTCTAAAAGGCAGCAAACAGCCTGTTCCTGTTCCAGGACGTGTGCTCACAGTGCTCCACACCCACGCACCAAATCTTTAGAAAAAAGTCATCACGAAAAACCCAAACCTTTTTGTTAAAAAAATAAAATGGAACAGGCAGGGTTTGTGCAGAAGTAAAAAAAAGACCATTTGAAGAACCTTGTGAATGAAATTTAAGACCTATATCGCGACATAAAACTACAACGAAATGCAGAGTCACAAAAGTACTTGCAAAGTAAATACATTTGTTCAAATTGACAAAAAAAAAAAAAAACAGAGTAATATTAGTCGGTAAATATACAGCAAATTATATTTGGACTATCAAAAAGAAGAATTACACCACGGAATAATACAAAAATTATAAAGACAGATTATATGGACGTAGGGAAATTAAGACACGTTTAAAATTATTTAAGACCTAGAACACAATACTTCAGCAAATGTAAAGGTCCCATGGCATGAACATTTCACTTTATGAGTTTTGTTAACATTAATATGAGTTCCCCCAGCCTGTCTATGGTCCCCCAGTGGCTAGAAATGGTGATAGGTGTAAACCGAGCCCTGGGTATCCTGCTCTGCCTTTGAGAAAATGAAAGCTCAGATGGGCCGATCTGGAATCTTCTCCTTATGAGGTCAAAAGGAGGAAGGTTACCTCCTCTTTCTCTGCTTTGCCCGCCCAGAGAATTTGGCCCGCCCATGAGAGAGAGAGAGACATCATGGTGTCAGTACCCGATCCGTTCCACCTGCACAATCCGTTCTGCGCATGTGCAAGATGACACGTATGCCATGACGTAGGCGCAGATGATAATGCTGCGTTCATGCCACCACCACCTCGGAATAACGGCACCGCTTCCACCTGCACGATCCGTTCTGCGCATGCGCAAGATGTTCACACGCTAGCCTCCAGCTAGCCGCTAGGTGATTATAGCGGTCTGCCGTTAGCCTCCACCGGGAAGCTAACGTTAGTTTAGCTAACGGTTAATTTGGCTAACCGCTAGCTGATTGCAGCGGTCTGCCGTTAGCCTCCACAGTTAAGCTAACGTTAGTTTAGCTAAGGGTTAATTTGGCTAACCGCTAGCTGATTGCGCCTACGTCATGGCATACATGTCATCTTGCACATGCGCAGAACGGATCGTGCCGGTGGAACGGATCGGGTACTGACACATGGCTTGCAAACGAGCGGAGCATGGCAGTTGGTCAAGGCCACACCCACACCTTGCCCCCCCCCTCTCCTCCTCAATAGCATTTAAAGCTACAGACACATAAATGGCACGTCTTAAGGCCAGTTACACACTGGCTGCGTCGCGTGAGCGTGTCAGCTGCGTGGCGTGTCTGTTTATATTTCGGCTCCCATGTTAACAGGTTACACGCACGTCCCAGACGCGGCCCGAGCCGAAATAGAACCGACGCCTATTTTTACGCGACATGCAAACGTGTTGGAAGCGTTTCCAGGCAAAACATAATAGGAAAAGATGTTTATATGTCATTTAGACACGAATATTATTAAATTACATGTTGATTTTTAAAAGTCTCTAGGTTTTGATATAAATGCAGATATATAAATGTAATTAAAAAAAAAAATAAACGATTTTCTAATATTGCACCTGTCGATACAGAACGAAATATTCTGTAGCCTAACTAGCTCCCTGGCTTGAAAGTCCTGTGTTTTAACAGCCCATCCATCCATCCACCCACCTCGACTAACTCCCCACGTGGAAAAAGAAAAGTGGAAATCATACTAATTACAGTGCTTAAAGGTGCTGTAGGTAGGCTTGTGAAGATCCAGGACTAAGCCAAAAAATATGAACATCGACAATTTCTCAATCCCTTCCCCCTTTCCGCTAAAGCCCAAAATGGTCTCCTAAGCCCCTCCCCCCACAAGGGAGAATGCATGTGTGTGCATGAGCAGTGATTGACACAGTTAGACAACTCCTGGCCCTGATTGGTGCATCTGAACAGGGAGCTGTGGATTTTTGCAAATCGCACTACAGGCTGTAAGTGGTGCCAGAGGAGCCGGATTTTTTATTAAATGACCAGCTTCATGTAGTTCTACTGGAACATAGGGTCAGTTTCAGCAAATATGACAGAAAGGTAGTTTTATAAGTCTTACCTACTGCACCTTTAACTTTTCGTAGCTTTTCGAACATATGGTTCATGAGTTTAGGCTGCGTAGCTCAGTTCCAATGCAAAAGAAAAGAAAAAAAGCAAGCAAAAAGGCACCATGAACCAATGGTGAACTGCCTGTCCTTGTGGGTTTTACATTGCACACGAAATATAATAGCCCATATTCTCTTAAGCAGTCTCAGTAAATGTAAGTCTGAGAACGCTTTGCTTTTACCAGATTGTTACACCAGTAATTTTGCTCCCATTTCATTAAAACCTCTGAAAGCAGCAGCCCTCTTTTTAGTGCTCTCTGCAGTCCTGCGAGAGGCTCAAAGCCGCTCCCAGTTAACGCACGCTGCAGCGGCCACACTTTAATGGCAGCCGAAAGAAATAGAAGTCAAATGGTGGAAATGAAAGTCAATTATTCCCTGTCTTCTCTGTTTAACCCTGGTTTACTCTAAACCACCTCAGTGATCAAGAGGAGGCGTGAACACAATCAACTCGGCTGTATTTGTTTACATCCTTCACATCAGCCGCAATAAATATGGGATTATGCGGAGATGCTGGAGAGCAGAAATACAAATTCATCTCTTTTCCTTTAAGCGCTTTCAATCGAAAATCTGTGTGTGTGTGTGTGTGTGTGTGTGTGTGTGTGTGTGTGTGTGTGAACTAAACTAAAGTCAGAAGACATCTTGTTCCTTGCTGTTGCAAATACCCCAGCACGGCTTACTATTACTCCTTATAAAAGATTAATTGTGCTGATCATTAATTCAACCTCAAGGCTAACACTGCTCTGCTGTGAGAGCCCATTGATGTTACTTTTTTTCACTTCCTCTCTCTTTCTGGGTTTATGAAATAGACATAAACCACTGAGTGAGTAAGTGTGTGTGTGTGTGTGTGTGTGTGTGTGTGTGTGTGTGTGCGTGTGCGTGTGCGTGTGGGAGAGAGTGAGATGGATTTATAAATGTACGACTTATTAAGGGCATTCCGGGTGGTCCGAGAAGGGTTATTTATAGTTATAAGAGTTTTTTTTTTTTTTGATGAAGGGTTAGGGTCGTGCCGTCTTTTGGTTGGGACAGGCTGGGGCGGGTTTTTACTTCATTTTGAATGCTTCCCTTGTGATATCAAAAACTTTCAGAGGACACCAATCCTCTCTTTGTATCAGGGCTTTATTTTCCGGGTGAGGCTATTTGCACCCCTGGTACAATTAGAAGTGCTATTTGTACCCTGGTGAAATTAGAAATGAATGCTATTCTATGCTATATTCTATCTATTTTCACCCGTTTCAGCAGAGAAATTGCAAGGAAATGCAATTTACCCCAATAAAACAAATGTTTGCCAAAGAGCACCTGCATATTTTTTTCTTAACTTCAGATCTGATAAATTAGATAGAAGTCATTGAAATGGGTTCGGGGAGTGATGAGACAGATGAAAAACTCAAACTCTTCAGATGAACAGCGAAAACACACCGGGCGCATAAGATGCCTGATTGCGCGCCTCTCTCTCTCCGATAGAAAGACACAGGATGAGTAGGGAAAATTGTGGTAATTGTAGCCTATATGTGGTGTGTGTGTGTGTGTGTGTGTGTGTGTCTCTCTCTCTGTCCGTCTGTCGGTCTCTCTCTCCGTGGGCCTGATCGCGTGTCTCTCTGTGAGAAGTCAAGACAGCCAAAATCTCCATGAACCCAGGTGTTTTATCTTGAATGTGTTTTATTTTTGTAAAGCATCCTGCTGCACCGTGGTCTTCCTGTATGTGACTACCTGCCTGGCTTCGACGCATACGCTCGCGTCTCGCGCAAGAAACGGAGGAGGCGCCGAAACGATCGCTGCAGCGTGCGGGCCGACGCATTCGCTCCGCACCCGGTATAAACGGACAGATTGGATAACATGGGCGCCAAAAAAAAAAACAAACAGCTGCGCTACGCGGCTATACGCTACGCTTAAACGTGCGGTATACTCGCCATTCCTGACCTGTCGGGCGACAGTTTGACGTCGTGGCAGCGCCGTAACTATTTATGGCATGGCGGTCACTGCTCGCTGCTAGAGCGCTGCAATCATGTCTGATGGCAGACAGAATTGTAAAATAAAAAGCAATCCAACAGCATATTATACAATGTAAACAAAGACACGTTTTCTTGCGGCGGCCTTTATAAAATGAGCAGTGGTGGAAGTTATTATAGTCCACGGATGTATTAAGAGAACGTTATAATCTAGTCATGTTATGATGGGAAGTGGAAGTGACTATGCTCTTCTTCTCTGTTTTTGGTGAATTTCTGTAGCAGAAACAGCGCCGCCTATAGGCCTGGAATATGAAGTAGCGCGTTGAGTCATTTACAAACGGATTCGTTTCTAACTATTCTTGAAACAAATCCAGGGAAGACGGGTAAAAAAAGATCGTTTTGGTACGTGGCCTTAGAATAGTAGCGGCCTCTGTCTCACACCAGTAGTGGCGCCTTTGTACACACATGTCCAGCTGTCATCCTTTCTCACTACAGTCTAAAGCCACTTGGATCAGTGAACACAGTACATTTAAAGTCAAACAGTAAAATGATTATGATAAATTACACACAATTCAGACATTGGTATTGCACATAGGCACACATGAATTTCAATCCCAACAGTCATATATGATAAACTGTAGAGTTTAGTCTCGCCCTCCATGGAGGCCATTAAGCAAGCATTGAGAAAAAGACTGAAGACTGAAATGCCTCAAATGTACATACCTACAAATACCTACAAATATTGGATGCCATGAACTTTTACAGACATGCATGCAGTGGCGGAAGAAGTATTCAGATCCTTTCCTGAAGTAAAAGTACTAATACCACACTGTAAAAATACTCTGTTACAAGTGAAAGTCCTGCATTGAAAATGTTACTTAAGAAAAAGTCTGTAAGTATCATCAGGAAAATGTAGTTAAAGTATTAAAAGTAAAGAAAAATCCTCCCATTTTAGAAAGTGTAAAGGATCCAAACAGCTGTGTGTTTAAGGGTCGAATCATTTCAGCTGGACTTGTAGGCCGTTACGTTGTTGGCTAGTTTAATTTATAATAAAACATCAGATTTTATAAACTACATGTGTTTTGTGTACAGAATTCTTAACGTGTAAAGTAACTAGTAACTAAAGCTGTCAGATGAATGAAGTGGAGTAAAAAGTACAATATTTCTCTCTGAAATGTAGCGGAGTAGTAGTAGAAAAAGAAAAGACTCAAGTAAAGTACAAGTACCTCAACATTTGGACTTAAGTACAGTACTGGAGTAAATGTACTTAGTTACATTCCCACTACCTGCACGCTTCCCTGACTTCTCATCATGCACACGTCATGTGTGCTTCGAAGTGAAATGTCTCGACAACTAGCTCACAGTTTCCCGGGAAATTGTTCCCCACGTTCATGTAGCTCAAAAAGACAAAAAGGCACTAAAGAGGTTCTTGATTATTATTAAATTAAATACAAAACACCCCTCCTCCTGTCACTATCTTCCACACAGTACCTGAGGTTGGATATAGACCTCGGGCCACATCCACATGACAGCTTTTGTCTGGAAATAAAATTCATTTGAAGTATTTTTTTTTCTCCTTTTCATTAAGCGAGCAGTAATACAATGGCATTCTGTCCATGCGTCTGTAAACGCCAACAAGTTAATGGATGTTTAATTAGAAAAGTTTCTCCGCTCCGTGCTCGTGGGTTAATTTAGACCACTGTTTTTTTTTTTTTCTCTGCAAAGTGCAATTATTTCCTATCTGTTTTCCAAGAAAAGCAATAAAGATCCATCTGTGAGGGCTGATTGGGGGCTGTGGAAAGCTGGGTTGTGTGCGGATCTGTTGTCTGAGCGAACCAGAGACGAGTCGGAGCCTACGCTCACTGCAACCCCCTCCCCCTATCAGCACACACGAACACCAACAAACACTAAATACTCTGTGAGGACCCTTCCGTTGTCTGCTCTCATTTCTGAAGCCAAGAACTAACCACAGTCTGAGGTAATCATCACTATTATACCAACTGATACAAAAAAATTGTTATCCAACCAAAAGCCTGTTCTCTCTTCTCTCTAGTGTCTATAGCTTTGAACAATACTGTATTTGTGCACAGTTGTGATGCGACCGCAAACTCTCAGAGGATGATGTCGGTGAACCAGATTGAATACGTAACGGGGGTGAAGTTAATTAGATCCGCCAACTGTCAGATCAGGTTTTCTCTGGATGACGAGCATGCTCGTTGCTGTTAAAGGAACGTAACAACTTTTCAGAAGGTCCTTTAGATTGCTGTCTTACTCAAAGTCCGATGGGAAGATCATGATCCCAGATGTATTGTGCCAAAAACCGAACGTTGGCATTTGATGTAAATTATCTGACGCTTCAGAAGACACGGAAGAGGATTAGGGCCACATGTGAACATGTTATTTGAGATCTTGTGAAAGTCAGACTTCTGACTTTATTGCCAGAGTTAATCTAAGAACTCAAATAACATTTTCACATGTGGCCCTAATCCTCTAGCCCTCCTACGTACTTGCTCAAATGCTCAATTTTCATTTCCCTTCAGTGCTCCGTCTGGGTTCGCGGTGTATTCTTGGGTTTTCTCCGGCCAAATATTTGGCGGTCCAGTCAGCGAACAGAGGGAGTGGCTGAGAACGATGACGTTGAGGTCGTGCGGTAGTGTGAGTTGTAGTTCCGTAACGGCGGCGGAGAAAGACGCGAGCGAAGCCATTCGGTCCGTTGTGGCAACGCTGCCGAATATCCAGAAGTTAAAGCCCGAGCAAGAACAATCTTTGCTGAGTTGTGTTGGTGGCCATGATGTTGTGGCCCCTCCCCCCCACGGGGTTCAGGAAAAGTTAGATTTTCCAGCTTGCGTCGTTAGTAGGGCTGGGCGATATATCGATATAAACAAATATATCGATATATTTTTAAATGAGATATGGAATTAGACCATATCGCATATATCGATATAGTTCAAATGTGATCCTTGCTCCCATAGATATGTCGCCGTGAGGTTCTAAACATACGTCAAAACCCGCCGCCATCTTGGAACAGGGGTCCGAAGCATTCAGATCAACGCTAAAGATGCCGGACTTTTGTACTGCTTAATTATGTTCGATAGAGGAAATGAAAAGAACAAACCGCAATGGATAACATTTAACAGGTGACAATGTGTTTTATGATTATATACGTCGCCGACCAGCAATCTGAGCTCCAGCGGCAGCGGGAGGCGGAGAGCCCCGTGGCCGCCGCAGCGTCTCTTCCCCGGGCAAAAACACAGCTTCGCCTGGCTGCGCGCGGTCCCCGCTGATCCAGATCGACCCAGCCAAAGACAGAGCGGTGATCGGTAGGATCTTACACGTAGTCCAGGACGAACTGTATGTCGATATCGGCGGAAAGTTCCACTAAGTTTGCCGGCGGCAGGCGGACGGAAAGAAGCTACAGCGGGGCAGCGACCGTCTGCGGCTGCAGGATCTGGAGCTCAGTGCCCGTTAAAATTACATGTAACGCATAAATACATACAGAAATAAATAGTGGAGGAATGAGCCTGGACATTTCAGTCTGTTTAAACTTCACCTTGAAGCAGAAACTCTTAGTTCAGAAGGGTGAAGTTTCCGTTTGGACTCAGATCTGTGAACCGATCATAATAAATATTCTTTGTATTAACACATTAATTAGTTTCTTTGTTTTGTAGTCGATAGTTCATCTTTTAGTTTACTTAAGTGGAAGCAGTATCAAGTGGAAGAATGGGACTATAACCTAGGCTTACAGGCATGAGGCATTACATTTTTAACAAAGTAGATTATATTAATATCAAAAGCTTAATTGACCTTTGGAACGAATCACAAATAGCCTATGGAGCTTTGATTTCAAAAAAGTTACTCCTGTTATACAGTATTTAGGTTTACATTTTATTGTTATTTGAACAGCTGAGCATTTAATCATGAACCAGGTGAAGAAACCGGTTTATTATTTATTTGATTTTGCAACTGTTTCTATGAAACTACTTGTGACATGTCATATTTGATTTGGGCTTTGACTGAACATTTGCTCTCAATTCGCGGAAAAAAATATCGGGATATATATCGTATATCGATATTCAGCCAAAATATATCGGGATATGACTTTTGGTCCATATCGCCCAGCCCTAGTCGTTAGTGGTGAAGGAGTTGGCTAAGGCTAACGCTAGCGATGCTAATGCTAACTATAAGCCGATAGTTCTTGTCGGTCTCCCCTCTTGTTGCACATGCGCATGACATACGCCACGATCAAACGTTAGCGATTGGTTATGGCAGATCAAGAGCGGCTCTGGGCAGATCCAGTAGTTTTAAACTTCAACAGAGTACCCGCCTTCAAGGAAGATAACACTTGTCAATGGAGAGAGGCCAGACTCTCTGTGCTAATGAAATGTACCAGAGTCTGGTAGGACCAGGCTACTAATTCCGTAAAAAAGTTTGAAACAAACTGAATAATTTGCCATACAAATTCTACGAATGTTTTTTTTTTTTACCATGGACATTTTATTGCACGTTGATGAGTCAGTATAATGTAATACGTCATTGTCTCTAGAAGAATAAAGAAGGATAGAAGGAGCATATTCTCTGTGCTACCTGTGGATAGCATTCCTCCCAGTCTACCCCCGCCCCCCATACCCTCCCCCCCCCCCTGGTGCTGTCTGGTCTGGATGATAAAGTATCCAGGCAGGAGGTCTGTCAGTGTGTAAGTGGCCCATGCCCAAGCACCTCTCCTGGGGCGCAGTGTGGGGGGATGGGCCCGGAGCCCCCGGCTAGAGGTCTGATGACGGACGACAAGTAAAGAAGCCTCTCTCCGTCTCCACCCCAGACATCCCCCCCCCCCTCCCTCTGAGCTCACCTCGCCTGCTACCTCCGTCACTGGGTGAAGTCTCACTCCGCACTCGTTTTGTCAAGCTGCATCCTCTGCTTCCTCCGCATCTGTCTTCCTGTTTTGTTTCTCTCCACATTTTCAATTTCCTCTCCTCCCTCATCGCTCATCTCTCCTTCTCCCTCCCCCCCCCCCCTCCCGCCGTCCTCCTTTATGTGGATGCCCGCATGGGGTTCGCTCCCTCTTATCACAAAACACAGAAACACACATGTGTACATACACACACACACACACACACACACACTTAGAGACTGAAAACAACACGCGTCATTACCTTGCTGAAGAAGTGCTGCCAGCCAGCCTGGCTCTCTTCGGATGAATTAGACGCTTTCTTCCTGTTCCTCCCTCTGAATCCTCCACCTCCTGTTGGATGTCTAAAAGGTCACGGGTCATTGCTCGAGGTGGTGATGGGGGTGGGGGGTGTATTGACAGGCTACTGATAGACCAAGCTAAGAAAGGTCTCCTCCTTTTGTAACCCATCAAGTGTGGCCTGAGGGCTCAACACATCTGGGGGTTGGCAGGGTGGTGGATGGATGGAAATGCTGCTTTTTTTCAGACGCAAAAGGAAATGGAAGCGCTTTTTTTCTCCTCATTTATAGCTGACAACGGGAATATGTCTTGGATTTGGTGGATTAGATACCATTCTTCATGTTCCCCCCTGGCTGCAAAAAGCTGGCAATCCCGCGGCAGCGAGTGGCAGGGAGCACACCGGCAAGATCCCTGCCACGACACAGCTACTTCTGTGGCTGCGCCGGGTTCATGCTAAAAGCCTCAAGGGTGCCAATTTACAAGACCTATCTGTCTCTGAAGTGAGGTACTGCAGTCAAGAACTCGATGGCCCCCCTCTCTCTTTTATCTTGAAAGCAAAGCGCTGCAGTTCAGATCTGAGGACTACAAATGCCATATAGGGGTCTCTTAAATTCAAAGGGCATAGACCATCACAGTGAGCGTTAGAAATGAGCAAGGCCTGCTGCATGTTAAACGAAGACGCTGGGCGGGATGGTTCTGTCATTCAAGGCGTCACCGGTTTTAGGTTTTTAGTCTTTGTTAATGAAAATATTCCAAAATGATGTCAAATCAGAATGCAGAGCACAACTGCAGTGCAGAGCAGGATTGATTTGTTCATCTTGAATTACCTTGCCGGTCAGGAAATATTGACTTGCCAGTCAAGGGGACTTGGCTGCAAAATTCAATAGGTGGGAAGGGTCACCTGCCTTTAAAGTATTTCATTTGTTTTGATTTAAAGGGAGAGATTAATTGTCCAGATGCTCTTTTAAAAAGGTGTTTGCACCAGGGGCGATTCCAGGATTTTTTTAAGTGGGGTAGCACAGGGGGGGGGGACCATGTATCAGAATGCAGCATTGAAAAGCTGTTAAAGGATGTAGGAAATATTGGATAGGACAACATTATGTCACCACGCTCGTTATTCATTTCACTTGTTTTAATTTTAAACAAGTTTATATATCCAAATACAATACACACTTTCTATAGGCTCAGTGTGCCACTTTTTTTTTTTAAACAATTCCAGTGCCGGTTCCATGGTATCACAATTTTGGATAGCTGTCATGGAAACATTAAATGGTCATGTGACAAGGGCTGGGAAGATTGGCAGAACAGGCAGCCAAGTGGCAGTACTCTGATCCAATGGAAATCACCATTGTCAGATTGACAGCACTCTAGCCCTATGGATTGGGGGGGGGCAATCACATTTCAGTGGGGGCCGGTGCCACCCCATGCTCCCCTTCTAGCCCCCGCCCCCCTGGTATGCACCCGAGTCGTTCAGTATGACACATCTTAAACACTGAACACCTAAGCTGAACGGACTCTAGTGAATCACCATTGTGACTGAATCAGTAATGTTGAGCAGTGGGGACCCCTTTACTGCCGTCTGAAAGGGTTGTTATGTGTGTTCCACTGTGTTTGCTGTTTGATTTTCATTAATGGTACTTTTTTTTTATTCGTTTGTTTTTTGCGGGGCCCTCTGATAGCGTCCCAGTAGAGATCACTTCCGGGTCACGCAATTCGTGTCAGTTGGAAATATAAAAATTGGATAAAACGACAAATTTCATCATTTTGGTTTTCGAAAACGAGTCACAAGTAATGAAAAAAAACTATACCCCTTTTCTTTAAAGTCATAAATATGTCCAACCAGACCACACAAATCCGGCCCCTCACTAATTTTGATCTGGCCCGCATATTAATTGAGGTTCATAATACATTTTGGCCTGCCTAGCTGTGCGCCAAACCAAAAAGAGCGGAAACCTTTTTCAAACTGCGATTACGCGACACTCAAAGCAGGATTTTGGCAGATTTGCCGACTTTGAGACTCAGAAATTCACCCAGAAGCGGAGAGTTTTCATATTCAGGCTGTGAAACGAAGTTTTAAAAATGTCATTGTTTTGTTTGATTTGCCAAACTCTCTGATGGCTAAGAAACATTTTTGCTGACACTGCAAGTGAGAAGGCTATATGGGACATGCGGTACTACTTTTCAATAAAATGAAAGCAGGTCAATAAACTACCCGTCTGGCCCTGGATGTGATTCTTATATTCCAGTTTGGCCCTTGGTGAAATAAAGTGTGACACCCCTGCTTTATGGCAACACCATACTTCCTCTTTATATCACCCAGCCATGATGGCAATCACTTAAATCATATATTTGTGTCCAACACAGTCCAACAATCACGTGTGATTGCATTGTGTGAAAATAAGCAGGGTTTGAACTTCTTTCTTCAGGATTTCTTTCACTTTTTCTGGTAACAACCTGAATGCAACACCAGGACTGTCTTCCAGCAGAGACTGTCTAAAGGTGTCATCTACGATTATGTCAAGTGCATGTACATTTATACAGTTCATCACGTCACGACTACAAATATGTGCAAAAGACGCAACAAAACCATGGTTCAACTGTACATGCGAGAAAATAAAGAAATAATTTGAATCGCTTAACTTATTCTAAAGATTAAAGTATATGGCATGCATCGTACGTGCCGTGATCGTGTTAAGAAAGCGAACGACAAGGAAGCACAACCAGCTGAGAGTTCAATGGGTTAGGGAACGTCGAATATCGTTGGAAGCAGAATCGAGATCTTGCAGCTGAAGCCGTCCTCCCACGCGATGTAGGCCTCTTTGGCTGCGCTGCGCAAACGCAACAAAGCACGAGAAAAATGGAAATCCCAAATCCTCCCAGAGTCCCCAGCTGAATTGACAAGCCGTTGTTCGGTTTTCCCTGATGAGCGCCATGCCTGCATCGCTGTCTGCATCCACCTATCCATCCATCCCCATCCACCCAGGCAGAAATTGAGGCGGCGGCAGCAGCAGAAGTGGCCTCCACCTCACCTGTCACATTCATCATGATGGAAGCAGCGCACCGCCGCCGAAATGCCAGCGAACCCAATCATGCAGGAAAACACTAAAACACAAAGTAATTATGTTCCCGCGCTTCTGCTGGAGGTAATTAAACAGCAGATCTCTCTGCAATAGACACACAGCCTGTAGCAGCTGGGAGACACACACACACACACACACACACACACACACACACACACACACACACACACACACACACACACACATATGCTTTTGTGTTCATTACCTGATATTACATCCAATCACCGTAATGACATTTTTGAACAATGCTTTCACAGTGCAAGCAGCAATGAACGTGAACGTAATAAATGATTAAACAATCATATATGAATGAACATATAGTTTATTTTAAAACGATTAAAATAAGCGATATGTTGTCACCGTGGAGTGAAAAACATGCATCTCCTCCTTTTGCCGTACGCTTGCTCAAGTCAGTTTTCAGGTTAAATAGCAATTAGCTAGTCAGCTGCAGCACACTGAAGAGCGTCAGACCTTACCAGCACATGTCAACAAATTCAAGATTCAGATTTAGTCAAATTCTTCATGCACGCCTATTTTCTGGGACTACAGGGCTCATAACTCTCTCAAAACCCTTGGGCAAGGCTGTGTTTTACCTGACAAAAGCAATATCTTTATGAAAACTGGGGGGAAAAAAACGATAGAGAAATTGATCGAATGTAAGCAGTATCTGGAAATGGCAAACATGTTAAACTACATAATGAAAATACACGCATGTGCGTGTAACATGGCACACATTTACAACAGCAGCAAAACTACTTTACATCGTGTCTGATCATTTCCATATTTTCTATTGAGTGCATTTTTTTATTTTATTTTTTACTGCTGATTGCCTTCAATCACGTTCTCATAAATGCAGTCTTGTGTGTTGATGCGTGTGGTGCTGATGTCGGGCCGACACTCCAAACTACATCCGTCGCACAGTTTCCATCACATGTCTGATACGCAGCGTGAGCGTCTCTCTCTCTCTCTCTCTCTCTCTCTCTCTCTCGCACTGCTCGCACCTTTCATCTCCCTCCCTTCACTGTATGATAGAAAGACAGATTTACTACACAAAGCGAGAAACTCTGACGTGTGCACAAACACACAAAACTCTGTCCTGCACTCCTCCCCGCCGTCATTAAGACCATGATGTAAGCTTCGGCAAGGCAGCTCGCAGGCCTGATAACACCACACATAATCACTTCTGATCCCTGAGCTTCCCTTGCTTCTCTCTCTTACTTATGACGCCCCACCCCAACAACACACCCGCAGCCTCCCTTCTCTTACACAACCACCTTTCTAAAAATCCCTAAAGATGTGTTTTCAAAAGGCCAAGGAGTCCTTTTTTGGCGTCCAAGCGCAAGTTGGCATCAGCATTTGCAGTGTGTTGCATCAGCGCAAACATACAAGACACGGGGGACGGGGGTGGGAAATCACATGGCTCAGGGATCCCATCGTCCCTTGGGGTGTGGTTACCTGTAACCGAATGCCACACCTGTTGCTCCTAGCTGGCGGCACTCTTTCGCTGCCTTGTGTTTTCCCTCTCACTGTATTGCAGTGTTTGAGCCTGGGTTATCTGGGAGGGGGTTGAATGGGGCTATGATATATGCAGTCTGTTCCAGCTCTAAGTGGGAGGTCAAGAGCTACTGAATAATGTTTTAATAATAGGAGAGTTGATTGTAGAGAAATTACTGTAATTTAGACATGCGTGTTATTAGGGCTGCGCATAAGGAATGTTTTCATTTTCATTATCAAACAATCATTTAGTCGTAAAAGAATGGAAAGTGGTCACACCTATTTGTGTGATAACGCGATACTAATGTAATGTCCGCAACACTGCATAAACTTCCATATTTAATACAAATGCAACGTTTCGACCCTGCTGGGTCTTCTTCAACGTTGCATTTGTATTAAATATGGGAGTTTAAGCAGTGTTGCGGAAATTACATTTTTTTCATTTTAAGTATTTTCATTTGTGCTGCACCTGCCAGAAGGTGGGATGTGCACACAATTACTTTTATAATAACACGATACTAACCAATGCAGTTGCTGAGATCTCTGCAACATCTCTGGAAATGGGTCCAACAGGGCAATAAAAAAACAATAAGGCAGGCTGTGAACCAGCCAACTGTTAAGCCAGATTAGCTTGATTTTATTTGAAAAAAAACTTAAGAAATTAAGCACACCTGCAGATTTCTCAAAACTGTAAGGGCAAGTTTGGTAATTAAACATTTAACCAGGAAGTCGGGTTTTCAGCTATGATGGATGTGTACAGCGGACAGTTTAAATTAAAATTGTACTGATTAGCTATCTTTGTTTTTTCTTCCTAATAAATTGACTAATGCCTTGTCTTCTGACACTTGCTGCTCCTACCTGACCTATTTTTTAGTGATCCCCTGCTCCCAGATCTCAGCAAACACTTTGGTGAGCTCAGTGTCCTTACAACTAATAAAACCTAGGCCAGAGTTGAGAAAATAAAACCCAAGTTATAATATATTTTGGTTTTCTTATTACTTTTTTACTAATACTTAATTATTCTAAAAAATATATCTTTACATTATCACTGTAGTAATTACTGCTGGTTAAGTCCAGTCTGACAACTGACCTATTATCGACACGATTCTGTTGGCACTTCTCAGTTTTCATGTTGGCAGCTGAGCTAATGCTACGTTAGCATGTCACAGGCTGACAGGAAGCCGCTGCTCATCTCTGAATGCTCCAGAGGTCCTGATTAAAATGATCCCAAATACTTAAGTGATGTGCTTACCATGTAAGATATTACTATCCACTAGCTTTAGCTTTAGCTTTAGCTCCACTCATGCCTAGCCAACACATCCTCACTACCATTGCTTCAAAAAGCGGCGCTTGGTCAGGTGCCTTTGGCGTTTGTTATTAGCGCAAAAAGTCTCCTTTAGTGTCCTATTTAGACGTCCTCGGCCAGGACACTTTTTGACACTCTGGGTTGGGACATAGGTTTAACTAACGGCACAAGAACGAGAACCTTAGGTTTAGGAAAACATGGTGGATGGGGTTACAAAATGTCTGTTTCAGTGACACGGGACAAGAACGGGACATGAACCCCGGTCTCCTGGGGGAAAGTCCTGTTTTATTTGACCCATCCACCCCCAACCTTCCTCCGTGCCCGGATTTTCGGTCCTTCATACTACTCTCTACCGTTGTCTCTCTTAAACCCTTGTGTTGTCAAAGGACACCACAAGGGTTATGCACTTCCGTTTACTTTGTTGAGAATTGCTCTCTAAACCCTGTCTCTTGTAAAGTAAATAAGTCAAGTTTATTTCTAGAGCACATTTAAACACAGCTTAAGCTGACCAAAATGCTGTACAAAAAAGCACTAAGGTGCTGTATTAACCCTTGTTTTGTCCTTTGGGTCACCGGGACCCGAAGGACAACACAAGGGTTTTAATACTACGTCATCTGACAGCGCCGCGGTCAAGCTGCTGCTCTGTCCGTTGCGTTCCATACAGACGCTGAAGGGGGATTTTTGCATCGTATCTGACGCCGAGAGACACTGGCCAGGCGTCAGTATTTTACCAGTTGGGGGAGAGAACGGGTTGGCCTAGCTAAACTGTTTGGGGCTGAAACATGCCTTACATAGTCAGCTTTTGCTAGCTTTGTTGCCAGACTGGCTTACCACTCTGTTGGCTTGCCCTCTTATTGAATATTGAAGCGGTACAGAGTGGTGTTTGGCTTCTTTGAGTGACCAAACAGAAACCGACTTGCTTACCACATTTACCAAATAACACCTAACAGTTTCACTGTGTAGTTTGGCTAGCTGATGAAATTAATGTTAATTGACTACAGCTGATCAGGCAAGAGGAAGGAGGTGGCATTTTGTGCTGTAAGTTGTAGTAAAGGAGCACTCTGTATCAAATCCTGCGGTTTATTTCGGTTAGATTCTTCACATATATACACTCATCATTAACTGCATAAAGCTGGAGATTGTCAGGCTTGACTTGTAATTTCAGCATAATACATGAATGAATCCCTCTGGGTTTTGCAGAAGGACTTTTCACATGAAGAGGCATCCTTCAAACTAACTCATAGAATCTTCTATGGAACCCTACACATCTCCAAACAATAAAATGCTGCACACTCTAACACTGGGAATTCCCAAAAGTACCTTCCTTGATCATCTGCTCTCCCAAGAAAGCTCCAGAAGTTAATATTTACAGCCACTGAGAAGCAGCAGCTAACGCCCGGCCTCTGGAAATCTGATTACACCGTGCCCTTTGAACACAAAACGGAGGGGAAACAGATTGATAGTTTTTCCAAAGAATTTATTACTTCTTATTGTTGGAAAAAATGCTGTGGACTTTGGGAGGATCTTGTATAGAAATATAAAGTTGTCTGTGTCACAGAGTCAGGACACAGGTCAGGGAGACAAGAGGAGGAATGAAAAGGCATAGGTTATTGAAAAGGGAGGACAGTGGTAGTGCTATTTCGCTATTTCTATATTTTGACCTCAGATATGAGGTTTCTTAAAGTAAAAACTTTCCTGCACGACAGAGAACATGTTTAGTAATGTCAGCAGTATGAATTTCAAAAATATATAAATTTTGTTGTATTTGATTGCTTTATGGTGGGTAGGATATGTTGCTTTATTAAAGTAAGGGCACATTATTTATATCATTTATATATATATGTGTGTGTGTGTGTGTACTGGCTTTCATTATTAGGATGCATTCACACCAAATCAGGCATTGCAGCGATTAGCACAGGTCTGCGCGACAATGTAGTGTCACTTAAATGACCCATCTGGGTCTGCATGCCCACTCCCTGGTGGTTTGTCTGATTGTGCGTAGGTTATGTGATTGGCCAATGCAGTGTGACATTGGGTTGCGTTTCTCCAAAAGTTGGTTCTGTTTCAACTTTTCGCTGCTCCTTTTTTTCCCCCGACAACCCCTGTGGTCCCCACTGTCGCAGCCTAAACGCACTACTCACATTTAAATGGCTGGGAGAACTGACGCTTTCGCCACCACACCTTTTCGTAGAGCTGGAGGCTGATGGGAGCTGGTCATCAACTTCCCTGGTAGTGTTAGTCAAACAACTCCACAGGGGCAAAAGCCCATGGGGATTATGAGATCCGTTGAAGAATTCTGAAAGCTTTGGGTGTGGAGGGGGAACATTGCATTTAAGTCTGGAACAGTACCAAAAAAGTGGCAGGCCGAGGTGATGGTTTCCCTGTTCGAAAAGGGGGACCAGAGAGTGTGTGCCAATTACAGGGGTATCACACTTCTCAGTGCTGGAATAGAGGGTTCGGCCGATATGGTGTGGCCTATGACCGGGTCCCCTGGGGGATACTGTGGGAGGTGCTGCAGGAGTATTGGGTGATGGGGTCCCTTCTCAGGGCTATCCAATCCCTGTACGTCAAATCCGAAAGCTGTGTCTGAGTTCTCGGTAGTAAGTCAGACTTGTTCCAGGTGAGGGTTGGCCTCCGCCAGGGCCGCGCGCCGTCACCCATCCTGTTTGTGATATCCATGGGCAGGATATCGAGGCGTAGTCGTGGTGGGGAGGGGTTGCGGTTCGGTGAGCTGGGATCTCATCGCTGCTTTTTGCAGATGATGTGGTCCTGATGGCATCATCGGTCCGTGACCTTTAACTTTATTTACCTATTTATTTATAATGCAGCTATCACCTTCCATTCCATTAGCTTACTCTTCTGTTATAGAATAAAATTAAATGTGCATATGTTACCATATTAGTCTTTTATTAGACAGTTTTCCAAGCAAACTAACTGATGTAGAACCGAGAGTTATAGTAGTGTCTCTCTCTCTCTCTCTCTTGACCCATCAGTTAGCCTCAGACTCCTGTTCAAACTGTCGAGCCTTCCTACCTGACATCAGCTAGTTATGGTGAGCACATCACAAAGAATAGGTCCTGAAGGACCCAGGCTTTGTCTGCTTTGAAAACACATTCAGTGCAGCCTCAGCGGGCGCCTGCATTGATTTGTACGGCAAGCCGAGTGATGTTATGGGAGCAGATTACACATCATCTCTCATCACAAATCAACAATCAGCAGGAAGTAATAGCCTTTAATTACTGGAGTGCCAGCTCAAGAAACTACTCCACATACATTACGGATAGATGGAGACATACTATAGCCAGCATTCCCTCTGAAGTGCTCCTCAACGGTGGAGAAGACGGCCGGGGCTGCTGGCAAACACAAGTCAACAACGCGGCACGCATTAAAGCAACGCATTAAACAACGCCACCGCAGCCAGGTCCTTTAGCTGCACCCATGTCAAGAATATACGCTTTGGCTTGAGTTGGTGAGACACATGCACTCCCACGTGCGCGCACACACAGCAGGTGGGTGTCTAAGTGCTGGAAGGGGATGTGAATGTGTGTGTACTCGGAAGCATACACCACTAAACCCGATTGATTATGTGCTGCTCGGTGGGAGCTTTGCTCAACATACAACACACCTGGCAGCGAGTGGAACATCTGTTGCACTCAATTACATCACTGAATGCGTAGTAAGAGAGAGAGAGAGAGAGAGAGAGAGAGAGAGCCTAGACAATCTGTTCCTCTACTTTTCTGAGCAAGTTTTTGAATTTTATACCTTTTGAGTGTGGACAATTTTACCTTATTTCCACTGAATGGTTCGGCTCAACTGGACTCTACCCAACTCTCTTTTGGAACTAGGTGCATGTCTATCTTGTGGAAAAAAAAGAACCAGGGCCTCATGGAAAGATTGTTCTTACTGTAACATCGAGAGGCAGACAGAATTTTTGACTTAAAGGTAAGCGACAGTAGCGTTAACTTTACGTAAAGATGTCTTGCGCAAGTATATGCAAAGCTTTAGTCTATGTGAAGTCACTTGACCTGTTAACCCTTCAATGGGACGAGCTGAGGACTTTGGTGTTAGAATAAGAAGTGGAGGTAGTATTAGTTGGGCTGAAGGTTAAGGTTAAGTGAGGATATGGTCGAACATATGGTCGAACATCCCCAGGGTGGAAAAATAAAATGATACAGCTTTAAAAAACATTGGATGGTTGAGACAGAATTTAACCCCAGTAAGCTCATTGTCCCCCTCAAACCCCATAATAATGCCCAACAATGCATTTCAGCTAGAACAAGACCGGTTCTCTTAATTTCCCAACACTACATTTTGGAGTTACAATGTTTTCAACAGACGACAGTGGTTTGACTTGCCAAACAGCCAGAGGGAAACTTTCCTTGGAAGATTTTGACACAGAGATCCTCTTCAAGACAACCTAAAGATCAGGTAGTACAGCAGGGCTCTATATAAGGCCCCCGTCATGTCAGTTGATATTGTCCTTCAGTAATGCAGGTTTGCAATCCAGCCTAGGGGCGTAAATATAGAGTGCAGGCAGTGTGGTCGGAAGGGTGGGTAGGGGGGCTTGCGAATGTTTCAGATTGCCACTTTGTAAATGCGCTTGTCCCATCCATCCATCTTTGTCCACTTATCCAGGGTCGGGTCGTGGGGGCAGCAGCTCTTTCATTCCTTTCCCGAGCCACATTAACCAGTTCCAACTGGGGGATCCCGAGGCGATCCCAGGCCAGGTTGGAGATATAATCCCTCCACCTAGTCCTGGGTCTTCCCCGAGGCCTGCTCCCAAAAAACACTTGTGTTCAAAGAAAAAACGCCCAATAAAAGATGGTGCCATTTGCTATATATGCCCTCGAATAGGAAAAACCCATCTCTGTCATGGTTTCCATTTTTTTTTGTTTAAATAGTCAGTAGCAATCTATAATTAAAATAATGTGCTTATTCTACATGAACTTTAAAAAAAAAACTTCAATTAAATGAATAATTTCTTATTTTCTTTGTTAATTTTGTTCATATGCCCAATGTAAAGTCTCTAATCGATCATGTGATGAGATGATACGATATATGGTAGCCGACGAGCAGTCACATCTTTTAAACATAAAAGCGTCCCAGAAGGAGGAGAAGGTAGCAAATCTGCCTAAATAAGATTCTTTCAACCTTTGTTATGAGCAGTCGCCAGCCCAGTGGTCGCCTAATAGTGTGTGTGTGTGTGTGTGTGTGTGTGTGTGTTATTTTCGGCCTGGCCGATATTTGGCAATTTGCAGATTATCTGTATCTGTGTTTTATTTTACTGACTATAAAGTGCACTATTTTGGCTTCCAACAACTCTGTATTTTCACTGTGTATTATGTTTAAAGTTTCAGTTTGATTAAATAATTGCCTAAAGCATTTAAACAAACTTTTGTGTTTTTGTGTCTTTGTACCAAAATGTTAATTTTGAGTAAAAGATTTAAATGCATATTGGTTCCAAATATCGGTTATATTAACTACTAATAATCAGTATCGGTATTGGCCCGGAAAAAACGGTGTGTGTGTGTGTGTGTGTGTGTGTGTGTGTGTGTGTGTGTGTGTGTGTGTGTGTGTGCGCTTCATAGTTTGCACTAGGGCCCCTACTGGTTGCACCTACTGTATATTGGACACACCTCCATATTACTGCAAATTTATGTTTTATTTCATCATTTCAACATTTTTATATTTATTTTATTTTAATTAAAATGTTTACTTTTCAACAGAAATACGTTTACAACACGATATCTGCTGCACATCAAATGATGAGAACCCGGAGTTAGGGTAAAAGTTAAGTTTTAGATAGGAATGCTGTCACAAGGTGTGTGTGTGTGTGTGTGTGTGTGTGTGTGTGTGTGTGTGTGTGTGTGTGTGTGTGTGTGTGTGTGTGTGTGTGTGTGACACACACCAGTACAAGGTGTGGGTACAGCATGCCCAGGACACAACACATCACACCCAATCTGTGCTGTGACGTCCGTGTTCCAGAGAAAGCTCTAATCCACTTACTCACTGCCTTCGCACCAACACCGGCTCCCGCTCTGCCTGCCACAGCAACACTCCAATTGATTTCATGTATTGCAATATTGATTAAAATCACTTCAGCAAGAAAACACTGTAATACCAGACTAATTGTTACAAGGGAAATTAGCCCAGTTGCTAAAAAGCCGCCTGTGACTTTATTGCTTACAAATCATTACCATCTAGCTGACAAGCGATTCCATTATGATGATGAATAGCATTAATGGATGCTTAAGATGCTTATGGAGGAAAGGCATTGGCCTGATATTAGGCTGTAATGAACCTGCGCAGTCACCCAGGACTTGGGGGCCAGGCTGGGGAGGGATGAAAGCAAGGCCTTGGACCCAGAGCTGGAGCTTGAAAAAGCTCAGAGGTTGCAGGGGAAAGGACGGAGGGCGTGTTAGGGCAGAGGAGGTCGAATGAGGCTAGGGGAGCATTCGGGCTCCCCCGAAACACGAGCCATACGGCAGGCTGGGACTCTGAGCAGCACCCCACGGCTACTTAAAAAAGCCGGAGGCGGCTGCAGCAATGGAAGAATTTCCCTGAAGTCAGGCAAGCCCCAACACAGACCTTCAACCAAGGACACCTTGGACCTGCAGACACACACACACACACACACACACACACACACACACACACACACACACACATTCCTCAGGGGTTAGAGTGGGAGGACGGTCGAGAGACAGAGTGACAGAGACACAGACAGAGAGAGAGAGAGAGAGAGAGAGAGAGGAGGGAGATAGGGCACAGAGGGTGGAGAATATAACACTTTGTTTCCCGCACGAATGCACAGCATCGCAGCCCGCCACCCTCCCCCCCCCCTTAACTTACACACCAAGAGGCAAAGTCAAACAGAACTCCACAGCAAAGTCACAGCAGTCTTAAAAGTCAAGTGGTAGATGAAGGACTGCAGAGACTAAAATTACAGCAGTCCAATAAACGCACATGCGCACACACACAGACACACACACACACACACACACACTGGACACAGCAAAAATTGGGAAATAGCGTCCAAATACTTAGGCAATAGCTCGCTGTTATTTCTCTGTGGTGTTTCAGCTGCTTCTAAGAGTCCTGAAGAGGTCAAACTACAGTACTATTGAAATACCTTCCCCGACATTTTTTTAAATCTCTCAACCCCTCAACTTAACTTGCAACCCCGATGGGATCCACCTGTGTGGTAGTGTCATATAGCTACAATCCTTTCAATAAGGAAATCATGTATTTGGCTTTGGTACAACCTTCCATAATAGTTCAATAACCAGAGGTGGATTTAGTGATTTGGCTCGGACAGCTGGGGACTTCCAGGAAAGTGGCTGCAGTGTTCACGTCAATGCACAGAACATCGTGGCTTTGAGTCTGGTACAAGTACGCGAAGGGCGGTGTGCTGGAAGGTTTGTCCGTGCACCCCGACGGGTGAACCGGGACTCCGTTGCCTGCTTAGCGGTTAATTGTTTAGTTAAGGGTCAGCTACAGTGTTGCCAAGTCCGCTTATTATAAGCGACTTTGGGCTTGTTTTTCTGTAAAGTCGCTTACAAATACTGGTAGTCGCGGGTCGCGTTTCTTTTTTGGGCTTGTTTCTAAAGTGTAGTTGCTTATTTGGGCTTGTTCCCAGCTCCATAATAAGTTGTCAAGCAGATATTTTCTATATGTTATTTAAACGTAGGACGTAGGTTTGTCTTACCTGTTCCCTCTGTCCCTCCCCTTTCCCCATACACACAGGAAACAGCAGCGTTTTTTCCCACCAACATACTGCTTCTAATTGGCTCTGACCCAGAGGGCAACGAGTACTAGCCAATCAGAGGCAGAGCAGGGCAATCTGTGTTTTTCTGTTTAGGGAAAACGTCAGTGAGTGATGAGAAAGATAATGGTGGTGTTATTCTTCATATATATGAGGCTAAAGTGTTAAGAGTCTTAAGAAAAATGTTTTAGACCAAGCCTCATCCTCACCTGTTCAAATGGTTTTGACTGGAATGGTTTTTAAACCAGTTAATTTATTTAAGTCTTTTCTAACTCCCTCGTTTGTTTATCAGAGCAGGAGCCACTTTATTGCTGCACGCTAAGATTATCAATAATTTCTCCTGTTTCTGGGTTATAGTTATTTAAAAATGGGATCTTCTGCAGTCCCTGCAATAATAAATAACAAATTTGTGAATTCAGGATGATATTTATTTGTGTGTGCAAATTTTAATTATCAGAGGTACATAATGTACTTGGTACATCAGTCTATATTTGATAGCCCATCAGTTTTCTAATGTTAAATAATGTTAAAGGTGGTGTGATCATTGTCCTGAAGCTCATTTTGCAAAACTGTGCACAGTTTACCAATCTGTCCACATAGATGTAAATTGACAATCTGTACCCACAGTTTAAAATCCGTCCCCACGGATTGTAAAACCGTGCATACAGTTTATTTATTTTTCTCTTTCCGGAACCTAGGAGGAGTCCGTAGAAAAGGTCACTTGTTTTGGGCATGTTTTCACAGGCCTGGTTGCTTATTTGTCTGGCGAGATCTGGCAACACTGGTCGGCTATCGTAGGCCTGCAGGAATCGGGAAAAAATATGAATCACGATTTATTTAGCTTAGAATTGATATCATGATTCTTTGGAAAGAGACTTCAGATACAGTCTTAGGGGACCACTAAGGCCTATATAAAAGCATCCAAAGAGGACCATGATATGGGACCTTTAATCTGAAAATGCGATATTCGGAAAAAGGCCTTATTCAAAATATCCAAACGGAATATGCTGTTTACATGACCTGTATCAAGAGAGAAAGAGGGGGGGAAGACATGCAGGAAATCGTCACACATCGGATTTCTGACAAGCTTGTTCTCGATGGACTTCTTGATCATGTTGCATGCAGTGTGAATGCACAGTCAGTGTTTTGTGACGCTTGCGTGCTCTTTAACAAACCAAGTGTAATGTTAGCAATCTGTCATTTTGACTCAAGATTGTGGGCTGTGCCACTGTTTATTTTCTTTACGCTCTATTTTTTTTTTCTTTTTTTTTTCAGTCCAGCGCTCCTCCACAGCTGCAGTCTGAACTCTTTGCACCTGAGCGGTGTCTGTGTCACATCGGGAAACAAAATGCACGGCCACGCATGACCCCTGCGGGTTAAGGTTTGTGTTGTTTACCAGTGTGCCGGCCAGCCACTCTATCACACATTAACCCCAGGGCCTGGCTAACGAGCTTTGGCCCACGCCGCTCTCCAGCCTCATTAAGGAAACACTAACCGCAGCGGAACGGCGCCTGAGACTGATAATAAACTCTACCTACCTAATGTCATGCATGCAGCCAGCCAGATGACACACACACAGACACACACACACACACACACACACACACACACACACTCTTTCTCTCTCTGCTTTGCTGCTCATTCAATTAAGACTGTGAGCGGAGGTTAAGACAAGTGTCTGGGGAGGAGGTCAGAAGAAGATAAATAAGACAATTTCCAATCCTGGTTTCAATACCCATCAGGGGAAGTAGTGTGCAGTGAGGCAGAGGTTATACAAGTGCCCGCTGGTGCTCGGATCACACCGGGCCCCTGTCTGCGTTGTTAATGCATGTTTCTCATGTTAGGATGTAGAGCAGGGGTGTCAAACTCAACTTCACTAAGGGCCACACTGGAAAAATGGGAATCACATCAAGGGCCAGACACAGAGTTTATTGACATGTTTTTATTTAGGAGAAAAAGTCAAATATTTTGACTGTATTATTGCATGTCTCATATAGCTTCCTCACTTAAAGTTTGGGCCTCATAAAGCCCCCAAACAGTTGGCAAAAAAGTTCCTCAGCCATCATAGAAAATGTGACAAAAATGCCGGAAAAAGTGGAAAAGACATTGAAAAAAGCGCCAAGACCCTCAGAAAAGGCGTCAAAAAAACGGATGGCCCAAAACTTTTTGGGAAACTTAATTGATGCGGGCCGGATCAAAATCTGCAAGGGGCCGAATTTAGCCCACGGGCCTCGAGTTTGACACGTGATGAAATGAAAAAGTGAAAAAAAAAGCCGGTAAAAGCAACAAAATTGTCTAAAAAAGCACCAAAATCTTCAGAAAAAGACAACAACAAACAACGGAAAAGCTCCAAACACCGAATACTCGTGAAAAACCAGGTGGGCCAAAATTTATTGTGAACCTTAATTGATATAAGGGCCAGATCAAAATCTGCGAGGGGCCGGATTTAGCCCGTGGGCCTTGAGTTTGACACGTGATTTAGAGTTTAGATGTGCTATGCAACGTAATGTTCTTAATTGAGCCCCTAGCATCTCATAGCTAACGGGCCTCCTCCTCTTTTCAAAAACAAGCAGCTCGGATTTATTTCGTCCGCCCTCTTCTACTTGTATCTGTAGTCTTTAATTACACAGCAGTCACCATCTATTAAAACTTCTGTGGCTGCCCTGGCTGTGAAAAAGGAGCCCTGTGCTTCCAATAGCTCCGGGGGCTCCTAGCAAACACCACTCCTGAGATAAGCTAAGCTGTATCGACTGCAGGAGACGGACTATTCACCGAGCGCACTATGTTAATCTTTTGGATTTTTTTTTCAGCAGTGGGGATCAAGCTAAGCGGCCTTGGAGATGTTAAAAATGAGCCTGGCATTCTAAATGGCATATACTTCAGAGGTAATGTGTTTGGTAGTTAAGAGCGGCGACAGTGACTTATTCCCCCTCTGTCTTCAGCGAGCCAAGGCGTCTTCCTGCACCGCAAATGGGCCATCTGGATCGCCTGTTATAGCCCTCGTGCAATACGACTTGACCATCATTTTTTAAAAGGGCTTTTGTATTTCTATATGGAGAGGGAGAAAAAAAAGGCAACTTGCTCATTAAGGAGATGAAAAAGTACAGGGTTATAAACAGACCTAATGGGCAAAAATTTAATGAACTTTTGGAATGCGAAAAGGCAAAAAGTCCTCAAAGCCGGGGCCGGGCAGCGAGGAAGCGCTCCTAGACAGCTGCGTCTTCCTGTGCAGAGAAATTGCAGTGATTTTAGAAGTCATTTAAAATTCTGACAGCCCAGTTGTGAAATATAGATCCGTGCAGGTATTTTGGAGCTGACTTTCCGTTCCTTCCCCTTTCTGCTTCCCTGAAAAAAAAAAAAAAAGAAAAAGTCCTTTGGCATGTGTGAAAAGGTATTTGGTGGCTTCGCTCTGCCCGGCTCCAATTGTGTGCCATCTAATATTAGTATTTGTATTAATTATCTTAAATTAACTGTCAAAGTGCTTAATTAGCATTATTAATGTTGTGTGGCATTAGCACTGAGTGGTGGCTGAAAAATGAGAGAAAATACCTCAGACCCAACTTCGCAGTAACTCGTCAAAAGGACTTAATTACACTAATTAATAAAACTTTGGGGGGAGAGACTCATTTAACAAAGACAGAGCAAGGCACGGGGCCAAGACGCCTGCTGGAATATCTTCATCGTCGGGACTGAGAGGACGCCTCATCAGCATCTTGTTTTTTGCCGACGTGTTCATCCTTTTGGAGTGGGTCACAGACGCCGCCGGCAGTGGGACTGTGGACCTGCCAAGTCTCGGATGTCTCTAATAAGAATGCTTGGAGGTCAGAGGACAGGTGTCTCTAAGTTATTGCCAGGACAGACCAAACGATTCATTGTGCAGCACACAGGCATAGATTTCAATGCAAGGGATATACCCCCCTCCCCCCCCCGCCCCCCAGTCTATATCCACGAAGTTCCACTTCTGGGATTGTTCAGGCGCCGCTGGAAATTCCACCGGATGTCCTTCTTTTCCCTCTTCTTGGACGGGAGAAAGAAGAACATTTTAGCATGGTTCAAATAATCTCCCGGACGCTGTGATAAGCAGATGAAGTCATGGCAAGGTAAGTCTCGCTTTGGCAGACCTCCCTCCACAGCGCCGCGGAGGAGGGTCTGGCTAGTCTACACAGAATTCCGGAATGGGGAATAAAACGTGCTCTGGTTTATTGGCATTTCTTTAACCAATCACAATCATCTTGGGGCAGAGGGACGGTGCCTCTGCAAAATAGCCTCGGGAAGGAACTTGTTTTGGTGGAACGTGTGTACGTTCAAAAGTCGTTTTAGTCGTGCCACAGAAAACTCAGATTGGACAGATAGTCTAGCTAGCTGTCTGGATTTACCCTGCAGAGATCTGAGGAGCAGTTAACCATAGTCCTCATAAATCTACCGGAGTTTAGAACGCCAACGCAAAGAAAGAGGAAGGTGACGGACATCCGGCCGAAAACGAGGGGACATCTGGCGGAACCTCCGGCGGCACCGGAACTATCCCAGAAATGAAACATCGTCCATATAGACTATGGCAAGGATGACAAGGAATGCAGTAAAGAAAAGTAAAGTCACAGGAAGTAAAAAGTTGAAAAACATGCTGGATGGCTTTGCTTTTCTTAATTGCAGATGGGTTGCGTTCGCCGTCTGTTGCTCGAGCCGTGCAGATGCTGTTAGCTCAGCCTCAGGATAGATGACAGCTCATCAACATGACTGTCAGGTGTTGGAATGGAAGCGTGGCCAGATGAGGGGGAGGAGGTCGGGAGTGACAATACGCTTCCTCTCTTCGAGGAGAGAAGATGCATATTGTGGCTTTAATAAACCTTTCCATATTGCCATGTTTATTCCATAAATCATTGACCTCACTATTGATCTGAGACTGGCCACAGGAGCCCGCTCACAGCAGGCAAAAAAACAAATCAGTGCTGACATGGCTGCGGCTTCCCATGCCATCACAACATTTGTCCTTCGTACCCAAACATCCCGACTCCTCGGTGTTTGCGGAGAGCCGGCGATTAAATATTCATGTCGAGTTGCATAACAGCCGGATCCCACAGTTGCACAGCAGGGCCATTTATCTGGCCGAGGCTGAGACAAGAGGCGGAATGACATCCTCCCAATGACTGGGACCCCCACAGGCTCTGATGAGCTTGGGGGATATAAGGGATCCATTTGAATCTTACGGAAATTTGCAAACTTTGGAGTCTGCAAGTTCAAGACACGAGAAGCTGACAAAGCCTGAAAACAGAGCAGCGTGACCATTCAGAAGCTGGATTCACTCAGTTCCTCACCAAAACACTTGAAGCAAGGGCCTGAATTGGACCAAAAAACGGTGCCAGCACCCTAACACAGCAGGACAATGACATGATATATTGATATTGACTGATATGATATTCAAACGTATATCTTGTAGGGGTGCCCCCGAATAGTCCACTATTCGACAATTCAATCCAAGGACCAATGTACCAATCATGTACCAATCTCACGGAGGAATCGTCCAGCCTGGTCTCATGGCAGTTCGTGATACGGTCACGTTATTGAATCTATTGAGTCGTCGACAGGACACCATAATGTCGTTTTTTTTTCCGTGTGGTGATTATCAATTTTAAAGCAATGTATTTCAATGGGAAGCATATTTCGTGATCACAGAACGATGGCGGTAACGAGTAGTATTGATAAGGCGAAAGTCCGCGCAGTGAGGTTGGTCGGGGTGGTGGATGGGTTAACACAGGACTTTCACCCCGGAGACCGGGGGTCGCGTCCCGCGTGTTGCAGTTCCTTTCCTCGTTATTCTTTTCCTAACCCCAACCTTCCCGCTGTTGTCGGCGTGTCCCCTGTGTGACGATTCCTTTCCCGTTCTTCTTTTCCTAACCACAACCGTCCCGTTGTTGTGGCGTTTCATTTCCCCGTTGTTGTGGCGTTTCATTTCCCCGTTGTTGTGTGCCCCTGCGCCCGGGGATCGCGTCCCGCGAGTGGCGGTCCGTCCCGTTGTTGTGGCCGGCGTTTGGCGTTTTGTTTCCCCGTTGTTGCGTGCCCCTGCGCCTGGGGATGCGCCCGGGGATCGCGTCACACATGTTGGCGGTCCGTCCTGTTGCTGTGGCCGGCGTGTGGCGCCTCATTCCCCCGTTGTTGCGTCCCCCAGAGCAGGTTCGAAAATCGTGACCTGTACACGTTCAAAATTCGTGACGTGTACACGAAATAAACGTCAAAATCGTGACCTGTAAACCAGTCAATAAATCAAAATAACGTGACTATTTCACGACCTGACGTGAGACCGGGTTGAATCGTCGCAGTGTCTGAAAATGTGGTTATGAAAAAAAGAATCATTCCATCCATCAGGCTCTATGGGGGTGCTGAATGTCTCATTTTACATAGAATTGTTCCTTTTTTTTCCCCCTAATAAATCATGATATATAGCCTGTTTTGGTATCATCCTATTCAGATCAGCCTATTAATAATACTGTTAATACCAATTCGATATATTGGTAATCATGTGGGCAAAAAACAGAAGTGCTGGTGCTCAGTACTGGTGAGTACTGGCCCATTTCAGGCACTGCATTTAGCTTGAGGTGAGCAGCTAACAAAAATATTCCCAGAGGAACACTTAAACCATTGACAGCCTATATTAATTGTGTATTCATTCAGCTGCTGATGGCCTGTAAACACAACGCATTAAACTGTTAACATACCATAGCCGCTGATATTGTGCTAATGTTAAGCTCCGTACATAACTCTGTGTTTCCGTCACATAGCTTCACGCGTACAGGCAGATTTCTACTGACCTTCTGTTGTTTCATTCAACAGAGTTGATGTCTTAGCTCACAACGAGCAGCCGTCAGAACCTTCTCTGCACAGAGCGTTCGTTTTCATCTTCTCACCTCCACAGTCCATAGCGGGTCAGCTGCTGCTCTGAGTGCACAACAGAAGAGATTCATTATTTATTTATTTTAAAGATTATTTTAGGCCTTTATTAGACAGGGCAGTTGTAGAAAGTATATGGGAAGAGAGAGGGCAAAATGACGTGCAGCCAAGGGCTGCAGGTTGGAATTGTACCAACGGCCCGCTGCAGAAAGGATTGTGCCCTTTGCACATCGGGCGCACGCTCAACCAGGTGAGCTACCCAGGTCCCCCCCCCCAAGAGGAGAGATTTACAGGATTAAAGCTAGCGGGCAGCGGATAAGACATGTACATTCTGCACAAATGTGCCTGGGGGATGTACAGAAAACAGGCAGCTACACGAGCTGACGACTGGACACTGTGTTCACATTTTCCATATAGCCTTTTATTTAATTGGACTATGCAAGGTGAAGGAATAGGCTACTTCTTCTCCGCCAATAATTAGCCACGGCCAGCTGCGTTCACCGGCTCCTCCAAACGTGTAGCTGCAGTCACGTCAGGATCGTTTTCACACTGGAACAGAATAATGCGCCCATCAGAGATTACAGTAACTGTAACTCAGTAACTGGTTAGTCCCAGCCAGCCTCATAGGCGGCCAATTACTTTAACTTTGTTTCCATCATATTTTTTTCGCAATAAACCCCCAGTTCTCCTCAAACCTCTCTCTGTGTTCCGTCGGTATGTTCAGCAAAATGGTTGCACAAAGAAAAGACAGACATCATTATGGGATGTTTAGTAATAAAAAAGAACTGTACGTCCCGGAGACACTACATTTCTATTTCATTGTGGGACTATTGCCTTATGTAGAGCATACATCTCACACTTTTGAGAATGAAATAAAATGACGGAGGGTAAATATGCAGCACTAGTTAGTAAATAGACAACTATTTGAAGCCTATTATTTAAAAGGACTATGTAAAGCGCCGAAAAAGGCGACTTCTTCTGCGCCAATTATTAGCTACTTATAGCCAGTTCTGTTCAAGTTGCAGTGACGGCAGGCAGTCACGTCAGGATGGTTTTCACACTTGAACAGAATAATGCGTCCATCAGAGATTACTTAAAAGGGTAAAATATTTCACTTCACCAGCGGCTTTGGGGCCTGGGGGAGGGTGGAAAGGGAGGGGGGGGGAGGGTGGGTGGGTGGACGTTGTAGTAACTGTAACTCAGTAACTGGTTATTCCCAGCCGGCCCATCTTTTTTTCCCATTATACTTCACAATCCTAACCTCAAAGGATTCAATTTCTCTTGATTTCCAGTGCTTTTTTCAGCCGAGTCTCCAGAGTCTTCCCTATTGAATTCTAAGAATCTGGCGTCTGAAGCCAGGCAGCTCATCAGCTGTTCGGACCTCAGTGTGTCCGTCAGTGGGGCTGCGGAGACAACGACACAGCCTCTCAGACAGGCTTCGTGGCTTTGGTGTTATCGGCACACAGGCATTTTTTTTTTACTCTTTCCCTTCAATTCATTCCAATTCAGATTCCATCTAAACATGTGGGAATGAGAAGAAAAAGAAGGAAGAGCAATGCAGAGCCATCATTGTTGCGCCGAGAGAGCCAATCACAGTGTGGCAAACAACTCTCTTTCATCTGCGGCTTAGACTCAGCTCTGTTCTCTGTGACAATGGGAGTCAGCGCAGGCCACAGGTACTGGCTCTAAATGTGTGTGTGTGTGTGTGTGCGTGTGTGTGCGTGTGCGTGCGCGTGCGCGTGTGTGCGTGTGTTTGAAAGCACGCAGCAACACAATGGAAAGCTCTGACATATCCATACACACTCACACATATCAAGTCTGTGTGTTTTTGTTTATGCCTGGACATGAGGGCACGAGGTAGAAAAAAAAAAGAATTGAATGCAATCAATTTAACCATTGCACGCACAATGTGGTGTTTTTGAATCAGATGGGAATAATAGGCTTACAAGCTCTAAGCCCATGTCCAAATAGATTTGGGTCTATGCCCCTGGGGGCACGGAGATCATTTAACAAACAGCCCTCCCTCACTAATTCCAGACTACTTAAGCTCTTTATGACACAAATATCCAAATGAATGAAAAATAATTTCCAAAAAAGCTCCAGCTAACAATTCACAAATGGGCTGATAACCCACAGAGGAAGCAGAACAATAACACGGGGGTGGGGGAAGAGCCCAGCTTGGCAGAAGTCTGATTCTGTATCGCTCCTACAAGGCCCTCCCGAGACTCAGCCACTTCAAAGACTTGGAATATGTAATTAATATCCAGACAGCCACTCTGGGCACCCCAAAACATCTCACCGCTGGTTCACCTTTTAAGAAAGCGGCTCGTTTTTTGTTGGCTGAACAGGAAGAGAGAAAAGCTTGTTTTCAACCTTGCAGCCAATTCGATCAAATCCCTCTCAGAGTTAGACTGTAATCCAGCACTCTAATGTTATTCACTGTGACTAAACACCAAAACCACTGACTGCAGTCAGTTATTGAGTTACTTCCATTAAGTGTTACAGGCAGTGTTCAAACTATACCGTGTCATTTGGGGGAGCCAACTTCTTTTTTTTTCTTCACCAGGGTGGGGGACCAGGTGGTGCGCTTGCGACTTACAAAGATACATAACAGCTAGAAGTGTATGCACTATACAGGATTTACCCTATTATAATTTATCGACAGGTATTGATAGGTCAAACAGCAAACAGCCAGCCACAAATAGTCTATAAACAAAGCATCAGGCTGTCTTTGAGATTTCACATGAACAACGGTTAAAATTACTCAGGCTACCGAAGTATACCATAGTTCAATTAGGCCTAAGCGACGCACCCCAAGCTTCTACCCTTAAAGGAACATGCCGACTTATTGGGACTTCAGTCTGCCTTTCTCTGAACTATAGTCTCAGAAAGGCAAAGCTGCTCTGGGCTTCTCAGGTGCTGCAAGCATATCACTCCACCCAAGTAGCAGTGCTTCGCCTTTCTGAGAATATAGTTCCCAGTTTATATATACGGTTAGAAGATGGCTGTGTCTCATGTGACCTTGTACACACTGTGACTATACAAATCAAAACATGTAAATAGGAACATGTTGGCGTTATTTTGTCACTTATTCGGAGCAGTAGGCTAGTTGGAACCAGTTACCTGCAGGATCTGTGCTAGGCTAAGCTAATGCTAGGGGCGTCAGACAGCGTTACAGCACGCACGGAGATGAGAAGGGTATGTATCGACTTGTCTAACTCTGGGGGTTACTATGAATAAGCTAAAGTCCCAATAAGTCGGCATGTTTCTTTAACAAACAGCCATGTATGTCAGCTCTTTCAGTCTCTCCACTGCTGGCTGTTCCAGTTTAACGGGAGAGAGGAGCAAGAGGGGTTGGGATGGTGACTGGCCTCTGACGAGCTGTTACCACCACCATCTTCAGCCAGAGAGGACGTCATTTCTTCAGCTTCTTCTTGCGTTGCGTCTGCGGGAGGTGAGCCAACAGGGCTTGCAGCAGGTGAATCGGTCGTGCTATTAACGTCATTTTCTTAGTCAAAACCTAAATGAATTAAACTGCCTTGTTTTCTTTTTGCCACGGCTATATGATGCTGACTGCAGAATGGATTTCAAGGCCAATTAATGGCCTCCAACGTTTATATTTTTTCTACGAATCTTTGAGTTAAAATGTACTAAACAGGAGTTGAATTTGCACCGCAGCGCCGCCACGCCTTGGTTCTCATGGCAAGAATAGCATGTGTAGTTACTGCATCTTTATTGAAGTGAATTAGGTTTAAATCGCCATCATGCATGAATGAATGATATTTTTTGCAATATTACACATAATAATCCATGATGATCACATTACACAAAACTGAAAATTGCACGTCAAAATGACACATTGTCAATATTTTTAGTGACCCCCCCCAAAATTTCACAAATCACATTTTCAGGGGAGCCCATGTCTTATTAAGGGGAGCCGTAGTTCGCACCCTGGTTACAGGTAATGCCAACCTTACACCAAACAACTTTTCAAGCATTCCATTCCAAGACAGACGTCATTATGGGATGTTTAGTAAAAAAATACCTGTACATCCCAAAGACGCTACATTTATGTTTCATTGTGGGAATTTTGCCGTATATAGAGCAGAAATCTCATACTTAGAATTTGGAGAATCAAATAAAATGGCGGAGGTTAAACATGCAGCACCAGCTAAACTAAATAGACAGCGATGTCGGACACAGACTTGGTCATTTACCAGGCATGGGTGGTATGCCCAAAATATGCTTTGAAGTTGCACTATGGGAAGTGTAGGATCCAATGTTTTAAAGCTTGACCAAGGGATTAAAGGTTTCGACGCTTGATTCTGGACTATACAGTTTGAAGCCGCTACTTTTTGTTCCAGAAGAAAATTTGACAGTGATTGGCATTTATCAGCAGGCTTAACTGATTGCTAACATGGAATCACAGTTCTGCACTGTAGCTCTGAAATGGCCTACGGGTCTTGTTGTGCTTTTGTCTGTCATTAGTCTAAAAGTAAAACTAATATATTTGACAATTTGTCATCAATCACTTTGCTAATTAATCAACCGTTTAAGTAATGTATCACGCGGAATGCTAACCATCTCTATTATCAGCTTCTCCAATTTAAATGTGCTGCTCTGTTCCGTTTCTCAACAACAATGTGTCATTAAACAGAACAAAAGAATGGACTGAGGAAGTGATGGACTGTCATTACTTGCAGCCCTGGACAACGTATCTGATGTGTGGTATATTGCTTCACTCTAGCTGGACCCCTGAAAAAAGGTTCAGACTGGCAGAGATTCCAGCATCTCAGCATGTTATAGATGAGGCATCGGAGCTCACAGAAAAGTCTCATCTGTCTGAGCAGTTCAGAAAACATACTGAACTGTGCCAGCATTACACCTGACAAATGACCACACTTCAAGTGCAGTTTGTTCAGATGCAGCTGGATGATTCATGCACCCACAGCTCTCTCTCTCTCTCTCTCCCTATCATCACATGTATTTACTAAGGAACCCCCACTCAGACATGATTAGTCTGCTCGATCTCATACAACTCACTCCATGATGTTGTGATTTACCTTTTACAGTTTAGTCCTTTTCCTTTAAATTAAACTCATATACCTTATTAAGTGACTTGCAGCATTCCCGGAACACACATTTTGACAATCCCCAGAGAGTGTGTGAGTGTGCAGTAAAAAAAAAAAAAATAGAAATATCAGCCTTCTGTCATTATAAATGAATAAAATCAGTCCAGTTGTGCCAAATACCTTGTCTACTTTTGGCTATTAAAGAAACAAACAGAAATGAATAGTGCATCCCCAAAAGATTGATTTAAACTTAAAGATGGCTACTATATTTTTATTTGTGTCAACAAATAAACTAAAGACCCAAACCAACAATGTGCGACCATCAAGTTCCACCTCCTGTCCCCGTCCCAGCCCATTACAAAATCGTTCTCTCAACATCTGCTGTATTACAAGAGCCAAAGAACCAAAAAGTAAACTATATGACAGTATCACATGCAAAGAACAATGGCACCTCTAACAAAGTTACGACACGCATAAATACAAAAATATGACTTGCACCTTTGCTATCAGCTTCCAAGACATGCCTCAGTCCTTTCCCCTTCTGGGGTTCACCACTTATTATTACATTTTAGGTATCCTGTCCCGCATTTCCCCTTTGTAGCAGCTCCCCTGTCTCCTTTTTTAAATATATTGGTCAAATGGTTTCCAGATTTTCTCATACACCCCTAATTTTATTAATACATACGTTAATCTTTCCATGGACATACATTGCGCCAAATTCTTGACCCAAGCACCAATGGTAGGTGCCTCCATTTTCTTCCAGATGAGAGCTATAGTCCTTTTTTCCTGTAGTATAGCAAAATCAATACATAGGGTCAAGTGGAATATTAAGATAAACATGGTTTTATTGATCACCTCCCTCCAGTTAGTCTGTCTCGTAATACTTTCTGACCCCCCCGCCCCCCCTACCCTGTCTGTGCGTATCAGGAAATAATTAAATACATATATAATCCAACAACTGTGTAATAAAATAAGGGCTTCATCTTATTTGTGCAAATGTATATTATTGAACAGACCACACTGAGACATGTATACAGTACATAGCCTGCAGTGAAGATCCAGTATGCTCCATGTCTTATAATGCCAGAGTTAAAATCATTTGGCTGCTAAATTCTCTGTCCGAGCTCCCAATGTGACTTCTTTTTCATGTCTGTTATGTTTTTGTTTTGTGGGTGTTAAACTGTTTTAATTTGGAATTTGAACCCTTAATGATTCAGTCCACATTATGAAACTGTCACATGAGTGCTAATGCAATCAGCAGTCCTCCTGTTTATCACTAATGCTAACTCCTGCCTGTTAATGACCCCTCTCTGCTGTGTGACTCATGTGTGGTGTTTAATTACCACAAGGCCTGACTCACTTTGCTTCCACCACACGTCCTTGTCTCTTTGTATGTAGTCTGCATATAGTGTGTCTGTATGTTTTTATTAATTTGTGTGTAACACCAACCTGCCAGGGGGTCTGCAGATGGAAATTAGCCTAAGGCTATAATATGGCATATTTACATTTGTGAAAATGTTCATTAATATGCATTGTCCCCTTTTTCTTTCAAATAAAAAAATAAAAAAAATAAATGTAAAAGTATGCAGCTGAATGCAAAAAAAAGTCTCTGATCTGAATACAGTGTTTCCTCTGTTTCAATTCAGTATGTCACATGCATTTTTTTCCACATCCAGTCTGCACAATATTAAAGTAGCAAGCATAGTGTTTATTAAGCCTCTCAAAGCAGGAAGTGAGTCCTAACTGGCCAAAATATTTGAGAGTGATGCATATTTGGTTCTGTACCTTCTGTGCATATTTAGGCTGTATGTTGTTGTAGTTCGACAAGACCAACTGAGTTTTGACTCTTCTCTAGAGAAATGATGCAGCGGCATCACATAAAATGTCTCAAGAATCTCAGTCTTATGTAAAAAGATATCCTAGGTTTTGGCGCAAGTAGATTGTTGAAAGCAAGGTGTGAACAATCTCAGCGCAGGGTCAAGTTGAGAGCTTTCCCAGACTCCAGAAAAGCTTTAGATTACTAAGATTAATTAGACTGCTACTCAAACTTCTGGGGTAATACATGGTCCTTTTAGATCTTTATTTAATCTTTAAGTTAATTATAGTCGCTATCAACAATGTTTAATTTCCGGGATTGTTCAGGTGCCGCCTGAAATTCCGCCAGGAGTCCTGCATTTTTGGCTGGATGTCTGTCGTCTTCCGCTTTCTTTGTGTTGGCATTTCAAATTCCAGCTAGCTAAACTATCTGCCCAATCTCAGTTTTCTGTTGAACGACTAAAACAACTTTTAAACGAGCGCACGTTCTACCAAAACAAGTTCCTTTCCGAGACTATTTTACAGAGGCGCCGTGGCTCCTTCCGGCACTTAGCACCACCCAAGACGATTGTGATTGGTTTAAAGAAATGCCAATAAACCAGAGCATGGTTTTCTCCTATCCAGGAATGCTGTGTGGACTAGCCAGACCTTCCTATGCAGCGCTGTGGAGGAAGGACTGGCAAGGCGAGACTATTGGTGACCTGAGTTGGAAGACAACAATTGTTGTGCTTCCATTTACCTATTTCATACCTTTCATTTTTTTTTTATAATAGTGATAACATAAAGTAATAATTCAATCTACACAGCTCTATGGTATTCTTATGGGGATAAAAGGCCTCTGGGAAAGCATTTCCAACATCCTGGTACACTACAGTCTCTGATAACTGAAACATGCCGCTTGATTTATAAAGTCTGCACTGCATCACCACAGAACAGTAATTCAACTTTGACAAAACTCACGTAAGCATATATAAGCAGACATGATGTTCACAGCAGGGTGTGTCCAGACAGATTTCAGGAGCCTTCCCCCCCCCACTCAGGCCCCACCTGTACTGCACTATGATGGATTACTAAGATTCCTGTGTCAGCAAGTTGATTTATATGCGATGGAAATCTGGCTGACCGTTATGTAAGGTACATGTGTTGTCGGTGGAAGAGGGTCAAATTTGCAAAACAACAATAGTGGTCTATGTCTAACTGGAATTATGTAAGTCATCCTTTTTGCACTCAAAATGAACTGATTTTCAAAGTCAGTGTTGGTCATTTTTGTTCATCAAGAGAGAAGCACTACCACCTCATGTGAAAGCCAATGAAGTGGTGGACTGCCCGAAACCATTACGCAGGGATTCTGAAGAAGCCGTACAGGAGGCACACTTAAAAAAAGCATGTGTTACTTACGTTTTGTCGGGGCTGAACGTGACCCTGATCTGGCAAACCTGCATGCACTCTCCTTGATTGAGGTGTTGAGCAGCTGATCTCTCCCCTACATCACAGCCAGAACCAGAATTACAATACTGTAAACCCTTGAACCTAAAACTAAACAGGCCGGTGTCATTAATACAATTATTTAATACTCATCAAATAATAATTTATCAGATAAACTGAAACATTATACCAGAATTAAAGGCTTTAGCCGACACAAAACACTGTTCATTTTGGGAGCAGGTCCTAGTGAAAAGGGAGAAAGGGGGTATTTGGATCAAAGTCAGAGATATTCCAGTGTATATGTTTGATTGACAGCTGAGCCAGCGGAGGTAGAGAAATGAATGTGAACAAACTGGCATGCTAGCTATACTGTATTTTACAAGCTAAATACAGATTTGTTTGCAGTGGTAACAAAGAACAAGACGTCTGGAAATTACACACAATTAAAATCCTTCCATGGGCTATTTGTTGAAATGATATCTTTTTTTAACAAGCACCCATCCTATTGGGCACGGGGAGTGTGTGTCCTTTTTATTGTTTCTAATTAAGAACAAGGACCACACTGTTTAGCATCTAAATGAACCGATGCTGACATTTACAGGTTTTAAAGAGCAACTTAACAAGCATGTTGTGTTCAGTTGTCCGAGGCGCCTGTTGTGTTGTGTCAGGCTGTTATCTAGCTGTTAGTGTCACTGTGACAAGTCAAGTCAATTTTATTTATATAACGCCAAATCACATTCAATGTTATCTCATGACACTTTTCATATAGAGTCTAGACCAGGGGTCTTCAATGTTTTTTTTAAGCAAAGGACCCCTTAACTGAAAGAGAGATGGCACAGGTAACCCCTATTGTATAAAATTAAGTTCCATATTACAATAACATGTAGGGCGGCCTAAAGCCTTTTTTGCGTTGAATACTAAGCCATTAAAATAGCCTAATAATTGGTGGCATGATTTTCTAAATCATATTTTCATGTTAAACATACATGTGAATCCTTAGGATGAACTGTATCTGTGTATAGCCTTAGTGAATACCTTATCTATAGGCCAGAGAGCCTATCATCAGTGGGGATTTATATTTGCTAGTAATAGGTTTGATTCATGTTAGGACTTTTTCATTTTGAAAAAACTTTTGAAAATTAACAATAATTTGGAGGCCCCCCTGATTTGATTCTGAGGAGCACCTAGGTCCTACGTTGAAGATCCCTGGTCTAGACCATACTCTTTAATTTAAAGAGACCCAACATTTCCCCATCAGAGAGCGGCGAGGAAAACCTCTTTAACGGGAACAAACCTCGAACGGAACCGGGCTCTGGTGGGCGGCCATCTGCCTCGTTAAAACAGTGGTGTTACTGCGTTATACACAAGTGTAAAACGAAATAATTTGATTAGCTTTACACAGATCATTTCTTTGGCGATGTAGACCGACAACGAGCAGAATTCTAAATTCTGTAAATGCTCAGAGAAACATTAATTTTTCGTTTTCGTGCAGGGTGCACGTGACGTGATTTACAGAGCAGAGACAAAACGTGCTGTGTCATTTCACGCAATGTAGACCGACAAATATAAAGATGCATTGTGGGAAATGCAGGATCCAGTGTTTTTGGAGGTTGACCCATACTAGGGACTCAAAGTTAGGACGTGTGCTGCACACATTTTAACTATTCATTTTAGTTCCCAACTTTGCTGGAGCAACCCTTTAATAAGTCCAGTAACTTTATTGTGCATTATCCTTACAGAGTTTTATACTCCATTACTGGTGTAAAAGTTCCTTTTTGTCTAATACACTGCATATTATTGCACAAACTACTGCTAAATAGAATGTGAAAGAGTTTTTCCTCTAACTACCCAAGCACGCTGTGATTTCCAGTGAAGAAAGACGGCTGCCACATCACAGAAGCTGTCTTTTTAAATCATTCACCAGCCTTTGTAGAAAGAAAGCCACTGTTTGGCTGAAAAAGCAGGACTAACTATGGAGTTGCTTTCCAACTCTTCAGATGTGATTTCCTAACAATCACAACATCTCTGTTTGAGCCAGCCAGCCTTCAGGCGCCTTAAGACAATTCAGAGAGTTCACATGTTTCTGCTCTCACTGTTTAACAGAGCACCAGCCGCTCTCGCTGTAATCAATTCCAACTATTATGGCTGCTTTCATCACTATTTCAGCCATTTTTCATAGGTGATGTCTTTCTCCCTGCCTCTTCATTTTAAAAACTAAGCCAAACTTTTTAAATCACTCAGTACGTCTTAAATACCCCTTCAACCTTCTTCTCCGTTTCCTTTATTTACAGGGTTATGGGGTTGTAACTACATGTGTTAGCTATGTCATATAGTGTTATCCGTACCTGTGGGAAGTTGGGGTCCAGACGCTGCAGCCCCCTTTGCCCCCTCTGGCTAATGCTTGTTAGATTTCTAATGCTCCTCTCTCAGCTCCCTGTCACCTTTTTTATTGACACCAAGGTAAAGATGTTCTACAACTTTAACAAGGTTTCTAACACGATTGAGGTTTCTGGTCTCCTGGACAGGCATGTCTTTTACTCCCTAATTGCACCCAAGAGTCTAGGCCAGTTCTTTATTTGTACTGAGTTACAGTATGTGTTTACATCAGGCCCCCAGGCCCAAAAGAGACGTCTGTAAATCAGTGGAGACATTTTTTATAGCGTCACAACCCTCGCAAAATTTTTTCACTATCAGAATTTGATCCATTCGGTCCGATAAACTTTGGAAAGTCTAGAAGCGCTAAACGCGAAGTAGCCGGCTCGGCTGGCGGAGGTCTCTAGGAAAAGATTTTAGGAAAATATGGGGGGCAAGGCCTCCTGTTGCATGTTGAAACAGACCAGACTCATTCTATCCAAATATGACTGTTAGCTCAGGAACAGCAGCGACCAACTCTGTCAGGTCAGGATGGTGACCACGCGCTCTGACACATCTGAAACGTGATGCAAAATAGATCGTAATACACTGATGGCAGAGGCCACATCCACACACACGTTCATACACTGATGGCCGCATGCCACATTCACACACACATTCATACACTGATGGCCGCATGCCACATTCACACACACATTCATACACTGATGGCCAAGGCCACATTCACAAACACATTCCTACACTGATGGCCGAGGCCACATTCACAAACACATTCATACACTGATGGCCGAGGCCACATTCACAAACACATTCCTACACTGATGGCCGAGGCCACATTCACAAACACATTCATACACTGATGGCCGAGGCCACATTCACAAACACATTCATACACTGATGGCAGAGGAGGGCTGATGGCAAAGTGCCGCCCGCTCATCAGGAGATAGTAATCAAGTAAACAATCGATCTCACAGCGTACACCGTATCTTGCCCAAGGACACGCTGACTGGAGGAGCCGGGATCGAACCGCCGATCTATAGTGGACAAGGCGCTCTACCTCCTGAGCCACAGCTGCCGCCCTTGATAAGCATGAGTCTAAATGAGCCTTAAAGAGTAACTTTTGTTCATGAGTAAACTACATGCACAGTCACTTTATGGCACTATCTCTTGATACTGGGCTCATTTTAAAGTGTTAATTCCAACAGACTCTATTTTCATTTGTCCACAGAAAATCCAGTAATTTTGTCCTCTCGAACCTCCAAAAATCAGTGAGAAGTCTATGACGACTTGGGGGGGTGGGGGTGGGGGCGTATTTCGAGGCTCTGTCATCGTTTGAATGCATTTCTTTAATTTCTTAAGCTAAAATGAGTGGTAGAGTGAATGGGGTTGATTACCCTTGGCAAATTGCATTGTTTTCACTAACTAAAAGTGCCACTAATCGATAGCAGTATGTGCTTTGTGTCGGTTAGTGTGCTTGATATTCCATGCTTCATCTTGGAAACTGTAGACAAAACAATCTTACCTCATGGTCCAGATACTTGAGGCAAACTTATTTACCCCAAGTAATGGTTGATCATATTTTTGTGGCTTTACTCTTCAAGTAGGAGAAGCTTAAACTGGAACTAGCAGCTATGAGGTTAAAATTTCAAATAGATTAGTATTGGAAAATCCTTGGTTTTAAAAATTGAAAAAGAAAAGAAGTAATAAACCCACGTTTGTTAAGATATAGGTTTAAGTTCTGTACTGAACATACAAACAACATGGTTGGACTGAAAAACACATTACATTTAGTGAAGGTTGAGGTTAGGTTCAAGAGCATTCCTTAAGGAATGGAATTTTTAATCTTGGTTGTGGCAGTTAACAGGATGTACAATCGAGACAAAGGAGTGGGAACATACTCTCTGTGGTGTTTGCATGTTCTCCCCATGTTTGCGTGGGTTTCCTCCGGGTGCTCCGGTTTCCCCCACCATCAAAAACATGTACTAGGTTCTCAAGTCAGTGCCCTTGATCAAGGCACTGGCTCAGATCTGGAGTTGGTCCCCGGGCGCTGTGATTGGCTGCCCACTGCTACCTTGAGGGATGGGTTAAATGCAGAGAATGAATTTCGCTACATGTACGTGTATGTGACAAATAAAGTACCTTTACAGTGTACACATAAGCGCAGTACACTGTTGCGCAGTATATTATACTGCATTTGACAGCCTTGAATATATAAGAGTGTAAGAATAGCAGAGTACAGATTTATACAGCATAGCAGATTACATTTGCAGTAAACACAACAATAAGTGGTGCAATATGACCATAGTTATGACAGTGTCATGGTGCAACAATTTTTTTGTAACAAAAGTAACAGTTACAGTTATATATTACTTTTAGCAGTAAGTATTATAATGCGTTACTTATAGGATTTTGGTAAAATTCTTAAACGTATTTTGCAAAGTAAACGTGTTATCACCCAAAATGAAATGTATATTATTTTAATTTTTTCATTCATCCATACGGCGCCACTACCGCCAGAGCGATACCAGAAAGAAATATCGGTAACACTTTACTTGAAGGTATCGACATAATTGTGACATGACACTGTCATAACTATGTCATGACACTGTCATGAACGTGTCATAAATGTTATAAACAAGTCATAAACGTTTATGACTTCTGTCATTAAGTGACATTCGGTTTTTGTCATGACAAGACATTGTTTGGCTTGTCTTGATTATGACAACTTGACATTAATCAAAGTGACATTACCAGAAGTTGTCTTGGTCATGACAAGTTGACATTACATTTGTTTGACATGTCTTTGTAATGACAACTTGACATTAACCAGGATGACATTACCAGAAGATGTATTTGTCATGACAACTTGACATTACATTTATTTGGAGTGTCCTTATTAAGACAACTTGACATTAAACAGGATGACATTATGTCAAGTTGTCATGACAAAACATCCTCTAGTATTGTCCTCCTGGTTAATGTCAAGTTGTCATTACAAAGACATCCCAAACAAATTTAATGTCAACATGTCAGGACCAAGACAACTTCTGGTAATGTCACTTTGATTAATTAATTAAGTTTTCATAATCAAGACAACACATACAATGTCAACTTGTCATGACAAAAACTGTATGACACTTAATGACAAAAGTCATAAACGTTTATGACTTGTTTATAACATTTATGACACGTTCATGACAGTGTCATGTCATAGATTATGACAGTGTCATGTCAAGATACTAAGATAGATGTCGATACCTTCAAGTAAAGTGTTCTCGACGTTTTCGAAATGAGTATCCTTCCATTACTTTCAGTTTAGCAAAGAAAAGGACAAGAACATGGGCACCAGGGTAGCCCAGTTGGTAGAGGTTTATTCCTCGACGCAGAGGCTCAGGGTTCAAATCTGACCTGTGGCAAATTGGCTGCATGTCTTCTCTCTCTGTCTCTCTCTCTCTTTTTATATCTAAGCTGTACTGACGTAACCAAAAAATAATCTTTTAAAAAAGGACATAACAGTCAAGTGCAATCTATGGATGCGTTCGTAAAGCACACTCTGGCACAAACTGGTCTGTTTATATACTCGGAGCGCTGTTGGAATAGACTGTTCGGTTATTCATTCACTATCGCAGCGGCAGAGCGTATAAAGGCTACTTTGGTAACTCTGTCTGAGGAGACAGTTTACTAAAGTAATAAATCAAGTGAGAAGTAGGGTCATTTTCTCATAGACCTTCTTGCAGTGGAGTCGCACCCTGCTGGAAATTAGATTGAATGCAGGTTTAAGGCACTTCAGCGTTGGCTTTACTTTTCAGCCCCGCTTGGTCAAAATGGTGACCAACTCATATACACATTGCTAGCGCTACAAGTGGTCAAAAACAGGATACCTTAAAGTAAAAAATCCTCTTGACTCCCACTGGCTCCATAGTAATCATCTTGGTATTTCTGCTCATTACTCTACATGAATATGCTCATTCACCTTACAGACAATACCATGTGCTCACCGCCATGCTGTTGAATATCAGAGCACCGCCTGTGTGCAGTCAGCCGTCCTTTGTGTAATCCTTCATAATGGGGGTAACATTTTCTGTTTCCATGCAGGGAGCATTTTGAAGACACTGATAAGAGTCGGACGAAAAAAGTACCTCCCACCTGTAAATCAGTGCTTCTGAAAGAGCTTTCTGTTCAGATTTGTGTTTGTCCCTCTCTTTCAAAGAGAGAAGCCATTATCTTGCAGTAGCAGCAGAAAGAGTAGCTTAAAAATAGATGCAGCATCAATGCATTTATTGGTGGCCTCAGCAAATAAGCTAGCGCAAGCACGCTGATGCAAGTTCCAGACTGAGCTGCGTGTGTCACAATCCTGAAGCCTCGATACAGCTCAGCGAAAATGATTCACTAACACTGATACAAGAATCCCCGACTGCAACAGCATTCATAACAAGAGGGATATGTATGCACGGCCTGTCCCCTTCCATGCTGGGCCGCAGTATATAAATGACTGGCTCCTCTCATTCTATAAAGGGAGATTCAAGCCCAAAGCTGATGGCGGGCCTGGTCATTTGTCACGCCTGCTCCGTTCCAACTCTGTGACATGATTGATGCCAGGACCTCCCTACGCTCTGATCCACCACCCCGCCAGCTCTGGATTAAAAATCCATCCTTGCTGACGTTTACATATTAAAATTGGTAGTTAGGGCAATTCTCCATGTGGAAACAAAAGGGGCCTGCTCCTTGGCAGCTGTTATCGATCACCCTGACAGTACGTTTGTACCGAGTCTAAATGGGGACAAGAAGAGAGTGTGTTGCATATGTTGATGATGCTAGATGCTCGGCCTGGATTCCTCCTCTTTTACTTCTCAAATGTCTCGCAGAATTACTCAATTATGTCTCTAGCAGCCGGTAGTAAAAAGTTGCAGCCAATACTTCATCTGGGATCATAAATGTCCTTATTTATATCCTAATTCCGTTGATTTTAAGGTGTATTTCATACAGACAACAGTTCTTGTTAAGCTATTTCATACTTCGTAATCCTGGTGACATTCATGGTTACACTGCAAACAGGAACTGCTATAAGCTAATGTGACATGACGTTTAATAGTATGATTATTAGCTTTAATAGCTGATTTGCCAAAATGTAAACATTGTTTGGTGAAAAACGACTCCATGGCTGTGCTTACCAATATTCATTCAACACCTTAGGATCTCTGCTCATTCACAGTACAGACAGTATCCCCCCTGAGTGGTGTATGAATGAAATCATCACCTCATCACATGTGACAGCTGTGGGGGACCAACCCGGTCTCACGGCAGTTCGTGTAAATGTCCACGTTATTCTTAATCTATTGATACGTGTTCACGAGACGGATATTAATTAATGGATAGAACATGTGATATTTTAGACGCCGTTTCCCCATAAGTTTTTTCCTAAACCCAACCTCTGCCATCCCGTTGTTGTGGGGCGTCCCCAGCGGGCCGCCTCGCGGGCCGTCTCGCGGGCGCTTCCCGGCTTATGGAGCGTCCTTTTTGGCCGCCTTGCGGCCGCCTCATCCAGCAGTTCCCCAGCGGACCGCCTCGCGGGCGCCTCCCGGCTTATGGAGCGACCTCTTCCCCGAGAAAATAACGTGACATTTACACGTAAAAAATAACGTGACATTTACATGTAAAAAACGAGAAAAACGTCTCCGTGAACACGTATCAATAGATTAAGAATAACGTGGGGACACTACATGAAATAGACAGTAAGAAAGCTGACAAAGAGACTGAATGAACACCAGTTGTTGACATACTTGTAGACATACAGTCAAAAACTAACGGTCCTAGCCAACACATTCTCAGTCCCATCGCGTAAAATCCAAACGCTTGGCCATGTACCTTTGGCGTTGTTATTGATGCTAAAAGTCTCCTTTAGCTTCATATCTTAAAGCGCTTTATCTGAAGGCGCTTGGCCGAGACTATTCGCGTCACTTTGGACGCTTTGGGTCGGGTATGTTTAATTGACATGCGGCACAACAACGGGGCCGTTAGGTTTAGGAAAAGATGGTGGGTGGGCTTACAAAAGGTATGTTTCTGTGACATGCGGGACAAGAATGGGACAGTTGGGTTTAGGAAAAGATTGCGGGTGGGGTTATAAAATGAACATTTTAGTGACACGCAGTACAATAACGTGACATGAACCCCCGATCTACTGGGTGAAAGTCCTGTGTTGTTTGACCCATCCATCCCCCCAACCTGCACACCTAAGCGGAATTTCGCATGTCAATTAAACATACCTTTTTTAACAGCACCCACGATCTTTTCCTAACCTCAACTAATTGTTTTTACTCTGCACGTTGAAAAATGGCTCCATATCGGTCCCAGCCCAGGGCGTGAAAAAGTGACGCCAAGAGTCCTGGACCAAGCGCAAATTACTTGAAAGCCCCCTGCGTCTGACTGAGACACTAAAGGAGACTTTTTGCAAAATAACAAACGTCATACTTTACTTATTTTTTTTCTTTTTTTCTTTTTTTTTTATATATATATATAATTTTTTTATTATTATTTATTGATGTTGTCTTTTTCTTTTATTTACTTAGATATTTGAATTATATTTGTATGAATCTGCAGACTCATATCTGAGTATGTCTGGATACATGGAAAGTTGTCGGGGTCCAGTACATGTGGGTGGGGGGCACTTGGGAACTATTTGGGTTGTTTGGATAGGAACTTGATTTGACTATTTCAAGTGTGTATTGTATTTCTTTTGCTTGTTATTTTTGAAAATAAAAGAGACCTTGTTCAAAAATAACAAATGTCAAAGGCACCTGACCGAGCGTCATTTACGCTCTGGGAGAGAGAATGTGTTGGAATTGTATCACTATGTGTCCCCAGTATTTAAAATATGTACCATAACAATTTACTGAGTGCTTTATAACACTATAAAAGGGTTTTTAAGCAATAACTTTTTTTATGAAGCACTCGTAACTGGTTTATGAGGTTTAAATAATGAATGAGAGAATACTTAATTACACAGTGTAACTTGGTTGTAGTCATACATAATATGTATTCATTAGTAGTTTCATTTATAAACAGTTTCAAACCCACCTATGAGCATGTGCATTGTCAGTTAATACATTCTTCAATTAAATTATACTGTAAAACACAGAATATCAGACATGTATATCATAGTACAAACTATACAACTGAATTAAGCAATATTCTTTGTAGTAGATGTCCTGGAGCTTTTGGTCACACGACAGACTTGTTGTCAATGACTTGCTCATTTTCTGTGCACTTTAATGACTTCTCACCCATGTTTTTCGACGTTTTTGACACTTTTTAAAAAGTTTTTTTCACTTCTTTGAACACTTTTTTTTAATTCATGGTCAATAAACCTAATTCAAATGACATTATACCAAATTTTTGAGTAAAAAAATTATAAAATTAGTTTGACTAATAGTTAAGTTTAGAGGATGTTGAGTGGATCGCAGACTGGTTTATGTCAAAGTTTAGTCAGGACACTGTTTTAAAGCAACACTAAAGAACTTTTCCCGCTTCGGTCCCCCTACAGGTTGGAAGCGGAATTGTCCATTACATTACATAATGTAAGTTTGCCTGATCGGGTAGCGGATCTGTAGAAAGCGGGAAAAGTTAGTGTTGCTTTAAAACCATTTAAATTTTTTTTTTTCAAATGCATGAAATTGAATGAAACGCCCAAAATTCAGTGAAGGTAATCATTAATTTTACCTGCAAAGAATGTTGTATGAGTTCCATACAATGTACATCCATGCATCAACAAGTTTTTTTGGGGGCAATTTGGGGCAGTTTGGTTGTAAGAAATCCATATTTCTGATATAAAAAAAACTTTGAAAACGGGTCAAATTTGACCCATCGACAACACAAGGGTTAAAAAGTTGAAGATCATTGTTAAGCAAACTCAACTCGAGTGCCATTTATCAGCTGTTGTGGAGCTTTCGGTCATATCGGATGATGTGGATTCAGAGAAATGATTCTTCCAATGAAGCATGATGCAAATGATGTATTATCCATTTGGAAATGATTTCCAACACACTATGAAGTCAATGCAAACACTAATAAAGCCTGAAGTCTTAAAAGAAAAAGAAAAAATGGTAAGAAAAACAACAGAAAAAAGAAAATCTAAAGGACAGTAGAATTGAAAGCTCGAGGTGGAGGATAGAAAACAACTCAAAGAGTGCAAACAGTCGGCCCAGGTCTGTGCCGTCTGATCATCAGTGCGGTTGTCCTGCTGAGGGTCTTTTGTGGACCACAACATCATCACACACTGGTGGAGCCTCTCCCACACGCATGCCTCATTACTTCATATCCATACTGTGCTGTACACAAACACACATGCTGCTTTCTCTGAACACGATAATATGAAGCCCACTAAACGCTCCCCTCCTGTTTCCTTCATCTCTGCGTGAAGACAAGCTGAGGGCATCTATCTCCCTGTCAGATGCAAAGTTTATTTCTGCACGACGCTGGCAAAATGGCTTGTGCGGGTTTCAGCTGGGTCAACTTACTTGTCATTGAAAGGGAAAATTAATGCACAAACGGCAGAGCAATTACCCGATTTTCACAGTTATTTTTTATTTTCATATGCCGATGTCTTTCTCTCCCCGCAGTCCCAAGACCAATCAACATATGGTGGCTCGCTTTGAGAGCGAGGCCAAGTGTTCTGGCAGCTAGAAAGAGGCTTGGCTCAGCACACACACACACACCACCCCCACCCCCACACACACACACACACACACACACGGAAAGTGTGTGGACGTGTTGGTGAATTGAAAGCAGAAGACGTAAAGGACAACAAAGCTGCCGTAACCTATTTGCAAGGTAAACGCAGCCTCGTTACACGGGGAAACATGAAAAGCGGCGCCTCTGCCGCGCACCACATGAAAAGCCTCCATTGTTCCGCCGCTACATAAAGACACTCTGTCTCTCCATTGTGGAAATAATAAAGTAGAGAATCCTTGTTCTGTGAGCCTTTCATTTCAACAAAAGACAAACAGTGTCTGATACACTGTCTTATTCATCCGAGCTCGTCGCCCCGTTCCACAGAGAAGAGAACGAGTAGAGAAGCCCATCACCTGCTGAAATACGGGATGCGGCTTTGAACATATCAGGCAGAGGAAATCTTTTGAATTTGGCGTTATTATCATGCAATGCGCTTTTCTCGGGGTGTGTCGTGTCAGACAAATTTATACAGCAGATAGCGCCAGTGCTGACTTGAAGAGGGATGAGAGAGATAAAGCACTTCTTTATTATTCCAACATTATGTATGGCTTGTACAGGTAATTATCTACATTATAGGCCTGTGTTTCTGTCTGCCAGAGTGTAATAACCGGATGCCTTTTTTTTTTCTCAGCAAACTGAGAAAGTAAAGACATGGGAAACAGGATTCTGGAGTTTTATGTTTTTTCGATTATGTCAAAAATGTGGAAACAGCGAGTTCATTTCCTAAACTTTTGATGACACCAACATGTCATTCTCCAAGGTTGTTCAATCTGGTTTCCTTTGCTTGCGCTATTTTGAGCAATCGTAAGCCATTAGTGTAATTTTAAAGAATGTAAAAAATAAGAAAATCTAAAGCGTAATTGAGAAATATCTTCAGTCGCGTGTGTGCAAGTGTGGAATATTTGTTAAGGGTGAACGGTCAAATTAATGTTAGGACAGAAATGACCTGTGCTCACACAGCCCCAGCCTCTAAATGTACTGTATGTGACAGACAGCTCAGACAGGGTAATGGACTCACGAATGCTCGACTTCACAGGTGTCAAAGTCCAACAGTTTATTCACAAACTGTCAACATACACCGGTGAAAGTACCAAAACACGGAGGCAGGGATGCAAAACTCATAAGATGCACACGGGGGGGAAAAAGGCTGCACTGCACCTGGTAATGCCGACCTTACACCAAACGACTTTCCAAGCGGTTCCACTGTCGCAGACTAATTTACAATATGAGAATGAAATCCTGAGAGTCTTGCTAGAGTTGGGGCGTCTCCACCGTTTGGTGTAAGGTGGTCATAAAACTCACTCCCAGTCAGTCTTTTTCCCATCTGGACGTTCAGACAAAATCAAACGTGTCTGATATTATACTGAGTTTTAAAGCGCCCATATTATGCTCATTTTCAGGTTCATAACTGTATTTTAAGGTTGTACCAGAATAGGTTTACATGGTTTAATTTTCAAAAAACACCATATTTTTGTTGTACTGCACAGCTCTCTCTCACTGCTGCAGATCCTCTTTTCACCTGGTTTCTGTTTTAGCTACAGAGTGAGACCTCTTTTCTTCTTCTGTACTATCTTTGATTGCACTTGCACATGTGCAGTAGCTCAGATGTAGAGCATGTCAGCTAGCTAATTCTAGAGACAGTAAAAGAAAGCCTGTTTCTCCAACTTTGGTCAGTTACAAGGCAGGATTAGCTGGGAGACTTCTAAATGAGGGCACACATGTAAGTAGTTCTTTTGTAGATTATGGTGAACTTGTGTGTGTTGTAGCAGTGCTTTGCTATTGAGAACGACATAGCATGCTAGCGTTAGCCGGCTAACGCTAGCATTAGCCGGCTAACGCTACGGGCTAACGGTTGTGGTTAGCCAGCTCATTTCGGACTGTGACGTCACAGTCCGAGGCCGATTTTGAACAGCTCACCAGGAGACTGAAAGCAGGACACATTCAGAAACCGTATCTCACTCAAAACAGCATGGATGGATTTTTTTCAAAGTTTTTATGTGTGTGGAAGCACCAGAGACACAAAAGAACACCCCAAATCCCAGAAAAAAGTGTTTTTTTCATAATATGGGCACTTTAAGTCTTGGTAGTGAAGTTAAATCATGTCAACATTGTCAACAACCAATGGGTGCGCTCAGGGACGTCGTAAGGCCTATTTTGCACTGCAGTCTGTCTGTTTTATTCATATCTCATGAACTGTCAGCTGGTGGATAAGGCGGAGACGGAGGCTCAACGAGCCCGCGTGCACGTAACGGTACGTGGACGAGCGAGGTGGAGAGTGACTGAAGAGAGAAGAGCGCTTGGCAGCATTAAAACAAAGTAGTAAATCTGTGAAATAAAACGTTGTCGCCGATTTATCACTCGAAATGCAACTGTAGCAAGCATCACACTATCGCTAACGTTATCCAAATTCATATTTAGAAACAACAAATAATATATCCAGCTACAAAAAAGCCGGAAAGTCGAAAGTTAGACAGAAGCACAAAGAGCTGATGGCCATGAAGATGATACACCGTCCCGTCTCGTCTCATTGGCGTCTTTCTTTGGTCTGAACTTGCTACTGCACACACAGTGAGTGATAGACTACAGAGTGAAATTGTAAGTTGCTGTTAATGACTCTTTCTTTCTTAACTTTAGCTACGTTTATTGAGGTAAAGATAAAGGGATGTTTTAGCTGGCTATAGTAAACAATAGTCTAGCTAGAGTGAATGAGTGAAATACGAGAAATAACTAACCTAGTTAGCTATGTGAAGTTCTCTATTCTTTGCCATTAATATAGCATGCTATCTCTATAGTATTAAAAACAATATCAGTCGCCACAGAATGTTGTCACACATATATACTGTATATACACATATATATATATATATATATATATATATATATATATATATATATATATATATATATATATATATATATATATATATATATATATACATACAGTACAGTATACCCACTACAATACATTAGACTACACCACTGCGCCCACTCCCTCCTGCTCCACGACCTTTGACCTTTTCTAGTAGATGCTATGAGAGGTTTTGGTCAGGTGACACCGACAGCCAGGCGCAAACCAAACCGGTCACAACTTTGACTTCGAAGAGGTCAACATGACATGACAACCAGGCCAACAATTTGCTGACGAAGAACATGAGATGGACGTAGACCTTGAATGAAGATTATTTTGGCAATTAAAAAAACAAACAAAAAAAACCACCACTTTCCCTCTTCAAAGTAAAAGTCTTGTGAAATGTTGCTTCTTCTAGCTCTTCAAAATCCTTACATCCTTACATAGAGTAAAAGGATTTTTAAAAGGTTGGAAGCTGTGACATTTCTCATGACTTTGGCTTTGATGAGGCCAAGCCTCAATATAAGTTGTATTACAAATACGTAATAATAAAGTGTTTATTTCAGTGAGTGCAGCAGGCTACCAGGAGACTATGATAGACAGGGCTTTAAATGAACATCCTCCTACCAGCCAAATGCGGGTAAAAATTTACTTTGGCAGGTGACATTGTAAATTTGGGCTTTATCTTCTGTTCACCTTTAAGATATTGTTATAACATGATTGTTTTGAAAGTAAATGTTTACATTTTTTAACATTTGAATGTACTGTATATCTGTCATCAACCCAAATAAAAACATTTTAAAGGTCCCATGGCATGAAAATTTCACTTTGTGAGTTTTTTTAACATGAGTTCCCCCAGCCTGCCTATGGTCCCCCAGTGGCTAGAAATGGTGATAGGTGTAAACCGAGCCCTGGGTATCCTGCTCTGCCTTTGAGAAAATGAAAGCTCAGATGGGCCGATCTGGAATCTTGCTCCTTATGGAGGTCATAAGGAGGAAGGTTACCTCCTCTTTCTCTGCTTTGCCCACTCAGAGAATTTGGCCCACCCATGAGAGAGACACATCATGGCTTTCAAACGAGCAAAGTGGCAGTTGGTCAAGGCCACCCCCCCCCCCTACCCTCTCTCCTCCTCAATAGCTACAGACACAGAAATGGCACATCCTAAGGAAAGCTCATTGTGGGACTGGCTCTAGTGGCTGTAATTTTGCACCAAGGCTGAATTTCGGGGAAAGAGACTTCAGATACAGTATTAGGGGACCACTGAGGCCTATATAAAAGCATCCAAAGAGCACCATGTCATGGGACCTTTAAAGAAACATGGATGTTTAAATGTATTCACCGGCACTCATAATCTGGTTTATATTCCCTGGAAATAAATTGGCTATTGGAAAATCTGATTGGCTGATAACTTTGAAAATCTACTAGTTATGTGGCCTATTGACCAAAGAAATTAACTAAAGCCTTGATTATAGACATACAGTACACTCAGGAAGTGATGGGCCCCTAGGTTACTCTTTGTGTGGGGGGCCCCTGTTAGATATCATGCTTTACCAGGAAACAATATACATATTACATGCCCCACGTACAGAAATTGTGGCCGCAATGCTACAGAAAAAAGCGCACAGCTTTTAGTTTTCTAAAGCAACAGGTAGAACTACTGCAGCAGTTTAGGGATTTTTCTCAGTAGATCTTGGTGTTCTTCTAGCCGTTTTTACCCTTGTTTTTAGCGCTTCACTTTCATATTTTCACATTTAATTTTTTGCCGCTGTGCTGTCCAGTAGCAGTGATGCATTGTTTAAAACCAAACTGACCTCATGAACCTCATGGCCACATCTCCCCAGTTGTGTCATTGTTTTCATGTTTATATTGAAATATTCTGGCCAATCAGGGAGGCCTTACACATGTTTAGCCCCTAGAATGCAGCCTAGGTCAGCCTGTGCATGAATCCACCCCTGCATAGATGTACACGTCATCAAAGTGAATTTCTTATTTCTAAAAAAAACATTTTTGCTGTTTGAACAAGATGCTTTTACTACACCAGCTTTCCACAAATAGAAGGGGGACAGGATCTGCTGGATTCAGTGTTCTTATTCTAATACTGGAAGACGACATTTCTTCTTTTTCTTTTTTTATTATATTTTTTCTTTTATTTTACATAAACAGTGTAAAGATATTTCAAACATACATCTCATTATTCATATTCCGGATCCTTCACACTAGGACACAGACAAAAAAATGCCATAATCATAAACAAACATATTCAAATAAAACAAACTAAATAACGACACAAAACTACAAAACATACAAATCAAACAACATAATGAATGCACTCAGGTAACACTTTTGTCGTAATCCCTAACATTAATGTAAAAATGTATAGAAGAAGACGGCATTTCGATGATGTAACAGGATATTTTATTCATCTCATAACAAGATATATCTTTGGTTCAAAAACAATATACATATGTTCTCTTTATGGTTGGCTACTTTGATTTCTTTGTGTGTTGTGATGTTTTTGGTTTTAGTGTTATATCGATACATTTGAGAAATATTTAAGAACATTGATGCCCTGCTCTGTCAGATCTAATCATAAAGAATGATTGATTTGAATCGTGAAGGGACTCATCCCCCTTTCTGAATGATGTCTGCCTTTAGAAAATTGAAATAACTTATTAACAGATGAATGAATAAATGAGTGTTTTGCCCAGCGCGTGTTTCCTACTGAAGTGTATGTCATGTTGATATTCATTGTCGTCCCACCCCGACAGGTCAGTCCTGTTCCTGTGAGTAATGTTAACACCCACTCTCGCTGACACAGATGGACGGAGAGAGGCTCCAGAGAGGCTGTGTACCTGACCTTTGATTCATCTTCTCATCCCGGCCAACTGCCATGTTACACGTGTGTGTGTGTGTGTGTGTGTGTGTGTGTGTGTGTGTGTGTATGTGTGTGGGTGTGGGTGGGTCAGCTGCTCTACATGATATCCACGATGCTGTGTGCATGTTGTCGTAACCGTATCCCCTGTTTGGTCATCAGCTCCTGAGGTCATTCTCGGTGTAATGGTCACCTAAAAGGGAAAAACCTCCAATTCAATCCAGCGCAGAGATTGAATAGGCATGCAACAGTGTGATTATTCTATACTGAGGCCCTCTGTTTATCTCTGAATGTATTATTCGAAGAAGGTTACTTGAGAGATGCGTGTGGTCAGACCACTGGTGGAGAGTGCATGTTAAATGACAAACCAGGCCAACGATTTGCTGACGAAGAACACGAGATGGACGTGGCCCTTGTGCGAAGATTATTTTGGCAATACCAAAACAAACACATAAGGGGCATTCACCACTTTCCCTCTTCAAAGTAAAAGTCTTGGGAAATGTCGCTTCTTCTAGCTCTTCAAATTCCTTACATAGAGTCAAATGATTTTTAAAGGGCTGGAAGCTGTAACATTTCTCATGACTTTTATGTTGATGAGGCCAAGCCTCAATATAATTAGCAGGGGCGATTCTAGGATCAGACATTTTAGGGGGCTCAGCCCCTAATGAGAATGTGACACGGATACAGTGCCTTGCAAAAGTGACATCTCCAGTAATTATGTAAATTACAACAGACAAAATGAATATATATTTCTATTTACTGTAGGTAAGCAAACTGAGGATTTTCATTCATTCTTGTTTACCTCAAAACTTGTATGAAATAAAAAAGGAAAGAAAAATAATGTAACTCTTTCCTTATAGAAAATAATGATTAGTGTAAAGTCAGTTAAATTGTACAAACTGTAAAGATGAGAAAGTATTTTCTGTATTGGTGTTTGACGCTAGTGTTTTTACGCTCAGTGTGTTCTGAGTGACAGTGTGTGTTATGTCAGTGGGGCTTGTGCATAGTGTTTGGCTGCACTGAGCCTGTTTTGAGACGTGTGTGTGAAGAGTTGTGTTGTTGTTGTTAGGAATGATTTTTGCTGGAGATGTGAACTGTTTAGCTCAGGTGACTGTTGGTAGTGCAGACTGTAGTTTGAGTTTTGCACACGTGGCTTCAGTTGTGACCAGTGTCGTTTAGCAATCGGAAAAACAAACTGTAATGTCATTGAAAATAGCATAATATACAGTATAGTATTAGTATTTTCACATCTTTTCTGAGGCAGCACCACTGAATTATGTGGGATACAGACTGTATGTAAACAATAGACGGACCTCACAGGGGTGGTAACGTGTGTGTGTGTGTAGGAGCATAACACACACACATATATATATATATATATAAGGGCTGCAGTGGCCTGCCAAGTCCCAGGGTCACGAGGTCAGCTGCCTTAAGTGGCAGCAGATGGGCGGTGGTTTACGTTTAATTAATGTCAAGAACAGACAGAGCGACAGAGAGAGAAAGAGAAACAGAGAAGAGAGAGAGAGAGACAGAAAGAGAGAGACAGAGAGTGAGAAAGAGAGAGAGAGACAGAAAGAGAGAGAGAACAGAGAGAGAGAGAGAGAGAGAGAGAGAGAGACAGAGAAAGATAAAGGGAGGGAGGGTAGAGCGAAGTAGAGATAGGGCTGGGCAATATATCGATATTATATCGACATCGCTATATGAGGCTAGATATCGTCGTCAGTTTTGGATATCGTAATATTGTGATATGACACAGTAACGACCAGTTTCGTAGCATTATTTAGAGAAACTATGTTGCCATACAGCCATTGTTTGAAATGTATCCTGTTTTCAATCAATACCTGCAAAAACACAATTGAGATCTTAACCAAGATCTTTGTATTGTTGTGCCATGGAGACCAGCCAAAAGGTGAAGGTTGGCTTCAAATGATCGAACAAAAGAAAGTATTTGAGAATGGCTCAAAAATTTAATTTGTATCTTTAAGCAACATCACAAATGCCAATTTTTGCCCAAGGAGGTCCAACTATACATGTCTTTTCCTGGTTTTAAAGGCTGTGTTACAGTAAATTGATGTCCTTTTCTGAACTCACCAGACTCTTCTAGCTGTTTTATTATTTGCCTTTACCCGCTCAGTCATTGTATCCACATTACTGATGATTATTTATCTAAAATCTCATTGTGTTAATATTTTGTCGACATCGATGTATTTGGTCAAAAATATAGTGATATTAAATTTTTGAGGTAGCTCTGCAACTGGCACACCATCAACAAAGAACACTAGTATCACACATTGTGCCTGACGTGCATGCTAATTCTGCACAAGTTTACCCACATTCTCTCACACACAAACACCACACAATACACTCACACAGGAAGACATTTATATGCTAATGGTCTACCTCTGCTAATGCTCCGCTGACGTCTGCAGCACTGTGTGCTGATGCAGTGTGTGTCTGCAGCAGTGTGTGTTGGTGTGTGTGTGAGACTGTAAGGGAACGAGATAGTAGCATGTGTGTGGACTGCCACCATAGAGCGTGCCAATAAACAGTGGGAGGCCCCCATTACAATCAGAGTCTTGCATGTTACACACGGGACAATAATTTAGGTGCAATGGAAAGCAGTGGTGTGGCGGATAACTCAGCAGGAATATTACAATACAATCATATTCCCCACGCACAAGGAAGAGGGAGGGCAGCTCCGACTGTTATCACCCTGCTACGGAGTGCCACACAGTCTCTCGCCGAGTTTGGAAGCGGATTATAAATGTGGTCTTTCACAGATCACTAACTGACCTGTTTAAAGATACACTCCCTGATTTTATAACAGAGCCTACATGTACCAAACTGTCCTAGCAGCTCACTGGTCTTTTTTTTTTTTAGTTTTTTAAGGTTCAGTTCATCCAGAGTCTAGTTTAGTAAAAACAGGAAGCAGGGTAAACCAGGGTACCCCCAGGATTCTTCAAGTTCAATTTAAGACTTTTTTAAGACTTGTAAGACCCCGAGAGTACCCTTGGTAAACACACTGGCCTCAAAAATACACATACTAGCACCTCATAAAGTCACTAATTAGCACGTTGTATCTGAAGGGGGCTTCCACATCAGGATCCCGGCCCCGGATCCGAGTACTCTTGACCCCCAAGACTGCGAAGGAGGCCCTTTTCTACGCTGTAGCGTCCACATAACACACGAGCGTGGCAGTAGTTCGGTCCGTGGGGGGAGTTGGGTTGTGAACCAGAGGGTCGCCGGTTCAAGTCCCTGCACGGACCAAAGTATGGAATGTGGACTGGTAGCTGGGGAAGTGCCAGTTCACCTCCTGGGCACTGCCGAGGTGCTCTTGAGCAAGGCACCAAACCCCGAAACTGCACGGGGCGCCTGTCCAGCAGTCGCAGCCCAAACATCTTTCCATAGGGCCTGAGCATGTGTGTGTATTTCAGGCCTGTGTGTAGTGTGTTCTAACAACAGAGTGAAAAAACTGTAATTTCCCCCCTGGGGCTTAATAAAGTATAAATGATTATTACTCTAAAAAAAAAAAAAAAAGGTCAGGAACGGTATGATTCAATCGTATGTGAAAAAAGGGTCATCATACAGCACATTACGTTCAAGATTAAACAACATTTAGATAAGATGATGCATGAAGCACTTTTTTTTTTATTGAAAAAACTAAACAAAAACCTGATATATTATAACACACACCATGTAAATAGTGTTATATAGCATTTATTAACTGTTTATACAAATCATTCACACATAGATTTCAAAAAAATGTCCTTCTTATATCTGCGTACAACTACATTATTGTTTGTTATAAACCATCTATTTACTGATGATGTAATGCTAATAAAATAAAGTGTTACCAAACTGGAATTAGTTTTGTCAGGTCTATCATTTCAGCAGCAACTGTATCCAAAACCGAAATAAATAAATCATAGCAGATGTACATGCTTCAGCGTCTTTCTTACACACATACGGTCCCAGTTATTTGCACACGCTCAATCTCCCATATGTTTGTGTGTCTGTGTATGTGTTGGTGTGTGAGTATGTGTGTGTGTGTGTGTGTGTGTGTTTGAGTGCAGTTGGTGATGGGTGGGGGAGACTAATGGAGGGATGTGATATAAATAGATAGACAGATGGAGAGATGGACAGATAGAGATTGATGGAGACAGAGAGACAGAATGAGACAGACAGACAGACAGACAGACAGACAGAGAGAGAGAGAGAGAGAGAGAGATTATCTCAGCCTCTCAGTTTGTCTATCTGTCTTTTTTCCATTTGTCCCTCTCTCGGCCCACCTCTGGCTGCCGCTCCATATTTCACTCTGCTCTTTCCTCCCTCACTCAGACATAAGTCGGCATCAAATGGTCCCAGTGTGGAGCCCAGTCACCCGTACGGCCCATGCACATTCATTAAGGGCTGCAGGGGCCTCCAGCATCTTTATTCACCAACACTCTGCCTTCATTCTTCATCTCCTTCATTCCTCCGGCCTTCTGGGGAGCCAACCTGTGAGGGAGGAGAGTGATGGATTACATGTGTCTGGGTAACAGTAATTTGATGAGAAAAAAAAAGTGTTAATACATTACAGTAACCTAAAGAACAGCCTGCAAAAGTTCCATATGACAATGTATTGTCTTTCAATGGAATCATATCGTGATGAAGTCATATATCCAGATATTGTGAAGTACAATTACGTTGTCTACATTGATAATAACAAGCACATACTAACTCCATTTTCTCCGAAAATCAATTGTAAAACATTTTGCGGGAATATCATTGGAAGAATTGCAGATTTGTTTTAACATCAGACTATTTTTGTGCATACATGTAAACATAGTCAGTATCTTACGGAGCCCCGGAGGTGACATGGAGGAAAATAAATAAATAAAGACAAAAAAAAAAATAAGAAAATAAAAAACATGTACAAATACTGACTATACTTTTGCAATATCTGGAGTTTCATTTGCAGGATATCGAGTTTTATTTGCGATATCTTGAGTTTCACTTTCGAGATCTCACAAATCCAACAAACAATAAGGCTAACGTTAGTAGCTAGCTAGTAGCGCTAGCTACTAAGGTTAGCCTGCAGCCATTGACATCAACAGTCAACGACAATGTTCATTATAACACTTCACGTTGGCATGTATTAATTAGTAATGCTTATCAAAATAAACAATGGCTGTATTTAGACAACCAAGGGGATGTAATCATTATGTCGTGCTACTAGCTAGCGCCGCTAGCTACTAAGTTTAGCCTTTGTTTTGCTTTGAAACTCAAGATATCGCAAAACAAAATCAAGATCTCGCAAAAGTATAGTCAGTGTTGTACAGTACAGTACGATGTTTTTTCTTCCTCCATGTCACCTCCGGGGCTCCGTAGTATCTAGCTGAAAAAAAACATTTTCTCCCTTTAATTTCACTTGAAACTCTTTAATACATTATCATCATTATTGATTATTTAAAAAATATTGTGATATCGGATTTCCTCCATATCGCCCATCCCTAATTTCAGTTAATGTATGGTCTAAGCTTCTTTGAACTTATTAAGTCCACTACTCTACTTAATAATATAATACAATATACTAGAACATTTTTGCTGTCTTTGAGAATGAGCTGATTAGACAGATAGCAATCGGTTAGCCTAGCTTAGCATGCAGACTGGAAGCAGGGGAAACAGCTAGCCTGGGTCTTTCCAAAGTCCAGAAATATATCTACAAAAATATCTGAAGCTGACTAATAAACACGCAGTATCTGTATTTTGTTTGTTTAACCAACACGTTAAATGTAAGTTAAATAGAAAAATCAATACACCTATAAAAAATAGGTGTTTTACAAATGAAAAGCAGTTTTAAGAAATGTGAAAAATATTGTCCAAGAAATGTGCAAAAGTTCACAGTATAAAGTATTGACAATATGTGCAATGTACAGAGATTGGTTTAAATGACAGAGGTTCAGTGATATGGAATGCTTTGCCATCAGATTTTTCAAAGCGAACACATTGTCTGTAATGTCTTGTAAACAACCCATGTAACTCCTAATATGATTTTACCTTTGATATTTATTCTGTCAATATTTGTTTGATGTGTGTAATTTTAGTTTGGTCTTTTTTTTTATATTGTAATTGGATTATGCATTGGAGAGTGCCCGGATTGAGCCCCTCTGGGTGTTTTTTGCATCTCTCCATCACATCTCTTATTGATTATGTGTATATCAATCTGTAGTATTTGTTTGTGTAAACCAATAAAGATCTAAGAGATGATCGTCCAAATGATGTAACACATTGTGACAGAAGTTGCGACTTAATGTAAATGTAACTTAGTGTCTATGGGGCGGGATGGGAGTCAGTGGGGCGTCCCGGGCCTTGTTGCTGAGTCCAGCTACATTCGCAAATGAACTGTTTATGTGGCCTCCTGCCAGAGGGGAGTGTTTCAAAGAGTTTGTGGTGGGCTTCAGAGACTCACACAACTCAAGCAACTTTTAAGAGGCATGATATGCATTTATATCATGCCTCTTAAAAGCATTTATAATCTACTTTTAGAAACCTTAAATTGTATGATATTTAACATTTGGTATGTAGATTATATCTCTAGGATTGGTTCACAGGAGTTTGAGCATCACCATGGTACGTGTGCAAGAATGTAGGAGGGAAAACAGATGTTTGGAACGGATATTGGATGAGTCCATGCCATGAAAGTGGACAGAGGCTCACTGAATATTATGGCTCTATTTTACAAATTCTCAAGACCCCCTCCATGCTGTGTTAAAAGCTCTTTCCCGTGGTGTGTAGGCACTGCATTTCCCAAAGACCATGAGTCTAGCCTGTGACATATTTTACGGAACTTTGTTTTTTATCACAGCTCGGTTTCAACTGTCTGGTTCATTTAATAATCAATCCACTGTTAAACACATCACTTGCTGTTAGTCATGTCGGAACTAAACTGAATTGTATCCATTTACTTACTAAAGAATAGCGAAATGGACAGTTGTTCATGTAAAAATGCCATTTGTTGTTATTCAAAATGCTGTTGGCAGTTGATGAAAAGGGCTCGTGACAGACTGCAACATGCACAAACAGGCTGACAGACATACGGCTCAGGGATAGATTGACAAACAGACAGACAGAAGTACAGCAAACCAGATGCTGGCTGATCTTTTCTTGTCCCCAGGGCGATGGACAGATTGGTCTCCATGGATACAGGATTAAAGCAGCATAAGACCATCCTGCTGTTAGGGCATGCGTGAGTGTGTGTGTGTGTGTCCAAGTAGATTTGTGTATTCACCCTGCGAGTATTTCTGTTATCAAGTTCATCAAACCAACTAAGAGCATCATTTTCAGAAGATGATGTTATAAACTTCTGAAAACACTTTTTAAACACATATCAGAAAGATATTTAGACTGTAGTCACAAAAGTATACATAAAAAAAACATGCCTGCTCAGTATGGAGCTTTTTAGCTGCTCGAAATATTGAATTAAATAAACAGGGTTTAAATAGTGCTTCCTGGAGGTTAACTTTGAATGTGTCCAACACTTTCATTTATGACCACATACCTGCAGAACTAATGACATCCCAATCAGCCTTCAGCTGTACTTTAAAAAAAAAAAAAGGTGGCATAAACTAAGACGATGAGCATGACAAACATACATACTAAACCAGGATGACTTTGACCCCAAAAAAAAAAAAAAAAAAAAAAAAAAAAAAAAAAAAAAAAAAAAAAAAAAAAAAACAAAAAAAAAAAACTACATATTATATAAAATTGAGTTGCATATTAAACTGGACCTACAGTAACATGTAGTTGGGCTTAAACTTAACATAATACACATACTTTTTTTATATATTATTTTTTTTTTTTTTAAATTTCCTTTTTTCCTAACCTTATAAAATTTTAAAATAGTAATTATTGACATATTCATATACTTAAATAGCCTGGATGCCAGCCGAACTTAGCGCCACCCACAACATTTGAGGTTGGGAAGTTCGGCCTGGACTCGATCCGTTGTGGAGCAACTATGCTCGAACCAGAGCTGTTCGGACCAATCAGATTGTCAGGGCGGGCTTTATACGATGATGGACAGATGATCAACATTAACGTAATCAACCACGTCACCAAAGAGCGCTTTGGGTTGAATTCGGAGAATTGAGATGTGTAGATTCCGCCATTGCGTCTGTTATAGAAGATATCGAAAGCGGAATAATTTTAAAATCCTCAACCAGCCCATCTCAGCTCGACTCAAACCAGCTGATGGTGTCGCTGTGACTCAGCTGTTCAAGTCCGCCCGAAAGCACGGTAACGTTATATGGTCGTGCGAGATAGAGTGACTGAAGAGAGAGAGCGCCTAGCGGCGTTAGAACAAAGCCGTGAATCAGAGAAATAAAACGTGTTCTCGCCGATTCGTCACTAGAAATGCAACTGTAGCAAGCATCTCACGATCACTAACGTTATCCACATTCATATTTACACGAAACAAATGATATATCCTGTGCAAAGAGGTTGCTATTGAGACGATACACTGTCTCGTCTCATTGGTGGTGAGTTCAGGTTGAGTTCTGTTGCCAGTTGAGTTGAGTTCCGTTGCTCTGATTGGTTGTAGGTCTATCCAATTGAGTGCAGAGGCATTTTCTTTCCTGGTTCGGTTAAAACACGCCCCATAATCACAGCCCAATGAAGCGGTATCAGACTCACATTCTGACTAGAATCTGACTATGACGACGCTAACATTTATACATCATGTTTTAATTTTATACATGTAGCACAGTGAATGCATAAGCTTAACTGTATCCGTGAATGGCTACCTTACCTACAGCCCAGTCAGCTTGTCATCAATGTGTACATTTAAAAAGAAATCACAAACAGGCCAATTTACTTTTGCGAATAATATATTCGACTCATGTTTAGGTATGTGTTCTTACATATTAAGTAAATATGCAGTATATTTGAGGTAAATATGAGGTCCCGGACTCACTGCTGAAGATCTCTGAGTGAGCAAGTTAGCATTAAGCCCAAAGTATTGCTGTGTCTCAGTAAGGCAAGGCAAGGCAAGGCAGCTTTATTTGTATAGCACATTTCAGCAACAAGGCAATTCAAAGTGCTTTACATGAAACATGAAACTTTAAAAACAGTTAGAAAACAATTAAAAACAATGTCAAAGCATTAAAACAATTAACAACAATTTCAGATCATTAAAAGACAAGAATAAAATGTACAGTGAAGTATAAGAATTTTAAAGAAAGAGCAGTTAAAAATAGGTTATTTAAAGAAAGGCAACACTAAAAAGATATGTCTTCCTAGAGCCTAGGATGGCTGTACAGCAGTCATTAGTGCCACTGAAGGGCGACAACTGGCTGTGAAGCACTGCCCGATTCATTTCAGCGCCAGGGCCCGCAATTGTGCTGTTCCAACCCGTTCTCACTCCCAACTCCTAAAATACAGATGCTTGGGCTGTGGCTGTCAGCGTCAGATACCGACGCAAAATTCTCCCTTTAGCGTCCGTATAGAACTCACCGGGCAGAGCAGCAGCTTGACCACGGCACTGTAAGATGACGTAGTATTAAGGGAGACAACGGTAAAGAGTAGTATGACAGACCGAAATGCCGTGTATGGAGGTTGGTTGGGGTGCCGTGTGTCAGTCAGTAAGTCCCTTCTCGGAGCGTCAAAAGTGACGTAAAGAGTCCCGGCGCTAAAGGAGACTTTAAGCGTGAATAACAAACGCCAAAGGCACATGACCAAGCGTCCATATTTTACACGATGCAAGAGTGAGAATGTGTTTGCTGTTCAGATAGAATGTGCCGCGCTGCAGAGTTCCACGGACAGCTTGTGATCTGTAGCGAACATTCTCGGTTCTGTTTTATCTGTTAGTCGTGAGCAAATCTGGCAAGAAAACACACTGAACACACACACACACACAGATATTAAATCTACATGTGAAAAGGAAACAGCAGACAACATAATCGCTTGATAACCGGCGTGGAGAAATGTGTTTCTAATGGAAACAGCCAGGCGGCTCCTCGCCCTTCTCTGGACATATCGCAGCCAATCACGGCGCCTCAGTGTAAACCCAGTGTGAGAGCTTATGAGGAGCTCAACATGAGAAGTTGTTATTGTGCCATAAAGATTACGAACTGCAAAAGCAATGGGTGGCTCAATATCCCAGGAAGCAAACCTCCCTTTCACCTCAGAGAGCATCATTATTAGCCATATTAAAGCCCTGGATTTTAATAAAGTGGTGGATAGTTTTGCACAGAAACTGGCAAAGAAGCAACACGTATTTAGCAACACGTATTTAACAACAAGAGAGCTCACATTGCTACTACCTGTATGTTTCTGGCTGATTAACAAAAAGTGCAAAAGTGTGTCGGGCTCTGTTACTGAGCTTACTGAGCTCTTTACTGGGAGGACTCAAGTCACAAATACCATCCAAACTATTAATATGGTCAGTGGACAATACATTCTGTAGACTGCATCAGAATTATACAAGAAGAAAGTGTGAAAATGTTGCATCCACCATGGCTCACTGTGAAACTGGGGCTTTGATCTAGCAATAGAGATTTACAGTAGTTACACATTTCGACAGGACAAGAGTTGTGTGATGTAATGTCCACATGGAGGGTTGTGTCCTGACATGCATCGCATATTAATTTGTTACAAATGTTGAGGAATCTGTTCCATTTTTGTTTGTAGCATGTGTGTTTCCTGTTGCATGGCCCATTAGGTGATGCTGTAGAACTGTGTGTGAGAATGAGTGTGTATGCGTTGGTGGAGGTGGCAGCCCGCCCACTAACCTCCCCACTGCAGCCACTAGCAAACACTCACACCCATCTGTCACACTATCCCACTCCAAACCTATTTAGTTTGGTTAGCATTGAACTCTGTCCACTTCCAGTACTGTGCATCTGCCTCTGTGTGAGCAGTTCACATTATTCAGCCAATCATTAGTCAGAGCTGCCCCTCATTTGTGTGTGTGTGGATGAAGGGTCACCAAACACGACTAGATTGTAATCACGCTTTCAAATCGTTTCCAAGTCAGCGCAGTGCACATTTTCATCCACACACACACACACACACACACACACACACACACACACACACACACACACACACACACACACACACACACACACACACACACACACACACACACGTGAATGTTGCTGTGCGTAGGCAGCAGCGCCCTGCAGCGCCATAGATCAATACTGTTTAAAGAGTCGCTGTGCACAGGCAGGAGGGCGAGGTGAGTGCAGGGAGAGTGTGCTCTAAAATGCCACAGGCCTAATTAAGGATTACTCTGGATGAAGTCCTTTGGTTTGAAAATCAGCGAATAGGCCCCATGAGGTTTCCACAACAAAATGGCTCCCCAGTGGATTGGCTGTGATTTAGGGAGACAGGAGTGAAACTAAAGCCACACTGTCTCAACACAACCGTCTATGGTTGAGGTCTTCAAATAGTACACATGGGCCAAATCCGCTATTCTTTCAGAAATGTACTTTGGCTATGAAACTATGACTACAAAGCCCATCTAAATGCCAATGAAAGTGATGTGAGTATTATCTACTGGTATGGGTAAATCCCCACTGGTGATGAAAAATGAAAACACTTCACTTCAATTATTCATACTTGATTTAACCAAAGTATATGTGCATCTCACAAACCCAAATGATAATAAGTGTACAGTATATAATGTTGTAGCAATAAGCTTCATTGAAAAAAAGCAACCCTTTCACCAGACAAAATGTTGTTATTGGACGACTAAGTCAACCAACTTATGAGGAATGCATTATAATGTGAAAGGACAGTAGCGTATGAGGCTATAGTCTCGCTTTGCCAGACCTTCCTCCACAGCGCTGCGGAGGAAGGTCTGGCTAGTCCACACAACATTCCGGTATAGGAGAAAAAAAGGCTCTGGTTTTTTGGCATTTCTTTAAACCAATCACAATCATCTTGGGCGCTGCTAAGCCCCGGACGGAGCAACGGTGCCTGTGCAAAATAGCCTCAGGAAGGAACTTGCTTTGGTGAAACAACAAACAGAAAACTCAGAATAGACAGATAGTCTAGCTAGCTGTCTGGATTTACCCTGCAGAGATCTGAGGAGCAGTTAACCATAGTCCTCATAAATCCACCGGAGTTTAAAATGCCAACACAAAGAACGAAGAAGGCGATGGACACCCTGCCGAAAATGAGGGACATCCATCAGATCTTCCAGCGGCACCGGAACAATCGCTGAAATGAATTGTCAGCACAGCAGGGAGTTGGGGAGTGACGATGACAACGCCCCTCCTATAGGAGTAAGTAGACTCAGAGCCAACAGGTGGATGTTGGGGTGGAGGTGGGGCTCTTGAAATGCTGTATGCACAGCAGCAGCAGTAAGAGTAGCATTGTCAGCATAACTTCCATGTAAGCAGATTGATGGATCAGTTACTGTGTTGAATTTTAAAACATCTCTATTGGGAAATCAAGGGGCTCTATTGGGCACTGTTGGAAAATCGAGAAGGTGTCTCTTATTCACCTTGGTAGCTAGTTCTACATATCATAATGTAGCTTATATTTTTTTCTCACATTTCATTTAGAAATGCATACTTCATGTTGTATACAGAATGCCACCTCCATGTGATTTTACTTTGCACAGAGTCACTTTGACCATCTTCTTTCAGGCTTTGGGTGAGTAAAATGTGAAGAAAGAAGCAAAGTCAGTACACCAATAAGTAGGCATTGATGTATTTATTCTGGAGCCTAAAAGCTGAGAGGTGTTATGGGTGTTTAGGCAAGGCAAATAGCCTCCTCAGGGGTGAGCCGTTCACTTTTACTGGCATGATTTATACATTTTCAGAAACACACAGGTGGATTTTTATAATTTGCAGTGCCATTGTAGAGATCGATACCAGACATTTCTGTGGAGAAAAGACTTTTTATTCATTTATATACTTTAATTCTTTAACCCCCGATGTAGCAAAGTAGACACATTCCTGTTTTACGTAATTTTTTGAGCCCCCTGAATGGTTATTTTTACCTCTTTTGGGGAGTGGTTTGTCTTTCATATTTCTTTGCGGGGGACAAATATTCCTGCATACCCCGGCATACGCCTGATTTTGATAAGCTTCAAAAGTATTCATATTTAAATAGTTGAAGGGGTCTCTTTGACGTTTCTGTTGTTTGTACTAGATGCACCTTCTCATCCAATCACTTTGCAGTAAGTGTTGATGGAATGCTATGTGCTAGCATGTAGCTAGAAACAACTGGAGAACTGTCTGGAAAAAAACTAGCGACAAACAGGAACAAGGGAAATATAGAGAGAGCTAATGAGCAATTCATAACTCTTCAACACAACACTATGAACATCAAATCAAATATTTTTTGCACATCCTGCACTAATCCATGATGCCTCTTTTTTCTTAATTAATGTTGTTTAGTTATATGTATGTACATATATATTATGTAGTGCTGTCAAACGATTTAAATTAAAAAAATATTTAATCGCGATTAATCGCATTAATGTCATAGTTAATTCGCAATTAATCGCATATTTGTATCTATTCTAAATGTCCCTTGATTTCTTTTTGTCCCATTATTTTTTCTCATTTTAATGCTCTTATCAACATGGAAAAGTGGATCGGCTTGCTTTGTGCTTTTGTCGCCTGGCTTTGACAAGGGGGCGGAGAATTGGCATCAGCTGTGTGCTTGGCCATCAAGTGGTATTTCAGACTGGACGTGCTGCGATGATAGCTCCGTTCACAACGACAAAACACACAGATCACTTTGGTCTTGTCAATGGAACCATTTGGAAACTTTTTAAAAGTCAACTTTCCATTCAGAATCTTATTGGCATCCATTTGGGCGTTTCGCACTCGCCATCCACTCAAAACGTTAGCCTACTTCTCTTTGGCCGGCTCGCGAGCCCAAACAAGTGTGTGCAGCGTTAACGCCGTTAATAACGCATTTAATTGACAGCACTAATATTATGTTATTTGTTTCTGTATTTATTGTGTGTTTATTAATATTAATGTTTACATATGTTTATATGTATACACCAAACCAAAGCAAATTCCTAGTACTACTTACCTGGGAATAAATCTTTTCTGATTCTGATCAAATGTACAATACAGTGTGTGTGTGTGTGTGTGTGTGTGTGTGTGTGTGTGTGTGTGTGTGTGTGTGTGTGTGTGTGTGTGAGCAGATGGCTATCAGTGTTTTACCATGTGGCTCTGGGTTTTATATTAATGTTGCATGATGTCATTGTCGTTTTAAGCACGTACCTTTCCTTTAATGCTAACCGTTTTCACAAGCTGGTTATGAGCCCAACATGATGAGGATGATAAATACAAGTGCTACCTAATAAACCTGATATCCACAGCACAGATGGCTATTAATGTCACATAACCTGTGTCTCTCTCTCTCTCTCTCTCTCTCTCTCTCTCTCTCTCTCTCTCTCTCTCTTTGTGTGTTTGTTTGTGTGTGTGTTCATAGGGTGACCATGATAGAAGGAAGGTAGTGCTGATATGAACGCTCAGATTTCCCCTGAGACAATTCAGACACAAACACACACACACACACACACACACACACACACACACACACACACACACACACACACACACACACACACACACACACACACACACACAATGGGAGCCCTACAGTGTGGAGTCTTCAATGATTAATGTCCCAAGCCAAGCCACATCACAAAGCCAGCCTAGCTGAATGACAAGCCACAACAGCTTGGAGAAGCTCTATGTGTGTGTGTGTGTGTGTTTGTGTGTGCATGTGTTTAGAAAGCTATTCTATAGAAGGCATCAATAATACATATTTCCTTTGAATCAGAGCATTTGTAATTAAATGGGTTACACAATTTTTTTTCTATTAGGAGACTCAGACAGCTCTACCATCCTCATCCATTAGTTGTTGAAACATTTGATCAAACTGTTTTCTTGTCTTCTCCTAATCAACTCTAAGTAATGCGTTTTCTTCCCATGGGGAATCCATTAAGCCGAGTGTCATCAAAGCTGTTGTTTGATTTGTAGAAACGAGTTGCAGAGTATACGAACAACTCATTTCACGCTGGAAAACTGTTAAGCTATTTCAAACATGTAGTCAAGAGAAAAATACCTGATGACCATATTCATCACACAAATGAGGTGATCAGTCAGCAATATAAGCACAGTTAAACAAGCATCTGAAATATCATTTCTAACCTTTTATTTACATAAAATAATTTCAAACTGCATCTACATTAACCGTCACTATTCTGACGGTGACATTGACAGTCAGACAGAAGCCTGCGACACGTCTTTTATATACCAACATGGGACATTTCAGATTTAATTTATGTCTAAGAGTTATTATGCTCCCGGAGGTTTGTTGCCAGGTAGTCTCCTCGGCATTGCCCACGAATTCCATTCCGTACCTGTACCAGCCACCCTCCGGTTCCCAAGCCAGGTCCCTAAAGACTGAGCTCCACCCGTTTCAACTTCCTCCCGCTGTACAAAAGTGAAGCCAAACTATTCCAAATATGGGCTGCCATCTTGTAATTTTGGAGCCAGAGTCTGCCCATTATATCGTCTATATCGACAATGTTTCATTTCCGGGATTGTTCCGGTGCCACCGGAAATTCCGCCAGATGTCCCTCATTTTTGGCTGGATGTTTGTCACCTTCCTCTTCCTTTGTGTTGGCGTTCTAAACTCCGATGGATTTATGAGGACTAAAACCCCGGCCCATACACCCGCTCAACCATTCGCGAGTCAATGACTGCTGTCAATCATGACGTATTACCCCATTTTTATAGCATCAAATAACTAATTATATTAACAAATTAATATATATTATTCTGTACCAAGCTCTAAAAACACTGAATGCGGCACTTCCCTTAATGCAACTCAATAGCTTATTTTTGTTAGAAACTCTCTGCCTGCCGAATGCCCATGTCTTTGATACTTTGTAACAGTTTGTGAGTCTTTCTGGTAAAAGTCTGTAGACTTGAGATCATGGGACATCACTTTGCATCATCAGGTTATTTTATTTGTCAGACCTGACAAAGCTGCTCCAGAGCCAGAAAAAAACGACATACAAGTGTTTCCATGGGCTGAGTATTACTGCCAGTAACAAGTAACCTTGATGTGTTTCCTTTTAGGGATGCCGGAGCCGCTGGAGCCGCCGGAGCCGCCGGAAATTTCGCCAGAAGATGTCACTCTTGTTCCTCAGCCTGCAGTGTGACTAAACCTGTTGAATAGTTATTACTATAACTATTTTTACGATACACCTTTTAGACATTGGCTGTGTTCATCTGTTTCTTTCAACTGGATGAATGATTTCAGTCATCAAACGACTGGATTTTAAGTTATTAGAAGTTACCAGAGAGTGAGGGTAGCCCTAGCTAAGGTAAACGCTGCTAAGCTAGCGCCAGCTTCATGGCTACTTCCACACCTCCTGGCGAGCCTCCACTTCCCTGCAAAATGTCCTCGTTGTTTAGGAATGCAAACAAAGAAATTGCTGAACTTAGGGAAGATGTTAGTCAGCTTTCCGAGAACTTAGAGACCAAAGACGCCTTCTTAATCGCCTGCTTGGACGTGGCTCATGATCGTTCCGGATCTCAACTCTCTCAGCGACCCTCCAGGATACGGCGCCTTGAGATTCATCCACCTGCCAGCGTCCATATTCTTGCTTGATGCCGACCATCAGGTCGTCCTGAACTGGGGTGGTTCGCGGCCGAAAGAAAGCCTCAGATAGGGCTCCATCGCCTCCTGCATCGTCTCCTACCCACTGCCTCTCCAATCGCTCCAGTGCCTTGTCGGAGCTGGGTGACTGTCCTGGCTCAAGCTCAACGACCGGGGTTGCTCCCTTTCTATCGGTGGCTGGTGGAGTGCCAATGGCTACCTGTCACAACGCCCCCCTCCCCAGTAGTGGCTGCTGTGGTTCCCCACGGCTCAGCGTCCCCTCCCTGGGTGTCTGATGGTCCCCGGGCTGGCCCCTGCTATGCTGCTGGCTCACCAGCTATCATCACAGGCGAAGAACGCTGCCTTGCGTCGAAAGCTTCTGAAGGATGCGGTGATCAGACGGTCTGGTGGCCTCCTCTGCCTGGACCGGTCAAATGAGACCGTACCTCAAAGACAAACTTCGAGTAGGCAATCTTCTTTTCCCCGTCCATTAATCGTATCGTGGTACATTGTGAACATAGTGATATGTCTTATCATGAAAGTGAACACATAAAGTGAGACTTTAACCTTCTAATTGATGCTTTAAAGAGCACTGGGAAGTCTGTTTTTATTTCGGGCCCACTTCCATCTCTAGGCCTTTTTAGCAGACTCCTTAGCCTTCACACTTGGCTTCAGTCCGCCAGCAGGTTTCACAATATAGGTTTTATTGACAACTTTAATCTGTTTGGAATGTCGCTCTCTATTTGGCAGGGATAGGATTCATCCCAATACACGCGGCAGCCAAATGCACAGTGGGAATTTGCGGCACGCGCTTCAGACACAGACTTATGATTGACTGTTTACATTTCGTAAACAGGTGCACAAGCACATTTCCCAATCACACTCTCCCATAAGCACACGCCCCACGTCCATGCCCCAGTCAAGCTCTTCTTCCTCTACAAATCAACCCATATCTCTATCTCTTTTCCTCAAGAGCTCCCTCTGCAGGCCCCTCTTGTCACTTGCACCCAACTCTTCCTCGTCACCCTCCTTTTTAATCACCAACCTCATGAGCTCCCCCTATGATCACAGAGCATATTTGATGATAAACCCCACAATGGCTTTGAACTGTTCATCTGATATCGATTATTTGCCATCTGTTTGTTCCAACAGCTCCCCCTACTGCTCAAATAACTCTGCTAGCCCACAGAGTTGCTCTATCATTCCAGTTATAATCAATAATAGACAATACAAAGTCCCTCTCTCCCTTCCTAACAAAGCTAATTTATCCAATCTGCACCCAATTTTGCGAATGTCATACATGCTCTTAAAAGTAGCTCTTTTGAATGTCTGCTCTTTGTCTAACAAGTCATTTTTAATCAACAATTTTATGACCTTTAACCACCTAGATTTTATGCTTCTTACGGAGACAGATAGATAATAGCTGCAGCGCTACAGTCCTTATTGAAGCATCAGAAAGAAGTCGGCAGAAAGGGTGGTGGGGTTGTTGCTATTTTCAAAGATTCAATTCAGTGTAAACCGATTTCACTAGGAAATTCAACCTCACCAAGCGTTTTATTAGTTACCTTATACAGGCCCCCAAAATACTGTACAAACTTAATTGATGAATTTTCTGAAATGCTGCTGATTATATGTACTGATTTTAATTATTTCATCTTAACTGGTGACTTCAATATTCATTTTGACAAACTTAAGGATAACACTGCTAAAGATCTTTGTGAACCTGTTTGATATTTCCGAGCTGCTGCAGCATGTAAATGGTCCTGCTTACACGAAAGGCCATACATTGGATTTGGTGCTTAATAAGGGTCATTGCTTAATAAGCATTGCTGGTGTTAATGTTAGGGATCTAGCTCTGTCTGACCACTACTGCATTTTCTTTCATGCAGTAGTTTCTCCAGTGATTCACACACAATCTAAATTGGTAAAAAAAAAAGGTATATTACTAACAACACCAGTGTTACTTTCATGGAATTGGTATCTAATAAATTAATTACAGCAGCAGGGTCTGTAGAAGATCATCTCAAACTGTTTAATTCCAAAATACTCAGGGTGATGTCATAGCACCTGATAAGACTAAAACAAGGTCTGGTAAACAGAAAGCCCCATGCAGAAATGCCCTGACAGTAGCTAATCAGAAGAAAGAATGCAGGAGGCAGAACGAAGATGGCGAAAAATGAAAACACAGATTGACCATCAGATCTACAAAGATAAACTCGGTCAGTACAACACTATGCTACGCAGTATGAGGCAGTACCACTTTTCAGGAATTATTAATGATAGTATTAATAATACACATGTATTATTTGCCACTGTTGATAGATTAACTAATCCCCCCATGCAGTTGTGCCCTGACTTTGTCTCATCTCAACAATGTAAGGAGTTTGCCCAATTCTTCCAGACTAAAATTGAAAACATAAGATTCAATATTAGCTCCACTTTGAGTGGAAACATTGACACTTTATCACCCCATACAAAAGGAATGGTCTCAATATCAGAATGTAGTGCTATTAAGGACAAAACAGTGCTGTCTAGACATCATGCCTGCTAGTTTCTTTAAAAATGATTTTAGCTTGTTTGCAATGGATTTGTTGCTTATTGTAAATGGCTCATTACTCACAGGCAGTTTCCCTGCATCCCTGAAAACTGCAATTATCAGACCCCTTCTGAAAAAGAGAAATCTCGATGCCTCCTTACTTAACAACTACAGTCCTATCTCGAATATGCCCTTCATAAGAAAATTATTGAGAAAGTTGCTTTTAATCAAATCGAGTTCCTGCAACAACAAAAAAAGTACATCCTCAATAGCAATCAATCTGGTTTCTGTAAACATCACAGCACAGAAACTGCTCTTATAAAGATTTTAAACGACATTTGCTTGAATAATGATGCTGGTAGTTTGACAGTCCTGGTGTTATTAGATCTTACCGCAGCTTTTGGCATTGTTAATCACACAATCCTTCTGGATAGATTAGAAAACTGGGTTGTCCTCAGGTGGTTCAGGTCATACTTACAGTAGATGGCAGGGGATATGAAGTCTCGAATAAAAACAAACATATGTAGTTCCACAAATCTGTTCTTGGCTTCTGTTCAATCTTCATATGCTTCATGTCATACTCTGCAACACGAAGATCTCTTATCACAGCTACTGCAACCAATTTTCACAAATACTATCTCTATACACTCTCATGTCTTTTCTGAGAAAGTAAAAAGTGGATCAACAAAAATCTCCAACTGAATAAGATAAACTGAAATAATTATCTTTGGCAATAACAAAGAAACTGCACTTAGTACTTACCTTGACTAGAAAATACCAAAGAACCGGTAATAATTGATGAAACCTTTAGTCATACTAGTCATTTAAATAACAAGTTATCTTTTGGACTCAAAACATAACAGAAACTTTGTGTATAAACATATCGAAAATATTCATGCTTTTATTTCTTGTAGGGTAACTACTGCAATGCTTAATAATGCTAAGAAGACCATAAAACAGTTGCAACTCATCCAAAGGCTGCTTCAGAATACTCACAAACACAGAGAGAGACAGTACCCCAATTCTCAAATCCCTGCACTGGCTTCTGGTTAAATTCAGAATCGATTTCAAGGCCATACTTATTGCCTTTAAGTCTTTTAATGGTCTAGGCCCTAAATACATTGCCAACTTGTTTAATGACTATGAGCCTGGTAGGTCTCTCAGATCAGCAGGTACTGGTCAGTTGGTGGTGCCCAGAGTTCTTTCCAAGAGTGGTGAAAAGTGGTTTTAAATCAAAGTTAAAGACTGTTGTCTTATCCAGAGCTTTTAGTTAGTCCCGTTTGATGGCATTTTTAATTACTTTATTATTTGTTTTTAAACTATGTTATGCCTTTATAAAATGTGTCTATCTTTTTCATGTATCTCAATTGTATATTTTTGTTGTTGTTTCTGCCTGTAAAGTCCTTTGAATGACCTCTGTGTATGAGAAAGCAGTGTTACTATTCTGTCAGAGCTACATATACTGTTGGACATACATTATCTGACATGTTAGTTTATTTGAAAAGTTTGCAATCCCTCAGTAAATCAAACCCTCAGTCTTTTATCTAGTCCTAGCTTTCCTATGTGAGAGCAAACTCCCAGTGAGCAATTTTCTCATCAACTCTAACCAGAACATGGCATCTGTGAAAAAAGCATGACCCCAGTGAGTGTTGACAGGGGTAAAGTGACTTTTTTTCTTGACAGGCTAATGCTTAACTAGAAGGCCCAGCTTTGTTCCATGCTGCCATTGTGCTAGCAGAGATGTCATCAGTGGCAAAAACCAACTCGTGTCGAGGCACTGTTGTGGAGTGATGGTCCATTACTGGGCTGACAGTGGTGCTGCGTAGATTTTATGATGCCGTGTCTGCAGCAATATCAGCTTTGTGATTCTGACAAATGTGCAGGGTGTGTCACGACAGCCTGAACGCTCTCACGGTGATAACAGTAGAGAGTCGTATAATTAAAGAAGAGGGAGAGACAGAGAGTGGCGCTTGGCAAACCAATACCAGAGGCTAAGTTTGGCTTTTTATGAAAAAGCTTTTCCAGTCAACCTTTCCGCCTCTGATATTATACAGTGAAAACCATTTCATATTTTTAGTTTTGATGTTACACCACTTACACCATGACCTGCTTGACAGGTGACAGGTTTTGGTCAGATTTGATCATCATGTGTGTGTTTGTCTCAGTGTTTAAGAACGTTAGACAGAGAAGATTAACTGGGCGTTTAGAGTGAAAACAGCACTGCAAAACACTGCGTCGTGTTGCTTTAGGTACCGGTGAGACGATGCACTGTGCTCCAGTGTGAGTAACAGATCCATGAGTTCAGAGCCGGTCCACCCTATACGCACACCAGCAAGGTGCAAAGGGCCCGGCAAATTAGGGAGGGCCCCGTCTCCCCGTCCTATCTTTCCAAAGCGGGTGTCAAACGCTAGGTCAGTGGCCAAACAGGACACCCTAAAGCTTGTTTTACAGTTGTGCGGAGGCTCCACGCAGAGCTTTCGCCGTAGCCTACATAAGTGACCTGATGTTTATACTTGTGCGCTGGTGTGTGCGTTGAGCCGGCATGTGTGTGTGGGGGAAGTGTGTGGTAGAGGGAGAAGTGAGAGAGTGACGGCGATTAGCTTCGGAGAGTACCGACTCTAGAGTCATAGTGAGAGAAACAGTGTCTCCCCTGTGCTTTCTGACCACGGTGGGAAATCTGTAGCATGAAAAGTTAACCCTCTCCTTGATTTCATGTTGTTTATGGAGAAGGAGAACCAGGAAATGAGTCGGGGGAAATGCAATGCTACCAAGCCACATTCTAAATGTCTAGGTGACCAATCAGATTGCCTGGTCAGATCTACTTGCTGTTTAACGTAGAACTGATTTGGGAACCTTCAATACAACATGGTACTTTGTTGCAAGCCACATATACTCGACTAACGCTCCACACACAAAATATTAAGTCACGTCTGAACATTTGTAAGAATAAATATATCTAGTATAGACCATTTTAAAGTTGTCAACAGCATTCTAAATGTGCCCAAATTGATTTCATGTTGCAGTGTATGTGAATAACATTATATGACAGGTAGTTAACAAGGACACAGGCTGTTGCCTAGCAATGGAATTGCATAGAAAAGGTCTATATATGTATATTTGACAACGTTTATGTATATAATATGTAATATTTGGTATGATGATATTTCATATTGGAGAAACAAGGATACAATTCTGAAGATAGTATAGGCTTTTTTCATAGCACACAGCTGCAATTCTTCTTAAAAACATAGAACATTTGAACGTTATCAAAGCTTATACCTGAATGAATAATCTTTTAGAAAACTGTATTATGTGCTTTTATTTTTTTGTTCAGCCACAATGTTTTCACTTGATGTTAAAGACAGCTTCCTCATATGTGGGTGCAAAAATATTAGTTTGAGGTCTGGCCTTATTTGTTGTGTTATCACGAAAAATGCCAACTCCTGCCACTCCAACTAAATATGTATTCGTCATGACAAAGCTTGTGTTTTCCACAGGGCCTCAGTTGCGCGATTATATGTGTGTTTCATGTTACCACTGTCTCCTGCACTGCCCTCCCACTGTGCTCCAGCGACTGCACTTTGCATTGTGCAGCGTGAGTGACAGCGATGACACAAGTGCACTGAACTCCCATTTACAAACTCCCAGTTCTCTCAGAGCCACTCAAGTATTCTCCGCGTCACTGGGTCCTGGGAGACTCGACAATACAGCGCTTGCCCAGCCATGCTATCTTGATTGCCACAGTAACAGCTTCTCTCCCTGCGGACCAATCAGCCAGACTCTTTGTCAATAAAGCAGACTGTTTTCTCCTGCCTGGCTGAACTGACCCTTTCGCAATTGCTGCTTGACCCGTGTCACGGTGCAGACAAGAAAATACACACCAGAGGCAGAGAAGACCCGCTGTCAGCCGACACAACTACCATCCAGACAGCACAGCTGCCAGGTGAAGGGAGGAAGAGAAATGGAATAAACATTTGGCTGTGTTTTTTTAACCTTCGTTTACACGGGCCTGACTGAGTCTCATGCGTTTTCCAAGCAACCCCCTTCTTCACATTGATTAATATGAACGTAGTGGCCTGTCCCGCAGCCTTCCCTTGATTGGAGGGCACCTTAAATTATTAAATATGCTTCAATTTCTGTGCTTCTCTTCCAAACATAGGAAACTGGGTCGGACTTGTTTTGTATCTTTCGGAAATGGAGAGCAACTGGCCATGCAACAAGTCCTCTAAACCAAACGATATATACGGTTGTTTGTTCCTGTCTTCTGATACGACCCACATGAATTAGCGGCCCTAGTGGTTGCAGGAAATTCGACCCACAGGAGAGTTTTCCGTCCTCATATCTAAACCACAGAACGTAACTTAAGTTTACTTCCGGTTACGCATGTGACGAAGAACTGATTTAGCTCAGTTTCTTCTATTTGTTCCGTAAAAGTTATAAAAAAAAAACCTTGCCATTTACTTCTATTTTCAAATGGGACACAAAACCCTGGCTCCTGGGTGAATGTCCTGTGTTTGTTAGATGTGTGTTTGATGCGCTCTTATACTTTCTGCTTTGCTCCTGTCACAATTCTTATAGCCACTAGAGGGCAGCGCCACTAGAAACTTAAAGATGAGTCTTAATTTTTGTTTGAACAACTTACTCATGTGGCTGTTTTTCCGGGGCCATGTGGGGGTGAGAGACAGCGCAGGATTTGAAATTCTTTCTTTTTTCATTCTTCACATAACCACTTCCTTTTCTTTTCGTGCTGCGACCGCTGCCTTCTAGGCACCTAACCCTAACCTTAATCCTAACCAAACCTAACCCTAACCCTAACCAGTGCCTCCCAAAAAACACTGATAAACGTAACAACTGAGTGAAGCACCTTAAGGGGCCCTATCTTGCACTCAGCGCAATTGCCTTTGTACACCGACGCATGTATCATTCCTATTTTGCACCCCACGCACAACAGACGTTTCCCTCCACAGATGCACGTCGGTAAATTAGGGAATGTATTTGCGCTCCCGGGGGCGGTTCAGCGAAAAGAGGAGGCATGTTCCGGCGCAAACGTTCCCTGGTGCTATTTTGCAGTTTCAGAAAACAATTCCGCCACTGACCAAGAAAAACCTGGTCTAAAGTCAGTGGCGCGTTATTCAGATGCTATTTTAGGGATGAATGCTTGGCCATAATGTAGCGTGTGCACAACGCGCATACACTTCTCTCATCTACAGCAGTTCACATTTTTGAAAACCATACATAATTACAAAGAAAAATATTACTGAAAATGTGCTTCAGGTGTTTGGATAGGTCAGGAGGCACTTTCCAGTACAAGACAGGCATTTATTACTTTGCCGCATCCCGGACAGGTCCCGCTGGTGTGCGCCAGGCAAATCCGCCGTCATAATAACAATCCGCCATGGAACAAGCGCGCCTGTTCTTAAAAGGAATGTGAGATGACGCTCTGATTGGTTATTTTCACGTTACGCCCAAACCACACCTAGCTACTTCAGACCAACCCATTTAAGATTTGCGTCGGGCGCAAGAGTCATTTATCCCGCCGGTATAATAGCAACAGCGCCTGAGATCTGACCACAAAGCTACTTGCGTTTTGCGTTTCACACTTGCGTTTCAGATTGTTAAAATAGGGCCCTAAAAGCTTCAGTTATACCCATTTGTTCGATTCATCAAGCCTCGTCCGTTTCTAACATGAGAGAGGCGAGACACGATATTTCCAGCGTGTCCCCTCGGAACACATAGACACACTTTTGTCTTTACACATTGTCAGATGATCCTCTGCATGAACCAGTTTTAGTTTAATGCATACTTAACCTTTTTTTGAGTGAGTTTCCCACCCATATTTTTCCAGTTGGTCTGGGGATTCAATCAGATTGCTTTCCCTCTAGTCCTACTGAGAGCTGAGACTTTGTCTAAGTCGTGGACTGGGGTAAGTCTGCACTTTCATGACAGAATCTTAAGGTGCCTTCAGGATTGAATTACTGCGTTTCATCCATAATGCAGTCCTTGTGGCCTTGCCAGGCAGTGACCTCCAGAAAAACCCTGGACCAGTGTGTAGCTGAGTGTGGAGCATTTCCAGGCCTGAAGTCATGGCACTCAGCCGGCATAATGGGTTCAGAGTGAGTCCAAGCATTTTAAGGGTTTGTACAGGGAGTGTGAGATCGACAGCTGCTCAGCCTTAATGTGAACGTCTGACTTGACCAGTCCAAGTACAACTCAAAGCTCAAGTAAAGTTGTGAGTTTTGAATAGTGGCTGAAAGGATGAGCTCACAAATACAAAAAGCCAAAATTAGTTTTTTTACACATACTATCTCACAGTAAAACCACTGCTCCCTCATATGTAAAGGAAAGAGGTGAGGTTGTGGAGCCATCTTTGTCTTTTGATGCTTCACACAACTACCTCCACCAATTTGTGTGTACAACCAGATGCAACACCAAGCATGCTTCACAGGAGAGAATGTCTGAAATTGTCATTATTCCGATTTATAGGAATCATCATGTCAAGCCTTACAAAGACGCCCAAACGACAGAAAGAGTTGTCGGAGATAGATCAGGGTGGCAGTGGGATGCTGTTTGTTTCAAAGATACGTAATCCTTTACCCTGTCAGCGATTAACTTTGCAACACAGTCTCACTCCAAGCGCTTCAAAAACTGATGCTTGGTCAGGGGCATTTGCCATTGGCTACTGATGCAAAAAGTCTCCTTTAGCGTCTCAGTCAGACACAGGGGGCTTTCAACGAATTCCGATGTACCCCTTTGGCGTCATTTTTGCGTAAGATTAACTAGTCTATATCCATGACCTTTTCGGCCAGATGTCCGTTACCTTCCTCTTTCTTTGTTTTGGCGTTCTAAACTCAGGTGGATTTCTGAGGACTGTGGTTAACTGCTCCTCAGATCTCTGCAGGGTAAATCCAGACAGCTAGCTAGACTATGTGTCCAATCTGAGTTTTCTGTCGCACGACTAAAACAACTTTTGAACGTACATGTTCCACCAAACCAAGTTACTTCATGAGGCTTTTTGCAGAGGCACCGTGGCTCCGTCCGGCGCTTAGCACCCAATACAATTGTGATTGGTTTAAAGCCATGCCAATAAACCAGAGCATGTTCCTCTCCTATCCTGTGTGGACTATCGAGACCTTCCTCCGCAGCGCTGGGAAGAAAGGTCTGACAATGGGAGACCAACGTTATTACAACGTTACTACTCGCTATCATTGTGGCTATTCATACTACCCTCACCTTACTGACAGTAAAGGGTGCCTTTGCAGTGCCGAGACATGACCAAGCGCCAGTAACGAGTTGGGAGTGAGAACAGGTTTGACCTTTGTGTGTAAAATGTGGTTCTTAATGATAGGAATGAAAATTCAAAGTAAGACCCAAGGAGATATTTCCACTTAAATGATGTATACACAGGATGTGATGTCGTCTTTGGTTGCTGGGCTGTGCTCATTACTGAAAGAGAGCCATATGCATGTGCTCATCCGAATGAAATAAGCAATGGAGTCCAACATGCTGCTTGGATTCTTTGACAAGCTGTCACCAGCGGCTCACTCTGCTTTCACTCCATGGCAGTCATGATCTACTCTCCCATCTATTGTCTGCTGTACTATTTGTAGCCGCCTACCCATTTTGTAATGCGAGCTTATTGCTAATTAAAATGACAAAAGCATGGCGACGCACCGCTGATGCACCTGCATCAACACATAAAAAATACTTCAAAGCCTTCAAAGACTTTACCAATGTCATCATAACAAGAAGACGACAAAGGAGATGAATAATGCAGTCACACACATATTCACATCCGTCCACCGCTCACACACACACACACACACACACACGCAGACACACACACACACACACACACACACACACACACACACACACACACACACACACAGCAAGAGAAAGGATGTGAGTCAAATTACAGATACAAACCCAGAGGGATCAGCAACCGCCTTACAAGTCCAATGACAGTGAAAGAAAGCTACATTAATGCATCTTTCATGAGCTTGGACCCATGGCCCTGGAGTCCCTCAGCACCCCAGCAAGCTGGCTGCCTCCCTGTGGACCCCGGATCTCCCCCACTGTTAGCCCTATGCAGCACATCTGGGGACTGGGAGAGCTCTGGCTCTCAAATGCTATGCTGTGTGTGTGTGTGAAGAGTTCAGTGTCTCACACCATGACAGACTCTCTATCAGTCTTAATCAGTCCTCAGTAAGCCCCCTTCTAATCCGTCTAGTGACAGGAGAATGACTGCTTAGTTACTTCTCCAGGTTAAATGGATGACCAAGAGAGCCCTGAGAATTGTTAATTCATTTATATTTAATATGACAATTTCACATGGATGAAGGAAATACCTGAATAAGTTAACCCATTACAAAACACTAAATACTGTAGATTAACCTGTTACAAATAAATGAGAAACTGTGAACCCAGGGCTTTTGGGGCCCCTGGGGGTCTGGGGACCTCGAGCATTAGTTCGCATTGCCAGACCTTCCTCCACAGTGAAAAACATGCTCTGTTTTTTTTCCATTTCTTTAAACCAATCACAATCATCATGGGCGGCGCTAAGCTCCGGAAGGAGCAACGGCGCCTCTGCAAAATAGTCTTTGGAAGGAACTTATTTTGTTGGAACGTGTGTATTTTCATGTAACTGTGTGGAAGGGCGTAGAATGGGCCAACGAAGAACCCATTACATTTTGGAGCAGATCCGACTCACGGGGGCAGATACACAAATTATTTTCACTTTTTTTTAAACTGACGGAATAATGAATTTGTGCTGCATTCATGTGGCGTCTGACATTACCGTTACTATTTCATGGCTCAGCTGATCCTTTTTCTATGTTCTTCATTGTCACGCAAATACTAGAAACAGCTATGAATGCGCTGTCAAAAACACAACACATGGGGTGGCCTCTAGCTCACCCAGTAAGAGCGTTCACCCCATGTTGGCTGAGTCCTGCAGCGGTGCAGGTTTGAATCCGACCTGCTGCCCTTTGCTTTCCTGTCTATCCGCTGTCACTACTTATTAAAAGGAAAAAGCCCCAAAAAAAAATCTAAAAAAAAAAAAAAAACACAACACATTTGTAGTGTGCATTTTTTCCACAATACTACTTAATACACATTTACCCACAGCATCAGGAGCAATTTAGAGTTCAGTGTCTTGCCCAAGGACATTTCGACATTAACCTGCAGGGCCAGGGATCAAACCACCTTCCGATTGATGGGTGACCACTCTACCACCTCAGCCACAGCCGCCCCCAATGAACGTTTGCTGTCTGTATTTGTTCACCTCAAACAGCTTTTACAGACATGCACTATTACCAGCTGGCAACGTACAGCTCAGGCTCTGACTGGTCTCAGAACTCAGTGAACTATTTACCTCCAGTCTCACTCCTTTTCTCTTGTCTGTTCACACAGTCTGAAAACACATTGATGCTAACAGTGTTAATTAGTGTATGGGGGGAGACTGACTGACCACCGCTCAGTGTAGCCTGGGCAGCAACTTAGCAATTGTACTCATGACAAGCTACAGTCCAAGTCTCTGTTTCCCCTGACAGGGAGTCTGGCGGAGCTTTGACAGCCACTAGAAGCGCATTTATGGGCCTTTGAAAGAGTTACAAAAGTGAATTCATCTGGGAATTTGGGGACTTGGGGGCATACTGGGAGCTATAACAAAGTCAAATAATTTTGTTGCAGAAGGGATAAATCCTCAAATTTTGATTAATTTGTCAATACAGGTTTTAAAAAGGGTATAACTCATTTTGCATTGCACATTTTGCTTCATCAGTTGCTTCCCCCTGACTTTCTAAACCAGCTCCGGCCCTCTGGGGCCTTGTTGAGGCAAACTTTGCAAACACCACCGTGAGATGTAACACCAGCTCTCTCTCTCAGCTGAGCATGCTGGTGGTGTACCACCCCTTCAAACATTAATGGAGTTTTCAGGTACAACAGAAGAAGTTTGGAGTCATTTTTCTCAGGCAAATGTGGCCGCTGGAGTGTTTCTGCAGTCTGTTTAGGCCACAAACAGCCAATGGATGTGTTCCCAGATTGACAGCACTGTAACTGTTGCTGTAACAACATGCTCCGACTGTGTGTGGGAGTGAAGTGTGCTTGTAAATGTGTGTGGCGGTTCATACTCGCACTGATGATCATCACTCACTTTGAAAACTTACCAGGAACTCAGTTTTTTCACACATTTTCTGCTATCCTCTCTTCTTTTCACTCCTGTCTCTACATCAGAAAAGATAACCAGCTTCTCCTCCATCATGATCTTTCCTGCAGCTGCAGATAATCCCCCAAATGTTTGCTTTGCACCATTGTGCTTTATGGTAGTAGTCTGTAAACCAGAAAAACTGTATATTTCTGTATTTCTATAACTGACAGTAAAGAGCTGGCAGCAAAGATGCCAGCAATATACTGTAATTTTACGGTATGCATACTGTAAAATGATTTTACAGTAGTAGTCTGTAAACCAGGAATACAGTATTTCTGTATTCACAATGTTAAATGATTTCACATTCCAATACAGTAACAAAATAAATGCAGAATATGTCTGTGATTATTTGGAAATTACAATAATATTCTGTTTAGGTTGTTACTTTATTTTCTCGTAATTTACTGTAGACAGGCACAGTAGATAATACAATAACTAAATTTAACAGTTTCCTAAAATATAAGTCTTCACTCCAATCAATATTGATTGCAATGAACATTATTCTCAGGGCTATAGACAATTGCTTAAGATATGAATTATTGTGAATATTATGCAAAATAAGAAATAAAAACTTCAAAATCAAATACCTTTATTTCAAATATCAATGTCAACATGAATACTGCTACTTTCAGAAAATGGAAAAAAAGAAAATAAACCCTGTTGGACGACGCTGGCAAGAGATTTCTAGTAGCAAACAGAAACAGCCTAGTAGTGTCTGCTTTAGACTATGGCAATAAACTTCAATTCTTAAATTACTCATCAGAGACTGCCCCTAACCCTTACCAAATGTGAAGGGCATAACCTATAGTTGACTTTTTTTTTATTTAAGACAAGACAAGTTTGAACACTTATCAAATTCTTGTCATAAGTGATTTATCTTATCTACAGTAACTTAAGCTTTACCTTGAAAAACACAATGGGTCTAAGAAAAGGACCAAGGCAACAAATACACATTATTAGCAATATTTGGTAAACTACACTATTACGACTATTTAAGGAACATTAAGAACTTTTAGATTACATGCGTAAGAACATTCAGCATACAAGCATCTTTGGCACATTTGGGGTTTTTCCTCTTAAAATAGTCCTGTGAGTTAGATTAAAATTTCCTCAAAAGTCAATTTAAATTATTTACATATGTAATCTGCAATATATTCTCTGCTGTCTGTAAAAATATACTTTCATAATAACATTTTGAACATATGCAGAATTGACAACATTTGGAAAACAAACTTAAGAACATTTTGAAAATGTGCATTAAGGCCATTTTGTAACTGTTATAATACAGTAGAAAATGTTGACAATATACATCAATAATATGCATCAATAAAAACATTAGGGGATGTAACTGTAAGGTAGGCACCTGTGCCACTGTGAGCTAGACTTGCAGGTTACCTCTTAAAATAGTCCTGTAAAGTAGGCTTGTGTTTCTACATCTTAGTTCTTGTGGATCCAGGAGAGATGACCATCACTTTGGTAGCCGCTGTTCCTCTCTGCAGCATTATTCCAGTGTTGATACTGTCAAACAACAACAAACAATCATAATCATAATAATAAATAAACTATACAATCAGGAATGTACAGGATAATGATATCTTCCTGCTGCCTCCATCTGCCGATTGGCCTCTCTTACCAGTTAACAAGGGTTGTTCCTCGGATGCAGACGTTCGGATGTTACCAAAATTAAACAAAAAAACACCCAAAAGTAATATTGTTTTGGCTTTTCAAATCTAAGCCTCACTGATAAATGTCATGTTCAAATCCCTAGCAAGACAAGCTCCTGAGCATCAGTTTGATGTCAAACATTCTTGGCAATATGAATAAGATTTTAATTTCCGTTTAATTTGTAAATGCAAGACCCGATGGATGTTGATGAAGAACAATCCATGATGTGTAGCACATGTCATCTAAAATGTGCGTTTTCTTGTGGAAAATCTCCTATCCAGATGATGGTTCCTGAAGTCTCTCCAGAAGTTGATGGCAAATTATTTCTCTATTTTTTTTAAAGAAAATTGACCAAAAGCAGTAGCATCAATTTAAAAGACTAACGTATCAAACTTCTGACCGTGCTCCAAATTCCCCAGTCAACACTCAGTTTCCAAAAAATACTGTAGTGTCCTGTAATTTAAAACATCAGCATACTGTTTAGGGCCTCTGTCCTGTTGCTCCAAGTTAAGCAGCCCACAATGCATTGCTAACTACAGTACTAAACTGTTTAACATGAAAACAGTATTTTAGTGTTGGAAATTGGCTGTAAATTTACAGCAATTGCTTACAGTGTGGTAAGTTAATTATGATTTTGTTTTCTTTGGTCTCTTTTGAGTGTTTGAGCCACCTGAGCCTTTCGCTTTGGAAATAAGAAAAGAAGGCATACATCCTCCCCTACACAGATATAAACTGTACCAGCTCATGTCCAGTGATGTCTCCAGAACCAAATGTATGTAGGTCATGTGTAGAGCACCCTGGGGCCTTTGTAGCACGAAACATTGTGAAGTCAGATAAAGGTATTTCAGCACCTTTTGGCGCCCATTGAGAGATGAGTGGCAGGTTAAAGGTGGGTGCTCGAGCTTTGTCTAAGACCTCCCTTCCACCAGGGGCCTCCAGGGTATTCAGATACAGAACATAGCACAAAGCAGGTCTTTCTCAAACGGGTAAGCCTGCCTGCACGAAATGGGTTGGTGCACAGTTTAGCTCCGATGGGCCATCAAAGAGTTCTTGCACACAGAGGCTGACTTTACCTTATCAAAAAGACTATTCATGTCATTGTCAGAGAATCCAGAGGCTTGCTGTGTGGCTTGCTGGAAGTTCAGAAGTCTGACGTTCAGAGTGGCTTTCAAAAGCTTGACTTTGTCAGGTCAGTGACACTCTTTTTTTTCTTTTTTTTTTTTGGTATCCAGCATCACCTTTCCATGAACATTTTAAAGCTTTTTTTTTTAGGGTTAGGGTTTTTGAAACATCTAAAGAATAGGCCAATGCAGACCCGTCGCTAGACCTCAGTCTTAAGGGGGACACATGAAATACATGGGGGGGCACAATTATTATTGGCGTACAGTACGTATATGTATAATAATCATATACTCTTGTTATACTATTTGCATGTAATCATCACGTTAAACATAACCAACAGCAATATGACCAGGTAGCCTATATAGCCTACAACACATTACATAGAAGCAATGTTATGAATATCCATAAAACACTTGACTATACAACATATTAGATGTAACACCAGAAGCATCTCTCAAACATTGCATTTTAAAGCAGTCAACAGAAGGATATGCATTGCTATGCATGTGCCATGAGAGACACACGCACGCACGCACACACACACTCACACACACATACACACACACACACACACACACACACACACATACACAGAGACTTTGAACCTACCGGTACTTTGAGTGGAGGCAGCATGTCCTCTCTCCAGTCCCTCCTGTCATTTGAAGCTGCATGCTTATTTAAGCCCTTGTCTGTAAATCTTAAACCCCTTAATGAAGAAGGTCGCGTCCGATGATACAGATGTGAATTTCCTGCAGGCCTAACAAAATGCGGAGTCCTTTTCCACCGAGTAGCCTACGCAAGCCAGTCCCTGTTCAAATACCAGCTACAGCTACGTTTTTTTTTTTAACCAAACATTTTGACTGGATATTTCCTCAACACAACCTGTTTGGGTTTGTCCGTCACACCCCCTGATTCAACAGTTAGCTAGTTGTGGCCCAAATGCTGCCCCAGTCGCAGTTGCACTTGACCTGCAGGTCCTGCCAGGCCCAGGGTCGGGCTCCACGGAGCTACTAGCATCAGGCTCAGACTGTCGTCCAGGGGCTCCTTCTCCAACGACAACATCAGGAGGAGGCGTCGGTGTCGTATCCAGTTTGGCAGAGGAGATGTTGGTGGGCTTTTCAACCACTTACCATGAGGAAGTGAAGCGAGTAAGCCGGCGAAAACTCATCCAGCTTTCAAAAATGTGCGGTAACTGTTGAGCAGCTACACTGACGTAGGCTACGTCACGTCGTAGCCTAACTTTATTTTTAGTAAGGCCGTGATAGGCTGTTGCAGTTTAGATTCCCATCAATCAAACAAAAATCACACCATTGTTTATTTATATTTATAATGTTTTAATGATAAAGAATGTAACATTAAAGCAACACAAAATTAGCAACTATGATAATATAAAATTAAAGTAATTTTTTTAAGAGATCTGTGCCTCAAGTGGGGGGGGCACAAGCATTTTTTGGGGCGGGCCCGGCCCCCTATGGCCCGCCCATAGCGACGGGTATGGGCCAATGGAAGGCAAAAGTGTTTATTCCTGGTCCTAATGAAGCTCAGCGTAAATTATTTCAGGAAGACTTCTAAAGCTTTCTCCTCTCTCTCTTTCCTAAACTGATCAGCTGATTCGGGGACCGCAAGAAGCATGAAACCAGTTTAAGCTCTCCCTAGGCCAAGGCTAGCGTTCATAGTGTTGTTCTGGTTGTACATACAGGTAGTGACAGAAGCAGGTGTGTGTAAAATGAAAAACAGAGAGTTGAAACCCTGCGTACTGTGCCTGCCTATGTGTAGTATTTACTGATCATTTTTCCATTACAAGAGTTTCATTAAAGGTACTGTCCATTTCTCCATGTGTTGGATGATAATAAAGCTGTTACATGTTGGACTGGAAATGTCACATTTGCCACTTATAGAACGAGCAGTTTTGCTAAGAAAGAGACAAGAATATGACATTTTCTCCCCGCTCAGTGCATCTTTCTCACAACGCAGAAGATTCTGGATGGTATTGCACATAATCAGCTCATGTACTATGATACTGCTACAACTGGGAGGACATTGTTGTAGTCTCAAAGTGACGTTAACACTGATTGACTTTCAGATTCATTTATTGCCTACATACGTAGTAGAACTAAATTAGCCGACTGTATTAGTTTCTTTTTTATTTCCTTGCATTTGGTCTATTTATTTTTGTCATGTTAAAAACTGGTCGTGCTATTAACTTGAATAACATTGAATTAGCCGTACACTGTTACTTAACACTTTGTTATGCCCCCTTTTGTTCTCTGGTGCTTTACTTATTCTACCTACTGTACAGTAACATACTTTTTCCAGAGTATTCTACATGTGGACAGCTTGTCTGGTGCATTATTTCAGAAAAAAACAAACAAACAAAAATCCATTTCATTTATTTTAAAATGATGTTGTGTGAAGAATTCCCCATACATTCACCCTCTCTATTTATTGTAATATGTTAATCAGTGGTATGATCTGATAGCTATCAGCGTGTACCTTCGCTTGATCTAATGATGTAGTATTACAGTAACCATGCATTTACCATTATAAGGCTTAGGCGCAGCACTCAAGTCATTTTGGGCACCACCTGAGCCAAATTAATATTAAATCAATGTCAGTATCGATTTACTAAATGACTTTTCTTCGATCTAATGGTTGTACTTGGTCCACGGGACTTCTCTTGAAAGTCTTTTTGAGTTTTTTTTAATGTATTATCCGCTTTAACTTTTTCCACCTTTTAGAGACAGATATGTGTGGCCGGGTTAGCTCAGTGGGTAGAGCAGGCGCACATATACTGAGAGGTTTATGCCTCGACGCAGAGGTCCAGGGTTTGAATCTGACCTGTGATGATTTTGTAAAATTGAGGGAGGACCCCTAAATCACTCAACAAATACGTGTACCTAAGTATTTCAAAAACCTAGGGAGCACACTGCATGGAGTCTGAGCAGTGCCACATGGTGTAAATGAACTGCAGCCAGTTCATTCAATATTTGTAGGAGTCCATGTTTTCTGGGAAATTACGTGCTCGTCACATCAAGCAATAAGTTGATGTTCGTGGCGGCCAGCAAGCACAGTTTGTTTAGTAGAATAAATGCAAGCGCCAGAGTTTGATTTATTATGGCAGCATATAAGGAATTAGTGATTGGGGACTGCGATGTAGCTTCAATGGTAGACACAGACATACACTTTGAATTGGAAATAAATAAATACATATTTGCAATGTAGTTTTTTTTAAGGTGAACCATTCCACTGCTTCTCCTGTGGCGGATGATCCATTGGTTCCCTCTTGACTGAACGATGGATCACTTCTTTCTGAGTGTGGCCATTCTTCAAAGCAGCGCGCTGGATGTTGCAGACAAACAGAATGGTAAAAGAAGTTGATGGACTTAATTTATTACATTTCCCAGTAGGGCTTGTTTGACTTTTTTTTTCCTAATCACATTCTGTGGTACATAACATCAGTAATTAAATTCAGGCCATTAATTCCTCCAAACATATACCACCACGCTGACATCATTTCCTTTCAATTTGTGCGTTTTTGGAGTCTGAGGATACTTCATCAAAATTAGATTCAGCGTGGTACCGGCAGCGTCAGTGTGAGTGAAGACGAGTGCTGGGGAGTTCAGGGACTTCTCCCTTCAAAGTGATATGCAAATCAGCCTTCGTGGTTGGGCTGGAGTGACATTGAGGTCTGTGTGCTACACGTATATTCACTGGGCAATGACAGAAATGTGACAAGACCCTCACTATCAGTTTCATACTTTAACTTGTCATGGCTTCTGCGATAAATATGCGAGGGCCATTATTCCTGCAGTGCTCTGACCATCAGGGATCTGCAGTGTGACAGTGGCTGTCTGTCTAGCTGAGGGTAAAGTGTAGGCTACCACCTCTGCCATGTAATGCTGTGCTTCTGGATGAGCACACTCAGTAAGGTCATTACTTATCTGACTTCAACATAAGGCATGATTTTGTTCAGTGTTCTGTCCTTCTGTTCAGTAAAAAAAACAGTTTTAGCTCATGTGACACTTAAGTGCAATCTGTTTCTCCCCAGCTGTCACAGATGGACATGGCTGACACGTACTTTAAAAGACCGGTTGACATTTTGGATACTCGATTCATTGATTCATTTTTGCAGCTCTAACGCCAATACACCAACTTCCCATTGCCACTGGCTGTAACGAGCTTTGTTCTCTAAAATAGAACAGCGCAGTCCATTTTCCATATGTGGCTGGTTAGCACTTACATATGCATGAATGTTAGTTGTCTTTTCTATACATCCATAAAATGCACACTTACGAAGGCCAAACTACTGCATCAGATTGCGCCCAAAAAGTCACTCGGAACCTTACCACTGAGGCAGCCAGCAACACTTAACACCATCTGCTTTGCAGGAAATCCACCTCCTCTGAGTTGGATGCCATGCTCACTTTGCTTCCTCGGTATACACACACACAAACACACACACACAAGCACACACTGAGGCATAACACACCCACACATACACCCGCTGTCAGACAGGGAAATGGCAAACTTAGAAACCCTCTCACAGGGGGAAAGGCGGGACATCAACACACAAACATTCAATGAAGCAGAAAGGTGACAGTGACGGCACGCAAACACACACGTACACACACTTTACGTTGTGCGGTGTAGAAAAATCTCATGCAGATGTCATTAAGAACAAACCTTGTGCGTAGAGTCTAATTAGCTGTCTCAGTGTGTGTGTGTGTGTGTGTGTGTGTGTGTATGTGTGTGTCTGCATCAGGGAGCAGCAGTCTGTCAGGTTGAATAGAGCGTGTTGTAGTGATTTGTAACTCTTAAGTCACGTCAGCTGCTTCGCCACTTTCAATTTACAGCCTCTTCCTAACAAGCTAACCCCCGGGCTCCCGTGACACACACACACACACACACACACACACACACACACACACACACACACACACACACACACACGCACACAGACCCCACACCCCCAGCCATCGCCCCTTACTCATTCTAATCATTACCCTACCATACCAGCCCCAGCCCTCACACCTTCACGCTTTGTTTCTGACAGCCCTTTTCCCCAAAGTAGCGCAGTGGGGGGATTGTGGGTGGAATCTGACTCCCGTTTTGTCACCGGCGGTCGCACACTCCAAGCGGAGATGAGAAAACTGAATGCTCCGCTGCCTCCCTCCCCCCCTCCCTGTCTACCTATGTCGCTCTGCCTGCGGGGAATAGACAAACAGCAACACATTATTTCCGATTTCCGACACACATTTACTGGAAAGTTTCCTACCAATTAAAGGATAGGAGGTTTGATGGCTTGTTGTGTCGCAGATGAAATCTAGCAGATAATGAGTGGAGGCTGAGTAACACTAACGCTCTGTTTCTTCGCGGAATGCTTTTGATTCTGTTGAGCCTGAGTCTCTCTGTTCTTATCTTTTTTTCTAACTCATCAGATGCGTAAAGGGATCCGTGTCAGTGGCTCTCAGACATCAAACAGGAACGAGGGGCACTGGAGGGGGAGGAAGGCAGTTCAAAGGTCAGGATAGACTCGAGACCTCCGCCGCTTAAAAGGTCCAAAGTCTTCTACTAAGCAATCCAGTGCTACAAACACACATTTGTTTCACTTCTGGGTGCATCATTAACCAGCAGACATCCTCTCACCACTGCAACACTAGACGGATGTTACATACGTGATCAGGCTCTGGGTTTTTTCACATAACGTGCTTTTATGTACTTTGTGACACAGAGCAGCAGCGGGATACTGCTCTTACACTCTTTATTTCTATTTCTTCTTGTGTCTGCGGTGCAGTTGCTGTGTTTACGTTCTTTCATTCACCGTGATGGAAGGCATGGTCGTGGTGAGCAGGTTTGCAGTGGAGATGCTTTGATAGAGTGTGTGTAACTGAAAAGACCACTTAGGCTACGTTCTTGCGCTGCCATTGACAATGTGGAAGTAAATAAAGGCCATCTTGGTTTACACTGGCTTTTATGGGGAGTCGGGAGAGATAATAATAACTGAACCTTTACTTCAGAAACCCATTAGCGAATGTGTCAAGCCAGGCAGGTGACCTCATACAGGAAGGCCACGGTACAGCTGGATACTTTACAAAATAAACAAAATTTCAAAATAAAACACCCTGGTTGATGGTGATTTTGGCTGTCTTATCTTACACACGTTTAGGCACACAGAGAGAGAGACTGACGGATGGCGATGTTTTGTAGAGTGGAGAGGAGAAGGATCGATTAGTGACCGGCGCGGAGAAGTGTGCGTCTGGTATGAAAAGCCAGGCGCGCCATCAGGCACAAATCTACGCTTCACGGCTATTCGCGGCGCTTCAGCGTGCAGTGTTTTTCTGGTGATAGGGGGACATTGACTTCGAGCCTACAGGTGGATGCTGGGGCGGAGATGATTTTAGAAATGCTGCATGAACAGTGGCAGCTGCAGACTGACCAGAGACTTTGTTAGATGGAATGAGAAGAGAATGTCATGTAAGGCTTCATCCACAGGGATGTTTTTGTTTAAAAAGTCATGTATTCTCCAGCGTATCCAAGTCCCTAAAACAAGGACATTTGGAAACTCTGCTGACACGTTGAACATTGAAAACAGGCAGCACAGTGGCTCAGTGGTTAGCACTTCTGCCTCACAGCAAGAAGGTTCGAACCCAGGTCGTCTCAGGCCTTTCTGTGTGGAGTTTGCGTGGGTATTTACAGAAATGTTCATTAATGTGCATTGTCCTAATCAAATAAATAAACAAATAAAAAAAACTGTTGCTGTTGTCTGGACAGACAGACCTTTCGAAAAATCGATGACCATGCATCACAAAGCCTAACCTCTGACCAAGTCGTGAGAAGTGAAAACAGGTAAAGTACGGGATTGCCAGGCAGGGCGAAGCATGGTGGGTGGTTCAGCCACCATACCAGGCTGCTCTGGTAAATCTAGGTGGACCAATCATCGGCTTAGTGGCTCAAAAATGATTAGTGGATCAAAAATGATTAGGGAAAGATTCATGAAAAACATAAAGTAAGGTATGGTAGTGGAAGTTATCTCTGTTAATAGGTAATTGGGTATAGAGATTGACTCCCAGTTTAAATTCGACAAGCACTCAGAAAGTGTCTTTAAGAAGGCTTACCAGCGTCTAGGCTTATTGAGGAAACTGAGGAGCTTTAATGTTGAAAAAGATATTCTGATTGTGTATAAATCACTTATCGAATCTGTGCTTACTTTCAACATTGTATCCTGGTACAACTCTCTTTCTGTTAAATGCAAAAATAGACTTTTAAGGATTATAAATATAGCTGGTAAAATTACAGGTGAGAAACAAGTAAACCTGTCTGATCTTTACACTGTGGCAGTAAAAAGGAAAGCTTCCACTATTGCGATAGACTCTGCCCATCCTCTGCATAGCTCATTTAATTTACTTCCGTCTGGTAGACGTTATAAAGTACCTTTGGTGAAAAAGGCCAAGTATAAGAAGACTTTTATCCCAACCGCCGTTGATATTTTAAATAGGAAATAGGGGAGGGGGGCTTGTCCCTCATATTTATTGATGGAAGGATTAACTACCACTGATCCAAAGATAGCAAGTAGATCTAGTGTGATCCTGTAGGTGTATTAAATGCCTTGGATATGCAGTCAAAAGAAGATTCCAAAAGGAATTTACATTTGGGATCAGATCCCGTCTTAAAACCCATCTCTTTTCTGTGGCCTTTGACACCTAGTAAGATGTTGACTTGTTGTACTTCTTTTAATTATTTAGATTGATTGTTTTTCATTGCGTAGCTATTATTTTGTATTCATGTTATATTGTTATGCATTTTATTTATGATGTCTTATTTTTCTGTACAGCACATTGGTCAATTTTGGTTGTTTTAAAGTGCTTAACAAATAAAGTTGGATTGGATTGGATCAGAATTGATGGGTTAGTGCTCCGGTCTCTTGTTTACACAGTATTAGTCTCGCATTGACAGACCAACCTGTTGAGGAAGGTATGGCTAGTCCACATGAACTTCTGGGAAAGGAGAAAAACGTCTTCTGGTTTATTGGCATTTCTTTAAACCAATCACAATCTTGTTGGGTGGCGCTAAGTGTCGGACGGAGCCACAGTGCCTCGATGTGTATGTTTTAGTCGTGCAACAGAAAACTCAGATTGGACAGATAGTCTATCTAGCTGTCTGGATTTACCCTGCAGTGATCTGAGTAGCAGTTAACCATAGTCCTCATAAATCCACCAGAACGGCAACACAAAGAAAGAGGAAGGTGATGGACATTCGGCCGAATTAAGGGACATTTGGCGGAATTTCGTTGTCGTCGATGTAGACTAACACAGTATAGGTGTTCTGGTATTTAGCATGAGGCCTGGACTTTGAATAATGGAGTCTGTGAACTACTTTGAGTTGACGTTGAACAGAGGACTGCCCACCCTGTCCATGAAGACAGCAAGCTATTTCTGCTTCAGTGACTTACATTCACGGTATCTGTGTGAAGGAACAATGTCTCCACTGTGCCGCTGTCAGCCTCTGTCTCATTACCAGCCATATTAAATTATCTGTCACCTTTGACCATTCGACCCTGACAGGAAGTGGAGATAAATTAAAGCACTGTGCTTCCAATGAGCACAGGAAGCCCCTCCCACTACAGCTCCATAATCACTTTGATTTAATTTCCTTTAATTGATTTTCCTCTATAAATACTAAGCACCAGGTCACATGGCAGGGCCAGCAGACTATATTCATAACATCTGAAGGGTATTGGTATTCCTACTACTTTCATTTGAATCACCAACATGTAACATTTGAGATCACAATTGATAGTTATTTAAACTTTATTTAATCCTTATTTTACTGTTAACAAACAATGAAATGATTTGTAATGTTAAAGCCTAATGTATGCTATTTTATCAATAGATTAGTGTAAAATCAAATAATAACTTTAGATATTTAGATAGTTAATACTTTGTCAGTGGTTGACAATTATTTTGTAAACCATCTATAAACATTGTTTGGATGGCCATTATGAAGTTGCAACTAATACCTATAATAATAAGTTAATGATTAATAAATTGTTTATAAAAGCATTAAGTAAATATAATAATAATAGTGTTTATAGATGCTTTAACCATTAACAAGGTATTATATTTAATCAGATGCAAGTTTATAATAGCATCCAAATAATGTCTATTGACAGTTTATAAACAATGACTTAATCATTAACAAATACTTAATATATAAGCTGTTAAAATAGCAAATTATAGCATGACTAATAATTTGTACACTTTGTTAATTATCAGTAAGTTGTTAATTAACAGTAAAATAAGTATTAACTTAAGTTTAATTAACTATAAATTTACCATTTATTAGCGTTAAAGTGTTACCATGTATGTACTCTGCCATTTAGGCTACGAAGCTACAGCTATAACGTTATCTAAATGACGCCCAGCGTCGAGTGCTACGTTTAAAGGTCCCATGGCATGAAAATTTCACTTTATGAGGTTTTTTTAACACTAATATGAGTTCCCCCAGCCTGCCTATGGCCCCCAATTGGCTTGAAATGGTGATAGGTGTAAACCGAGCCCTGGGTATCCTGCTCTGCCTTTGAGAAAGTGAAAGATGAGCTGTTCTGGAATCTTGCTTGTTATGAGGTCATAACAAGCGAGGTTACCTCTCCTTTCTCTGCTTTGCCCGCCCAGAGAATTTGGCCAACCCATGAGAGACATCATGGCTTTCAAATGAGAAAAGTGGCAGTTGGTCAAGGCCACACCCCCACCCTCCACATTGCCCCCCCTCTCTCCTCCTCAATAGCTACAGACACAGAAATGGCACATACTAAGGAAAGCTCATTGTGGGACTGGCTCTAGTGGCTGTAATTCTGCACCAAGGCTGAATTTTGGGAAAGCGACTTCAGATACAGTATTAGGGGACCACTAAGGTCTATATAAAAGCATCCAAAGAGCACCATGTCATGGGACCTTTAAAGTAGCAAATTCCCTCGATACAGTTGGTTTGGAAAGTGTGTGTGTGTGTGTGTGTGTGTGTGTGTGTGTTTGTGTGTGTGGTTATGGTTACGGTAAACAGATGTTTAAAGTGAATGCTAATTGTGTTTCCTTCGATATCCTGCCTATTACAGTGTTAGGGGTGTAATGAGTCATACATACACACATACACAGTCTATGTTCACGGTCCACGGTCATACACGGTGGGTCTGATTGAAATAAACCCAGAATTTTAACCATGACCTTGCTTTGTGCTTACTACTGGAAAATAAAATAAGTAAATAAATATAATTCAGACTGTGGACTCTTGTGTTTACACTGTATTTAAAGCCATGTTGTTCATAGACTGTATATTACCATTTGTACAGTCTATGGTTTTGTTACATGTCCCCTCAGTCTTACCCTACAAATAGGCGCACGCACACACACACACACACACACACACACACACACACACACACACACACACTTGCCTTCGTACATACATATGAAAATACAAAGATATTGAACAACATTGCTTATTTGTGATAATCACATAGTGACAGTAAATATAATTACCAAGGAACCATGTTTTACTTGCTTCTCAAACATACAAGAACTTTCCTCCTGCTGCTCATCCACGCTCACTTGTCACTCCGTTGTCACTCACTTCCGTTGTTGCTTATGTATTTGTGTTGTGGCTTTTGTATTTGTGTTGTAGCTTTTGTGTTGTAGCTTTTGATAGATGGATAGATAGATACTTTATATCTATAAAGTATCTATCTATCCATCTATCAAAAGCTACAAGGGGAAATTCAAGGTCCCAGTAGCTGAAAGACATCACACACAACATACACATACATCGTTTGTGTTGTAGATTTTGCGTTTGTTTAAGCTTTTGTATTTGTGTTGTAGCTTTTGTATTTGTGTTTAAGCTTTTGTGTTTGTGTTGTGGCTTTTGTATTTGTGTTGAACCGTCTCGGCCACCGTACAAAGCCATAGGCCAAAACTGACGAAGAAGAGGAGGAAGCATAATAATGGAAGCACCTGCAGCAGGCTTTGCCACCAACACAACAGATGATAACCGCCCTGACTACAGTGGTGTGCATAACGTTTCACTCCTGGGGCCGTATTTGCAAGAAATGTTTTGTACGTTGGAGTGAAATTTTCATTTAAAAGTTTTTGTCTTCGTTGGTGTCAGCCCTCTCAAAATATGTCGTGTTTGGTCCTTTAACTTGAGGGAAGTGGGCCTGGAAAGTTCTGGAAAATACTTTTAATTTGATGTTTAAGAAGGTGTGGAAACCCTTAATATTATGCTACACTATAAGGAAGCTACAGTGAAGTTTAGTTTTTTACTTTTACTTTTAATATCAGAGAATTAATTTTGATAATTAAGTACTGTTAATATCAGATACTTTAAGACTTAGTAACACAGGTAATATTCTAAAAGGTGACTTTAACTTCTACAAAAGTCATTTTCTGGTAAGATACTTGTACTTTTACTCAAGTATTGCTTTCAAACAGGGTGAGATTTTCCGGGGGGGTATGCGTGGGATTTACCCTTTTCTGGTCTACATATAATATTTGTAATTTGTAAATGATCAATGCCATAATAACGCGGCGATGACAGTTTAAGTGATGGTTCGGAGAAATTTCACCCTAGGGTCCTTTGCACCATGACCTCGAGCCAAACAACCCCCCAGAAGCTTTTTTCACCTGGATCGAATATTGTGAGAGTTAGCGTTATCAGCTGAATAGCTTAGTGCAGGCGCTAATGGATCCAAGAGTGTATCTTGTACATTACCCCACTAATAATGCCCGAAATGATACCAAACTTCTACACTAGTACAAATAGGTTATGCACTCATAAAACAATGGATTGGAAAGTTTGTAAGTACACCAGGAGTTTATTTAAATAACACTTGCCTGCTGGCTTCTGCTCTCTGCTGCTGCTGCTACCGGCAGTAAGACGAGTGCTTGGGGACGTCTACAAATTACAACACCGAAAAGAGATACAACAAAAATATGTATTAATTTAATGATTAAATAAGATAGTGTCTCCAAACTTACCTCAATTATAACTTGTCTCCTGCTAGTTGTACTACAGCACTTTTAAAAAATAAGTTAAATTAATAAACAACTACAAAGCCAAAAATACATTCCCAAAAAAATGTCAGGAATGTACTAAACATTACAGATTAATATCTGTCTAATGTTGTCTCCTCATGCTGGTGGTAAAACATTCAAGCCGGTTATGAACAAATCTTACATTTCATATCCTTGAAATCTGGGCATATTGTCCCCTTTAGTAATAAAAAGTGCTGAGGTGTAAACAGTTAATATGTTTACATTGTACTTGCAAGGCTTTCTTGCTCATCCTGTACACTCACAGTAATGGTGTGGGAACAACAAGGACCTAACCTACTTACAGAGAGAAAAACTACTCCAAAACATCCTTGTTGACATGTTTGAAGTTGCCGTGGGCAACACAATCTGTTGCTATGTGCATTTCATTACCAAGAGCAAAACCATTTTCAAATCCTGTTAGGACTGTCAGTGGGATGCAGAGGGTTTGTTAACATGAGAGAGGGATTTCATATGAGTTCATGACTGTGTGTGTGTGTGTTTGTGTGTGTGTGTGTGTGTATTCCATTGAGACTTCTGAGATACTGACTGCTTTCCCCTCTATATGGAGGTCAGATGTCAGATCAGAAGAGCAGCTAGGAAAGTGGGCATTGGTCGTATCAGTTAGTGTCCTTAGGGTCCATTAACAAACTTGAAATTTAGCAGTATTCGTTATGAATACTAACAAGTACCCACTGTGTTGTAAAGTGCCTGAAACTGGACTGAGTATCATCATGGACAGTAAAATTAATGGACAAAGCAACGCCATAGACTTGCAACGGAGACCAGTGAAGTGAATTAGAAGCACTTTTCCGGTGATAGCCGAGCGTTACTTCGCAGCCTCCAACTGAGCTTGAAGACGTAGATGTGATGTGAGCAACCTGCCTGAAAGTCTTCTGATAGCTGTGCCAAGAGAAATCTCAATCATTCTCAATCTTACAGAGACGGAGAGCGTAGGTATACGTTAGGAGAAAACATAGTCACAGGCTAATTATTGCTAACTAAAATGCTAGTTAACATTATTAAACTTAAACCGCTAATGTAAGTCCAAACTGCCTGCGAGCTTCTCCTGTGCTACACGGTAATTTTCCTACTATGGGACAGAAAGTGGCGTGGTTATGACACAACCTATTTTTACAAAAACGCCTGCTACAGGGCCATAACGTGAGATACAAGGAAATGGAGCCTTTTAGAGATTGTTGCGTTTCTTTAGAAATAAACAATGGACAAATAAAGTCTAAACGCTTCAGATGTAAAGTAATTGGCTGTCAACGTGATGCCAAAATGAATGGCAGTCAATGGAATGCTAACGGCGGGTGATGGCTTATTGGCATCAAAAGGTACGCTTTGCAGAGGCCGGCTTACCCCCTTGAGTATCATCCAACTACAGAGCCTGCCAGCGTTGCCGATGGGAAATGTTAAACTATCGTACCGGAGGCTTAAGATTATCGTATTCTGTGGAAAATGATTGTACGTTGAGTCATAATCACGGGAACAAATACGCATAGGTTTAATTTTACAAAACACTTTGGCCTACTGAAATGACTTTTTGACACGCCTACAAATCTACCCAGATAATTTATTTTGTTTTGTTTTTTTTAAGTAAGCTGACGGTATGTGTCCATAAGTTAGTGATGTCCAAATGAAGCTTCATGAGCTATATTCCATGATTTTCTAATTCACACTAGATAGCACTCTTGGTTTAAATTTGCTCAACAGAGAACGCCATCTAGTGGGCTCAGAAAATTAAGAAAATGCTTTATGAAGATTCATAAAGGTTTTTTTCGGCAATCACTAGTGATCCCCTAACTTCTTAAGACATTTTTGTTCTATATTAACAAGTTGGTGCATATTTAATTTATAATATTCCCCTTAAAGTTGTGATTTAAGTTCCTTCCTGTTGCCCATCATTTCTTCCTGCTTTTTTCTACAGTGCTTTGCCACTTAGTGTGCAAGATGAACTATACACATCTCTTGAAAATACTAAAGTAAATAGTCAAGCCATGACATTTCCTCTCAATGATAACTAAGGTGAGAATGGAAAGACTTTCTAATCCAAACACAGCTCAGTGGGAGAGCCTCCTGAGGCCTCTGTCGAGTATTCTCCTTTTTAGGACGTAGTTCTGTTGTAAGTCTGAAGTCTGTGACCTTTAAAAAGTGAAAATGTAGTATAACTTTCTGCATGAACATCACACCATCATTCATGCAAATATTCTACAATATCCATTATTTATAAAGCTTTTATATGTCATATCATAGACATATTTGACATTTGTGTGTTTGAATGAGTAGACAGACAATAATAAACCTCTGCTCCACAAACTAAACCATGCCTTTATCAAAGAACATCTAGAAACAGGTTTCTAATGCTTATTTGTGCCCCAGAAAAAGAAAAGCACTGCAATACATTTTGAAGGTCTCCTTTTGAGCTTTTATACACATTGATGAATTCTCTACATTTCCATTAGAAACATATCTGTCTCTCTCAGGCGTCCTTAAAACCCCTTCCACCTCTCAATCAATCCAGACCCAGTCCATACCTCATGTTATCAATACAAAATGTTTTAATTGATCAATACATTGTAAATGGCGTTGAATATACAGTAGGGTTTTACATAGTTGATCCTTGATCCGTACGGAAGTACAGAAGAACTGCAAAGAATTACAATAAAACGAGTGACGGAATCCATTTACAGTATAGTAACTTTTGCAATATTAGTTCACATGACTAAGGCTCAGAATGTCCCATTGACATTGACATCTGATATTATTGGAACAATAACACTCTCCTGTATCCATTCACCCTTTACATACAACAGTATGATATTTTACATGAGGTGAGAAAGAAAGATAACTCAAATACCATGTATGTACAGCCCAATGTACCGATGGGAAGAACCTTGTGTTGAGTTGTGAGACTTGTTGGTCTGTGATGGCTCAGGTTACAGTATATTTGGATATTGCTGAGGAGTGTGCGGACCAGCGAACCTTTGCAGCCCACATTCTGAGCAAATCTTACAACTTTGAAATCACTGATCCAATTCCCAAAATGGAGCCCAATTACTTTCCTGCTACTTGCAGCCTTTTACGAACCGTAAAGGGTTTAAGGTTGAAATAAGATCACGAATTACGACAAAGTGTGAATTTCAATCAATAGGGTTTCAGGTTGAGATGAGATCACTAATTACAACAAAGGGTGAATTTCAACTGGTTGGCATGAGATCACTAATCAAAATCTAATTTCAAAAAGTGTGAATTTCAACCAAAAGGGTTTTTGCGAAGTTTTTCCAAAGAAAGAAACTTAAAGTGACGACTAAATTTTAAAATAAAAGTACTTTAGTGGACCAATAATGGATATGATGACAAAAAAAATGGTTTAATGTTTATAAATGTTTTTAACTGCTCTTTAATGTTTCATTTCTTATACTGCACCGTAACTCTTATTCCTGTATTTTATCTGTTTTTAATTTATTTTTTATTGTTTTTATGTAAAGCACTTTCAATTGCCTTGTTGCTGAAATGTGCTATACAAATAAAGCTGCCTTGCCTTGCCTTGCCTTACTTTCCTACTTCTGCCTTCACCTTCCTTTTGCTCTCTCTGAAGCTTTCTGCTGCATGTTTCCCCTCCGTCCCCAGCCCCCACCTGGCCAGGACCTTCATTATTCTGGGGGCCTATGTGGGTGAAGCCCCTGTGGATGGTCTTCAAGTGGCACGATTGGTCTGGGCCTCTGCGGCTGAACTGCTGCCCTCCACCTGCACAGAGAGGATTTCTTCCTGGACTGTGGTGTGGGCACACTCTCTCCTGTGGCTCTGGAAGTTGCCCTGTAGCTACTGATCCAGAATGCTCCTCCCTGCGACGTCCCGGGGTGCCCTTCTCTGCAAGGGCTAGCAGCCCACTGACTTTTGGCTGCCATGCTTCAGGGACCCTCTTCTGCTGCCTTTCGCCTCCTTCTCACCCAGATTTTCTACCGGGCACATCTGTGCTGCGTTCCGTGGGTCAAGACACAAGATCAGGACATGATCCCCGGTCTCCTGGGTGAGAAGTTCTGTGTTGTTTGACCCATCCACCCCCCCCAACGAACGTCCATAAGTGGATTTTCGGTCTTTCATACTACTCTCTACCGTTGTCTCTCTTAATACTATGTAATCTAACAGGGTGATTTTTGTGTTATATCTCATCGTCCATGGTGTTGTAGAGGAGACATATACAATATCAATCAATCAATCAAACTTTATTTATAGAGCACTTTAAAACAACCAAAGTTGACCATGTTGGGGGGTGTCTTTTGCTAAATTGACTGGATGTTCTCGCTGTTTCACTTCTTGCCCGGCCGTATGAACGCCCTGCGGCTCGCGTGAAGATAGACCTGGCGCGAATCTTTAGCGGAGCGGAGAGCCACTGGGACGTGCTTCTGGGACGCGCCGTGACGCGGGTGGTGGAAGACCAAGCATTGACTTGAATAGCAGCGATTGCTCGCAGGAGTCGCTGAGCCTCCGGATTGTTGCAAAAAAAACACTCAAGAACTCATGGATTACCACTTAAAGTGTGAAACAGCTGATCAGGAGCAACCAAAGTCTGCAGGAAGAAAATCAATCAGGAAGTATTGACAACTTTAAATGAATGTGTGAAAGCTTGAATTCATCCCAGTCATTGCCTTTAACAAGTTGTAATGACGGCTGTTTTCTCGCATGATGTAGCCGCAGCAACGCTTCAAAGCAGGTCTGATATTTAGATTATCACCTGAGTTCAACAACAGCAGGTAGTCAGCACTGAGCCTGTTTACTGCAGACATTAATGCTTCATAAAGCACAGGGAGAGACAAATGATTCCAATATAACAGCTGTTGTGCTGCACAATTCATCTTTTGTGATGAGTTCAGAAGTAGTTTCACCAGTCTTCTCAAGATGAATCCTATTAAAACCAGGATTTCAATCTCATTTTCGTGATAACCATTTGGCTGTGTTTGCATTAACAAGGAGATCTCTTGCAACAAACCACTTGCATTTAATGTGTCAGCAAACGACAGGCTATTGTTTCACCACATGACTCGATTCCCACAGGGAGGGGAGCTAACATGGTGAAAGCACAGAAAAGCCTCAAAATCCTACCAGTGATGAGGAAGACCATATCAAATCAAACATATTGTGCTGACAAACAGCTTCACATTGTGTAAATCAAAAACAAACTTTGTGCAATGTCTCTGATATGCGTGATTGAATAACACCATACATTTAGTACAGGAACCATTAACCATTCACACAGATTCACACACTGGGCAAGGCTGCCATAGAAGGTGCCACCTGCGCATGAGATAAACATTCACACACATTCACACACCGATGGCACAACATCGGGAGCAATTTGGGGTTCAGTTGATTGCCCAAGGACACTTCAACATGAAGACTGCAGGGCCAATGATCGAACCACAGACCTTCTGATTGGTAGACAACCACTCGACCACTTGAGCCACAGTTGCATTTCCTGGAATATATTCAACAGCAATATATATATATATATATATATATATATATATATATATATATATATATATATATATATATATATATTTTTTTTTTTTTTACATAGCTAATGCATCACATTGAAACGTACATCCGCAATCGTGCTTGTTTAAAGGTCCCATGTCATGAAAATTTCACTTTGAGGTTTTTTTAACATTAATATGCGTTCCCCCAGGCTGCCTATGGTCCCCCAGTGGCTAGAAATGGCGATAGGTGTAAACCGAGCCCTGGGTATCCTGCTCTGCCTTTGAGAAAATGAAAGATCAGATGGGCCAATCTGGAATCTTCTCCTTATGAGGTCATAAGGAGCAAGGTTACCTCCCCTTTCTCTGCTTTTCCCGCCCAGAGAATTTGGCCCACCCATGAGAGAGAGACATCATGGCTTTCAAACGAGCAAAGTGGCAGATGGTCAAGGCCACACCCCACCCTCCACCTTGCCCCCGCCTTGAATTTCGGGAAAGAGACTTCAGATACAGTATTAGGGGGCCACTAAGGTCTATATAAAAGCATCCAAAGACCACCATGTCATGGGACCTTTAAGATACTTCATTTTAGAGTTTTAATCCTGGCTCAAGATGTCCCTCACCTTCCGCTCTCTGTGTGTTGCCGTCCTCAAACTCTGTTTGCTTCTGGAAACAACTAAAAACTTTGAGCTAGCAATGTAAAGGCCGAAAATATCATGTCTTGAAGGAAATTTGGATCGCGCAACAAGGCAGGCCCGCTTTGTTGTATGTGGCGTTTTCTTTTGCGGGGTGCAAATGTTCCACTAAACCAAGTTCCTCACCAAGGATTTTACTGTATTAGCTCAGCCAATCAGCTCGTAGCCAAGCCATCCATCCATGTGATAATGTGCTGATGCAGAGGTCAATCCCCTGTCAGTCTATCAATCTTCATACCAATTGTAATTTGACTTGATCAAAAATATTTCTGGTGAAAAAAAACCTCTGCTGAAACTTTCTGTATCCAAATAAATTTTTGATCATGTTTGATGGCAGGGTTTTCAAAACAAAGTTTGAGAAGTATAATGAAATAAGCCATCTACGGTATCTGTGAATTTGCAATAAGAAAGAATAGGAAAAAGCTTTAGGGTTCATTATGCTGCTAATGGTCTGGATCCCTTACCACAAGCCTAATACAATATATCATTGGATCAAGGTTTCATTAGAATTTCTGTTTTATTTATCCATGCAGGCAGAAAGCAGAACGTACTCTTTGAAAAATCTTGGCGGTGCCAGAGGATATTTTCCGATGCAAACCCACTCAAAAAGATAATGAAAGCTGCCTTGACAGTGGAGCCAATCCCAACTGTAATGGAAATTCTCCCTTCAGCACTCCTGCTAATGCCTTTTTTTTTTTTTTACAGTAGATAATTCAAGGAACCGCTCTTGGATTGCCACAACAAGGTGCAAAATCAAAGCAAAAGAGTCAGCTAAGATCGACTGAACGCTGGAACATTCACATTTACCAGGAGGAGCTTGGGATTTACCAGGCTAGATCATTTAACTAATTGGCTAATCAGTGCCAAGGCACCCCTCCCCCTCTGCTTTCCAATTACTGCGTTGAAGTAGCTCATCAAATAATACAGCAAAATCCTCAAAATGAATTAGTAAAATGACAAAGCTATTATGTGTGTGGTTGCTGGTGGTGGGTACATATAAGACATTTTACATGCTGGTAATTGGCAAATAATGGCAGGAGAGGGAAGAGCGAAATGATAAGAGTTGTCCCCTCCCTCGATGGACCAGCAACTCATTATTCTTGCTCATTGAGGTGGAGAAACACCCCTTTCTTGGGAATACTTGCCCCACACACACACACACACACACACACACACACACACACACACACACACACACACACACACACAGACGGATCATGCAGTGGTCCTGTGAGACTTTCCAAGTTGATTGTTGTGCGAGAGGTAGTTTTAAGCGGAAATAAGGCAGCTAACGCCATAATGAAATAGCTCTCCAGGGGAATATGCAGCGTGCCAGACAAACCGCCTCGATGGTACACTCATCGCCGAGGTCTAACCAAGGCCTCTGCTGAAAGCCGGCAGGGGGGGTGCTGTGGATTGGTTGAAAAGTCCACTGAGGTTTATTCTGTCAAAACGTGGCTATTTGAACCTGTAGACAAGGCTGAGAAATCCACTCAACCGTTATTTAAACTCAAGAAATCACTGAAGGGATGGCCCTCATTTACAGCGACATCGAGACAAATTACAAAGACAACAACAAATTAACATCACAGAAAAAACAGAAACACACCAAAACTTTCTGAATTGTAAAATTGATTAGATGAATAAATTAGGATCTTAAGGATACAAAAGAAGGTACAACTATGGAAAGCAACTACAAGTAGAAGTGTGCAGGTTTAAAACCAGATTTCTAAATAGCCCAAAAGGCACAAGTGAGTTAATTTTTGCTGTAATTGCTGTAATTTGTTCCAGGAGTCAGATGCGCTAGAGTTAAAAGCAGTGTTTCCAAGTTCAGAGCTAGCTCATGGAACATGAAGTACAGTAAGTAAGTAAGTAAAATGTATTTATACAGCACTTTTCATAGACAGGGTCACAAAGTGCTTTACAATGTGCATAGACAATAAAACATAGTAGAAATAGTCTAAGAATAAAATAAAGTAAAAATAAAAGATAAAATTAGGACAGAGGTTACCCAAAAGCTAGAATGAACAAGTGAGTCTTCACTTGTCCCTTAAAACAGTCCACATTCTCAGCAAACCTAATGCTGGTTGGCAAAGCATTCCAGAGTCTGGGTGCCATAGCGGCAAAGGCTCTATCCCCACGTCTTCAGACGAGTGCATGGCGTGGATAGCAAATTTTGGTTGATAGACCTGAGAGACCGGGAGGGGGTGTGTAGGTGAATTATGTTGGCAAGATAAGCAGGGGCCTGACCATGTAGAGTCCTATAGGTTATGGTGAGAATTTTGTATTGGATCCTGATAATGAGAGAGTCTGATAATGTTTCTCTGGGTAACAGAGACGTTCTGGAAGGTAGTGTGGAAGTGTTCCATCAAGAGCCTTATAGATAAAGAGATACCAGTGAGCATCACATCTCTCTTGGAGAGAAGACCACCAAAAACATTCTGATCATGACTGAATGGGAAACACTTGATTATTAACTAAGTATCATCTGTTGGTGGTCTGGTTTCCTGTCAATACAAATATGGTTAAACTATGATGTCTTAAATGAAGAAAAATTCTGGTTCATCACAATTTAGGTCTCATTTTGTAGTGTTGGCCCCTTATGATAACACTCAACCAAGTTAATTGCAGAGATGTAGGAAAAGTGGTTGTAAACAAACTGACAGTTTATCCAGATTATATAAAGCACTTTATATGCTGGCACGTCTGAAAGTGAGATTCTCACAGTTGTAAAAAAGGAACCGATCCTCTTAAGACTATGGTTAGTCTGAGGCAAGTCTCGCTTTGCCACACCCTCCTCCAAAGCACCCGGAAGGAAGGTCTGGCTACTCCACATAGCATTCGGGGATGGGAGGAAAACGTGATCTGGTTTAATGGCATTTCTTTAAACCAATCAGAATCGTCGTGGGCGGCGCTAAGCTCTGCACAGAGCCGCTGCAAAATAGTTGTGCGAGAGAAAACTCCGACTGGACAGATAGTCTAGCTAGCTGTCGCAATTTACCCTGCAGAGATCTGAGGAGCAGTCAAGAATAGTCCCCATTAATCCACCAAATTTAAAATTCCAACACAAAGAAAGTGGAAGGAAATGGAAAAATACATGCATCCGGCAGAATTTGAAGTGTAACGTCAAGGATACAGACTAGTCTGAGGCTAATAAGTATACAATGTATACTAGCACAATATAAAATTAAAGAAAAGGAAGAGGAAGATACTTTTTCATTCTTGTCTTTGCCTTGCAGTGGTGCAGCTAAAATGCAAAGTTTGTGCTGAGGGTGGCACAAGAGGAGGGTCATGGGTAATTAAAAACTAAAGCGTTCATCACCTTGGGTGCATGAATGTGCTCAGAAAATCACATGGCAATCTGCATGTAAGATTATGATAAAACTTGTGTGCAAAGCTGACATTTTGTCCTGACAGTGGTACTTGAGGAAGGCTCATGGAGTGTCCAAAATGGAAAGGGTCCATCCTCTGGAGAGCAGGAATATGTTCAGTAAACTTTATCGTGATTACAGTAGCTCAACAAAGTTCAGTCTTTCTTTAACACTAGGGAAGAATTTGTCCTGATGAAAGGAAATGGCAAGGGGGTCATCAAAAACATCATCATTGGGCGCCTGGGTAGATCACCTGGTAGAGCGCACGCTGTACAAAGGCTCAGTCCTCGACGCAGCGGCCGTTGGTTTGGTTCTGACCTGCCGCCCTTTGCTGCATGTCATTCCCCCTCTCTCCCCTCTTTCATGTCTAAATTGTCCTGTCAAGAAAAGGCCTAAAAATGCCATAAAGAAATTATCTCTAAAAAAAAACAACCATCCCCATTGAATGTCATGGAACTTTGGCCAGCAGTGTTTGAGATATCTTGCTCTGGAACATTGTGTTGGACAGACCAACTGAATTGCATCACCATCCCCATCCATAGACCCTGTTTTTGGCCAAAAATACAAAATAACAAAACACGGGAGACACTTCAAACATCACATATTTTGGACCAAACAGTGAGACAGCAAAGGCAGCTTTTTGAGGATTTGACTTGTTGGACCAGCCTGCTTGTCTACACTGTGGAGTCCTACCCCTCATGTCCATGTTCTGTGTCTTAATCCAGTCGCACCATCACATCTCTGACGCGGCTCAAATGTCAACCTGAAGGGTTTCAGAAGAAGCAGAGTGTCTTCAAGCTGTCGTGTTCTTCAGCGGACACATTTACAATGTTTACGTTGTTTTGCCAACATAGTGAATTCTCATCTCCAACTTATTTATGATTGGCACTTTGGTTGGCTTTGTGGCTGTACTGTACTTGCATTACGGTACTACAGCACACTGTGCTATTTTTGTAGTATTTGTATCTGAAGTGACATATATAAACATGATGAATTTGTTGTTTGAATGTAAAGCCACAGTCAATACATAATGAAGCTGTTATACATACATATTTACACATATGAATATCTTCCCAACTGTATATAAATATAAGCATTTAAATGCATTCACAAGTGAATTTCAGGCTTCAGAGTCGTGACCCCTGTTGTTGCTAAGATTGACCCAGCGCATAAAGATGAGTAAGACCCTAGACTCACGTCCAAAAGACTAACACATTTCAGTAACTTGTACTTTACTTTGGTATTTTCCTTTTATGTTACTTTACACTTCCATTCCACTGAGCCAAATACATTTTACTGCACTATATTTATCTGATAGCTATAGTTACTGTTGTTACTTCACACATTAGGTTTTACTTACAAAACATATAACATATATAATATAAATATAAACATATATAAGAGCTTTCAAAATATGAGGCATTAATATATGTTCGACTGCCCAACAGTATGTACAATTAGAGCTGTCAGTCCATTGACAGAAAATAAAAACAATTTTTAAACAATTTTTCCAAACAATGACTTTGGTCATGATTCCATTTTTGAATTATTTTATTAATAACTAATACATGTTTTATTTATTTTTTGTGTTGTCCCGCGTCCCCCAGAGACCGCGGATCGTGTCCCGGCATGTGACGTGTCCTTTCCCCGTTCTTCTTTTCCTAAATACAACCTCCGTACAGATGCTTCCCATTACGTGCTGACCACCCCCCAAAAAAACGACATAAACAATCAATATCAATATCAATAGATAAAAAATAACGTGACCATTTCACAAACTGCCGTGAGACCGTGTTGAAATTTTACGGTGTTTTCATTCATTTTCTCACAGAATCGCACAACATTCAAGCTAACATTTGGGAACAAAGATTTGCTAGCCAAAATGGATACACCTTCTACCTACAAATGAGTAATACTGCACACGTTGTAATAGTGCTTATGTGCCAGCTGATAGCAAGATATCAAGCTATAATAAGACAACGCTATCACAACATCGCTATGATGATGCATCTAAAATAGCCATTATATATATGTTGTAAATTAAATTTCAAAAAAGTCTTTTGTATCGTTCATCCACTTATATCTGTTTTTGTTGACATCCGCCATGTGAAAGCGAAGCTGACCTAAAAGTTCTTCTTGTTCGTTTGATGGCGGGTTGCAACCATTAAATTACCTAAAACATAATGGCAATTAATTATTTACTGGGCAAATAACGTTTCCATCAGCGTTCATCACATAAGCAGGTTACCAATTCAGAGAAAAATCCCATGAGATCGAAAGTAAAAACTTTGTGTCGATATTGACGGACAGTGTCAAATAAAATCCCTTGAGATTGTCTGGAAAAGTGATTTCTAAAAGTGTCCCTGAGAAGGCCCAAAGTGGCACAAATAAAAACTGGGCACTCAAGACTTGTGCAAGTTAACAGCTTTAATTGCACAAGGGACCAAAGAAAATGTCTACCTGTTTGTTGCTCTATGGAGCCTATATCTCCACCCAGAGGGAAGAGGAATGAATTCCTCCCAGACTGGGCAGTTAGAGCTTGACAAAATTGGCTGCGCCTTCTGCAGAATTTGTCTGTCAAAGATCTTTGTTAGAGGGATCTGCTGTATGCCTATTATACTTGCTGGCCTCTGTAACAATTTTGGATAGACGACTTTTGTTTTGTACTGTAAGGTTCCCATAGAATGAAATCAAACAAAATGTAAAAGAAATAAAACCATCAGAGTCCAGTCCACATTCAAATTGTTTAGCCTGCGCAAACCCAGAGAACGTAACGTAACGGTCGCAGTTTTAAACAGGTCATTAACTGGTGAAACGAACAAAGTTTGGTGAGGTTGAGTCACAAATACTACTTAGTTAAGTTTAGGAAAAGATCGTGGTTTGAGTTCAAATCAGTACATTTGTTGGTTACTTCACATCTGTGCGTAAAGCAGAATGTGATGTATTTCTGATTGCTACGTAAAGTTAAAATGTCACCCCGTTTACTTGTAATTTTAAACGGGACACAAACACCAGTGTGAAAGCCCTGTGTTTGTTTGAGTCCTGCGTCTATGAGGCCCTTGCAGCTGTGTGCCTTCCACCTCTCACTCGGCTTTGAATTACTAGAGTATTAATGATGCACATGTTTCATTTTGTGGCATGTCTCCCATGTTGTTTTTGCTCCACCGAGTTTAATGTTGAAATAAAATGATGTTTTTTTTTTTGTTTTTTTTGTTTTTTGATGATGCCATCTAAAGTCAGATCTTGAACCCCCAACCTCCTCGTGCCCTGAGGCTCCCCGCCCCCCCTCTCTTCCTCTTATCTCTGTTGGTCTGTCTCTATCTTTCTGCCAGTCTCTGATCTGCTCTCTATTATCTCCACAACACAGGCTGAAGAATAATTGCATGATGACAGCGTAGGGAAGGTTATTTCAAAAATCGAATCTGCCACAGGTTAAAGATTACCTCCTTAAAACTGTCAGCAGTAATAATGATCTGCCAAGAAGCATCAGGGTTACTTTACCTCCAAAAACCAATCAAAATATACACTTAAATGAACAATCTGGCTGTAGTACTGCTGTTATCATCATCATCACACTCTTATATTATCACCCATTACTTTGAAGTTGTGATGAGCTCTCAACTGCTCTCCTCGTCTAAATGCCTTTTCCCTGCCAACAAGTCAGACAAGTAATCACATTTTTATAACTATATTCCCCACATATGATGTCTAAATTGATTAATGTTACATCAGTCAAATTCCGAAAATAAACTCACAATCACAAATTACGAATCCCACTATGGCCACACCTAGAACCTCCCTACGAAGCAGCTCGATTGGTTGAGGTTACGGTTAGGGGATTGGTCAGGGGATAGGACCTGTACTTCTAAGCATGGACGCCTGGCCAATAGTAGTGTGTGAATGCAATTGAAGGTTTCCTCCTCGCCACTTCCGTCTGCTAGCAAACAACAGAAACATGTCTAAAAGCTGCTGTGTCGTGGGATGCACTACCAACAATGTAAAGAACCCAGAACTTGAGTTTTTATAAGCTGCCGACCAGAAAAAAAGAGCTTTAAGGAAGATAAAAGCGGAAACAGATGTGAGGAATCAGCAGAGAGAATGGAGAGACAATAAGCTAACGTTATGTCCGACGTTACGCGTGTTAGCTTAACTAAGAAATATAGTAAGGGGCGCCTGGGTAGCTCACCTGGTAGAGCGTTCGCCTATGGATCAGTCCTCGATGCAACTGATATTTGGCTATTTGACTTGGTAACAAAATGCTTGCTGCAAACGTAACGTCGGACATAACGTTAGGTTAGTGTCTTCCCATTCTTTCTGGTGATTATTCACGTCTGTTTCCACTTTTGTCTTCATAAAAGCTCAGTTTCTTCGGGCCGGCAGATGGGTTATACACATTGTCGGTAGTGCATCACGCCACACAGCTGCTTTTAGGCATTATTCTGTTGGCTGCTAGCATACAAAATGACGAGGAGGAAACCTTCACGCAATATAGCCAATGGAGAGCGGAGAGTTGTTTTCCCCTCCGATAGGGGCGGGACTTAAATGCGCTCTGTCTCTATAGACTGTAAGAAATAAGTGACATAGCATCAGTGACGTCACCCACTGGTTTGGTAGATTTGTGGTAATCCACGTCTTATACTGTCTGGTCTCAAGTGTCTTTCCCCACCTGCAGACCATCGCTCTTGCCCCTGATGCAGACAGTTCCATACACACTGGACTTGCCTGTGACAGTCCTTGTTCCCCCCCACTCCACAACAGACAACCGCACTCTTCAGCTTCTACTTGCGTTGTCCTGGGCCATTACTTCACCCTTGCTTTTAATAATTTTTTATTAAAAATCATTCATGCAAAATTCTTTCGACATTAATGAAGACTGCAGACATCATCGGACCATGCCGATGATGTCTGCATTCATCATTCTTTCTAAACTTCACTCAGATCGGCGTTGAAAATGTTGTGAGTGAAAATGTGTTCGCCAGAACAGTGTAGTTGAATCGCCCTGCTGTAAGCTTTGTACAGTCACATGTATCTCTTGTGCATATCCAGTGTCCAGAGGCATGAAGGGGGAAGGGGCCACCAAAAATGTACTTTGGCCAACAGAATAAGGGGCTTGGTGGCCCGTGCAGCCAGTGCGTAAAAAACATTAGTGTCTATTCCTGTTACTGCAATTACTGCAGTTCTTTTGTATATTTACTTTTGCTATTTGCTATGAAGCAAAATGATTTCTACTCCGATTACTCGATTAATCAATAGAATAATTGGTAGAATACTCGATTACTAAAATAATCGATAGCTGCAGCCCTAGCCTACTCTATTCATTTTGTTAAGTGAAAAAGTTACTGGAGAGGGAATGGTCAGTTAGCACGCTTGTTCGCTTATTAGCATAGCTCGCCCACTAATCACAGAATCACCATTGCAACTTCTTCTTCCAACAAAAGTGTAGTATATGCTGTGGATCAGGAGTAGCGTGGAGCTTCATTAGCTACACTTAGCTGCTGCTGCAACACTGCCGGACAGTTTTACAGACCTCTCTTTCACAATGGCAGTTTAAGAGATAATGCCGCTGAGACCGTGTTAGTTCCAGTGCGAGCTTTGTGCTGGCACGAAATTAAATACCTTCCATTGAGATGCACACGCACATTTATTCAGATCTTTGATGTTACTGCTTTGCACGGCAGTAAATCTGGGTGTGTTGAATCAAACTGAAATGAGCTGAACGCTGGCGAGCGTTGACCATTTAATAAAAAGAGGAAATTAAAAGAAAAAGCCAGGGGTTCAGAGCACGAGGGAGATTAGAGAGTGACTACAATATTGCTGACAGCGCTGATATTATTACTGATATGCAGAATTACTACGAGTTATCTGCAAGTGTCCATAATTAATATAATAAGAATCTCAATAGAAACTGCTTTGGTAACACACGCATTTGTCAAGTCATTGTAATAAAAACCGATTTGATTGTGTCTGTGTGTGTGTGTGTGTGTGTGTGTGTGTGTGTGTGGAATGTGTGCTTGCCAGGGGCCCATAAAGAGCTCGTGTCAAGTATGGATTTAGCTCCGGTGATCCACACAGGACAGACATTGGCTGGGTCGAGAGATCATGCAGAGACTCAACAGTTCTGTGCTCGGGGAGTCGTCAGGGGGAGTATAGGTGCTCCGTGTCATCCACACTCCACTACACCACTGAGAGGGAGGGGGTGAAGAATGGGGAGGGGAGCGTTGCCATTCACTCTGAACACTGTAGCCAACTGGGGGAAAAAAGGATAAAGGACCCTCACCCGTCCACCGTGCCAACAGCCCTAATTCACCCAGCCAGCCAAGTGAGGAGAGAAGGAGTTGAGGGGGAAAGGGTGGAGGATGAGTTAGAGCAGTGGTTCCCAAACGTGTTCACATCCAACCCGTTCTCACTCCCGACCCATAAAATACTTACCCTTGGTCAGTGTCTCTCAGCGTCAGATACCGACGAAAAAAATCCCCCTTTAGGGTCTTTATGGAACCGCGGCGCTGTAAGATGACGTGGTATTAAGAGAGACAACAGTAGAGAGTAGTATGAAAGACCGAAAATCCTCATAAGGAGGTTGGTTGGGGGGGTGGATGGGTCAAACAACACAGGACTTTCCCCCAGGAGACCAGGGTCCGTGTTCCGTTCTTCTCCCGCATGTCCCTGAAATGTACCTTTATAACCCCATCCACGATCGTTTCCTAAACCTAACTGTCCTGTTCTTGTGCCACATGTTAGTTAAAGGTACGTCCCGACCCAGAGCGTCAAATAGTGAGGTCAAGAGTCCCGACCAAGCGCGTCTAAATATGACTTTTTGCGTCAGTAGCAAACGCCAAACGCACCTGACCAAGCGTCGCTTTTCGACGCCATTGGAGTGAGAATGTGTTGCCACATCAAGGCTCGTAGACAATTAGCAATTCTTTTGCACGTTCAGCTGACCTGCTGTCCACTGACTAAAAGATCAGCTTTTGATTGGAATTCATGAATTCATTTAATAGATTTTTCAAGTCTAACAATTGAACACTGTCTCTGTTTAGACTTATAAATAGAGCTATGAAAAACTAGCTATGTGTACCAAGCATGTGTTTGTACAGTAGGTTTTTTTATTACACTGACTTTGTCAAAGTGTTCTGTTGTTTCGTTAACACTACTTAGCAAGGACTAATTAGCTACAAGTCAGCTATCAGCCCCGGTGATGGATGCTACAATCTATCCTGCTGGCAGTGTTTCTCATGTGTTTGGTAGAGGAGCAGCATGATTAACAGTTTATAAAACACAGTTTATATTGTCCTGATATAGATTTCAGGCATATTAGTTTTTTGTAGAAATGTCTGAGTAGAATATTTTGTTATTTTTTTCACAGCCTGGTTTAAAGAGTGTGTACATGTATTTTACTGTTGACCTACTGAAGACATACGATTATACATGGTTACAACTGTATACTGGATAAACAAACAACCATTAACTGTACACAACAATAACAAAAATATTGTATCGTCTTAGAACTACATTACATATTACAACCATGTCCAAAATGGAGCACTTCATTTGTGCCCACTGCCATCAGACTGTACAACAGCAGATTCACTCACAAACACACTCAACACCCACAGAAGGTGCTTTTCCATTCAGGGCCTTTGGCGCATTTTCACTTTGCACAAAAAAATAAATAATAATTTCGAAAATGTCTTGAAATATCGCTGTAATCTTTCCAAATGTTCCAAAATGCTGCTGAAAAGCTTTTAATCAGATCTTCTTAGAGGTCTACTTTGATACCAGTCTGTCTTTACACTGCTCTCAGTACATTCAGAATCCATTTAAACATCATGCATGGTCAGGCGCCTGTCTACATTAAAGAGTCATCGCAATGAGGTCTTCTGATCCAGGCCTTATTGATTGATTGTTGAGACTCAAAATTAATGGGGACTTTGAGATTGTGGTTTTTAAACTTTTGAGCTCTCTCCCCTTGATCATGATCTATGGGCTCTGTGGACACTGTGCTTACTTATTTAAGGACTCAGCTTGACAGAAGCATGCGGACTAGCCAGCTGATCGTCAACCGAGCGACCTAAATATGAATGAACCGTACAGGATTGTGCTTACACCAATAATCAGTATGCTGTCTTGTAATGACGCTGCTGAATTCGGGAATAAGGGACCTTGAGAACACTGAAATGGGTTTTCTCTCAGTTGATTGAGCACATTTCTGGCCAGTAGCCAGTTGACAGTCAACAGTGCCAAGGTAGGCAGATAACAAGTGTCTGTGCTTATGTTTGCAGGCCTATGGGCTTGAGATGTAGAACCATTTGGAGCGGCACTCAAGCAGTTGAAATTTGGATGAAGCTCTGCTGGCAGACTGACTCGATCACTTTGAAGTATTCAATTGAAGTAAAAAATGAATTGATACAGGGGAGGGCAAGAGCAGCCAAAATCAAATGAGAAGAGTCAAAGTTTGAGGGAGAGCAAGTGAAGTTTAGTAACGACAGAAGGAGTAGCTGAGACAGAGAGGGATAAGGAAGGAATGAAGAAGTTGACGGAGAGAGAGCAAGTATTTGGCAGACTTAGAGAGAGAGAGAGGGAGGCGGTAGTCAGACCCCGGTGATTTATCCCAGAGTCCTGCATTAGTCAGATGGATGTTGCCGCGCGCAGATTAAGATTAGGATACATTCATCAGTGCAGCAGCAGACACAAATGCATTACAGCCGGAGAGTAAACAAGGCAGTGGTCGCCAGAGGAATCAATGTGCATAATTAAAAGGATAATATGGAAAAGCCATCCGTCACTTGGCCATAGAGGTGTCCACTATAGGCTGCAAATCACCGGCCTCCATGGTCCTGAGTGTGGACTAAAAGAGAAACAGATGGCACTATAGACAGTATATATATATATATATATATATATATATATATATATATATATATATATATATATATACAGTGTTGGGAAAGATACTTTCAAAACGTATTTCGTTACAGAATACAGAATACATGCCCACAAATGTAATTTGTAACGTATTCCGTTACAAATACTTGGATTACTTGGATTACTTCAGGATTACTTCCACATTGAATTGCGTTTTATAAGTGTAGGAATGCAGCTATCACATCCAGCTTACTAAACAGGCCTATAATGGTGTGTTCTTTTTATTCCAACTAGCTGAATGTGTACCTGAACAAGCAGATAGATTATTGTATTGGTAGTCCCGAACTGCATACTACAAAAATCTAACCGCAGTCTTGCTACCACGAGCTAATTTTAGCTAACGTTAGCTAGCATGTAAAACGGGGCTATAGTCAGTCTTTAAACGGCTCTGGAGCTAGTAAATCAGCACGTAGGAGAATGTAAAGTCGCACGTCAACGTTAAAATAGCAAGGTGACCAGTAAAACTACAGCAGACGACTACACCTGGCTAATTAAAAAATAACTTACTTTAAGATGCTTCTTCAGGTTGGAGGTGGAGTAATTTGGACGCTGAAAGCAGGTTGGTTGCTGGCAAGCAGAGGCTGCACTGCACAGTTATATTTCATTCTCCCTGTTCGTTCTTTAATGTGAAATGCTGTTTGAATTTCCAAGATAGAAACTTATTCCTGTCCTGGCTCTTTCGTGCCGGTTCCGACTCCATTGTGACTGATCACGCAAATAGCTATTTTTTTCGATTTCATATCGGGGCTTCTGGAAAATGCATAGAGTTGCCTTAATTTAGTCAGAGTGAATAAACTCGTGAAACAGAGAAGTATCGTCATGTAATCCATTGATTTCAACAATGTAACTGTATTCTAAATACCAACTATTTAAATTGTAACTGTAACGGAATACAGTTACTCATAATTTGTATTCTAAAAACGTAACGCCGTTACATGTATTCCGTTACTCCCCAACACTGTATATATATATATACACACAATATATGTATGGAATGAACATTGAATTATCTTCAGGCGTCACGTGACCAGCCGTCAGTCTCTTAGTTTCATATGATATCTTATGTTTTGGTGTGCATACATTATTATACAATATCATATGGCCCAGTTCATGAGAATGCATTGAACCAATGGAATCGCCAATTGCTGGAAGTTAGATAGAATGCAGCTTTAAGGCATTTGGCTTCACTTTTCAAACCTGGAAGTTGCGAATTAGTCAGGAAGCACCTTGGCAGTAAAGAACTCCTCTCAACATTCATAAACGTTCTTGCTTTACTAAGCCTGCACAACAGCCATCATCTAATCACACTCTATTGAGTCATATGTGCAAACTGTGACCTAATGCCTTTTTATTTGATTATTGCTGATAACGCTGACATTTATTGTCATTAACCTCAATAAGAAACTACAGTATATTACTTTGCAGCATTAGTATCTCTCCTGCCATCCCAGTGTAGCATATTTGAAATAAATTGTTAATAAAGATTGTAAATTTAGGGCAATGCAGATGGCATGTCACGGCATTATTAATATATTGTTCCACTGCAATCACGTCATAGAACAAGCGTATCTCAAACAAAGACAAAAGTGAGAGAAAAAGAAGAGACGGGGAGAGAGGGTGAGATTGCAACACTCTCCAACCCGAATCTGAACTTTCTGCCCACTCGGCTGAACTCTGCGGTCACACAAAGTGAGCGCTCCCCACTAGGCGAGGTGTAATTTAAAAGGATGGCAGTGACCTTTCCTCTCTTTCTCTGTGGCTTGGAGCAGCTTGGTGCGTCCATTTCAAAAGCACTTTCTCTATCTGACTATTTCCTCCCTCACACGCATTTTTTTCTCTTTCAATCCTTCTCTCTCTCTCTCTCTCTCTCTCTCTCTCTCTCTCCTCCTCTCCCATATGGCCCATGTAGGTCTTGTAGTCATTTAACAGTAACATGCTTTAGTGTGTTGTCCTGACATACACCGAATTCCTGTTATGAACATTACAGTCAGCAAAAAAGTATCAACTCTGCAAAAAAACATGCAGTAAACTGAATTTAGATATGTATCCCTTACACCTTCTCTACATCGCTGAATGCCAGACAGCTCACACACAATGGAAGGAAACTATTCACGACTGGCAGAAGTCAAGAACACACTTAGATAATACTGTTCCAAAAAGATGAATATTGTTTTTTTTTCTGATTAGGCACCGCTATGATTAAGGATGTTTTTGTTTACGTACAACTTGGTTACTTGGTGATGGTTATGAAAAGGTTGGGGTTTGGGTTAAAGAATATGTCAATTTCACATTTCACAGGTCATGAAATGAAAAAATAGGACTGGACACGCTCAACTCACAAAGATACTTAGAAAGCTTTGAAGGCTGGGTGCTGGATCCTAAAAGTGAATAATCAGAAATAAAGCTACTAGGACAGAACTCCAATTTGATAGTTTATTGCCACACAACGGGCGTTTCGGGCAGCGCCCTTCCTCAGCGTGTGCACAGGCAATTATAAACAATACTCCACACCCAGGTGGGTTTAATTATAGAACCAAAACTGCCCAGGTGGAGTTAATCATCCACAAATAGCCCTTCAATCCCAACGGAGCGGAAACGTCCGTTGTGTGGCAATGAACTATCATATTGGAGTGGCTGTCCAAGTAGCTCTATTTCTGACAGTTCATGAAATCCAACGTAATTTTTGATACTATTTATTGGTGGTACGTTTTCGGTAATAGCCATTCAATGTGTTTACAGTCTGTAATTACCTCTCTATGTTGTAGTTTTCAAACTGTCTTCAAATGTACAAGAGATTCACAGGAAAGGACGCGGCATATAATTCAGTGTTTTTGCCTGTTATTTGATCTAATCAGTGTATTAAAATAGTCACATGCTTTGATGACCCATCCACCCACAAACCTCTTCCTTATGAAGTTTTGCACAGATCACAAATGTCGTTTTTTAACATTCTTTTGACCACGACCCTTGGGGCCCACGCAAGCGATTGCAACCCACTCAGGTGCTCCTACTCAAGTGCAAAACTTCAATCTTGTGATAGCAGGTGGTGGCGCGTTATTATGGATCCTACGTAACTTCTAGGCAAGTCCTGCCCTACGAAGCAGCTTGATTGGTTGGTGTTAGGCATTGACCTCGAGTGGTTAAGGTTAGGATAGCCGATTAGTCAGGGGATAGGACCTGTACAAATCAGGTTACGTTACTTTGCGTATGCATGGACGCCTGGCCAATAGTAGTGTGTGAATGCTATTGAAGGGCAGGTCTTGCCTAGAAGTTGGGGGGGGGGGTTTCCATAATAACGCGGAGTTGGCACATTTGCGCTTGATGCAAACTGAACGTGTTCCATTTGCTGGGGAATTCCATGGGTTAGGGTTGAGAGTTCTGGCCAAAGCTGGTAAGTGGACTTTGACTTTAAAGTTGTTTTTACCACAGACAATTTAAGAATACTTCTGATTTACTTCAAACATCAAATGTGCATGTTTCATGAATCATATGTAGGGTTTTCTCATTTCTCTTATTCAGATTTTACAAACTAATCATTCCTCAATATTTACTATTACTTTTTTTTCCATTCACTTTAGTTCACCCTATTAACACAAAATCCAACAAAAGATCCAATAGGTGACAACATGATACACAGTCCATGATTAAATTATCTTATAATACCTGCCCTCTTCTCAAAATAAGTCACATAGATGAGCTGCCAATACTTTCATCAATCTCAGACATATGTGCAGAGGACAGATATAAGAACACTTTCCTGCAATAGTTAAACCTTGTGACAGGATTGTATTCTGGAGCGTTATGTCAATAGTAGTTTTGTCCTCTGTCACAGTGCTTGTATTCATCAGTTAATCACTGCAGGTTATAGGGCATTCTACCTGCGGCGTGCACTTACACATACTGTTTTAACCAAAACATACACTCCACACTAATGATTTCTCTTGTCTGGCATTTGATTGGAAAATAAGAAGAATGAAACCCTATTGATTGGCTGTAGTCAGTGAGAAATCCCCATAACAAAACGAGGATGTACTAACTGCAGGATATCTGAATTCCAGTAAAAGCCATAAAAGACCGCTATTGGCCACATTTATCAGCAGGCTAATACCATGTTTGCACTTGAGAAATATCTGCTTCATAACTCGATCATTGTGGAAAATTAATTTGTCTGTAGCGGTTAACGATTGTCGTTACGGAAATGAAGTGCATTCCGGTGTATTTTGGCTCGGTGCATGGCTACAGAGAGAGGGATCGGCCATTGAATAGTGGGGGCCATGTTGACACTTAGTGGGACATAGATTTCCTACAGCAGCCATTCATTTGTTGTTATCCTGCAGAGAGCTGTAATGAATGAGGGGAAGAGTGGGGGAAATGGTTCACCAGTGTAATTTGTCTCTCAAAGTGGCTGGGGGTCAGCACAAATGTGTATATGCCTCTCTCTCTCTCTCTCTCTCTCTCTCTCTCTCTCTTTACTCTCCTAGCTTCCTTTTTTTCCTTTTTCCTGCTTTTTCCCTCTATCCCGTAGCCACGGTAGCAGTGTGCCTGCAGGGATGGCGAAGTCTGTCTCTAACTTTTGGTCCAGATGGAAATGCCATAACCACTACAGGATGGACTGCCTAGAGATTTGGTTCAGACATTCACAATTTCCACTTCCACTCATTCACAGCAGTGACTATTCAGTAGTGGTCAGTACCCTCTAGTATCTCTCCGCTTTATTCACTTTTTACTATTTTCTTTCCTCTATTCATTCTTCCTCTTTTTCCTTCTTTCCAATCCCTTTTAACCCTTAATGCATGGTAGTTTTTTTTCTCCAAAACATACATACCTCAGGCCTCAGGTGCGAGCGACCCTGCACGTATATAGCACATATTAAGCTGTATATTCAAATCATATTGCTTGTAACTTAGGGGAGACCAGGGATAGTTGTAACATTTTTGACATTTCTGTCTGTATCTTGGAGCTCACTCTCAAACACAAGAAGTAAAATGTTACAATTTACCTTATAGTCCCGGTTGGTTACATGCTGCCAGTCCGACATGCTGCCACTCCGACATGCTTCTATTCAGACATGCCGCTATTCCGACTGCTGCTATTCCCTAACCCTAACCCTAATGGAAATGGAATGGACGTTTGAAAACAATGGAAGTTAGACAACTAGACGTCAACGTTGGAGTGGGGATATGTCGGAATGGATGGCGGAACCCATCCGGGTTTGTTGTACCATACCCTGGGTTGAAATGTCACATTATTACAAAACTTTCTTACCTGAAAAAATATTTTTTTCTTTCTAAAATGTGTCACAGGATGCTGATTCTTCACATGTGTAATAAGGACTAAACAGAGCATGTTTAGTGTGAATCAGATCATTCGAAACGTGTTCCTGATTGGAGAAATTGGATGTGTTACAACTGACCCATGTTAAAACTATCTGGGGACAGTTGTTGTCTCCCCTACTTAATACTAATCTTACACATAGTCGACTGTAACTTCTCAAAGAGTAGCATCTAAGTTACCAAAACCTAGTATGGATCAAGGGAAGTACTGTGCCAGGATATGCATGACAAACCAGACATTGTCTTTGCCCCTTCTCAAAAACAACTTGTTACCTAGTAAGCTAATGTTACACGCTGAAAATGTCAAGTTTTGACGATAATTTGGATGGCGCAACAAGACCGGCCTGCTTGGTTCTTTCGGGGAATGATTGTAAAGATTTACAAGGAATATGTTTAGGGCATTTCCTCTCTAACTGGGACGTGTTGGGACTGATTGGTGGGATTGCTGTGGACGAAGTGCACACAGAGATTCACTGGTAAGAGCCAACGAGGTTTAACCATGTATCCAGCTAATTTAAATAGCTCACGTTACTGTATTGTGTGAAGAGTTAACTTCATTGTGACGTTTTCTTTAGCCATTCCAGAGCTAGCCTCCCTACGGGCAAATCTTCCACCAAAAGTTCCTTCCTAAGACTATAGTCTTTTTCCGACCAAGTAGTTACAGGAACGTAGTTATAGGAACAGTCCACGTCTAAACAGTTCTACTAACTACTCTCCCCCCAAAACCGGTTTTGCCATTTGCATTCGCACTGGCCAAGTGGCCATAGAAACTGGTAGGAGGGGTAAGGGAGTGACGCAACCACGGCAACGGTCTTTATAGCGTCATCACTTGACTTTAGCGCCACATACAACAACATACCAGCATGGAGGAGGCCATCGGAATGTTGTGCCTTGCTCCAGCGTAATATGATCCTAATTCATATGATGGGTGGCGTACAGCAGCGCCTGCACCTCTGCATCAGTCCACTTTCCAGAGTTCAGCATTCCGTCCATTCTCGCAAAAATTCACGTGGTCAAGTAATTCAATTAGTCAATGTTTTGCTAACGCAGACGGCATGGCTTTTACAGATGGGCGTGACTTATAAGTTGGATCAATCAATGTAGACCTAGGTCACTATGTGGCCCCGAAGTAGGAGCTGAAAGAGTTACAGGAACTGCAATCAGAGGAATTTAATAATCACCAAATTGGTCCAGTCGGAACACAAGAAAAAAAAGGTTCTAGAAACATTATGTTCTAGGAACTGCAAAAATCCCTCCGGTCGGAAAGGGACTTATTTTACAGAGGCACTGTCGTGGCATCCGGAAATTAGCGCTTCTGTGGTAGTTTCCACTGCAAAATGCCATGGTGACACACACACACACACACACACACACACACACAAGGTGAGAACAATATCAGCGTCGCTGTCGCGGCTGGTAAAGTTTTTCATCAGTCTGTATGTATTAGTAACAGTGAGAAGCCTGAAAGCGCCATTATGAGGCCAAACTGGAAAACATTACCCACTGCCACTTGCATCCAGCATACTACTGTAAACAGAAAAGCAATGCTTTTCATAATTGCTTAACATTTGACACTAGAACATTGTTAAAAACAAATAGTTTGCATTGCACCAGGGAGTTTAATTGAATGAAATTAGACAGGGTGTAATATCGTTGCTAAAGACACAAGGTTAAGATTAATTACTCTTTCTTTTATGTCTCTTACATACCTGTTTCCCCTCTTCTTTTTTCTTGAATTTCCTGTTGTCTTTTTTTCTCTTTCCTTTTCTATTCTACTCTCCTTAGAATTGATGTCCGACATAAAGTCAAACACAAGCACACTTATAAACATTTCCTCCAAGCAATGTCAAGTCATCCTTGATTATGTATGCTCTGAAGGTGCCATGAGAGAGGGCATCAAGAGAAATGTGTGTGTATACTGTATGTAGACATGTAAGTGTGTGTCAGGACTTCAAATGTGTTACACATCTTTTTGACTGAAGTGCCTGCATGTATGCCTTGTTTTTTCCAGACAAAGAGTTCATCAGCCTATTGTGGAGGCTGTGTGTGTGTGTGTGCGCACATGCGTGTGTGCGTGCTTGTATGTGTGTGTCTTCTTTTCTGTGGGTCTCATCTCTGAAGAACAAACCAAATCCAATGACCAGATAACATACGCGTAATCGTTTTTATTGCAGCACATTGCAGTGTCCAGCACAGATTGTATGAGAGGGGAGAGGGACTGATAGAGAGACATATTCAGACGACAAAGTGCCTGTGCCAGCAGCTGTGTATCTTATTGTTGGAGGGATAATGCAGCCACGGGGAACATGGGTGACATTTCAGCTAGCACTAAAAAGAGGAAGGCGGCACCAAGCTTCTCAGGGTCAGCGATGGGATGTAATGGAATATGATTGAATGTGATGGGGGGAAAATGGCAGTAATAGCAGCGGCGGTGCAGTGGACGAGGTGCTGCACTCACTCACATGAAATGATGAGGGTACATGATGAAAATACAGTCCAGCGGATGAACGGAAAAGTGTGTGAAACCAATCAGAGTGCTGATGAACGGACAACAGATGTGATGAATTTAAATACAATTTAATCTGACTGAATAAATATTCCACAGAATCGTGAGAGCCTGTTGCTGCCCAACATAGATGATGGGCGGCCAGTTGCAGTGCGGAAAGTCCTTTCATCTCTTGGGAAGCACAATACACGGTACTCCATGTGTACCCAATGCAATATAATACTGTAATTCCTCAAATAAAAACCAGCTGCCTTTATTTACCTGAACTGCAGAAGGTACCAGGCTTTAATTTGAAGCAGGCTTTTGTTAGAGGCAGGCCTTTATTTCTAATTCCATCTGTTTGATAAGTATAATTGTTTTAAATAAACTGTTTTAAATGAAAAGCCATAGTGTTGCAGTGGACAGTTTTTTAAGAAACATTAGCAACAATATCACCATATACAACAACAGCCAGAAGGGTGACAAAGGGTGACACCACCATTGTGTCAGTTTGAACCCTGTAAATGTACCAGGTATTTATTTCAAATACAGGTACTACGGTAGATTGCTGGTAGATTACAATAAGAGCATACAGTAGTTGCTGGTTTGCAGCACACCAGTATCTGATTAACGTTACAGACGGTAGCTAGCTAGCTTTGTCCTCCCACCTCCAGCTAGCTAGCCGTGCTCTGCTCTTGTCGCCTAATCTTGTCAGCTCATCCTTCTTTTTCTCCTTTTTTCTTCTTTTCCGCCGCATACTTTAAAACTCTTTTCTTTTTGTTGTTGAAAAGTCCGTCACTAGCACCAGAGCCCGTCATTCTCTGCTAGCACTAAATGAGACCCGTGTTACATCCAATGTCGCTACTGCCATCTATTGGCACCTGTACGTTACTACAAACTGCACTTGGCTGAGTAACACATACAGACGCATTGACTAAAATACCGGTAGGACAATAATACTTTACATGAGTAACATAATCCAGAAAAACAAAGTATGGAAAAAAAACATGAATATATTGTTGAATCCTTAGAATAAATTGGTCAATGAACAAGAGTTTTACTTAACATTATATGAAAGGCATTTAGGAGATTATCCACACTATTTTTTGCCCGGCCTTTGTCCATGTTGACCACACCCCCGGCCACTATCAGAGGCCCGGCGTTTAATGACTACCATTTTTTATTTGAGGAACTACAGTATGACCTACTTTACACAGGGAATTAAAATCCTCTCTGCAGTTTTCAATTAGGTTTTGTTGAAAGTGTAAGAAAGACAATGTCTGAGTTCCTGCTGTACATGCTAACAACTTTCCTGAGTGCTTTGCAAAGGAAGAATGTTGTAATCCCAACTCGTCAACTACTGACGCTTGGTCAGTGTCTCTCAGCGTCAGATACCGATGCAAAAATCCCCCATCAACGTCCGTATGGAATGCACCGGGCAGAGCAGCAGCTCGACCGCTGCGCTGTAAGATTACGTAGTATTAAGAGAGACAACGGTAGAGAGTAGTATGAAAGACCGCGTAAGGAGGTTGGTTTGGGTGGTGGATGGATCAAACAACACAGGACTTTCACCCAGGAGACAGGGGTTCATCTCCCGTTCTTGTCCCGCGTGTAACTGAAACATACATTTTGTAACCCCACCCATCATCTGTTCCTGAACCTAACTGTCCCCTTCTTGTGCCGCATGTCAGTTAAACGTATGTCCCGACCCAGAGCATCAAAAAGTGATGCCGACCCAAAGTGTCATAAAGTGATGGCAAGAGTCCCGACCAAGCGTGGTAAAATGTAGGGAGGTCACGAGAACCGATACTTCGGTACCAACTCTGTACCAAAATTCTGAAAACGTGCCGGTACTCATTTTTCCAGGTATCGGGGGATGCAATCCTTTGGGATCTGCCGGGGGCAGTATATACGCCTAACATTAAAATTGTTCTAGACTGCCGCGAAATGCTGAAGAACACCGACCAGCACGGAAAAACAGCGAATAGCCCCTCATCTCCCTGTACGGCTTGACCGCATTCATAAAGCTTCTGGCTTTACCGTACAACTACAGCAGCGGCTTTCACGACTTCACCTGGATCTCCCAAACCGCAAGTGCGTCTATTTCTCTCTGCCGTTGTCTATCACAACCTAACATGTGCTCTGATAGCGCTTGTTTTCACGGACCTCTATATCATCAGTTTACTTTAACCAGCCCAGTTCTGTGTGAAATACAACAACAGCAGAGATAAACAGCACGTTTTTCTGCCATCCAGGAATGCTGTGTGGACTTGCCAGACCTTCCTCCGCAGCGCTGTAGAGGTAGGTCTGGCAATGCAAGACTACTACTAGATCCATGAAATCAGAGCATGAGAAAAACAACCCAGCAAGACATGACAAAGACTCTCCACATGCATCAGCATCCACCTCCATCAGGTACAACGCTTGAAAACTGTTTACGCTCTGCTTATCACTCACACCAGTCAGTGTGCTTCAATAAAGCTTTCTCAAGATAAGAATGGAGCTGACACAGAATGCTTGTCAAGGATAAACTGTGTATGGACACTCATACTGCCTCAAGAGGCATTCGTGTTTACAGACCATTCAGTCAAGGAATGGATCATGACTGGACCCACAAGCTGCACTTTGATGGTTGTCTGTCAGAAATTAAAAATAACTTTGAATGAGTTCATGGACATCTAGTATGGAAATAGTTGAACAGTAAGAAGCTAGCAAAGTCGTTCAAATGAAACAAACACAAAGGAGTGGAGAATGTACGCTCAATGGTGTTTTAAGCCCCTAACGTCGACTTCAAGGCAGTGCTGCGACCGTCGACTTTAAGGCACCTAATCCTAACCTTAACCCTAACCCTAACCATTGCCTAATCCTAGTGCCTTCTAGGCAGCGCTGCCTGGAAGGCGACTTTGGGGGCCTAACACCAGAATGTACCTTCAGATGAAATTGCTATGATACAGGCTAGAGTTTAGTCTTCTTAAAGGCCATTTGTTGCAATGATGTAATAACTATGAGGACAAGCACGCCTTCTTCTGTCGAGTGAGTCCTGAGGCAGTTGCATAAATGCATATATCTATGTGTCTCAGAATTCCAAATAATGTGGGGATGTCCTTCATCAAAATGTACAGAGCCATGTTCTGTCTTTGATCTATGGTGTATCTTAAAGGCAGCAGTAAGTGGGACGGAACGATCCATAACAGCGTTCTGGCACCTTCGATTAATAAATTAATCTAAGCCAGAGGTGGTAGGAGGCAAAATGTGAATTGCACAGTACATCCAGCTCACACATGTAACAAAAATAAATAGCAATCAACTCAACTGTTAACTTGGCTTAACTGCGGAAAACTCATATCAACGTAAGGTTTTACATTACTATTTATAGTACTTATTACACCTATAAAACAACTCTTTGAAAATATACAGACAAACAAAATGTTTCCTTGAGAGAGTGCAAACGCTGATTTACCCTGACTTAAATTGTTTCAATAGTATTGATTTTGAAATTTGAGTTGTACGTGTTTTTGTTTTGTATTTTTAATAGTTTGGGCATGGAAATGATCAAAGCATAGGTTTAGAGTACAAAATCCAAAGCAGCTGCTGTTTAAATAGCTACTGGGATCACATTTCAAAACCCATGTTTATTTAACCCTGATTTAAATGCACTTCAACTATGTAAAATGAAAATCAATGGTGTGGATGAGTCACCAACACCATCTGCCAAATACAACAAAGATGATTATAATGATAATGATGTGGATTGTGATAGTTATAATCACTTTGTGTGAATGAATTATCATATTTATGAAGTCAAAATCAAAAGAACATTGGAGCAATTTCGGTTAAATGTTTGACTCTTGGTAGGTTGCAAGCTCCTGGGATCAATGACATGATGATGATGATGATGATGATGATAATGATGATGATAATAATGATGATGAGGATGATGATGGTAACATTGATGATATTACCAATGTAGTGAAGTATAGTAACTGTGATAACTGCGGCAGAAATGGGCCTAAATTGGTTTTGATGCATTCATTGAAACATTTCATTTCTGATAATTGATATTTAACTCTGACACTTCTCAATGATTAATTCCCCTCATTCCAGTTTCATTTGAAGTACCCTCGTCCATTCCAATTCACCAAGTATGAAGTATAATCCTCGCTTATTACTTCTAATAATGTCGTTCGACTCTCTGCATAATAATGACTTCCACCATTAGGCTGCAATTTTCCTCTTGTTGAATGACTCATTAGAGAGCTCATGTTTAGGATATGGAAAATGAAAGCATTCAGAGTGATTACAGGGAGAAAAGTATGGCCTCCACGGTCGTTATAGATCCTGAATCGCACCCTTAAATAAACCTGGACCATTGGAAAAGGCAACCCATTCTCACTCCCCACTCGTTAAATCATGAGCAGCAGCTCCATGGCGCTGTAAGATGACGTAGTGTTAAGAGAGACAACGGTAGAGAGTAGTATGAAAGACCGAAAATCCTCATAAGGAGGTTGGTTGTGGTGGTGGATGGGTCAAACAACACAGGATTTTCACCGAGGAGACCGGGGTTCATATCCTGTTCTTGTCCCGCGTGTCACTAAAACATACATTTTGTAACCCCACCCACCATCTTTTCCTAAACCTAACTGTCCCGTTTTTGTGCCGCATGTCAGTTAAACTTACGTCAAAAAGTGACGTCAACACTCCCGACCTAGTCTTAATCTACGACGTTCCACTTCTGGGATTTCTCCGGTGCTGCAGGAAATTCCACCAGATGCATTTCTTTTCGCCCATGTCCATTTCCTTCCGCTTTTATTGTGTTGTAATTTCAAACTTCAGTGGATTTATGAGGACTATAATGGTTAACTGCTCCTCAGATCTCTGCAGGGTAAATCCAGACAGCTTGCTAGACTATGTGTCCAATCTGAGTTTTCTCTCGCACGATTAAAACAACTTTTAAACGTACAACTGTTCCACCAAACAAGTTCCTTCCCGAGCCTATTTTGCAGCGGCTCTGTGCGGAGCTTAGCGCCGCCCATGGCAATTGTAATTGGTTTAAAGAAATGCCAATAAACCAGAGCACGGTTTTCTCCCATCCCGGAATGCTGTGTGGACTAGCCAGACCTTCCTTCCTCCACAGCGCTGTGGACGAAGGTCTGGCAATGCAAGACTAGTCCCAACCAAGCACATCTAAAAATGATGCTAAAGGAGTCTTTTTGTGTCAATAACAAACGCCAAAGGCACCTGACTGAGGGTCTCTTTTTGGGAAGTGAGAATTAAAGGTGATACTACTTCCTAAACTCCAATAGCCATGTTAATTTATTCTCTTTGTTTGGATAATTCGTCCTGGCTATGACATTAAATTAACTTTTTTTGCTGAAGACCTTCTGGGTCCCCCACAAAGTCCTATGGAACTCAATCCACTTCCCCAAGGGCCCCTAGAGGTCCCCAGGACACAGTTTGGGAGCTGCCATATATGGCTGGAGGCTACCGAGGTTAGTGTGTATGCAGTGAAACACAGGGCAATACATCTCAATTAGAGATAGGGAAGCAGAGTCCATGTCCCTATGTGAATTAGGGCTGTGACCAGAGCCTCCATTGTGTGTGTGTGTGTGTGTGTGTGTGTGTGTGTGTGTGTGTGTGTGTGTGTGTAAATCAACCCCAATTCACAGAGCCCGTCGGCCAGCTGCTGTGCAGCAGAGAACAGGAGGCTTGCGTTCCACTCTTGCCCAGTCTTGATTGCCTGAGCTGGGCTTCCTGTCTCTCACCTAACCCTTAAACCCTCCGGTCCATTAACAGGACTGACACCTGAAATAGGAAGCCAAGCAACACACACACACACACACACACACACACACACACACACACACACACACACACACACTATTCCCTTAGACCACATGTTTGGTTATAAGAGCTCTGAAATGTCTGTGGTCTGATGATAAGTCCCTGAATGTATGCACTGATAATGCACAACTCAACTCTGACACACTGAAGACAGAATTAAACAGAACAATTCACAATGCATGTTGCAGTTTACTGCAATGGATTGCAGATTGATGCTGTGGAAGCAGTTTCTTCCCACCGCACAATAATGAATGAAGGGGACGAAGCCATCATACCTACAACTATTGCTGATGTGTACAGAACCGCAGGCCTGATCTTCCATTGGACAAAATGTCCTCATTGTGAAAGGCTCCGGCTCAAACTGGTTCACACGAGGATAGAAGCACAAGAACACATATATTGATCCTAGCTTCCATCGCTCCATGTTCTTCCTTTCACTCCCTCACTGCCTCTCTCTGCATGCAACTGCTTTAGTGTGTGTGTGTGTGTGTGTGTGTGTGTGTGTGTGTGTGTGTGTGTGTGTGTGTGTGTGTAGTTGTTGTATAATCATGAATATAGCTTGCCCAGGAGAAAGTCTGCAGCAGAGTCAAGCTGGCAGTTATTAAAAAGAAAACCATCTAAAGGAGGCGATGCCAGAATACCTGTAGCTTTTGCGTGCTAACAACAAAACCACAGTTGTCTGTTTCTCTTTTATCCCTCTGTCTCTTTCTAGTCTTGCACTACATTCCCTCTGTTCTAACTTTAGACCAATGTTTTGGTGTCCTGTTGTGTAAAAGCAAGACTAGGCTTTTATTGACTTTGGAATCAGGGTTGTCCTTCACCAACTTGCTTCCTCTGCTTCTTTCCAAACTGCATCTAGGTTAAATGGGAAAAACAGTGTTCCTTACATTCATATTCAACCATTCTGCATTAGCAAAATATGTTCTCAGTGAAACATGACTGCATCTCGTGGCAATTGAACGCAAGTATTAAGTACAGTTGAACGTATTCTTCTAATATTTTTCACATGGCAACTTAAGGCTGCATTAATCCATTTTTGGAGGACGTGAGGTGTAGAAGAACTCCACAACAAGCTTGAAACACACATACATTTCTGGCATATCACCTTCTGAAGTTGCTAGTTAGCATGGCAGCAAACAGTTGCCTACTTAAACATCCAGTGTCCACCCGATGAATGCAATACTCGCTCTCTTTTAGCTTCAATTTGGTTTGCACCTGATAAAAATATCTGTATATCTTTTTCCAGTCTGACTGCTTGTGCTTTTCCAGCGCATTCTCACTCTCATTCTCACTTTGGCGTTTGCTATTGATGCAAAAAGTCTCCTTTAGCGTCATATTTCTTGGTCGGGACGCGTGGCCTCACTTTTTGATGCTCTGGGTCGGTATGTATGGTTAACTGACATGCGGCACAAGAACGGGACAGTTAGGTTTAGGAAAAGATGGTGGGTGGGGTTACAAAATGTACGTTTCAGTGACACGCAGGACAAGAACGGGACAAGAACGGGACATGTACCCCGGTCTCCTGGGGGAAAGTCCTGTGTTGTTTGACCCATCCACCCCCCCCCAACCTGCCTCCTTACGAGGATTTCTGTTCTTTCATACTACTCTGTACCGTTGTCTCTCTTAATACTACGTCATCTTACAGCACCGCGGTCGAGCGGCTGCTCTGCCTGATGCGTTCCACACAGACGGTGAAGGGGAATTTTCAGTATCTGACGCTGAGAGACACTGACCAAGCGTCAGGATTTGAGAGTATTTTTGAGTTGGGAGTGAGAACGGGATGGTTTTTGTGTGTATATTATTAGTGAGGCGTACACCTTCTCAGCGGCGTACAATGCTAGTATAACAAATAGATGGCCAGACACACAAAAGCAAAATGTTAAACCAGAAACCAAATATATATAAACCATTTAACATAAATATTGAAAGCTTTGACGGTCACTTGGTTAAGGTCAACCCACTAACACTGCTTGGTAAGGGGAAACATTCTGGTAATGGTTAATCTAATCAAAGAGTATCAAAAGTTCAAATTCTCACAATAGTGGTTTTTTTATACCCCAACAGGTTTGGCTTTATTTTCATCAGCGTGGTATCAGCAGTTGGTTCATGTGTCATGTGATTTCATAATTTAAAATAAACTCTAATAGCAAATTACAGCATACACTTATTACAAACTTTCATCTCTGGCCTGGTACAAATGTCAAATCTCGGAAAACAAATAACTAATTTGACCTCTTTCAAATATATACTCCCAACTAAAGGATTATTAGGAACACCTGTTAAATTTCACGTTAATGAGATTATCTAATCAACCAATCACCTGGCAGCTGCTTCAACGCATTTAGGGGTGTGGTCCAGGTCTAGACAATCTCCTGAACTCCAAACTGAATGTCAGAATGGGAAAGAAAGGTGATCTAATCAAATTTGAGCGTGGCATGGTTGTTGGTGCCAGACAGCCTAGTCTGAGTATTTCACAATCTGCTCAGTTACTGGGATTTTCATGCACAACCATTTCTAGTGTTCACAAAGAATGGTCTGAAAAAGGAAAAATATCCAGTATGCTGCAGTCCTGGGGGGCCAAAATGCCTTGTTGATGCTAGAGGTCAGAGGAGAATGGGCCGACTGATTCAAGCTGATAGAAGATCAACTTTGACTCAAATAACCACTCGTTACAACCGAGGTATGCAGCAAAGCATTTGTGAAGCCACAACACGCACAACCTTGAGGCGGATGGGCTACACCAGCAGAAGACCCCACCGGGTACCACTCATCTCCACTAAAAATAGGAAAATGAGGCTACAATTTGCACGAGCTCACCAAAATTGGACAGTTGAAGGAAAAATGTTGCCTGGTCTGATGAGTCTCAATTTCTGTTGAGACATTCAGATGGTAGAGTCAGAATTTGGTGTAAACAGAATGAGAACATGGATTCCTCATGCCTTGTTACCACTGGGCAGGCTGGTGATGGTGAGGGTGTAATGGTGTGGGGGATCCCTTTCGCCTTCAAAACTGCCTTAATTCTTTGTGTCATTGATTCAACAAGGTGCTGGAAGCATTCTTTACAAATGTTGGCCCATATTGATAGGATAGGGTTCAACATGGTATTAGTATGGTGTTCCTAATAATCCTTTAGGTGAGTGTATTTTTTAACATCTGAGCTCTAATACATTTTTCAGTAAACCTGCAGTTGCACCTAACACACCCCTCCTTCACTGAAATTAATATTATCAAGCATTTCCAGGTTATTTAGAGAACAAATGTAATCCACTGAACTCTAAAAGAACTCTTTGTTGAATTAACTTGTTACTGTAACAAATAAATCGATTATGTATACAGTATGTGTATGTATGTATATCTGCACTATTTTGTGTTGAATTCTTTAAACAGCAGATATTGTTTGTTTGTCCAAGACAAATTATAATAAAATATATCTTATCTTCAATCATATCTTTGTGTTACATGATATTTCGGTGGGTAACACTGCACTCAATGAGGACATTCTCACATTCACAGTAAAAGCCAGGTTACAAGTCCTCCCTACTAGACTCAACCTCTCTATCTGGTTTCCCACAACTCAGGTCACTCATTGCCTGCATCACACCTCAGAACAAACCACTGAAACACTGTCACACATCCTAAATGGCTGCCATGCCTACAAAGGACTGTACATCGCACGTCATGACAGAATAGTAGACCTCATAGTGAAAGACATATTAAACCATTTCTCTCTCTCAGTAAGAATGTACAAACATTCTCAGGTAAAACCATCCATGTTTCAGCACTGCAGTAGTAACTCTAGTACTTCCTTACACCTGGTTGCCAATACACCAGATGTTGTTATTATTAATGAGGAGTCCAGAGAGGTGCATATTTTGGAGGTAGGCTGCAGCTTTGATTCCAGCATGGAGGAGTCTTTCTACACCAAGGTAGTTAAATACCAACCACTCCTAAACACCATCTCAGAGCTGGGCTATAAACAATGCATGCACAAAAAATGCGTTGGCCCACCTATCTACAGCTAGGGGAGACTGTGATAAGCCCTATTTCAACAAACGGTGGCGTATCCCTTTAAGAACTGAGTATTGTGCTACTTATACCCTTAAGAACTGAGGGCCTAATTTACTAACACTAGCGCAGTTTGCGCTGCGTCTGTTTATGCGAGTTCGGTAACAGCGCACGCTATGCTTCCACATTTTGCGTAGCATTTATCAACCCTGACACCCATCAGGCAATCAGCGTCTTTCTCCGCCCACTATACCGTAAATTGCGCTGTAGCAAAGCGGTACTGGTGCTATGATATAGCTGAGTGCACACTGCGATATTCCCACTGCTGATGCTATGACTGTGTGAAATGATCCTGATGCCAATATTTGTAATGTAGCGAGGAGTTTAACAACTGCTGGAATGGGATGTGAACGCTGAGTGGGAGATTCAATTTCATCTTTGATTTCTTCCAGTAACTCTAATATTGCATGGCTGCTTGATCTGTAATGCTAAATGATGTTGTGTTCACTGACAAAGTGTGATTCTTGTGTTAAAAATATTTTCAGTCTCGCCTATGTCTTCGTCTTGCTCAAATTACTGTTGCCATTTCACCAGCGGCATAAAGGTCTACGAGGAAATTAGATTGCGGCTGGTTTACACCTGCTTTTAAGAGGCGGAGAATTTCCCCCGCAGAATAGAGGCGCACTCTTACTGACAGTCTTATATACGGAATATATAATTAGGTGCACTTTGCGCTTATCCTCCCACCTTTTTGGGTGGAACTCCCACTTTCCCCACGACCCTCCCACGAACGCATATTGAAAGCGCAACTTGTCTCTTCTCGCTCATGTGGCAGACAATCTGCGATTTTACCCAAGTGCGCCCTGTTTGTAAATAGCCCGCATCGGATACGTCCGTCTTTGCGACCAATTAGCGCCTGGAAACAGGCGCAAACGGCTTGATAAATCTAGCCCTGAGTATTGTGCTTGTTAAGTGATATTGTAAAGACCTGCTGTGTGCCACTGGTCCATGAGTTTGTGTATGTATTGTACGGCATCGGTATTATTTGTGTCCCTGTACTACTTTTCTTCAGGTGGACATAAATAAATGATTAAAATGTGTGTGTTTCAGTGGTGGAAGAAGTATCCAGATCCTTTACTTAAGTAAAAGTACTAATACCACACTGTAAAAATACTCTGTTACAAGTGGAAGTCCTGCATTGAAAATGTTAATTAGGAAAAAGTCTGTAAGAATCATCAGGAAAATGTACTTCAAGTATTAAAAGTAAAGAAAAATCCTCCCATTTTAGAAAGTGTTAAGGATCCAAACAGTTGTCTGTTTAATGGTCTAAACATTTCAGCTGGACTTGTAGGCCGTTATGTTGTTGGCTAGTTTAATTTATAATAAAACATCACATTTTATGTACAGAAATCTTAATGTGTAAAGTAACTAGTAACTAAAGCTGTCAGATGAATGTAGTGGAGTAAAAGGTACAATATTTCTCTCTGAAATGTAGCGGAGTAGAAGTAGAAAGTGGCATGACAAGAAAAGACTGAAGTACAAGTACCTCAACATCTGTCCTTAAGTACAGTACTTATGTATATGTGCTTATTACATTCCACCAACATTTTTAAATGGTAAAAAACATACCATACAGTATATATTGATAATAACCAATGCGTTTAACCCTAGGGCACAAATCCGGCCCCTCACAGATTATGATCCGGCCCGCATATCAATTTAGGTTGACAATACATTTTGGCCCACCTAGTTTTTTTTCGCTTTTTCTGACGTAATTTTTTTTGACGATTTGTAACTTTTTCCGACGTTGTTGCCACTTTTGCCGAAGTTTTTGTCACTTTTTCTGACGTTTTCTGATGGCTGAGGAACTTTTTGCTGACTTCTTTAGGACTGTATGTCGACCAAACTCTAAGTGAGAAGACTATATGACACATGCAATAATACAGTCAAAGATATTTCACTTTTTCGATTAAATAAAAGCATATCAATAAAGTAAACATGTCTGGCCCTTGATGTGATTCAGATTTTTTAGTGTGGCCCTTAGTGAAGTTGAGTTTGACACCCATGCCCTAGGGTCTATAGATGGGATCCTCGTGGGTCCCAGACACGATGGGTACTGCAGGTGTTAGACAGTGACACGACAGCCAAGCTTCTAGCCATTTCTCTCACTGAAGATCCAACATGCGCTGCAGCTGCATTGTATTCTTAATAAAGAAATTAGCTTCTCTACCAAGGCTTCATTCCTTTATGATTGTTTTACAGCTCTAAAATGAAATCCTCACTCTATGATTGTGAAGGACTGACACCAGAACTTGATGCTAAGTGTTCATTTCCTCTGTTTAAGACTGGATTTGCCCTTTAAAGCCCTATTGTACTTGTATTTTGTCTGCCATTGAATATATGTGGCAGGTCAGCCTGTCTGAAATAGCTGTTAACCCTGCAAGGCTTTCATTAGTCTGGTTTCACAGGAGAAATTGAGTGTTGCATGGCCTACAGTCAATGCTGCTTCACAGACTTTTGCAGCCTGACAAAGCTGAAATGTTGTTGGTTTTTTTTAACAGAAAATGTGAAAATTACAACAAGCTGAATATCAGCACAACATATTCGAAACCTCGCCTGGGTCCAGCTCCTGAACCACCTGCCCACATCCACATTAGGAGAGTGAGTCAGAGGCCCGTTCTTATGATCACTGATGAATCCCGAGAAATCAGACAACTTCTTATACTCATAGCCCATAGGCCCGTTATGAAAATGATTCATATGAGTGCTTTCTGATCTGCCACCTCTATGGGTTAACGTTTGTTTAAAGCCCACAGCAAGTGAAAGAATAAAGCATTTTTTTCCAGTGTTAACACTGTGTCCCTGTGTTAAATGTTCATTTATCTTTTGTTATATGCCAAATAAAAACAAAAAAATTGTAAAAGTTTTTTTTTTACTTTATAATCACAGTCTGTTCTCTTCCTATGAAACGGGTTCAAATGTTTGATGACTCATCCTAAACTCCTAAAGGCGTTTACTAATTAATGTCAATCTTCCCAGCCCTTGTCACATGACCAATTCATGTTTCCATGATGACTATCCAAAATTGTGATACGAACTAGCACTGGAATGGTCTTTTTTTTAAAAGTGGCATGAGGCTTTTAAAGGAACCTGTCGACTTATTGGGAATTTAGCTTATTCACTCTAACCCCCAGAGTTAGACAAGTAGATACATACCCTTCTCATCTCCGTGCGTGCTGTAACGCTGTCTGACGGCTCCAGCGGCATCAGCCCAGCACAGAACAGGCAGGTGAATGGTTCCAGTAATCCTACTGCTCCAAATAAGTGACAAAATAACGCCAACATGTTCCTGTTTACATGTTGTGATTTGTAGAGTCACAGCGTGTACAAAAAACAACGTAACATGAGACACGGCCATCTTCTAACCGTAAACAAACCAGGAACTATATTCTCAGGCGGAAGAATATAGTACTTGGGCGGAGTGATATGCTCGCAGCAAGCCTGTCTGAGAATATAGTTCCTGGTTTGTTTTACGGATAGAAGATGGCTGTGTCTCATGTTTACGTTGTTTTTGTACACGCTAGTGACTTCTAAATCTCGCACATGTAAATAGGACCATGTTGGCGTTAACTTGGCACTTTTGTCACAATTCGGACCAGTAGGCTAGTTGGAACCAGTTACCTGCAGGATCTGTGTTGGGCTAAGCTAATGTTGGAGCCGCCAGACAGCGTTACAGCACGCACGGAGATGAGAAGGGTATGTATCGACTTGTCTTACTCTGGGGGTTACCACCGTAACCCCAGAGTAAGCTCAATAAGCTAAATTCCCAATAAGTCGGCGTGTTCCTTTAAGTTAAGGCGTCCAAATCTCTTTTTTATTGCCTGGTTACACAACTGAATCACCAATCAAACCACCCCCCCCCCCACATCGTTACAACAGGAAGGACTTGGTGGTTTAAAGACAGTTAAACATACTGTAGATACATTTGTTAGCATGTTACAAAACTACAGCAACAATAAAGTTTCTTTTTTTTTTTTGTGCAGGACTGCTTATAACCTTTTTATAGTTGTACTTAAAGTAGTCTCGCATTGGCAGACCTTCCTCCACAGCGCTGCGGGGGAAGGTCTGACGAGTCCACAAAGCATTCCTGGGATGGAAGAAAAAACGTGCTCTGGTTTATTGGCATTCCTACAAACCAATCACAATCGTCATGGGCGATGCTAAGCGCAGGACAGAGCCACGGTGCCTCTGCAAAATAGCCTCAGGAAGGAACTTGTTTTGGTGGAACATGTGTACGTTCCAAAGTTGTTTTAGTCGTGCAACAGATAGTCTAGCTAGCTGTCTGGATTTACCCTGCAGAGATCTGAGGAGCTGTTAACCATAGTCCTCAGAAATCCACCGGAGTTTAGAACGCCAACACAAAGAAAGAGGAAGGTAACGGACATCCGGCCAAAAAGAAAAACATTCGGTGGAATTTCCGGTGGCAACGGAGCAATCCCGGAAATGGAAAGTCGTGGATATATACTAGTTAAACATAGATATATATGTACAAAACTACAGCAACAATTAAAAAAAAATTCCAGCAGGACTGCTATATATAACCTGTTTATAGTTGTACTTAAAGTAGCCTACCAATGCTTTGTGCTGTTTCCGTCTGTCATGTGATCCTCACCTCGACTTGAAAGCCAATAAAAACCTATTGCGTAATGACGTCACATGCTGTTTTGCTATAAAATTGGTATATGGAATAGATTTGAGACATTTTAAGGTGTTTCCATTCATTTCTGCTCTGAATCGTACAACATTCAAACAAAGATTAGCGAACAAAGTTGTAATGGTGCTTATGTGCCAGCTGATAGCGACATATCAAGCTATAACAATGCAACAACGACACTATCAAAGATCGCTATGATGATGCACGTAAATGCCACATAACACAATGACAATGATTTTTGCTATCTAAAATAGCCGTTATATTTCGCTCTTAAATGAAATTTAAGTTAAGTTTAAAGTTTGTTTTATGGCGGGTTGCCTAAAACGTAATCACAGTTCATTATTTATTCGGTTAACGTTTCCATCAGCATTTGTCACATAAGCCGTTTACCAATTAAGAAAAAATCGGATGTGTCGATATTCATGAAATTCAATCAGATGTTGCACTTTCTTAAGGCATTTTTCATTCAATATTACTTACTTCGCATGAAAACGTCTGAATGGAAACATGGCTATTGATCGGTGATTTGACTTGCTTGCTGCTTTCACTTTGTCCCTCTCTGTGCGATTGAATAACAAAGAGGAAACAAAATGGCCTCTCCATATCAGACTGCTGGAAATCAGCAGCATCAGTATCGGCCCTCAGAAGCCCCAATCAGCAGCTCCCTGTGCGCCCTCTCTGCCACCCACAAACATTTCTCTATACCTCCACTCCCCTCTCTCTCTCTGTGTTCACTGGAGCTCTCTCACTCACTCAGTCTCCCTCCAGCCTCTCTCCACCCACTCGTTCGCTCTCTTTTCATCTCTCGCTCACACACTCATTGCCTCCCTCCATCTACCCCTCCGTCCTCAAACTAATTGAGGCAGGTGGCCTCCTTTATTCCCGCTCTCCAAACCTCTCAGTGCCAGGCATCTCGATTACATTGTGTGTGTGTGTGTGTGTGTGTGTGTGTGTGTGTGTGTGTGTGTACGTTTATCAGCAATTCTTCTTTTGTATTGAATCTGAATCTGCTGCTGTGGAAGGAGTCGTCATGCAAGGTGTGTGTGTGTGTGTGTGTGTGTGTGTGTGTGTGTGTGTGTGTGTGTGTGTGTGTGTGTGTGTGTGTGTGTGTGGATTGATGAACATGAAAGTGAAATCCTAATGGCTCTTTTCTCTTCCAGCAGTGGCCTCTCCAAATGCCACTCTTTGGGCCTCAACATGCAATTAATCAATTGAGCTTGGTAAGAGGCTCTATTTATACACACACACACACACACACACACACACACACACACACACACACACACACACCTGACAGAGTCTAATGGTAGCGCTCATACACAGTTGGGAACATGGCACCCTGCAGTGGGAGTGAGAGAGATAGAGACAGAGAGAGAGAGACAGAGAGAGAGACAGAGAGAGAGAGACAGAGAAGAGAGAGAGAGAGAGAGAGACGAGAGAGAGAACGAGAGAGAGAGAGAGAGAGAGAGAGAACGAGAGAGATGTAACCACAATGGCTTCTGTCAATTTAGGAGGAGTCATTGTTTAGCTGACAAAGTTAACAGTCCCATAAATGGCTCCCATCATGCACTGATGCATCGCATCTACCAGCCAGAGTGAACAAAAGCACTTGGCACTGCTTCATTTATTTGTTGTTGTCTCTGTGTCCTAAAGGTTCCCTTGTTTTGGCTGCAATCAAATCTCATCCTTCAGCAGTCGGTTTCCTGGCAAACACATGACAAGTACATACCTCTGCTGCATATATGGACTGTGTGCATAGATGGGATTTGAATTGAATACATATTATATTATATATACAGTATATCAGTCCTTCCAGAAAAAGTTTTTTATGATTATTGCAGGCAAAAATCCTTGATTATGCGGCACGTTTTCATCAAAAATGCAATGGAATATGCGGGATATTTATGCAATTTTATGCAATGAAATTGCGGGAACTTGCAGTTTGATGAATAAAACCCCCCAACACCCTGCTTTTCGATGACATTCACGTTGCGTAATTACTTCACTTCATAACGTTCCCATGGCAACAGGTGGAAATGGCTGCTCTTGTGTGAAGTGAACTCAACATTTTTCAACTTTCTCTTAAGATATATGTGAATTTTTTGCAATGAAAATGCGGGGATTATGAAATTGTGCAAGCCCCGCATATTTTGTGCGGAAATTGGCAATTTATGCGGCGAAAGGTGAAAAAAAAAAAATGCGGGCCCCCCCATAAATATGCGGACTTTGGCTGATTATGCATTGAAGTATGCGATCGCATAATCGCGTTTTTCTGGAGGGACTGGTATATGGACATGGAACTAAGGATCTTCAGGAATAGATGTCACTCCGTCACTTTTTCTTTTGAAACAATTAACAGATGTCATCTCTGAATCAACAAACTGCTGAAATCGTTCCAGTGATTGAGGTCTCCGCACTCAGGAATCTGCTTAGAAATTACATAAAAAATGTCATAAATTTAGGTCATTCCTTATAATCACTAGATTCAGACGTTTCTCTTCAGTGCTCCAGTTGATTTGAGAAAGACAAAGGTTCATGTACCCTTACCATATTTTAACCATAGCTCAGATGTCTCACATGACCTAAGTATGGAAGTATGGAAGGTAACAGACCAAAAAGAACCAATGTTTCTACGTGATGACACCTGAGCTGTTGACACCTGAGCTGTCCCCACAACAACTGAGCCGACTCAATCTGTTAATGAAGAGATGCAGAAAATAAAACCATTTCATCTTCAGTTTTCTTGGGTCAAATATTAGCTTTCTTTGTTCTCACTCTCACCTATGCTTAACATCCTTTCTAGGGTGGCAACCAATCACTTCCTGCTATTATGCTCTTGATGATGACATCATCAACGCTACAAGACAGTGAACGTAAGGGGTGTCCGAATCCTTTCCACACACTGATTATTTGGATGCACTTTTTACAAACACATGTTTTTGGATTTTGCAGTTATTACAGTATCCATGGGTTGGAGTGTTGCATTTACACTTTTTTGTTAATGTTGCCACGTGTCTCTGACCCACTCTGAAGGTGGTTTGGGTGAATGAATCTGCCCTTAAATGTCCGCAAAATGCCATTGAAATTAAATATGAGAGGGCGAATAATGCCCCTGATAATGAGAAGTACCCTTTTTTTGCATTTCACCCAGGTCATTTTTCACAAAGAGGTCACATTAACTTTTTTTTTCCCCCCCTTGTCATATATTCAAGCATGAATGTGACCAGTGTCCCCTGCGGACTGCCACAGGTGACTCGTGTTCTCAGTGTGTTTGTGAGAGGGAAAAGCAGCAGAATATTTCAGAAACAGCGATATGATAAAGTACAGACTGATATCCGCATCCACAAAAACTAAGAAGCCAATAATCAGTTAATTCACGAGGGAGTAGATGGATTAGCCTCACTTCTGTAAAATGTGTTGGCTGTGGGAAAGAATGCAATACAAATCAGAGTGGTACAAATTGAGTTTCTATAGGTTAATAGAGTATCCAATGCAATGCAAATGTGAATGGAAACCCCTAAATAGGCTCAAAATGATGATCTCAATATAGATCTGGGTTATGCTAATGCAGATGTTGAGGGTTGTTATGATTCAATAACTTTAACATCCGGTATGTTTTTTTTAACACAAAGAGCACCGAGAGTGGAAACAAAAGAGTCACTTTGTGATAACAAACATTTTAAAATGGCTAATATTTAAATAAAACAGCAATGATTGTTTTGAAATAAGTCTGCTCTGTAATGCATGTTCTTCCCACATGTCATACACAAATACATATGAATTGAATCTGTCCATGTTAGATATTTACATGCATACAAACAATATTGTTCTCATATCACCTTGTGCTACAGCCTTGTGAATACTTCTTCACCAGGGCCTTAGCCAGGATAATAAAAATACTATGAAAAAAGACCTAATATTTATGTATATCAATTCACGTATTGTAAATCCCAGTAACGTAAAATGATAAATAAATTATAATACTTCATGTAATACTACTGTAATACTACATGTTTGTCATGGATGGATGAAAAACATCTACTGTGCTCATATGTCAACCAACCCGTTCTCACTCCCAACGCGTCATCGACACTTGGTCAGTGTCTCTCAGCGTCCGATACGACGCCAAAATCCCCCATCAGCGTCTGTACGGAACGCACCGGGCAGAGCAGCAGCTCGACCGCGAGGCCGTAAGATGACGTAGTATTAAGAGAGACAACCGTAGAGAGTAGTATGAAAGACCGAAAATCAGTGTAAGGAGGTTGGTTGGTTTGGGGATGTGGATGGGTCAAACAAGACAGGACTTTCACCTAGGAGACCGGGGGTTCATGTCCCGTTCTTGTCCCGCATGTCACTGAAACGTACGTTTTGTAACCCCACTCTCCATTTTTCCCTAACCCTAACTGTCCCGTTCTTGTGCCGCATGTCAGTTAAACGTACGTCCCGACCCAGACCGTCAAAAAGTGACGCCAACAGTCCCGACCAAGAAACATGACGCTAAAGGAGACTTTTTGCGTCAATAACAAACGCAAAAAAATGTTGTAACCCCACCCACCATCTTTTCCTAAACCGGTTACACTTTACTTGAAGGTATCTACATAAGAGTGACATGACACTGTCATGAACGTGTCATAAACATTATAAACAAGTCAAAAACGTTCATGACATAACTCTTCTGTCATTAAGTGTCATTCGGTTTTTGTCATGACAAGTTAGGGTTAGGGTTCATGTGTTCATGACAGTGTCATGTCACCCTTATATAGATACCTTCAAGTAAAGTGGTACCCCTAAACCTAACTGTCTCGTTCTTGTGCCGCATGTCAGTTAAACATACGTCCCGACCCAGAGCGTCAAAAAGTGACGCCAAGAGTCCCGACCAAGGAATATGACGCTAAAGGAGAGTTTTTGCGCCAATAACAAACGCCAAACGCACCTGACCAAGCGTCGCTTTCCGACGCGATGGGAGTGAGAATGTGCCAGCAGATGAATCTCCACGACAACAGGGCTACTGATGAAAACCATTTGATACAGTTGAAAGTTCTCAAAATAGCTGGCAAGGGAACTTGATGTAGGTATTGTTTTGTAGAATATAATTGCTGTAATAATTTGGAGTTGATGTTGTGGTAAACCCAGTGTTTTTTAATCTGTTCTTTGTTAGCTAAATAGGACGTAGGTTTCAGGATGTTTCATCTCAAAGAAGAAAGCTGTCTTTGTCTTCTTCTGTTCTATTCTGTCCAAATTGCAGCAGCTTTTCAGTCAAAGTCATGGTTCAATTAAGTTTCCACACTTCCTCCACAGTAGACCTTTATTCACATTGCAAACAGACCTCTCACCATGCAAAATAATCATTCACTTAAAGAACTACATTTTTTCTCAGCATCCCTCTGAGAGGTTTGAGTCCCTTTCATCGCGTCCTAGATGAGTTTGCTCCGAGGACAAACTCAAACTAATTATCTCTCCGTAGCTCTGCGCCAATTACATCTGTGTGAAGAGTTCAGCTCATGTCCACATCCCTGAACTCTTCACACAGACGTCTTCGGCGCAGAGTTACGGAGAGCTAATGAGTTTGATTTTGTCTTCGTGTGAGAATGCTAAAGAGACCGCGTTAGAAATCACAGTGACAGTAATTGAAAACTAATTTCTTCAAGGGCCACTTAGAATGTCCCCCAAAAGATAATACTGACTCTTTTTCTCGTCTTTGGTAATGTGGTACTTGTCCGTGAAACACATTTGATGGAAATCTTTTGAATTTGTTGCTCTATAATCAGGGCGCTGGTGTTAATTGAAGCTTCATGGTTAAACAAACAAGCACAGTTAAATTGCACACATGCTTGCGGTAAAATGTGTTCATTTTCTGATATTATTTTTGAACATCTGTTATTTCTCTTTTGGCACATACAAATCAGTTGTTTTCTAAATCATGCTGTTCTCTGCTCTTACAAAATGTTGATGTTGTATTTAATTCTTCACACATCCAAATGTCTGGTTGTTCGAGATGGGTTGCACATCGGGTGGTCTTTTTGTCTTGATTGGATATGTTTTGGGAAATAAGGCGGAAAAGAGGTGATTGAGTCGGGGTCCCACAGACCAACAAGTTTATCATAATGAAAAGTGCGGCAGCAGACGGCTATGTCACAACTTGGTTCAGACTTGGACCCAAATGCAGAAAGGCGAGGAGATGGCAGTAGTTGGTATAAAGGAATTTAATCAGAACACAAGGGGACTAACAAACCACGTAAGTAGATCCAGAATCCCCAAGCACAGGGAATAACCAGGAACACAAAAACTCGGGGAAAAGTCCAGGAAACACAGAAGCACTGGGAAACCAGCAACCAGGAACACACATTTAGGCCGGAAATCCGTTGCCTTGGGCTTCCTTTGTGTTGGCGTTCTAAACTCCGGTGGATTGAAGATGACTATCAGGTTAACTGCTCCTCAGATCTCTGCAGGGTAAATCCAGACAGCTAGCTAGACTATCTGTCCAATCTGAGTTTTCTGTTGCACGACTAAAACAACCTTTGAACATACACATGTTCCACCAAAACAAGTTCCCTCCCGAAGCTATTTTGCAGAGTCGCCAAAGCGCCGGCCAAGACGATTGTGATTGGCTAAAAGAAATGCCAATAAACATGAGCTCATTTTTCGCCCATCCCAGAACGCTGTGTGGACTCGCCAGACCCTCCTCCGAAGCACTGTGGAGGAAGGTCTGGCAATGCGAGACTAGTCACATACAGTAGTGCAAACACCGGCCCTTTTATATGAACGTGCTCTTTGCTAGATTGGGAAACCCTGGGTTGATTAAACAAGTTGATAACCACTGTCGTGTCACACCTTTTTTTGGGGTATTTTAAGATCATTTTGGGCTTTTCCGCCATTAAAGCGCCCATATTATGCTCATTTTCAGGTTCATAACTGTATTTTAAGGTTGTTCCAGAATAGGTTTACATGGTTTAATTTTCTAAAAACACCATATTGTTGTTGTACTGCACAGCTCTCTCTCAAAGCTGCAGATCCTCTTTTCACCTGGTTTCTGTTTTAGCTACAGAGTGAGACCTCTTTTCATCTTCTTCTTCTGTACTATCTTTGATTGCACTCGCACATGCTCAGTAGCTCAGATGTAGAGCATGTCAGCTAGCTAACTCTAGAGACAGTAAAAGAAAGCCTGTTTCTCCAACTTTGGTCAGTTACAAGGCAGCACATGTAAGTAGTTCTTGTAAGTAGTTCTTTTGTAGATTATGGTGAACTTGTGTGTGTTGTAGCAGTGCTTTGCTATTGAGAACGACGTAGCATGCTAGCGTTAGCATGCTAACCGTTAGCTACGAGCTAACGGTTGTGGTTAGCCAGCTCATTTCGGACTGTGACGTCACAGTCCGAGCCAATTTTGAACAGCTCACTAGGAGACTGAAAGCAGGACACATTCAGAAACCGTATCTCACTCAAAACAGCATGGATGGATTTTTTTCAAAGTTTGTATGTGTGTGGAAGCACCAGAGACACAAAAGAACACCCCAAATCCCAGAAAAAGTTATTTTTTCATAATATGGGCACTTTAATGGATAGGACAGCTAGGTGAGAAAGAGGAGAGAGAGAGAGAAGACATGCAAACCTCTCAGTATATGTGCGCCTGCTCTACCAACTGAGCCAACCCAGCCACATGTGGGACCGCTTTTGTTAGGTTTGGTAAAGCCGGGTAATGGAAATAAATCCAGGGCATGTTGATCTTGCCTCAGACATGAAAAGCAGGCTGGAGGAACGCATATTAATGTTAAAAAACCTCATAAAGTGAAATTTTCATGCCGTGGGACCTTTAAAGGGCTATATTAGAGAGGACAGGTCAGTTTCTTGTCCACATACAAACATACCTGTCAAGTATCCCGTTTTGGCCGGGAAAGTCCCGTATTTTACTCTTCTTTCCCGCTGTCCTCCCGTATTAGTATTTTCCCGTAAATCTCCCGTATTTTAACCTGCGTTATTAAAAAATAATAATACCCCGGGCCCGAGTGGAGCAAAAAAAAGAAAAAAAACATTCCCAATCTGAGCTCTTTCACTAGCCTCGCGATAACTGCCACCTGCAGTAGCCTACTGCAGGTACTGTAGGTGGCAGTTGTCGCGAGGTTAGTGTGTGAGGTCAGATGATGAGTGACAACGCGGTGGAAAAAAAGAAGAAAATACAGAGACGGATGATGGACGCTACGACAGAGACGGTGCGCTGCCAAAACTTATGAAGGCTTTACTATGCATTCCCCATAGCAATGCAAGTTGAGAAAGGATGTTTAGCATGGTACGAAAGATTGTTACAGAGAATAGGATGACGTTAGACAACAGAAATGTCTGCGCTCTACTCTCATGTAAAATTAACCGCTCTGGCCCCGCCCACAAATACATTCCTTCCAAAACAGTCTTAAAGAATGCAAAGTCTGCAACAAATTTGTACAATAACTCACTAAGGAAAAGTTATGTGAAATTAAAAGAAAAACTGTAAAAGAAAAGCAATATGAAATGAAAAGAATGTGTGGAATGAAAATAAAATGTAAATGTAAAGACAAGCATACATTTTAAATGTTTTCAGCATTCTGCATCAAGTGGTGATTTTAGCTTTCTTGTACACCTGTCTTAAAATGTAAGGGATACTGGAGCTTGGTTGGGGTGGTGGGACTGCTCGAGGTGGGCACCGGAAAATTTCCCTTATTTTCAAATCCAAAACTTGACAGGTATGCATACAAACTGTGATAAAAGATTCTCTGTGGTGTCTAAATTTTCATCACATTTGTCAAGGATGCACAAAAAAGTACAGTGGGAGGTGTTGCAAGCCATCTGACTTCAGAAAGAGGAGCAAATATTCAGATAGAGTGTGTCAGGGAGCAGGCCGAAGGCTTGAGTGAACAGACAGAAGTCATTGGTAGGCAGGCAGACATGTTGGCTGACAACGATAATGGTGATACAGAGGGGGAGCATTCAGAGGTTTTTCCTGAACATGTAGATGAGTCCGTTGTACTGAACAGTTTGGCATTGTGTTATCTTAAACTGCAGGCAAAGCTGTTATTACCATCTTCAGTCATACAGTCCATTATTGAGGATTTCCAGGGCATACATGATATCAGCCAATCTAATGTATTCCATAAGCTTGTAGAGAAGTTGTTTGCCCAGGGAATCCCAAACGGGGATATTAACATTATTATAGATATCATCAAATCAGAAGACCTATTCCGGGCATGCAACTCTGGTACATTAAAAACTGATAAAAGAAGAAAACCAGTTTTAAAAAATCAGTTCAGATATGTTGAACCAGTTCCTCTCTGTCTTGGTCAGAATGAGTCAGAAATGAGAAGAATGAGAGGAAAAGAATGCTTTGCCCAATATGTGCCTGTGAAAGAGACACTTAAGTCACTTTTTCCAGTGTGAATCAGTCAGTCAACAAGTTTATTCAGGTAAGGAGCAGGTGCGCTCCTCAGCTCAGCCAAAAGATACACTGGAGCACGTGTGGGATGGTAGAAATGTGACAGAGCATGTATTATTTAAATCCGAAGGCAACTCCTTGGGCCTCATACTATATCAGGATGCCTTTGAGGTTGCAAATCCACTAGGCTCGGGAAAAACAAGCATAAGATTTTTGCTGTAGATCAAATGCAGCCATTTTTATTATGTAGAGATTTTAAGTACTTTGGCCAAGACAAAGTATTTAGCTCACTTGTAACAGAACTAAAAGATCTAGAGGAAAATGGTGTGACCTTGTCTAATGGAAAGGTGCACAAAGGCACACTGTGTGCCATTGCTGGTGATAACCTGGGATCACACAATATTGGTGGTTTCAATGAGTATTTTAGCAGAAGTATTTACTTCTGCAGATTCTGTGATATTGATATTAAGACATTTCTTACCAACCCCTTGGCGAAGGCCTCAGCCAGCACATTCGAATCGTACAATGGCCATGTGCAGCAAAATGTTAGAACAAACTCAGATTCATCTGCCGGCATTACATTTGATTCAAAATTGAATGAACTTTACTTCTTCAATGTATGCCAACCTGGGCTACCTCCTTGCATAGGCCATGATCTTTTTTGAAGGTGTTGTATCATACGATCTGGCCCTGTATATCAGACACCTCATTACAGAGCAGAAGCAGTTTACTTACATCGGACTAAACCGCCGCATTAATCTATTCCGTTACCTTGGCAGTGACGCCAATAATAAACCCAGTGATGTCAATCCTGAAAGTGAGAAACTAAGTGGACATGCAGTGAGGAATTGGTGTCTTCTGAGACTTCTGCCAGTCTTGATTGGGGACAAGATTTACAACCAATATTTGGCAACTGGTGCTGTAACTCAGACAAATTGTTGAACTGATCTGTCCTCCAAAGATATGACCACTGGTCAGATAGCCTACTTGAAAGTTCTGACAGAGGAGTATTTACTCAGCCGAAAAGAAGCTTTTCCAGATAATCCATTGAAGCCGAAGCACCATTATGTATCACGTTACCCAGATCTTGCCATTTGTTTTGGGCCTCTCATACGCCTATAGATGCTTCGATTTGAGAGTATACCTATTTTAAACAGTTTGCTCGCAAACTAAACAACTTCAAGAACCTTCTATGCTTGCTGAAAGGCATCAGCTTCTGCAAGCTTACAATAGTGCTGGTGATATCCTCCCACAATGTGTATTTGTTGAAAGAGGTACAGATTTCTTTGTACTGGACTACAACGATAGGATACAAGAAGCAGTTCCTCACTTCAGTTTTCCGCCAAGCAACACTGTTGCTGCTCATGAAGTTATGGTAAAGGGTACATGCTATAAAAAGAACATGTGTTGTGCTAGAGGAAGACGATGAAGGACTAGTCTTTGGCAGGACTAGGTTGATACTAACTCAAAATGCTTCTGTTGTCTTCTTTGTCACAGAAAAATGTTTATTTCGTCGATCAGGGGGTTCATTGCCTTACAACTGATGCACACAATGCACAATATGTTTGCACTGAGCATGACAAATTACTGGACTACTATCCTCTGCCAGAGTATGATATGCAGGGTTTATCAGTAATAGCACTCCACTCTTTTCCACCCCTAGTGCTCTGATCAGAGAGTCCATCCTCTGCACTCTTCCCAGTATCACTCCAGAGTCACTACAAAATGTGATTGAGAAGCTGGTGCAGCAAGGAGTGGACAGCAGAGAAGACTTGCAGTATGTGAAAGAGCAGAACATGGAAGAGTTAATCTGGCCAATTCAGTGCAGAAAACTTCTGAATGCCTGGAAGCCCAAAGGTAATCAAACCTTTTGAGTGTATATTGTCTGAGTTATGAGATTATTCATCTTAATGAGAGAAGACATGACAGCATAAGAGAAGAGGAAATAAGATATGTGACAATATGCAAAGAGAAGACAATAAACTGTAATAGAAGTTAAGAGAAGGGAGGTACAATAAGAGAAGAGAAGGTAAAATAAATTGTTACGATAAAAGAAGACAATAAGAACAAATATGACACAATATAAAAAAGAGAAGAGAATTAAAGGGAAAATACAATAAAAGCAGATACTGCACAATGACAAATGACAAAAGAAGATAAGAGTAGAGAAAATAAATAAATGTGTATCAAATTTCTATTAACATATTACACAAAAGATTTATCAACACACTTAGCAAGTGTGTTTCGTATTCCCACCTTCTACAGCTGATAACTAAATACAGTATATTCATATGGTATGTTGAATATGCAATTATTTTAACAAAAAAAAATTACAAATACATATCCATATTGACTATGTCAAAGCATCAAACTGATGTTTGGATAAAAATGCGCAAAAGAGCATAATGCACCAACAACTGAAAACATGTGAGTGATGGGTATTCTGACAACATTCCATCTTAAAATGGTATATTTTTTGTCATTGCAGAGCCAGAGAACAGTTGTGACATTCACAGGCAGATGTCTGCATGTGGCCCATTGATGGAGACCTCTTCATTGTCAAGTAGCCCCATGTCCTCTCCTCCAATGTCTCCACCTCAGCCTAGAATAAGAAACTGCCCTGACACTTTTGAAATTAAGTGGGACACAATGCCCCTTGCCCTGCGTACAGCCATTCAGAATTGAAAGAGGCCTCTGCCGGGGGACAGGCGACAGTTCATTCGAATACTTGTTGATGACATGAGAAAGTTTGAAGTGAATGTCTGATGATTGCAAAGGCCATAGTGAGACAGTATCCACTAGGGGTGTAAGAAAAATTCGATACACTTGAGTATTGCGCCATTTTATTTCGCAATACTGTATCGATTTAAAAAAAATGCAATATCGATTTAAAAAAAAAACATAAAACATTTTTTTATTATTTTATTTTTAGTTTATTTTTAATAAATTTTTTTAGTTTACGTGCAAAAATATTCATGTAAGACAGTGGTTCACGTTTATGTTGTGTTTAAACCCGCCCTACTGCTAGATGGCTATGCTGAGACGCACCACTAGTGTCCTTGCCTAACAGTGCCTAGCAGTGCCTGACTTTATGCTAGAAGCTAACAACGCTATGGCTGAACTTTGGCATATAAAAATTTGCTCACTAAGAACCTGTGAACCACAATCCCAAACTGGCAGTTTGACTTTCTGTGTACTGAATTGCTTACCTGAAGTAAACTTCTTTGACTTTTATACACATCATGACTTTTTGAAATATTAGTTTTCCAATATATCGCCTTACGCACATTATCGAAATATATTGCAATATATTGAATCGTGACCCATGTATCGTGATACGTATCATATCGCCAGATTCTTGCCAATACACAGCCCTAGTATCCACAGTCGTTGGCAGATACAATGGATGATGGAAGAAGGACAGTAGGAGCAGGATATGAATCAATTTTATCTCATATGAAAGTACGCATAGAGCATTTAAACAGAAACAACTCCCTGGCCTAGTGGTTAGAGAAGGGACCTTGGGACCGGGAGGTCAATCCCCAGCCCAGCAAGATAAAATCTGGGTGGGGAGAGTGAAAGAGCAGCGCTTGTCCCTCCCTTATTACCACCACTGAGTTGCCCTTAACCCCAACCGCTCCAGTGTAGCTGCCAGCAGATTAGACTGTGGTTGTACTGGGCAGCTTCCAGGTATGAATGTGTAACTGTGTGAATTTGACAACTCATCGTTGCAAATAAGAATTTGTTCTCAATCAACATATTTTATGGATAAATAAAGGTTAAAAAACAACAACACCACAACAAGGACCTGCGTACGATGGAACCAGGAACTTGCACCTGAGGAGACATCAGAAGCTTTGGAAGAGATGAGACAAAGCATGAAGGATTGTCACGAGTGGAAAGGGCAGAATGATGGACTCTTCAGAAGAAGTAATTATCTTCATTCGAGCTTCTGCGCGGCAAGTCGCCGGACGACACAATCTTACTTAGAAATATAGAGAGTGTTGGGTGGAGCTGCTAGGCTTAGTTAGCTTTGTAGCAACTCATTTGGCAATGGCTTGAATGTAACGGCCGTTCATTAATATCAAAAAGTTACACACTAACGCTTTAAGTAACATTTTCGATGCATGACTTTTACTTTTAACAGAGTATTTTTACAGTGTGGTATTAGTACTTTTACTTAAGTAAAGGATCTAAATACTTCTTCCACCACTGCTTATCGGTCATGACGTCTCGTTCTCTGACACTAAGCTACTAACGTTACCAACTACCAGCAGCAGGCTGAGTCTATACGCTGCCTCCTGTTTATGCCCAGTATGGGAGAATGTTGATGAGATATGAGATTTGGCCATGTTAGTTTAAACGGATATTCTTCTACTGAAGCTAAAACAACTTGTTTGCACCAAGATCACTTTAGGCTCAAAACTCTGCTTAAAAACCCAAACTGAGTATTGTAGATGTAGCCTTACTCCGATTGGTGATTGGATAGCAATGTTGTTGTGGGGCTGCTCAGACTGTGTCTGAAAGGGGGCAGTTAGCCACCAACTCTCTCTCTTTTCCCTGTTCGAAGTTAAAAGGAAGTTTTTCCTCACCGCTGCCGCCTCATTAAGAGCATTGCTCTTTGGGAAATTGTTGGGTCTCTGTAAATGTTAGAGTGTGGTCTAGAACTGCTCTACCTGTAAAGTGTCCTGAGATATATTCTGTTATGATTTGAGACTATACAGAAAATTGGCCTTGGACTGAAACACTTAATCTGGAAGTTGGTTTCAGACAGTGGAGTAGGAAGATGATTGAGATGAGGAGTAGAGCGGGAGGTTGGAAATGGAGAAGAGGGAAATGGTGAATGGACTGCATTCATGTGGTGCCTTGTGGTCTTGGCAACCACTCAAAGCGCTTTACAATACAAGCTAGCATTCACTCATTCACATGTGGGAGGGAAGGAAACAGGAATGACTCAAACAAGGGGCAGAGTCTATAAAAGGGGGTGGAGAGCTACCTGGGCCTTACCAGGGACCTTTTCTTTATTATAATGTGCCTAAAAGCATGGTTTTAGTGAACATTGAACTGTTTTATGTTTTAAACTGCATTAAAGATGTATTAAATATTAAAACATGTTCTTTGTTAGATTTCTCATGTCATGTTTGGTGAGGGACAAAAAATTGGAGTGATTGCACATCAGCCAATAATGAAGGCAGGCTCATGCTGAATGTGATGTTTTAAGTGTTTTTTTAGTATCTTTTCAATATCAACATTGCTTTTTATAAATGTAGATGCCAGTCACCTGCATGATAGGGAAAAGGGACTATTCTAGCGCCAAAAAGTATATTTATTTTAATTTTATTGTATATGCTTTGCAAATGTTTTTTGGTGATTTCTTTTGTAAAGCATATTAACTTGTTTATGTGTTTTTTTAAAGTTCTAAGCAAAGACGCTGCTGGATGGGCCAACCACTGTTTTTCCCAGTTTAAGATTGTTTGTGTACTTTTAATTAAGCTACTGGACGGCCATTTTGATTTACTTTTTTTGTGGGGTTTCTGCTGTGTTAGAGGGAGGACTGACTAGTAGAGAAGCCATTCTACATGTGTGTTTCATGTGTGGTTTAGGCTACCTTACTGTGCTGTGAATAGGCAATTTGAGTGTGTAAAACTGTTTGAAGTAGCTTGTGTGCCGTGTTGGGTTCATCTATTAATTGCCTCCAATTATTGTGTTAGCACTTGACTCTACATTTGTCCCTCTTTCAGTGCAGTTTAACCCCATCCAGTTTATTTAGTTTTATTTGTTTGAGTTGTTGATGGTTCATGTAGTGGCTATACATCCTCTTCCTGATACTGTGATGCTAATAAACTCTATATTTTTTGTATAGCAGTCTCTGGTCCCCGTTTAATTCTGGGTCTGTACGATGGATATCACTTGGTTACACACACACACACACACACACACACACACACACACACACAGAGGCAGATGCACCTTTCTCATCAGGAGCGACATTTGGGCTTCAGTATCTTACCTAAGAACACTTCAACGTGTAGACTGCAGAGGCCAGGGATTGACCACTCTAATGGAAGAAACATGATAAGAAAATATATAATACACGAGATAGAGACTTTAAAAACCAACAAGTAAAGATGAAGTTGGATGAGCCAGCGGTAGGAGAGTTGAAGGTGCTCATTAAAATGAAGAGAAGCAGCCCTGACTTTGACTCAGTCAGCCCACTGGAAATGTCAAAGGATCTCAGAAAATCAGTTGATGAGATGTGCTGCATGCTGTACGAAATGCCAATGAAATGCTCATGATATTCTGCAAATCATCTGATCAGCGAGCTTAAGCCCTAACACTTTAAAGTTTGCTTGGGAAAGGGGCAGAAGGATTTCAACCAAGGGCAGCGATCAAAAAGTCAAATGTAATGTGTCAGTAGAGATATCGGAATATAACTTGAAGGAGGGCAGTGTTTGCTTGTGGCACACGTGATAAGACACTGCAGCTGGGGGCAGAGGCACTGTAAGTGTTGTGGTAGTGACCATGATTAGAAAGCATTAATGACTCCATGAATCCAAGTGAATCAGCTGTGGAGGAATCGCTTAGCATTCATCCATGGATGCCCAGATTATACAAGCAGAACAAGTTCATAAAGTTAGACTGGACAACAAAACCTCCTGCGTGGTAGACTCAGAGAGCCGCCAGCATCAAGTTGTAAAAGAAACTTGGAACTGAACTCCTGATGGTTCAGTATTGATTAGCAATAAGTTTTCTCTGGCTTTGAAGCCTAACTTCAGTATTTTTTGTGTGTGTAAGGGACTGATGAAAACAACAAACTTTGAAATTGGTCCAGTATTAAGCGAGAATGCTGTGACCGACAGCTGCAATGTAACCATAAGGGGACAAATGTGTATTGTTAATTCCGTCCACTAAAAGTTCTGTATTTGCCACTGACAGGCTCAGATTATTATTCTAAGTGTCTGAGTACATTATGGAAATGATCCCTACAGTGATAAGACCTTTTTTTGTTTAAGAGTTAAGATCCTTTTTGTTTAACCCATAAGGACCCACGGTGACACAGGGGTCACACTCTCTTTAACTGTTCTGGAAAGTTCCTCATTCAACATTATCCTTGATCTTAACTCATGAAGCCCCTAAGTGACACTGATGGAACATCCTGGTATCCTGTCATGTGACAGTTTGCCAATTTTTTGTCTTTTTAAGCATTTTGTTGTTGTCATTTAAAGATTCAAATGCTTACATAACATAGTGATGATATCATGATATAAAACACATGTAACATCGGGTTTTTAACCTTAAAAGAGTCACAGAAAACCTAATATGACGCCTGTGTCACAGTAAGAAAAATTATAATTAATTAGTTAATTTAGCTGATTTAATAATATTGAACTAACATACTTTGTATTGTTCAACTCAAAGTATTTTGAACCAAATGTAAACAAAAAATCACATCAAATTAATTCATTTTTGTAAATATGTATTGGGAAACCAACAAACAAGATTTTCCTACCCTATATCCATCATATTATAATGTAATTTATATTTTCTTTTAGTCTTGCCCAGAGAGGCAGATGATTTATTGATGCAAGGGTGGGGAAAGAGCAACGCATTGGTGGTATGATGACATATGTGTAACCCTGATCTCATACTACTGTACAAATAAACTTCACGACAAAGCTTGATGCTGGAGCAGGTCAGACATTGATGCATGAATCACAATGTAAGGTCACATAGTAACACTTTATAATAACCATCGCTAATAATTGATAATGAATACATTGATAGTTAAACAAACTTAACTAACAACAAAATGATCATTAAGAATGTTTAATTATTAATACTTTTATTATTCATATTACAGTTTCTTGTTTTCCAAATGATACCATTTTGTATATTATATTAAGTATTTGTTAATGATTAAGAAATCGTTTATAAACCATCAATAAACATTATTTGGATGGCTATTGTAAAGTTGCATCTGATGATTATAATACTTGTTAATGGTTAATAAAGACTCTATAAAGCATATATAAACATTGTTTATAGCTACAGCTGCTAGTGTACAAATCATCATCTCTTTCATCAATCGCCAAAAAATATTGAATGGGGCCAGATCAATGTTATTTGATGCTTTATAAACCAGTTATTAGTCATTAACTCTTTGTTATAAGCATTTTTTGTAATAACCATCCAAATGTTTATAGATTGTTTACAAAACAATTTTAACCAAAACTAAAAAAACTAAGTACTGACTACATATCTAAATGTAGAAACTTATTTTATATTACACTAGACAAATGATTAACATGAAACATTACTAATAATTAGTAAACATTATTAATCATCATTCCATTGTTTGTTAACAGTAAAATAACTATAAACTAAACTTTGATTAACAATAAATTCACAATTTATTAATAATAGTTATTATAAAGTGTTACCCACACTGTATCAGTTCAGAAGTAACATATGTTGTAAAACTGCAAATTAAAAGACAAGACTGTTCGGAGTGAATGTGAACCGAGGATCAATTGTAAAGTTTAACCATAATAATAGTGTGAAATAAAATTCAATTACTTTTAAAAGAAGTAATTTGTCTGACTGACATCTCTCCTTGGATGTCCGCACACCATCTGAAACTCAACCTTGACAAGACTGAGCTCCTTTTCCTTCCAGGGAAAGTCTCTCCTACCCAAGACCTGACTATAACAATTGACAACTCTGTGGTAGTCCCCACACTTGACGACCAACTCTCCTTCACTGCTAACATTGCTGCAACCACCCGATCGTGTAGATACATGGAAGTTCGTGTAAATGTGACGTTATTTGAATCTATTGATACGTGTTCACGGAGACGTTTTTGTCGTTTTTTACGTGGTGGACAACACGAAAATGTGAAGTAATGTATTTCAATGGGAAGCATATTTCGTGGCCACAGAACGACTTTCACCCGGGCGAGCGGGGATCGCGTCCCGTTTGCGCCCTTTAAGGCGCCCTTTCTCCGGCGTTTAAGGCGCCCTTTCCCCGGCGTTTAAGGCGCCCTTTCTCCGGCGTTTAAGGCGCCCTTTCTCCGGCGTTTAAGGCGCCCTTTCCCCGTAAGTTTTTTCCTAAACCCAACCTCCGCCATCCCGTTATTGTGGGGCGTCCCCAGCGGGCCGCCTCGCGGGCCGTCTTGCGGGCGCCTCCCGGCTTATGGAGCGTCCTTTTCGGCCGCCTCCCGGCGGGCCGCCTCGCGGGCGCCGATCCCGGCTTATGGAGCGACCTTTTCGGCCGCCTGCCGGCGTCCTTTCCCCGAGAAAATAATGTGACATTTACACGTAAAAAATAACGTGACAGTTACACTGAAAAAATGAGAAAACGTCTCCGTGAACACGTATCAATAGATTAAGAATAACGTGGACATTTACACGAACTGCCGTGAGACCGGGTTGCTGCATAACATCAGAAGGATACGTCCCCTTCTAACGCAGAAGGCGGCTCAGGTTCTGGTTCAGGCTCTAGTCATCTCACGTCTAGACTACTGCAACTCCCTCCTGATTGGCCTGCCTGCATGTGCCATCCGACCCCTGCAGCTCATTCAGAACGCAGCAGCTCGACTTGTCCTCAACCTCCCCATGTTCCCTCACACTACTCCGCTCCTCCGCTCTCTTCACTGGTTACCAGTTGCTGCCCGCATCCGCTTCAAGACACTAGTACTTACATACAGGGCCACAAACGGATCAGCCCCAGCCTACATCCAGGACATGGTTAAACCATATACCCCAACCCGCCCACTCTACTCTGCATCAGCCAACCTGCTTGCTGCCCCCCCTGGCTCCCAAATGGTGGAACGAGCTCCCCACCGATATCAGGATGGCCGAAAGCCTACACATCTTCCGCCCAAGGTTAAAAACACATCTCTTCCGACCACACCTCGGATAAAAAATAAAAATAAAAATAAATTCTTGAACCTGCACTTTCATTTGTCTCTTTGTAGCTTTGCTTATTTTAAGCTAATGTACTTGCACTTACTACTTGTTGTCTGGAGTTTGAACCTTCACAGTAGAAAGCACTTAATTGTAAGTCGCTTTGGATAAAAGCGTCAGCTAAATGACATGTAATGTAATGTAAAGTAAGTAGTAACTGTAACTAATTACTAATTTTCAGTAGCTTGCCCAACAATGATGATAAGACAGTGTGGCCTCATCCTACCTTCCCCACAGTTAGGGTTAGGGTAACACAACACATTTTGTCGGTGCTGAGATATTTGGGTGTCTGCAATATCTTTGTTTATTTTGAAGGTTCAGCTAAACGTAACGCCTCCAGCATGAGTTTAAATATACCTTCAGGAAGACAGGAACTTCAGAGAGTTGGGATGGCAGTGCACGATTACACATCGTGGTTCAACTGTACTGCCTGCTTAATTCTCTCCTCAATTGAGTGTTCATTAAATGCTCCTGTGTAAGTAATTAAAGTCTCCCGAACATTCTTCACATATGTGAAATGAGTTGTGGTGCTCCTGAGTTTTTCCTTAACAAATTGGATGTTTATATTTTATAATCATCTCAAGTTTTATTTTTTTTTTTCTTTCTAAACGGTCAGAATGACTGCCTTGGTAGTTCTAGCGTTGAGACATTTAATTCATTGTAATGGAATCACAGCAATAGGAAACGGTCACGGGGGCAAAGTAAATCCAGACAGAAGAGGTGACGGTCGTGACAGTTAAGTTTAACCACAAAAAGGACTAGTTAAGATTAGAAAAAAAGTTTGTGCTTTGGGTTAAAATACCTTTCCACTTAAGTAGTACCCCCGGGACATGAACACCCGTTTCTTGGGTGAAAGTCCTAGGTTAGAAGCCCTGTGTTTTGGGAACCGTCCACTCCCCTGAACTCCTAACTAGGGCACTGCTCTCACTGGAATCAGTACACTCCTAAAGTCTCTTAAAGAGGTGTGACAGTAGTGAAACCCATGTGACATAGATATTTTAAATCATCTCTTCTTATGCCACTTTCTGCTGTTATTTTTTTTTTCCCCTCATACCCTTAATGAATAATACCCGGCGTTATTCCTGAACTTTAACTTTTATTGTTGCTTATTTAGTCATGGAGAAATGGAGAGAAATGTGTGTGTGAAATCACACACACACACACACACACACACACACACACACTTGCTACTGACCAACTTGGCTCAGCCTTGCTAAAGATGATTAATTAGTGCACAGTAGTATTAAACATAATTACTTACATTAGAAAACTGTGCCAGTGTGCCGCTTTTTCCCTCCCCATGCTCCCTCTCTCCCTCCCTCCCTCCCTCCCTCCCTCCCTCCCTCTTTCCCTTACGGTCACTCTGCCACCCACACAGCCCAGCGCGACTGGTTGCAGACTGGGAGTTGACATTCTGAGAAACCATTAAAAGTGCCCATTATTGGGAAAGAAAAGGAGGGCAGAAATCAAAGAGCTATACACGTATTCACTGCTGGGGTTCCCTGTTCTGTTCAGCGCTCGTTCCTTCTCTGATAGCATCCTCCATCTCTGTCTTTCTTTCTGTCTTTTTCTTCGTTCTGCACGCCTCATCCTCCGGTTCTTTCACACTACTAATCAAATCAAAAAAATTATTTTGTCTTCTTAATACAAGTCAAATGTCCCACAGCCCAAAGTGATGTTTTCCAATTGCTTATTTAATCTTATTTAATCTAACCAAAAGTAGGTGCGAGGGACTCCTCACACTGGCCAAGCTGGAACAATATACTAATTAACCACACGATAGTTGACTGACGAATTGTTTCATGTTTTATAGAGATTATTTTCAACCAAACAGTGGACTGATAACGTCCTCCTTTCGCCATCTTCTTTTCTATCCTGCACTCTTGCAGCCGTTCATTCATTATCAGTATGAAGATTAAGATTATTGAACATCACACAGTGAGGGAATTGCATAATAGCTGAAGGCAATGCTTCTGCCCCAAGAGCCTCAGCATTCTTCATTGTTGCTTGGCCCTAATGCTGCGGGAGGTGGGGCATCAACAGATTCAACGCATTCTAATGAACAGGTCAGTTTGATATTGTACGAAAATGCGTGCACACCAATATGTATGATATCCTAACCTGGTGACCGTCGGCTGGTCACGTGGTCACAGTTCCATTTCTTACATTTCAGAGATCAGTGGTAATAGTCTTTAATGGACCAAGTATGTGAGCGTGGATTCGGAGACATCACCAATATAACCTCCAAGAATCAGGGATTAAATCAGGGACAGAAGTAACGTGGGACCAAACAAACAGCGCTGGATTTACAGTAAATGTCTCAAGATTTCAAAGTAAGACCCGCAAATCTCCGAAACAACTCTAAACCCGAAAAGGTTGCAGCCCATTTTGCATTCTATAGTGAGGCACCAAACAGTCCAAATGGAAATCATAAGGGAAATCCCCTTTGTAATTTGCTACCTGTTTAACTGTCTTTGTTCCCAGCAGGTAGGTAGAGTGGGCGGATCAGTGATCACATTAGGGAGATTGTCAGCATCGGCTCAAGCAGCACCTCTGGAGCGCTGTGGACTCTCTGTCCATTAAGAAGGCTGCAGGAGGACACATTGATTAATGATGTGGGCTTGTAACAGAGATGAGATGTGTTTTATTTATTTAGTACCAAATATTGTGGCAAGATAGGAGTAGGCCTGTACCGAATTCAATATTTTCTAGTCACCTCCCACGTATCGAGTATAGAAAAATGCCTCTTAATACCCAATTTCAATACCTAAGGAGTAAATCTCATCAGCGTCAGTGAGCCAATCAGCATGCCGCGTGCTTCTACCAAGATCTAATAGTGTCTGTGATTGGATGTCTAACGTTACACGTCGTAGAGAAACACAGGAAAAACTCTACGTAACACAGAGACGGGGCTCACGTAGTAGGAGCTGAAAAATAAATTAAAAGATTTGTGCTTTAACATGTAATGTAACATTTTTGTTTAATAAAATTGGTATTGTTTAGGAACCAGTAACAATGTCATGGTATTGGTACAGGTATCAAATATTTATGAACCATACCCAGCCCTAGTTAGGAGTGCTTTAACATCATTCATGTCGCTAATGTTACGCTAATCTGGCTAACTAACAGATGTCTGGTTGCATAGTTGCGTAGGCCTATAGGATATAGTAGGCTGTGTGCACACTCACATTAGTCCTGCATCAAGATTTTCAGCCTCCTAATGCTGACCTTACACCAAAGAACTTTCCAAGTGATTCCACTGTCACAGACTATTTTCCAATATCTGAATGAAATCCTGAGAGTCTTTTATAGTCGGGGCGTTCCCGTCGTCTCCATCGTTTGGTGTAAGGAGGTCATAAAACTCACTCCCAGTCAGTCTTTTTCCCGTCTTGATGTTAAGACAAAATCAAATGTGTCTGATATTATCCTAAGTTTTATGTCTTGGTATTGAAGTTAAATCACGTGAACAATGTCAACAACCAATGGGTGTGCTCCCTTCAGCACTAAACAGGAAGCAGCTAAATGGTAGAGACAGTGTTGTTTCCGGTTGCTATGTTGCCGCTCTAAGCTATATGCTAAAGAGGGAAAGTTGCAGATTTTCAACCCTTCCGAAGCGCGTCATCCAACGGGAGTTTTACCGGCAGATAAACACAGACCTCCGGGTACTGGAGACAGAAAATCTGCAGACTTTCCCTTATTTACCAGCTAATGCTATTTTTTTCATTTTGTTATGTATTTTAACCGTAGCTATACACACAAAATTTTCTGTTTTTTAGTTATGGGGACATTGTCCAGGTAATAAGCTGCCAGAACTTTTTCTCTTATTTTACGTATTCATTTCTTAGAGTGTAGATAAATAGAATGGTAACTTTTAAGCAATACTATATTTTTGGTTCTTGAAAGGTTGAAATGGAAATGTTTTCAACCAACGAACATGACCATCATGTTTCCCACCAGGGCTAGGACAAGAAGCTCAAAACAATCCACGATCCATGAGACACCCGGACAAAGACTAAGACAAGGTCTAAAGAATAGAAATGTTTCAACTCTGAGAATGACAGCCATGTTTTGGGCTCTCTGTTAAATCTCTTCCTTCATTCAGTCATCATCTCATATTCTCCCACTGTATTTCTCACCATTTTTGCTCTTCTTTCAATTTGTCTCCCTCTCTCTCTCCCCATCTCCCTCTTTATCCATCACACTGAGGGCCTTAGTGCCAAGCTTCCATTGTATGGTGCAGAAGATCTCACACACACAATACCCCTCTGAAACCCCCACACACACACACACACACACACACACACACACACACACACACACACACACACACACCCCCACACACACACACACACACGTACACAGTGTGCCTAGCCTACTGTTTTGTGCATTATATCCTTCCTAGCTTATGTCACGGAGCTTTCTCTCTCTAATCCACGGTGAATGGAAGAGGAGGAGCTGCGGGGAGAATCAGCCGAACCCACAGCCAGCCCCAGCTGCACTCTGGGATAGAGAAAGGAATAGTCTGATAGACCAAAAAAAAAGAATCAAATTCTACAAAATATTTGACCAAGTCCGCTACATTCTCCTAATATACTATATCACATTCTTATATTACTTTCACAGAATGGTGCATGCACATTCACACAGAACAAAGTTTTGGGAAAGAACGAAATTACTGATGACTACATTTACACTGCTACGTTTTTGGTTTAAAAAGGAATATCTTCTGCTACGTTTCCCCCTCTCATCCCCTCTGCTCAGGCGTTTCCGAGCCCCTAAACCAGGAAGACATTTGGAAACACTTCTGACCCGTTTCGGTTTGGAATCTGCGGGGTTGTGTTGCATTTGTAACCCTCCAAAATAGCATTACAAACCATTTGCTTGAAAACCAAAATTTTCATTCAGCCCTAATATCCAGCATTCTTTTATTGAACAAATTGAACATTGAACTAAATATCAAAGGCACCGCTAATACAATAATGACAGTTACATGTTAAAGTCCAGTTTTCTGCTGATATGTTCTTTCAACTAACACAAAAAAATCTCGGAGTGTCTTTCATGATATGTCCCAGTTGATATCGCGATGACGATTATAAAAAAAAAAAAATGCTATATATTGTGCATCCCTACTCACATTTCTTGAAGGTTAGGGGACCGGTAATGTCTGACGCTACTTTTTCCATTCAAATCAGCGGACCTTTATGGTTTTGGTGACACGTTCTCATCGATCTCCAATGTCAGTGGTATATGACACAGTTCCCTTTGTGTGCCACAGAGCTGGACTGTCAACCCAGGGTCAAATCTGCAAAGACAGGCTGAGGGGGCAGGTATGACCCTCAGAGAGGTTTTATTTTATTCTAACATACATATTTGAACATCTGTTAATACATTTCCTGTGTGTTTGTATATGTGTGTGTGTGTGGAGGGAGCTAAAACTATGGCACTTCATCATGATGACAGTTTCTGTTTTATCAACTGTTTCTCAATGAACCATTGTTTGAGGCATCCCCCACCACCGCAGGAATAGCCAGACACAGTATGGCGAGTAAGCACAGGTTTGTTGTAGTTCTCTTTAAAAGGTGCAGCGCTATTCCACACCCTCAGCGTGACACAAAGCTGTGTTCCTGTGTGTCGGGGCGGGCGGCACATTGCCACAGTACTCCGGCCACCAGTGTTACCCCGGATTTCCACTGGATGCGGAACGGCTGCGGAACGGCTCCGGAACAATGGCGTAGTCATTAGGTTTCCATTAAAGTAAATGTGTGGATTTCCACTGACTGCAGAACGGCTGCGTTGCGACTCCATCCCAGCTCCGGCGATCCGCAGCCCTCCGGAGCAGATACGCAGAGCTTCTATTTTTGCCGGACGCCGGAGAGCTCCGCAGCAATTCAGCACACGGCAGATTGTGCGGGACAGGAAGTCGAGCACAGAAGCAAGTTAAAACATCCGGTTAATTTTCAAAATAAAATACACCGTGCTTACGGCAGATCATATTTCCCTGCAGTACACCTTGAAAACACAGCACAGAGCTGTTTCCCCTCTACTCCTCTGGATGGAAACTAACTGTTGTTGGTTTTGTGGTTCTATTCTACGTGAATTCGCGAGAACTTGTGGGTCCTCGTGACTACAGCTGTCAGTCATTGCCGCAGCCGTGCCGCAACAAATCCAGATCTGGTGGGTATTGACGGACGGAGCAGCCGGAATGCAGCGGAGCCGGTCCGCAGCCGTTACGCATCTAGTGGAAATCCGGAGTTACAATATAAAGGCATGCCACCCGCCACCAAAGTGGCCACTGCCGAAATCTACCCGCATTCGGAGGGTTGGCGAACAAAGGATTGTATTTATTTAGAGAGTGTAGGGTGATCCAAATGCATAGCAAGGAATCTGTTAGCTCAGCTGAACAACAAAGGGTCTGCAATAAAGTTTGGAGATTAATTTTTCTTCTTTCACTGTTTGACAGTTGCTAGATGTCAGAGAATCCTGGTTCCTCAAACAACCTAGTAAATATTAAATGACCATTTCAAGTGGAAGTTTCCTGTTCTTTTGCTGTGTGTTTCATCATGGGTTAAAATGTGTGTGTTTGAGTGTGTTTGTGTGTGTGTGTGTGTGTGTGTGCGTGTGTGTGTGTGTGTGTTGACATAAATCCATTAAAACAGCACTGCCAGCTAGCATGTGTGTGTATGTGTGTGTTCCACCAGATTTACCCTCGCTGACTGCTCTGTGATTGACCCAGGGACAGCTCAGGACGTCCGCCCCCCCCTTGGGGGCTACCAAGCTCTTTATCTTGTCAGAAGGGGCAATCAGCAAAATGAGACGCACTAGATTTACCCCTCCACTCGCCATCGGCTGGGTGGGAAAAGACCGGCCAGGAATGGAGGTGCCTGTCTGTGTACGCTTTTTCTCTTTCTCTCTTTCTCTCTCTCTCTCTCCTCCCCATCCCTCCTTCCCCTCTTGTCAGGTGATAGATATGTTGAGATCACTCATTCTTAACGGCCCAGAGAGGGACGGCATCCATCACTCTTTTCCTGTGCCTACCGCCCCCCGCCACCTTTACTCCTCTCTGCACCCATCCTGCCACAGTACCATAAGCTGTCTGTCAAACTGACAGGCCCATCCACTATATCACAGGGAGGCTGAGCGGCCCATAGGACTCTATTATATGTAATCTGCTGCTCCCCTGGACACAGGCCGCTTACACAAGCCAGCCACAAGGGTGTGTGTGTGTGTGTGTGTGTGTGTGTGTGTGTGTGTGTGTGTGCGTGCGTGCGTGCGTGTGTGTGTGTGTGGTTTCACATCGTAGGTATATCTCTATGACATTTTATCTCCATGACTAAATAAGCAACAATAAAAGTTAAAGGTCAAGAATAAATAGAAGGTATTATTCATTAAGAGTATGAGGGGAAAAAAATAACAGCAGAAAGTGGCACAGCAAAAGATTTGTGTGTGTGCGTGTGTGTGTGTATGTGTGTGTGTGTGTGTACTTTTATCAGCTATTTTTTTCTGTATTGAATCTGAATCTGCTGCTGTGGAAGGAGTCTTCTGCAAGTTCTGTATGTGTAAGTGTGAGTATGTGTGTGTGTGTGTGTGTGTGTGTGTGTGTGTGTGTGTGTGTTCGTAACCTAAACACATCAGTGATTCCTAATCCATCTGTCAGTCGTCATGCAGTGAATTCACCTTTGATGAATTTTTCTTTTGTGAGTTATGTGTAACACTAGAAAAAGACAAAGGTAAATGTCAGGGTTCCATAAGCATCTCCTAACATCAAGAACACCTTTATAAACTAGTAGTGGCATTGTTGTTATTCAACCATGAACATGATCTTTCACTAACCTGTTTCTAGTCTCCCAAGACTATAAACTATAAAAAAAAAACTATATATTTTTTTTTTAGGTTGTGTAGGAATAAACTATGAAAATATATCAGAAATTAAACTGTGAATTCTCTAAATGAAAAAAAGATTCACTGCAGAGCGAACCAGGTTTATATTGCAGACAGGCCTTTATTTCATTTCCTCTGGTACTAAACTATGTAAATTCAACAAACATTTTTAAGCCTTTATTTCCACAGGACAGATGAAGACTTGAAAGGGAAGATAGAGGGGGGAATGACATGCAGCAAAGGGATGCAGGTCGGAGTTGAACCCGCAGCCACTGCATCGAGGAGTAAACCTCTATATATGTGAGCCTGTATGTACATGTACATTTCAGTCAGACAACTCCTGATTCAAATGTTTATTATAACAGCAGAACATAGTGTTTAACTCCCCGTAGATTAGTGTACATTAGATATTGGGGAGTGATGATGAAATTGCTCGTCACCTTACAGCTCAATGGGCATAATTTCCACCTTTCCCTGATATACTTTTATTGTGAAATATCTGCTGTTATTGTTGAGTGACATTGAGAGTAGCTTAACAGCGATGGAAAAAAAACTTCAATTGTGGATGAAATTTGAAAGAAAGTATGAAGATGTTATAAATATTTCTGTCAAAGAGCAGCAGAGAGGTATACATGTGACACGACTGTACATTTACACAGGAATAGTGCATCATTAAACAACCACAATGGAAATCCATTTGGAAACAGGGTCTAGCTCTTTAGGAGTTATCATCACTTGAAATCTCTCATAAGCAAATAATTACTATGATAAAGAAGAGCCACAGACTAGTACAATATTCACTACAGGAAAATCTGCTCCTCCAACAAGTTAACCAAAGCTACAGAAAACATATCTCATTATCCTATACTGTATGTCTTTGATATAGTAAGATTAAAAAAGCTTCTTTTGATTATCAAACACTGAGATCCAGATTCAGAGTGGAAAAGAGAGGTGCGAGCAACAGACTTCTAGGAATGCCTGGTATGAACATGGATGGAAATACTTATTGACTATGAATATTTGAACACACTTCGTACTTTGGTATTGGAATTAAATCACTATTAAAACATCTCAATACAATCAGACCAACAATAGCCCACCATTAAGCTACATTGTGTAATCTTTTGAGTTGATTCTTAGCAAAAACCCCTTTGTTCTTTCAAAAATATGTGCTCATTCATGTGTAATTACTTACCACCAACTAATCAAAGTATTCTCGTAAGCACAGAATCTGACATTCAGAATACATACTAGCGAGTCGCTTTAATGATGGCAGCCATGTAGCGCCTCCATCTTTAAAATACATTAGCCAAAGAGGCACATACCTCCGCCTTTCGCCCTCTTACACTCAGTGGCACCGTGACGGATGCCAGGGGGAGATTACTCGCCAGGGAATCGAAAAAACTAATTAAAATGACAACGCGACAGGCAAAGCAACAAGACCAATTGGAGTGGCTAGAACAGCTGCGTGTAAACAATGGAGATACTAAGAGCTAATTTCGGGTTTGGCCACCGTAGGAGTTGAAATGCGCTCGGAATGGGAAGGGCCAGAAAGTAATATTCAGTTGCTTGTCATATACAATTTCACCACTAGATGGGAGAAATTCTTACACAATGTAGCTTTAAGCATATTATTCGTTAAGTCCGAATGAAGCTTCATGAACCGTTAGTTGGATTTGTGGACCCCACAAGATGGAGCTTTTGGTTTAAAAAAAAAAGGAGAAATTCCGTGTGGTTTCAACCCTTTGTTGAACACAGAGCACCATCTAGTGGATTCAGGGAATAAAGAAAATGCTTCACAAAGCTTAATTTGGACATCACTACTTATTATCTTAAAGGTCCCGTGACATGGTGCTCTTTGGATGCTTTTATATAGACCTTAGTGGTCCCCTAATACTGTATCTGAAGTCTATTTCCTGAAATTCAGCCTAGGTGCAGAATTACAGCCACTAGAGCCAGTCCCACAATGAGCTTTCCTTAGTATGTGCCATTTCTGTGTCTGTAGCTATTGAGGAGGAGAGAGGGGGGGCAAGGTGGAGGGTGGGGGTGTGGCCTTGACCATCTGCCACTTTGCTCGTTTGAAAGCCATGATGCCTCTCTCTCATGGGTGGGCCAAATTCTCTGGGCGGGCAAAGCACAGAAAAGGGAGATAACCTTGCTCCTTATGACCTCATAAGGAGAAGATTCCAGATCGGCCCATGAGCTTTCGTTTTCTCAAAGGCAGAGCAGGATACCTAGGGCTCGGTTTACACCTATCGCCATTTCTAGCCACTGGGGGACCATAGGCAGGCTGGGGGAACTCATATTAATGTTAAAAAACCTCATAAAGTGAAATTTTCATGCCATGGGACCTTTAACATGCAAGCTAGCATCGTTAATGAAAACAATTTAACTCACACATAGTTAGTTCCATTGTCAGGCAACTGAAAGAAATATGCATAACGTCATTACTGGCCTATACTTAGTTACTTCTCTTTCATGGAGCATGGCCTTTGACCACAGCTTGCCAGTCTTCTGTCCTGGGCTTTTCTTTTCAGCTGTTTCCATGTCAGCCCGCTCTGATTAATAGTTTATGCAATCATCATATTTGGATATCCAAAAAGTTCAATTTAATCAACGGCTCTAAGTGATACAATTAGGCGCGAAAAACTGAATTCTAGTAATGCCTGGTATGAAACACTTATTGACTATGAATATCTGAACTAAACTGAATGAAATGATTTATGAATAGCAAAGCGATTCGTAAGTTTCACTCTAAGTGAGTATTTCATACTGCAATACAGATTTGAGTGCTCCTTCAATAACTTGCTGACAGATAGATAACTTGTATGGATATTTTGACTGAATGGGATTTCTGTTGCTCTGCTACTTTAGAGCAATAGCCTGAGCAAGTTCACCTCTTGCTATGCTGCCTTTGAACTAGTGCTTACATGTAATATCCACCAAATGCATAAGGTTAACACTGCAAAATCTGCTCAAAACCTACAGGACAAGCCATTGGGGGAAATGCAGCCCATCTCATAACACCACAGCCAACTTCAAAGAGCTTCTTTTTTTGGTAAAATCATTTCTAATTCAGACCACACTATTATAAAAAATTACCTTGTGCGGTTTAAGAAGCAGACTAGCTCCTCTCAGCCCCCAACCGAGCCTCTAAGCCTTGGCTACAACATAAATCCAATCCCTGCTATTCTCCATGGTGGAGAGAGCTGAGGCACGTCCTCGGGGCTTGTCATTTCAACTCTGCCTCTCAACTTCTTTTGTTGCATGCCATCCCCTCTGCTTCTTTACGCTCTGTTCTGACTCGCTGCTCAGCTTCGTACTTCTCAGCCATGTCACTCGCAGAAAGGAAAGAAAGAAGAACACTATCTCACGCTGTCCTCTGCTGGTTAACGTTTGGGAACTTGGTAATGGAAAAGGTATTCAGAAATCAGAATCAGAAAAGGCTGTATTGCCACAATAAGTACACTTATGTGGAATTTGTCTGGTGAAAGCTGCATCAATCAATAAATCAGACTTTATTTATATAGCACATTACATAAAAATGTAGCACAAAGTGCTTTATACAATTGCCCCCCAATTGGTCCTATGGATGGTGGGTTCAAACAGTTTGTGTCCGGGGTGAGAGGGATTGACTACAATCTTTCAGACCCTAGAAGTACCAATACCGCCAAGTAAAAATACTCCATTACAAGTAAGAGTCCAGCATTTAAAACTATTAAGCAGAACAACAGAAGTACTATCAGCAAAAAAGTAAAAGTACTCATTATTCAATGGCTCCTTTGAAATGGTTACATACATATATATATTTATATGTATTTATTGTTGATTTCCAAGGGCATTATCAATTGTGCAAATCCAAATACCTCTGGATTAGAAAGACCTATCAGAAAAACGAAACTGAGCGACACGTGTATGTTGGGGCTATGCTTGGTCCGTTTTGAAGCAGGAAAAAAATGTCGGCCAGCTCACAAACTTCTTCAAACTACAGCTAAACAGTACAAAAAACGTGTTGCCCGTTCACAAACTTGTCCTCTTTCATGAATATTTACCACCACCATCAATTCCAAGCATTCCTTTTGGCTTGAAATTTTATATTTGCATTTGCATGAACTGGGGTAGACGCTCCATATTCATGTGCCTTCTTGAAATACGTTAGCCGGTAAGGGACATACAGGACATACTGCTCCGCCTTTCGCGTTTTCGCCGTCACATGATAACCTCACAGGTGCTGCTAATGGGTATCGTAGCTTCCCGGCCCCCGGCAAGTTTGAAGAAGGAAACATGGAGGACCACACGTATTCAAAATCAAAATTTCAGGAACAGGAGTCTTCTTCTTCGCCTAGAAAAAGAAAAAAGGATATTGAAAAGAGCAAGAGACCGTCTTTTTGAAGCATGAAGGCTACCGAAGCTGAAATACGTACTTTGAACTGCGTGGTGTGAGAGAGTTGATTGCGATCCCCCTACAGGTTGTCTCATTGGAACTACAACTTGCGTCGGGTAGCGCGAGTTGTAGTTCCAAAAAACACAAAACCCCCCCCCCCCCCCCCCCCCCCCCCCCCCCAATGAAAACGACATCAGTGGCCTCCATGTTTACTTCCGTACGACAGCGTGCTGCTGTGTGATGTCCTAGATATTGTTCTTTTGCACATGCGGGTCAGTTCAGGACCATGACCAGTCCACACTCCAGTTTGATATTGGCCACATTTAAAAAATTATGTGAACAGCCAAACGAAAAGAATCTCGTCTAAGCACTAGGGCTTGCAGTGTGACTGTAGCCAGTGTCCAACTTCCTCCTGTGAGTTTGGCTGCCAAAAGCCACCTTGTCTTCTCTCTGTGGTCCGGAGTATTTTCACAACCTGTCGGTCTGCTGGCCTGTTTGGTGTGTTTGTCCAGCGCTCACACAGCTGACAGTGACACAGTGCCACCATTACCGCATATGTAGCTCACATTCCTGGCTAATTGGGTTTGAGGCCCCCGAGGCTCTGAATGTGTGTTAAATGGGGGATTGTTTGGGTTGGTGTGTGTGTTGGGATTGTGCAGTATGATTAAGGTTGAGGGGTCAGTGTGTGTGTGTGTGTGTGTGTGTGTGTGCGCATTGGAGAGGATAAATTGAAAGCATAGAGATCTTATTAAAAACTGTGGTCTCATTGTTGGACTTGTAGGCTGGGGAAACTCAGAGAAGTCGTATTTAATTTCGCACAAAAACATTTATTTTTTCCCCAGCTTCTTTATGGATCTGTCATGTGCACCTTTGCTCTGTGGGTGTTCGCAGGGATGGGAATCCGAAGTATGATAAGGTGGAGAAACAAACGAGCACTTCAGAGCCAAGCCGAGTGCCAGGCAGGGAGTCGGCCCGCAAGCGTAGCAGCTCCATAACACCAATTTCCTTCCTTCATCTAGATATGCCTCCCCAGTGCTTTGCCCGCTATCACCTTGTTGGGTTTCCACCCTCTGCTTTTTCTTTTGTTTCTTCCTTTACCCTGCACCTACCCCCGCTGCGAGCCCCTTCGCACTCACCGGTGGTTATTCATCTAAAGTTGATTAGCATTCGTTTTGTAAGTGCAGAGTGCACTTTTTGGGGAAGAAAAAGTGAAAGCACTTTGGATGAATGCTCCACTCCTCCACTGCCCTATATTTCCCTATTCATTCAAAGTGTGGTGTCAAGATTGCTGCGTGTTTAGTCATCCGCGAGACGTGAGTTGTACACCGGCTGTACATCTGAACATCGGAGGAGCAAACAAAAGAGGAGGTGGGGGAGGAGGAAGAGGAGGAGAGGGAGGAAGGGGAGGAGAACAGGACACGTGGGTGAAAAGGCGAGAGCCGGTGAAGGGGCGGGATGGCGTGGCTCATCTCTGAATAGACGTGATAAAGAAAGCCGGCGGGTGAGGGCGGCGCGGATGACGAGCAGGCGGAAATCATGCAAGCAGCGCACAGCTGTACTTTCTTCAGAACGCGGCAAACATTTAGCAAAAGTCAAACTTCCAAAACGGAGTGTGGAGGAGAGGAGGGAGAATATAAATATCACATTACAATTACTAGTTCATCTGTTTTCCATGAGAGCAGCGTGGCTCGAGGGATGGCAATGTTTAATCAAGAATGGAACAACTTCTGGATGGATTGGCACACACATTCATGTGTTGATAAAACAGATGTTGACGAAGTTTCCTATTGGGGACATCATTTGAAGTCGGAAAAAAGTCATGTCAGTTAAACACCAAAAAGTGATACCTTAAATATGACTTTTTGTGTGAGTAGCAAACGCCAAAGGCACCTGAGCAAGCGTCGCTTTGTGACACAATGGGAGTGAGAATGTTTTGGTCCCTAAGAGCATTTAGTGCTTGTTGTTGCATTCAGGGATTAAAATAAGGAACAATAAGTCTTATGTCTTGGTTTTGCTAACTGAGAAATCATACAATAGACTTTACTTGAGGAGGAAATTTGGTGGTCTTTCTATCCCACTGACTACGTTTACATGCACTTAATATTCCGGTTTTTGCCCTTATTCCGAAAAAGACCATATTTTGACTAAGCTGTTTACATGGCTAATGAAAGTGAATATTACACTAATATTCCCGTTTCCATGTAGCCGTGGAAAACAGGATTTTCCACCGGTGGAGGACTTGCTGGATCGTGTGAACACAGCCTCCCTCTTTCATTCCTTCAACCAGCTTCTTGAAAAGGTCGACGTTGAGATGTTTGTGCATTTCCAAAAGTCTGTTGATATCCAAGTCTTTCATAATTTTTAAAAGTAGCTGTGTTTTTCCTTCATTTTTGATTTTTATTTTGGCCATGCATCTCTACCATAGTCCTGCAAACTGTTGGTTGGCATAGCAACGCACAGAGCTGACTGTAAGCCGTGAACAGACAAGAGGCCATAAACTGTTGCAAACTGCAGTAAAAACCCTGATTAAGACGCATATTCGAAATGCCCTGTAAACCTGTCCAAAGAATGCCTCCAAAACCCAAATAATGCCGGAATATCCCACGTCTTAATCTGAAAATTATAAATAAAAAAAAAAATGTAATTGTAATCACTGTATGTGTTGTATATGTGCATAGAAAATACAGCCATGAAAGAGATCGATGGATGAGTGTGTGTGTGTGTGTGTGTGTGTGTGTGTATGGGGGGGGGGGGGCAAGATAAATTCGAAACTATCTGTATCCCCTCTCATCCTCCCATCATGTCGTCTTTGCTTGACCAAACCCTCTCATCATCAGCATCTCAACGGACATGCCTTCCAAACTATTAAGCTTCCATCCTGCTCTCCGTCCTCTCTTCCTCTGTTACTGTCCCCCCCCCACACTCCTCTTGTTAAGGAGGCTTTCACAGGATGCTCATTAAAATCTTCTCAACTGAATCGGACAGGGAGATACACGGCAGACTTTCCCTCCATCCTTCCTACTCCCTGCTCGCCTACTGTTTCTTTCCCTGCCAAAAAAAGCAACCTGACGTTGAGTGAATGAGTGTTTTCTCCAATCTACAATTTCAATTTCAAGTGCTTCTGGGAAGGTTGTTTATAGTGGAGATATGTATGCCAATAAAAGTTGTTTTAACGAGCCGGACTTGCAGAGAAAAAGAGCATGTTGGTGTGATGGAAGCAAAGAAAAAAATTAAATAAACTGTGAAAGCCACTCAGCCAATATTAGGACAGACAGAGGTGCATTTGTTAAGTTTTCCTTGCCCTGTGCATATTGAAATCGAAAAGTTGTTTACACTTTGCTGATGTGGCAAAGTTGGCATATTGAAAAGGATCTGAACTGATTTAATTAAAACACACACACACATTGATGTTGTTTTACTGACCTTTACCTGATGAAGGTCTGAGACCGAAACGTTGTATTTTTCTAACTAAATTTTTGCTAGTGTAATGGTCAGTGTGCGGGATTTTCTTTGAACAAATGTTGATCTTCTACCTTTGATCATATCTTACGCACCTGCCCGACAAAAGAGGAGTGCAAAAAGGTTTTCTTACGTTTTACTGACCTTGACATAACTGCTTCTGCCGCTTCTACTCTTAAAAAGCATTTAGTTTAAGAATCTCCAGACACATCCAGTCACTGATTTGCTCAATGCACTAGAGCAAGGTAAATTGCTTTATACAGTGTAAATACATATTTTTATAACATTTAAAACAAATATATTTGTTTACTTCAGCAGTAGTTGCATAAGACTCCATGTCCCAGACTTCCCTTCAATCTGAAGTAAACATTTCCTCCATAAGATCAAATGTCCAAACTTCCCGTTTAGGCTAAAAATGACAATTGCAAATTTAATAAATATATCCAAAGTGGAAAGTGTGGTGCATTCCCAATGATTTAGTTTGTGCAGAATAAATACACTCCTTCGCAAATAGACATTGTGACCTGCTAAAATCCCTAATGAGGTTTATGTATTATAAATCTATATATATATATATATATATATATATATATATATATATATATATATATATATATATATATAAACCTTTTCAAGTAACCTCTTTTTCCAACAATTGAAATCCTGCATTTGATGAACCTTGTGTAAAGCAAATGTTTCTGAGAACTGTACTAACGTAGTACAATAACTTATGTATATTCAGGTATTTCTTTATTTTGTAGGGTTTGCTGAAAGATATTTGGACTGACGGGTAAAGGTGCAATGGGAATTGTATAGAACATGTCTCCATATACTTTCAATCTTGGAAAGATTGAAAGAATATACATAAAGGTTGTTGATGGAGACATGCACTGATTCACATTTTATTTTGGACTAAATTTCAGAATTCCCCTTCAAACTCCTAGTAAGCCCACACCATCACATGACCATGGGAATACACGCAGACGGTCACGTTGGCCCGGTGGCTCCCAGCAATAATTGAATGCCTCTTCTGACAAATGGATTGTTGAAACCACACCTGCAATGCACCATTAGGCTCTCCTCTCCCCTTTATCTACCAAGGACTCTGTGTGTACGCGAGCACGTGTACTCTTATGTGTGTTTATGTGTGAGGGAGGACAGTCGGCCTCTGCTTCTATTCATTTTGTGTGAGTCGTATCGCTAAAAGGCTCTGCAGTGGTCACATTCAATTTAGTTCAACCTTCAAACACTGAAGACAAAGCAATGTGAATACATGCTTCACATACGTTTAATGTTGAATGCATTCATTGCTAAAATTAAACTGGCACACTGTTGGCCTTCACTAAAAGTATTTATGAATTATATAGTTAAAATAATGATAGATGTATTTTGAAGAACAATATGCTTGTGCAGCAGTATTTCTTGGCTTTTCTCAGCATTTATTAAAAGAAAGAGGTTGAATTATTAACCAGCTGTATGTATGGTTGACATAGTTCTAGAAAACTACACAATATATTTTAGCTATACATGTTTTGACCACTTGGTACAGAGAAACAAGCTGAAAACACATTATTACATTGTAAGGCTATTTCTGCAACAGTTGCCTATCTACACAGTCCAGTAGACTAGTTCTGTGTCCATTGGGTGACTGTAAGTCCTATATTCACGCTTCTTATAGGTCTGGTTTGGTCTCCAACAAATCCTGAAACAAATACCTGCCCCCTATGGTGTGAGCTGTACATTTACCAGCTGACAGAATAACCTTGTCAGTCTGTTCTTTGGTGCAGGTCAAGTTAAGCTAAAGGAGGCTTAACATTTCGGTTGGGTGAAAATCACTTTTGTCACTAGAGCTGGGGTTTATTAGCATCTTATCAAAACATAATCCTGTATTGAATTTGCTTATCAAATACAAAATGTTTCCTTTTCATTTCATCAAATCTTATTAGGTATAGCCTCAACATTTGTTAATGAATTCAGATTAAAAAAAAACTGAAATATTTAATTTACAGAGGACAGAATAGAAGTGCAATTTTAAACAAGTTAGGCAATTTTGGGTCAATGCTCTCAAAGTCCTTTGTGGGCGATTTGGTTCGGCAATTCCCTTGATTCCTGATTGTGTTTAGGGACAGAAAACATGATGAGAAAAACAAAGGCATAAGCACCATTCAAAATCTAAAATGGAGTGAGTGGAAATGGGCTGGTTACTTCAGGGTGGATGAGGGGAAGTGGAAACAGGTGAGTCAGGTTCAGGGAAGTGAGAAGGGGGCTGGAGGCAGGTATTGAGGTAAGCCGTCATCGGAAAGTGTTTGGGAAAGGGCAGGCACTTCCCAAAAAAAAAAAACGAAAATATAATATGATTGAATGAACTATCCGTCTATCACGTCCAGCATTGTTGTTTTGAACAAACAGTCGCGGACGTCACACACACCTAAACCATGTCCGTAGCTGCCAGTAGCTTCTAATGGGACACTGATTGGTCCGGTCCGTTGCTGTTCGGACGCATTTGTTGAAGCCTGACAAGATGGATTTTTGTGTGATATGTGATCCCTCGATTCTCACGCGACCTCGTGAAAATGCTAGATTCAAGCTGCTGTGCAAGGTTAGGACTAAGGGGCAGACTGAGACCCTGTTTACACGTACATGGTTATTTTTACAAACGGAGGCATTTCCCATCGTTTGTACCCTTCGTTTACACGCAAACGGAGAATTCGCCTCTGAAAGAGAGTCTTTCTAAAAACTCTGGCCAGAGTGGAGATTTTTTAAATCTTCGTTTGCACATTTGCATGTAAACTGAGACAAACGGAGGTTTAGGCAGCCGAGAGAGAGAAAGAGGAAGTGATTGGTTGCTGCTGTTGCTATTTTCGGGATTCTGATTGGCTAACGTGGGCTTGAGCTTCTTGTTTACACTGCCACCTACAGGTTTGGCATATGCTCTTGACTGCATTGACGGCATATATATATATATATATATATATATATATATATATATATATATATTAAAAAAAAACATAATATATATATATATATAATATATATATATATATATAATACACGGGTACGTGTAAACGAGAGGTTGAAATGTCCGTTTATGAAACTAGCTGGCCACGTGTAAACGTAGCATGAGTAAAAGTAAAGACACATTGTGACGTTTAACACTTATGTTTGACCTCAGGAACACCAACATTGCTTTTGGTGAGAAATAATTTGCTGACTTGAAATCCAAAATGTAACTGGCTAGCCACTCTTGTTCATCACTATGAGAGTGACTCCTTTTAAAGTATGCATAGCTATTTTGTCCATTGGACTGTTGGTAATATAAAAATATCCAGCAGCAGGCTAAGCAAGGTACTCAAAACGTCCCTCTCCCCAGCAATGTTTTCCAGCTCGTCCTGTGGGATCAAGACCAGATGAGATCTGTAATTCCTCCAGCGTGTCTGGGTCTACCCTAGTCTCCTACCCGTTGGACATACCCAGAAAACCTCTAATGGGAGATGCCCAGTAGGATCCAGATGCCCAAACCAACTCAACTGGCAATTGCTCTACTCCAAGCTCACTCCAGATATTTGAGCTCCTCACCCTCTCTAAGGCTAAGCCCAGCTACCACTACGGACGAAACTCATTTCAGCTGCTTGTATTCGCGATCCCATTCATTCAGTCACTACCAAGTCTTGCATTGCCAGCTCTACCTCCACAGCACTGCGGAGGAGGGTCTGGCTAGTCCACACAGCATTTCCGGATGGGAGAAAAACGTGCTCTAGCATTTCTTTAAACCAATCACCATCGTCTTTGGTGACCCTAAGAGCCGGACAGAGCAACGGTGCCTCTGCAAAATAGCCTCGGGAAGGAACTTGTTTTGGTGGAACGTGTACGTTCAAAAGTTGTTTTAGTCGTGCAACAGAAAACTCAGATTGGACAGATAGTCTAGCTAGCGGTCTGGATTTACCCTGCAGAGATCTGAGGAGCAGTTAACCATAGTCCTCATAGATCCACCGGAGTTTAGAACACCAACAAAAGGAATCGAGCAATCCTGGAAGTGAAAAGTTGTCAATATAGACAAACCACTACCCAGCTCATGACCATAGGTGAGGGTTGGAACGTATATTGACTGGTGACTCAAGAGCGCCGCTCCTTCTTCCCCACAACGGTCCAGTAAAATGCTCGCATCAAAAATATTTTCATATCCGTATATTAGACATTATGAAGAAGGGAAGGTGGAGAAAGTGCTGCTTATGGACTTTACCCTCCTCCCTCCCAACACCCACCTTATTTAACAGGCATCTTCATCAAGGTCTGGGCCCATTACATACATCATTGGAGCGGTGATTAAAAATGAAACAGACTTAAATGCGGTAATCAATCACTTAATACGTTAACAGGCTTAAAATATCAGAGCTCTCTCTCAACCTGAGCTCACTGGGGGAAAAAAGAGGGGGAGAGGAGAATGGAGAGATACCTGGAAACCATGTGTGATGATGAAAAAACATTTTTTTATGCTAATTCAAAACGTAAAATTGTTGTTGTCTCCCATTGTTAGTTAGCGATCAGGGAGGAAGTGTCAGAACTATCGTACAGTTTCATGGATAATGGATGAATAGTGATATTTACCGTGTACTGTGTAAGAGCGTGATCCAAAGATACATCCAACTAATTACACAGAACTAGAGCAATTACCATGCAGCTACATGGAACTAAAAGCATTTGAGCTATAGAATGCAAAGTGTGATGCTTCCTTTGAATGGGTAGATGAATGCTTCTTATTGAGAAGAAGCATAAGTGTGTGAACGCTTTCTTTATTTCCACTATGATACGAGACTACCAGCATTTTATTTAATTTCATGCAATTCGAATCTGAAGAACGAATATAACTAAAAATGCCCAAATTGTAACCTTTCACCATCTGTGCTAAGTGCGACAGATGGGTGCTGCAGACTTGCATTGCACAAGTGTGATGTAACTTTGAATGGTGTGTTGGAGACAGCATGAGTTAGAATTTCTGAAAATTAAATTGGCATAGTGTCTAAAAACGTATAAGTGTATAATACAGGGCTAGATGCATAAAAATGCATGTTCAAAAAAAACAAAAAACGTGTACACACAAAGGCAGAAATTTTAATTATTCAAGCAGGAAGTCCCTTCAGATGGAAATCTCTTTTCTAAATATGCATGCAGACTCGAATCAGTGTACTTGATACCTGAGTTGGCTGAATCCAACTTGTCTTAAAGTGCTCATATTATGCTTTTTGGCTTTTTCCCTGGAAGTTGTTGATCGGTGCACAAAAAACCTCCTAAAAAAGATGGCTTCTCAGGATGGAATAGCAATCGCCGGAAGATGGTCTAGTACCGAAACGTTGCCTACTATTTTCTTTTTTATATATATATTTTTTTTGCAAGTTAGACAGTGTGCGGGAGTTTCTTTGCAGCTCCTCTTTCAGTTGCAACACAACTGCCCCAACCCAAATTTTTAAAGGGTCTCATTGGAAAAACTCTAGCATAGACATGTTTCTGTTTTGTAAACATAAATCATTGTGAAAAGGTGAAGCTGTGCACAAGCCTGATTTTATTTCCCCTCACACAGTAAGCCATGCATGGATGTAGACAAGCAGGCAAATTGGTGAGGAAACAGCACAGGTTCAACTAGGATCCTCCAATGAACAGCCATCCTCACACACAACCGTTACACACCGCTGTGGCTATTTATAGCACCACGGTGCCATTAATTAATCTCACATGCACTTGTGACACATCATGTGCAATTTTCAGCAGCAAATTTATGAGTGAGTTTATAGTATTCACATGGAAACAGACTTAGTAAAATAATAAAATAAAAGCCATTAATACATAAGAATAAGATAATTGAACAGTGGAAAAGACCAAACGCAGACCAGATGAAAAGATTAATAAAATTGTGCAGACAAAGGCAATTAAAGTTTTAAAAAATAAGTGCTTTTTGACTGAATTATTATAAAGAGGTGTACAGACAGTAAAAATCTGGGTTGGCGAACATGGATTACAAATACGGGTGTCACGATTTTGATTCAAAATCAAAATGAGCTTTCAATATCAATCATCAAAATCAAAAGCAGGATCTTCCAGTGTAATTATTTCTCTCTACCCCAAGACACAGCATAGCAGCCAACAGCTAAATATAGTAAAATACAATGTAGCTTACCGGTAGCCTTTCAGCTGCACTTTCCAAGACACTATTGCCAATGCCGGAGTTGGAGATGACACAGACAGCGCCGGCCCGAGCCTTTTGGGGGCCCTAAGCAGAATTTGATTTGGGGGCCCCCCCTCCCACCATGCGGAGTCACCTGTGCTTGACGATTATTGACACAAATGTGACGCTATAATGTTACATTATAAATGAATACAGTGAGGTTATGTATTAATACAGTGACGGTTTCTGAACTACTGTCCCCCCGGGGCACAGATGCATAAGGACCCTCCCCCCCTACTCTATTTGTGCAAAAGTGGATGCAAACGGCGAGGGGGGGTCCGGGGGTGCTCCCCCAGAAAATTTTGAATTTGGTAGATTTGATTTCCTGTATTCTGGTGCATTTTGGGGATGGTAAGCTAGAGAAGGACAATACCTAAATTTGTTCAGATTGATAGCCTTTTGCTTTTTGATTTATTAAAAGGTAGTGACTTCACGCAACTACTTGGGCTTCAGGGCCAAACAATACTGAAATTCTCTGTGTTAGTCGGGAGCGAATGGCCCTCAGCCAAAATCCCAGATTTTTTCACAAAGAATCTGATTCATGATTTAAATCGATCCCCCCCCCACTTAAAATTAATCTGCAGATGACAAATGACAAGATCTCACACACACACACACACACACACACACACACACAGTTAACGTACTGTGACCTAAACACCTCAGAACCTCATTATCTAAAGACATAGCTACTCTGGATGGTATTGCCCTGGCCTCCAGCACTACTGTCAGAAATCTAGGAGTTATTTTTGATCAGGATATATCCTTTAATGCCAATCTAAAACAAACCTCAAGAACAGCCTTTTTTCATCTTCGTAACATTGCCAAAATTAGGAATATCCTGTCTCAAAACGACGCTGAAAAACTAGTCCATGCATTTGTTACGTCCAGGCTGGACTATTGTAATTCCCTACTGTCAGATTGCTCAAATAAGTCCCTTAAGACTCTCCAGCTGATCCAGAATGCTGCAGCGCGTGTTCTCAGAAGAACTAAGAGAAGAGATCATATTTCACCTGTATTAGCTTCTCTGCACTGGCTTCCTGTTGAATCCAGGATTGAGTTTAAAATCCTTCTCTTGACCTACAAAGCTCTAAATGGTCTAGCACCATCATATCTAGAAGAGCTCCTAATACCCTATTGTCCCACTAGAGCACTGCGCCCCAGAATGCAGAGTTACTGGTGGTACCTAGAGTCTCTAAAAGTAGAATGGGAGCCAGAGCCTTCAATTATCAGGCTCCTCTCCTATGGAACCAGCTCCCGATCTGGGTTCGGGGCAGAAACTTTAATCGCTTTCAAGAATGAACTTAAAACTCTTCTATTTGATAAAGCTTATAGTTAGGGATGAGGAGTTGCAGTGTTCACCTAACTGGCCCACTTTCTCTTCATAATTGTTAGATTAATAATACATAACAAAGTAGAGGGGGCGAGGCCAGCCAACGCGCCGATCCGGCAGGGGGAGAGTTCTAAGCCCGAAAAAGCTACCTCTCCTTATGACCTGTCTCTCTTAGTTACGTTGTTATAGTTACGCGCTGTTATAGTTCTAGACTGCCGGGGGACTTCCTTCCTTTGACACACTGAGCTGTCTCTCTCTCTCCCTTTCTATTACTATTACTATTATTGTGTGTATCCCGTCCCAGAAATGCTTGTTACTAATCCTAGCTTCTGGGGAGTTTACTCCCCGGAGTCCTTCTGTTTTTCCCCCAGCGTTTCCTTGGAGAACGTTGGCACCAAGATCCTGGTTCCAGTTGTCGCTGCCGGGTCCTGCTGCACTCCCTGCTGAGCTCAGCGGTGCCCTGCAATGTCATGCTGCGTCCTGCTGAACCTCCTGCTGCTTCCTGCTGAACCCTGCAGCTTCCCTCTACATCCATCCATGCTCTGCTGGGCCACGCTACATCCTGTAACACCCTGGCAGCGCCCTGATATGACATGAACTACTACAACTACCATTGAAGTCACTGTTCCATTATTAATGTGACTACTATTGCCACTCTTATTACTACACCCCAACCGGCTTGTCAGACACCCCTACCAAGAGCCTGGGTCTGTCCGAGGTTTCTTCCCAAGAGGGAGTTTTTCCTCGCCACTGTCGCACTGCTTGCTCTTGAGGGACTTATTGTAATTATTGGGGCTTTGTAAATTATAGAGTGTGGTCTAGACCTACTCTATCCGTAAAGTGTCTCGAGATAACCTATGTTATGATTTGATACTATAAATGAAATTGAATTGAATTGAATTGAATATTCAACAACCACTAAACGGATGCGTGAGATAAAGCTGTTTTCACACATACAGGTAATTCACTTCACGTTCCTCAGTAAAAGTTCAATTCATTTTAACTTTAGTCGCGCAAATTTTCACCTGTTGCTGAGTAATGTACATTAATATGCCATGGTCTCATTAGTGTAGCATACCTGTAGCAAGCTCCTTCGTAAAAACGAGGTAAAACAAACGTCGAAGAGGAGCTCCGTGCTACAGAGTGGCGATTGCTAGTTGTTGTAAGCCGCTACAGACCCGCCGTCCAGCTCGGTCATATCAGTGGCTTTTAGCTAGTAGATGTGTTGAGCCGCATCAGAGTTCCTCAAGGAGGCGGTAGTTCAGTAATCCGAAAATAGGTGACTTTGAGCCGGGTACAGAGCACAATGAGCTGCCGGTCATTTTGGCGGATATTACGGTTAAGTAAGTAATGAAACGAGTAGTTAAGAAAATAACTAATGTTAGCCGCTGTCGCTGCCATGTCACTGCCGTGTCGCTGCCATGTTGTTTGTGTATCACAATGGCAAACGCGCGGGGGGAGGGCTTCCCATTCGGAACTACGGGAGCCCAGATAGGACCGTCGGCGAATGTTAAGAGGGAAAAACAACACTCGGCCAGGGGGGCCAGGGGGCCCCAAGCAGCCGCTTAGTTCGCTTATGCCTCGGGCCGGCTCTGGACACAGAGAATTCCTCCTGCTTCCCTAAAGTCACGGAGTGGCAACATGTTGCCTTCCCCGTGAGTTATTTAAAGAAGGAGCATTAAAGCGGGTGGGAGCCGACAGGACTTTTATCGCATTCAGGTGCACCTTGTAAACTCTGACAAATATCAAGCTGTTGCTATAAAGTACCTTTCTGCATCTAGTGGCTCTTCATTTCATTTCATGTTGAATAAGGACAGATGCTACGGCATAGACATTTGTGCAACAAATCTCCAATGTACAGCATCACAGCATTTATGGCTATTGCTAATCTCCGATGCCCGTCCCTAGAAGGGCTTTTTGAACAGTCATAAAATACAAACAATAAACATTGCCACGTTAAAATACATGAAGCACATAAATGAAAAGGCAAATCCAAGAAAGGTGGTTTTCCAGTGATAAAGTAGAACATGTCAGCTTATAGCCCGAATTTTTTTATTTACAACTAACAGACATATTAGCTGATATGTTTTTTGCATTAACATCATCTGTATGTGTGTCCGGTCTTCTGTTGACAAATCTGTTTTTTGCAGAGGAAATCAAACTGATAGCCGTAGTTCCTTTACAGAGAAACAAGAACAAATGTTGGTCAGCCAATATTAACGACATGACAGCTGAGCTTTTTGCTACACGTTCCTTTCATCAAATGCAGCTATAACAGGCCTCGCAGGCTAAAACCTTTACTGGTCATTGAACAAAGTTGTTAGGCTACACAAAGGAGTACATTTAAATTAATCCAACACGCGCTGCTCACCAATTAATTTCCATTGACCTTTCATGAAGAATGACTGAATAATTAAATGAGGAGTATGCTGTGTTTTTTTTTTTTTATGCTTAACATTCCTGCTGCACATCTCTGAGTGCAGGCCGTGAAAAACAGAGCAGAAAATCCTAAAATAGAATTCAGCGGAACAAAACACAGAGCAGAAAATGTGACCATTATTCGTTCAGAGTGGGATTCTGAATGGATGCTCTGCTGCTGGACTGCAACACCAAATACACACATGGTGCGTGAGCCTTGGCAACAGTTGTGCATGTTACCCGTTGACATTTCTAAGGAGTGACGTGTGTTGATGAAGTGAAATGAGGTCAGGAAGGGAAAACAAGCCCGGCCATGCTCAGTGATTCTATAGACTGAACTACACATGCCAGCAGCCTGTGGGTACATTTTTAAATCATCCCTGTCGCAATAAGCACTACTTTACCTTGGTTTTCTCTTGGAATTTCATTTAGATTTACTTATTTCTAAAACATACTTTTTAATTTATTGTATGGTAGGTTGTGGGAAAGATTCAGGGGTGAAATATTGGACAGCAGAACAGACAATCTAAATTCCAAATCTGGCTGTTAGTGGGGTTTTTTAAATTACCTATTAAGTTTGGTATTACTTTATTGCTATGTTCTTCTTTCTTTCTTGTTTACTTCTGCCATTGAACATTTTTATAATTTTCATAAATGTAAATTGCACCAAGTTGTAAGTTGCACCAAATGCTTGCTCTTGGGGGGAATTGTTGGGTCTTTGTAAATTATAGAGTGTGGTCTGTAAAGTGTCCTGAGATAACTCCTGATAGGATTGGAAAATATAAAACTAAATAATACGGTTCATTTCAGGCAGTTTGGAGATGTTTGACAAAAAATTACCCAACAAACCTATACCAAACACGGTCACCGCTAGTTGGGGCTATGTCCACCAAAGTATAGAGGTGAGTGCCTGGGGTCAGTCCAACCCTGGGGGTTCCCAGAACCACGTGTAGCACTTCCAAGGCAGCTCTGACACAGCTCTCATTATATTTCCAATCCTCTCTACCATTTTCAGTGAGCTCCTAAGATATGTTGTGTGCCCTGTCTTGGTTGGCAGGTCATGGTCAAACTCAAAGCCCCTCCTATATGGGAAGCCACTATATACTGCACTTCATAAGGCCGCTGGGTTACACAGACAGAGCGCACAGGCTACATTTTATGAAGGGTGAGGCTATTTGCACCCCTGGTACAATTAGCAGTCTATGCTATTCGTACCCTGGTGCAATTAGAAGAGCTATTCGTACCCTGGTGCAATTAGAAATGAATGCTATTCGTACCCCGCCGGTGCACACAGCAATGTGTTCTATTAATACCCCGTCTGGTCCAAATATCAATGTATGCTATTTGCACCCCTGTGCATTTACAGTACCTTGGCATATATTTACACACAGTTATCCATACTACTCATGTATTACACCTTTTTGGAATATTATCGCCCTGACATTCTTACCCTAACCATAACCGATCCCACCCCTCTTGCCTAAACCTAACCAACCCAACCAGAGCAGGCATATTCAGGAGTCTTCCCTTACCACCCTGCAAAAAAAGTTCGCATTCGCGGGCCCTGACTCGCGCAATTGCATGCAAATTATCCAATCCAAAATGAAAAAAACAAGATCGCCTCACCAAGGAATCAAACTTGATTGTCTGTCAATAATGAATAAAACAGTAACTGTACATACTTCCGTACAGTTGCTCAGTAAAGTGACTTGTTACCGTTGGCCTGCAGTGGGCTGTGTGTAGTTAAATGTTTTTGTTTGTGGAGACTGTAACTCAACACTTCTGTCTTAAATCTGCATCACTCATGGTTCGTACTCACCGTTCTTGGGAAGTGTGTGTGCGTTCAAAGTCCTGTGTGTGTGTGTGTGTGTGTGTGTGTGTGTGTGTGTGTGTGTGTGTGTGTGTGAGACTTTGTCTTAGTGTAGTTATGCAAATGCAATTAGTCTCTTCATCTATTCAAAGGCACCAGGATGAAAGCGAGGCAGACTTGACCTGCTACACATCCCATCGTCTGTCCTGTGTTCAGCACAAGAATACCAATGTTCCTGCATTAACCCAAAGAGACAGCGGGTGAGCACAGAAAAAAAAACAAAAAGAAAACACAGAGGAGAGTCGAGTTAGCACCATGATAATAGAAGGCAAGAAAGGCATTGTGTGGGTAGAAGAAGAAAAGGCTGCTAATTTCTGGAGTCAAATCAATATCAGGGAGCGGAGGTAAAGAGAATGTTAACGAGCGAACGTTATGGAGGCGGGCTGTGTTCTGCACGTGGGTGTAGGCCCACATCACACATCAGAGAGGGCTTTCAACATACTGATGAACTGAACTCAACCTCACCACTATTGCTGTTTGTTTTTAATGTGCTTCAGCTTCTTGTCTCCCAGCAGAAATCTAAACACCTCCAATTTGCATCTTCGCGGTTAAAGAGGTTCATTAAAAAAAATAAATCATGATGAGTAGTGAGTAGCCTGGCTCCAGAACTCTGAATCACTGCCAACAGCTCAGGTTTTTTTCAATGATTCAAAGGTGTTTCGGTGTTTTAGCTCATTGACCGCTGTGTCGACCGGAGCTATATAGGCAGGAGTAAGAATGGGGACGACATCTTCCTGTGACAGAGCGACAATCCATCACAACAAAAATGACAAGCTTTGTATGTTGTTGGAGGTTATACCATGGTCTGGGTGAATACTTGAGTCTGATTGGCTGCAGGGTGTCCATTAAAAAGTGATATAGGACACCTACTAAAGGAGTTCAGTGAAACTGACTGTTTACTGTTCTAAATGAATGCGCTACATTAAATCAATAAGGAAATGTGGATTTATTATTTCCAAATCGTCCTCTGAACACCACAGGATGGCGCTAAAACACACAGGCTGCAAGAAGTAAGTTATACTGGCCCTCTGGACTGACTTTGTTTCACAGCGAATAACGTTATCTCACATCCCGTTCACTGTTCAGTTCGCTGTTTCAGGCTGCGCCGCTACAGCCAACAGTAACGTTACACAACGCGGATCAAATTCTTCGTAAAAGTCGTTATATTGTTTTGGGGACAATGACATGGCTGGATAGCAAGCTTGTCTTGTTGTTCAACATACTGTCAAATTATTTTTACTGATTGCCAACTGTACACAATGTTATTGACTTTGGATCTTGCTAGCATAGCGTTAGCTTTCTGGCTCGTAGCTAAACTGAAGGGTTCTATCAGCTGAGCGGACTATATAAATATCTCCAGTTGCTAAGGGAGGCAAGTCATATCTAAGGTTCTTCCTAATTCCTGGTGGAGAGAACAACATTTGCATTGCATAAGAACCTGATGGATGGGAATGATTGTTCCAGGTATTAGTCAAACCGTCCGGCGTAACCAGGGAAACGGAGTTATTGTTTGGATAAACTTTAGATTTCGATTGTAAAACTAATTAAAATATGAACTAATGTTTTAAAAATATGTTATTTGGCAAGTGACCATGGTATTAGCGGGTTAATGCCCTTCGAGGTGTCCATTGTCAGGTATTAATGGACTTCGGCTGCGCGTCGGATGGTTCACGCCTCGCTGTCGTCCATTAATACCTGACAATGGACACCTCGTCGGGCACTAACCCTTACTCAACTTACAGAGAGTAAAAAAATAACTATTACCCTGACAATTTCTAGGACTGATGTAACAAACATTTAGAGGTCCTCTCCCACTGATTCTACTAAAAATGTCATAGACATAGGACAGTAGCAATTATTACATAATTGTTAATTTTTTTTACGTAATGAGGTTCTTTGTTTAACCGCAATTAATTGCTAACATTAGCTAAGGTGCTAAGACTGTTGGTGGTAATTGTTGATTTTGTTTGGATGTGCCAAATTGTAATTATTTTAGTCATTATTGGTCTGACTGTTGAGCTAAAGCTATGCTAGTTGTTAGTTGTTGACACTAATCTTACATGTTCATTGCAACAAAAATAACAAGGGGGGGGGGATACAGTTAGAATTTTATTTTATGATAATAAAGAGGCTTGGTTTACTTCATAGGCTGCAATTTTGTGTTTTTACATTATCTGGGTTACATAACAGTGATATAATGAAATATGTATCCTGGGAGTCATTCAACACTTTAATCATTAAAAAAAGAAAAATACATATACAGTACAGGCCAAAAGTTTGGACACACCTTCTCATTCAATGCGTTTCCTTTATTTTCATGACTATTTACATTGTAGATTCTCACTGAAGGCATCAAAACTATGAATGAACACATGTGGAATTATGTACTTAACAAAAAAGTGTGAAATAACTGAAAACATGTCTTATATTCTAGTTTCTTCAAAGTAGCCACCCTTTGCTCTGATTACTGCTTTGCACACTCTTGGCATTCTCTTGATGAGCTTCAAGAGGTAGACACTGAAATGGATTTTCCAAACAGTCTTGAAGGACTTCCCAGAGATGCTTTGCACTTGTTGGCCCTTTTGCCTTCACTCTGCGGTCCAGCTCACCCCAAACCATCTCGATTGGGGGCCGGGTCATCTGAAGCGGCAGCACTCCATCACTCTCCTTCTTGGTCAAATAGCCCTTACACAGCCTGGAGGTGTGTTTGGGGGTCATTGTCCTGTTGAAAAATAAATGATGGTCCAACTAAATGCAAACCGGATGGGATGGCATGTCGCTGCAGGATGCTGTGGTAGCCATGCTGGTTCAGTATGCCTTCAATTTTGAATAAATCCCCAACAGTGTCACCAGCAAAGCACCCCCACACCATCACACCTCCTCCTCCATGCTTCACGGTGGGAACCCGGCATGTAGAATCCATCCGTTCACCTTTTCTGCGTCGCACAAAGACACGGCGGTTGGAACCAAAGATCTCAAATTTTGACTCATCAGACCAAAGCACAGATTTCCACTGGTCTAATGTCCATTCCTTGTGTTTCTTGGCCCAAACAAATCTATTCTGCTTGTTGCCTCTCCTTAGCAGTGGTTTCCTAGCAGCTATTTGACCATGAAGGCCTGATTCGCGCAGTCCCCTCTTAACAGTTGTTCTAGAGATGTATCTGCTGCTAGAACTCTGTGTGGCATTCATCTGGTCTCTAATCTGAGCTGCTGTTAACTTGCGATTTCTGAGGCTGGTGACTCAGATGAACTTATCCTCTGCAGCAGAGGTGACTCTTGGTCTTCCTTTCCTGGGGCGGTCCTCATGTGAGCCAGTTTCGTTGTTTTTGCGACTGCACTTGGGGACACATTCAGAGTTTTTGCAATTTTCCCGACTGATTGACCTTCATTTGTTAAAGTAATGATGGCCACTCGTTTCTCTTTACTTAGCTGATTGGTTCTTGCCATAATATGAATTCTAACAGTTGTCCAATAGGACTGTCGGCTGTGTATCAACCTGACTTCTGCACAACACAATGGTGGTCCCAACCCCATTAATAAGGGAAAAGATTCCACTAATTAACCCTGACAAGGCACACCTGTGAAGTGAAAACCATTTCAGGTGACTACCTCATGAAGCTCATTGAGGGAACGCCAAGGGTTTGCAGCGCTATCAAAAAAGCAAAGGGTGGCTACTTTGAGGAATCTAAAATATAAGACATGTTTTCAGTTATTTCACACTTTTTTGTTAAGTACATAATTCCATATGTGTTCATTCATATTTTTGATGACTTCAGTGAAAATCTACAATGTAAATAGTCATGAAAATAAAGAGAACGCATTGAATGAGAAGGTGTGTCCAAACTTTTGGCCTGTACTGTATATGTAAATATATATATTTAAATTTGCCTGAAAGAGACATCTACATTGTTAATTGCAATTATTTCTGAGACAATTACTTGTACAGCAACATTTGGAATTGTTACAGCTCTACGTAGACAGAAATCACCTAACAATGAAATAAAATGGCAGGTCAGCGTGATATCAGGCTAATGTGCAGGTTTTTGCACCCCCACACTACCACTTAATGAAGCCTTCCTTTTTACAACCTGGTTTCTGTTTTTGTCATTTTTGGCCATCATTTTAACATTTTAATAACCAACTGCTTTGATAAAAAGGTAGTTAATGAATCCAGAATGTGCTCTGGTGATCATACACATCAGCTTGTTAAGTAAGCAGCAGAATATGTAACTTATTTGGAAATACAAATGTAAGCTGAAACACAAACTGTCTGTGTGCACAAACACAACCAGGACCGATGTTAAAATAACTTTTTAGCATTTGCTAAAATGTTCTCTTCTCTTTCAGCCAGGGCCCACACTAAAACCGGCAGTGCCGCAGTGTGGTATGTGTGTTAGACTGCTAGTCCCCAAGAAAGCTAGTTGTAGTCGGGTGAACCAAAAACACACAGATGGGTGACAAATCACAGGAAAAACCTGACTAAATGAGTGTGAAAAAGGGTATATTGTAAGCTTTATATATGCTTAGATGTTACTAGTCAGCAGACAGTCAAGCTGCTGGTGAATTAGCCAGTGATGTTGAAGCATGAACGAAACGTCTGTTGGCAGTCAGTTAAAGCAAGCATGACCTAAGTGCTTCCTGGCATGTATTCACTTGTGTTGATCTGCATGCGTCTTCATTCAGTTCACATTACCCACACCTGTGCACTTGTGATAAAACTTGAAAAGGACCAATCCCCGCAGAGCTTTGGAAGCAACTGGGGAGGCCGAAATGCACTTTCTGAAATAACCCGAGTACCTACCTGTAGAAGAATAGACCGCAGGAAAAGGAGAAGAGACAGCACGATGGCATCTGGGGAGCAACCCTACACCTGGCCTGCGATTCAGGTGAGCATCAGGTGTGCATTGACCATTGCCAGCTTGTATATCTATCTCCCTCAGCCGTCCTTTGGGTGCACAGTGGTGGATTAATGGGGGGAAAGCAGCACACTCGACCACACAGAGAGGAAAGTACAAGAGCGAGCAAATACAGCGATAAGGGAAGAAATGGGCACGGGCATCAATTCAATAAAGCCTGGATACAGCGTTCGAGGCGGAGCCCCGTTTATTCCTAAAAGAGTTTCTCAGTAGTGCACAAAGCCAAAAAAGTTGAACTTCGGTGTATAAAATTCCCCGGATAATCGCCGCTACTTCCGCACTGTGCAACCCATAAAGCAGCTACTTCCAGTTTAGCGCTCCGCTAGTCCACATCGATGACATTTCACTTCCAGGACAGCTCCGGTGACGCCTGAAATTCTGCCGGATGCCCCTCTTTTTTAGCCAGATGTCCGTCACCTTTCACTTTCTTTGTGTTGGCGTTCTAAACTCCGGTGGATTTATGAGGACTATGGTTAACTGCTCTTCAGATCTCTGCAGGGTAAATCCAGACAGCTAGCTAGACTATCTGTCTAATCTTGAGTTTTCTGTTGCACAACTAAAACAACTTTTGAACGTACACGTTCCACCAAACAAGTTCCTTCCTGAGGCTATTTTGCAGAGGCGCCGTGGCTCTGTACGGTGCTTAGCACCGCCCAAGACGACTGTGATTGGTTTAAAGAAATGCCAATAAACCACAGCACTTTTTTCTCCCATCCCAGAATGCTGTGTGGAACAAGCCAGAACCTAGGTTTGGCAATGCGAGACTAGCGCTCCGCTAACTTGAATGGGGATTGAATGACCTAATCGTGCAGCTCTTCTAGACTTTCCAAATGTTATCGGACCGAATGGGTCAAATTCTGATAGTGAACATGTTATACTCAAACATATGTATCCACTGACGTCTCTTTCTCCATGGGGAAATTGGCTTCGAAGCCCGGCGCACATCCTGGAGGGCCTGGGTGAGAGGTGTCCCCGACGATGCTGCGCACCCTCCGCAGACATTGCTACTGCTGGACAGCCTTAATGGCGGGGATTGGAGTACCAGTGATGCGTCAGACATCAAAACTCTGTCTCATACAGACAGACACACAGATCAGAGGTAGATGGACCTCGCATGAGGCATTAGTCAACCACCACTAACCCATAGACTTGAAACATTTTCTGTCTAATGATATGTTTATAGAGCAGGAGAGAAAGAGAGAGCTTGGTCTTTCCAACTTTGGGGAGTCTATATCTAGTCTATATGCACCGGGAATACACGTTTATGTTGAAAAGCCATCAAATAATGCATTTTGCACAGTAAGTCACCTTTAAAGCTGGACCACCAGAGTATGACATTTAAACAGTAACCTTTTTGAAATGATTTTTTTTCCCCTCTTTGTTTGGTTTCCCAGGCTGCCTCTGTTTGAATTTAGCTGTGTGCGGAGATCTCAATGTGGCAGCGCTCAGTGCTTGGTTAACTTTGAGTAATGAGTGAAAGAGACTAATTTATCAAATCAGCTTCAACTCATTGACTTCCTGCTTCACAGCTTCAAGACAGGAATGAGCTACTGAACACCTTTTCTTCCCATTCCATGCCAAATGAACATTAGGGAGACACACAATTCACTGCAGTTTGATTATATACAAGAAAGGGTCCACGGTCCAGTTTGTCATTATTGTCCATCAGTCACCTCCCAGGTGAAGCTTGTATTACATATTTAAATGCCATATTTTCAGTATATGTTTTTGGATAGTCCACTGGCTTTTGAAATGATTTCATGAGCACCATGTGTCATGGACCTTGCCCAAAGATTATCTCCTTATCTTGTCTCAATCCAGATTAATAACCTGGACATGCAAGGCACCGTTATTATATCATAGGGTTTCCGTGTAATGAAATTTTACAAAATAGTTGACAAGTTTCACACATTTGCAATCAGTACGTTGTGTGGTGCAGCAACAGTTGACAAATACCAAAGAAATGTGAGAGAATTTTTTTTTTTATTTACTGGAGGACTGGAGAGAAGAGCAGCATTCTTTCAAAACATATTTGAGAACTCGGGCGAACCTTTCACATTGCAACCCCCCGTGTCATGAGATCTGGTGACTGCGAAGGCAAAAGCATGCGTTTTTCCACTTCTTTCCTCAGGTGTTTAATTTTTTTACCCCGTTCTGTAGTTTGAATTGTAATCATAGTTAGCGTTTCTATTTGGCCTATATAGTAGCTTTGTCAGAAGCAATATCAATGAACAGCTGAAGATGAAGAGCTACTTTATAAATCCCCCAGGGAAAATAAATTAATTCCACTCCATTGAAGACATGCACATGAACACACATGACGTATGGATATGCGTTTTGGAGAGAGCTACCAGTCCACAATCCGTGCTGGTCACCGTCCGGTGCCTACTAGTCTATATCCACGATTCATTTAGGGGATAGTTCCGTTGCTGCCAGATTTTCCCGATGTCCCTCATTTCCGGCCGGATGTCCGTTACCTTCCTCTTTCTTTGTGTTGGCGTTCTAAACTCCGGTGGATTTATGAGGACTATGGTTAACTGCTCCTCAGATCTCTGCAGGGTAAATCCAGACAGCTAGCTAGACTATCTGTCCAATCTGAGTTTTCTGTTGCACCACTAAAATAACTTTTGAACGTACACATGTTCCACCAAAACAACTTCCTTCCTGAGGCTAATTTGCAGAGGCACCGTTGCTCGGTACGGCGCTTGGCACCGCCCAAGATGATTGTGATTGGTTTAAGGAAATGCCAATAAACCAGAGCACCTTTTTCTCCCATCCCAGAATGCTGTGTGGACTAGCCAGAACCTAGGTCTGGCAATCCAGACTAAAGCTTTGGCTACACTGCACGGGTAATGTATGCGGACCGTTCGCGGGGCGGATGTGCATGAATGCATGTGTACCTGCAGCGCACACACAGCGTAGGATTGTGCGAGTCACAGGTAAAATGGAGAGCTTTTGCTTTGGGATTAATGTTTCTTCAGTTTTTGGAGCCGACACAGCGCTGTGAAACATGAATCTACTGTCAGCTGTTATCAGCTGTTATTTCCTGTATATCGGTAGTTTAATTTAAAAGAAATATAGACACTTTATGATCCATTTCTGTGTAAAAAGGGCCACACACACCTCACATATATATATATATATATATATATATATATATATATATATATATATATATATATATATATATATATATGATACTGTCCTATTTTTACGCTTGTAGAGCGGATCGCCGCAGAGCAGACACACCACTAAGCGCTGCTCTCTGTCCGGTGTCGCCAATTTCATCGATTACAGTGGAAGTGTAGTGTTGAAGCATCCGCTCTGCATACGTTACGCGTGCGATGTAGCCGGCCTGTTAGTCCCTACTGACGGAGCTACTTCTGCCCCAGCTGACATCATGTATTTAAGAATCCTTGCCTTTTTTATAGCATCAGTACATTCAAGTAACACACGAGAAGCATAGCTGTAAATGCCTTTTATTTCAAATACAGGTCTTGTTCATTCAAACAGGAAGCAATAAAAGCAGACAATCATTAAGCTTTTTATTCATTTAATTTGGTATTTTAATTAACCTACTTGACCTACTTCTTTTTTTATTATTATTATTCCGCAGGCCTCCACAGCCACAACCATCTTTCAGCTCACAACAGTCACACTGAAATTGACGGCATCATTTCAATGCTGAGCACTGTGGATGACTCATGCCTTATTTAACAAGGCGGCCTCTCTAAACGAGTTCGCCCGGCAAAATAGATGAGGAGCTCTTGAGAAAATGAGCACAGAGGAAATGTAAAATGGAGGGGAGTCAGCGGGTTGTTATTCCCCCACCCCTCTTCCTGGCTTTTGGCAGAGGGAGACGCTGGCTCTCGCACCTCGCAGGGCGCTCTCTCTCTCTCCGAGGAGGCTTCATATTGTCCCCCCTGAATAGGAGGCTCCGGCCAAAATGACACAGAGGGAAATGCAATGTGACAGCAGCAGCAGCAGCAATGGGGGGAGGAAGGGAAAGGCTGGGGGAGGCTGGTGTGTATGGGGGTGGCGGTGAATGCATCGCAGAGATTTCAGGATTGTGAGTGTGTGTGTGTGTGTGTGTGTGTGTGTGTGTGTGTGTGTGTGTGGGGGGCAGTGGGTAGAAAGTTTCATCTGTGTGCTGGATGATGCAAAAGTGTGAGTAAATTCCTGGTTATTTCGTATTGGCATTTATATGTTTGCAGACGTGTGTGTGTGTGTGTGTGTGTGTGTGTGTGCGCACGTGCTTCACTAAGGGCCAGACTAGAAAATATGAATCACAATAAGGGCCAGACATGTAGAGTTCTTTGACATGCTTTTATTGAAGAGAAAAAGTCAAATATTTTTACTGTATTATTGCATGTGTCATATAGCCTTCTCACTTACAGTTTGGGCCTCATAAAGCCCCAAAGAAGTCAGCAAAAAAGTTCCACGGCCATCATACAAAAAAGCGACACATTTCTTTGGAAAAAGTGACAAAAAAGGCCGGAAAAGCGACAACATTTTCCAAAAAAGCGACATAAAACACCAGAAAAAGTGACAAAACATTTCAAAAAGCGCCACTGTTCCAACCATCACAACTCTAGTTTTGGTTGAAATAAACACATAGTTTACCGATTCACATGTGAAAGTACGTTAGCTCTATACGCGCTAAAAGTATTGGTTTTTTAAATGGAGTCTGGTGGGTTTAGCGCTAGCGACTTCAGAGCCTTTTCTGGTTAAACAGAAAGGTCTTAAAGAGGTTTTAAAAAAGTCTATCTCTGAAGGGATCCTTTCGATAATGTTGTCAGACACGTCAGAATATTAATCTGAGCCTGTCAGCGGCAAAACGAGCAGTTTTGTGAAGGTAAATACAAGCCGCTCAATTGCCCTATTAACTTACATTGTAGCTTGTTTCGCCTCTGCCGACTGCAGCGATCTCGCTTAATAATGGACCAGCGTCAAAGATTGTTCTTCCCATCGGTCACACAAAAACATAGGAAAATAGGGTCCAGGTTGAAAAAAACGGTAGTCACACTTTCATTTGGGACTTTTGAGGGTTCCAATGGGGTGCCAGGATTAGAGTTGACAATGTGAATGTCTGTTTAAATGTACAGTATGTGAGTGTAGCTTCAATTAATTGTATCTGTGTGTTGAGATTTTACTGGAAGGTCCACTCTTGCACCGTTACGTCTGACAGAAGCAACATTAATATTGTGTATTAGTTGTGGGTGAATGGAAGGAAGGAAAATAATAGTAAATTAGCAGCACATCAAATGATCCTCATTCGAAATAGAATTAATGTTTTTTTTATCTGACCCTGCAATAGTCATGATTGAGTTTAAAATCAATGCCCTGAAGACAACAAAGTGTAGTTGACGCATGATTCAAAAACCTGTTTAAGATTGGGAAATGATTTTTATTAAAAAATGTATGAAGTTATGAAGAGCAAATACAAGATATAATTCACAGGATGAAAAGAGCCCTCTTTAAAATGCATACTTCACTATTCTACACAGTACAATAACCAGACATGGGGGACTCGAGTCACATGACTTGACTCGAGTTAGACTCGAGTCGCAAATTTTAGAACTTGAGACTTTCTTGATTAACATTCATAAAAGACTCGACTTGACTTTGACTTGATATTCATGACTTGAGACTTGACTTAGACTTGAGTCAAATGACTTGAAATGACTTGATTTTCTGTTTAATAAATATATTTTTCCCTTCTGATATTGAGGAGGAGTTAATTTTACGATTTTAGTGCTATTGCATGCGCAGGAATGATGACGCGGCGCGCGGCGGCAGACCGTCAGTAAACAACACTGGCTATGGCTAGTAGGCTAACTTAACGTCATGGATCCCTCTCATGGGCGCCGATACCGTGGGTGCTCGAGCTCCAGAGCACCCACGGAAAATACTAACCGCCCACGAGTGCCAGTTCATTTTTACGTTAATCTAAAATTAAACACTGCAGTTGTGGAGCATCTGTCATAGTGTGATTGGTTATGTCGGTGGCATTTCCCACGAAGCTGATCGCGGTTACGTGCCAGTTAAACTTTTCATCTCCAATCCTATCTGTATTTGTGAGAAGTGGCGCTGTCCTGGCTTTATTACGGTGTGTGTGTGTTTGTGTCGGCCGCTGTCCGCAAGGTTCTGAAATGCAAACACTTTTTTTGTAAAGGGTGTGCGCATGTGAGCACCCACGGAGGAAAACATAAATCGGCGCCTATCCCTCTGCACAGAAAATAATAAAGTTTGGCTATAAGGATTACACATCTGACCAGGCAAAGAGAAAACATATGGCAGTTCGCAAGGTCTGCAGTACTTATTTCCGACGTCGAATTTCATCAGACACTTCAAATCGGGAGAGATTCGGGTTCCAGTCCCCATATTCAGCTGAACCACTATTTGGACGTTTGTGATGTACAGAAGTCCCTTCAGTTTTTGGCCATGAATAAGCACACCCTCCCCTCTTTGTTGAGCGAATAAAACTAGGCACACATACACACACACACAACACAAACTGCTCTCTCTCTCTCTCTCTCTCTCTCTCTCTCTCATAAACACACACATGCAGACGTAAGTATGTGAATAATTAAAGCTGGGCACACATACAACGCACTCTGCATTCTCACACACACGCACATTCACTCACCAATATTAATAACTTTTCACTCTCTCTTTCTCAAACACGCACACATTCACTCACAAATACACTGACAAATATCACCATATACTTTCCATTCCATGTGATAAGCAAAGGTGGTGGGATTCAGCTACTCCTAAAGAATATGTTTTGTTCTTTAAGAGAAGGAAAGGTTAAAGGATGTGTTTCTGTCTCATAAAAGTGAGCCATGTTTGAAGAATATTATTTGACTTAGGAACCATTATACTTTAATTGTTTGAAGGAATTTCATGATTTAATGTCATGTTTGAGGCATATTGAACAATGTTGATTTATTGTTGGCCTAATATCAGTTTTAGGCTGTGATTTTTTTTTATCTGTGTTAATTTAAACTCTTCAATGTATGTGGACGCAATGTCTTTTGAGTAAAAAATGCAAATACAACTCCAGCAGTTCATAATCACTGTCTTTAGCTTGTTTAAAAATGGAAACTTGTGTATGACTTGACTTGTGACTTGCTTGACCAAAGCTATGACTTGACTTGCTTGATTGTCACAAAAAATGACTTGGACTTGCTTGAGACTTGAAGGTTAAGACTTGAGACTTGCTTGCGACTTGCCCATGTGTGACTTACTCCCATCTCTGACAATAACACATAATAATATAAATTCCCCTCAGACAAAATAAGTGCACTGATAGAATCAATCTTTTAAATGTAACTTTAAGAATATATTTTATATAATTAAAGCCTAAATAAAGTCTGTTTCGTTACTAATTCTGCAGTCCTTGATGGTAATGCATGCAGCCAAGTTACTTTTGATTTGCAAGTTAAACATTTATTCAATTAAAGTGGCCATTATTTGTTGTATCATTTCTATACCAGGGAAATGTTTGAATATTGATAACATTAATGTTGAATTATCATTTTACAGTAGCATCCCCTCTTTCATATATAGATATTGCTTAATGATGCAAGTCCCCGCTTGGCAATTTCTTAAAAAAACAAACAACATGGTCAGTGTAGCTCGGTAGTCCACAGATGGCAATATAGGAATGTGTGTGTGTGTGTGTGTGTGTGTGTGTGTATGTGTGTTTGAAGCTCAAAAATGTAGGCTACATGGTGTTTTGATGGTGTGCGAAAAAATGTGTATTTCAGACAGTCCACAGTCTGCATGACCTGTTTGAGATGTTTTGTGGCATTAACGTTTTCAATAACGTGTGTATGCTCTCTGATGGCAAAAAGAAACAGAGCGGAGGAGGCTGGGTCAACTCTTTATTTGACACTAATGTTTTTTTATAATGGTGGAGGAGAGTATTTTGGAGTGAACCTGACCTTGGAAAAACCCTTAGTCCACCTGACTGCTTTTACTGCACTGTTGACAATCCCTGCCTTTGTTCCCTCCGTTGCTACCCCCTTCTTGTGTGTGTCTATGTCACTTTCTATCCTCTGGGTTGATGTCATTATGATTGTATTTTTGCAGGGCTACAACTCCACCAGATAACATATCCGGTCACAGGTGAAAGCTCCGGGGGAGTTGCTGGAAAGAATGCATGGGAAGGATTAGGAAAGCTTTCTGAGGCAGACCGTATTTCCTTGGGCCTGATGTGGAGCTTACATGTGTCAGGCACAAACTGGAATGATTTCTTAGCTTCCTCTCAGTGAGCCATGCAGGTCATACAGGTGGGATGTTTTATTCGTCTCTCCAAAAGCGATAGGCAGGGGTCGGGAAAATCCACGTTTGATTGTTGTAATCACTAACTGTGGTTTGAAACCTGTTCCCTGTCAAACTGTTCCCTATCAAACCGTTCCCTATCAACTTGTTCCCTATTAAACCTGTTCCCTATCAAACCGTTCCCTATTAAACTGTTCCCTATCAACTTGTTTCCTATCAAACTGTTCCCTATCAAATGTTCCCTATCAAACTGTTCCCTATCAAACCATTCCCTATCAACTTGTTCCCTATTAAACCTGTTCCCTAGCAAACCGTTCCCTATCAAACTGTTCCCTATCAAACTGTTCCCTATCAAACTGTTCCCTATCAACTGTTCCCTATCAAACTGTTCCCTATCAACTGTTCCCTATCAAACCATTCCCTATCAACTTGTTCCCTATTAAACCTGTTCCCTATCAAACCGTTACCTATCAAACTGTTCCCTATCAACTGTTTCCTATCAAACCATTCCCTATCAACTTGTTCCCTATTAAACCTGTTCCCTATCAAACCGTTACCTATCAAACTGTTCCCTATCAACTGTTTCCTATCAAACCGTTCCCTAGCAACTTGTTCCCTATCAAACTGTTCCCTATAAGCTTGTTCCCTATCAACTTGTTCCCTATCAAACCGTTCCCTATCAAACCGTTCCCTATCAAACCGCTCCCTATCATATCATAACACAGTGCGTTTGTCCATTTTGTAGAAGTGTTTGAATTCTTCGGTTTATTTAATCCACGTCCACTATAAAATACCCACAATGCACAGCTAATTTGAGTGTACATACGATGTACCTTATATTTAACTCCCGTATACCAAAATGCAACGCTGTCGTGTTTTCCCGGAGGAGAAAAAGAAGCAGAAGTACCTACGAAAACTTAGGAAAAATAGAGAGGGCTTTGGTTTCTAAACAGTGGAAATGTAACATGCAAATAATTATATATATATATATATATATATATATATATATATATATATATATAGAGAGAGAGAGAGAGAGAGATTTAAGAAGTCCACAATGTCACTTTTTTTCGACATAAAAAAAGAAGTTCTTGTCGTTTTTATTTCGACCTTTTTCACGCTTTTTAAAGTTTTCAGAAGTTTACTAACTGAGCAGCTTTGTATGAGAGAATTTTATATAATAGGCCTAACAGAATGTTCTGTATTGTAACTGTAGCTAAACATAAAATGTTCTGTTTTATTAATTACGGGACTAAGTCCAGGCAATGAGCTGCCGGAAGGTTTTCTGTTATTTTATGGATTCATTTCTTAGAGCGCCCTCCTCTGTCACACACATAACCGGCGCTTCTACTGACGCAACCATGTTTTCAGTGAGTGTCCGAAATCTCGTTTGGTCGTTCCCTATTCCTACCCTTTTCCACCAATGTCCAAGGAACTTGTGCATTGTATGTGTCATACATCTTGATCCATAACACATACGCCATGGTACAGTATACTGTACCACTGTAAAAAATGAAAAAAAAATAAAACAAACCACTCTTTTTATAATTTTTCTTTTTTCTTCAGTTTTTTTTTTTTTTTTTTTTTTTAAAAAAAAAAATTCTACCAAAAAAAAAAGAAAATTGAAAAATATAGCTCCCGCCGAGAAAAAAAAAAGCAGAAAAAAAAAAAAAAAAAAAAAAAAAAAAAAAAAAAAAAAAAAAAAAAAAGATGGCAATAAGGTGCAAATCCAAAATATGTACAATATGTACAATGCCAAAATCAGGTGAACAGTATGGATCATAGAAACATATTCAGGTTAATACAAAAATAATACAGAAATAATAATAAAAATTGGATGTAGTCTATGAGAGGCAATCCAGAGAGAAAAGAAGAGAGGGAGAGATTTGTAGAGAGATGAGAGACAAATAGCCAATCAAATCTCTTCACCTTACCGCCCCTCTGAGGTGTGGAAGGATTCGCTTTCTTCTGCCATAGCACTGCTCTCGCTGACCCTTTAAAGATCGGTTGTCGTTGTTGTTAATGTACTTTTACTGTGTCTATATACCTGTCTATGTATCAGTTAATGTACTTGCCCGTGTGCATTGCCTATGTGTACGTCCAACAGAGCATTTCAGAATACCCAACATTTTAGAAAACAAAATTACATTTCACAAAAGACTCAGACCTCCACACTAGGGCAAGGACGATATGCTTTTGTCACGATTGGATTTGTGTGATTTTTATTTATTGTGATTCTAGAAGTAATGTGGTTCGATATTATTGAGTATTGGGATTTTCTTTTACTTCTTTAACATAAAACAAAAGTTAAAAAACACACTTCTAGAGACATGTCTATCATGAGACATTTCTAAAAATGGATTGTTTTCTAAGAAGAATGACCACATGGCAGGCAGTCAATCTGACATTTATTTACTTTGTAAAGAAGAACATAACATGGATTTTCTGCTTTGTCTGCTTTCGCTCGGTTTTGCTGGAAACTAATATGATGTAACCGCCGTCAGCGGTACCGTATAAACAGGAAAAAAAATGTATTCTAGGGAAAATAATCGATTTTTAAAATTCTTGAAAAACAATCGATTTTTTTTTCTCACCCCTACTCCACACCCTTACTTCCTGTGTTGTCACTGAACATTACCCATGAACTCCTGCAGAATATTGCATGTGAGTGTGATTCACAGGAGACCGGTTGAACAAGGCAAAAGGCGATGCTTAGACACCCCCGTTCTACTGGGGGTGTGAATCTTCACTGGTCTCAAGATCTGATTCAATTACCATTATCCTGTCAACGATTGGAATCCGTTCGATATCATGATGCGTCACCTCCTCAATATTATTATATATTGCTGCACATGGTTTTCATCGACAAATTCAAGCAGTCAGATACATATGAACTCCCCTTTTTATTCTATCTGCTCTTAAAAAAACGACACTTCCTGAATGTAGCAGAGTCTGAACACAGCAGACAAACAGGCAAAATACAAAAAGCAGCGACCTGGGCGCCTGGGTAGCTCACCTGGTAGAGCGCGCCCGTATAAAGAGGTTTACCCCTGGACGCAGCGGTTGCGGGTTTGTCTCCGACTTGCGGCCCTTTGCTGCATGTCATTCCGCCCTTTTTTCTCTCTCTCTCTCCCTTCATGTCTTCAGCTGTCCTATAGAAATAAAAGGCACAAAATGCCCAAAAAATAAACTTAAAACAAAACAAAAAAAAAGCAGCCACCGGAAAATCAACAAACAACATCAGTATGCAATAATTGATCATGGTCTGTCACTGCATCGATGCACAATCGTTTACGTCCGCATCGCGGGCACTGCCCATTTCTCTGACGCTCCATTGTTCCGACCTCTCAAGAACCCGAAAAATTCCCTTTGGTCCTACAGCTCACTAGTCCGACGTCCCTTTGTTTCGAAAAAAAATTAACCCTCTGCTCCGACATCCCATTGTTCCGACCATATAATATAATATTTCTTTAGGATCTTTTCCTTTTTTAACATGTCCCGAAGTTTCCTGTTTGAAACAGCCAAGATGAGGGGTCTTCTCACTGATCAAGTTAGTTTCATATTGGTTATATGTCCCATTCCTATTCATTATCATTGCAGGCTTATGGAAATATAAATATATATCCAACCCAAAACTACCTTTACCCTGTTGGACTTTGGACTTAGCCTACATTTTTAGTTCAGTTTTTCAAAGATAGTCTAAGCATTTAAATGTGTTAATAAGCTAGAGAAAAGTATTTTTGATTCAGATTTTAGATTATGGGTGATCCACAAAAGGGTTTTTTTTTAGAAACAAAGGGACGTCGGACTAGTGGGCTGTAGGACCAAAGGGAATTTTTCGGGTTATTGAGAGGTCGGAACAATGGAGCATCGGAGAAATGACATGGCACCCGCATCGCGATGCATCGATTCAACGATTCATTTCAACAGCCCTACTTTCTACCCTGCATGCAAAGATGTAGCAAGACAAGGACTACGCTATTAGTATGCACTGTTTGTTGTAATATATGGTGGTAACTTTGTAAGATTTGATTTTATCTTTTTTTTTTTAAGTCAAGACTTGATCACAAGTGCTGAGATGAACTGCAAAGTATTTTGTAGTGGGGTCAGGCCTAATACTAACGATATTTCAGCAGATGTCACTTCATTAATGAGGGGAAATTACTCTGGGACTGAGGTTGTTTTTTTTCTTATTTCCCATTCTACACACTGCAATAATAAATTGCCTGAGGCAAATCCTTGGAGGCAAGATGCCCAGACACACACACTACTATTTCCTGCTTACACAAGGGTTTACCCACAACAAAACTAATATTAGGGGGGGAAAAACAGGCTTGATTTGGGCTTATTAGCTTTTCGGAATTAAAAGTTCTTACAAGCAACATCTGTTTTCCCGGTGTTACCTGAGGGTCTGACTGTTTCAGGAAACACAATTACTTCCATCCCATAATTAACATGAGATTCTAATGGAATATTAACTACCTCAGCAAGTACAACAGAGCTCATTAGGAGTGAGTTTTTGTGTAGTCTCGCTCAGCTTCAAGCCAAACTGACGATATTATTGTCACTAACATTATCTGCATGTCCTTATCTATAAAGCTCTGTTAGGATGTGTCACGTAGCTGACCCTGTCTGCAGGCCTGTACGTTTTTCTATTGTCTTAAAGTTGTCTTGGGGCCATTGGTATTTGGACTCGGACTTGTCTCGGGCTCGGCCATTGGACTCGCCCAATATTCTAGTTGGTCTCGACCAAGTCCACCTCTATGTGCTTTTGTCTTTTTAAAGATATTTTTCCTTTATTTAGAACAGCTAAAGAGAGACAGAGATGGGAGAGAGGGGACCAAAGGACCTCGGGTTGGATTCAAACCCGGGTCACTGGCAAGGACTCAACCTACACGGGGACCTCGCTCTGAGCTAGAGGCTCTCAGGTGAGCTAGAGGCCACCTATATGTCAGGGTTTAGAGAAATGGCAGACCCAAAAAATTCAGAGATGACAGGGCAGTGTTGAGTTTGAAGATTTAATAAATAAAAAGTGATACAACAAAAAGGAGTCCAGAGGCCTGTACTACAAAGCAAGATGTGGCGTTAAAGAGGTAACTTCAGGTTCAAACCAGGGTTTTCCTGTATCACAAAGGTGGATCAGTTGTCACCGGGTTAAATCGCCATGGTAACTTATGCTGAACGCCTAACCTGGTCAGGAGCAGGTTAAGTTGGAGATGAGAGATCAACCGGTGTAAAAGCACCGCCTACTGACCAATCAATACTCGATTGATAACGGCGTCACCGTTCTTATAGAAGATCAGGCAGAGCTCGGTGCGCGGAGAGAGGGAGAGGGGGAGATAGGGGTGCGCTCATAAAAGTTAAAAGATTTAGAGACCGACAACCCCGTTAACGTTCCCTGATGGGTATTTTTATGAAATATATAGATTTTAACGGGAGGGAATTACGTATAGGCTATTTGTCGGCTTCTTGAGCCGTGTGTTGCCAATGCGCACATCGGTTTGAATTATGTTTTTATACGTTTTATTTGCACTCACGATCGCTTCGCGCTGCCAGGGTTGCAACTGAAATAATAGGCTAAAGCAACAACAGTTTATGGAAAGCACAAGTGTAATTATGGTCAGGTCTAGCACCTGACTGATGAGGAAGTAATATTGATAAGCGATGTGATTTACGCAGCTACAGCGTTGCCTATTTATTTTGCCAGCTTTCCTCCTGTTTTAGGAAGCAGCGACTGTATTGCGTTTTACCTGCAAAACCATGTCTGTGTTCTTCATATTTATGTAGAATTATAGTTTGCTCTTCTTATATACAATATGCGGCTCTGGTAGATGTTTGCGTTTGGTCGTGCTGTGCAAACACCGCCTCTTTTATGTGAACACGAGCACCGCTGGACTGGGAAACCCCGGGTTGATTGAACTAGTTGTTAACCACCGTCGTGACACAGCTTATGCGGAACAGCGGTTGTAACTGAAAGAAATCCAGGACATGTTGATCTTGCTTCGTAGCATTGAAGGCAAAAATAGTTCCAAAATGTTGAGGAAGCCAAAAGACCAGGGGCCTGTTGCACAAAACCAAGATAAGGGATTAAGCCGGGATATTCAGGTTATCCTGGATGAATTTAGCTTTGACTTGGTTTCACAAAAGCAGGTTGAATTAAACCCAGCCAAGTAACCATGGCGATTTATTCTTTGCAGCTAGCCTGGTCCAGAGCAGGCTAACAGGCAGGCTAAGATTAATCCTGGAGTCTTATGTGTTAAATCAGCTGCCGCTCTGATCCGAATTAAACATGTTTAACAGTTATTCCGTTGTCTTCTGAATGTGTTCTGCTTAATTTTATTAACGTGCATTACTTGTCACTATTGCTGTCACGAGTTTGATTTAAATCCTACTACTGCAGTTGTTGAGACGGTAATGGTAAAAAGTGGGACGATACGGAGGAACTGGACTTTTCCCCCGCTGCTGTCCCCAGCATCAATAACGACAACAATGGCACCTGATCAAACGGGGAGTGAGAAAAAAAAACATGAATAATAACTACAGCTACATATAGCTACATTGTTTTACAGATATGCTTACAGCGTGTATTGAAGTCACTTCTTTTTCTAGTTTTTGTCCAGTCATGCTTGTTCTGTATGAACATTAATTGTAGAAAGATATTTAGAATTAGACATAGCTTATGGAGATTTGTGCATATGGTTGTAAAACATATTCTCGCATTATGAATAAGCTTTGAAATTAAGCCTAGTCCTTATAAATTTCCCAGGAACAATTATTCCCTCTGCTCACTTTTAAGGCGAAGTAGACTAAATAATACATTTTATTTATATAGTGATTTACAGGCTACTCAAAGACACTTTACACTAAAAAAGCACATTTAGCGCTTTTTTTAAATCCATACGTATTCAGTCGGTCCGCTATTGTCTGTGGGGCTTTTTTTTCCGTTTGATAACAGCCGTATTTCCCTTTTTGCATATTATATGTTTCACTTCCTTGTAAATTTCCATTAAAAGCTGCTGCTCAGCGGGTGAAACATATGCTGCACGCGTATTCTCCATTTGTGCATCAGTAAATCTGGGATCGATACCGTGGTCTATTTAAGAAAGCCGTGAACGTGCACTTATCCCAGCTATCTACTCCTGGCTTGACATAGCTTCACCTTCTGATCCTGGCTCGGCAAACGTGCAACCAATTAAGCCGCGATGAGCGGATCACATCAAGTCAAGCTGCGCTTTTTCATTTATCCTGGATTTCTTTATTCTACTTTTGTGCAACAGGCCCCAGGAATCACAAAAAAAAACTGGACCACCGAGACACAGGGGTTAGACTTAACACACACTCACAGTACAATACAATGATCTGACAACAGACAAAGACAACACAGAGACTAAATACACACGGTAACGAGGGTGAAACAAGGCACAGGTGACACGAGGGCTCAGGAACAGGTGAAACACATCAGGGTGGGGCAGAAAATCACAAAGGCGGGAAAACACAAGACAGGAAGTAAAACAAGACATGACATGGGAGAAAACAGAATACTACAAAATAAAACAGGAAACTGAAGCATAAAACATACACAAGGATGAAAACAGGTTAAAAAGCAACAGAGAACACAAGAGACAGTAAACAAGGATTCAACACAATAAAACAGGAAAAACTATAACAGAAAATCTCAACCATGACACTATAGTTTGTTTTTTTTCTCCTTCAAAACAAAACCATTGATGGAGCACGCTCATTGGGAAAAAAGATATTGGTTTAATTCTAAATCCATCTAGTACGGGCATTGGTATTGGTCCTCGGTATACGCCTGGCTGCGTCATATACCTCAATCATCAGGCATCAATCCTTTTCATTTTGGCCACAGACACAATGTCAGCTTTGTTCTATTGATTCTTCAGGACAAGTAGTAAGTGAATTGGGAACATTTCCATATTATACTTAAATAAAATAATATGGCCTGAGTGCAGAGATCTTCAACAGGGTGTCCGCGACCCCTAGGGAGTCCTCAGAGTTACGGCAGGGTACAAATTACCTATATTTTTTTTAAAGTTCATTTTTCTTCCAAAAATGTCTGTGTAAAGTGTATAACAATATACATCAGCATGAATCCAACATATTAGCATAGATGAATAGGCCTATTCATGAAAACAACAAAACATTGACCCCTAACCCCCCCCCCCTCCTATTTGTTAAGCGACCTTGGGTACCTTGAAAGGCGCTATATAAATCCAAGTTATTATTCTTATTACTAAAGGTAGCCACTATGGTAGCCAAACACAGATACAGTTAAGCTCAAGGATTCACTGTGACTTCCACATGTATGTTTAACATAAAAGGTTATGTATAAATAATACATGGATATCTATACATCCATTTCCATCCATCTGACCCAGTTTAATATGCAACTACACTTTATACAATTAATATAATTGCTAAGGGGTCCTTGGTCTTTAAAGACCCCTGCTATAGTGTGTTACAAATAATAAAGAAAAAGGATAATGTTTTTTTTTAAGATTATTTTTTGGGCATTTTTAGGCCTTTATTGATAGGACAGCTGAAGAAATGAAAGGTGAGAGAGAGGGGGAATGACATGCAGCAAAAGGACCGCAGGTCGGAGTCAAACTCAGGCCCACTGCGACGAGAAGTAAACCTCTATATATGGGCGCCCAGCTCTACCAACTGAGCTATCCGGGCGCCCAGCAAAAAGATAATCTTAAAATAGAATATATAAGGTCTCTCACATCCCATAAATTATGAAAAGGTAAGTAAGTGGTCTTGAAGAGGATTCATTTTTTTTCTGTCGTGGTCTTGACTGTCTCTCTTTTGGACTTGGTCTTTAATTGGACTTGACTAGTTCTCGTGTTGGATGTGTCTCGGACTCGGTAAAGGTGGACATGAATACCGCCCTGCATGTCTGACCCGAGCACAGTGCTATCACTAAATTAATCAGGGTCGCTAATCTATCTATTTATGGTGCCTTTTGGTATAATAATGTCTTGGAGTTATACATCCTTCTGTTCTCAAACATTGTCCCTGCGGGTCATCATGCACACTGTAGCTACTGGAACTGACAGTAAATATGTGAACATCTTTCGATTAGCGATACAATAATATTACTTTGTTAGCTCCCCCGAGGGTTAAATATGCTGGATATACTGTTTGGAGCAGTCTAAACCTGGTCTTTTTTGTATGTGTATCGTATTAAAAACAACCCGACTGTGAAAGTCACATCTCTCGTATTTTTCGCTCCCTTCTGAACGGGAACCATTTGAAGTGTTTAGTGAGTCATGGAGTCTTACAGGACTTGTGAAAGGGCAAACACTCTCATGTCCTATGGAAACTTTGACATTATGCCAAGAAATGCTGCCAAGACTTTTTCAAAAGTCACATTTTCTGACTGAATATCGAATTTAAGTATTTTGTCATTATGTCCCCAAGCCACTGAAATGAAGTGGGCGGGGGGGCAAGATCCCTCTGGGTGTAACTTTACGTCTAGCTAGAAGGGGGGCAAAGGACAGAGGGTTGTATGTATGGCACGAAGCAAAACTCGCGCTGTCGCTGTTACATTTGTAAATAAAGTATATGATTATTCTTTTTTATATTGTTTTCCAGTAACAATAACTAATGGAACAAAAAATGTTTGCCAGCTAATGGCTAATGTTAGCCACTGTGAAAGTTGTTTACCTGACGAATAAATTGCAGCAGTGAATTATTTTAGTCTAATGCTCCTCTTACCATACACTGACATTTTACTTTTGTCAGAGAAACTAAACCAAGATCAGATCACATGGTGGGTAGGTCAAGGGGTCCGAGAGTGTGGAGCATTCATTACTACACGTATAGAGACAGTGGTTAGTTATAGGGCCTGTTACGATAAACACTTTTCCCATTTTTCTCCAGTGAAAGAGGCCTGATAGCATGCTCAGGGTTCAGACGTCACAGGAAATGGAAACATTTCTGAGATCTGCTGTCCCAATTCATATATATTAGTCTTTATAGTAACAAGAAATAATGCATTATGTGCACTGTGCAATATAATCAAACTGTGACTATTAAACTTCAAAAAGAGTCAGCAAAACACTTTTTTTTTCAGAGTTGTTGTTGGAATTGTTTCACCACCGTCAACAAACAGATATATTTTCTTCTGTCTGAAAGAAGCTTTTACTATTTCCTTTAGAATTGCATTCATGTATCTCCATCATCATCACACACAAATAAGGGGTTAGTCTTATACATACTGAATGTTTTGAACACTTTATTATGTCACTTTTCCAGTGTGAACACTCAAAACCTGATAGAGCCGACAGGCAGTTCTAAAGGTCAGGAACATGAACATTCTCAGACATTCGCAAACATAAAGCCAATGGGGCCTAGGCATGTAAAAATACACAGAGCCGGCCTTGGTAAGTGTACTGTAGCCAGGGACGGACTGGGGCTAAAAAACAGCCCTGGACTTTCTCCCAAATAGGCCCATCATCTAGCCATTCGCCCGTAGCTGTGCGCAACAGACACTAGCCAGGATGTCCTGATACTATGCCACAATACTGTAGCCTATCAGACAAGGTATTCACAGCAAGTAACATCTCAAAACCAATGATGAGAATTGGGGTTGTGTTTATTAATGAAGCCTCAGCCTTCAAATAAAAACCAAAAAAGTACAATGCCATTACATCTGCATTGAAAATAAAATTCAAATAATGAAATGTCACTGGCTACAGAAACCCCAAATTACACAAACTTGTAATTATAACACAGTACAGAGTATATCTGACAACACTTTCAGAGATAAAGTAGGCTACTTGCTGTACCTGAACATGGGGGTTAGATATATTGTAGGCCTATACCAAACAAAACTACACTGAGAGTGTTCGTTACTATATACTAAATATAACATGTGTTGCTTTGTGTTAGAGAATTAGCATTGAATCACCTATTTAATATTTTCTCAATGTCATATTACACTTTTGATTCATATTAAGGCTGTGAAATGATGAAAATGACTAGGCCCTATCAATTTTGTCTGTGAAGCTTTCACAAACAACCACCAGGTCTTTGCCAGTTCCACAATAGTAAACACAAATATGAAAGACAAGGAAAAACTGCACTCTGATGGAAGACAGACAGAAAGTGCAAGCTAGGATTTTTTGGTTAAACTTTTGATTAATTTGGTGAATTATTTAGCCCCCTTCCCTGTTTGTTAGCATGTTTAGGGAGGTACCAATGCATTCTTGATGTTTTCCCGTTTAATTTAATACCATGTTCTTCATCCTAGCAGCAAAACTGAGCTCACTACAACCTCTCATATACAACCAAGTGAAATCGCGGTCAACCCGCGATTAATTTCTAACGCGTTTTAATGTTTCAAATTAACCTAACAGAAATGATTAAATATGTTAAGTTTGACAGCACTAAATGGCACGATAATTTTCATAATCATGATGCACACCCATGTTGAGCTGACTATGCAATTCACTAAGATAGGGATAAAGGCAGCCTACAATGTTTCCTGCTCCTGGCACTTACCAGTATTGCTGATGTGAAATTAACTCACGTCTAATGCATTGACATATATATTAATGGACCAATAGACCCCGTTGCTCTGGACGGAGACCAGTGAAGGCTATTAGAAGCACTTTTCCGGTGATGGCCAGCTTTACTGCGCAGCCTCCAACTGACAGAGACAGCGTAAATGTGACGTGAGCAACGTGTCTGAAAGTTGTAAGTGTTCTGGTAGCTGTGCCAAGAGAAATCTCAATCATTCCCGATCTTACAGAGACGGAGAGTGTAGGTATATGTAAGGAGATAACATAAGCACAGGCTAATTATTGCTAACTAACATGCTAGTTAACATTAGTAATTAAACCTAAACAGCTAACGTAAGTCGAAACTGCCTGCAAGCTTCTCCTGTACTATACGGTAATTCCTCTACTGTGCGACAGTAAGTCACTTGGTTATGACACAATCGTTAGCCTATTTTTACAAAAACGTCTGCTACGGAGCCATAACGTGAGATACAAGGTAATGGAGCCTTTTATACGTTGTTGTGTTTCTTTCGAACTAAACAATGGACAAATCGAGTCTTTAAACGCTTCGGATGTAAAGTTATTCTCAGTCAAGTGACGTAAAAAAAAATGGCGGTAAGCGGAATGCTAACAGGAGGTGATGGCCAGTTAGCAACAAAATGGCGCCATGATGGCTCGAGTTCTGAAGCGAAGCTTACCCCTGTCACTACCCAAAATGAGTAGAGTGCAGCTTTGAGTTGCGCATGCTCAGATTTAAACGGTTTATGGCATAACGTGTCATTCCCGATGTTAGCCGAGTCAGACCGGCTTTGGTCGAGTGCAAATGTGAGTTGCGCATGGTCAGATTTAAACTGTTTACGGCACAACGTGTCTTACTGAAATTTGTGAAATCTGTAAAATAATAAACTTTTCTCTTTACATACAATAACAGAAGATGGAAATCATTTCTAAAACGTTTTAGCTATCTATGATTGTTTGGTTGCTAACGTTAGCTCAAAACGCCATTAAAGTGACAGTCTTTGTGTCTGATTGCTAACTTGTAGCTAGCAGTCATTTCAAAAACGTTTTAGCTGTCTATGATTGTTAGATTGCTAACGTTAGCTCAAAACGCCATTCAAGTGAAAGCCGATGTTGTGTTTGATTGCTAACTTGTAGCTAGCAGTAATTTCAAAAACGTTTTAGTTATTTATGATTGTTTGACTGCTAACGTTAGCTAAAAACGCCGTTAGCATCTAGTAGGCTACTTGATTGCTAACGTTAGCTCAAACCGCCGTTAGCATCTTGTAGGCTACTTGTCGCAAAGTGACACATGCGCAACTCACATCTGCACTCGTCGCAAAGTGACGCATGCGCAACTCAAAGCTGCACTCTACTCATTTTGGGTATTGACAACCCCCTTGGTCTAATGTAGGCCGACTCTTCTTCTTCAGTTTTATGTTTACATGTAGGCTAACATATAAGTGATCATATTAGCGCCCCCTGCTGTTGGCTGTTAATATCGCTTTAATAGACTTTTTAGTCGGTTGGACGGCCGTTATGGACTTTCCAGTCAGATTGTCAGTCCATCCCTGACTGTAGCTATCCCAGCAAACACAGTACGACTGTTTAGATAGCTTGTAGTCTCGCATTGCCTGACCTTCCTCCACAGCGCTGTGGAGGAGGGTCTGCTTAGTCCACCATTCCAGGATGAGAGAAAAACGTGTTCTGGTTAATTGGCATTTCTTTAAAATAATCACAATCGTCTTGGCTGGGCTAAACACCGGACAGAGCCACGGTGCCTCTGCAAAATAGCCTCGGGAAGGAACTTGTTTTGGTGGAACGTGTGTACGTTCAAAAGTTGTTTAGTCGTGCAACAGAAAGCTCAGATTGGACAGATAGTCTAGCTAGCTGTCTGGATTTACCCTGCAGAGATCTGAGGAGCAGTTAACCATAGTCCTCAGAAATCCACCGGAGTTTAGAACGGCAACACAAAGAAAGATGAAGGTAACGGACATCTGGCCGAAATGAAGGACATCTGGCAGAATTTCTGGAGGCATAGGAGCAATCCCGGAAATGAAACGTCGTCAATTTACTGTAGACCAGTCTGCATACTGAATGTTTTGAACACTTTATTATGTCACTTTTCCAATGTGAACACATTGCATACTAAAACCTGACAGAGCCGACAGGCAGTTCTAAAGGTCAGGAACATTGACATTCTCGGTGCAAACACAAAGCCAAGGGGGCCAAGGCATATGGAGCATTTCCAGCAAATACACAGAGGCGGCGTGGGTATGTGTACTGCAGCTATCCCAGCAAACACAGTAAGACTGACCGTGTGCCTGTTTAGATAGCTTGAAATCGGGCGCCAGGGTAGTTCACCTGTGGGAGCGGGCGCCCATGTGCAAAGACTCTCAGGGTTCGAGTCCGACCTGCGGCCATATGCTGCATGTCTTCCCCCTCTCCCCTTTTCCTGTCTATTAAAGGCTAAAATGGCCCAAAAAATTATCGTAAAAAAGCAGCCATTAAGGGTGTGACAAGCATTTGCAGACCCCTGCTGATATATTACGCTCTCTTTGTGCCACTAAATACTACTGATTGCACCCCCAGTGGTGATGAGGATATTTTACTCCCTCATATTAAATGAAACAAGCCGATAGCTCCACGTTTGATGCACACTGTATTGCACATGTTTAGTTTATCGTCTGAGTGTGACTGAGACTCACCTGTTTTTCTCACAACACAGCAGGTCACCCAGGGTCAGAGTTTAGAGTCCAGGCATGAAATCTATGGGCTTCCCAGGGCTGTAAATTCACTCTCACACACATCCAGTTATCTCAAAGGCCAACCATTTAGACCCTCAGGTGTCGTAAATCTTGCTCTCTTGCTCCCTCGACAAGCCAGACACCAGGATTACAATTCCACATCTATCGCTCACACTAAAGCCCCTAATTCCCTGTTACACAAAGCAGAAACAACCCTCCCTCGCAAGTGCTCCAAAAAGTCAAGGGATGGGGGGGAAAAAAAGTACTTTGGAAAGTATTTTGTAAAGGAGCCAACAGCCTGCAGTGACTTTGCGGTGCTTTGATGATGAATAGTAGCTGCTGCCGCTCAGCTTCACGCGCCATCCCAGTGAATCTGACTCACTCCCGATGTGCCAATTAACACTGTTAATTACCAGCAATTAGCCCAGCCCCACACCTGACGCACAACACACAAGCTGTAAAACGCCTTGCTCGCTTCGCTGCCAGTGTGTAACTTGACTATTTGTTTAACTTCTTGACTTAATTTTATTGATTTGCTTGCTTTTTGTCTAAATTTATTGATGGATTCATATTTTGCATTTGTGTGAATATTTATTTGGTTTAATATTATTGACCCATTTCTTCACGTTTTCCCTGTCCATTCATTTTTCATAGCATGCTTATTTCATGCGTTAAAGTGTAGCAAAAGAAAAGTGAAGATAGTTTTTTGTTCCAGTTACTCACGTATTTGTTTTATTTTCAGTCAATACTCGCGGCATTAAATCAAAAATGATTATGGGCAATTGAAGAGTTTGAATTGAAAATGAAACCTTCAGCTTTGACAGGGTTTCTGCCGGGTCATAAAAAGTCTAAGATTTCAAAATCTAAATTTGAGGCCTTAGAAAGTCTTAAATTCGCTCAAGTATTGTGTTCTAGGTCTTTAATTAGTTTAAACAGGTCTTAATTTCCCTACATATATGCAACGCTACTTCTAAATCTCATGTCTTTTTATTCCGTGGTGTTGTTGTTCTTTCTGTCGGTAGTCCACATATAAATTCCCTGTATTACGTCTAAAAATCAGACCAACATGCTACTTATATTGCAGCCAATCAGCTTTCCTGTTATTGGCGCAAGTCTCTTTCGGATTGTACCACGGACAGAAAACAGATTTTATTCTTCAATTATGGGGAAGTGCAAGTTAAGCAATACTTGGCTTGAAAAAACAGAATTTTAGGGCTTAGTTGATGTTGTGATAAAGTTCTTAAATGTCATTCATAATGGTCCTAAAAAAGGTCTTCAAAAGTCTTAAATTTGACTTGGTGAAACCTGCAGGAACTCTGAGTACTCTTTAACAACATCACACTACTTCCGCCTTTGCTCATGAGCAAGACTCATCATGTACCACAGGTTGCTCGTTGGGCAAACACCAAAGTAGGTTGTTTTAGGCCTTTGAACAATTGATAAAACGCTGAATTGTTTCTTGACAGTTGTTAAAAGTGATCCTTTGGTAGCGGTGGGACAAAATATTACTTCAGCAGCTCTCATGGCTTAATTTAAATAAGCTGAACTAACAATAGTGCCTTTTGTTTCCAGTCGTACTGACGCCTAGAAATGTTGTTTAGTCAATTATCGTCCTTCATCTCATAGTGTTGCTCAAAGCAGATGGTAACTCTTAGGCTGAGACGGACACATTTGCACATATCCGGTGCCAATAGTGTTTGTGTTGTCCTTTTTTTCATGTTCTAGGCATCACTTTTTAAAACCGTCCTGTTCCTACACGAAGAACACACCATGTGCTCGCAATTTATTTTCAATCACCTCACTAAAACGATATCTAACCAGAGAAAAAAATTATCATCTGAACTTGACTTTCAGATTCAGGATTAAAATCTGATTCATGCACTTAAACTCTAAGAGTTTTAAACAACCACATCATCAATGCACCTGTAACAGGATAGTTACTGACACACACACACACACACCTGCACACATTAGAGCTGCAGCCACACACTCATTGATAGCTAGAGAAACAGATTTTTTATTCAGAAGGTAGCAGAGGAGGTTGCTAGGAAACCATTGTTGAATGGCGTGCAGTGTTAGCGTGTTAGCGCTGGCTGCTTTGCCTCTAGGTATGGCTGGGATTTGAGATTTTGCCGGCGAGGTGCAAGCGGCTGAGAAGATAAGGCTGTAGAAAGCGACGCTCAGTGCTGGGGAATAGCAGGGATCAAGCTGAAGGGCGAAAACAGTCGGTGAGCTTGATCCTATTCTGCCTGTCCACATGTGTTTTGTTTTTTTCCCCCTCCACTTCTTTCAGCTTCATATGAATGTCTGTGTTCGTCGTAGCCCGAGCACAGACAGCCTTCCTTCACCAAAGCCGAGGAAATAATTAGACAAACCTCAGGGGATTTGGGAAAGTGTAAAGAATAAATCGTTGGTTTTGGAGTGAGATTGAAGAGGTGGATCATGTTTGCCAAGATGCACGCACACGCACACGCACACACACACACACACACACACACACACACACACGCGCACACAAGCACCCACACAAGCATACACAGACTGTAAAGACACATTGCAGCTACAAAAACGTTAAGTTTTAGGCTGGTTGGGCCAATTGTAAAACAGATAGATGACCTGCTTATTTTACCACAAAAAGTCATTGCCATAGACCATACATAATGCCTAAATACCTGCTTTGGACAATCATTGGGGAAAAGGGGAAAATGCAGTGTCAAAAAACAAAATGTTTAATATTTTTATTATTATTATTATTATTTTATTTATATTTATTTATTTTTATTGAGAACTTGTTTTTTAAAAAGTATGTTTCTTTAGGTATTAGTAATTGAAGGTGAAACACACTTCAAACTCAGCACATCTGCTTAATCTGGAGTGTGAGGGTGTGGTTTTATCACATTTAATTGACAGTGACCAAACAAAATCACCAACTGTCATCAGACTCTGATTTAAATGCTGTTACATTTTTTGTACAGTGCGTGATATCACATATTTTCAACTGAGCCCCGCCCACTACTGACTCCAAACCAGTGAGAAGAGCTCAGTCTGTCTTTCTATCTATTAACATACTGGAATCATAGACTTAAAATAATGGAAGAAGCTTCCTTGCCTGAAAAGTGAAGCCAATGCTTAAAGCGCCCATATTATTCTCATTTTCAGGTTCATAATTGTATTTTGAGGTTGTACCAAAATAGGTTTACATGGTTCAATTTTCCAAAAACACCATGTTTTTGTTGTACTGCACAGCTCTCTCTCACTGCTGCAGCTCCTCTTTTCACCTTGTGTCCAGGTCTCTGTTTTAGCTACAGAGTGAGAAATCTTTTCTTCTGTACTATCTTTGATTGCATTCGCACATGCACAGTAGCTCAGATCATAGATATGTCAGCTAGCTCCATACACAGTAAAAGAAAGGCTGTTTCTCGAACTTTGGTCAGTTACAAGGCAGGATTAGCTGGGAGACTTCTAAACAAGGGCGCACATGTAAGTAGTTCTTTTGTACATTATGGTGAACTTGTGTGTGTTGTAGCAGTGCTTTGCCTTTGAGAACAAGGAGCATGCTAGCACTAACATGCTAACGGTTGCGGTTAGCCAGCTTGTTTCGGCTAGTGACGTAGAAAGCCGTGCAGATTTTGACCAGCTCACCCAGAGACTGAAAGCAGGACACCGTATCTCACTCAAAACAGCATGGATGGATTTTTTGTATGTGTGTAGATGCACCAGAGACACAAAATAACACCCTAAATCCCAGAAAAAGTCTCTTTTTTTTCATAATATGGGCACTTTAAGTGCCTTAAACATGCATTATATCTCATTTCCAGCAGGGGGCGACTCCACTGGTTGCAAACAGAATTCTGATTGTATTGCAGTCTATGAGAAAATGACCCTACTTCTCACTTGTTTTATTATCTAAATAAACATTTTCATAATGAGTTAGTGGCCTCAATCACTAGTTTTAAGTCTGCAGTAGTTTGGTCCCATTTATTTAAAAATAGACGATAAAGCAGGGGATGCTTTAGGACCTGTCAATCAGGACAGAGGCTTAGCAATGCTAACCATGCTAACACTGTGGACATTAAAATAGCCGTGAACCTTGAGGGTTGGTACGGGGAGAGGAGGTCAGTGAGGTATGAGGGGGACAGATGGTGGAGGGCTTTGTAGGTGAGGACCAGGATTTTGTAGGTGATCCGGTGGGAGATAGGAAGCCAGTGGAGTTGTTTTAGGAATGGGATTTCTTTAAACCAATCACAATCGTCATGGGCGGAAATGAAACGTCGTCGACATGGACTATTGTGTCACGGACTAATGTCCGTAAAACTCAGTTGACTTTTGGTTTCACACGGTCCACAAACTCTGAGTAAAAAGTCCTTTGTTTGTTTGACCCATCCACCACCCTGACTTGCAGCCCAGCTTATGCAGATTTCGGGCGCCTTTGTTAATCACTACAACCACAAGCGGACGCTGCCTAACAAGAAATTGTAAACATGAGCCATTGTGAGCTTGTTTCATAATCGCCCTATATGGTCGTTTTCTGGGTAAGGACGGTCTGCGCGAACAGGAGAGCAAGGCTGACAAGTACACAGGTATGTTTATTACACAGGCATTTATGCATACTACTGTTATTATTGAAACAAAAAAGAAACAGACACTGTTTAATGGCCTTTTTAACTTATTTTGTTTATTTTTTCCTCAGAGTAACAATCCAATTTCAGCCAGTATTTTACCAAGTCATCTTTTCCATGGAGCATATATGAAAAAGTCACGTAAAGTAAGGAGTTTCAGGGGGTGGATAACATTTCACACATACCTTTAGCTATATTTCCAAATTAAACATCAATACATAAAACCAGTTTCCTTGACATTAAATGTCATAAAGTTATATAATGGTTTTAGCTAGACTGTATATTGTATTTTTTACTCTGTAGTGCAAGTAACCTTTCATAATGTGATGTATTGACTCCGGCAATAATTGAGGTTATTAAATTACCATCCAATTTCCCCCTAATTACATGAAAACCGATCATGTGAGTGAGGGAGTCATGTATTACTACAGCAGGCTTCTGCACTTCCAAACAGACAGTGAAGGCCACAGTCATTACTGATCACACAGACACAAGGGGAGTCGACACATGACGGACTAACGATATTAACATCTTATGACGATGGTTATGATTGCTAAATTCAGGGTAAAAATGTAACATATACTTTTTCACATGGACCCTCCAAGGCATATTGCAGATTTGGATGTGAAAAAAAAAAAACAGACTGTGCCCGCATCAAGATGCAGACTCTGGAACACACTCGCACAGAGAGAGAGAGAGAGAGAGAGAGAGAGAGAGAGAGAGAGAGAGAGAGTTTGGCACAACACAATATCCCATTTCATGGCTTGGCTGGGAAAAGCCTCAAAAATAGGCAATGTGTGAAAACTCAGCCTTTTCCACCTCACAAGCGTATCTGCTTGTGCATGTACTCTGAAATGTTTAACACCCCATGCAACAATGTAAATTGGACACCCTTTGGAGGTGGCAGAGGCAGGGAGAGAATGTCGAGCGAGGGACTTGAAGTGTGTGTGTGTGTGTGTGTGTGTGTGTGTGTGTGTTTTGTGACTGAGAGGATGGGGTCAGGGATAGAGAACAGCAGGGTATTAACATAGCAAAGTCAGTGACTGTAGTTGCAATAAACAGTTTCTTTCTGTCTCCCTCAAGGCCTGTGGAGAAACCCCTGCGATTGTCAGCTTCCTGCATTTTTTTTTTTTTTTTTTTTTTTTTTTTTTTCTCACAGAAACCTCTCCTAATTGAGAGCCATTTTTGGTAGGTTGAGGCCCGGCCAACCGGGAAGTGGCAACAGAATGTGAGCTTTCCTCCAAGGGGGCATCCAAGCACCCTGAGGAGCCCCTCTGACAAGCCTGTAAGCCTCTCCTCAGACCCTGGCTGTCTGGATCTACCAATTACCACTTCCACTGTCTGCCCCTCTACCTCTTATTTTCATTTCCCTCCATTTATCCTCTTCATTCTATCCTCTCACTCCTTCCTCTTCTTCTTCACTTCACCTCTATTTCTGCATATACCGCCCGCTTTCTGATTCTCCCTTTCACTCCTGATCCTCTTTCATTCTCTATCTCCCTCCATATCCTCCCAATTTTCTTCCTCATTTTCTCTCATTGCCTGTGTTGTTTTCACCACACAGCTATCCGCCTGTTGTTGTGTGGGTGGTGGAGCCCCATCTGCAGCCCATTAGGCTTGGAGACAGGGCTTTCTGTGGCAACACGAGATGGGGACAGGTATGGCAATGACCTTCGTCAGTAGGGATTAAAGGGACAGAGCGAGGTAAACCGCTCCTGAAAAGAGAATGACTCCACTTAGCCCACTTCAGCACCGGTGATACAGCACTTAGAGTCAGGCTGGGACATTGGCTTTATCAAAAATCTGATATTGGTCAGTCTCCGTCGTCCACCACAACACGAGAGTGGAGATTCATCTCGGAGCTTCTCCACCAGCCAGAGGAATCAATCGGGTGTCGTGTGGGAGGATTTTCCTCAGCAGCTTCAGGTTTGGCAGACTGTTAAAGCTGCCTTGAAACCTGCCTCAGTCCGCCTTAAAGGAATACATCTACTAGGAGTTCTACAAAATGTTGCCAAAAACCTGAGGCTAATTTACAGTATAAAGGCCTAACATATTTCAATTTGTTTGCCGTGTTATTTCATAATTTATTTATTTAAGTAAGATTGATCACACCACACACCAATATGCTGTGCGTGCTGATTATTTGTTGGACAACTTAACAAATCAATGAAAACTTCATAAACTGTTTATTAAAAGCTAAAATTAGACTTCATGGGGCTCAGAGAGTTTGTCATTCACTGGCAAGGTTGTCAACGTGGTTTGGAGAACACTTGGTGATTATTTGTTCCTGTAAATGTAACGTCAGAGAAAGACACATGGCATCTTGTTTTTTTTTTTTGCCTTGAGCCTGGCCTCCGTGTGCTGAGCAGTGGTGGAATGACAGGAAGATGAAATCAGAGGGCAGGGAAGAGGAAAGGAGAGGAGAGCATGGAATATTTAAAGAAATATTCCGCCCAGATATTGGTTTTCAAGGCAATAACTGATACTGTGTGTTGAAGTTAGGATCTTCAATATTCTTAAATCCAGCTATTTTTTATTTCAGAAACATAATTCAAATTCTGAAGCCCTGCTGGGAGCATCAAGAGGCCGCAATTTTTCATAAACAAATGATGCTAATGATTTAGATTTTCTCAGAGCCTTACCATTACAGTCAAATGTAACGTTCCAGATGTCCATACAGAAGATGGATTTACTAAATTCCATGTTTCGTGTCATGGACCATATTTAGAAGGGTGCTTCCTCTGAGATGCATGGATGTGATCAGTGAAGGAAATGACAATTAGCTTATTGCATTATGCTGTATGTTATGTGTGGAACAGTTACTGGTAATCTTAACATCTGTCCGACTTGATCAGCAAAAACATGACGCTTCATCCTCTGGGTGAATATTTACACCAAATCTGCAATCCAGCCACTAAATACCTAATATAGGGATGAATATCTGACTAATGGTAGTGCTACAGTCAAAAGCTCAAAAGCTTGAACGCTAAAAGACCGGTAACAAACAAAAAGGGTTCATCTTTTGAACAGCATGGATGGGCTCAGTGAAGTTCGTAGTGAACTGTCGTCATATGACTTAGGAGAATTTTGGGTAAATGTGGTGCTTGTGGAAATGTCACATAATCATCAAAGTAATTAAGATTCACACATTCATGCTCCCCAGAGGATAAATCCCTCTCCATTTTGGGCACTTAGTGTTTCCTTTACGTACAATATATACTACACAATTTTACACACCACAGGTCGAGCAATCTCTAAATATTCTACATTGCATATGGAAATTAAGCCGAGTTGCACATGGAACAAAGGAGTTTTTACTCCTATTGCTACTGTACTCTGGCCTGAGGTGAGTGTTACAAACTCAAAGTGAAGGGGATGGTTGCCCAGTCTAATATAGACCAGGCCTTGCAAAGTATCAGATGTATTCCTCAAATGTCCGTATCTGACAACAATTTCTTTGTTTTGTTTAATGTTCCAAATAAAGTTCAGTAGTGAAAGTCAAGTCAAAAAGGTTAGGAGTAAATTGTGATTTAGACAAGATGTTCACATCCATAAAAAGTGACAAATTGCATTGTGGGATTACTACTCTTTCATAATACTTTTTTGTTCCATTGTGGACTTTCGGAAGGCACACCGGCGGACTGTACTGTAATATGTGGTGGACTTTACAGTAGAGAGGGATTTCAGACACAGCCCATGTCATAATGAAGTGTTAGCCAATGAGAAATGTACACTGTGCATCTGATTCATCCATCAAGCTGTTGCTTCCCTCCTCAGTCACACCCCTAAGCTACACTCTAAGAAATAAATCCGTAAAACAACAGAAAAAGTTCTGGCAGCTCATTACCGGGACTTATTACCATAATTAATGATTGGAAATTATGTGTGTAGCTTAATATACAGAACATGCTGTTAGGCCTGTATTAAATTGCTGCTAAGTTAGTATACTTCTAAAAACAAAAATTATCGGAAAAAGTGACAAACGCCGAATAAATCAACAAAAAAGTCTTAAAAGGCATCAAAACGTTTGAAAAAAAGCAACAAAAAATTTCAGAAAAAGTGTCAAAAACATTGGAAAAAGCATCAAAAAGATCAAACATCAAAAGATGGACTTTGTTTAGTCTCCCAAAACCAACTTCCGTGGCCGACAAAGGTTGTCGGAGCGCAAATTATGCAATTAGAAATGTAAAAAAAAAAAAAAAAACTGTGAATGATGTTTTATGTAAGATTTCTGTATTAGTACAGTTAGTGGGTTAAGGTTAGATAGGGTTAGTTGAACCACTACAAAAACTTTGTAGTCCACTGGGAAAGTAAAACTTTGCACTAAAATGCTAAACTAGACCCTTGAATAACAAGTACAATGACATGAAAAGTTTGTGGTAGAATACAATTTAAAAGTTCAGAAAACACACAGACACTGTAAATAGGGATGAGCTTCAGTCATTTTAGATGTATGAGACTGACAATGACGATTGGAAACCAGTTTCCAAAGATATATAATCAAGAAATAATCAATATCAATGAAGGCAGACAAAATATTAGAGACACATTTTAGTATAAAGCAATATAACTCAACAGCACCCCAAACGACAGCTTTCAAAATGAACAAGAGGTTGAATCAAACAATCAAACAATCTCTTAAACACAGCAACAACTGAATGGTATAGCCTTCATGAAGGATTTATTGCAGCACTGCTGTTTTAGAAAATAGCTCCGCTTCTTGACTCTTCGCGGCTATTCGCTGCGCTTTAGCGTACAGTGTGTTTCTGGCATCAGATGTCCTCTGTGACTTGTTGGGGGATCCTGACCCAGAGATTAGGAAACATTGGACTAAGGTACCATAGACGCTAAATCCGAGTTTCCACCAAATTGTCGGGGTTCAGTTTGTTACACATTAGAAAGGTTATTGTTGCATTTCCATTGTCAAAAGTTGTGGATGGTACTAATAGAACCACATTGTTTTTGCTTCCCCTCTGTTTAGGAACCTAGCACACCGATCCGATAGTAAAGGTGGAGCTAGAAACACTGCTGTCCGTTGATTGGTGCAGACGTTCCTCTGCATCGTCGGTGAAGAGGAAATACAGCGAGAGCTGGATGGAGCAGTGAGGAATGAGAAGGTTGTTCAGCTTTTTTCTCAGCACATGGCTGCCCATGGCTTCCATCGCACGTCCAAGCAATCCAGGAGGAAATGTAAAAAATTAAAACAACACACTACTTACATGGTTGAAGTGGCTAATTACCATCCGGTAACCACCCGGCCTACATTCAAGAGTACTGTCTGCGGTGGAAACACAAAACAGATGTAGTGTTTAGGTCCATGCATGGGTTTTAAGGGGTACTATGCATTAACTATGTACTATGGAAATTGTGGACTGGAACTATGTAATGGATAATGTAATGTCATGATTGCAAATTAGAACCCCACCGAACTTGCAATAATGATTAACCCCGGTATAAGCTCCGTATGAGCAATAATATTTATTTCAACATGATTTTAGTGATTTAAAAATGGTCCGCCAGAGTCCTTGATCAGAACTCCCTCAATGGCAATGGTCTGCTATGAAATAATAACAGACTGTAGAATGCCGTGATTGACCAATCAGAATCAAGTATTCAGCAAAGCCGTGGAATAAATTCTTTTAACACTTCCCAACAAATCAGAAGTAAAATATTTTTTCATGGGCACAGTATAAGAGGTAATTAATAGAGGCTGAATACTGACTCATAATATCCTGCGCAGATCATCCCCCACCCCCACACAGACTCCCCTCCTTCCTCTCCTCCCTCACAGCAAACCACAGCTCAGGTCAGTGCTATGATGTTGGAGGTGTGCCACAATCTGATATCCGTTGCGCACTAATGACTTTTGAGTGTTTTGGTGTCCAGTGGCTAGGCAGAAGGTGACAATTTGATTACATCAGATTAAATTGTCACCTTCTGCTCAGCCAGCACTCAGTGAGCAGTGGAACAGCAGCACAGTTACTCACACTCTCACTGTGATGCAGACAGACAGGTGCTGCTCTCATCACGCATGATGATGATGATGATGATGATGATGATGATGATGATGATGATGATGATGATAGAAGTGGTGGTTGGACAATACTTTTCATAACAGAGGTATGGTGTCAAATACATGAAGAGAAGATTTATTATTTATAATAGTAAATTACAGTGGCAGTTCTAGACCATTTCAAATGGAGGGGCCAGGCTGGGGCCACATGCAATTTTAGGGCAACCAAATATATTAAATCTATAGTGGGTAGTTTCTGCCGCCCCCATGAGGAATTCTAAGTAATGACAACAAAACTTTTGGCGCGTCCACATGATACAAGACTTCGGTGACCGTGCACGTAAAAATGCATTTAAATATTTGCCAAAGGCAAGAGGGGGGGGTTGAGGCTTAATATTAAGGGGCACTGGCGGCCCTTGCCCCTCCCACCTTCAACCGCCCCTGGTAAAATAAAGACATGGGGCCCCCATTAAAAATCCTGCTCCCTCCTTGGCCTCCCAGTCTACCCTCTTCATCTTTACTCCGTCATGTAACATACACACACACACATATATATATATATATATATATATATATATATATATATATTTTTTTTTTTTTTGAAGTGGCAGACTGAGCCTATAGAAAATGTGTATTGTATTTGGATATACAATTTGTTTAAAATGAAATACAAGGATTTTATGTTATGTGATATTTTATGTGATGTTTTATTTATCAGAATTACATCGTGTTGTTCTATCCTATGCAAAATATCCTATATTTCAAAGCTGATTCTTAGTGGGATCGGCAGCATGACCAACCCTTTCATATTACAGGGTGTTAAAATGTGTCATTGTCTGAAATATAATCTTAAATCATTTGCTAAATAATAATGAAATAAATACTAATTCAAAACATGAAATGATTAAGCCAAAAGTGGCCTACAGAAATCCAAACAAAAGGAGTTTAATATTACTGTAGTTCAGAAACCCTGTTTTCCAGTTAGCAAGTCAGCTACCACTTTCAGACGGGTGGCAGTTTGGAGAAATCTGCTGGCTGCAGTAGGCAACATCTGGAACATCTGGTGATGTGAGAGGGGAGTATGTTTATAGCTGACTTTTTTCCAAAGCGTAGCTGAGATAAGGTGTGTCTGTCTGTCAAACATTTGTTTTAAAATGTACCTCAACTGCACAGACAACCAGGCCTTTATTCAAAAGAGGCGGTTATTTGATTCTAATTTCCCTGTTCTCAAAGTCTACTTTCAGAATTTAGTTAGAAGCCTCTTTGTTTTCTGATCTGCTGCTGTTTCAGTTCGCCGGTTAACACATACTCAAACTCCATGTTTACCCCGTAGTCTTGATACATTTCCACAGCACTTATTCATCTGTATAACATTTGTGTCATACTCACCACTCTGCTGCTCTTGCTTTTTCTTATCTAACATATTCATTCAATACAATATCCATTCAGTAATCATTTCAAGTCTCTTCCATTTTGCCATTTTTCGAATGCTGTTTTTGTTACCTCTCATGAGGGGGGAGAGAAAGAAACAGAGCGCGCTGGTGTGGGCACACGAGAGCGATGGCGCTTCCATATGTGGACAGATGGACAGGAGTTTGAAAATGAAAACTCAGGTGTAGATCTGTAAAATTAAACTCACCACTTGCTCAAGGGGACGCTAGCACAGCTGTAGACTTACTGTGTTAGCCTGATTGTGTCTAGGCAGGCACTGGTTTCCATATAATCTTATCAAAATCAACATATGTTTTTTTTTTTCACGTTTGTCGAACTTCAAATGTATTATGAGTTTGCAAGTTTTAGATTTTGACAGCTGGCACTACCAAATGTTTATTGGCATTGCTGTCATATCTGCCTCTCATTTTGTGTGAGTGTCCACAAGTGATGCCATATGTCCAGTAGCTGTGGCATTTTATCAGCCTGCTCAGTATGCAAGGCAGCTCTGCCAGAGCAACACAGCCCCGTGGATCCTATAATTCACCTGGCTGTGCTTTTAGAGACCTGGGAAAATACATCCATTTACAGACTAAAAGGCAATGGCTGCATTTCCATTTAGATTTATGGCTCATTCTCATTGATCAACATAGTTTACTACTGCTCTCTGGGAAATAGTGGCATGCAGAAAGCAAAAAAAAAAAAGAGGAGAGTTGGTTAAAGTTAACAGTAAGGCAAAACCTGAGACACATTGTGAGAGTGCTGAGAAAAGAGCGAATTAAAGGAAATAAGAAAGGACAATATACGAAAAGTGTGCGTTGTTTAGTGAGAAATGGCCAGCCTCTGTGTGGTTTTACAGATGCTTTGCAGTTCTCCTGACATAATGGTGCTGTAAATCCGTCTCTGTGTTCCATAGCACTCTTATCTTCGCCAATTGATTAGGGCCACTACGGTTGCATGGAAGCAGCGTAATGATGTATGTTGTCATCATAGTGACTGATGTGTTGTCCTTCACAACAAACAATCAACACTAGAAGCCAATATGGGTTGTTTCAGGCATGGGGATGTAAATCCAAAATGGCACTTAATGCTCAACAAGCGCAGTAAAAGTTCCCTTCTGCGATGCTTCGCCTACTAGTTCACAGAGGTGAACACAATAAGACCAGACAGCTCTCACATATGACTGACTGGTACTGCGTAGGCATGTAGCAGAGTACAGCTGGAGAGATGGACCGGCAGCATCTGGAGTATCGTAATTGGTGCAAATCCAAATGCCTCATGGGTACCTGGAACTGTAAAAAAAAAAAAAAATAAATATGGACCTGAATGTCCCTAGTGCCCAGTCACACCAGCAATGGTAGCAATATCAGCTGCACCGTTTCTGAAGTACACCAGACTGGGGCATCATTTATTCTACTGCCATCCAATGTAATTGCAACTTTGGCTGACACCACTGTCAATAAATGAGCAGTTTTATGAATACTCGAATCATTCTCCCAAACGGGCAAATCCAATTTGAGTCAGGAAATTCTTACTTGGGCCAAACTAAAAGGTTCCAAGATAGCTAAGTACTATCTCGGCTCGGATTACCAACCAGCAACATGGCATCATGACTTTGCATAAACATACACGCCACTTTCCTAAAGCCAAATGGCGTGTTATCTGTACGCATTTTGAGCTATCCACGTGTATGTCTACGCTGTATACAGCTGATGTAAACATGCACACCACGTGGCGTCGCCACGTTGCGTGTTATCGTGAGAACGTGACGTACTATCGCGGGGAACGTCCAGGCGGTAAAAAAAGGTTGGGTTTAGGTAAAGAACACAGGGAAAGGCTTTAGTAACACAAAAAAGCGACAAAAGCACGGAAAAAAACGACAAAAACACACTTAGGAAAACAATAAACGGTTGGGTTTAGGAAAGAAACATTGGGGAAAGCTTAAAAAACAATAACAAAAAGCGATCCCCGCTCTCCTGGTTGAAAGTCCTGTGTTTTACCCATCCGCGGACCTATGTCTCTTTATACTACTCGATACGGTGAAAATTCACTCATAATGTAGGTCAATGGCGGGCGAATTGTGTTGATAAACGCGCTAAAAAAGCGATTTTGCGTCTTGATAACAGGCCAAAATGGCATACGAATTTGCTTGTCATACATATGCCACTTCATGAGATCAGTCTGCAACCAGAGAAAGTAGGGAACTTCTCTGGGGTGCCAGACCCTTTACCGGCCCCAAAGGTCCACAGTAGGAGCCTATAGTGCGTTCCATTTGTACTCAGAACTTGGATTTTTTAAGATCAAAGTCAGAAACACGCCCCCTGACCTTGGATTTCCGAACTCAAAATCCAACATGGCTGCCCCCTGTATCAACAGTTGTGAAAGCTGTAGTAACATAAAGTTATAAGCACTTCTGTCTTATCTTTGTCTCATTAAATCAGTCGTTCACACTGGCATGTTCAACTATCCATGGACATGTTGCTACGCTGTTTGTATGCACAAAAACCAGCGTGATGCTTTGTTAGCAACTGGTATTGCTAACAATGGCTAACCCGGCTAGAGATAATGAAAACAGTGAAAATCCGACTAGAACGCACTCAACTCGAGTGTGACGTCATTCCCAGCTCCAGCTTTCGAGTTCTGAGGTAAATGGAAAGCACTACTACAGCTGATCATTGCCCCAGGGCCTGCCAGCAAGTTATCCTGCCATGACTACCAGTTATCAAACTAGCGAGCTAGGTCACTAACCCAACAATAGAATAATAGGCCTAAAATAGAGTCATGAATAGAATTCCCTGAAGCTTATTTGTATCATCCACTTATGCTTCAATACTGACTGCAAACCATTTCACTACTATGTTGTGGAGCAGTCTATAGGCCTACTGAACCAAAGCAGGTTTTTACAAAATTGGATGGTATGACTCTCCCCTCTGTTTGAACTCAGCTCAGAGCAGCTGTTCCCATCTCACCTGGACTGAGCAATCCAGCCATTGCTAACCCTAACCCTTGTCTAATGACACAATTGTGCATGTTGATGATGTATGTTGAGACAATATAGGCTGCAAATACAAAAAACACTGATAATCATAGTACTCTATTCTATTCTATTCTATTAATCATATCACTCCTGTTCTTCAGCAGCTTTATTGGCTCCCGGTTAAATACCGCATTGATTATAAGATCCTGCTTCTCACCTTCAAGGCCATTCACAACCTCCCTCCTCTCTACCTCACTGATCTCGTTCACATCAACACACCCAACCCGTATTCTCAGGTCTTCCACTTCCATACAATTCACTCAACCCTCTGCCCGTTTGACCACATTTGGGCTTAGAGCATTCGGTCGCTCAGCCCCCTGCATCTGGAACTCCCTTCCACCAAATATCCGCAACACTGACTGACTTTCCAGTTTCAAAACTCACCTAAAAACACACCTTTTTAAACTGGCGTATTCTATTTGACCACTGTATATATGTTCACATCAATTGCTGGTCTGACTTTTTGCTTTATAAATATGCCCTGTCCCTTTTATGAATGATTGTTATATTGTTTTTAACTTAATACATTGTTTTTTCTTGTAAGGTTACCTTGAGTGCTTTGAAAGGCGCCTATACATACAATATATTATCATTATTATTATTATTATTATTATTATTATTACCACTACTCAGAGACAGTTTTTGGACTGTTGGGTCAGCTGAGCTTGGCACCATTGTCTGCACAGAGAGAGTTTTCCTGTTAGTTTTCCAATAAGAAACACTGCAAGTTACCCAGCGATTGGCTCTGGTTCCACAGTGATTAATTGGGTTATAGTCTCTGTGGGCTCAGTTCCATAAAAAGGTGCATTAGAGTGCATTGGGCCCTCAGTTAAAGTAATGCACATTCACTTTTTCCAATCCCTGCTCACTGTTGGTTGAGTGCAGTCCAGGAGGTCATTTGATTTCAGATCGCTTCACAGTGCCTGGATTAGTATTTGGATGACTCATGTCAGAGTACCAACCGACAACACCAAATAGCGATTCTTCACTTTTTAATCACTGTGCGTATTAGTCAGAATTTACCCGTATAACTGAGCCAGACGAGATCTAATCGCCAAATGTCGACAACGCCACCTTGCGACTATGAATACAATCATTCCTTTTGGCTAAATTTCTTACTTTAACTTCTGATTCTCTAATCCAGGGGTTTCCTCGATCACAGGCAAGTCCACAATTAAAAACAGAGACAAGGATTCAGAAAAAACAACAACAAATATTTTAAATAGGTAAATCAATCAATCAATCAATCAAAATTTATTTATATAGCACTTTACAAAAACCAGCAGGTATCCAAAGTGCTTAACATCAGAAACACATGTCATACAATAGAAAGAATGAACATAGAAAACAGTAAAATCAGAAAAGGTTACACAGAAACAAAAGAATGAAATTGTCACACCACTGCTACGTATTAAAGGCCAGACGGAACAGATACGTTTTGAGTTTGGACCTAAAAAGAGCTACATCTGTGATAGTGCGAATATCAGGGGGTAACTTGTTCCAGAGTCTCGGGGCAGCAACTGCAAAAGCCTGATCACCCCAACGTTTATACCTTGACCTAGGCACTTCTAAAACTCGCTGATTTGAAGAACGCAATGACCGGTTGTGCTCCCGCAAAGTTAAAATTTCAGACAAATACTCCGGGGCCAGACCATTTAAGGCCTTAAAAGCAAACAACAAAATCTTAAAATCTATTCTAAAACGCACAGGGAGCCAATGTAGAGTGTGGAGAACGGGAGTAATATGTGCACGTCTAGATGTATTTGTTAAAAATATAAATTAAATATTATTAAATATATGAAAAACAAATATTAACAATGATCAAAACAAAATGTGAATGACCATAAATAACTAAAACAATCTTTAAAAATGGGGGAATTATTCAAATGGAACAGCCAACTTCAAACTGGGCAGGCTCCTCAGGCAAGTTGCACAAGGGTTCACACAACACTGCAATAAATAAACAGCAAAGGCACACTTACGGTACATATGTGAAAAAAAGCCTCCAAACTTTGCACTGTAACAGCTGTAGCCACAATGATAAGAAAATATTTACATTGGAAGCCAAGATTCGCAAATTAATATTCCCCCAGAAATTAAGAACAAACTGAAAACAAAACCCAAGAATATGAATACAGGCTTAATACAATAAAATGCAAAATAAAACAATCATAGGGAATCCAATAAATACCGGGCAAACGTCAAACAAAACAAGACAAAAATAAATACTAGTCAGTAAATTACAGACTTAATGAAACATTTAAACAACAAAGTAGCACTGTTAAAACTTAGCACACGCCACGTAACTCAACCAGAGAGGGCTGGAACCCCATACAGCAGGGGGAATGTCAGCTAACTAAAGTGCCTGACTTCACCTGCCAGGTACACTCATTTGTGGGTTACGGCAGCTGCTTTGCTGTTAAAATTAATTTCTCAAAGATGATCACGGAAGGCTTGTATCGTGTGGATGCGCCGACGATGGATGTTGTCATTTCTTAGAATTCCTCATGGGGGAGACAGAAACTATTAAAGGGATATTTCACAGTTGGAAAGATGAATATATCTTTAAATTGGGTCACTTATGTAGTAGAAATGTAAAAATCTTAGAGAAAAATCTGAAAATGTGTTTTTGGCTCATGTGGACGAAAGACACCAAATCCCAGAATGCACTTGCTTCGCCGCTTTAAAATATACTCCCAAGCCACACCTACCGTTTACAGACAGACAGACAGTGAGACAGTCTACTCAAGTGTATTTTATTGTCATTTCAACCATATACACGAAACAACGTTTCACCGTGGCTCAAGTGGTGTTACACATTAAAAATATATAAAAACAACATTATATAAAAATGACATATTAAACAGGCTACATTTAGTGCGCACACATTATATGCTCCGTAATGTTCAGCTAACACATACTAGCATTAGCGCTTGTTGGGCTGGAAACAACGAGTATACACACAGCCGTAAATTTGGGGGCTACAGAGAGCTACTTAACGGTGTAAAACCTGAACACATAGTGAGTCTTTACTGAGTAAACAGTTGAACTGATTGTGAATGCTTAAAATGCACTGCTAGATGTAATAGTTTAAAAACTATTATAATTATACTACAATCACCTTAAATAACATTTTAAAATTTGAGAATATGCAGTTTATATTATTATGTTATATTATTTTCCAATAGCACTGACTCAACACTAACATATTGACATTTCCAATTATTATTTTTTATTGACCATATTTTTACTGACCGTACGGCAATGTTTGAGTGCCAACTTTTGTCACAAAACAATGATTTCATTTTACAAAATAATTGGTTATAATAATTTCCCTTGCTGTCTGGAAAAACAAACGGTGCCATGACCCAAAACTTGCTATAAAATGCTATATAGTGTTGTTTGTTTAGCAAAACAATAACTTTTGTATCGCTTTAGTTCTACAGCTCACGACTTGCAAAGAACATTATGTCAATGGACCAACACTTTTTAATTTGGCTAATCAATTCTGGATAGTATTATTATATTCTCAAGTGTATCAAAGGCCATTAACACGAGATAACATATCTGGGTTTATGACATCTGGGGTTACTAGATCTCAACTGTCCTCATCTCCCTCTTCTACTTTCTCTTTCCTTTCATGAATAATCTATATAAACTCTGAGTTGAGTCCCGCAGGCACGCAGTCTGGTCATGTCCTTGGAGGGAAAGACAACTTTGGCAGAAGACCGTAATGCTTTGGCTTTTCTGCTCTGCTAGAAGACAACTGGCGAACAAAAGCTCCATCAAAGTTTGTACCCTTGACCCTGTTACGAATGGCTGGAGGAGATGAAAGAGTGTGTGTGTGTGTGTGTGTGCAAGTATATGTCTTACTGTGTTAGATTTGACAGATGTGGGTCTTTGAAAGCTGATGGCTTTCAAAGACGTTATGTTAAAAATAGCCTACATGCGAAGTTTGTGGACGTAGTAGCTGAAGCTGTCTATGGAAAAATATATTTTTTTTTTGCAGAAGATATGTTAGTTACAACAAGATTGGAGTAGCAAGGCAGAGTTGTGTTTATATGCGTGGTATTTGTTCAGTTTGGGAAATCCCACAATCTCTACAAAGCAGAGGCCGAGGTATGTAACACTGAAGTAAATTATATATTTACTCCCTCTCGTGTAAATATTGCTTAGTAAAATATATAATATATAACTCTCAAACCACAGAGATTCAGTAGCTACAAAAGCACTGAGAGATACTTTTATAAAGCCTTTCTCTCTGGTTTCCTGCACAGACATGAGTTGAGTCCCGCAATATTTGATGGACTCTTCAGAAGATGTCAATATCTTGTAATTTTTATGTCCTCTTCTTTTCCAAAGCTAAACGTTGCTGTTTCCTTTTTCAGCAGAGACGTAAAACGCATCACTTCAGTTTCGGCGCACAAAAATCACCAGACTAAATCATTCTGTAAACATTGCCATACTGAGAAATAAAGAGAGTTTTGTGGAGCTTATAGGCTTAGAGCTATAGTGCGTAGTTTCTGTCTCCCCCATGAGGAATTCTAAGTAATGACAACAAAACTGTCGACGCGTCCACATGACACAAGCCTTCCGTGATTGCGCACCACCCCCACCCCTACCCCTCCTCCACACAGTTACTTGTTGCCAAGGAGGACACGGAGGATTAAAAAAAACATGATGGACTCTTCAGAAGAGGTCATTATCTTTACTTGATTTTCTGCGAGGGAAAGTCGCCGGACGACACCAGTTTCTGAACAAAGTCAAACCGGGAAATACAGAGAGAGTTGTGTGGAGCTGATTTTTTTATTTATTTGCTTTGTATCAACCCCTTTGGCAATGGCTTGAATGTAATGGACTTTTTTTAAATATCATGTAGTCATCTACTATAGCTTTACAGGGAAAGGTTCAAGGAATGCCAATTCAGTGTGCTTTCAACACTTTGTCGAAAGGAGAGCGCCATCTACTGGGCTCAGAAAAGAAATGGTTGGCAAAACTTAATTTGGACATCACCAATGTTTGCCATGTTCACCATCTTCATGTGTTAGTACGCCAACATTTGCTAATTAACACTAAACACAAAGTACAGCCGAGGCTACTGTCGGTAGTTTTGCAGGATTTGGTCATCAATGTTTTTAGGATTTAGCGGGCATTCAGATTGAAAACAACATCCGGTAAACAGCACTGGGGCCATCAACACCATATGCCGTCAGAATCCTTTAAAATACATTGTCATTACAAACACTATAAATTCTACACACAGAGGCCTTAAATTGCAGTCTAGATTCCAAAGTTACTATATAAAAGACTTAATTTTAGGGAAATGCATTAAGATGGTGCTCAAGACATCTAGAAAATATCTGTGATGGAATGGCATCTCGGGTTTGAATAATTTACTCAGTTTTAGCTTAAAATAGCTGAACTAGCATGATACAATATATATATGTTTGTGTTATTGTGGTGAATTGTTTTTGAGAAAACGTGGGTTGAAGGACTTATTTAAAGATCAATATCTGCCTCATCAGTCTAAACGTTTAATGTACAGCCTGTGTTCACTGCTCAATGTTATTATCTCCCTCTGTCCGTTCCCTATTATGGTCCACATGGCTGACATTGTTAGTGAACACACTCCGGGGGCTGTTTTTCTCTAATTACAACACTCAACCTAACCAGCCCTCAACTATTACTGCAGAAACACACACACACACACACTGCCAACTGTCGCCCCACCATCCTGCAGCCATCATTTGGCTAACAGAGCCACTTGTAAGGAGCTCTCAGCCAATTCCCCACTTGCTGCTTTTCAGACTCTTGTGTAACAAATCACAAATCACGCTCTCACCCAGACAAACTACTGAAACAAATCCACACCCCCCCCGACACTTGGACATAATGCACTGTCGACACCCACCACAAACATACACAAGGCCAATCACATTCCTAGTCACAGTCGCCACTCTTACTGTTGTCAGTGACCGCGGCGGTGGCGGCTCAGTATCAGCTAATTAAAACAGCGGCAGATCAGAAACAAGGCTTCTTACCAGCTGTGGTAAGATATTCTTATCAAACACAATACTTAAGAAATAGCGGCCGACGGTAAGTACGGTGGACTGTTGGCTCAGGTTTTACCACTGACTCCAGTCTTTGCACAGAAGTTAGGATACAGAATGGATACAAAAGTTCATGTAGTGATGCAGAACTTTTAATATTGAAATATATATAGCTATACTTATGGTTTTGTACAGCTGGCTCAAACCTTCTTTGGGGGGGGTGCCACCCATTTCTCTATGCAGGTGTGTTAGTGTGGTATTTGTATGTCTGTAGTAGGAAAATGAAAATGAATGGTGGCCACACGTTTTACTTTCTTGAGTAATTTCCCAAACACACTATAAAAAACTCTTTGCCAACAAGTATGGCCACATAACTTTAACAAAACCATTTACTCTATAATATATACATACTGTACAACATAAATCACATCTCATTTAAGACCTCCTGTTATACGTCTCCCCCCTCTCGCTATCCAGCTAAACAGTTGCATTATCTAAAAGGGATATAAACATGAATCACAGCAGGACTGCGGCTGTCCGTAGAAATGAATTGTGGTGGGGTTGGGTGGGTTGGGTGGGGTGTGCGAGCGGCGCAGAGTGATTCAAACTCATAATCGTAATGCACGTCGCCTTGAAGGAGACTTCATGAATATGCTCAGAGAGTCAGAGTGGCTGGCTGGCACCGGGTCAGATCTGATTTGCATAGTGTTTACGGCCACTAGCTTAATTTGAAGCAGAGGTTTGAGCCTGTGATAACGCTGGGTCCTTATCTACAAAGTTGAATAAGTGGCTGCAGGAGTAAACTTCTCAAAGTGATATGCTCCAGTAGGCTGACAAGGCGCCGAGGCCCCGTTGCATTCAGCACACAGCGTTGTGTGGAAAACGGTTAGGGGATGTGCACACAGAGCAGCGTTCGGAAAATGTCAACATGTCATTTCTTTAAATGTTGTGCATCAGAAAAACATAGCCCATTAGTTTGAGGAAACAGACAACTTAAATGAAATTATAGGTCTGGTAACAATCTGTTTCCTTTTGAAGAAAGAAATAAAATATCCAAATCAACACTGAATGTATCTACTAACTAGCCTGGCTCTGCCCTCCTACGTACTTACGCTCAATTTTCATTTCCCTTCAGTACTACGTCTGGGTTCGCGGTATAGTCTTGGGTTTTCTCCTTCAAAATGTTTGGCGGTCCAATCAGCGAACAGAGGGAGTGGCTGAGAACGATGATGTTGAGGCCGTGTGCTAGAGTTGCGGCATAGAAAGATGCGAGCGAAGCCATTCGGTCCGTTGTGGCAACGCTGCCGAATATCCAGAAGTTAAAGCCAGAGCTTTAACTGAGTTGTGTTGGTGGCCGTGATGTTGTGGCCCTCCTCCCCACGGGGTTCGGGAAAAGTTTGATTTTCCAGGTCGCTCCGTTAGTGGTGAAGGAGTTGGCTAAGGCTAACGCTAGCGATGCTAATGCTAACTATAAGCCTGATAGTTCTTGTCGGTCTACCCTCTTGTTGCACATACGCATGACATACGTCACGACCAAACGTTAGCGATTGGTTATGGCAGATCCAGAGCGACTCTGGGCAGATCCAATAGTTTTAAACTTCAACAGAGTACCCGCCTTCAAGGAAGTTAACAATTGTCAATGGAGAGAGGCCAGACTCTCTGTACTAATGAAATGTACCAGACTCTGGTAGGACCAGGCTATCTACTAACCTGTAGGGCTGCACAATTAATCGCAACAATTATCGAAATTGCAACATGGACCAGTGCAATATCCAAATCGCAGAGGGAGCGGGGCTTTACTACAGTAAAACTTACCCTACTATTGTGTATGTTTTTTTTTTTTCTTCCTTTTTTTCTGGCCTTATGCCAAGCTGCTTGTGCCTTTGTTATACTTTACTCAGATTTTGTAGTCTGTAAACCCACACATGCACACATGGCAACCCTATAAACCACAGACGAGGAGGTATGTCCTGGGTCACGAGCTGTTTTTCGTGGTTGACTTTCTATCATTCTGGTACATGTTGATCTGTGTCTTATTTCACTATAACTTTGTTCCAGGACTCAACAGGTTTCTTACTGTTCTCCAAACTTGAACCTGTTCTATCTATACCTGAGGCTTACCAGGCAGTTAGCAAGGGTTTTCGTCTTGTGGTGAACCCACAGAGATTATGTGGGTGTTTGTGTCCTCCCTGAAGCCACAGTTCAGATGGAAATAATGTATTACTGGTGAAAAAAGTGTGGAGTGTGGCCCATACTGAGCATACCGATGGAAAGCAGAGGATTGAATAATGCTGCAGGAGTGCTCTGACAAGTTGTTGACTTTTTGAGATTTCTTTTTTCTGTAGTGAAAACTTGTCCGTCTGAGTACATTGTAACTGACATGAATTCAAATGGACCACAGCCACCACCACTTGTGGGTGGATAATTAAACACTTTATGTTCATCATCAGCCGTAATCCAATTTTGGATTTTTTTTGATTTCAAAATGTTAGCGGGCATTACACTCATGAGAACACAGACATGAGATTGAACTCCACTTGCACACCTTCCGATGAGAAGGAAAACCTAAATAAAAAAAGAAACCCTAATGTTTCCTAAACTTTCAACTATTCCTATACCAACTGCTATTATAACATTTGTTTTAAATGGCTGGCGATGCTGATGAAATGATCTCCCAACTTTTAGCGTCAATAACAAACAAACGCCAATGGCACATGCCCAAGCATCTGTATTTGACGCGATGGAAGTGAGAATGTGTTGGACCTCCCTTCCACGAAGGGTAATCCACTGTTCAAGGTCCCACGACATGGTGCTCTTTGGATGCTTTTATATAGACCTTAGTAGTCCCCTAATACTGTATCTGAAGTCCCTTTCCTGAAATTCAGCCTTGGTGCAGAATTACAGCCACTAGAGCCAGTCCCACAATGAGCTTTCCTTAGTATGTGCCATTTCTGTGTCTGTAGCTATTGAGGGGGAGGGGGGGGGGGTGCGGCAAGGTGGAGGGTGGGGGTGTGGCCTTGATCAACTGCCACTTTGCTCGTTTGAAATCCATGATGTCTCTCTCTCATGGGTGGGCCAAATTCTCTGGGCGGGCAAAGCAGAGAAAGAGGAGGTAACCTTGCTCCTTATGACCTCATAAGGAGCAGATTCCAGATTGGCCCATCTGAGCTTTCATTTTCTCAAAGGCAGAGCAGGATACCCAGGGCTCGGTTTACACCTATCACCATTTCTAGGTACTGGGGGACCATAGGCAGGCTGGGGGAACTCATATTAATGTTTAAAAAACCTCATAAAGTGACATTTTCATGCCACGGGACCTTTAACGCTCATCAGAGTTGTGACGAGGTTTCTTCCCATGAGATCTCGCGAGATTAAAATGTGACGAGACTTCCGGTCCAGGTAAAAATTTTCTCGCCATATCGGTCACAAGTGCGGAGCAGCAGCCAGTAGACGGAGCCTGACCTGGTTGGTCTTATAATACTTCTGGCTTAGAAGATGAGTCGTCCCCCCCCGGCCAGTTCGCCAAAGTAGACTCTGAGTTCACTATTGCAGAGCGGTAGCGGAGTTGCAATTGTAAAAAGCTGCCGGTAAAACCCAGCGTTAGAACGTTAGAGGGTACGGCCGTTCTCTCTCTCTCTCGCTCTCTCTCTCTCTCTGACGCTCTTTTTCTCTCTCTCTCGTGCCCGAGACACACATAGCCTGCACCGTGCGGTTCAGTGTGGCGCTGACTCGCGCACATCGCTGCCTTTCTCTTTTTTTAAATGAGTCGGAAGCAGAAAGTTAAACAAAACGGTTACACTTTACTTGAAGGTATCTACATAAGAGTGACATAAACATTATAAACAAGTCATAAATGTTTATGACATAACGCTTCTTTTTGTAAGTGTCTTTCGGTTTTTGTTAGTTATGGTTGGTAGTGTATGGCTGTGTCATGTGTTCATGACAGTGTCATGTCACTCGTACGTAGATACCTTCAAGTACAGTGTTACCAAAAACTTTTTATGATATTAAACAAAGACAAATGTTCTCCCCTCGTCTTAAAATGGTCATAAATCAATACAAGAGCAACCTACTTCCTTCCTTGTTTACTGCTGCAATGAAACGCTTGGTTCCCAAATGTAAAGAATTTTTCCAGTCGTGTTTTTTTATTGAAGTTTTCTTTAAAATAGTGTTAACATCTCGTCTCGTCTCGTCAACCCAATCTCGTGTCTCATCTCGTCTCAGGAGCTGTGTGTCTCGTCACACCCCTACTCGCTTTACAACATCTTGTGGCCCCGGCTTGGCTAAACTGTGTGTGACATGTTGGGAGATGAGGGTTTATTTATTTCTATCAACAGCATTGTTCCCAGATTGACTCGGGCTCATACCTGTTTCATTACGTTGTGTGTCTTTCCTCTCAGCCGTGTTCCCAGTGGCTGTGGCTTCAACGATCAGAGGGTTCGCTCTGAGCCTCTGTGCACGAGCAACCAAGCCTTTCTTTCCCCCCTCTCTCCTTCACAGTCATTCCCTCTGCTCTCTATCTCTTTCTTCTTTCCTCTTCTCTCCGTCCCACCCACCATATCTCTTTCTCATCATCTTTCATCGCCTCTCTCCCTCTCCCGTTCCCTTTTCTTTCTAGTTCCCTCCTCCGTATTCCATCCGCGCTCCTTCTCCTTTTTATCATGCATCAACTGCTGCGCCTGATGAGCACATCAGTCAAGGCCTGGCTAATGAAGTCCCTCTCCTTCGCCATTAGAGTGAAATAGCAAATCTCTCTCTCTCTCTCTCTCTCTCTCTCTCTCTCTCTCTCTCTCACTCCTCCCTCCCTCCTTCCCTCTTTCATCTAACCAAAACACTTTCTCTCCTCTCTCCCCGCTCACCTCCTCTCTAATCCTTCCACTCCTTCCTTCTCTTTTCTCTTTTCCTCTCCCCCCTCAAAAATAAAAGGACGGCTGGCTGGCTGAGGTTAAGCCTGCAATTTTACCTGGTCTCTCATAAGAGAGAGAAAAGGGTGTCTGACGGTGCTGGTTGGGGGTGTGATGAACAGAGGCAATAATAGTCACATTAAAGATAATGGATCAGTGACTAGAAATATTAGCTGTAGTAGTTCATGGCATAGCAGGGCACTGCAGGGTGTCACAGGACATAGCAGGGCATAGCAGGGCGTCATAGGACGTAGCAGGATGCAGCAGGACGTAGCAGGACGTAGCAGGGTGTAGCAGGACATAGCAGGGAACTGCAGAGTGTAGCAGGTAATATATATATACATATATAACCTAAAAAATAATATATAGCCATTCCACTAAAATATAGACAAATGTGTAATTAATACAATGTCTAATTAAGTTTTTTTTTTTTTACTATTGGACTTCTCTGTCCACATCATTTTGTGTACTTTTGGTCTGGGGCTGCTTCCATTTTTTGGGCTCCTTAGTTAACCCTTTGAGTTTTAGATGGAGTTCTGAGAAAAACCTGCATCACTCGGCTTCAAAAGATAACATTAGTTATTAGGGAAGCGTCCAACTTTGTGACAACAGTTTGTGTTTGTCCATAAAAGCTCCATAAAAACATTTTCCCCCAGTTTGGTGTGATAGAACTCCTGCACAGAGCCCTATCCAACACCTTTGGGATGGAATGGACCACCGACTAGGAGCCAGACCTGATCACCCACCATCAATGGCCGCATTGAGATGTTCGGAATTTGAATGTTTGGATACTTTTGGCCACATAGTGTATCAGACATAAAATGAAAGTTCATTTTTCATTGTCTCATTGTGTCTCAGTGCTACGTCATGCTGGAATTAGTCCATATCAATGACTTTTCATTTCCGGGAATGTTCAGATGCCGTCGGAAATTTCGCCGGATGTCCTTCATTTCGCCTGGATGTCCGTCACCTTCCACTTTCTTTGTGTTGGCGTTCTAAACTCTGGTGGATTTATGAGGACTATGGTTAACTGCTCCTCAGATCTCTGCAGGGTAAACCCAGACAGCTAGCTAGACTGTCTGTCCAATCTGAGAGTTCTGTTGCACGACTAAAACTACTTTTGAATGTTCACATGTTCCACCAAAACAAGTTCCTTGCCGAGGCTATTTTGCAGAGGCGCCTTCCACCCCAGCGCTGTGGAGCAAGGTCTGGCAATGCGAGACTAAGACATCAGTAAAAGACAATACACTTTAGCTTGCATCTTCAGAGCACCACATATTGAATGCGTTGACTGTCATTGTGTAGACTTGAGTCCTCCTCTGACCCCGCTGGTTACCTGTTGCTCAAACACCTGCAGAGCCGACTTGTCATTTACCTAAATTCAAGTCAAGACTAAAGTTTTAATGTAGCTGTGACGCCGTGTGCTAATGATGCTACATGAGCTATGAAGAGTATTTATTAGGTTTTAAACAGAGTCAGTGTCATTCCTGGGGAGGGGCGAGCCAAAAAAATTAAATTAAGCTGCAAGGTTTCAGATGGTGCATTAGCATAACCGTAGCACTCAGCTAAGTGATGCTGGCATTAACTCGGTAGGCCCCGCTTTGCATAAATGCGAATTACGGGTGGGGTTGTGGTGAGAATGTCTGCGAGGATCAGGGAGGGAATGGGCTGGTGTGTTGCGAGAGCGGCTCAAAGCAGTCTTCACGCAAGGTTGAGTTAATACCATGGGGCAGCTGCGCAGGCCAGGGATTGTATCAGCTGAAAAGTAGTAAGTTGTTGAAAGTCTCGGCTCAGGTCCACTTCCCTGTCAGTGACAGGGCTGCAGGGATGGCTGAATTATTTTCGTTCAGATATATTCATGTGACAGGTGTTCTGTCCTCTTCCTGGAATCATGTCAAATCATGCCGCCTATTGGACTTTCCCATGTAGATGTGTTGCACACAGGAAGCAGGAAACAAGAAATAGGAAATAGGTAGTTTTTAAAAGCCTTCCATCCTCATGCTTTTCTGTTTTCCAGAAATGCACCAGCACCAGAAGCAATCGCTTTCCATCCTTGGTTGTAATGCTTAGGAAAGTCATGGCTGTGTGTGAACCCTTTTTAACATTGTATGCAGCCTAAATTGTAGGGTGTTTGGGTGATGCCTAACACCAATGTATTTGTGAATGTTTAGGTGATCACATGTAGTTGAGCACATGACTGTTGCTTTGTGGATAACATACAGTGAGTACGATTTGAAGTAAGTGTCTTGTTTTGTTTCATCTTTTGTGTGGACCCCAGGAAGAATAGATGTTACTACGGTAACAACTAATGGGGATCCTAAATAAATTTAAAAAAATAATAATCTTCAATAGCTTTTGAAAAATAATGGCATGCAGTGGCATGCAGGAAATGTTGGTTCCACAGGCAATATTTAGTAGTATCAATTTATACTTAACTTTGGTCTCTCCAGCTTTTAGGTTTGGATCAAATATCTTATCTTGAGGAAAAAAAAACAAAGTTTGTAGGAGCAGGCATATTTCAGACAATGTCACAGTATTCCTTTAAGAAACTAATGGCATTTTTTCCATTACATGGTAGCTGCTCAACTCGACTGGGCTCGACACACTGTGCGTCCGTTTTCCATTGCAGATTTTAGTACCGCCTCAGCATGGCTGGTCATCATACACACAAACACACACAAACACACACACACACAGAACCTCAGAGGTGTGTTGTTGTTGCCACAGTCAGAAGACATATTTTTTTTCAAATGAAGCTGGAGGCAGCAAAAAAAACACCCCCCTCTGTCGCTTTCACCTCACCTTTTGGTATCGCCTCAGCTCGCTTGGAACCCTCGACTGAGGTGGTACTAAAAAAAAGTACCAGGTACTTTTTGTAATGGAAAACCAAAAAAAGGTGAGTAGAGTCGAGGCGAGTCGAGCAGGTACCATTTAATGGAAAAGCGCCATAAGGCTCTCTATACAGGATCCAGACATTGGTTTCCCAATGGACAGTGCCAAGAGGCCAAACTACCTTGTAGGAATTGTACACCAGTCAGAGCCTTTGCTTCGCCACTGCGCTTGAAGTTCACCTTGTTTGTCTGTGATGCAACCTGAAAAAGACTCACGTGTGGAGAGGAATCGGTCGACACTGTTTCTTGATTATAAAGGTTTATTTACATCAAAGAAATCAGCATCATGTACAAGCTCTGCAGAGCTCGGAGAGCGACCAGTTTCCCAGATTCTCAAAAGTCACTCTAAAGTTCTTTGTGTGTGTGCCACATGTGTATATTCCATGAATTGGGGTGTGATCAATAACTGACCAATGGCTTCATGCCAACTGGCTCTGTCTAAGAGTCCATTGATAATGCTTTTTCCAGATGTGTCTTCTGAAAGTAGGCTAAAGTTCATCTGGGTTTCTTTGTTACCCAAAGCTTACATACAAATCATATAGAACATGCAGATACAATAAGATGGCCATATACCTCACGGCTGACAGAAGGACGAACAAGTAATTAAATGAATAGAATTGCAATCGTTTCCTTTTGTGTCTAACTGAATTACATAATTCATCAATAGTCTTTGCTGGGTTCGTATTTTTTATTTTTTTTTTAAGTTTCTGACTGGCATACACATCCTGGTCTCAATATGCTTCAAAAGAAGTGCTTGTCAGACCATCGAACACACATGTGATGCCCCCTCCCCCGCACATTTCCAACGTCAGAATGAAGGAGCTGCAGCTAACAATCCTTTATTTTATTTTTTTTACTTTCCAAGCAGACATTCTGGCAAGCATGCCCACTTTACACAGTGATTGACCAGGTGTGTGGAAATGTTTTCAACTTCTCTCTTCAGCTCGCTGTCTTCATTCTTCAGGACTCCTTGTGTGTATAACCGAGTGAAACACCAGGAATGTCTTGGAGAAGAGACTGCCTGAAAAAGACTGCCTGTTTGAATGATTATTGTTTCTCTCTCCTTTAAAAAGGTCCTATGTCATGAAAATTTCACTTCATGAGGTTTTTGAACATTAATATGAGTTCCCCCAGCCTGCCTATGGTCCCCCAGTGGCTAGGAATGGTGATAGGTGTAAACTGAGCCCTGGGTATCCTGCTCTGCCTTTGAGAAAATGAAAGCTCAGATGGGCCGATCTGGAATCTTCTCCTTATGAGGTCATAAGGAGCAAGGTTACCTCCCCTTTCTCTGCTTTGCCCGCCCAGAGAATTTGGCCCACCCATGAGAGAGAGACATCATGGCTTTCAAACGAGCAAAGTGGCAGTTGGTCAAGGCCACACCCCCACCCTCCACCTTGCCCTACCCTCTCTCCTCCTCAATAGCTACAGACACAGAAATGGCACATCCTAAGGAAAGCTCATTGTGGGACTGGCTCTAGTGGCTGGAATTCTGCACCAAGACTGAATTTCGGGGAAGAGACTTCAGATTCAGTATTAGGGGACCACTAAGGTCTATATAAAAGCATCCAAAGAGCACCATGTCATGGGACCTTTAAATTACTGGCTCCCATTACACAGGTAAAAATATACAAACACGTATTAACACGCTTGCCTCAAGTTCTTTTCAGTCTTAGTCTGTTTCAGTCAAACTGCTTCACTTTTTGGAACGAAGCAAGCCGACCAACCGCCTTTGGTGCGCCTTTTATGGCAACTTTCCCATGATTCTGACTACCCCTCCTAAGTCCTTTTTTGGCTCCTATTTGTACACAAATCTTTGGTCGCCAGTGGCTAACTCTGAGTTATCTGTTCGTCCGTCTTTGACTGAGAAACTGTAAGGGGAAAAAAGGTGGTCGCATTAGTAGGAATTAGTACTGCTTGCCGTCATGCTTTTGTTTCCATGATGCTGCAAGTTTAGACGGATGGTAAGGATCAGCAATGATACCATGTTACAGTATCCATCTTCATATGGACCTCATTGTGAGCTGGTTTTGCATTATAGTTTACATGTGCTGACCCAAAACCAGGTAACTTAAGAATTTAATCCTCTGTGCAGAAAAAACAGCCACTTGCCTACAGCGGAGGGCATTAATACCCAGCCAACATTTTCAACAAAAGCTCCAAATACTTCAACTGTCGACGGGATGAATGGGATCCGCGTTTCAAAAACAGGGTTTTTCCTGTGTGTTGCCGCGACCCACGACTGTGTGTTGCCGCGACCCACGACCAGAGCATCTGCTAAACACTGCTGGCTGAAATCAAAAAGAGCTGCATGGTGGACTCAGTCCTTTCCTCAAGTAAACAACATCTGCGGGCAGCAGCACCTTCTGTGGCCCCAGCCAGCTGGGGGCCATGGCTAGGTGAGGCAGAGAGGACCCGGGCCCTGTTGAAGTCACCCAGTGAGAGAGCCCCTTTCCTCAGCAGGTGCCTGTCTGTCTGTCTGAAGTGCTTGATGTTTTTACTGGCTCTCTCTTCAAACAGAAGGGTCCTTTTCATTCTATACTATGCACAGGCATGGCAGTATTATGCATTCTATAGGATTCAGGTGTGTATAGTGGGTATGAGGGTTTGGACCATACCATGCATACTGATGACAGCTTATAGGTATATTATGCAGCACAAGTTATTTTAGGACTTTCTATGCACATTTTTATACATTTAATTGGCCACAGTTTCAGCCTCAACCTGGTCCATCTCGACAACGTTTCGTTTCCGTCGTTTTGGTGCCTAAACTTAACTGTCATCACCGCATGACGCTCACTTTTTCTGGCTAAACTCCACTACCACGGCCCCTGAAAGGGGCGTCATCTGGCGGTGCCTGTAGCTGGCTCACAGTCACCTATTGGCGGCTAAACAGCTGCTGCAGCTAAATACAACCAGAAACTATTTATTTTCTATTTTAGGTACAGTATATAATATATGGTCTAATGGTGAAGTAGCATTGATCACTTTAAGGGGAAGGGGGTGGGGGTGGGGGGTTGGGCATACATTTTGTCCCCCCTCATCCCCATCATTTTTGCAAACAGCTCATAAGTAAACTGTAAAATACTATTTAGTCATTTAGAAGTAATAGCTTGTGTCCTAATTACCTGAAAAAGTTTTTTAGAATTTCAAACTGATGGGTGATTTTTTTTTTTATGAAATAAAGATAATTAAATACATTAAAATATACAAAAATACATCTGCATTCTTTTCTGGGTTTTTAAAATGGAAATGCCCACTAAGCCTTAGCAAAAAGCATTGGTTACCACAAGCTAATCAATGAAGTTATGAATAATGTGAGCACTAGCACTAGCTGGGTCTACGTCAGCTGTGCCAAGTTTGGAAATAATGGCACAGAAGCATCAAACACAAACGTCAGGTCACGTTTTTAGGAAAACAGCATTTCCATGGTAAAACACACCGTGTTTGGATTTGAATACATAATGAATACTACTGGGAAGCTAACAGCATGATATAAAGAGATAAAGACCCTGTTTACACGTACATGGTTATTTTTTACAAACGGAGACATTTCCCATCGTTTGTACCCATCGTTTACACGCAAACGGAGAATTCGCCTCTGAAACCGAGTCTTTCTAAAAACTCTGGCCAGAGTGGAGGCTGTTGAAATCTTCGTTTGCATGTTTGCATGTAAACTGAGACAAACGGAGGTTTAAATGTCCGTTTATGTAAATAGCCGGCCACGTGTAAACGTAGCAAAAGATATATTTAGGCATAAGGAAATGAGTCCAAAGCATTTCTGTTTTGGGTATGATGCCCTTGCTGTATATGGAGCCTACAGTCGACCGGGCGCCCGGGGCCAGGGCAGGGCCGTAGGAGGTCAGCAAGTTGAGTTCATTTATCCCTGTGAGGATATCACATGTCATCATTTGACCTATTCTAACTAGAACTGGGGAGTGGGCAGCCAGTCTCCTGCGCCTGGGGACCAACTCCAGCTCGGGGGGCCACTGCCTCGGTCAAGGGCAGGAGCGCAGTTATTCTCAAAAACATCATTCCTAGACATTGCAATGGTTTGCAAAGGGCCAGGGAAGGGCCTGGGGTAGAAGGGGCACCAGCAGTAAATCTGTCACTAGTGTCTTCTGTTGGGTGTTTTAGGTCAAATTGGTATTGGGGAGGGCATTCCTTCTCCCGACCAATGATAAACAACAACACGTGGAGAAAATATTTCAAAAGGGCACTTTGGTGGGTTAAGTTCAATCTAACAGGATAGAAGATTATGACCCCTTCAAGGTGTTATTTTTATTTTTAGCGTATGACTTCGTATTGAGTTTGAACCATTCTCTGCCACGTTTGCTCTTTCTTCTCTACATGAACAAAAGAGACATTTCTATGCCGCTTTTAAATGGTGTATTCATTTGCTACTTGAAATTACCCTTTGCCTTAGTTTCATTCCCCTCACTCTGTTCTGTTCCAAATAATTTTTTATCTCTTTACTTTGACATGTTCATTTGACATTGCCTGAAAACACAACTAAACCTGATTGTTGAAGCCTACAAAAGACAAATAATTGAATTGGATGATTGGCAAGGCATTATGGCCCCAAGACTGATCAGGAGTGGAGGCACAACAGACGGTTGAAAGAATGCGCTATGCCGTCTCCCTGAGTAGGCGTTGCTGCTGCTCAAGACGCAGTCAATTGGCTATTGAGATCTTTACCTTTTGTAAGATGATACATTCTGAATATACAGGCTGGGCTTTTTTGGGGGGGGAATGTTGGCCTCCACCCACATCTCCCTCACCACTTTGTTATGAGGGTGACCGGCGATGAGAAATGAATTAAAAACAAAACAAAAAAAACACACAACCCCATTACATAAAACATTGTGTTCTAAAATGATGGGAGTGGTTGCGCCAAATCACATAAATTATTTAGTTTTTTCCAGATAATTTGGGCTTTTGACTTAGATTTTTGATTTGATTAGATAGTCACAGTGGATAGACAGGGGAGGGGGGGAGCAGCAAAGGGCCGCAGGATGGATTTGAACCTGGGCCGCTGCCAAGGACTCAGCCGACGTGGGGCGCACACTCTACTGGGTTAGCTAGAGGTCGCCCCCCCACCCAATCACATTTGGTTGAATGCATTTATGCATACAACCAAGGGTCAAGGATGAATAATCAATGACATGTCAGCATTTTTACAGGAAGAAATAAATAGGGATTTTGATATACGAATACTCAAAAAATGCTTTGTAGCCATGCTACTGTTGACAATGCTCTGGTCCCCAGAGGATTCATTCTAATAAGCTTTCACCTCATCAGCACCATCATCAGGTCAAAATAGTAATTTGTCTAATACTTCGCTTTTTTATCAAAGATTATTAACTAACGTTCCCATCCACTTCTTCTGTACTCTGTGTTTAGTAATAATTAGCAAATCGTAGCATGTTAATACTTTTTTTTTTTTACTTCACTGTGGCTTGATGGTGTTTTTTTTGGCTCCTACGTTGCCTTCCAGGCAGCTAACCCTAACCTTAACCCTACACATAACAGTATATAAACTGGACCAACAGATCCCGTTGCTCTGGACGGAGACCAGTGAAGGATATTAGAAGCACTTTTCCGGTGAGCGCTGAGCGTTACTGCGCAGCCTCCAACTGAGAGAGACGACGTAAATGTGACGTGAGCAACGTGTCTGAAAGTTGTAAGTCTTCTGGTAGCTGTGCCAAGAGAAATCTCAATCATTCCCAATCTTGCAGAGACGGAGAGCGTAGGTATATGTAAGGAGATAACATAGGCATAGGGTAATTATTGATAACTAAAATGCTAGTTAACATTAGTAATTACACTTAAACAGCTAATGTGAGTCAAAACTGCCTGCGAGCTTCTCCTGTACTATACGGTAATTCCTCTACTATGCGACAGTAAGTCGCGTGGTTATGACACAATCGTTAGCTTATTTTTACAAAAACGTCTGCTACGGAGCCATAACGTCTTGAGGTACAAGGTAATGGAGCCTTTTATACATTTTCGTGTTTCTTTAGAAATAAACATTGGACAAATAGAGTCTTTAAATGCTTCAGATGTAAAGTTATTCGCTGTCAAACTGACGTCAAAATGAATGGCAGTCAATGGAATGCTAACGGGAGGTGATCGGTTTGTTGCATCAAAATCAAATCATAGGAGGTTCAAGTTCTGAAGCGAAGCTTAACCCCTTGAAACATAACCATTGCCGCGCTGCCTGGAAGGCGACTTTGGGGGCAAAAAACACCAAACACCTTCACAGTGTCTTTAAATGTGCCCCGGCTTCCAGCTCATGCTCTCTCTCTTCCTCCTTTATGGAAGTATATTGTGACAAAAGATAAGGCAGAGAGCACAAAACATATTCGGAGTGCTACTCAGTCTGCAAGTCAACATTTTTTTAAAGAAATTGTTTAGGGCTTTTTCCTATATTTAGAACAGCTAAAGATAAAAATGGGGGAGAGAGAGGGAGGGGTACGACACGCAGCAAAAGGCCTTGGGTTGGATTCTAACCCAGGCCGCTGGCAAGGATTGAGCCTACACGGGGGAAGCTCTACCAGGTGAGCTACTGGTCACCCCTGCAAGTCAATATTTGAGAGCGCACTGGCATGGATTAAAAAGAGCTGAATAAGAGTTGAACGCGCAATCCGAGTCTGCTCTCTCATTTCTTTTCCTGCTGTTTTGACTTCTACACACTTAACCCTTGTGTGGTCTTCCCGTCGACCATGCAACTTTCAGATTTTCTGGGTTTTTCTTTTGATGCTATTCCCAATGTTTTTGTCAGTTTTTCCGATGTTTTTGTTGATTTTTGCTGCGCTTCTTTTATACTTTTCTTTTTTTCAAATGCTAGAAAATTGAATAAAACATCCAAATTCAATGAAAGTAGTGAACTGATCATATATTTTACTTGTGAAGAGCGTTTTATGGAACCATCCACATTATTTATTTTGACAATTTGGTTAAAAAAAAAAAAAAACATTTCTGGTATTAAAACTTTTTGAAAATGGGTCAATTTTGACCCAAGGACAACAGGAGGGTTAAGATCGCAGGAAGTTGCTCGCCAACCATTTTTGACTAGCAAGCTGCGCCAGGACACACCAACATCCAAACGCCTAGGTAAGCATAATAAAAAAGAAAGTCACCTAGTTTATTGATACTGGTATGTCGGATTTGCGCCACAGCTTTTGTGAAACACAACATGGTTGCTGCTGGATGTAGCCACAGCCCCTAATCATTTTATTATTATAATAATTATTTTCAGTTTGAACCATTACATGCTTTACTCGCACATGCAATCAGATTAGATCCCAGTAAACCCATTCATTACATTTCTAAAGGCAGGGTCCAGTGACAATAAAGCTAATTTATAAATGGTTTTAATATTAGTCTCTGTTAAAATAATCATAAAAGAAGAAAACTCTACATCTGGTTCAGAAAAATCACACTAGAAATAAAAGTTAACACAGCCACCATGATATATAGTAGGCTACCTTTAAATTAATTAGACTCACAGGATTAGTCTGCCAAATGAATAAAATGTGATTTTAGTCATTTAGTGTCAATTATTTTATATTTTTAATATCTAGTTGTTCCCATTGCCATTCCCCCAGCTCTTATTTTGAAAAATAAATGAAGGATGACTCTTTACTTCCAGGTCATACTCTGCTCTTAGTTGAAGTGTGCCCTCAGGGATCATGCTGTAAAAAGTGTTCATGTTGCCGCCTCAAATGTACCAACACAATTCCTCTTGCTTATCTTTTTTGCTTACAATTATGTTCTCCCTCAGGCACAAATAATATTGGTGATTGGTGAGAAAATTGGTCCTATTTATCTGTGCCTCTCAAATGTTGACTTGAAGATTGAGTAGCGCTCAAATTTGTTTTGTGCTCGTTCATATCTTTTGTCATCAATATACTTCCATACTGGCTAATTCTCAGACACCGCATCTGGAAGAAACAAGAAATGGGAAGAAAAAAAGCTCTTGAGCGCCACCCAAACTTTGGTCACTTAAGGAGACTTGAGAAACTTACATAGTTTTATTGTCTTTTTGAGCCTGTCCATAGGCTCATTATAATTTCAAATATAACAGCTAGATTTAGCTTAGTCAGTCCATCAAACGCTTCAGTGACGGTGTGTGTGCGGTAGCCTGCAGTTCTGTCCATCAAACCCACTTAAAATTAAAAGCCCAATGAGAAAATGCTAAACATAAATCAGCTCTCTAATGTTGTGCATCCAAGTGGAGAATTGTACTTCAACCATGTCAGGATTTCAAACCACATTCATAACAATGGAGAAATGTTGCTTTCAGTATAAAGGAAGGAAATGAAGTTAGCTCCAGACACAACTTAGATTTCAATATAAAATACATTTCTTTGAAAAAGCAAAGATTGAAAACACCACCAACATGTTCAGCTGAATCTGTATATAAAAAGGGAAATGGATAAGCAATCAGCAAATGCACCCACCGTGGAAACTTACATCACTAGAAGCATCTACAGTTTGACATCTGACAACGGTGCTTCTGGGGAACCAACTATCAAGGTAAATATGGTGCAAAATGCAAGAGCTAGTAGACTTTTACTTTTAGAATTTTATTTTTTATTTTCCTTTGCATTCTGCAGAAATTATTGTTGCTGCCCAGGTGGATGCAATTCTTGGCAGGGATGCAAAACTCGGCACAACATCCGGGGGGGGCAGTGAGGCAAAGCTCTGGTCCTGGCCAGAGGATGGGCCACTGCTAATGGGTGTGGAAAGCCAGAGCTCTAACTGAAGATGGTGTTTGTGTTTTTTTTACTTTCTGTGACTTCAAATTCAGCTTAAATGTGTGGGACAAATTTTTACAAGTGCAAATTTTAACACAAATTTAGATTTTTGTTCTACAAGTGCTCACATCAAGTCTACAAGCTTTGGCTTGGGAATGGTCAGAACACTATCTCAAAGGTTTGGATTGGTTGTAACATTCAGTATCTTTATCATTAGATACTAGGGGTGTAAGAAAAAAATCGATACACATGAGTATCGCGATATTTTATTTTGCAATACTGTATTGATTTTTAAAACACAATATCGATTTTTTTTTTGTTTTTTGTTTACGCGCAAAAATATTCATGTAAGACAGTGGTTCACGTTTATGTTGTGTTTAAACCCCCCCTACCGCTAGATGGCTATGCTGAGACGCACCACTAGTGTCCTTGCCTAACAGTGCCTAGCAGTGTCTGACTTTATGCTAGAAGCTAACAACGTAGCTATGGCTGAACTTTAGCATGTAAACATTTGCTCACTAAGAACCTGTGAACCACAATCCCAAACTGGCAGTTTGACTTTCTGTGTACTGAATTGTTTACCTAAAGTAAACTTCTTTGACTTTTATGCAAATCATGTCTTTTTTTTAAATATTAGTTTTTCTAAAATTCTACTTTAAAAAAGTCCCAATATATATCGCCTTACGCACAGTATCGAAATATATTGCAATATATTGAATCGTGACCCATGTATCGTGATACGTATCGTATCGCCAGATTCTTTCCAATACACAGCCCTATTAGATAGAAAATGTAGGACATCCAGGTTTAATTTCCTTAATGCCTGAAGTTTAGCTAACTGATTGGTTTCCTCTGGCTTATTCGATAGATCTACTTAGGTATACAGGTTTCAGACTGTAGCTCTCATTTAGACTCAGTTGGCAGCCGGCACACCTCACCATACCCCAATATGATGCCTCCATTATTTAGCTCAGCCTCTGTTAGTCGGCCTCACCTTACCTCTTTCATTAATGTTGGCTGGCTGCCTGCCCCCCTCCCCCTCCCGCCAACCCCCTTGCTCTCTCCCTCCCTCCTTCTCTTCCTCTCTTCTGCCTGCTTGGCCCCTTGTGAACTGTGTACAAATATAGATTAGTTTAGAAATTCATTAGCCCGGTCGTTATCTGTCATTGGCGCGCGCCACACCATAACAGGGGTTAAGTGTGTGTGTGTATCTGTGTGGGGAGGGGGCGGGGGGGAGATAAGCAATGAGTTCCTCTCATTCACTGTGTCAAAGAGAGAGAAAGGGAGGAGAAGAAAGTTAATAAAGAGAGAGAGAGAGAGAGAGTGATAGATAAAAATAGAGATGGAGATGGATGTGGGGGGGGGGGAGGTGGGGGGGGGGGTATGTTGAGGTTAGGGACACAGCAGGAGATGCCGACAGCATTTTGAACATCTGTTTACGCTCTGCAGATTTCGGAGTACACACACATACCCTGGACAACACGCCCAACATGCTACAGTGTCGCGAGCAAGAGCGCGCCAGCAGGCCAGCTGTGTTCCCTCATTGATATGTTTGGTTGTGTTACCTGTGTGTGTGTGTGTGTGTGTGTGTGTGTGTGTGTCAAAAGCACTTGAGCCAAGCGTTATTTTTTATTTCTGCTTTCATCAGGGAGGCAAGTTTGATCCTCACTTATTATGTTCCATAGCCTCTCTAGCGTGTACACACACACCCCCCCCACACACACACACACACACACACACACACACACACACACACACACACACACACACACACACACACACACACACACACACACACACACAAAAAAAAAAAAAAAAAAAAAAACACAAGTAATAAACAACACTGAAGTTGTGTGTGTAAGGGAGAAATTCTGGGTTGAGATTAACGTGCTGTCACTTCAGTGAGAAGAGACAGAACCGAATGCTGGCAATGCAAAACCAAACCGATTGCGCCTGTGGTCCAGGTCAAAAGAAATGCTGTTGATTCACCTTCGAACAGCAGTAAGTAATCACAGTGTGCTTTTCAAGTGGCTGAAATGCAATAACTGCTTTAATGCAAATGTTTTAGCACGAAGCATTCAGCTGGAGAAAACCCAACATGCATTAATGTTTCATAGTGAGACAGCAGAGCATCATCAGAGAGCGGTGCATTACGCACGACATTAAGCTGTTCAAAAGCTCTATCCCCAATTATGTTATTTCTAGATGGTTGGTCCATGGTTTGTTGTTGTTCTTCCTGCAGTTTAGTGGTAATTAATCATCTAAATATTTAGTGGAGTGGACTCTAAGGGGTGTGAGCAAACTCTTAATTGGGCCTCAAGGAGAGGAGAAACATTACAGTTTTAGAGTTTGCACTGCCGTGGCACCAACTTCAGCCATTTGCACATGATTGTAAAGGGAGTTATTAAAGGGTAACTACCGGGGGGGTTTTGTACCTGGACCCTATTTTCTTATGTTTTTGTGTGTAAATGACTGATATGAACAACAATCTTTGAAAGTGGTCCAGTATTAAGCATGAACGCTGTAACCAACAGCCACAGACTGGGCTGCAATGTAACCCTGGGGGGTTTAATATTCTAAGTGTTTGACAACATTATGGAAAGGATCCTTACAGATATAGGCCTTTTTAAAAACTTTTTAACCCTTAGATGCATTAGATGCGGTTATTTTTTTGCAATATCTTTGTAATTTTAAATTTCTTTCGTTTAATCTTCCATGTATTCCTCAAATAGGTTGTGTTTGACATGAGGCCATTTGGATTTGTATCTAATTGTTACATTTTTTAAGTAATTGCATGTTTTGTATCAGTACCACACTTTTCTATGGAATTTCAAAGGTTATCCCTAGGAGCCTTTGATTTTGTGACTGTGTGAACTGTGACTGTCAGGTATACATTTACTGTTGATCCACACATCTAATGCCAGCAGTCTCTCTACGCTGAAGGTTATTTTTACTAAATGTTAACATTATTTTTAATACTCTCTACCAATCACTGATCTGATCACTGCTACTAACAGTGTCATGTTTCTGCTTTTGTTGTGTGTTTGTTCCATTGCACTTCTTGTTTTATTGTGACATTAACAGTCGCTCTTATCATTCGCTCGCCTGAAGAAGAGTTTCACTACTGCTCCTGTGTTGGTTCTGCCGGATCCGCATCGCCAGTTCGTGGTGGAGGTGGATGCCTTCGACGTGGGTGTGGGTGCCGTCCTGTCACAACGTTCCTCGGAGGATGGGAGGCTCCACCCCTGCGCATTCCTTTCCCGCAAGCTGTCCGGGCCTGAGAGGAATTACGACGTGGGAAACAGGGAGCTGTTGGCCGTTAAAGCGGCTCTGGAGGAGTGGCGCCACTGGTTGGAGGGGGCGGAGCAGCCTTTTTTGGTATGGACTGACCACAAGAACCTGGAGTACCTACGCTCAGCTAAGAGACTGAACGCACGTCAGGCGAGGTGGGCTTTATTTTTCACCAGATTTAACTTTACTCTGTCATATCGTCCTGGCTCTAAGAATGTCAAGCCTGATGCTCTGTCTCGCCTGTATGACCCTGACCCATCGCCCTTAGCTCCTACTAACATTTTGCCTGACACCTGTATTATGGGGGCTGTTACTTGGGAGGTGGAGGCGAGGGTTAAAGAAGCCTTGGAGGGGTTAACCGTTCCTGAGGGGTGTCCCCCAAACCATTTGTCCCTCCTGTGCTTCGTTCCCAGGTCATTCATTGGGCCCATACCTCTCTGCTCACCTGTCACCCTGGATCCAAGAGGACCATGTTCGTGGTTAGGCAGCGCTTCTGGTGGCCATCCATGAAGACCGAGGTTATGGAGTATGTCGCTGCCTGTCCAGTCTGTGCTCAGAACAAGACTTCTCGCCAAGCATCCATGGGTCTTCTCCGGCCTCTGCCAGTTCCCAAGCGACCATGGTCGGACATCTCCTTGGATTTTGTCACTGGCCTACCCCCTTCTGACGGTAACACTGCCGTTCTTACGGTAGTTGACAGATTTACCAAGATGGTTAATTTTGTTCCTCTGCCGAAATTACCCTCCGCCAAGCAGACGGCGGAGGTCATGCTCTCTCACGTTTTCAGACTTCATGGATTGCCCGCTGATGTGGTTTCGGATCGGGGCCCCCAGTTTGTGTCGCAGTTCTGGAAGGCGTTCTGTACCCTGATCGGGGCCTCCGTCAGCTTGTCGTCGGGCTACCATCCTCAATCCAATGGACAGACAGAAAGACTCAACCAGGAGATGGAGACGGGTCTTCGCTGTCTGGTCTCCCGTAACCCAGCCAGATGGTCCAAGCATCTGCTGTGGGTGGAATATGCACACAACACCCTGCCCTGCTCTTCCACTGGTATGTCACCGTTTGAATGTGCCTATGGTTACCAACCCCCCTTGTTTCCCGCACTGGAGAGAGAGGTCGGGGTCCCTTCTGCTGTGGCTTTGGTCCGACGTTGTCGGAGAACGTGGACCAGGGCTCGTCGGATTCTTATGAGGAGCAGGGAGGCATACAAGAGGCAAGCCGACCGGCGGAGGTCCGCCGCTCCTCGTTATCGTGTGGGTCAGAGGGTGTGGCTGGCTACCAAGGACTTACCACTCGTGCATCGAGTGCCGTAAGTTGGCTCCTCGTTTTGTGGGTCCTTTTCCGGTGTCTAAAGTTGTTAATCCTGTGGCTGTTACGTTGAAGCTCCCCAGGTCTATGAGGGTTCACCCGCGCCCACGTGAGCAAGGTCAAGCCCGTCGCGGAGAGCGTTTTTGGGCCGATCAGCCTCCCCTCCTCCTCGCCTCATTGACGGGGGTCCAGCGTATACTGTCCGGCGTCTCTTGGCAGTGCGGAAACGGGGCCGTGGACGTCAGTTCTTGGTGGACTGGGAGGGATACGGTCCTGAGGAGAGGTCCTGGGTCTCCACCAGTAACATCCTGGACCCCAGTCTCATCCAGGATTTCTATCGCCTCCATCCCGAGGTGCCTGGGCCGTCCGGTGTTCGGCCCTAGTGGGGGGGGTACTGTCATGTTTCTGCTTTTGTTGTGTGTTTGTTCCATTGCACTTCCTGTTTTATTGTGACATTAACAGTCGCTCTTATCCTAGGTCACTTGTCTTCCTCCTGTTTGCTTTTCCCGCCTGTTTGATTACCGTCCCCGCCCCTAATGAGTTTCACCTGTTTTTGTTTTCAGCTTCCCCAGTCACCATTCATAAATACTCACCAGTCCCACTTCCCAGTGCCAGATTGTAGTTGTCTTCATGTCACTCTCTCCAGCGTTATTCCCTAGTGTTAGTTTTCCTGTGTTTCTAGACCTCTTGCCTGTATCCTCGACGACGATTTTTGCCTGCCGTTTTTTGTACCTCTGCCTGCTCTTTGTTGTGGGACCACTTAAGACTGTTACTTGTGATACCTCTCAGAGTCGTGCATTTAAGTCCACCATTGTACCTTGTCAAACAGTGAATTAGTGTATTCTTATTTGAAACAGTGCTTACCAAAATCCCATCATGTTTACTTTACCTTAATTCCCTTACCATGAGTTAAGTTATACAAATACTTTGAAGTTTAAGTAGTAACCCAAGTAGTTTTTTCAAGAGGCAGTGATGCAGTTGGTTATATAATTTCTAACTGGTAACCACCAAAATGTCAGAAAGGTCTGTTGGCATTTTGACATTTCCAGTTGAAAATTAATTTCAGTGCTCAACATTGTGTCAGTCAATTACAATGTGTCACGATGACAGTCAGCGTTGATGAAACTAAATATTGGCGTGTTTACATTTCCTGTCAGTAGCTGGGGTGCAACCATAGACTGTAAATATTATGGCTGTAACTTATGGTTATTTTTAATCAATTAAATGTTTAGTCCATGGAATGTAAGAATAGTTACAAGCACGTTTTGCAAGATTTCATGCGCTTTCAGTAGAACAAAAATGATTTCAATATGATTTATTATTTTTAGTAGTGGCTCTAAACCTGCTAGCATTTACAGCACTTCTCAGTAGTTCGTGAAATGGTCATGTCATTTAATCTATGGATTTGTGTACAAGGACACGTTTTTCTCATATTTTTCGTGTTGGTGAGGGCATTTTTAAACTAATGAATTTCAATGGGAAGCATATTTTGTGATCACAGCACGATTACAGTAGCGAGTAGTATGAGATGCTCAAAATCCAAGTAAGGGGGGGGAGGGGGATGGGTCAAACAACACAGGACTTTCACCCCGAAGACTGGAGTTCGTGTCCCGGCATAAACCCCTATCAGCCCGTTGTTGTGGCGTGATGGGCATCCCAGAGACCGGGGATCGCGTTCTGGCGTGTGGCGTGTCCTTTCACCGTGCTTCTTTTCCTAACCCCAACCGTCCCGTTGTTGTGGTGCGTCGGCGTCCCAGAGACCTGGGATCGGGTCCCGGCGTGTGGCGAAACCCAACCTCTGTATAGATGCTTCCCATTATGTGCTGACCACACAAATAAATGACATTCTCAGCAACACAAAATAAACGAGATAAACGAATACACGAATCAATAGATTAAAAATAACATGACCATTTCACGAACTGCTGTGAGACTGTGTTGCCCTTAGACATGCACACTATGTAAATATACTCTTGAGCACAATCATGAGGTGTGTGTGTGTGTGTGTGTGTGTGTGTGTGTGTGTGTGTGTGTGTGTGTTAATGTATTGTTAAGTAGTAAGTAGTTTTTTGACTTAAGAAAAAAAATTCTTAAGTTTACCGCATAAAATGCATTCATTCTAATTGGGGTCATTTTTGACCCCACTCATGGAAGAGTGTAGGTATTGGTAGGTCATGCATCTAAGGGTTAATACCTTTCTGTTTAACCAGAAACAGCTCTGAGGTCGCTAGCGCTAAACCCACCAGACTCCATTTAAAAAAACAATACTTTAAGCGTGTATAGAGCCAACATATTTTCACGTGTAAATCTGTAAATTGTATGTTTATTTCAACCAAAACTAGAGTTGTGATGGTTGGAAAAGTGGAAAGAAGTGGTTTTGTTTGGTTTCTGTTGACTTTGAATGAAGTCTATTTTACGATGCTAAAATTACTGTTTATTTAAATGGAGTCTGGTGGCTTTAGCGAACACAATTTCTTTTAGGTTTTTATGTTTAAAAAAAGGATCTTACTCTTTAACAGAAAGATGGTCCTCCTTAGAAATCCTTTCCAGCGATCTCGCTTAATACTGGACCACTGTTAAAGATTGTTATTCCCATCGGTCACTTAGACACAAAAACAAAGGTTGAAGAAAACGGTAGTTACCTTTTAATAGCAAGAGCTGCTGAAACACCAAGAATTCAGTTACGCTCACTATAAGAAATCCAGTATTCAAATGAATGTTGTATGTTCCCGAAGCAATGTCCAAATAAAGGGCCATACACACCAAGAACAATAACTATAAGTTGGTTCTAACTCCAGTGGGTGGTGGAGTCCACGCAACAACTGTAACGACAACGACGGTGGACAACGATATAGTCAGGATCACTTTCAGAGAGATTAGATGAACGTTAGAAAAACTGACAGCCAATCAGAATCCATCTGAGTTTACAACATGGCACTGTGGAGAGATTTGTTTCACACAGGCGGTCAGTCACGTGACTTTTCCCCCCTACTACGTTTCTTTAACTCTGTGTATTTTTAAACATCAGTACGTGAATATAGTGTTTTACATGTGATTATCCTACTGTTTTTGTTTTTTTCGGTGCCCTGCACAGATCTGACACCTGCACCCCAGGGACCGCCGGTCAGACTTTTTTTCGGGTCATGAAATGTACCCGAATTCACAAACACGTAGGATATTACTACAGACATTCCAGTAATCTAATCTAATTGTTGCAATGTCTGCTGTATTATGTGTTATTATCAGCTGCAGCGTACAGTGCGTGCTTGGCGCCTCTATTTACAGAACGTTATCGTTCAGCAGTGTGGATGCTCGCATCGTTACAGTTATAGCTATGGTTATATATTTATGGTTACAGTTATCGTTCTTGGTTCGTGTGGAAGGGCCTTAAGACCTGCATGCATGCATAGGCATAGATTTTGGGAGGGACGCAGGGGATATGACCAATAGGAAAAGAGAGCGCTCCTTGCCTCTCTGCCGCACATATGTAACCACGGCGAAAAAAGGAGAGACACTACGGCTGCTGTCTGGTGGAGGACAGATGCACACAGTGCCCGTATAGGCTTTTTTTTCACGGCAGGGATCGCCCTTCTGAGCCCAGCCTTGCACGCTAGCGGGCTAGCCGGTAGCAGTTATCTGTTTCTCTTCACTTTGACCTCTGACAAGCACAGAAAACAGTCCTTCCTACAAGCCCCGATGGCTGCACCTGATTGGTCGGTGTCATTCTTGTAGTGTGGCTACTCTTCTGTCCAAGACACAGCAAGAATTGTTTGCAATATATCTGTCTAGTCTGCGTAGTGATTGTTGTGAAAGACAAAAAAAATACAATGGTGTAGTCCGTTAGTTAGGGCCAAACTGGAAAATAAGAATCACATCCAGGGCCAGACATGCATAGTTTATTGACATGCTTTTAGTTCATTGAAAAAGTAAAATATCTTTGACTGAATGCATGTCGCATTAGTCGCATTTTTCGTCATTTTTGTAGCTTTTTACAACATTTTGTCACTTTCACAAAAAAAGAAGCTTTTTCCGACATTTGTGTCACTCTTTTAAAAGTTTTAGTTGCTTTTTTTTCAGTTCTGTCGCTTTTTTTCGACTTTTGTCACATTTTGTCAACATAACGTCCAACAAAAAAGTTTTAGCCATCATAAGAGTTTAGCAAATCAAGCAAAACAAAGCTAACATTTTTAAAAGCAGCTACCACACGGCCAACTCCCAGCAACCTGTTTCACAGCCTAAAACTCTGCTTCTGGGGGAATTTCTCGAGTCTCAAGTCGACAAATCTGCCAAAATCGGCTCTGAGCGTAATAACAGTTTGAAGAACAGTTTCCGGTCTTTTTTGGTTTGGCGCACAACAAGGCGGGTCAAAATGGATTGTGAACCTAAATTGATATGCGGTCCGGATCTGAATTTGTGAGCAGTTCTGCCCGCGGGCCTTGAGCACAGTCCCTCAGTCTCTTATTTTCACTTTCTTTGTTTCTTTGTTTCTTTCTTTGTTTCTTTCTTTCTCTCTCCGTGAAATGAAGCTGCCTTCAAGTGCGGTCGGAAGTGTTGAGATCTATAATCCATCAACAATCTCTTTCTTTCTTTCTTTCTTTCTTTCTTTCTTTCTTTCTTTCTTTCTTTCTTTCACTGTGAAGTGAAGCTGAGATCTAAAGGATCTGACGGGAAAACAGTAACTGTATCTATTTGTCCTTCACAAATTGTTGCATACAAATGCACCAGAATGCAGGAAATGAAGTGTTTGACACTCATATATATCTGAGGGAGGATCCCCCCCCCCAAATGCTGAAACAAAACCTACGCCCTTGCCTGCATGTGTGGCACAGTAAGCACAGTATATTTGTTGTCAGCTTGTAGCAGATTTAAATGTATTTGTAAAGCGTACACTTAATGTCTAAGTGGAGACAAACAAGAGGAATGAAAAAGAGATAGAGAGCTTAATTAAAGTTGTTTACCACATCAGAATCTTGTGAGTTCATGGTCTGACTATGCTTATAAATGGAAACAGGGAGTGTTGCACTTTGAAATGACTTCTTTCAAATTAATTAAGTTTTGCTTCCCGTCACCAACTTCAAACCAATGTCTCTCATATATTCTATACGGCTTGTGATTACTTTTTCAATGTACGACCCTGTATGTGGCTGCTGTATTATGCATTTTGTGTCATTTTACTTTCTCCGTGGTGTTTTAAAGGCAATTCATTTTTGGCGTCATTGTTCAAAAATTCCGTAATAATCTTTCAGCATATTCTAATTTAAGTGTTGTGAGAGTAAACTAGACTTCTGCACTTTCAAGCTTTAGATAATGTAGACTGTGACAGAAGACTTTGGCCAATCAGAACAAAACCGTGGCGCAGCCTGAACGCAGCACAGATGCACCCTGTGAAAAATCTGCATCACCGGCAGTCTGTCATTTTTTATCCGTTGTTTAGCATTGCAAAATTTTTCACACATGGTAACTTGTTGTGTTTGTGTAGACCGACCCAGTGTTCTAATCCTTGCACATTAGTTTCTGAAATTACCATTACTCCTGTCAGTATAAGATGAAGAAATAGTTTTGATTCTCTGATATACAATATTATAACACACATTGTTAGTTATCGATAATAGACATTGGTCACCTACCAGTAAAACCCCACATGCATACATCTTCATACATTTTTAACTGCTATCTACTCATTCATACGTTCACCGAGAAAACAGCAATTTAACTTTAAAATGTTCCACGTGTCATACATTTAGGGTAGTATTCAACTTTCAAATCTCATTAATACTTTTTAAAATATTCAACCTTGTTTGAGGCTTAGAAAAAATGCCCTTTTTCTCCACTGCTTCTCCTCAAAACACAACACTTTCTCACCAATGGCTGTGTCCGGTCCCTTACATGTCTGGTGTGATGAAATAATTAAAGTTAACGTGCTAATGTGCCTAAATACAAAAAAATAAGGATACACCGTGGTTTTGATTAAATCAATTACATTTTTTTTTTATTATAACTAAACAGGGTGTATTAGTTTTGACTTGCAGCAAAGGCATGTTAGCAGATAATTCAAACAAAGTCAATAACAGAACGTAACTAGGGTCATGCAATCTTTACTGAGAGGTCACATGTTTATAGGTACTGTGGAATAAAGATACAAGTACAATGGTACTCATCTCAGGGTGTGTAAGCTTGATTAGATCATTACCCTCCGCATGTTAACACATGATAAGCTGGGACAGTGGAAAAGTACAAAGGACCTAAAAACAGGATGAGAGACATAGGTTGTGAAACAACTGCTATGAGTGTGGTCATGTGAGAAGTCATGTAAGAGTTACATGAATTATAGGTACGCTCCTCCCTATGGGGGCGACTGAAGAACCATTGGATCAGGAGAACGCTAAGGCCGGTTACACACTGCCGGCGTGGCGTGAGCGTGGATTTTTCTATGTCTTTACACACCAGAAACGTGTCTGACGCGGCGCTGCTGCTGCTAGCCTTGTCTGGACACATGTCAATGTTTCCCATTAATAAAATGAAATACGATGTTAAACATAAATATATACTGATTTGATTAGCAAAGACAACATCGGCAGTATTGATGGCAAAATAGGCTACAGAATATTTCGTTCTGTATTGACAGGTGACATATTAGAAAATATTTTTATATTATAAATAATAATAATATATATATTAAATATTTTATAATTTTTTTTTTATTACATTCATATATCTGCATTTATATCAAAACCTAGAGGCTTTCAAACATCAACATGTCATTTATTAATATGCATTTGTGTCTAAATGACAAACATATTTTCCTATTCTATTTTGCCTGGAAACGCTTTCAACACGCTCGAGTCTCAAAAATAGGCGTCGGTCCTATTTCTTGCAGGCACGCGTCTTACGCAGGCAGTGTGTAAGCTCTAACCTGTTAACATGGGAGCCGAAATATAAACTGACACACCACGGATGCTCGCGCGACGCATCCAGTGTGTAACCGGCCTAAGAGGCGTGGACACGCCTGAGCGCCAACAAGGGGCCAATAGGGCCTGGCCCCAGCCAACCAATGGGAGAAGACTACGGCAGAGTGGAATAGTATATTAACTGTCTGGACTAGGGAATCTGCGCATTTCTGCAGAGCTCCAGAGCGAAGTAGAAATGGCCCACATCGATGTGTGTCCTGTAATCCTTCTGCCTTACTACTTATAAATAAACAGAGATTGAATGAGAGAAGTTGTTGGGACTTTTGTGACACTAGCAATCTGATACTTTCTGACAATCTGATTATTATATTTTTTTTCCTGCTCCCTTTTTTAACAAACGTCCACTTTCCCTTTTTAAAATGTACGTTACGGGCGCCCAGGTATCTCAGTTGGTAGAGCGGTCGCCCATATGTAGAGGTTCACTCCTCGAAGCAGCGGCCGCGGGTTCGACTCCGACCTGCGGCCCTTTGCTGCATGTCATTCCCCCCTCTCTCTCCCCTTTCATGTCTTCAGCTGTCCTGTCAATAAAGGCCTACAAATGCCCCAAAAATAATCTTTAAAATGTTCGTTACAAAATAGTCCAGATGTCACAGCAATGTGTATACATTGACACATTTCATTCAAATAAATTAATTATGTTTACTTAGCTGATGATTTCATCTAATGCCGACCTTACACCAAACGACTTTTCAAGCCATTCCACTGTCGCAGACTATTTTCCAATATCGGAATGAAATCCTGAGAGTCTTGCTAGAGTCGGGGCGTTCTCGTCGTCTCCATCGTTTGGTGTAAAGTAGTCATAAAACTCAATCCCGTCTGGATGTTCCGACAAAATCAAACATGTCTGATATTATCCTAAGTTTGAAGTCTTGGTAGTAAAGTTAAATCATGTGAACATTGTCAACAACCAATGGGTGTGCTCCCTCCAGCACCAAACAGGAAGCAGCAGCAGCTAAAGCCAGTGGTGTTTAAGGTTGCTATGGCGCCACGCTAAGCTAAACGCTAAAGAGGGAAAGTTGCTGATTTTCAACCCTTCTGAAGCGTGTCATCCAACGGGAGTTTTACCGGCAGATAAACACAGACCTCCAGGTACCGCAGACATTCATCTGTATGTACGGCAGAACAGAAAATCAGCAAAGTTTCCCTTAAGATACCAGCTAACGCTAGCGGTAGCTAGCTAGCTTGGTTTAATTTTTAACGAATCTAGTTGTAGTCTTGCAATGTGTGACCCTGCAAGATGCCCAGTCTTTACATATTATGGCAGTCTTTAACGTTAGATGTTAGATGGTTGTCTTTAAATGTGAGATGGTGTCAGACTTTAGTCTGTTCAAAGTCTTCTATGTATGGTAGGCATTAAGAGACTAACAATAAGTCTTTTCAATATACATTAGTAAAGAAATTATATTTGTAGTCATTCCATTCATAATTTGTGTGTCAATTTAATGTTGTTCTCCTCCCTAAACAAGTGCTCATAACCTCACAGGGGTCGTGTGTAAACTCGTGCACCAAGACAAGGATTCCAAAATCTGTCTAAGTTCTTTTCAAACATACTGTAGCTGTGTGAAAAAGTCTTTTTTAGAATCTGTCCACTGCAACAAAATATGTATTTTTCTCCCTATATTCCTGGCTCTCATTTTTACTTGGACCATCATTTGAATCATGTCTGCTAAAATCTTCCAGAGAATCCCATATATTGTAGACAACCGGCGCAGTAAGGATCAATTCTTAAATTCTATCATAACAACTGACTAGTCTAACTGTAGATGAATTTTACACAACGTAACAATATTTATAATTTTAACAGAGAGGATCTCTGGGATTCTGTTTCTGGTTGAAGCATATAGAATCTCTGTATTTGGGATTTGCCATGTATCTGATAGGCCTTCCTCTCTAATCGAACCTGTCTTTGGGGCCTTGCTGAAGAAGTATGGTGTGCGATGTGCAGGGGGATAGCAACTACAGGCTGTCAGATTTATAATTCTGATTAAAAGAAGTGATTTCCCCTCGGTGCCAACCCTCCCCAGGGGAAAGATGCACAGCAGATGATATAGTCTACCCTCGCAGTAAGAAAACACTGAAAAAACCTTCACACCAGAGGAGATTGGTGACTTTGGATTCAACCTTCCCGACAGTGGGAAGCCGGGCTCCATCCCAACTATCCCACCCCCCCACCAACCAACAGCTTCTCCACATTCCCTATGTCCATGCAACGCTACATCTAATGCTCATTTCTTTTTATTCTGTAGTTTGTAGTTCTTTCTTTCACTATTCCACATATCATTTCGCTGTACTAAGACTACAAATGAGACCAACATGCAACTTATATTGCAGCCAATCAGCTTTCGTGTTATTGGCGCGAGCTTCTTTGGGATTGTACCACAGACATAAAACCGATTATATCTTCAGCTATGGGGAAGTGCAAGTTTAGCGATACTTGGCTTGAAAAAAAACTGAATTTAGGGCTCAGTTGATGTTGTGATAAAGGTCTAAAATTCCATTCATAATGGCCTTAAAAAAAAGTCTTAAGAAGTCTTACAATTTGACTTGGTGAAACCTGCAGAAACTCGAGGGCTAAAGAAAACACCTTTCATGTTTTATAACACGAGAGAGCCCGCAGGAAATGAAAGAGTCCCGGCCTGGAAGACAAATGCAGAAACGAGGGAGAAAAATCGACAGCGTAGAAGGGAATCCACTCTTCATCTCCCAGAGCTACAGGGGCCGCGGCTCCGCGGAGAGACAAATCTCTGGCGCATGTGTGTGCATCATAGCTGCAGGGGCCGAGTGAAACTCAGTAGCGTCAATAAGAGGAGATGTTGTTTTTTCTTCTTCTTTTGCCCTGTCCAACTCTGCCTACTTATAAATGTTGTCATCCTTCTTAAGGGCAAAAGATTAAAAGGGAGCTTTTGGGCCGAGCACTGGAGCTCATTTGTAATGTCGAAGAAGAGAAGTGCCTGCAGCCTGACTGCGCACACACACACACACACACACACACAGGTTTGTGGCACTATCTTTGTGGGGACCCGTCATTGACATAATGCATTCCCTAGCCCCTTACCCTAACCTTAACCATCACAACTAAATGCCTAACCTTAACCCTTACCCTCACCCTAACCATAACCTAATTCTATCCCTAATCCTAAAACCAAGTCTTAACCCTCGAACAGCCCTTTAAAACTTGTGGGGTCCAGCATTTTGGCCCCACAAAGCTGTCGGAACCCCACAAGTATGCTGGACTCCCGGTTTTTGGACCCCACGAATATAGTTAAACAAGCCCACACACACACACAGTGAGAGCAGGGCGTTGGAGAGGAAAGCAAAAGAGAAAATAAAAGGAGATAAATATATGCAAGGGGAACTCCGGCAGATTTACTTATTGACTCCAGTGTGCCGGCAGAGTTTTTGTTTCGTTTACTGAGCTTATAACTCTGCTTTTCCTTTTACCATCAATATAATTAGAGACGCTATTCAAGCTTATTCGAGAGCCTTTGTGAATCTCTTCCATCAGCTTCTTCTTTCTCGCTGTTGTTGAACCTCAAGAGAGGCTTCTGGATTTTCAAAAACCTTGTTTATCTATCCCTGTCATTCATTCAGACGGATTCAGACAATCTATTGGGGTGTGTGTGTGTGTGTGTGTGTGTGTGTGGGTGTGTGTGTGTGTGTGTGTGTGTGTGTGTGTGTGTGTGTGTGTGTGTGTCAGAACTAAGTCCTGCCTGGGGCTATGTTGGAGGGGAAAGCAGGGTGTCGGTGCATTAGAGGAAACACTAGGTAAACAGCGTGTCAGTCAGCAGCCCCTCGCTCTTATTAATAGTCAGCATTATTTTTATTTTTATCATAGGTTCACATGGCCACGCTCGACTGCTTTCATTCAACGACAATAGGGCAGATTGACAAAGACAAATGCATCAAATTAGTTTAAATTCTGAAAAATAAAGACAACTCACTAAAATGTTTGTGATTTATTTCCCCTTGGAAACTCACAGGAGTTGATTGGCAAGCCTCGCTTCGACCCTGGCATGTGATATCAAGAGAGGGAGGAACATCAAACATTAACTATATAACCACCACGATAAAAACCTGTTGAAACAATCTCATTTCCATTCAGCTCTGTATCTTACTTATTTCAACTGCAGCCTGAGTAGATGGTTTTAGACAAACCAAATGAGCCTATCCCACAAGAAAAAAAATCAATGATTCATGTTGGATTAAATCCATTTCATGTTGTCTGACATACACAATTACTTAGTAGCAATAGTAATAGACTTGCAAAACCCCCCAGAAAAACAGGGTTTTTCAAACACTCAAATGAAATGACTTAGTGGTTTTGCCAAATAGAGGAAACATCGTTGCTAACTGGATAGCCTATATCAAAGACGTTTCATTTCCAGGATTGTTCCGGTGCCGCCGGAAATTCCGCCGGATGTCCCTCATTTTTGGCCGTATGTCGTTCACCTTCCTCTTTCTTTGTGTTGGCGTTCTAAACTCCAGTGGATTTCTGAGGACTATGGTTAACTGCGCCTCAGATCTCTGCAGGGTAAATCCAGACAGCTAGCTAGACTATCTGTCCAATCTGAGTTTTCTGTTGCGCGACTAAAACAACTTTTAAAACGTACACGTTCCACCAAAACAAGTTCCTTCCCGAGGCTATTTTGCCGAGGCGGCCTGGCTCTGTCCGACGATTAGCACCGCCCAAGACGATTGTGATTGGCTTAAAGAAATGCCAATAGACCAGAGCATGTTTTTTCTCAAACAAACTGTCTACCCACAACACACAATGCATATGTGCATATGCAATATCAGCATTATGCAATTTTATATATATATATATATATATAAAAAAAAAAAACATTACCATTTACACTTTAGCTTTGCAGTTTTACTTTGCAAATGTGCTGTAGCTCCTCTTCCCCTCCATATGGAGTGTGTTCATATGTCCAAGTGCATGTGTATCAGCGTGAGGTAGAGAGGAGGCTCATGCATCTCCCTGGGGGCGGTACAAGGGCCAGGCCTGGTGAGCGGCCAGGCCTGGTGAGCGGCAGCAGCCTCAGCTTACGCCCCCTGGATCTGAATAATTCACTAAACATCATGCCATCCCTTTCACTTCACTTGCATGAAGCGAAGAGAAAACTGAAAAAAAGACTGCAGAGAGACAGAGGGCAAAATGAGAGCAGAGAAGAGATTCAAAGCTAGCAGATTAATAATGCTCAGGATTTTCATGTCTTTGAGCATATTCGCAAACCGGCGAACTTGTCCGTTGCTTGAAAGCTATCTCCCGGGAAGCATCTGTGAGGGGAGAAGGACAAATCACAGCTACAGTATGCTTTAGAAGGGGGGGGAGTGCAGGATTGAAGGTAGGAGCGAGACAGAGTGGAAACATTTGACTAATCCCTCTTACCAAACCAAAAACAGAGAATCAGTCATTAGAAATGAATACTAGGGCATCCCCTCAGTTACAAACGTCAAAATGGTGGCCTTAATCTTTCTTAATATGGTCTAATGGAGCTTGCAGAGTGGTTTACTTTCTGGACTTGGGCCCTGCCGGCTCAATGATAAAGCTTGACGCACTGGAGAGGAGTTGACGAAACAAAGTTAACCCAATTACTGAACCGTCCCTCTTACATAACATAGCAGCTTCTCCAATTAGAAATCGCTTTGAGCCCTTAACTGTGTCACACATGATTTTTGGATTCGACCAGAGAAAGGACCCAGAGCTTGCAGGGGAACAATTAGATGGCTGTTTTAGCATTGAAGGAAGTGGACTCATCAGTAAATACTGCAGGGGGAACAGACATGTCATTATCTGTCTTGTTGTCATAATCTGACGTCAGTGTGAATGCAGCTGACATGCTGGTTTGGTCCAAACGGGAGTCCCTGTAATTGGCACTTGTTATCATGGTTAACATCAAAGGATAGAGGCCCAATCAAATCAGCATGAATTTACTATTTGGCATCCGCACAAACACGCTCGTGGAATGAAAGCAGTGGTCGCCTCCAGGGGTTGATGGCCCCGCATGATGATGGTGCATTACACCAATACCATTCCTCCCTCTTGACCCGTGGGACTTTTGATTGGCTAACCGCAGGGACCCGAGACGCAACTCCGAGAACTGGCAGGATGCCAGGGATGTACACAGACACACAGACACACACTGGGGCAAATGAAGGCTAGAGACTAGTGGGGATGGATAGAAGATTAGTAGTCAGGGAAGGGAGAGTGGGTTGTTAGGAAAAAAAAGAGAATTTTCTAGGGAATAAAGGGCAGGGTGTGTTTGAAACAAACGTGATATTACTGTTCTTGCATTGCCAGACCTTCCTCCACAGCGCTGCAAAGGAGGGTCTGGCTAGTCCACATAGCATTCCAGGATGGGAGGAAAACTTGCTCTGGTTTATTGGCATTTATTTAAACCAATCACAATTGTCTTGGGCGGCGCTAAGCGCCAGACGGAGCCCCGGTGCCGCTGCAAAATAGCCTCTGAAGCACTTGTTTTGGTGGAACATGTGTGCGTTCAAAAGTTGTTTTAGTCATGCAAACCCTGCAGAGGAGCAGTTAACCATAGTCCTCATAAAACCACCAGAGTTTAGAACGCCAACACAAAGAAAGTGGAAGGTAATGGATATCAGGCCGAAAATAAGGGACATCCGGCGGAATTTCCGGCAGCAACCGAACAATCCCGGAAATGAAACGTCGTCGAAATAGACTATATTACTGTAAGTGTCCGAGGGTTGATAGATGTCCTGAGCAGCCTCAACCGAAGACGGAGCAAAAAGGTCACAAAGAGGTAAGAGACAAAATGAATCGTGATAAGGGCGCCCACTTTCAAACTCTTTTCAAACAAGAGTAGTGGTGTTAAGAATGAAAAACAAACATGCACATCTGCCAAATTGCTTTGTAAAAGTTGGCATGCTTATAGGATTGCTTGTTTTAGAAAGTTGTTGGATGCAGCCCTGCTCAATTTACAATTTCTGACATCAGAAAACATGCAGGGAGGGGGTTCCATGGTTCGGTGATCCAACTAGCACATTATTTGAAATCCACGGGAAGGTAAAGGAGGTGAATAAGAAAAAAACGGCAATTGGTGGGAAAGCAAGATGGGAGGTAGGGAAGAAGGGATGCTTTGTTGAAAAGGGGGCAGTAGAGTAAATAAATTGAGGTGAGCGAAGATTAAAGATGGAGAGAAGGTTGAATAAATGTTGCAAGATGAGGAAGAGAGAAATCAAGGAGGTAAGGAAGAAAGAATGGAGAGCTGATACGAGAGGAGGGATAATTTGAAGGGAAGACTTTTTTTAAGGAGTTTTCATAAGGAGATGCAGTTTGTTCCATTATTAGTTAATCCAACTCCATGTTGAGATTAAAAACACAACACCAAAGCAGTCTAAGCCTTCAGCCGAAAAGACATTAAAGGATGAGAAGCTACTGTACATGTCACAAGGCTTTCTGAGCAGATGTACCAAAGGGTTCAAAGTCGCAGAGTGGGGTACGAATTGACATGGCTGTGTGATGTTAATTAGACAGCTGTGTTGTACAGTAATAAGCCCCACATTGGTTCCAAATACTGGACGACATCTTTGAGACACACAAAGTGCCATCTGGGCAATCTGGGGAGCAGCTTTCGTTAACACCTCATATTGACTCTGTTATTAAGAAAATAAACTGCAGCCTGAGAATACTACATCGGTATATCAATTGTTTCACACTACAGGTCAGGAAAAGGATTATGTCACAGCTTCTACTACCAATATTATATTTATGCAGATATTATTTACCAGAATACCTCTGAAACAAATCTTATCCCTCTCAGTGTATCCTATAATAGTGTCTGTCGGTTTGTTCTGAGGTTTCCTTATAGTGCGTTCCATTTGTACTCGGAAGTGGGATTTTCCGAGGTCAAAGTCGGAAACACGCCCCCTGACCTTGGATTTCCGAGCTAAAAATCCAACATGGCTGCTCCGTGCATCAACAGTAGTGAAGGCTGTAGTAACGTACAATTATTAGCACTTATGTCTTATTTCGGTCTCACTAAATCAGTCATACACACGGAGCGGTCCATCTTCTATCAGTGGACATGTTGTTACGCTGTTTGTATGCACAAAAAAACGCGTAATGCGTTATTATAAATTGGCATTGCTAACAATGGCTAACCTGGCAAGAGCTAATGAAAACAATGAAAATCCGACTTGTAAATGGAACCCATTCAACTCGTGACGTCATTCCCAGCTTCGGCTTCTGAGTTCCGAGGTAAATGGAACGGACTATTATAGAACCCGTCATTGCCTGCTGTTTGTCGCTTAACTGGTTAACACCTACGTCAAGAAGGCATTTTCACTGACTGCAGTTTATTTTTAAATCCATTTTCTTTAACTATCCTCCTTATATATCCTCCTTAATCCCATATACTCACCTAAAGGATTATTAGGAACTCCTGTAAGATTTCTTGTTAATGCAATTATCTAATCAACCAATCACATGGCAGCTGCTTAAATGAATTTAGGGGTGTGGTCCAGGTCTAGACAATCTCCTGAACTCCAAACTGAATGTCAGAATGTGAAAGAAAGGTGATCTAAGTAACTTTGAGTGTGGCATGGTTGTTGGTGCCAGATGGGCTGGTTTGAGTATTTCACAATCTGCTCAGTTACTGGGATTCTTAAGCACAACCATTTCTAGGGTTTACAAAGAATGGTCTGAAAAAGGAAAAACATCAAGTATGCGGCAGTCCTGGGGGGGCGAAAATGCCTTGTTGATGCTGGAGGTCAGAGGAGAATGGGCCGACTGGTTCCAGCTGATAGAAGATCAACGTTGATTCAAATAACCACTCGTTACAACCGAGGTATGCAGCAAAGCATTTGTGAAGCCACAACACGCACAACCTTGAGGCAGATGGGCTACACCAGCAGAAGACCCCACCGGGTACCACTCATCTCCACTAAAAATAGGAAAATGAGGCTACAATTTGCACAAGCTCACCAAAATTGGACAGTTGAAGACTGGAAAAATGTTGCCTGGTCTGATGAGTCTCAATTTCTGTTGAGACATTCAGATGGTAGAGTCAGAATTTGGCGTAAACAGAATGAGAACATGGATCCGTCATGCCTCGTTACCACTAGGCAGGCTAGTGGTGGTGGTGGTGTAATGGTGTGGGGAATGTTTTTTTGGCACACTTTTAGGCCCCTTAGTACCAATTGGGCATTGTTTAAATGCCACAGCCTACCTGAGCATTGTTTCTGACCATGTCCATCCTTTTATGACCACCATGTACCCATCCTCTGATGGCTACTTCCAGCAGGATAATGCACCATGTCACAAAGCTCGAATCATTTCAAATTGGTTTCTATGACAATACTATACTAAAATGGCCCCCACAGCCAGCAGATCTCAACCCAATAGAACATCTTTGGGATGTGGTGGAACGGGAGCTTCGTGTCGTGGATGTGCATCCCACAAATCTCCATCAACTGCAAGATGCTATCCTCTCAATATGGGCCAACATTTCTAGAGAATGCTTCCAGCACCTTGTTGAATCAATGCCAGGAAGAATTAAGACAGTTCTGAAGGCGAAAGGGGGTCAAATACGGTATTAGTAGGGTGTTCCAAATAATCCTTTAGGTGAGTGTAGATCAACATATAGTCTGAGACATACTAAGTACCTATTTTTCTTTGTTCCCAGTATCTCTAAATACATTGGGCAACGTGCCTTTAAATTTAAAGCGCCATCTGATTGGAACACCTTGCCCGGCTCACTTAGACCTATTACTTTATTTGGTTTCTTTAAGGCATCGGTCTTTAATTATCTACAATCAACCTGCTCTTGCTTCTAATTTGTCATGACACATGATTATTGTATTGTATTATTTTTTTTTCTCTTAGTTTCTTACTTTTCTCATCCTTAATGTGTTGGCACCTGTTTGTGCATATACTGTAAATAGTAGCACAGTTGGTACGTATACAAATGTATTGTGTATGTACTATATATATTTTTATTTGTATACCACTAGGATTTTTGTCCGCTGGCAGTGGGTGCCCGGATGTTCACTAGTCTGCCTTTTGCAGAACAGGAGCGGAATTTTTCAGGCAAAACTGCTTGTTAAAACCCAGCGTTAAAACGTAAACATATGAAAATAAGTTATGTTTAAATACTACTTCCTGCTTAGCAAATCCGCCATCATAATTGCAATGTGCCAAGGTACACGCACCTGGTTTTTAAAGGGAATGGGAGATGACAGTCTGATTGGTTTATTGCATGTTACGCCCAAAACACACCTATGATTAATTAAGACACTAAGTACAACCCTTTTGAACCATGCGCGAGAGTAGAGATGAGTGGATTCATACAAGCCCTAAATGCACCTGCGCCAGGCGCTTCACGCTGTGTGCTTAGATCATTAAAATAGGGCCCTAAGTGTCGTCAATGTTAGCAGCTTTCCCACCAGGAGTCCATTTTCTTTTGTCACTCTGATTAGCATTCAGCCTTCCATTCAGATCAAAGGAATGTCTTGGGGAACGGTAAGAGCCAAGCCGACATCTATTGACACCGGCTGCTTGTTGTGCTGTGGGGTGGAAGATGGGGAGTGTGAAGCCTTGTTGGAAACTTGTCTGGTAGTAGCTGAATAAATCACATTGGCCCAAATATTGATTGGCCTCAGTCTTTAATTTCAGTTTAATTTCATCTGTGGGGCACACCAGTGCTTAGCAAACAGCTGTTGCTGACACTTTCGAAAAGAAGCTCTAGTCACTTCTAGCACAGTACATATTAATAGAGCTACACATTGACTGAACTACACTTCTAATGCTTTGTTTTTTGATTGTCTACTAGGGTTGTGAATTTCTGTAGGTCAGTCCATCAGTCAGGCGGTCCACCACTAACCACGTAAGGGTTAATGCCCGACTTGGTGTCCATGTCAGGTATTAATGGATGACGGTGAGGTGTGAACCGTCCGACGCACAGCCTCCGCCTCCGCCGAAGTCCATTAATACCTGACAATGGAGACCTCGAAGGGCATTAACCCACTTATACCATGGTCGGTTGCCAAATAACATTTTTTAAACATTAGTATATATTTTAATTCATTTTACAATCGAAATCTAAAGTTTTTACAAACAATAACTCTGTTTCCCTGGTTACACCTGACGGTTTGACGAATACCTGGAACAGTCATTCCCATCCTATAAGGTTCTTTTGCAATGCAAACGTTGTTCTCTCCTCCAGGAAATAGGAAGGACCTTAGATACGACTTGCCTCCCTTAGCAACGGGAGATATATATAGTCCACTCAGCTACAAGCCAGAAAGCTAACGCTATGCTAGCGAGATCCAAAGTCAATAACATTGAATAAGACAAGCTAGCTATCCAGCCATGTCATTATCCCCAAAACAATATAATGACTTTTATGAACAATTTTATCCGCGATGTGTAACGTTACTGTTGGCCGCAGCCTGAAGTAGCGACCTGAACAGCGAACGGGATGGGAGGTAACGTTATTCGATGTGAAATAAAGTCAGTTCAGAGGGGCAGTATAACTTACTTCATGCAGCTTGTGTGTTAGCGCCATCCTGTGGTGTTCAGAGGATGAGTTGGAAATAACAGATTCACGTTTCCTTTTTGTTTTAATGTAGCGCATTCATTTAGAACAGTAAGCAGTCAGTTTCACCGAAACTCCTTTAGTAGGCGTCCTACATCATTTTTTCATGGACACCCTGCAGCCAATCAGAATAGAGTATTCACCCAGACCATGGTATAACATGTTTTAATTACACTGACTGAGACATTAACTGGTCAGCACCCAACACACATTATTTTTTTAAACATTCAACTTTGTTGTACTTTATATAGACACTATTTGTGGGTGTGGCCTTTGATTGGATGAAATCCATTAGATCTTGTGGTGATTGTGATGATTTTACATGGTGTGATTGTCAGTTCTTCAGCCTTCTTTGGCTGCCATCTTTGGTTGTTGCAATAATATAAATTTAGTGGCAAACAGGCTAGTAACAAACATGTCTCTGGCAAGTTTGACTTTTTGAAGGATTGAGCATTTTTCAGCAGGTCAATTGAGTGTGATATACGTTTTTGAGGCGGTATCTGCAAACAAACACAGACTTCTTCACAGGCTCATTGGGAGGGTAATGCACTCAACAAACAGCAGAAGAGCAGAGCCAAACACACTGTCTCCTCCTGTGTGGAGGGTCATCGCGCTCTCATAGAAAATCATTTCAACTAGAGAGCAAAACAATCAAGGGAAACCAAAAGTCAAGAAGCAAAACATTAAACTGCTAATGTAAGTGCTTTCATTTTATTATTACTAGTGATGTCCAAATGAAGCTTCATGAACCATGAGTTGTATATTTGTTGATCCCACTACAGTAGATGGCGCTCTTGGCTTAAAGAAAAAAGGCTCACGGAATGGCAATTCAGTGTGCTTTCAATCTTTTATTAAACAGAAAGTGTCATCCATTGGGCTCAGAAAATAAAGAAAATGCTTCATGACAGTTCATTTGGACATCACTATGTATTACAAAAGAAGTAGAACAAGCACTGAATCTGCCTGTGCATGTTGGATCGCAAAATTTGATGGAAGATCTGAGAGCCGATCCATTAACTTAATGTACCTGAGACATCCTCTTTTGGAACAGACTGTCTCTCAGATCACATCTCACTGATGTCTCTGTAGACTTACACACATTTGTATATTGATTAGTCTCGCATTGCCAGACCTTCCTCCACAGCACTGCGGGGGAAGGTCTGGCTAGTCCACACAACATTCCGGGATGGGAGGAAAACGTACTCTGGTATATTGGCATTTCTTTAAACCAATCACCATCGTCATGGGTGGACACAATGATATGTCGGCTCTGTTACAGTATATAGTTGAATTCCTTAAAAAAAGGCTGTAGGATATGGCTGAAAGCAAATCTTAAATTTAAAGTTAAAGTCAACAGTGCTGGGCTTTTACTGAGCCCAAAATAAAGCCTTAATTAGTGAAAACAGTAATTCACTAATAAGGAGAAAACATAACAACCAATCTAAGATAATATAGGCTGATTTTTCAATAATGTTTTTGGAAGGGGTGCTTAACCTAAACTGGGGCAAAACATTGCCCCAGTCATCATAATCATCTGAACCCAGACCGAGCCCCATGAGGTCCAGTCAGGTCCTGGGGTGGTTCAGACACAAATGTTAAGCACCAGCTTGTGTCAGCAAAGCTGTGGTGACTTCTAACAGCAGATAGAGTGTCAGCGTCTCAGAGTCATGACTCATAGAGACTTGTTATTGGACTACATCGGTGGTAGACCATGCTATTTGCCCGAGGACATACTCCACACCCTCCTACACACACACACACACACACACACACACACACACACACACACACACACACACACACACACACACACACAGCCAGGCTTGGTAATCTTGTGAAAGCAGCAGGATATCAAAATATCACTAACATGGTGAATCATGCATGTACACAGCAATGACCACAGCTTCAAGGTTAGTCTGACTGTGGAAGTGTGTGTGTGTGTGTGTGTGTGTGTGTGTGTGTGTGTGTGTGTGTGTGTGCGTGCGCGCATATTCCTCTCACCTGAAGTTTAGCAACCTGCTCCTGACTAATCTGGCTGACCTGTGACAGAGCCATTCATATCATTCACTGATGTGACACCTGTAGTCAGTACCAACGTAAGCAGACACACACACACACACACACACACACACACACACACACACACACACACACACACACACACACACACACACACACTGACACCTTCCTACTGTGGCTCCCTGTAGTCTTGCATTCTGTCACTGTGAACATTCTCAGTGTGTGTGTGTGTGTGTGTGTGTGTGTGTGTGTGTGTGTGTGTGTGTGTGTGTGTGTGTGTGTGTGTGTGCGTGTTGGTCATCGTTTCTTGACTTTCACTTCAGCCAGTTTATCACAATATTTCTTGGAGCAGTTTGTTGACTGTTGCTTAAAAAGTGGTCCTAAAAAGTCTGACATTTAAACCCATTTATCCAGGGAAATTCAACTAAACTAAGCTATGCACAGTGCATAGGTTCACATCTCCGTTCATTCTCAGTGGGAGCTGCTCAGACAAAAACTCACTGGGGCAAATCGATGTTCAGTGCTTTACTCAAGAACATCCGAGCAACAGTTTGAAAGGGCACTAACCCCTCGTCCTTCAAGCACTATACTAAATGTAATATTAAAAGAAACAAAGCAGAAGCGAGTCTCAATAATTAGTGATTGAAAATATGCATGCACAGAGATATGCATACAAGATGCTGAAAATATAGAACATGCAACAACACAAATGACTTACAATACTTACTTGGATGAATGTATTGGCTTAAATAGTGGTTACATTTACTTACTCAGTTCAATAGAATTCTTTTATACAACCAAATAAAAAAAGTGCATTCATTCGGGATTGCTTTTTGGTATGAATGAATGAAAGTTAACCTTGATCAATGCAAAGGAGAAAATTATTATGAAAAGAATTGTGTCAGTGTGTGATAAAGTCAGTTTCTTGAACAAAAACGTGGTCGCTAAGCTATCAATGTGCACGATTTATGTTTTTTTTTATGTATTTTTATGTATTTACTTTGTTTATATAAGTCATGTTAATTACAGTCTGAGACATATTTTATTTTAATGGCGAATGATAGGGAAACTCGAAATGTATTATGTACAACAAAGTTAATGTGCTTCGAATTGATATGAAGGAAAATAGGGTTACATCTTCTAAGTAGAAGATTCAGAAAAATGTCTTGTTGGAATTACAAATTAGTCAAACATGACATGTAATAATGAGTTTGTTCCATGACCACATACGGGGGTACTTGGTGGTCGCTGGTGGAAAAGTAGTTATTCCAGCTAGTAACAATTCTCTGAAATTTCCAAGTGGGAAAGGTGTTGTATGATTGCATTCATAGTTACATGATTTGTAAAGTCAAGTCATCTTTATTTATATATCACATGGAAAACAGCAAAAGCTGACCCAAAATGCTTTCCAACTGGTGCAGATGGGGTGAAGTATGCCTCGATACATAAATGAAACAACAGCAGTCTGCATCAATAAAAAAGCGCATAACAAACACAACATCACAAAACAACTTGCATGGTACAACCAATGTCAAAAAAGAAGGAAGTTAGAAAAGTGAATTTAATCAGAAATGGCTTAAAAATGGTGTAGACAATAAAAAAAAAAGACAGATCAGGAGGGGCCTGACAGAAGCAAGGCAGCTTCAGAAGTCGCTTAATAGCAAGTGAAAAAAAAAGGGTCTTTAAATTACATTTGAAGTTTTCAGTCATAGAACAATGCTTGTTCCAAAGCCTGGGAACAGACACGGAATGTGGCTGGAATGACCTATTCCTGCCATTCCAGCCACTGTTTTTCAGAAACAATGAAAAGAAATCTTTCTAATGACAGCAATTCCCTTTACATTGGACTCTCCCTCTCTCTGTGACTGTTCGTAATCTTTCCATCTGACCTCTTTCAGTCCCTCTGCATCCCACCCTTTCTATCTCCATCTACCTGTCTCTGAACAAGGTCACATTAATACGAAGAGGTGCAGACATGAGCGCTGTGCATGGGCATTAGCATATGCTTAAAGGCAGATTATGTGTTTCCCTCTGGCCTCTTTTCATTCAGTCATAAGCCCCATCAGGTATGCAGAGGACAGCCGAGTGAGGCCAAAGGAAAAGGTCAGGAAAGAGGTCCACATGATATTAGCAAATGCTTTCACTATCCATGGTGAAAGGCATTAAAAAATGCTTCTGTACTTTTTCCTTTGACCAACACACATTGATGTGTAGGCCCCCTATAAAGGAAGCTCAAGGTTGAAATATAACTACAGAGCATTCCGTGACGGAGCTTGTTGAGCTTATTGAGAACTAATTTGTTGAGCCATGGTACAATATTTGAAATTTAAAATGTACTACTACTACTACTACTACTACTACTACTACTACACCAGTGTGTGGCCAACAAAATGTGGGGACCCAATCCACATCGTTCTGGGTCTATTTTGTCCTGATTTAGGCCCAGCTCTTTAGTAAACAGTGATCTTTAGGTGATCTTGTGGCTAAATGGAAGCAAAACCGAGACTACTGTTCCAGGAAAAACAACAGCATTTAAATGCCAAAAATGACATAATGTAACAATGGCTTTGAGGGTCCATGTGAATTATGAATAAAAAAACAAAAAATAAGATGATTTTTTTGAGCTGGAGGTCGCCCCGTGAATTATGACTTTCATCTGAGAAAAGGTGAAAGTACAGTGAAAGTGTTCTTACCATAGAACCTCATGAGGAAGCGATTGAGATGTGCCTTTGACACAGGAGACGGCAGTCCGCTTCCTGTTTCCTACCAATAGTCACTGTTGGTTTAGTCTTGCATTGTCAGTCCTTCTTCCACAGTGCTGCAGAGGAGGGTCTGGCTAGTCCACATAGCATTCCGGGATGGAAGAAAAACGTGCTCTGGTTTATTGGCATTTCTTTAAACCAATCACAATCGTCTGGGGCGGTGCTAAGCACTGGACAGAGCCATGATGCCTCCGCAAAATAGCCTCCGGAAGGAACTTTGGTGGAACATGTGTACGTTTAAAAGTTGTTTTAGTCGTGCAACAGAAAACTCAGATTGGACAGTTAGTCTAGCTAGCTGTCTGGATTTACCCTGCAGAGATCTGAGGAGCAGTTAACCATAGTCCTCATAACGGCAACACAAAGAAAGAGGAAGGTAACGGACATCCCGCAGAAAAGAGGGAATTCCGGCAGAATTTCCGTCAGCATGGAGCAATCCCGGAAGTGGAAACGTTCATTTGAACCAAGACCATGGTCGTTCCCTTACCGTAACTAAGTTCTTTTTCTTCTCCTTCATCATCTCACTGTGAATCTCTTTGACACACATGCACATCTGGCTTATAAAGCCTCACACAACACACGCCCCCTCATGTCACATGTTAGTATTTCCTTAACATCTCACTACTCAAAAGACAATAAACTGATATATCAACAAAACAGCCACTCAAAAGTAAAGTTGCATGTTACTAACTTAGCTTCTTCCCTGGAGTCCTTGGGCTTTCTTGCCTCGAGGATTTCCTTGGATTGTGGTGGCACCTGGATCATGGCTGCAGCTGCTGCCGTGGTCCTATCTGTAATGTATTTATAATTGCTACTGTTAATCATGTTATTAGATAATATCCACTGCTATAAATATTATTAGTCATATTTCTAAAATTAGTATAGTTAGGTAGTTCTTCCCCCCTCTCTCTCTCTCTCTCTGTTCCCTGCAATGGGTTAAAGCAGATGGCCGCCCACATACAGCCAGGTCCTGTTTTTGAACATTTTATTGTTTAAAAAAGCAGTTGCCAATAGCAGATTTTGCCATTTAGTTCGAAATGACTTGTTGGGAATGCCTGCATCCAGGCTTCAAAAGATTGAGGGAAATCCTTCTCAGAAAAATAAAGGCTGTTATTGAGCAACATATTGATGCCCATGGTTTCAAGTGCAACAATCAAATACTGGGTGTTAAGTTTGGTTGCCCACATACACACATGCAAAAAAGCAGTTAATCTATAATAAAGGCAGGGTTGCTATGATCAGTCATTGACTTTCTGGTCTGATATCCATCACAAAAAAGTGAAGAAATGAAAATCCTGGGCTAATATCCGCCTGCTGTGTGGATAAGACCTCCTACGCCATAGGGCTGTTTAGATTTGATGATCTCTTTATGTGCCAAATTAATTCCTAAAATGAATATCTCGGGGCCATCCGCAAGGTTTGCTCTTGTAATTAAGCAGCACTTCCTAATACCATCGTCACTAAGCTTGGGGGCATCTCCTTTTAAGTCTGTCTTTAAGAGAGGCATCTTTCTCTTTCTTTTTTATCTCCATCTCTTTCTCTTTGGGTTGGGGGACTGACTAAATCAAGAAACGGACCGCTACATCACATGCAAGGGGTAAAAGGGGTACGCGGGGGACATGTCCCCCCACTTTATAAGTGGTGCCCTCTATCTCCCACACTTACAAAATGTCTACGTTGATTTGAACGCACCATAAGTAGGCCAGGATGTACGTTACTAAGGTTGCGTCAGTTGATTGATAAACTCATTTAGATAAAGGCAATAATAAAATAATATATTAATGCAAATATATACAAAAAATATAGGGAGAAAAAGTCATTTAATTATGTAATAATTAAGATCAGTGTATATGATGGAATAGTGGCATTAGAATGTGCCAGAGGCCACGAAATTTGTGCTGTTAAAGCCAAATATTTCTGTGGCAGTCAAACAGTATGGAACGTTTTATGGAAATGTTTGTGTTTCCATCAATCTGTCCCCCCTCACTTCTGAAATTACAGCTACGCCCCTGATCACATGGCATCATTTCATATGACAGACGGAGATGACGGGAAGGTCAGTGATGGAGAGGACTCCACGCCCCCCCCAGCATTTGTACCTGTTAATGACCCTTGATGTTAAATATCAGCGAGGGAGGGCCAGACAGTCACGCTCGGTATCATCGGAGGACAGGCTCGACCGCTGTTTAATCCAACCGAGCTCGACAGCCAACTTTGTTCGCCTCTCATCTGTTTGTTGTCTCTTCTGGTAAATGGCTGCTGGGAGAATTGTTCCGCCATTCGTCATTTTGATGGGAGGTTATGGTGCTAGACGATGAAAGCGAGGGTCAAAAGAGTCATCTACACATTCGGCAGGGTAAAAAAGTCCAGGTAAGGTTATCCTAGTAGAGGCTCTTTTTATCATATGTCGGTGATTATCTCTACCGCAGGTATTAGGCTGTGCGATATGAGGAAACTATGCGATAACGCTGTTGAATATTGCGATAACGATATTATTTGCGGTAAATAAAAAGTGTACTCAGTTCTGCATTTCTGCTGCTTTCAGTATTTTGTTAAAATACAACAAATTGCTTGGTGAATTTAAAACAAATGTAAGGAAATAATTTCCAACATTCTAACCCTAACCCATTTACTTTTATTCATCTTTAAAAAAAAAAGGCACTAAAAAAGTGACAGTAACATAAAGTGCAGTTTTCTACTGATATTTTCTTTCAACTAATACAAAACAATTTGCAATATGTCCCAGCCTTTCGCGATGTGTATAATGCGCCAGTTGATATCGCGATGAAAATAAAAACACAATATATTGTGCAGCCCTAGCAGGTATACAATTACCAGCTCATCTATAGGCATACTTACTGCTGCTCCTGCTGGAAATAACAGTGGCAGAGGCCATTTAAGGATTCTGTAGCCAGTGATTCTCAAATGTAAACTAAAGTTATTTCCTTCCATCATGCTGACAGTGAAGTCAAATAACAAGATCATTCAATAGAATAATAGGCAACATAAGAAACTATGTTCTCCCTGCAACACAGCTTCTGGTAATACCATTTACATAACTTACACCACTTATGTAAATGCCAGCGCGTACTGTAAAAACAAGCAATGTGAATCACCTATAATCTTGTCTCTATCGCTGTCTGTCTTTTTAATGGCGAGAACGCAGGTAGTTAAGTCATCCATAGCAGTGCAGTACAGTGTAAGTGTTTGGATGTGTGAGGGAGAAGGCTGGGGCGTGTAATTAATCGGTGGCGAGTGAGTGGGGGGGTAATGGCAGCTCTTCAGCCGGACTGCTCCGGTACTACAGCACGGACACCGTTTACATGATGGAGCAACTGCCAATAAAGGAGCAGCAGCATTTCAAGTGAAGATGAAGGGGGTGATGGGGAGGAAGATGCAGAGTAGGCTTCTAATGATTGTGTCTGCAAATGCATTCCTGGGTTGAGGGTGGTGATAGTCAATATGTATGTGCATACAGTATAAATACCCTTCAATTTTTTCTAATGCTGAATTATTGGCAAAAACCTTGACACAGTAACTACAATATTTAAGACCATGCAACAAAATAATAACAAAATAGACCATAAACTACAGACCAATAAACATATGTATACATTACATCATAAGTCTCTCCCCAGCACAAAGCTTCCTGGGAGCCCTCCAGAAAGTTCAGGTACTTTCTCCATTTTGTTCTATAGACATCCAATCTGGCAAACCGTTTATATGACATTTTTGCAAACGTCGCCACCCTAGCCATCTCACAAGCCCACTCCTGGATTGACGGCACCCCTTCATTCCTCTATCCTCTTGAAATAATCTGTCTGGCTATCATTAAACTAGTCTGGACCCAACTTCTTATCTATTCCTTTGACCCATCTCCCAGAAAAAATTGTCTTAGGCTGGGTCCCTGCAATCCCATATAGGTTATCACGTATCCCGGTCCAAAATTCACAGAACCATAGGACATGAAGTAATTGGCCGTCCTCTGTCTTGTATTTCCAACAATTTGGTGTGTCTTTCAGACCAATTCTAAACAATCTGGAGAGCGTCGAATACAAGCGATGCATAATCTTGAACTGAATGAGGCGCACCCTCACATCACTTTAGATTTTTTAGTTTTTCTATTCCTACAAAATCCATCCCACTCCTCATCATCCAGTGTAATACTCACATCCCTTTCCCATGTCTCCTATCAAAATGTTAATGCAGTGTGAATTTTCACAGTCAGGAACAAATTTTACCGATTATTCTAACACCACATTAATGCTAAACAAACACCCTATCTTGCAATGTTAACGTAGGTGAAAAATGACGTGTCTGCGCTGTGGCTTTGGATTCGCTCCAAAATGTGATGGCTTCTTCCTTGGCCATGCTACACCCCAGTATCAAATGACATGATTAAGGCCTTAAACATTTTTAAGCAGCTGTGGTTTTCTCAATCAGAACAATAATAGAAGCCCTCATTGCAGTTTGTACCGGTTAGGATTCCTTTAGTGTTCATTGTTCAGGTTTTTACCGGGAGCCAAATTATCCACAAACTTCTCCTGCCCTACAATACAACCAGGCCCGGTGATTAAAACGGGTAAAAACACAAAATAAAGCAGTTTCACGTTAAAATTCAGTGTTTATGCGACGTTGTTCGGCTTGTTGGTGGAGAGCTGTTACAGTTTGCTCAGCTTATTTCTCTTATAGCTTAAGACCTAGATATTCGATGACTAAAATCCTTCTTCCTGTTAAAATATACTATAAAACTGCAATTAATAGATGGGGCGTTTTTGTTGTTGTAGATTTAACTACTGGCCTCATATTCAAAGCAAACGTGAATTATTGTCAAATTATTTATTTAAATAGACATTACTTGTAGCTACAAAGCTGAAAAAAAAGTTAATGGCATCAAGGCTGTACTTTCCATTTGTCTTATTGATTAAAAATACAGATTTATCTGGATTTTAACATTGTTGGAATCATTAATGTCAGTACACAACTCAAATTCAATATAATATATTCTTAAAGGAAAACTATGCTTTATTACATTTCAGCTTCATTTTTGTAGATATGTTGCCAACAGCTACGATAACATTGCACTCACCAAAGTAAAAGCTGAGATCTGGGACGTGGTGGCTGGAAGTGGTGTTGCCAAGAATATGCAAATAAGAAACATAAGAAAAGCAGTCAGATGTTCAGTCAGGTTGTGATACATTTTCATTTTTCTTTAAAGTGGGCACTACTGTATTTTCTCATCTTGAGGCCCTGTCTTAATCAGCATTGAGTATTATAATTAGTTCCAGCTCTAAAAATAAGGAGAACTCTATACTCTTCATGTAATTAGATATTTTTGTATTCATATCATTACTGTATTTATATACGCACAGCTTGTTGTCAAGATAGAGATGTAATGTAATCTCTTTGTTGGCTCACCCATTTAAAAACCCATTCCAGCAACAGACGACTGAAAGAGAGGTCTAAGGGGGTCTGTAAAACAAATGAAAACAGAGGCAGACAAAAGCTGCTGGTAAACGCTCTCCAGCTAAGTTTATGTTAATGCCCACTGCATTGCTTTGATGAAGCTTCCTTATGTTCTCCTAATTGTCCCAATTAAACCTCTCTTCCCTCCCTGAAGAAGATGAGCCCAGTAGAATCAGCTCTTTGTTGTTGTTGCTTTAATAGTGTTTGTCTCGGGCATGCGTCTGATTCAGGGCCAAAGGTCAAACGCACCAAATACTGCCTCAGCTCTAATAGGCCAGGTTAAAGTCCTTAGTTCAGACAAATAAAAGTGCTGATCAAGTCTGAGATTCATTTAGTAGTCAACTGCAGAGGCGTCCAAACAAAATGGCCCCCATGAGACAGACAGGAACCTGTGAAGGAACTCTTCTCTGCCTAGTCTTCGTGTTCTTGAGCAATTACTGAAACAGAGCTCCACCAAGGATTAAGCTGACCATGCTAAACCAATATGCTTCGCCCCCTAAACCTTTCCAATGTCACGCTGATGCCAATTTTAGTCATAGTGGGGGGGAGGGGGGCAGTGTTTAAAAAAAAACATTGCCTTATTATTAGGTATAACACAACTTGTTTCATTCATGTTTTAAATTATCTTAGCGCTATTTTTTGGTTACATACATGACATTGCTTGTTGTGCTGCAGACCCATAAATCCACCTTTATGCTGATGACACAGTCAATTCAGTTGTATTTGTAGTGTCAAATCACAAAAGGAGTTATCTCAGGACACTTTACAGATGGAGTAGGTCTAGACCCATTTACGAAGACCCAACAATTTGCCCCCCAAGAGCAAACATTTAGTGCAACAGTGGCGAGAAAAAAACTTCCTTTTAGGCAGAAACCCAGGCTCTGTGTGGGCGGCCATCTGTCGCTGCAGGTTAGGACACAGAGACACTGATACAGATTACTAGCATAAAGTCAAGGTAATCTGGGCTCTTAGATCAAAGGAACTAACGGCTAGCCTTTCTGGTATGAATAATCCCCCTGTCTCCTTTTCCCTGCGTGATGCATTTTAAAGGGAGAATGAGACCTGTGCTTGAACACTTTCCTACCTAAGAGGGGTTGCGCTGTGTTAAACTGACTCACGCGTCCGCTGTTTCAATTCACGCTCCGGAGCCGGGCGTCGGGACTCCGCGAGCCTACTCTCCGTTTAATAGTTCAGGTTTGAAAAGGTGCATTTACAAAAGTTGTGTTGTGGGAAACAAGAAAACGTCTCTTCAATCAAACAGTCTCTTTCCAACAGTGTTTTCCGTGTAGTAGCGTCAGCCTGGCGGGTGCTGTGCTCCTTCCTGAAACAATCTCCTGAATGATTCCTATCTCACACACCTGCAATGGCTGGGTTAAATCACTTCAACAACACCACACCCCCTCATGTGATGTGTCAATCAGCTAACCAAGCCCCACTTCGCTAAAGAAACTAGACTGATATTATAACACTTTTTAAATCATCCAGTTTAATACTGAGATCCCTTTCCAATGTCTTCTGCTATCACAATGTTAATGCAGTGTGAATTTTCACAGTCAGGAACTAATTTTGCCAATTATTCTAACACCACATTAATGCAAAACAAACACCCTATCTCGCAATGTTAACGTAGGTGAAAAAGTCTGCGCTGTGGTTTTGGATCTGCTCCAAAATGTGATGGCTTCTTCCTTGGCCATGCTACACCCCAGCATCAAATGACATGATGAAGGCCTTAAGGCCCGGACACAGAGCCGATAATCTCTACACAGACTGTCTGGCGAGGTCAGTGACTCGAGTCTGTTCGATGTGTTCCGTGTCGTCCATCCGAGGGGCCGTCGGCCTTCATTTTGGCCGATTTGGACGGCGGGGCGGGCACTGACGGCAGTCGGACTCAAATGACCCATCTGATTGGTAGAGTGCTTACCCAGAAACGGGGAGCGTAATGACTAGAGTCTCTCAAAAGCTGACGAAAATCTTTTAGACTGACCTTTGTCGATCTGAAATGAAGACAGAGTCAGCAACTGCGTGGCCTATTTCTCGCTTAAAATGTTTTCAGAAACACGTTTCGGTGAACTATTTTAGTACAATATGAGATCGTATTCTGAACAAGCCGCCATGACAGTCTGTTTTTGAATTTCCCGGAGAAACAAGACCCACTTGACGCGTTCGTCCAATCAGCTGACATCATTTTTGGCCGACAATACAGATTAGCGCCGCCAGCTGTTATGGAAACGTATTACGTCTTGTCGCTTTGGTGCATTCCGAGACCAACTCGGGGAGCTAGATCAGCGCGGCTGCCTTTTCTGCCGAGGGTCGGCCGTCTGGTCGGTGTGTCTGCAGCTTTAAACATTTTTAAGCAGCTGTGGTTTTGTCAATCAGAACAATAACAAAAGCCCTCATTGCAGTTTGTACCGGTTAGGATTCCTTCAGTGTTCATTGTTCTCCTGTCCTACAATACAACCAGGCCCGGTGATTAAAACAGGTAAAAACACTGAATAAAGCAGTTTCACGTTAAAATTCAGTGTTTCTCCGACGTCGTTAGGCTCGTTGGTGGAGAGCTGCTACAGTTTGTTCAGCTTGTTTCTCTTATAACTTAAGACCCAGATATGCTATTATAACACTTTAAATAACCATTCTTCCCATATTACACTATGGTATGTACGTTATCACATTTTATTTCACACTGATACACAGTTGCTTCTCCTAAATACCATTTGTATCTCTGTGCTGTTATTCCAGTACATTTTCAGTGTCTTTTTATTAGTCATTTTGCATGACAATGAATAAATATACCTGTGATATGTACATAGAGCCCCAGCCGCACCTGCGTAGTCATGAATTCATGAATTCAACCATTAACATTGTCATAATGAAATGATTATTTAAGTTCCCTGCAAAGACAAAACTATTTATTTCTGATATAAACTTAAAAACAACAAATTACTGAAAAACACCAGTCACCCTCATTTGTAAGTCTCTGCTTGACTAGATACTTGTCTCACATCCACAAAAGATTCTGATGTTTTGCCAGACTGCTTCAGTGAGCATTCAATGATTTATTATGTTTGGAAAAGAAAAAATACCCAAATCACCACAGGATTTGATTAGACAGTATACAAAATGAATCCTGGTCATAAATGATCTAATTGCTAATAACTGGGATGGATTCCAATTGATAAATATTCAAAACACTTTTTCCTTCTTTCCCCGGAATTCATTGATGTGGTCGACAAACATGCCCCCAGAGAGTGTAAGTTAAGTGCCAACATTTTCCTCTGATCAGCTCTGTTTTCTTGGTAAAATGAAGACACATATCCGTTTGGTGTTTGTGTATGAACATAAACACTTGAACAGTATGTAGGCAGCAGAGGAGGCATCTGCGCTGCAAGAAGGGCTTCAAATGATTTAATTTCATGTAGCCTTGTTCATAAAGTGATACATCTTCACTCTGTGTAATTGTACTGTGGTAGACATCCAGATAACTGCAAACGCACACACACACACACACACACACACACACACGCTCATGGAGGGCCATAAAAGTGTTCATTTGCTCTCTCCCCTCCACTATTACATCTCCTTATCTAGTCCATCTTCTGTTCTCTCCCTCCACTCCAGGCACTGCAATCAGATCCGATGGGGAGAGACAGCCTCTTTCTTTTTAAGGCCTAGCTGATAAAGCAATCGGCCATTCCCATAAGAGAAGGAGGCCTGATTTGGCTGGGCTTACCAGCGCTAGCAGTTTTCCTCTTAACTCACCTGCTCATCCCACTCCTTTTATTTATTTTCATTACTTTCATTCCACCACCCCTGCAGACAACATCGATGTCACATTCATGCTGCCGTTATGCCATTTCTGCTTTCTATTCAGACAGACCACAGACAGATATTGAGGCAGAACAAATGTGTGCATTATGAAAATGAGGTAAACAGACAGAGGCAGAACAAATGTGTGCATTATGAAAATGAGGTAAACAGACAGAGGCAAGCTAACTTTAGGTGCACAAACTGAGGGGTTACACTCGGGGGTGAAGTTTTCAATTTAAAGCCAGGTTTGTGGTCGCAGTGGTGTTCCCGTCGCAAGGTGCGCGAGCCATGAAATGACGTCACCACGGCGGTCGCCGCGCGTGGTCGTCCACCTCTGAATTTTTGGAACCCGGCACGCCCTGCGTGCATACGCGTAGCGCGCATGCTCATAGCATGCGTGCCAGCTACCGAGGCCCGAGCCACGGTGTCCCGTTCAAGTATAACCAAGGCTTAATGCTGTCTCTACGCCAAACGCAAAGTGAATTTTCACCTTCCGTTACTTGTGCAAGTTTGACCGCAGGATCAAATTGGGATAATTTGATAACTTTCAATGTTGCTTTTCATCATCAACCATGGCCAAAAAAAAAAAAAAACACTATAGCTGCTTTGTACATGTTGTGGAAGGCCCAGATACGTCAGAAAACCAAAGGCTGTGGTGTCTGGGATCAACTAATCATGACTATTTCCTGGACGAACCCAGGCCTGTGTACCAAAAACTTCCTCCATTTTTTATGATTATTATTTTGGCTTTTTATGGCCTTTATTCGATATGACAGCTTAGACATGAAAGGGGTCGAGAGGGGGAATGACATGCAGAAAAGGGCTGCAGGTCTGAACCCAACCTGCGGCCGCTGCGGCGAGGATTGAGCCTCAATAAATGGCCGCACGCTACACCAGGTGAGCCACCAGGCGCCCCACATTTATAAATCTTTACAATCATTCCGTGAAAGAAAAAAGCTAGCCTGCCTTTTTCCCGATCCAAATTACCTGCAAACCCTGCCATTTTCAGCATGTAGCTTAATAGGACGAGGTTTGTGGTTTCCCGAAGGGAACAGCAACACACACCCCCAATTTCCACCGGCTGCGTAATGGCTCCGGAACGGCGGCAGAGTCATTAGGTTTCCATTAAAGTCAATGTGTGTATTTCCACTGACTGCAGAACTGCTGCGTCCCAGCTCCGGCGATCCGCAGCCGTCCGGAGCTGATACGCAGAGCTTCTATTTTTGCCGGAAGGCCGGGGAGCTCCGCAGCAATTCAGCACACGGCAGATAGTGCGGGACAGGAAGTCGAGCACAGAAACAAAATCAAACATCCATGCTCACGGCGGATCATATTTCCCTGCACTACACCTTGAAAACACAGCACAGAGTTGTTTCCCCTCTACTCCTCTGGATGGAAACAAACTGTTGTTGGTTTTGTGGTTCTATTCTACGTGAATTTGCGAACTTGTGGGTCCTCCTGACTACAGCTGTCAGTCAAAAGTGCCACAACAAATCCGGACCTAGTGGGTATTGACGGACGGCGGAGCACGCAGCAGACACGCAGCGGAGCCGGTCCGCAGACGTTCTGCATTCATTGGAAATCCGAAGACAGAGAGAACATCCAGTGGCGTCGGATGTGATGCAAATATCCTGAAAATGTACTCTCGTTGTTGTTGACAGACAATGATCTGACGGAGCCCACACGCACAATAAGATCCACACTCTGGACTTGATTATCTCCAAGGGTCTGAAAATATCCAAGGTTATGTGACTGATGTTGCTCTCTCTGATCATTCATGTGTTTTCTTTGACAGCACCTTCTCCATGCTCACAAGTGTTCAAACGGTTAACGGTAATCACTGAAAACACGAGAAAATCCTTCATCGGCTTTTCTCCTCCACACCCACCCTCTCTTGAGTCACAGTCAATCAGCTTTTTAGGTCATTTCAATTCTAAAATCACAAATGTTATTTATCCCATTGCTCCCACTAAGGTGAAAGCTGTCTGGTATGAAAAGATCTCCATGGAGAATTGCCACGCTGGTAAGAACAGAAAAAAAAGAGTGTTGACAAAGCTGAACGCAGGAGGCGAAGAACAAATCTCTAGTTTCATCATGACACCTATAAAGAGAGACTTCACATTTATGACTTGGAACTAAGAAATACAAGGTTGCCCTTCTTCTCAGCCTCTGAGCTTCTATCCACCAGGGCTGGCAATAAATGTGCTCTCTTTACTGACAAAATTCCAAAGATTAGACAAACAGTCTGTGCCTACATATCACATACAGGATATGTGTTGTCTCTGTGTCCACATACAACCAATCAATATAGCCTACCATGACAATTTTATGTTACCATAAGCCCTAGCCTGTTAAAGGTGCAATATGTAATACTGACAGCTTGTGTTTAAAATAGTTACTGCAGTACAAATTCAAAATATTTGGGAGAGTCGTTTCCCCCGCCCCCTCCTAAGTTCACGTTGGTTGCCAGGCTGAGACCGGAGCATCCACAACAATGTTGCTAGACGCTTGTCTCACATAGCCAGACATTACTTCACAGTACAGCGGAGTCGCTAACGTTAGATGCTGGCTATATTGACACAAACTTCCGCGGCTTAGAATTACGATGGGAACCGCTAAAGATACCACTACCTCTGTGCCAAAAGTGTTCAAACAAAGTTAATCAGAAAACGGTATATCACTGAAAACACCAGTGAAAAATTCATTCAGCTTTTCTCCTCTACACGCCCTTACTGGGGCCTCAGTCACTGAGCTTGTAGATAATTTCAACTGTAAAATTACGAATGTTATTGATGCTATTGCTCCCACTAAGATCAAAGCTGTCTCTGGTAAGAAAAGATCTCCATGGAGAAATTTTATAGTTGTGAGAACAGAAAAAGAGAGTGTCGAAAAGCTGAACGCAGTTGACGAAAATCTGATCTCCGGGTCCATTATAACACTTATAAAGAGAGACTTCGCATTTATAATCTGGAACTAAGAAATGCAAGCCGGTCCTTCTTCTCTGACATTATTGCCAGAAACAATAAATCATTCGTGCTTTGTTTGCTACTGTTGATAGATTAACTAACCCTCCAGTACCAGTAGCATCGGAACTGTTGTCTACCAAGGCTTGCAATGACTTTGCCTCCTTCTTCACAGACAAAATTCAGAAAATTAGACAAACAGTAAGTGCTTCCATATCAAGTACAGGATATGTGTTGTCACAGTGTGCATGCAAAACAAATTCCAACATGACACAATTTCATACAATCAACCTTAAAAACCTGGAGGACATTATACAACATCTGAAAACCTCCTCCTGTTGCCTTGATATTCTACCAACGGGTGTTTTCAAAAATGTTTTGAATTGTTTGGCTTCAGATCTTCTACAGATTGTAAACACATCTCTGCTCTCGGGTATCTTCCCACAGGCCCTGAAAACTGCTGTCATCAAGCCACTCCTAAAAAGAACAATCTAGACAACGACACTAATGAGCAACTATAGGCCAATATCAAACCTTCCATTTTTAAGTAAAATCATAGAAAAAGTGGTTTGTCAACAACTCAACCTTTTCTTATCGTTAAACAACAGTTTTGATGCCTTCCAGTCAGGTTTTCGACCACACCACAGCACTGAGACGGCTCTTGTTAAAGTCTTTAATGACATCCACTTAAACACAGATAGTGGCAAAATTTCAGTCTTAGTATTACTTGATCTCAGTGCTGCATTTGATAACGGTAGACCATGACATATTGCTTGACCGGTTGGAAAACTGGGTTGGTCTTTCTGGCTCAGTACTAAAGTGGTTTGAATCCTATTTAAAGAATAGGGACTACTTTGTGTCTGTAGGTAATTATACATCTGAGCATACAAATATGACGTGCGGAGTTCCCCAAGGCTCAGTTCTGGGGCCTCTTCTGTTCAACATCTACATGCTTCCACTGGCTCAGATTATGGAAAACAACAAAATAAGTTACCATAGTTATGCGGATGACACCCAAATTTACATAACCTTATCACCAGGGAACTATAGCCCAATACAACAATTAAATATGTGCATTGAACAGATTAATGACTGGATGTGCCAGAACTTTCTTAAATTAAATGAAGAAAAAACGGAGGTGGTTGTTTTTGGAGCAAAAGAGGAACGATTGAAAGTCAGCGCTCAGCTTCAAACGACAATGTTAAAAACAACAGACAAAGCCAGAAATCTTGGTGTAGTCATGGACTCAGACCTGAATTTTAAAAGCCACATTAACATAATAAAAAAATCTGCCTATTATCACCTTAAAAATATATCAAGGGTTAAAGGACTTATGTCTCAGCAGGATCTGGAAAAACTTGTCCATGCTTTTATCTTCAGTAGACTTGACTACTGTAACGTGTTTTTTAAGCGGGTCTTCCCAAAACATCAAGCAAGCAGCTGCAGCTTAATCAAGGGCGCCCTCTTCCCCCCCCACTACACCCCCAAGAAAGTGGAACCACACCACCCCAGTTCTGAAGTCTCTACACTGCCTTCCCTGTCCCTAAAAAATTGGTTTAAAAAACTTTTTTGCTTGTATATAACACAAAGCAGTTGGGGCAGGAAGATACACACTTCTCACATAAACATTACAACCCACCCCCCCCACCCCTCTGTTGTTCTGGGGGAGGGTTCTTTTTGTTGTACCCAGAGTAAGAACAAAGAAGAAGAAGAAGCTGCTTTTGTTTTTTTGTTTCCCACATATCCAAAAAAACCCCCAAGACAACAAGACCCCCCCCACCTCTTATTTCTCTAACAAAAGAAAAAGCCCTTCCTTTTTTTGTTCTTTCTCTCTTCAAATACCATAAACCTTTATCTTTACTCTACCCTTTATCATTCTTTCTTCCCCATCACTACCACTTTTATTTTTCCATCTCTTTTAATTTTTAATTTTTTAATTAAATTCACTCTTTACCTTTATGTAATGCACAATGCACAGCCCCTTGTCCTGCAATCACTGTAAGAAATAAACAAACCAGCCTTGCCTTCCCTTCCCCCTCCCCTTCCCTTCCCCTCCCACTCCACTAAAACAAAACACTAAAACCCAATTTTTACGCGCACCACCACGCAAACAACAACAAAACACACACCACACCCACACTCCCCCCCCCCCTCCTCTTCAAACACCCCCTCTTTTCTTTAAAAAACCACCACCCTTTCTCTAAAAAACCCTCTTACCCTGCCCTCCCCCGCCCCGCTTGTTAGCCCCACCGGCATACAAGAGCAGGGAGCAAGGACAGCGCGGCGTCCCCCAACCCCCCGGGGTTAACTTTTCCCGCCTTTTCCCCCATTTTTTTTTTTGCAAAACACAACTGAGTGTACCAACCAAAAAAATTAATGAAAAGAAGCAACACACACATAAAAAAAACAAAAAACCCACACCCAGGATTTGTGAAACCCCTCGAATCAAGGGGATAATTAAATAATTAAACAAAAAAAACACACACAAAACCCACCCACAAACAACATCACAAAATAACTAAAACAACATCACTAATAACGCTTTCCACACCCCCCTTTCACCGTACCACAGTTCTCACGCCCCCCCCACCATATCCCCTCAAATACACACAAAGAAAAACAATCAAAAAATAGAAGCACTTAAGAACACACTTCTTTTTATACCATTTCCCACGATACACTACAAAACATATACCACACCTAACATAAAACCAGCAGCAACAGAAAACAACCCCTTTAAACACAGTTTTAAAACCAGCTTTAACCATATAAAAAAAGATAAGAGAAATTTTATATTATAGTTACTAGCCCTTTTTTCTTATATTTTCTTTTTTTATTACACTATTATATAACAAAAAATAAAAATACAAAATTACATTAAATTATTATAAATTGTAAATTTAATTAATAAGTTTTTTAATTTATATAATTAAAAATGTTATTTTTAATAAAATTATAAATTAAATTTATCACTTTTTTTTTAATTAAAAATAAATTTTTTTACATTTTTTTTTATTTTTTTTTTATTTTTACTTTTAACCATAATATTTTCCCCTTTTTTTCATTTTTTTATATCCCATATTTTTACCATTTTTTAAAACACTTATTTTTCCTTAACCTTTTCTTAAATTTATCTTTAACTTAATTTTATAAAATTTTAATTCCCTATTTTTTTTCTACATTTATTTTTTTTTATTTTTTATTATTCTTTATTTTTAATCCCTTTAATTATTAAACCAATTATAATTTCCCCACATAAAGAACATTTTTTTAAAATAAAAATTTTATACCCAGCTGCACTCAGCACTAACACACTTATGCATCACATTTTGCATCCACCACCTTCAAACTCCACTCCTAACCCAGTCCCTGACCCATCCCTACGTAACAATGCCTCTACTCCCCACTGCTTCAGTCCCATTCATCAAAACTGAACTGCACTCTGGGAGTATAATAGCTCAATCACAGATCCCCCCTCCCTACCCCACTCCCCCAATCCAGTCTGTATTTGGCAGCACTTAAAACTTTTCCATCACTGAGCTTTTAGAGATATATAAAGGAAGTTTCTCGCTCTGTCTCTGTGTTAAGTCAGTTTTATTTATTTATTTTTTATTACAAGCCACATTGAGGCCAAAGCTATATGTTCTGCACAGAGTTGAATCTCAATCTTTTGCTCATTTTAATTGGCTGGGTTTGAATGATCTTTACCGATAACACCAGTACTGCACCAAGGCTGACTTTAGAATCGTTAATAGGTGATGGGGCACAATTAGTTCCTTGGGAGCTGCACAGTGATATTAAGCCATAGATTCGGCTCATATTTTCTTAAATTTCTTTCGCATAACTAAAGTATATTTACAGTTTGAATTTCGTCACGGCATGAATATTACAGGTTCCTCAAGGTCTTACAAAGCTTAGCTAACACTTCACAAAAATACATTCAATTGATATCCGAAATCGGACATCAATTGAGCTAGCTAGCTCTCATTGATGAACTCCATCTCACCGCGGCTCTATCAATGAGACTCGCGGACAAGAGGCGTTTATTTCCCCGATTGTTTGTTTAAATAACTCAACACACATACCCATTATAAGATTTACTGGAACCTGCGGGCTGCGGTAAAAGATTGCGGGCGTAACAAGCTCGCTGACACTGCGGTCAGGGCGGCGATGTAGCAACCCAGGCAGCACCAACGCCGGCACTAAACTCCGACACACAGTCGGAGAAAATTTGTATTAGCCATCCTTTTCGTAAAGCGGCCCATATTTGAGCTTTATATGGTTGATTTCTCGCATAAAAAAGTTTCAGAAGTGAATTTTGTAATGGAATAGCAGAAATCTGCGTGACCTAGCTAGATTCAGAAGACTACCTGATCTCAGGTCAGTTGTGTAGCCTATGTAAATGTTGGGGCATGACTGTTCTCTTAAGGTTCCGGATTTTGAGTTGCTTGCGTAAGCAACTCAGCTTTGTTGGGATTCGCCCGTTTTCAGCGGCAGTTTCAAAATATGAGATTTTCATAGTAAAGGGGTGTCAGTGGGACTTTGAGCTTCTATGTATGTCCTTATGTCGTTATTCAACTATGACAGGGTAAAATCGGTTTTGCATTCTATCACCCCTTTAAGCTATTGAGGAGGAGAGAGGGAGGGGCAAGGTGGAGGGTGGGGGTGTGGCCTTGACCAACTGCCACTTTGCTCCATTTGAAAGCCATGATGTCTCTCTCTCTCATGGGTGGGCCAAATTCTCTGGGCAAGCAAAGCAGAGAAAGGGAAGGTAACCTTGCTTGTTATGACCTCATAAGGAGCAAGATTCCAGAACAGCTCATCTGAGCTTTCATTTTCTCAAAGGCAGAGCAGGATACCCAGGGCTCGGTTTACACCTATCACCATTTCAAGCCAATTGGGGACCATAGGCAGGCTGGAGGAACTCATACCAATGTTAAAAAACCTCATAAAGTGAAATTTTCATGCCATGGGACCTTTAACAGAAAGACTGGAAACAGGGAGAAACAGTTAGCCTGCTATTGTCCAAAGTTCGAAAATAAACCTACAGTTTATTTGTTACAGTTTGTGCAACCAGCATCTGTTGTAAAATAACCACATATTTCAGAGTTGTCAACTGCTTATTCTAAACATAAATATTTGCTTGCACCTCAGTTGTCACATGTGTGTATCCAGTTATAGATACAGTTTATGTTATCAGCAAAAAAAAAAACGGTGTCTTTCTCTGCGTGAGAAAAGGGACGTGTGAGTCTCACAGTCAATGTGTGAGAGTTGGACACCCTGATGAAAGTCAGTCTTAGGAAAACTTGCAGAGTGTTGTGCATCTAACACATGAATGACGGGCCATTTGGAGAATAGATATAGGACATTTCAAATGGAGTATTCGTATACCTTGACGCATCAAGTCCAGAGTTGATGGATGAGTGGTGAGGACACGCACACACATACAGGCCTTTTTTTGTGTGTATCCATCCGCAGCAGTTCAGTGATACTGTAAGAGAAGGGAAGCCTTTCTCTCTCTGTGACCTGTTTCCAAAGGGAAATGTATGCACATTGCTGGGAAATACAAAATCAATGTGTCCTCTCATTTAGTGAGGCTGAAGAGAAACAGTCAGGAGAGCGAGGCGTCTAACACAACTTTTCGATTTCTCTCATCCTTTTTCTCTCTTCATGCTTTCTTTCATTGGGACGTCTGTTGTTTTTAAATGCACGAATTGTTATTAAAATGTTGTGATGATTAATGGGTAAAAACAGTATTCTATGCAGTGCTCAAAACTGCTACTACAGTTTTTGAAGTCTGCCCTTTAATCCCAATGCAACTAAACGGTTTGACAGTGCAAAGAACTGAAACTAGTAAAAACAGACACAGATTGAAAAGAAAGTCATTATTAAACTTTAGTGGCATGAAGTAAGGGTGAGGACGTTACCTTTTAATAACAACCATTTTGACAAAAAAGAATGTGGGATGATTCTGAAAGACCCGGCGCTACATTCAATCACACCACAATTGCACAAATCACCTTAATCACCTTATTGCTCATTCCATCAAACACCTTTGTACTACACTGTGTAATGAACATAGTCGCCTCTAGGGGAGTCTCAGACGGCTTTAGAGTAGCTTTTAGTTTATTCAGCTGTGAAATGGAATTCTCAATTTTCTACTACAACTGCAGAGTAAACCAGGAGCAGGAGAGGCCCTACCTCACAGACAGAAGCTGCTCCATAAAAAGGATTTTTAACACAGGCATCTCATGAAAGGACAGGCTTTTTAAACACCTCAGCATATGGAGACGCTTGTTGCTCTGGCAAACGTAAAAAAGGCACATTTTGGAAATTGCATCACAATCATCCATCTAAAAAGCGACTCCTTTGTGTTCCGGGCTGCTTTTATTTCCCCTCAGAGTGGTACGGCAAAAAAAGCCAATACATTGACTGTTGACTGTACAGGATGACAGGTTAACAAAAGAAAAAAAGAAAATTCCTCGTTGAAAAACTTAATTTCGCATGCTCTCTGGTAGCGTGGCGGGGGAGGTTATTTGTGCATCATGTTTGCGGGTGGCAGAACAAGGCAGAAGAGCCGCTCCGCCGCCGCTGCTGTTGGCTTGTTTTGTTTCCTGTGCGATTCCTTTACTTGTGCTTTGCGTCGGATGGATGCCAGTGCGTCAGGGGCCACGGCAACTGGCATAGACAGCCGAGTGTCAATTTTATTACTCATACTGTTGCCTCACTCAATGGTGGGGGGGGGAGCTGCTCTGTTGTTGCCTCTCGCTCTGATTCTCCTTTCTACCAAGTTTGTCTCTGGTATCCACCGTCTCTCTCTTTCTGTTCGCCGTTATTTTAACACTCCTACGCCTACTTTCCTGCATCTCTGTGTTTGATACTCTCACCTGTTTTTAGTCTCTGTTAGCAGTTTCACATTCATCACTCAGCCTCTGTCTGTCTCTTGTTTTGAATGAGGACTAATGGTGACAGACTCTCTGGTTTGAATCCAGCAGAAAGGCGTGCAGCGCCGGGTCTAGCTACCACACACTCCCAGAGGGATTTCCCTTGTTTATTTTACATTGTGCTTTAGCTCTCATCTCGGTGTGCAAACAACCAGTAAAGCTCCCGTTCGCTTAAAAGTGATACCACAGCCACATGCCGGGAAGATGACTGCTGCATTATTGGCCTCCAGAGACAAACCCTCCCCCCCATCCCCACCCCCTCCTGCTGCTGCCGCTGCCACCTAGCCTGGCACAAATCAAAATAATGGGCCATCCTCGCTGGGATTCCACTCTCAACATTTACACAAAGCAAATATTTAAACATGTCAACTCTTTTTTTTTTTTTTTGTCCGACAGCGCATGAAATTGCCAAAAAAGGGGACAGAGGGCCCCGTGGGCTCCCAGAGGCAGGACGGGGCTCTTTGAAAGGGATGGGAGGGTTGGGAGGGCAAGCGAAAACAATCCATGAAATTATCCTGGTAAATGGAATATGATTTAGTGACTTTTTGGCTGCCCTGGAGGCTGCGCCAGCCCCAGAAATGTAAATACTTACATAAAGTTCCAGTTAAATATTTAATCTATCTCAAACAACAGCCTGCTCAAATCATTTGAGACTAGGGGCCACCCTGTTCTCCTACTGAGACTGAAATTGTGTATACATGCATGTATGTGTGTGTGTGTGTGTGTGTGTGTGTGTGTGTGTGTGTGTGTGTGTGTGTGTGTGTTAGGAGCTGTGTTCAGATTCAGATACCTGCTTTAATAACAATTTGTATGAAATAAAGGTGCAGTTAGGATACGGGTTAACATTACAGATGGTTGGTTTTATTTTCAACGATAACGAGTTAATCAGACTGAATTGCCATTTCAATTCACTTGATTCATTCAGCTTCACATAGTGTTCATGACAACCAAGTTCACACACACACACACACACACACACACACACACACACACACACACACACACACACCTTCCTACCAGGCTGGGTACCTGGGTGAACTGCATTCTGATCTGTCACAAATAGAGATACAGCAGATGATTGGTTTGACTCAGAGTGACAGCAGATATGGGATATGTAAACAGACATGTGTGTGTGTGTGTGTGTGTGTGTGTGTGTGTGTGTGTATGTATGTGTATATCAGGCTCAGTCCTAAACCACCCACACTCAGAGTAGTGATGAAAACCAGAGGAACACACACAGCCCAGAGTTCAGCATCAGCCTCAAGGTGCCTGCTCGGCCTTATACGGAGCTACGAATGAGTTGGACGACTTCAAGTTTGTCATCACTGCTCACTCGTTTTTTTTTTTTTTAAAGAAGATGAAAGTAACAAATACTGTGGACTTCAGCACCATCATCACGGCTCTACTCTGCTCTGCTCACCCAGCTGAGTGCCTGACTCCAGCTGCAGGTGGTTCACAGACTTCCCGTCTGTCCGGAGGCAGCATGAGAAACACATGTCAGACTCCCGGACCATCAGCACCGGTTCCCGTCAAGGCTGCATCCATCCCCCCCCCCCCTCTGTCCCCATCTGCACCTCCAGTCACCAGTCCGACACCACCCTCAAAGAGACAGAGTGCATCGTGTCATATTCAGAAAGCCACGCCCAACGGAGGGGAAAACAACTCTCTGCTCTCTATTGACTATATTGAGTGAAGGTCTCCTCCTCGTCAATTTCCTCTGTCAGCAAACAGAAAATGCCTAAAAGCTGCAGTGTGGTGTTATTCATACCGAGGGGTAACAGGGTAAAGAACCCATGACAAACGTTTTTATAAGCTGCTGACCGGAAAAACTGGGCTTTTATGAAGACAAAAGTGGATACAGACGTGAGGAATCAGCAGGAAAAAAATGGGGAGACTGTGGGATCCTGACACTAAGCTAACGTTATGTCCGACGTAGTATATATCGACGACGTTTCATTTCCGGGATTGTTCGTTTGCCGCCGGAAATTCCGCCGGATATCCCTTCTTTTCGGCCGGATGTCCATTACTTTCCTCTTTCTTTGTGTTGGCGTTCTAAACTCCGGTGGATTTATGAGGACTATGGTTAACTGCTCCTCAGATCTCTGCGGGCTAAATCCAGACAGCTAGCTAGACTATCTGTCCATTCTGAGTTTTCTGTTGCACGACTAAAACAACCTTTCAACGTAAACATGTTCCACCAAAACAAGTTCCTTCCCGAGGCTATTTTGCAGCGGCACTGGGGCTCCGTCCAGAGCGCCACTTAATATGTTTAAAGAAATGCCAATAAACCAGAGCACGTTTTTCTCCCAACCCGGAATGCTGTGTGGACTAACCAGACCCTCCTTTGCAGCGCTGTGGAGGAAGGTCTGGCAATACAAGACTATGTCCGACGTTACGTTTGCAGCAAGCATCTCGTTACCAAGTCAAATATCCAAATGTCAGTTTTATTCAAACTATATGTCTGTCAGTTAAAAGGTGCTGTAGGTAGGATTCTGAAGATCCAGGACTTAGCAAGAAATTTGAACATCACAACGTCTCAGTCCCTCTCCCCTTTCTGCTAAAGCCCATACCAGACTCCTAAGCCCCTCCCCCCACAAGGGAGAGCTGTGCACGATAGAGCGCGTGTGAAGAGGGGGGAAGGGGAGGAAACCTATCTGCAGCTAGTGCGCGGGGAGGGGAGGACGCTATGATATGCGCGTGCCTGAGCAGTGATTGACACGCCCCCCCCCCCCCCGGCCATGATTGGTGCATCTGAAGAGGGAGTGGTGGATTTTTGCAAATCGCACTACAGGCTGTAGGTGGTGCCTATTATTTATGCCTATTTTTTTAATTTATTTTTTATTACCTGCTTCATGTAGTTCTGCTCGAACATAGGGTCAGTTTCAGCAAATATGTATACTTTTATAAGGCTTAGCTACTGCATCTTTAAGCTAACACATGTAACGTTGGGCATAACGTTAGCTTTGTGTCAGGATCCCACAGTCTTCCCATTCTCCCTGCTGATTTCTCATGTCTGTTCACTTTTGTCTTTATAAAAGCTCTGTTTTTTAGGTCAGCAGCTTATAAAAGCTTACGTTATGGGTTCTGTACTTTGTTGGTAGTGCATCCCACTACACAGCATTTTTCTGTTGTTTGCTAGCATACAGAATTGACTGTGGTGTGGCAAGGAATAGTAGGGCCCAAACGCAGAGACAGGCATGCAGAAGAAAGTTGGCATTGAGGATTTAAACACAAAAACAAACCAAGGCAGTCCTGAGAGCTGCAGCAGGCAAAAAAAACAATTCCAGAAAGAGCCAAAGGTATCCAAAAAACTAAGGAAGTACAAAAAAAAAGGGAAATACAGGAAGCACAGAGACTGACCAGAACGGACAGGAGAAGACACGACAGGGACAGGCAAACACACAAACTGAAAGGGCACGAACACAAAACGATCTGACAAGAGACAAACGGAACACAGAGGCTAAATACATGAGGTAATGAGGAAACAAGGAACAGGTGAGACAACAGGTGAAACACATCAGGGCGGGGCAGGACAAAAAAACAATCAGACAGGCAAAAAAAAAAAAAAAAAAAAAAAAAAAAAAAAAAAAAAAAAAACACACAAAAAAAAAAAAAAACAGGAACCAGAAATAATCATCAAAGAACAGGAATACACAATACAAACAAGAACACACAATACACAGAACACACAGTACAAACAGGATAAACAGAAACACACAATGAACAGGGAAATAAGGAAACAGAAATATACACAGAGAACAGAAATATACAGAATAAATATACAAAACAGGAAACGGCAACAGAAATATACAAACAGGCAACAGAAACATCCACAACCACAACATTGACGAGAAGGAAACCTTCACACAATACTAAAGTATTTCTATTCTTCTTGCATTTTGATCAGATCTCATCATGTAAATAAGGCAGACACAACTGACAAATTCATCAGCAAACATGGCCAATTCGAAGTCAAGGGGAGCTTACAGTAGCACTGCTAAAGAGTGCTACTGCTGTGTGTGTGCAAGATCTACAATATTTAATGTGTACATATTCGTTTGAGTAGCGCTATCAACCTTGCAGCAGTTTCCATTAATCTACTACACTGCCGTGAGCACTGTGGAGCAATCTACACCAAGCAGACAGGAAGGCAACTTTTTAAGTCAGTGAAAGCAAGAAAAGCTGCGCACGATGGCTCTTTGGTACAACGTTAACGATGGTTGCATTTCACCATTGTACATTCTTTTCTTTCACTTGCTTCTTCTTGTCGCTTGAAATGCATATGTAGTCTGGTTGATGGTGAGTTTTTGAAGGAGGCAGAAGAGGAGGCAATTGGCCCAAGGGTACCACAGACCAATAAGGAGCCATGCACAGTCGAGGAGTTGCCTTGTAGTAAGTCTCACAATGCCAGTCCTCTCTCATTCAGCATTCCCAGATGGGAGAAAAACATGCTCTGGTTTATTGCCATTTCTTTAAAAAAATCGTCTTTGCCGGTGCTAAGCGCCGAAAGGAGCAACAGCGCATCTGCAAAATAGCCTCGGGAAGGATTTTTTTTTTTGTACGTTCAAAAGTTGTTTTAGTTTGGCAACATAGGTTAACCATAGTCCCCATAAATCAACCAGAGTTTAGAACAAAGAAAGCAGAAGGTGAGGGACATCCGGCCGAAAATGAGGCATCTCGGGCATCTAACTAATGTTACACAAACACCCTACTAGCCACTGTGGCAGAATGTGAATTAATCTTAAAGGTCCTATGACATGGTGCTCTTTGGATGCTTTTATATAGACCTTAGTGGTCCCCTAATACTGTATCTGAAGTCTCTTTCCCGAAATTCAGCTTTGGTGCAGAAATACAGCCACTAGAGCCAGTCCTACAATGAGCTTTCCTTAGTATGTGCCATTTCTGTGTCTGAAGCTATTGAGGAGGAGTGGGGGAGGGGCAAGGTGGAGGGTGGGGGTGTGGCCTTGACCAACTGCCACTTTTCTCGTTTGAAAGCCATGATGTCTCTCTCTCATGGGTTGGCCAAATTCTCTGGGCGGGCAAAGCAGAAGAAAGGGAAACCTTGCTTGTTATGACCTCATAACAAGCAGATTCCAAAACGGCTCATCTGAGCTTTCATTTTCTCAAAGGCAGAGCAGGATACCCAGGGCTCGGTTTACACCTATCGCCATTTCTAGCCACTGGGGGACCATAGGCAGGCTGGGGGAACTCATATTAATGTTAAAAAACCTCATAAAGTGAAATTTTCATGCCATGGGACCTTTAACGTTAGCTGATGAGGTGGAGGGCGATGAAGAAAGGGCAGCCCTGCTTTCCACCTTATTGGCCGAGTATAGCACTCACATTGCTAACATTATTATCTTGCACAACATGGCTTACAGTGCTCTGAACCAACTTGAGCATCAGAAAGTGCAGGGAAGAAAAACTCTCAAGGCCATACAAAAAGTATGCCCTTTATTGATAAAATGTGGAGGCTGTTGGTGGTGGTGCTGCCTTCTCCCGAAGGTAACGTAATGGCACGGCCCAGTCCGAAGCCCGAGGTAGTCAGTGAGCAGTGAGCAGTCAGGATGGTAAGTGACTGTGATCCCAGAAGCTCTCCGCGGGGTAGCGGAGCTGCCGAACCCGCTGGCGGCACCTCGACTGCTGTTGCTGCTGGCGGAGATGAGAGCCTTTACAGCCTGGCTGTCATTTCATGAATGTTTGTCCCGAAAAAAGCGACTCCATGGAGAGAGGGTGGTTCATTACATGGAGGACAGACCAGATGTTAGTTTTTTGTTCATTTTTCTTTGGACTCAAAGTTGAATGGTCTTCTTTCTCTGTCTGTTGGTCCACCATTGTGAGTCAGCCTTAATGAAATGTAGGCGCCCGGCCCGATTAAAGGTGCCCTGCCACACGAATTTCATGACTTTGTGGTAATGTCTGAAGTTCTACCATGGACTTTTTGTGGAAAAAATGCCTTGGTTACCTTGTTTCAAGCCATTCTAGCGTGGTATAGAAAGCCTGCAGGAAGACTCAGCTCGATTTCTGCCAGTTCTCATTAATATTCAACAAGCTAAGCTGTTTGAATCTGATTGGCTAACAGCTAGCCAATGAGAGCTTGGCTGTCAGAATCCTTTACCCAGCCCAACTGGGTGAGCTAATGAATAGTAATGAGCTCAGGCAATATGATGTCAGCCTGATCAGCTTTTGCAATTGCCCTGATTTCTCCGCTTATTTCTTTTCAGTGGCTAGAGCTGACAAAGGAGGTAGCAGTTCATTTTCACATTCACAACATAACACAAACACATATGGACCTAACATATTTTAAAAAATGCAAGTAAAAACGGTTTTGTATGGCAGCGCACCTTTAACGTACCACTACTTTCCATCTTTCCTTGTCAGAAGTTCCCAATTTCTGAGTACAACAAAACACAGCACTAGCTCCACCTGGGCCGACGGGGAAGAGACCAACCCCTGCTGACTGACGTGAAAAGTGCCATCTGACTGTGCACGTGCATTTGAATTCAGGGCTTAGTCGCCACAGACACTCAGATCCCATTACTTGACAAAGCAGCAAGTACAAGCACTTTCATCAATGGGTCATATGCTCAATCACCATTGTTTTAACTCACTCTTTGATAGATATGAACTAATCAGACAATTAACTAGATGGAAATCTTACAGACAATAACTTTAAGTTACTCTTCAAGAATGTCAACAAGAATGTCTACAGTCTACACCTCTGGGTGTGATTTGATTGTATTCTGATTGCAATGGCTATTTGTGCATGCATTTACACTGGCATCGGATACTGTTAGGCCACATTTACACTGCTACGTTTTGGTTTATAAACGAATATCTTTTGCTATGTTTACATCTCGCGTTAACACTGCTGTGGCGTTTCAGAGCCCTTAAACCGGAGAAATTTGAGAACACTTCTAACCTGTTTTGGTTTGGAATCTGCGGCGTTGTGTTGCATTCTCAACGGCCTTGAGGTTCATAGTGGTCCAACGCCTGTCTAAGACATGCTTTTTAATGTTTTCCAGTTTTTCTAATTCGTCACCCATCTGTATATCATTTTATATTGAATATCTGAGTGATGGCAGAGATGATGAAGCTGAAGGCTGTGACAGCCTGAGTGAGTTGATATCCTGGGCTCTGGTGGTGGTGGAGGAATGGAGGAGGACAGAGATTGCTCCACGCTAGCACCGACAGGCATTTTGGGGCTAATACAGGTATAACGCCCAAGAGCGCCTGCATCCTTTTCTTATCGCGTCATTACCGGGGCATTCCTCTCCAAATTGTTTTTCATGGTTCTATCTGATGCTGTTTGAAGTTGTAGATTGAGATGAGTGTGAGAGGTGCACCCAGCCATCCATTAACCTCAGCTGTTTTTACTCGTTGGCTGCCGATGGCCTCAGAGCGAGCATTAAATGTATTTATCTCACTTGCAGTAGACGCATGAGCACTTGACAAGGAGGAGGAGGTGGGCTTGTAATCTGTCATAGTTCTTAGCAATTGCCAAAAGGGTTGCCCTCCTGGAATTGTAGTTCCACTTTCTTTTAGCAGTCCCTTTTTGCCTCCTTTACTGCTCTTCTTGCATTGAAGGCCGCTGCTCTATAATTGTGCATGTTTCCAGACTGCGGTTCTAATGTGTAGGCTGAAGTGTGAAATCCAATTCACTGCGCAAGTTAATACCTTCTGAACTAGTGACACATTTAAGACACACACTAATGCTGTCTTTGTAGTTATAGAAACATATTCCCCAGGAAATCTTCTCATGTTAACGACTTTGCAATCGTGTTTCGGACAAATGAAGACAGTTGTGGTGATGGGGTGGTGATGGCGCAGTGGATATGACACATGCCTTTGGTGTGGGAGACTTTGGTTTGATTCCCACTGTGATACATCAACACTTAACCCCTAGTCTCTCCAGAGGTGTGCAACCTCTGACATATATATAGCAATGGATAAAAGCGTCAGCTAAATTACATGTAATGTAAAGTTGTATGTTTGCAGAGTTGGTCATATAAGGGTTTAAAATAGTGGGTATGGCCTACCAGTATATAGTACTAATATCCGATACATATTGGTTAATTACCAGGGTAATGTCTAGCTCTACACTTCACATCTTTTGGGGGTAGGACCCCCAGACCCCCCCTACTTTGGATTTAAAATCCTCCCTATTTTTGAGGTGTCACAGTTGGCAAGTATGTCCATAACACCTTTTTGGGTTTGTGTGTGTCATCATGGACTGTTTCTGACATTTCAGGTGCACTCACTTTCATTTTTACCTACAGAAAGAGGGGCGAACTGTAGCTCACCCAGTAGAGCACATGTGTCAAACTCAAGGCCCGTTGTCCAAATCCGGCCCCTTGCAGCTTTTGATCCGGCCCCCATATCAATTGAGCTTCATAATAAATTTTCGCTTTTTCAACATTTTGTCGCTTTTTCTGAAGATTTTTGTCACTTTTGCCAATGTGTTTGGTGCTTTTTTTTCAATGTTTTTGCCACTTTTTAAGTTGGATTTTGGCATGTTTTCTGAAGTTTTTTTCTCTGCTTTTTTCAACCTTTTTGTTGCTTTTTCTTCGATGGCTAAGTTACTTTTTGGGGGCTTTATGTCAACCAAGCTGTAAATGAAAAGACTATGTAGGGCATGCAATAATACAGTAAAAGATGTTTGACTTTTTCTATTAAATAAAGTATGTCAATAAACTCGTAAACTAAACATGTTTGGCTCTTGATATGATTCTTAGTTTCCAGTGTGGCCCTTTGTGAAATTGAGTTTGACACCCCTGCAGTAGAGTGTGCGCCCCATGTAGACTGAGTCGGGTTTGAATCCGACTCGTGGCCCTTTGCTGCATGTCGGTCCCCCTCTCTTTCCCCTTTTCTATCTCCAAGCTGTCCTATCAATTAAAGGCCATAAAAGCCCAAAACAAAATCTTAAAAAAAAGAGTGGTGTACATAATCTGGATGGGTCTGGCTAGCCCACACAGCATTCTGGGATAGGAGAAAAACGTGCACGGGTATATTGGCTTTTCTTTAAACCAATCACAATCGTCTTGGGCAGTGCGAAGCGCAGGACCGAGCCACGGTGCCTCTGCAAAAGAACTTCAGGAAGAAACTGGTTTTGGTGGAACATGTGTACATACAAAAGTAGTTTTAGTGGTGCAACAGAAAACTAGCTAGCTGTCTGGATTTACCCTGCAGAGATCTGAGGAGCAGTTAACCATAGTCCTCATAAATCCAACGGAGTTTAAAATGCCAACACAAAAAAAAAGGAAGGTAACGGACATCTGGCAGAATTTACAGCAGCACCGGAGCAAACCCCGGAAATGAAACGTTGTGGATATAGACTACCGATTTCATAACTGATATAAATGATGACCAAAACTATGAAAATAAGACCCGACACAATACCGGAGTGTGTCAGAGTGGACTTTGTCCTCTCAGCCGGGCTCCAGTGCCTCTGTCAGGGCTGCGAGAAACACTGGTAACTGTAAGCACTGGAGATATACAGCCTCTGCTCTTATACTGAGTGAGAGAGAAGTGTGTTTGTGTGTGTGTGTGTGTGTGTGTGTGTGTGTGTGTGTGTGTGTGTGTGTGTGTGTGTGTGAGAGTAGACCTGCACGTTCACATACACATGGATGCCCACACACACATACACACACTCACACACACACACACACACACACACGCAGCAGCCCTGAGTCCGACATTCTACTCACTGGCTATAACAATGATGGATGTGGAGGGCAGCACCAGCAGATTGCTTAGCCAGACATGAAGGCAGAAAAGCTGAATAAAAACACATTTTTCATCCTCTCCATTCTTCTCAGTCTTCTTCTTGTTTTCCCTGATTCCCTTATGACTGCCCACCCACCACACACACCCACACACACACACACACACACACACACACACACACACACACACACACACACACACTCATATATCGTTTTTACTGCTTACCAGTCCATCCTACATAGTTTCTCTCACTCTTTCAGTCACTCAAACAATGACCTGTGAATTAGGGCCAAGCCTCAGAGGTTTACATGTAATATCAGTGGATCGATACCCGCCGTGCTCCGAGAGGCCTCTCGGGTTTGTTATCGCCACGGAAACGCTGAAGCCAAAACGGCACCGGTGACATGTATTATGGTCACTTAATGAAATAGCCTCCGACTGCTTTTACACGTGGACGGATGTACAAGGTAAGACTTGCCTTCCTGTTAAAAAGCAAGGGTCATTTTCCCGCCGGAGACACTTTTTGTTTATTTCCTTTTTTTTTTTTTTACAGGCTTTCTACTTGACAAACATTAAAATTATTTTGTTACTTTGTCCATTTTGTGCATTGAATGCTCTTACTCTGCTGTAATGTGTTTTGCTTTATGCATGATGATTCACGTGCACACAATCATGGCCAGCTACGAGGTCACCGAGGTAATTGTGTCCTAAAAAAAACAATTTCTCTCTGCCACACCGGCTACCTAAATAGTGCACGTGCGCTGCGGAACCTCTTGCTTTTGATTTTGGCGTCCATGTTCGCAGGTTAGAGCAGCCAGAGAGCCCACGCGAGCGCCGCGGTTCAAGCGCGGCGCATAAACATCACACACCAGTATTAAGATCGACAACAGTAGAGAGTAGTATGAAAGACTGTCTGCATAAGGAGGCAGGTTGGGGTGGGAGATGGGGCAAACAATGCAGGACTTTCACCCAGGAGACCGGGGTTCATAACCCCACCCACCATCTTTCCCTGAACCTAACTGTCCCGTTCTTTTGCCGCATGTCAGTAGTTAAACGTACGTCCCGACCCAGAGCGTCAAAAAGTGACGCCAAGAGTCCCGACTAAATATGATGCTTAAGTGGGCATTCACACCAAGAAAAGCCGGCCGGATTTGACGCAGGGTGGTGCGGCACGGGGAGTGTCAATAAAAAGGCTTTTTGTGTGACGTCCTGTTGTGTTCTTAACCACCCCCCACAAGGCACAAGTAGACTTTATATTTAACAATGACTGTTTTCCGTCAGATTGTTTATAGGTTTCGACATTTACGACCGCACTCAAGGCAGCTTCATTTCACAGGAGATGATGAGAGAGAGAAAGAGAAGAGACGAAGGACACATAGCGAGTGCTTTGTCGTTGCAGGAAACATTCAGCTCTTATACAAACTCCCCGGGCAGTTCAGAGCTTGTGTTTGTGTAAACTTTCTTGTTGCAGCGATAGAGGCAGTGGTGTTTCCTGTTTCCTGCCACGCTGGGAGTGAGAGTGTGTTGGTTCTGTTTCCCACAGGTGTAAGGGGGCGACGGCCTGGGAAAACAAAGTGGGAGCCAGTTGTTTAAAGGTCCAGTGTGTAACGTGTTTAGTTGTTCATTATCAAAATCCGTGTTGCCCATTCATAAACTTGTCCTTTTTCAAGAATATTTACCACCAACGATCAATTCCAAGTATTCCTTTTGGCTTGAAATTTTTCATTTGCATTCGCATGAACTGGGGTAGACAATTCCATATTCATGCGCCAGAAATACGTTAGCCGGTATCAATCAATCAATCATCAATCAATCAATCAATCAATCAATCAATCAATTTATTTATATATAGCACGCTTAAAAACAACCATGGTTGACCAAGGTGCTTCACAGGTTAAAACACAACAAATTACTGCTCATACATTTTATACAACAATAAAACATGTGTAATATACAGTATACGAGGTATAGTGAAATTAAAATAAAATAAAAATTACCAGGAAAGTAACAAACCTAACTCGAAGGAAAAGCCAAAGAAAAGTAATGAGTTTTTAACAATGATTTAAAGCATTCCAGAGTTTGGCAGGTTCTGATATGGACTGGCAAGTTGTTCCACAAGTTAGGGGCAGCTACACTGAAGGCTCGATCACCTCTGGTTTTTAGTCTGCTTCTCGGTACATCCAAGAGGAGGAGATTAGCGGATCTTAGCACTCTAGCCGGGATATGAGCGTGCAGAAGCTCTGTTAAATATAATGGAGCCAGGCCATTTAAGCATTTAAAAGTCAGTAGTAAAATTTTAAAATCGATCCTATAATGAACAGGGAGCCAGTGGAGGTGACGCAACACAGGTGTGATATGGTCCCTCTTCCTCTTTCCTGTCAAGAGACGTGCAGACGCTGAAGCGATGACTTATCTAAGCCCACGTACAACGAGTTACAGTAGTCAAGGCGAGAGGTTATAAGGGCATTTATCACCCTTTCCAGATCTTTAGGATGGAGATACGCCTTTACCTTGGCTATGGTTCTCGGTAAGGGACCTACAGGACATACTGCTCCGCCTTTCGCGTTTTCGCTGTCACACGATAAACTCACAGGTGCTGCTAATGCCAGTTCATGCCAGTTTGAAGAAGGAAACATGGAGGACCACAGCAGTGGTCAGGAGTCTTCTTCTTCGCCCAGAAAAAGAAAAAGGATATTGAAAAGAGCAAGAGCTTTTTGAAGCGTGAAGGCTACCGTAGCTGTAATACGTACTTTGAACTGCGTGGTGCGAAAGAGTTAATTGCGATATATGATCTCAACGCTAGATGGGAGAAATTTCTACACATTGGACCGTTAAGGGTGGAGGGATTTTGATTTTGTTCATGAGGAGAGAACGAGGAGAGAGGATGGAGCCAGGCAGCCTGCTACAGCGATTTTGGCTGATTGTTATACATAAGAAATGGACATATTGTGAGTTTAAAGGAACACGCCGACTTATTGGGACTTTAGCTTATGCACTGTAACCCCCAAACTATAGTCTCAGAAAGGCGAAGCTGCTCAGGGCTTCTCAGGCTTCTCTGGCAGCATGGTGGCACAGTGGTTAGCACTGTGGCCTCACAGCAAGAAGGTTCTGTGTTCGAATCCAGGTCGTTCCGGGGCCTTTCTGTGTGGAGTTTGCATGTTCTCCCCATGTTTGCGTGGGTTTCCTCCGGGTGCTCCGGTTTCCCCCACCATCAAAAACATGTACTAGGTTATCCAGTCAGTGCCCTTGATCAAGGCACTGGCTCAGATCTGGAGTTGGTCCCCGGGCGCTGTCATTGGCTGCCCACTGCTCCCTTGAGGGATGGGTTAAATGCAGAGAATGAATTTCGCTACATGTACGTGTATGTGTATATATAAGGTGCTGCAAGCATATCACTCCGCCCAAGTAGCAGAAGTAGCAGTGCTTCGCCTTTCTGAGAATATAGTTCCCAGTTTATATACGGTTAGAAGATGGCTGTGTCTCATGTGACCTTGTTATTTGTACACACTGTGGCTATACAAATCACAACATGTAAATCGGAACATGTTGGCGTTATTTTGTCACTTATTCGGAGCAGTAGGCTAGTTGGAACCAGTTACCTGCAGGATCTGTGCTAAGCTAATGCTGCGGGCGTCAGACAGCGTTACAGCACGCACGGAGATGAGAAGGGTATGTATCGACTTGTCCAACTCTGGGGGTTACTATGAATAAGCTAAAGTCCCAATAAGTTGGTGTGTTCCTTTAAGTAAAGGATCGGCACACTTTGATAGACACTGCCAACTGAAGTCAGCACTTTTCACAGACCATTCAACACCTTACAGAGTGACTTAACAGTAAATCCCCCCTTTTTGTTTTATTTGACAGCACGGGGCAGTCATTTAGAACTGTAGACCGCCAGCCGTGTGGCGAGTTTGGATCTGTAACTAGCAATGACATTGACAAACAGTGTGCAAACAGGAGTGGTAGTAGCACTACTGGCTAGCAGGCCAGTGTAGACGTACAAATAAGAGTTGGGATGTAACAGTGGTTCTAGAAGTATTATTGATATCAGAAATGTGTCGGTACACAAGGGGAAAAAAAGAGAGGGGCCGCTAGAGCAACGGTCTTACAGAGCTGTGAGGGTGGAGGGAATGTAAGTTGGCATATGAAAGCATACATTTAGAATGTAAGCTAAAATGTTACTCAGTGGCCCTTTGAGCTTGGATTATTTTGTCAGACATACTGTACTGTTCCTAAAGGTCAAGACTGAATACCCATACTCAAAAAAGAGTAGGGAAGAGAGCTACACATCATGTTAACAACAGAAATGTTTGTGTGGCTGATGCATTGGAAGCTAGTCTCTCATTGCCAGACCTTCCTTCACAGCGCTGCGGAGGAGGGTCTGGCTAGTCCACACAGTATTCGGGGATGGGAGAAAAACTTGCTCTTTAAACCAATCACTAATCACAATCACTCTCCTACTTTAACTCTTTGGCGCGAAAAACTTCTGTCAATGCTACCATATGAAAGAAGGCATAATGTACTGGATGGAACTCTGGATACGTTTGTAAATGATTGCTCTCCCCTTAAAGATTATTTTGGCAAACAATAACATGCATTAATATGGATTGAGAAGAAGAAATCCCCCAAATAATGTATTTAAATATGGTCTACGGTCTGTATAAAACCTGTGTAGAGAATGTATGTATATATATGCGATGTCTGTGTATACATGAAGTACAAAATTTACACTGCTAACCAACTAAACAAAGGCATAGTAGACCTGTAAAAATTACTTATTTATTTACTTATTTTATTTATTTTTATTTATCTATTTTTTTATTTTTTTATTTATTTATTTATCTATTCATTTTTTTTTCTGCTCTCTTGTTTTTCTATGTTTATGGTAAGAAGAAAAATGTGAAAATAAACAATTAAGCTAAGCGCCTAACGGAGCCCCGGTGCCTCTGCAAAATAGCCTCGGGAAGGAACTTGTTTTGGTGGAACGTGTGTACGTTCAAAAGTTGTTTTAGTCGTGCAACAGAAAACTCAGATTGGACAGATCAGTCTAGCTAGCTGTCTGGATTTACCCTGCAGAGATCTGAGGAGCAGTTAACCATAGTCCTCAGAAATCCACCGGAGTTTAGAACGCCAACACAAAGAAAGAGGGAGGTGACGGACATCGGCCGAAAATGAGGGACACCCAGCGAAATTTCCAGCCGCAACGAAATGAGACGTCGTCGACATAGACTACATTGAAAGTTGCATTTGAAAAAAATAAATAAAGTGCTTTGGAAAAGTGAATTGAACTGAAGCATTTGAATGAAAAGTGAGAGAGACACTAGAGAGAGAGCGGGAGGAGTAAAGTGCGAGATGCTAATGACGGCCGTAAAGAGCAAGGCAAAGAGAGAGACAGAGATGATTATGAAGCCGCTGGCTGACAGAGCAGTACATCCAGCTGGAAGACAGAGCCGCTGTGTGTAGTCACTGCAGCCATTCTGACACTCACACGCTCTGCTGGCCAACCAGTCCTAGCAGCAAGCCTGTCAGCCTGTTAGCACAGCTACGGCATGCCAACCAGCAGATGAGGTAACAGCTTCATCTGTGTCCGAAACTTTCAGAGCCAGATAAAACTGCATGATAATGTGTGGCCCCTGACGATCCACCAACCCTCCGGGTTTGTAGTCACGTTATTATTTTGGAATCTGAGCATTGGAAGAATAATTTAAACTGGGAATTAAAACTAGACAAAAATATAATTTGACATTTATTATCTATACCTACCCTGTAAAGCAACTTTGAGTTTGTGAAAAGCGCTATATAAATTAAATTTGTTATATTATTATGAAAATATTTTTCCCTCAGAGGTTTTTTTCACATTTCAGTTCAATGCACTCACTTTTCATCATGGCAGTGACAACAGAGTCCACTGAAAACATTGTAAATATGTATGTTAAAGGGGAGCGTGCCGATGTTCCCACAACCCACATTTCTAAATATCTTTTCCAAAATTAGGCCCTATGTTTGCCTAACCCCTAACCCATCCAAACCCTAACCTTTGAAGGGAAATGTAGGAATACAAGACCTAATTTTGAAAATGTCCTAGGGCTGTGGGAACTTAGGGCCTGATTTTAAGAAAGCTCTTTGAAATGTGAGAACATAGGGCTGTGGGAACATAGGGCCTAATTTTAAGAAAAATCTTTGAAATGTGAGAACATAGGGCTGTGGGAACATAGGGCCTAATTTTAAGAAAAATCTTTGAAATGTGGGAACATAGGGCTTTGGGACCATAGGGCTGTGGGACCATTGGGTATGGGAACATAGGGCTGTGGGACCATTGGGCTTTGGGACCATTGGGCTATGGGAACATAGGGCTGTGGGACCATTGGGCTGTGGGACCATTGGGCTGTGGGAACATAGGGCTGTGGGACCATTGGGCTTTGGGACCATAGGGCTTTGGGACCATTGGGCTGTGGGACCATTGGGCTGTGGGAACATTTTATGTTCATATAACATATTATGAGCGATCACGATCATTAATATGCTCTTGTCTCGTTTTTCACCGTAAAAAAATTGATAAACAGTTTGTAGAGTGGATCTCCGTGGCGTTTACACACTACCACGCTGCTCTCGCGCGGGATGTGGCCAGTTTCATTGATTAACAGCCTCAGTCAGTCAGAGAGGATGAGAGGCGAACGTGCAGCGAGAGTGCACGGCAGTTTTGGGCAGTAAGGCGCCTGAATATAAATTAGAGAATACCATTTCCTTGCTTCCTGATACATATTCCGATACCTGTTGTACAATTGCTATTTTTCCGCCCATAATCCCTGGGTAGGCCGGCAGAACAATACATATTCAATGCAAGTAAAGTACAAAACATCAGAATATACAATTTAACACACACATTCACACCGAATTTAAAATAATGCAAAGCTGCATCAATACAATTATCATGGGCTCAATCGTTTTACCACATCCTAAAACCAGTCCGTCCCCCCACCCCTTCCCAACAAAGCTATACAATCAAAATCCTAACCCTTCCCATTACACGCACGCACACACAGACACACACACACACACACACACTCTGTTCTTAAAACAGCTTTATTATCGTGGGACATTGATTACACTTAACAGAAGAGGAAAAGCACTCAGAATATCTCATTAGAATGAATGTCTGTTGTGGGATTCCCACATCCAGAGCAATATTGATCAATCCTACAATAAATATGTAATCAAACATGCCACATTTGCATCCACTATGTTCCAGAGGCCTGGTCAAACAGACACGCCGATCTGTGAATTTTAATGTGATTTAATTCAAAGCCAACGTCAATAAACCTAGAGGGGACAACCGCACAGATAAACAAAATGTCGAGGATGCTAAGCAAAAACAAATGAAGGGAAAGTGAAAGGAAAGAAGAAGAAGAAGAAGAAGAAGAAGAAGAAGAAGAAGAAGAAGAAGAAGAAGAAAAGGAATAAATGTGATCTAGAGCAGGTCTGGTGTAGGGGGTGTATATACCTCCTAGACATCACTAGCTTCTTGAACACTACAACTGTTAGATTTTGCTGAGCGTGAAGGCCGGGGCCATGGAGAGATGGATGGAGGTCGGCCCCTGTCGCAGATGAGCCACTCGTTTTGTGCCGATAGCGAGGCGCTGAGGGGCCTCTGAGCACCGCCGTGACCCGGGGTCAAACAGCAGCCCATGTAAAGGAAAGGTTTTATTTGTATGACAATAGGAAACAAGTCAAATTTTCATAGTTATGAAGTCTCGCTTTGCCAGACCCTCCTCCAAAGCGTGCTGAAGGAGGGTCTGGCTACTCCACACAGCATTGCTAGATGGCAACACCAAACACCTTGTTTGGTACAGATCCTCGAAAAAAAGAAATCACATTATTAACATTTTTAGTTTTTTAATTGCAAATGAGAATAATGATACAAACAGGATCATTCCCTCCAATGTCGTGAATCCTATTGCAATATCATTCAAAAATAATCGCAATATTTTGGTACCCACTGCAGTTGTAGGCAAGACCCACCCTTCAATAGCATTGGCCAGGCGTCAATGCTCACGTGAGGTAACGGAACTACATTTTTTCAGGTCCTATTCCCTGACCAATCGACTTAAGGGTAACTACCCTTTTTGCCAAACTGGACCCTATTTTCCTATGTTTTTGTGTGTAAGTGACTGATAGGAACAACAATCTTTAAAACTAGTCCAGTATTAACCGTGAACACTGTAACCCGGCAGCCACAGACCGGGCTGCAATGTAACCCTATGGGAAAAATGTGCATCGTCAATTCCATCCACTAGATTAGATTAGATAATACTTTATTCATCCCACAATGGGGAAATTCACTTATTAAAAGTGCTGTTTTTGCTGCTGACAGGCTCAGATTATTATTATAAGTGTCTGACAACATTATGGAAAGGATCCCTCTGCTGAGGTCGCTAGCGCTAAACCCACCAGACTTCATTTAAAAAAAAAAGAGCATATTTCCACATGTAAATTGGTAAACCATGTGTTTATTTCAACCAACACTAGAATAGTAACGGTTGAAAAGGAGGAAAGACGACCAAAAAAAACGCTTTTAATAGTTTTATTTGGTTTCTGTCGTCTTTGAATGAAGTGTATTTTACAATGCTAAAAAGTGCTCATATTATCCTCATTTTCAGGTTCATAATAGTATTTAGAGGTTGTACCAGAATAGGTTTACATTGTTTAATTTACAAAAAACACCATATTTTGGTTGTACTGCACATTGCTGCAGCTGCACATTGCTGCAGCTCCTCTTTTCACCCTGTGTGTTGAGCTCTCTATTTAGCTACAGAGTGAGGCATCTCACTTCTGTACAATCTTTGTTGGGAGTCGCACACAGTGTTGGGAAAGTTCACTTTCTACTTTCTTCTAGTTCAAAGTTCAGTTCACAAATGTTAAAATGAACTAGTTCAGTTCATAGTTCATACTTCAACATTTTGAACTAAGTTCACAGTTCCAAAAATGAACTAGTTCATAGTTCTTTTTTTCCATATGTTGCCGCGAGCTATTATTTTTCAAAATTATTGCCACAGCCCATTTAGAACCACAGACAGCAATAATTTTATCAGTTTTAACACTGAAAGTATGCGTCAGATTTCATCTTCATATCCAATCAGTTCAATGTGCCATTTCAGGTTTGCTGTGGATGTGACTGAAGTGCGGATTTTCTTTTTGAAAGCCGGCGGGCAAAGTTTGCCCAGAAATGTCAGATTTTTCGCATCTTCATCGACCTTGTCATAAGACTCGTTTAAATGATCATACGAAGCCTCCTTGCTGCTTCATCGCCTCCACGCTGCTTTTTGTTTTGATGACGCATGCGGCGGTGCGACACTGGTGGCTGGTGTTGCCGGATTGTTTTTTTTTCCCGCTACATATTAAGGCCTGTTTACGGTGTGTTTTAGCCAGGTTTTCGCCTGGAAGGCTCTATAGAAATCTGGCACCCTATTGAACGAAGTTACACTGAGAGAGCGTGCCGTTCACAGACACCAGAATGAACGAGTTCACAGTAATGTTCTTCAGGCAGTAATACAGTACGTTCAGTTCACTTTCGCCCAAAATATGAACGAGTTCATGAACTATCGTTCAATGAATGCGTTCAGGCACAACACTGGTCGCACATGCGCAGTACCTAGGTCAGCACTACCAGCCAGTCAGAAGCAGAGTATGAGGGAGTGCCATGTTAGCAGCTAGGTGAGCATTATAACGTGTGTTACAAAGTGACGAGCGTTCGCCACAGAAGTAAAGGCTGGACTACAATAGAGCTGTTTGGAGCAGTTGGTGAACAGTGTTTTCTGTTGGAGATGGCAAGTCCCTTTGGGGTGGACTTTAAGATTTTTCACTTTGTAAACCTATAAAGACTACAAAAAAGATATATAACACAATAAAGGAAAGGGGAAAAGCCAAAAGGCATAATATGGTTTTAGCGAACGCAATTTCGCGGATGTGTTTATGTTTGAAAAAAGGATCTTACTCTTAAACAGAAAGGTCGACCTTGGAAATCCTTTCCATAATGTTGTCAGACACTTAAAATATTAATCTGAGCCTGTCAGCCCCAAAACGAGCACTTTTGTGAAGGTAAATACAAGCTGGACAATTGCCTTATTATTGTAGCTTGTTTCACCGCTGCAGACTGCAGCGATCTCGCTTAATACTGGACCAATGTCAAAGATTGTTGTTCCCAACAGTCACTTAGATACAAAAACAGGGGGAAAAAACGGTAGTTACCCTTTAACTACTCCAGGTCAGTTGCCACCCTCAACCAATCAGACTGCTTCGTAGGGCTGGTCTTGCCTTGAACTGCAGTTGGAGCCATAATAACGAAATACGGACAGAGGAGAAATAGAGCAGTGGAAAATGGGAGGAAAGAGAAGAAGAGATGAATGAACAATGACACAACGTAATGAAATGAAAAGGGAGGCAGTAGAAGTAGAACAGATGAGAGGAAAAGGAAATAAGAAAAATGGGAGAAGAAGACAAGTGGGAGGAGAAATAAGGAAAGGGCAGAGGAAGAAATATAGAAAATGAAGGACGAGAGGAATGTGATGAAGTGGATTGGGTGGAGAGGAGGATAGAGGGAAGAATGGAGAGGGCAGAGGGAAAAAGGAAGAGATGGATAGGAGGTAATGAAGATAAGAAGAGAGAAGGGTGAGCAGAAGAGAGGAGAAGATAAGAAACAAAGTGAGAGGAGGGGGGGAAGAAGAAAAGACAAACAAAAAAGGAGATAAGCAGGGACGGACTGGGGCTAAAAAACAGCCCTGGACTTTCTCCCAAATAGGCCCATCATCCGGCCATTCGCCTTCTAGCCATGCGCGACAGACACTAGCGAGGATGTCCTGATACTATGCCACAATACTGTAGCCTATCAGACAAGGTAGTCTATTCACAGCAAGTAACATCTCAAAACCAATGTTGGGGTTGTGTTTATAACCTTGTGTTGTCTTTCCAACAACCTTGAAAAAAAACATTTTTTTCTAAGTTTTTTAAGCCTGTTTGTTTTTGCTTTTTCCAACGTTTTAAATTGTAAAATTTTTCTTCTTTACATTTTCAGCGCTTATTTCTACGTCCCATATTTTATGATATAAAACAAAAATTGAAAACGGGTCAATATGACCCGAAAGTCAACACAAGCCTCAGCCTTCAAATAAAAATTTAAAATGTACAATGCTATTACATCAGCATTGAAAATATAATACAAAATAATGAAATGTCACTGGCTACAGAAACCCCAAATTACACAAACTTATATATATATATAATTATAAAACAGTACAGAGTATTACTGACAACACTTGCTAGCTACTTGCTGTACCTGAACATGGGGATTAGATATATTGTAGGCCTATACCAAAACTACACTGAGAGTGTTAGTTACTATATACTATTACTATTCAAATATTAATGTATATAACATGTGTTGCTTTGTGTTAAAGAATTAGTATTGAATAACAATAATAATAATATTTTCTCAATGTCATATTACACTTTTGATTCATATTAAGGCTGTGAAATGATGAAAATGACTAGGCCCTATCAATTTTGTCTGTGAAGCTTTCACAAACAACCACCAGGTCTTTGCCAGTTCCACAATAGTAAACACAACTATGAAAGACAAGGAAAAACTGCACTCTGATGGAAGACAGACAGAAAGTGCAAGCTAGGAGTTTTTTGGTTAAACTTTTGGTTACATTTGGTGAATTATATAGGCCCCTTCCCTGTTTGTTAGCACGTTTAGAGTGGTAATGATGCATACCTGATGTTTTCCTGTTTAATTTAATACCATAGTCTTCATCCTAGCAGCAAAACTGAGCTCACTACAACCTCTCATATACAACCAAGTTAAATCATGGTCAAACCGCGATTCATTTCTAACGCGTTTAATATTTCAAATTAACCTAACATAAATTATTAAATATGTTAAGTTTGACAGCACTAAATGGCACGATCATTTTCATAATCATGATGCACGCTCATGTTGAGCTGACTATGTAATTTGCTAAGCTAAGGATAAAGGCAGCCTATAATGTTTCCTGCTCCTGGCACTTACCAGTATTGCTAATGTGAAATTAACTCACGTCTAATGATGTAGGCCGACTCTTCTTCTTCAGTTTTATTTTTACACGTAGCATATAAGTGATTGCATTTGCGCCCCCTGCTGTTGGCTGTTAATATCGCCTTAATAGACTTTTTTGTGCCAACGGCCTTCGGTTGGACGGCCGTTCTGGACTTTTCCAGAACGCACAGATTGTCAGTCCGTCCCTGGAGATAAGGGAAGGAGAGGAAAGAAAATGAAAGTGAAAAGAGGAGTGGAAGGACAATGATAGGTGGAAGGGCGAGAAAAGGAAAAGCAAGGGAAGGATGGAAGGGTAGGAGAGAAGAAAAATGTGGGAAGGAAATGAAAAGATAAGAGTGAAAGGAAATGATGGAGAGGGGGGGAAGGAGAAAAGAGGGGAATAATGTAATTGAGGAAGAGAATGAAGGCACTGGGGAGAAGAAACGCAGGAGTGAAAAGGGGAAAGGAAAGGAGGAGAGAAGAAGGTGAGTAGAGCAATGGAAGGCACGTGAAAGAAAAGAAGGAGTGGAGAGAAAGTCAGGTAAGGACAGAAAGGAGAGGAGTGGTGTTGAAACCTTTCTGTTGGCTGAGATTTCAGAGATGTTTCGGTCCGGTCGGTCTGGTGGAGACACACACACACACACACACACACACACACACACACACACACACACCCTCACATTTCATGTGTGCAGGAGCGTAGTGATGTGTCAGCAGTGAACAGTGACCCTGGTGTGATTCCAGTGCTGATCAGACGCTTTCAAACACTTCCACACATATTTATTCTCCTCCCTCTGGAGATTCTCAGCTGTCTGACAAACCAGCAAGTTGGGGAGAGACCAAAATCATTGGCTCCATTTACACTGCTGGCCCGCAGCCACTTATTTCCAACATTTCCCAGAATACTGTGCAACAGAGCCCAGGAAAAGGATTATCAATCAAACAATGAGCTGTACAAGCATGTGGCAGCAGTGGATGAAAAACAGAAAATCTCTGTTGCATTGTGTCTCTTTGCAGTTGCTTCGTGTCTCTTTGTAGTCCTTGTGCATCTTTGTGGTGGCTTTGCGTCTCTTTATAGTCATATTGTGTCTATTTGTAGTCCTTATGCAATTTTCATTTTCCCTTCAGTACACCGTCTGGGTTTGCGGTGTATTCTTGGGCTTTCTCCGGCCAAATATTTGGTGGTCCAATCAGCGAACAGAGGGACTGGCTGAGAACGATGACATTGAGGACGTGCGTTAGAAAGACGCGAGCGAAGCCATTCGGTCCGTTGTGGCAACGCCGCCGAATATCCAGAAGTTAAAGCCCAATATTTGCTGAGTTTTGTTGGTGGCCATGATGTTGTGCCCCGGGTTCGGGAAAAGTTAGATTTTCCAGCTCGCTCCGGTAGAGGTGAAGGAGTTTGCTAAGGCTAACACTAGCGATGCTAATGCTAAATATAGTAGATAGTTGTTTTCGGTCTCCCCTCTTGTTGCACATTCGCATGACATACGCCACGACCAAACGTCAGCGATTGGTTATGGCAGATCCAGAGCGGCTCTGGGCAGATCCAATAGTTTTAAACTTCAACAGAGTACCCGCCTTCAAGGAAGTTAACACTTGTCAATGGAGTGAGGCCAGACTCTCTGTACTAATGAAATGTACCAGAGTCTGGTAGGACCAGGCTACATTTGATTGACTTTCCAACAAGAAGTGTGAAGAGTCACTCACCCAGTAGTAAGTCCTAAATTGGTGTATCATGCTGTCAATCACTTTACTTAATCTTGTGTCAATTTGGCAATTCAAGCCACATGTGTGGATGTTTAGGTTGTGTCCCACTCTCCTGACAACACATTCTCACTCCCATCGCGTCAGAAAGCGATGCTTGGTCAGGTGCCTTTGGCGTTTGTTATTGACGTAAAAAGTCTCCTTTTGCGTCATATTTAGACACGCTTGGTCGGGACTCTTGGCGCCACTTTTAGACGCTCTGGGTCGGGACGTACCTTTAACTGACATGCGGCACAAGAATGAGACAGTTAGGTTTAGGAAAAGATGGTCCTTGGGGTTGCAAAATATACGTTTCAGTGACACGCGGGACAAGAATGGGACATGAATCCCGGTGTCCTGGGGGAAAGTCCTGTGTTGTTTGACCCATCTACGCAACCAACCAACCTCTGTATGCTGATTTTCGGTCTTTCATACTATTCTCTACCGTTCTCTCTCTTAATACTACGTCATCTTACAGCGCCGCGGTCGAGCTGCTGCTCTGCCCGGTGCATTCAATACAGACGCTGACCGTTGCATCGTATCTGACGCTGAGAGACACTGACCAAGCGTCAGTCGTCAAGTATTTTACAAGTCGGGAGTGAGAACATGCTGAACAGGACCACAGACTACAGTCTCAAAATGACCACAGAGTTCAGTCATTAAGTGCGTGTGAAAGGTCGTGCGTGCGTGTATGATTGTTAACATCAGTGCAAAGTGACACCTCCAAGAAAGAAGCAGTTTGTCCTTTAATTGTGAGGGACTGACAACAAAACCTGACATTTCCTATTGCCATTTTAAATAAATGAAACCGTTACTGCTGTCACTCCTTTAGCTGTTCTGCAGATATATCCCAAAAATTACTTCTTATGGAAGACAATGCACAGCCTAAAGTCATGAATTCAAGTCAAGCTGATGATTAATGTTTTTTTGGAAATCCAAGATTATGATATTGTCTTTATAAAGGTGTCCAAAATGGTTTTCTTCCAGCCACAGCACACTTGAGGCTCATAGAATCATTTTAATGGTGTTTTAAATGTGCAGGGCTCAATTTGGCGATAGCCCACACTGCAATGGCAAATGGTTGGGAGAGTTTGGGAAAACAACAATAACCATGCCCAAAGCCTTTAGCAATGAAACCAGATGGCACAGATCTGATGCTAAGTGGGGCTGATTGACTGTTGCCCTGCTATAATTTGATTGGCTATTTGTCAAGTACTGCTGTTGGTGTTTGCTCAAAGTTGGCAGATGTCAGTATTCCTTTTAAAGAGGATACTAACTCCTAACTGCTGTCGCCATGATCAATGTGGATTCTCTTCTGCAGCACACATTTGAAAATCTGCCTTTTTTATTTTTTAAATTCTTCATTGAATATTGTCAACAGACAGACATTCAGTCTGTCATTAGACATTCTTATGCAGATAAGAATTTCAGCGTGTAAAAAAAAGTAGATATCAATCAAATGATATATGGAAAAGTAATACATTAAATAATAAAACATAAGGTATCTAAACATAAACTGAAGATCTGCCTTTTGAAGGAAAACACCTCGGTGCCCACCAGTCACAGGAAATTGTTACAAACCAAACCTCTGCTAAAACTTACATTTAATGTGGCGTGGGTATCCTGGACAAAATTGGCTTACTTCTAGCTTGTGAGAGAAGATGCATGTTTGCTTCCTGTGTGTTATTTGGAAGGGATGGTACCTGGTCAAGAGCAGGCTTTCAGTATCTCAAGCATTTTTCCCAAACATGAAAGCAGCAGGACAACGCAATAACATGGGGTTTCCTCGACCGAGCAAACACAGCTACCCAAACTGACAGCATACAACCAGGGATTGAGCAGTTTAACAGTTGAGGAGAACAGGTGTGCGCCCAGTCCGATTATCAACTGTGTTGTACTGTGTGGAAATATTGCATTATGTAAAATTGTTAAATTTTCTTTCGCATCTGTCCAAAGTAGTTGTTGCCCCACCATTCTTTCCCTCCTACAACGACCTACCAAGTATGGAGCTTGTTAGCATTGTTAGAGTATGCAAAAATGTATTTGAGGATCTTATGTAGGGTTGGGTACTCAAACCCGGTACTAATATGGCACCAGTGCCAAAACGACCGATATCTACCGGGCCGAATAGCAACGCTTATTTCGGTGCCTCATTTTGGAGCCACTTAAATGCCTGCGCTTCTCTCTGTTGTTCCGAAACGGACGTTAGAGGCAACAGAAAAATCGCTGCATGCGATGCTAGTTAACACTACACTTGACAAAATGCTGACAGCTAAACGGTGTAAAGTGTGACTGTATATCACTGTAGATGACTCCAACAGCGGGACGTCCAACAGTCTGCAGCTGCCGTCAGAAAAACAACACAGATGGTGCGTTCGCTTGAAACTGGTAAGCCTCATGGTGCATTCAAAGTTATTGTAAAATACCCTTTTCCCATCTAGTGGTTGTTTTTGTTGTTTTACCAGCAATTCACTAGTTAAATAAGTTATTGTTATAAGTTATTGTTTTTACATTTTTAATAAATCATTTAAGTTTGACCATATGGCCTTAGCAATAAACAAGAACTTTAATGTTCCCATTTTGTTTTGTTTTTTACGTATCGTCTCAGGCACCGTTTAGGCATCGGCACCGTTGTAAAAGTATTGTTTTAGTACCGGTATTGGAAAAAACCTAAACGATACCTGTTAGAGAAATTTTGATTTACATACTTTCTCTCTTGTTATTATGAAACTGTTTGCATAGAATAATATTATACTGAATACTCTAAACAAGATAACATGGAGCCATTGCGTGTCCTTGTCTAAGCTGTGTTCCTGAGGGCATACATGCCCTCCCAGACCAGATAGGGGAGACGTTATCGACTCTTACAAGATAACAATTGACGACATCTACTCTGTATCATGATTTATTACATTTCACTCTGTATAATAAAAAGCAGCATTAGAGAGCTTTTCGTTAGGTCATTGTCTGTACTAATCTGTAGTGCGGAGAAGGCCTCCTAGTTGGGTTCTTGAGTAAAATTAACTTTATTATAACTTCAGCGGTCTCTGTCTATTCTTGATAAGGAAATAATTCTAACAATACCCAACCCTAATCTTATGTTGCATATGGCATGTTGTAAATCTGCTGACATTATCACCCACCTCACAGTGTTGGACCTCACTATATGCTTCTTGCAGAAGGGGAGCAACTATCTGCAGCAAGATCCCAACATCTGGTAGAGAGCCTGAAACTAGAAGAATGGAGGTTGGTATAGCAGCATGCAAAATTCTGCTTAGGGGCTCTCCTCTCGTACCCGGGGTGGGGGCATGGGAATCTTCTTATGATTGTATTTTCCTCGTTGTTCTGTTTTTGTCTTTGTTATCTGACTCGATGACATTGAAAATGAGGGTCACCCCCTAAATGATTTGACTGAATGAATGAATAGCCATGGTGTCAATATAATATGTTACATTATCACATATACTGTAGGTGCAACGTTTGCATATCCATATACTTTTGGCAGTATAACGTATGTAAAGCAGATGAAGAACTAATTGAACTGAATTAATGAACAAATTCTGGATATAAACACGTGTTAGAATCTGCTTCTGTGTCTCTCACACGCCTGTCCAGCCCTGCTGTGGTAGATTCTTAATATGAATGCGGGGGGATGTATCATATTCCATTTTCTCTTGCCTGCGTCGTCTTATCGTAAGCGTGATCAATAGCAAAGCTAATAAAAGCGGGCGCCTTTCTCTCCCTCCTGCTGCCTGTGTTTTCCTTCCAATAAATCTGATTGTGCTATCACAGCCTTAAAAAAGAAAAGAAAAGCTGAGCACAAACTCTCCGCCTTTGACAGCCAACAGACACCAAGTAACACCACAGCCTATCACCAAGGTGATCAAGCGTGTGCGATCATCTGGCAAATATGAAAAAAAAATCTAATAAAAATAACGCTTAAATGCCACATCAGACTTGCACACATACATACAGTATAGCAGAGCATCCAGGGTGGGCCATCCTGTGGCATTTTCAAAGTGTCCCATTTGACAAATGAAGGAACATTCCAGCAAAAATCTAATTCACACCTCGGGAACAGACTGCAGCTGCACATGATCCAAAGGAACATAGAGATAAAGTCTTGCTGCAGTGCACCCTCCCATGCCAGATTTCTGAGCAGTGTGCGCCTGCTTTGTCCTGTACACCAAAAATAATCATCTTCCACTAAGTAGAAGAACTTAGATATACTAAGTATATCTGTGCATTTAATAAAATAATATAATCTTGTGTTGTTTTTACCTTAACTAGTTTAAGGTTGTTCTGATTGTTTAAATTAACAAGTTTCGTCATTAGGTGTAACAACCATGCAATCCACTTTAATTACAATTACACGTGTTTCTTGTAAAGTAGGTTAAGTATCATAATCTATAAAGACAATCAAAAAATCAAAAACGGTTTATTTAGTTCCTCTGTGCATGAGTGACAAAATGGTTAGCTTCCAGATTATAATTAGTCTAAGCTTATTGGTTGGGGGTGATCATGTATGTAGTTGATAAATAGGTTTGAGACAGCTCTTATGTTGATCAGTAGTACAATATTGGACATACAGTATGAGCAGACACCTACTCTGAGACAATGGTATTTCTAAGTCAGCAGAAATAATGTTATCATTAAAGTTTTGCCACAAGGTTGGCCTGCTGTAAAAAGAAAAGAAAAAAGTGGAGTACTGCAGCAGCAGTCGAGCGAGCTAGAGAGTGAATGAAGAGAGGGAGTGCCTAAAAACGCAGGTATTCGGAGGAATGCAACTTTATTTTCTGATTGTTTCAAAGTGGTTATGTTCTAAAGCACAAATAAACACACACCTCCGTGGGAAGGCGACTTGTTTCCTGATATTGTGTGAATGCAGAGCTTCATCCTGTGTGTGTGTGTGTGTGTGTGTGTGTGTGTGTGTGTGTCCCCGTTAAACTTATCCGTCGGTATGAGGTGCTGAGGGGCAAAGCGGTGGATGGGAATGAGAACAGGCTGCACACCCTGTGCGCTGTCATTACCTGGGGGTTACCCAAAGGCTCTTTGCTGACTCCCATAAATGTCCCGCACTAACAAAATTAAAGGTCCCATGGAATGAAAATTTCACTTTATGTTTTTTAACATTAATATGAGTTCCCCCAGCCTGCCTATGGTCCCCCAGTGGCTAGAAATGGCGATAGGTGTAAACCGAGCCCTGGGTATCCTGCTCTGCCTTTGAGAAAATGAAAGCTCAGATGGGCCGATCTGGAATCTTCTCCTTATGAGGTCATAAGGAGGAAGGTTACCTCCCCTTTCTCTGCTTTGCCCACCCAGAGAATTTGGCCCACCCATGAGAGAGAAACATCATGGCTTTCAAACGAGCAAAGTGGCAGTTGGTCAAGGCCACACCCCCACCCTCCACCTCCTCTCCTCCTCAATAGCTACAGACACAGAAATGGCACATATAAGGAAAGCTCTTTGTGGGACTGGCTCTAGTGGCTGTAATTCTGCACCGAGGCTGAATTTCGGGAAAGAGACTTCAGATACAGTATTAGGGGACCACTATGGCCTAAATAAAAGCATCCAAAGAGCACCATGTCATGGGACCTTTAAGAAGAAAATAGAAAATGCAAGTGGGCAGGGTCTCTGCAGATACAGACACCACAACACACCTCTAGTGGGTCATAAGTGATCATTAAGAGGGTTTATTTTTGAACTAGTCTATACATGTTTTTAGGATATTACTGCATATTATACCTTTACAGTGTACGTACAGCATGGGGATCTTTTAGATACGTTTGTGTATGGCCTGTACCTGTAGATGACGGATATGTTTTTCTTCTTCAGTAGGGGAAGCTGCTAGGGGAAGTTTTAAAGATGCAGATGGGTAGAGGGAGTGTTATATGGAAAGTCTGGGGATGGAGCAACCCAATGATTATGTAAGAATGTATTTATAATACAATAGACAGATTCCCAAATGTATGTATCTAGTGTATACAAATGAACTGTTGTACATCCATGTGAATAAACTCCATGTTAAATTTCAAAAATATCGCAAAAAAGAAGAATACACTAATGTGTCACAGTGGTGCATCTGTAGCTTGTGATGTTGATAACTGATACAGCACACTCTGATGCTTTGTTAGTGAAAAGTCTGTGGTGGTCTGAGCTGCAAACACCTGCAGGAACATCTCCTTTGTCCCATGCTGAGATTTTGCTCTCTCCTTCCCTCCGTCTCTCCTTCCATCCTTCTCAGCCTGGTTTTTCAGAGCCATGGGAAGCCGGTGTGTCGGCAATTAACGGACCGCCTTAAGACACCGCAAAGAGTGGTTAACATAGGCTAGGAGCGAGAGCGAGGCAGTTAAGAGAGACAGAGAGAGATACCCCATTTACAACTGGGATTAAAGGGATGCTTGACCGATTTAGCATTAAGCTTTTTACCAGTGGAAACATGGTAGTATTTTGGAATGACTGTGCTTCCCTCCCTCATGAGACGAGAGATCTCTGTATTGTGGGTCTGGAAAAAATCTTCCGATGACGGAAAACAATGATTTTTGCGTCATCTGAAGATTTTTTGCCCAGAGGCAATGGAATACAGCCAGTAGTAGGAGCTACTTCCGCATGTTTTCAACCAGTTGTCTTTACCCGAAGCTTCCCGAAGCAAAACGAGCGTCATCCATGTTGAAGCTTCGCTAAACAAGCTCCGTCTTTTCAGCAGAAAACTTTTACAACAATTATGTGCATTCAAACTACCGCACATGTGTACCACCGGGATACATTGGTACAGATTGGAGAATAGGCAGGTTAAATGTCTGATCAACGCTTTGAATTTTTCCCCCAAGAGAAATGTAGGGTTTAAAAAAAAAAGAAAGTGGTGTTCTGTGTGATCAAGCTGAGTATGTAACACCATTGTAAATTGAAAATCGTTGTCATTTTCAGCCATAACTTTAACAGTTAAGGATATATAGGTCAACACAGAGGTCTGACCTATCTATTGTTTTTCTGTCCCGTGTTGCTTTGCTAGCGTCTTCGGTAAACCAAATCTAGGGTGAGGAACAGCAACATGTCACCGCCGGTCGGACTGACTGGTAGTTTGGGTGGTGTCATTTTCGTTAGTCTGTGAACCAACAGGTAAATTAGCTAACATTAATCAAAGTGTTGACATATGAAAGCATCAAACATTAGCATTAGAGATGAAGGTGATGAGAGTATATATTTAGTTGTTCCTCGTTCCCGTTTGCTCAGCGCTGTCAAGTTGCATGTACGGGACGCAAGGAAGTAATTGTAAACAAACATTGGGATTGGCGAGTATAAAGACATTCTTAAAGGTGCCCTGCCACACGTATTTCATTACTTTGTGGTAATGTCTGAAGTTCTGAAGTTTTTGTGGAAAAAATGCCTTGGTTACCTTGTTTCAAGCCATTCTAGCGTGGTATAGAAAGCCTGCAGGAAGACAGCTCGATTTCTGCAAGTTCTCATTAATATTCAACAAGCTAAGCTGTTTGAATCTGATTGGTTAACAGCTAGCCAATGAGAGCCTGGCTGTCAGAATCCTTTACCCAGCCCAACTGGGCGAGCTAATGAATAGTAATGAGCTCAGGCAATATGATGTCAGACTGACCAGCTTTTGTAATTGGCCTGATTTCTCCGCTTATTTCTTTTCAGTGGCTAGAGCTCACAAAGGAGGTAGCAGTTCATTTTCACATTCACAACATAACACAAACACATATAGACCTAACATATTTCAAAAAATGCAAGTAAAACCGGTTTTGTATGGCAGGGCACCTTTAACTTTCAATAACTAATGAGTGGTTATAATTAAAGATGGCTCCGAATTAGTCATCGAATCAATTTCTGTACTATTTGATCTGAGGCTGACACTTCCTCTGGGTGAAATTACAAAATGTACCCTTCTTTTTACTCATGCTAGTATAGGCAGAGAAAAGTATCAAATCACCTGTTAAAAGCAACAGAATACCAACTGTTAAGGGTTGGCATAAAGTGCTGTTTGGGTTAGTACCACTAGAGTACCTGACATGCATGTTACATTCAAAGTCAAATCAATTCTTCAAAGTTTGGGAGCCATACTTGAATTATTTGGAGCCTGATGTTTCTGCCATCTTGCTACGGGGATTCCCTGAAAGATCTTGCTAAGAGAAAGCTGATTTCCCATTATGTATATAACTTTTGGTTTATTTGTTTGTAATTTGTGTTTTATTTGTTGTAAATGTGAAAATTAATTTTTAAAAAAGCAACAGAATACAGGTGTGACATCAGCTCTGTTAAACATTTTCTGAGGGAGGACCCTGACACCTCCGGTAAGATCAACCCACCCACATTTTACAATGCTCCCTTCATTTGAGCTATCTCCATAAATATTGGAATGTGGATCAGCTTTAAACAACCGAGATGCAAGGTGTTGATTAGTAAGCATCTGTTTCTCCATGTCTCTAGTCTTGCTCATCTTAGATAACCAAATTCTAACTAATTAACTTAACACTGAGGAATATCCTTCTTCTCAGCTCGCTCTTTTTTAACAGCCCTGCCAACATATCTGTTGTAACTTAACTTACATTTTGTTGACTGTTGGCAGTGTTGGGAAAGTTCACTTTCTACATGAACTAGTTCAAAGTTCAGTTCACAAATTTTAAAATGAACTAGTTCAGTTCATAGTTCATACTTTAAAATTTTTAACTAAGTTCACAGTTCCAAAAATGAACTACTTCATAGTTCTTTTTTTCCATATGTTGCTGCGAGCTATTATTTTTCAAAAGTATTGCCACAGCCCATATAGAACCACAGACAGCAGTTGTTTTATCCGTTTTAACACCGAAACGATGCGTCAGATTTCATCTTCATATCCAATCAGTTCAATGTGCCGTTTCAGGTTTGCTGTGGATGTGACTGAAGTGCGGATTTTCTTTTTGAAAGCCGGCGGGCAAAGTTTGCCCAGAAATGTAAGATTTTTCCCATCCTCACCGACCTTGTCATAAAACTTTGAATGATCATACGACGCCTCCTTTCTGCTTCATCGCCTCTATGCTGCTTTTTGTTTTGATGACGCATGCGGCGGTGCGACACTGGTGGCTGGTGTTGCCAGATTGTTTTTTTTTTCGCTACATATTAAGGCCTGTTTACGGTGTGTTTTAGCTGGGTTTTCGCCTGGAAGGCTCTATAGAAATCTGGCACCCTATTGAACGAAGTTACACTGAGAGAGCGTGCCGTTCACAGACACCAGAATGAACGAGTTCACGGTAATGTTCATCAGGCAGTAATACAGTACGTTCAGTTCACGTTCGCCCAAAATATGAACGAGTTCATGAACTATCGTTCAATGAATGCGTTCAGGCACAACACTAGCTAAGTTTCCCACGTCCCACGGCTTGTCGTAACCTTTGTTGGTCATTTCCTTCACGAGTTCCTGATAAATTATGGCATTTCTTAGATTTTTGCTGCTCGTAAATTAAATTCAAAAAGTCTCTTGTCCCCTCGTTTGTCCACTTCCATCTGTCTTTGTTGACACCTGTCATGTGTGCAAACAGAGCGGAAATACTGGGCAGAAATGTACTAAAACTTCTTCTTCGTTTTGTGGCGAGTTGCAACCATAAAATGACCTAAAACCTAATCGCAATTCATTAATTTATCCGGCAAATAACATTTCCATCAGCGTTTATCGCATAAGCCGTATATCAATCAAGAAAAAATCCGATGAGACTGAACATATTTCCTTTGAGTCGATATTCATGAAATTCTATCGAATTTTACTGTTTCCATAAGGCATTTTTCATTCGATATCACTTAATTCGGATAAAAACGTGTGGATGGAAACATAGCTACTGACTGTTGGGAACTATCCAGTGCATGTATGTGATACATCAGATGATGGGCAGCACTTCATCAAACAGTGCAGAACATCTTCAGCATCATTAACTTCTATCATGCAGTTGCTGTGAGGCAGTTTTGAGGTACTGATGAAGGTGCCAACCCGTTCTCACTCCCAACTGGTAAAATCCTGACACTAAAATCCTGACGCTAAAATCCTGACGCTTGGCTCTCAGCGTAAGATGCCAACACAGAAATCCCCCTTCAGCGTCTGTATGGAACGCACCGGGCAGAGCAGCAACTTGACCGCGGCGCTGTAAGATGATGTAGTATTAAGAGAGACAACGGTAGAGAGTAGTATGAAAGACGGAAAATCCTCATAAGGAGGAAGGTTGGGGGGTTGGTTGGGTCAAACAACACAGGACTTTCCCCCAGGAGACCGGGGTTCATGTCCCGTTCTTGTCCCACGTGTCACTGAAACGTACATTTTGTAACCCCACCCACCATCTTTTCCTAAACCTAACTGTCCCGTTCTTGTGCCGCATGTCAGTAAAACGTACGTTCCGACCCAGAGCGTCAAAAACAAAGCAAAGCACATCTAAATATGACGCTAAAGGAGACTTTTTGCGTCTATAACAAATGCCAAAGGCACCTGACCAAGCGTCGCTTTTTGACGCGCCGGGAATGAGAATGTGTTGAAGGTGCACACACACACACACACACACACACACACACACACACACACACACACACACACACACACACACAGTATCTGTGTCTCATTATAAAACTGTGAAGAGCTCTATGTTTTCAATGGGTTCATCAATAAAATGCGGCAGCTCTCATTTATTGTACCTTTCCATTCAAGCCTTATCTGTGCCACTCATAATTTCCGCTATTCAAAATTACTAAATGTACAATTGCACTTACGGAAATGTTCCCATTATGTTGCGTTGTAATCAAAATGTCATTTCACAGGCATCACTACTCTATTCTACTCAATTCTCTATACTCTATTGACTGAAAACATTGTCGGCATCCAAACAGTGTGACATTTTTACTAGAGTGAAAAATATGATTTCTTAATGCAGTGTTTGGAGTGATTTGAAGTGGCTGAATGGCCCATTTCCCTTCCCATTATGAAAAATCAAGGTGCCCCTGACGTCTATGATTTGGTTCAATCTGGTTATATGTTAAATGATTTCTGATGACCTCTATCTTCAGGTCCCATTCTGCGTCTGCTTACATGCTTCTTCATCATTACCGTCCCCCTCTGCACGCTTCTGGCCAGTACTCTTCCACTGCACACACAATCTCTCATACTTTCAGGGCATAAACACTCCCCAACACACAAAAAATCATTGCTGTCTTGCTGTGAACAAAATCCACAGTCCACATGTTGTGCAGAAATGTATTTCAAATTTGATCTGAAGCAACTATATGGCTGCAGCAGTGTGAGGTATTCACATCAACTGGTTATCTTTCTAAATAAGTATTTTGTTATAAAACTCCCTTTTGGTGTTTCCTTGTTGAGCTGCAGTGGAGGTATGGTAACAAAAAGACCCACTTCATTCTGTGTCATTCTGCGCAAACAATTATCCCACACGTAGGAGAGAGACGGGTAGGTTCAAATATTACGAACAAAATCCTGCACACTGTCTAAAGTCGACCTTACTCCAAACGACTTTTCAAGCGATTCCACTGTAGCAGACTATTTTCCAATATCTGAATGAAATCCTGAGAGTCTATTATAGAGTCGGGGCGTTCCATCGTTTGGTGTAAGGAGGTCATAAAACTCAATCCCAGTCAGTCTTTTTCCCGTCTGGACGTTCAGACAAAATCAAACGTGTTTGATATTTTAAGTTTTAAGTCTTGGTAGTGAGGTTAAATCACGTCAACACTGTCAATAACCAAATGGGTGCGCTCCCTCCAGCACCAAACAGGAAGCAGCAGCTAGAGCCAGTGGTGTTTATGGTTGCAATGGCGTCGCGCCAAGCTAAATGCTAAAGAGGGAAAGTTGCTGATTTTCAACCCTTCTGAAGCGAGTCATCCAACGGGACATTTTTTTTTTTTTTTTTTTATTTTCACATTTTTCTTCTTACCATAAACATAGAAAAACAAAAGAGCAGGAAAAAAATAAAATGAATAAATACTTCTTACAGGTCTACATTTAGTAAGTTAGCAGTGTAAATGTTGTACTTCATGTATACACAGACATCACATATATATACATATATTCTCAAGTTTTATACAGACCGTAGACCATATTTAAATACATTATTTGGGGGGGGTTCTTCTTCTCAATCCATATAAATGCATGTTATTCTGGCCAAAATAATTTTTAAGGGGAGACCAGTCATTTACAAAAGTATCCAGAGTTCCATCCAGTACATTATGCCTTCTTTCATATGGTAGCAGTGACAAAAGTTTTTCGCGCCAAAGAGTTAAAGTAGGAGAGTGTTCTTTAATCCAAACATGAAGAATGGAAAGGCGAGCAGCATATAGCATTATAGACATTGTTTTTGTTTCCAGCACACAATTATTTACACCAAGGATACACAAGCTGGGATCCAGTGGCACTTTAATCCCAAAAGATTTTTCAATTTCATGAACAACCGCAGACCAGAATGATGCAATTAAAGGACAGGACCATATTAAGTGGAAATAGGTTCCTGTATCCTTTTTACATTTAAGACTAAATTTTGTACATGTGTCGTATTTACTTTGAGTTAAAGGAGTCACATGCAGCTTATTAATAATTTGATATTGTACTTCATATGATTTGTTTGATTTAGTTATTTGTCTAGCATGATTTAATACTTTGTTCCATATCTGATCTTTCAGTGTAACACCAAATTCAAGTTCCCAACTTTGTTTAATATTTATTAAACCTTTATTATTTGCTGTAATTTGGTCATAAATATGTCATTGTTTTACTTTTCAATGCAGCTGCCTTTAATAAAATACTATCAAGCACATTTATTTTCCCACCTTGTTAATAGTATTCAATAGAACTAAGATAGCTTCTTATTGTAAATATCGAAAAAAGTGGACTTGAGAAATATTAAACTCATACTGTAATTGTTGGAAAGACTTGAGAGCATTATCTGCATAAACATCTAATATTCTTATGATACCAGCTTCTCTCCACTCATTAAAGCCTGCATCAATACAGGTATGTCTAAAATCTGGATTATTAGCAATAGGAGCCAACAATGAGTATTTGTCAAGCCGAAATATTTACGAACAGCACTGAGAGATCTACAGATATTTTTCAGTATATAATTGTGCTGAATCTTGGTATATACTTTTGTGAAACATATAAACAGAAGGTGTTCTAATTGAACCACATTTTTTTAATCCACTCTGCCATAAATTTTAATTGTGCGGCCCAATGTGCGGCCCAATGATAAAATTTAAAATTTGGGATGCCAAGTCCTCCTTTTTTGATTGGTAGTTGAAGCTTTCGAAGTTCCATCCTTTGCCTTTTATTATTCCACACAAATACTCCCACCGCACTGTGTATTTTTGTAAATATTTTGGATGGAATATAAATAGGTAGCATTTGGATAACATACAACAGGCGAGGGAGAACATTCATTTTAATTATAGCTATACGGTCCAATAGAGAAAGTGAAAGATTAGTCCATCTTAGAAGATCAGTTTTTGTTTTTGCTATTACAGGTAAAAGATTATGTTTAATCAACTTTGAAAAATCTGCACTAAAATATATACCAAGATATTTAAATACTTTTTTGGTCACTTTAAAAGGATGATAGCATGATGAGCTTATTCTTTTCCGAGCGGAAAACCTAATGATTTTTCATAGTTTATTTTATTTCCTGAAAACTTACTAAAGTTTTCAATCATTTTTATTAGTGAAGGGATGGATTTGTTAGGATTCTTCAAAATTAAAAGTACATCATCGGCATAAAGCGATATCTTGTGAAAACGGCTCTCTGTTTCAATGCCCTCTATCTCCTTGCTAGTTCTTATCAATACCGCCAATGGTTCAATAATTAAATTAAATAAGAGAGGGGACAAAGGGCATCCTTCTTTTGTTCCTCTCTCCAGCAAGAATGTCTCAGATGTAGTTCCGTTAATCAAAAGAGCTGACTGAGGGTTTGTATACAATAACTTAATCCAGTTGATAAAACTTTCATGAAATGAAAATTCTTTTAGAACTCTAAATAAGTACTTCCATTCCACGCGATCAAAAGCTTTTTCTGCGTCCAATGCAATGACCACTGCTTTTTCTTTTTTATATGCAACATACTGTAATATCCCAAGCAGTCGTCTTACATTGGCGCTAGACTGTCGCGTCTTAATAAAGCCTGTTTGATCGCTAGAAACTAATTTATGTATCACACTGTTTTATCGCATTGCCAAAACACTAAAATCTTTGAATCAGTATTTTGAATTGATAATGGTCTGTATGATGCAGGGTTTTCTGGATCCTTGTGATCTTTTGGAATTAACGAAATAATAGATTGTTGCATTGTCTTTGGCAATTTCTTCTCATCGTAAGCATACTGAAACATTCTTGCAAGCAAAGGAGCCAAAATGTCCACAGAAGTTTTGTAGACCTCTGCTGGAAAACCGTCTGGACCACATGCCTTTCCATTCTTTAAAGAATTTATTGTCTTTTTCACATCATCAACTGTAATTTTAGCACCAAGTGATAAATTATCCTGCAAATCAAGTTGAGGTAGCTCAAGCTTCTGAAAAAACAAAGTCATATCCCTTTCACTATCTGTATTATCAGATTTATACAAATCACCAAAGAATCCTTATAAACACATTTGTTATTTCACCTGATGTATAAACCAGTTTACCGCTTTTATCTCTTATTTTCGATATTGCGGACTTGCGTTTTTTATTATTAATTAAACTTGCTAAATATTTTACAGATCTATGACTATCATACTGTTTATACTTTTGTAAAAATAATTCTCTTTCTGTTTTTTGGATTTCCAATGAATTGAGTACTGTTTTAGCAACCATAACCTGATCCCAGCTTTCAGCGTAAAGACTATGCTTATGTTTAGTCTCAGCCTCTTGTAACTTTGACTCTAATCTTTTTTGTTCATAAATAATTTTCCTTTTCCTAGCAACACAATATGAAATCATCAAGCCACGAAGATAAGCTTTTGTAGTTTCCCATACATTTGCCGGATCAGTATCATCGATATCGTTAATTTCTAGAAAATGCATTAAATTTGCTTTAGTTTTGTTACAAAAATTAATATCAGATAATATTGATCTATTACATTGCCAAACATTTTTATTCTTATATAAACAGGTGAATGCAACCTCAATTTTAATTGGAGCATGATCTGACAAATGTATATTTCCAATGCTACTTTGTTTTATCAATTCCAATAATATTTTAGTAACCAAGAAAAAATCAATTCTTGTATATGTTTTATGAGGATTTGAAAAAAAAAGTATAGTCTTTCTCTTTAGGGTGCATATGTCTTCACACATCAACAAAATCAACCTCATCAACCATTTGTTGCAAAGCTCGCTGTCTAGGAGTTTGTTTTGCACTCGTGATGGTGGGCCTTTTATCAGAAATATTATTCATTACACAATTCCAATCTCCACCAACAATCTTATAGGGCCAGTGATACTTGAACAGTAAATCAGTCAGTTTAGTAAAAAATGTAGGATCTAGGTCAGGGTACAGCATGTACATTTAGAATAGTAACTCTCTCTCCATATAAAACCCCATGCAACAAAACATAACCTCTTTTCATCAATTTCAACATGCCTAATATTAATGGGCAATTTTTTATGCACCAGTATCGCCACCCCTCTGCTTTTACTATTAAATGAGGAAGAGTACACATGTCCAACCCAGTCTATTCTAAGTTTTTTATGTTCATTTTCAGTCAAATGTGTCTCCTGCAACATTGCAACAGAAACATTCTCCTTTCTCAGAAATGTAATTATCCTCTTCCGCTTGACTGGATTATTACACCCTTTGATATTAAATGAACAGAAATGTACTGGTAAAGCCATTGCATCATAGGCATAAAATATCTAGTAATTTCCCCAATATGCAAGGTATTGTACATAACAATAATTATGGATCCCCTTTGGTATTTAAATAAAAAAAATAAAAAAATATGGGCCAAAATACAAGGCTGATATTAGCCACATCAGAACCTTAACCTAAATGGTCTTGTCTGCTTTAATATAACTAAAAAAAGAAGTTGCTCTTATACTTTCAGTTCATTTACAGTCATTGGGCACAGTATGAAAAAAAGAATAAGTCCGTTTGAGGGACCTTTAGAAACGCAATACATGGCAGAGTTATGAAGTCATAGAGGAGGGACTAGATTTATCCAAGTCATCGAGAAATTTCTGCGTGTCTGACGGAGTCTCAAAGCGCTTTTGTACTCCCATAAAGTCAACAGAAAGTATCGCGGGAAACATCATTGCATACCTTATTCCAGCATTTCCTTTTCACAGGAACAAACAGTTGACGTTTCTTCTGAACCGCAGCGCTGAAATCTTGATAGATGAACACTCTGGTGTCTTTGTAGCGTAGTGTTCCCTTCTCTCGGGCAAGCTTCATCACCTTTGCTTTGTGCTGATAATTCCCGAACTTGGCGATAATCGGCCTCGGTCTTTTACCAACAACAGTAGCAGCAGACACGCGAGTGGGGATACGATGCGCTCTCTCGATGTGCAGGGTGTCCCGTGGCAGATTCAACGTCTCCATCAGAAACTGTTGAACAAACGCTCTTTTATTGTGCCATATCTGCACGCATGAATCAAAAAGAGCTTATATTATAAAGTTTAAAGCAGACAAGGGCTGCGCTACTACACACGCACGTCTACCCTCGCAGCCATCTTTTCAACGGGACTTTTACTGGCGGATAAACACAGACCTCCGGGTACTGGAGACTAGAGATGGCCGGATACCATTTTTTGCTTCCCGATTCCGATACCTGAACTTGCGTATCGGCCGATACCGAGTACCGATCCGAAACCAGTGTGTCATATATTTTATTATGTTTTAACAGCTGTATACTACTATCTCTGTATGGATGTGATATTATTTCTATCTTTGTTGTCGGTCTGGCTCAGGTTAAACTCTTTGTGAAACATTAAGTCTTTTACTATCCAGTTTGACAGTCAGTTATAACGGAAAAAGAACATAAATAATATACTATAACGTAGATTTTCTTTAGGGCTTTATTACGTGGTATTGGATCGGTGCATAAACTCCAGTACTTCCAGATACCGATACCAGCGTTTTAGGCAGTATCGGAGCCAATACTGATACTGGTATTGGTATCGGACCGTCTCTACTGGAAACATTCCTCTGCTTGTACGGCAGAACAGAAAATCTGCAGACTTTTCCCTTAAGTTACCAGCTAACGCTTGGTTACACTTTTCAAAACAAATCTAGTTGTAGTCTTGCAATGTGTGACCCTGCAAGATCCCCACTCTTTACATATTATGACTTTAACGTTAGATGTGAGATGATTGTCTTTAGATGTGAGATGGTGTCAGACTTTAGTCTGTTCAAAGTCTGTTCAAAGTCTTCTAGTGTGTGGTAGGCATAACTTACAAACAAATTTACTATCAACTTTTCGGTACTAGCCCATCAGGCAAATGGTGCGTGACGTAAATGGCTGCTCATCATTCTAATGCCTGATAAAGGTCTAGCACAGAAATCTATCTTTACCATTTACACAGTGTGTAGGATTTGGTTTGCAGCTTCCTCCTTTCTTAAAAGAATCCTTTATTGTTTACATCCATGTTTACTAGCTTACAGTCTTCTCTGTCTTTACTGGCGTAATGCTAGCCTGGCATAGCCAAGTTTGCAAATGCGGATTAGTCTGGTATCTCTCAGTAAGTTTTTCGATTTGCTTTGAAAAATGCTTCCGGACGCAAATGAATAGATCTACAACCAATCAGAGCAACGAAACAACGTGGCTTTGAGCGACGCTTGCAAGTTTGGGGGGTGCTTGGTCCGTTCTGAAGCAGGAAAAAAATGGTGGTCAGGTCACAAACCTTCTGAAATTACAGCTAACTCTAACCCAACTAACCCTGAAAAAATGAAGTGAACCTATTCTTTAAAGGTATTCCACTAATATATTTTATACTAACAAGGGAGCTTTTAGTTCATTGGTTTAGCTCTGCTTTTACAAATGACTCCAAATAAATGCTAATGTTACTTTGTGTCTGCTGGATGTGTAACTATAATATATCTGGTGTGGTATCTGTATAGTATTATTACCATATATAATTTTGCTACATAGAGCATGTCAAAGATACAGTGTACCAATTCTTCACAGCAGGAAGCACATTTACCCTGAGGACACTTACTTTTCTGCTAGGCAGGACATTTCCCTGGCACACACACACACACCACACACACACACACACACACACACACACACACACACACACACACACACACACACACACACCCTGCCCCCAAGCTGATGCTGTGAATGTGATATTAAGCAGCTTCCCTTTTAAATAAGTCTATCACTATGTCCTCCTGAGTATTAGCCATTAGCTTTTTATCCCTGTGCCTTCTGGGAGCACCAGTAAAAAGAATCGGGGAGAAACTTCTTACAGTAAATGGCATAGGCTCTGTGCACAAGTGTATGGCTCATTAGACAGGAGCGGAACGTGTGTGTTGGGTTTGTGTGAGGTGGTGGTGGGTCATTACAGTATGTATAGCTTGGTTGCATAACAGTAATGTAATTCTCTGAACTTACCATACTGTTTTAGCGGTTCTATTATTTGCCTTTACCCACTGAGTCATTGTATTCACATTATTGGTGATTATTTATCTTAACTCTCATTGAGTTAATATTTTGTGAAAGCACCAATAGTCAACCCTACAATATCACTGCGATATCGACATCAACGTATTTGCTCAAAAAATAGTGATATTTCAAGTTCACACGTTTAGGTGTAGATAATGATGTGGTAAGACATTTTCAATCCAAATATTTTCCACTTTTGTGTTACATTGTAGCCCTGTAGCTTACATTCACATAAGATTGTGTGTCAGCAACAGACTAGTCTATATCCCTGACGTTTCACTTCCGGGATTGCTCCGGTGCCGCCAGAACATTCCACCGGATGTCCCTCATTTTGGCCGGATGTCCGTTACCTTCCTCTTTCTTTGTGTTGGCATTCTAAACTACGGTGGATTTATGAGAACTATGGTTAACTGCTCCTCAGATCTCTGCAGGGTAAATGCAGACAGCTAGCTAGACTATCTGTCCAATCTGAGTTTTCTGTTGCACGACTTTTGAACGTACACATGTTCCACCAAAACAAGTTCCTTCCTGAGGCTATTTTGTGGAGGCACCATCGCTCCGTCCAGCGCTTAGCGCCACATAAACCAGAGCACATTTCTCTCCCATCCCAGAATGCTGTTTGGACTAGCCAGACCTTCCTCCGCAGCGCTGTGGAAGAAGGTTTGGCAATGCGACACTAGCATCAGACTGACCTTTCATCAGTTAGCTTCTTGCAACTCTGACCAGTGCAACAATGCAAAGAAACAAAGTCTCTCGGCACAAAGTGAAAACCATGAAAATAAAAAGAGGGCTGTAACAAAACACAACCGTGAATGTTTTCAGCATTCTCCCCCGGTGAATTTAGTTTGCATGGTCCAGTAAAATCCACCATTCAATTTTTTCTAAAGTGACCAGTACATCTTCCTGCATCAGCTAGCCTTTTCCTAATTAGAACGCCTCAGAAAGCCTCACAATGCTGTCACTGTTGACCTTATCAAAAGTAGCTTCTGCCTCACACACCCCACAGTAGGCCAAATCTTCTGAAATGGCTGCTCCATATTAGTAATGTCGCAGCTCTGGCTGCTAATTACTCCCTAAATCTGGCCTCTTTTTCATTAAACTCTGTCCAATTTTTCTTGCAGGCCTCTCCATTTAAGATAATTACATTTGGTGAGTTAAGGTCGAGTGCCATTGGACCCTATTAAAAGTGCCATGAGTCAAACTCAGACTTATTCTTTAAGTCCTGGCTTCCTTTTTTATACTAATTGTCTTCTGCTTCACATCATTTACATTTCATCTGTGCTCCGACTTTTAAGTCCACAGTTGTTAAACTTATGTGTTGTGTTTGTGGTGTGGCGAAGCGTTGGCTAGCGTTTATGTGCAGTCTATCCTATCCCAATAGTGTCACGGAGCACAGTGGACCCAAAAGCACTGATAATGGAGCTTTATTGTACAGAGTACAATCACAGGCAGGAAGGTAACAAAATCGGCAGGCAAAAGACGTGGTCAAAATACGGGCTGGAGAGCTACAAAAACACTGGGAAGGTAACACAAGGGATAACACTGGAGAGTGAGATACACAAGGTACTACAACAATCTGGCAAATGACAAAGGACACAAGGGGCCCTATTTTAATAAAGTATGAAACGCAAAACGCAAGTAGCTTTGTGGGCGGATCTCGGGCGCTGTTGCTATTATACCGGCGGGATAAATGACTCTTGCGCCCGACGCAAATCTAAAATGGGTTGGTAAGAAGTAGCTAGGTGTGGTTTGGGTGTAACATGAAAATAACCAATCAGAGCGTAATCTCACATTCCCAAGGCACGCTTGTTCCATGGCGGATTGCCATTATGACGGCGGATTTGCCTGGCGCATGCCAGCGGGAGCTGTCCAGGATGCGGCAAAGTAATAAATGCCCGTCTTGACCAGGTGGCGATGTTGCTGCGGCCTCTCGGGCGCATCTCCTCAAGTCTGGAGAGGATTGCTGCAGCCATGGAGGCTCTAAATGCACCACCTGCTCCTGTTGTGCCCCTTCCTCCTCCCCCAACTCCATCTCCGTCCACCCGCTCCATCAGGAGCGCATCGCGCATTGCCACTCCCGGACCCTCAAGTGTCCAATCCCACCGTAGTTCAACATCACGTCTCCTTAAGTCCTCTAATATTTCCTCATTTATGTCATCAACACATCCATGATTCATGGAAATGTTGTGTAAAACACAACAAGCCACAAAGAATGCTGCGACTTTTTGAGGACTGTACTGTAAAGTGCCTCTTGACCAATCCAAACACCTGAAGCGCATTTTCAGTAATATTTTTCCTTGTAATTATGTATGGTTTGCAAAAATGGGAACTGCTGTGCCCAATATAATAATATAATAATAATAATTATATATAATATAATATGCCCACATACATATAACTAAATAACATTAAGGAAGAAAAAGAGAGGCAGTATGGATTAGTGCATTAGTTCAGGATATATATTTTGTGCAGTGTGGCATTCATGTTAAACAGGAATTCAGTTAAGATAAGGCAATTTCAGTTTCCTTTTAGTAGAGTTTTACTCCTTAATTGGCTCTTCAGGGTAATTCTCAGAACTTCGACAAATACGTGCCCATTTCTGTTCTCTGAAAATTAATGATGTTGGTCAAAACTTCATTATTTTAAACCTCCATGTTTTCCATCTGGACAGCCTAAGAAACTAACAATGTGTCAGCTTGGCTGGTCATGTGTACACATGCATGAGCCTGTGTCTATACTGTAGGGGCCCACACTGTCATGCAAACGCATTTTGTCCCCGGATTTGTAAGCATGCATGTGTGGCGGCGCCATCTTCCATGCAAGATAATGTGTTTCTGCAGGCAGTGAAAACACAAGAAGGTAAACACATTACAGAGCCATGTTTTAGCAGCAGGGGAACCTGCCCAGCCACAGACAGAGAGAGAAAGCGCAAATGTTACCTCATGAAACTCATTCTGCTGCAGTTACAAGATATACACTACCGGTCAAAAGTTTGGGGGTCACTTAGAAATTTCCATATATAGACAGAATACCAGCTGATCTGAGTGGGTGATCTTTAATGCAATAGCTACATTGCCCATTATCAGCAACCATTCATCCAATGTTCCAAAGGCACATTCTGCTTACTAATCTGATATCATTTTTAAAGGCTAACTGAGAAAACATTGGAGAACCTTTTACGATTATGTAAGCACATAATGTAATCTGAAAACTGCTGCACTGGTTAAAAAAAAACAATGCAACTGATCTCAGTGTCAGGGCCTCACCTCCCTGAGCTGTCTCCCCTTCCCTTTTGTGTGTTTCCCTTGCCTCTGCCCCTTTTTGTGTCTGTGTTGTTTGTCTCCGTCCGTCTCTTTTTGTTCCTCAGTTTCCTGAATTCCCACTACCACTGAAGGCACCCCGGCACCAAGGCTGCTGCAATCACTACAATCTACTACACCTGCTCCAGTCCACGCACCTGGGGCTGATTGCCACTCTCCCTATATTAGGGAGAGGTCTGCTTTCAGTCCCCGCCAGATAATTCTTTCAGCCACGTAACTATCACTTGTATTCCTGTGCATTATTTAGCTATCTCCAGTTCTAGTCATTCTCCTGAGTTTCCCGTAGTTTTGCCTTTTTTTTTCTCATCGTGTTTTTGTGTTCTGCCTCCTAGACGCCGTTCTCCCTCCACCGCCGGCCACTGCCTTTGTTCCCTCCTCAACTGGATCTTCTGTTTGGACTCCCCGTGCCGACCTCTGCCTTGCTCTCCGTGTCTCTGGACCCCCAGCCTGTTCCCGACTATTCTCGCCTGCCGTTTTGTACTTCTGCTGAGCCACAACCTACCCATACTCACTCCCATAACCTCCACGACGGAACACCGTCTACATTATTCATTTTCTAATAAACTGTAGTATTATTGAATTCGCCCTGTGTTCTGCTTTTGTGTCCTACCCCGTCCAGAGCGTGACACTCAGCTGGTATTCTGTCTATAATGGAGTGGAATAGAAATTTCTGAGTGACCCCAAACTTTTGACCGGTAGTGTATATAGAGTATATGCAGGGTGTGATTTTTCTGGTTTCTGGGCTACATATCCCTGCCTCTGCTGAATAATTTTGTCTTTACCAAAAATAAAATAGGGGCCGTGGTAGTGGAGGTTAGCCAGAAAAAAGTGAGCGTCATGCAGCAATGACAGTTAAGTTTAGGCACCAAAACCAGTTTAGGAAAAAGATGTTGGTTTGGATTAAAAAACTCCAGAGGAGTGTTTCCTGGATGAAATTATTTTGTTTTCGCCACAAAGTGAACTCTCCGGTTTAAAAGCCCTGTGTTTTATGGTGACACCACCTTGTGCTATTTCATTTTGAGATTATTTTCCACTGGATATTGAAGTTCACAAATAAGTGTTTTAGCATGACTGGCCGAGTGGCTCTACAGTATATCCATGGCATTGAAAAGGGGATTTAATTCTTTCATGTTTGGTTTTGTGCATGATCAAAAAACATCTGAATCGCACTCTGCTTTTTTCACAAATCACACTCTGAATATATATATCTATATATATATGCTGTATATGTGTGTGTGTGTATATATATATATACACACAATAGTTTTTTTTCTTTACTTTGGGCATATCCAGAGCCTTTTTTTCTCATCAGGTAATGGTTTTGACAGCTCCTTGACTTTGGCTAACCAATGTTTGACTCGATTGAAACAAGTAGCGCTACATCAAGTGCTACCGCAGCCCAGTTTGAGTGTCTAATCCTCTGCGTGGGAGACGGTCCTGAATGGTTTCTATTGAAAGGTTTTGGGAGGCAGTTTTAAAGTGGTTTTAATTGGAAGTGGGGAAGTTAACCAGATGTTTGTCATAACCATTCAGTGTTTTTGCTTGTGGAAGTAAAACATACCGTTTGAAAATGCCTCTGATAAAACATAAATCTCACCTGTCTTCTTCACCTCATTTTAGCGAGGGGACTTGGGCTGGCCTATAGCTCCCCTGGTAGAGCATGCGCCCCATATAGGTTCAGTCCTTGCCAGCGGCATTGTTCGAATCCAACCCGAGGCCCTTTTCTGCATGTCATCCCCCCTCTCTCTCCCTTGTTTCCTCTCCCTCTTCAGCTGTTCTAAATGAAGGAAACTAATAATAAAGGGTTAGGACTAACTATAGGGTTTAGCGTTAACTTCCCCACCTCCAAAAAACAGCAGTCCACAGCAGCTTTTTTTTTTATTCAAAACATCCAGGACTGTCCCAAATGTTTACTTACAGTACACAGTGGCTTGCAGTAGCTAGCTAGTTGATTAGCCTGACCCCTGAGTCTTTTCAATCCTAGTCTAGATCAACAGAAGGAAGTACATTTCGAGGAGAAACAGATGTCAGACTTTGCCCCTCACCTTCCGCTCTCTACGTGTTGCCGTTCTCAAACCTTTCGCTACATGATACAACAGCAAAACTTCGAGCTAGCAAGCCACACGCTGAAAATGTCAAGTTTTGATAATAATTGGGATGGTGCAAAAATGCAGGCCTGCTTGGTTCTTTCAGGGAATGATTGTTAAAATTTAAAAAGAATATGTTTACGGCATTTCCTCTCTAACTGGGACGTTTTGGGACCGATTGGTGTGACTGCTGTGGACGAAGTACACACGGAGATACACTGGTAAGAGCAAATGAGGTTTAACCATGTATCCAGCTAATTTGAATAGCTCACCTAACTGTATTATGTGAAGATTTAACTTAATTTAATATTTCATGTGGCGTTTTCTTTCCACCAAAACAAGTTGCTTCCTTAGACTATTTAGCAGAGTCACCGTCGCAAAATGAATGTGATTGGTTTAAAGAAATGCAAACAACCCAGAGCGTTTTTTTTCTCCTATCCCAGAATGCATCTTTGGTGTAACCAGACGTTACTCCACAGCGCTGTGGAGTAACGTCTGGCAATGCGAGACTATTTCAAACCCAAAAAGTGCAACGGTGTGATGCATCAGCAGCACTGTGGTAAAAACATAGGGTTCACGATTTAAATTTCCTCTGAAGATCTGAATGGCATTTCCTTTAAAAGCAGCAGTTGATTTGGCAAAGTCACTGTTCTGAATGGCCTTGACTGGCTGCACTTACCCATGAGAACTTTAGAAAACAAGTTTGGTGGTGAATAGGCCTGTAACAATTATTAAATAATTGTCTAATCGCATTTTTTACATAATCATGGTTTCTTTGTTTAACCGCAATTCATAGCCAACATTAGCTAAGGTCCTACGGGGTATGACTGGTGATGGTAAGAAAAAATACAATGTTGTATGATAACAAAGAGGCGTGGTTTACTTCATAGACTATAGTGTACCTGTGTTATTACATTATCTGGGTCACATAAGACTAATAACCAAAAGATACAGTATATTGTAGGATGTATTCAAAACTTTAATATGTTTTCAAAAATACATAAATATTTTTAAAGTTGACTGAAAGAAACAATTATATTGTCAATCACAGTTATTTCTGAGACAATTAATTGTACAGCAAAATTTGGAATTAGTTACAGCTCTAGTGCAGAGAGAATGCGGTCATTACATTCAAGTCACTGCAGTGTTTCTGCTCTGCCATATCATTCTGTTTGTTGGAGCCAAGGCTTTTTACTGTATTGTGATTAAACATGCACTGTCTCAGGCATTACTTTGGGATGCCCAGTGAAGAAAAAGATAACCCATGCACCTGCGGCAGAACTGCGTAATGAAGGAGGGACTGTTTGGCCCTCAGGGTGATCAGTGTTGTTGAAGGAGAATGGCACGATACCCTTTATTCCATTCTGCACTGGAATCTGATTGGTTATTATTAATAAAGAACATGTAGGCCAAAAGGAACAAGCCAACAATGAAATGGGAAGTTTTATGGATAAGATGGTAGCTCTACTCTCATAATAATATACTCACATTTCAAGTGATATATTTCCATGATTGATGTTACTAAATCTTTTTAAAAGCATTTACCCATTTTCTAAGGCAGACCGCCAGCAGCAGAAACTATTAGTTGTGATTTGTCTTGGTGAATTAGGAGTGCTCCAGACTCTGACTTTCAAATTTTTTTGGGAATAACTTTTACCATTTAAAAAGGCATGCTATTGCCATTATTTCCAATAGTTTATTAATAAATGATTTAATGTTGAGATGTTCAACAGTACATTGTGTGTGGACTGAAGTAAAGGTTAAACAGAGAAACAAAACTCCAATCTTAAACAGTACAGGATCTAATTTTCCTAGGGGTCCGCTTCAGGTTTCCCAGAATGCCCCTGGAACTGCCTGCATGAACCTTGTGGCTCTGGACCCTACGCTACGTTATTTAAAGGACAACTCCTAGGGGTTAATAACATATGTGTACCGATTCGAACGTTCTCTGGGACATGTTTTCATGCTAATCAAATGTGTACTTAGCTTTAAACAAGCTACCGCAAACCGGTGGTTAGCTGTTAACGCTAGCTTTCGGGACAGAGGGTAAATCACTATTTTATACCACTAACAAGGCTCAACATAGCACCACACTTCAGCGGTAGCATAATGAGGGTCCCTACATGTAAACCGAAGCATTGAGAACTTTGTAAGTGTACAGACAGTTTATTAAAAAGATTTTATAAAGACAGTAGCGTTCATGTTTACATGCGGGCGCCATCTTGGAAAACAGTCATGAGCAGTCAAATCACGAACGCTGTGTTTGAGCTATGTTACTGGTTACAGGTTGCATGGCGTTCGTCATTCGACTGCTCATGACTGTTTTCCAAGATGGCTTGTTAGTGGTATAAAATAGTGATTTACCCTCTGCCCCAAAAGCTAGCGTTAGCAGCTAACCACCGTTTTGCAGTAGCTTGTTTCAAGCTAGAGACACATTCGATTAGCATGAAAACATGTCCCAGAGAACGTTCGACTCGGTACATGTTATTAACCCTTAGGTTCATTTTTCACCGGAATTGTCCTTTAACTGCTAAAAGCCTTTAAGGAAGTCTGTGCTGGGCTGAACGAGCCTGCTGTAAAAATGAGCCCTGGGCCCCTATGGAGCCCTCCCCACATTACGTCCATTTACATTAGTTTTTTGAGGAATATTATTGATGGTGTGATGATAGATGCGACACGCGATGAAGAGGAAAACAATGATGTCAGAAAATACATCCTGCCAGTGACTGCCCAGCTCATGGTATTTCCCAGAACTGCCAGGTAGTCGGTCCAGGCTTTGTTACAACACATAACTTGTGTTTGATTTATATATATTTGTTTAGATTAGTTCAAGTTTCTGATTAATTCAATCATAATTGGTGAAATAATAATCATATCATGTGATTTCATTTTGTTACATCCCCAAGGCTGAAAAACAGCTGGGTGATGGTGTATATCAAGAGAATTAAATTGAATATACCTGGTAACAAACCAATAGAATGACTGCTGTCCTTCGTGATGTAAACAAATGGCAGCCTGATCAATTCCATGAACTTCCAGGTAGCCCTGCTACCTGCTTAGCCTGTTAGCTAATGTTGGATGCCGGGACACCTCCTGTGGTCGGGTCTGCCTAATAATCATCCTAAACATCTTTGGAAAGTCTGTTTTAAGGACGTCAACAGTCAGTCATAGTCACAGATCATTAATATTGTGTCCTCAGAATTTGTAAATGTCAAAAGTAAAAAAATAAATCCACACAATCAAGTGCTTTAGCAACTGGCTGTGGTTGCAAAATGGAAATCTTTAAAAGGTGTGCACACATTTCATTAACTTTCAGGCTTGTTAATTAATTCGCTCAATTAGTTTGCACAACATTATGAAAATAAAGGCATGAATCAACCAAAGCAAGGGCACCAGCTCTATCTTGTGTGCTTGCAATATCATCTTGTGTAACTATGATATAATAATATAAAGCCGTGAAATATATATTTCAATTTCCTCCGCCCACTCAGACTCTGTATAGAGTTTTAATCATTAGAACCATCTAGATTGTGACACAGAATATGTTGTGTATATGTGACAATTTACTGCAGAAATTACACTTCATGTAAACTTAAGTCTTAAGTGTTCCTAATTAATTACATGAGTGACCCCTCTAAAATTCAAAATTGTTTGAAGGACACTGTTCTTTGTGTGAAAATTGACATCTCTGAGGACTCAAGACGATACAAACCATTCAAACTGAAATCCAAATGAAAAACAGGGCCGCATTTTTGTGGAGAAGCCACTCGTGCTTAAGGACAAATGTTTCCATACAAGATGCCAGAAGAAATCACATCTGAAAGCAGTGGGGTAATGAAGTTGTGGCGAGTTGATATTAAGATTAACTGCAATATCTTAAAACCTATAGGAAAGGCTGTGAATAATACATCTCAATTCCAATTCTGAATGGATCTATTGCCTCAGCGCTCCTCCCTCTCCTGGGCCAGCATATATCTCCAAATGTTATTAAAGATGTGCGAGACAGAGACAGATATTGGAAAAGGTGAATTGTGAAGAATGTTGGCTTGACTTTATAAAGAGAGTCTGTTGCAGGAATGTTGATGAGTACGAATGACAGTGGCCTGTGTTGGACGGAGCTACAGTTTAGATATGTTGTGAAGGTATTCCATTAACCATGGAGTGTCTTAGCTCAACTAAGATTGCAAACCTATTGACTACAAAATATGTTGATTTTATAGTAGCTTGCTTTGGAAGAAACACCTCTTATGACCTTTCTTCCCAATCCACGAAGTGGGGCGCCCTTGGACCAGGGTTTTTTTAGGCCAAGGACCCCTAACCTGAAAGACACGAGCAGGGACCCAGTACTACATAAATTGTATTGAGTTGCATATTAAAGGTCCCATGGCATGAAAATTTCACTTTATGAGGTTTTTTAACATTAATATGCGTTCCCCCAGTCTGCCTGTGGTCCCCCAGTGGCTAGAAATGGTGATAGGTGTAAACCGAGCCCTGGGTATCCTGCTCTGCCTTTGAGAAAATGAAAGCTCAGATGGGCCGATCTGGAATGGTTACCTCCCCTTTCTCTGCTTTGCCCGCCCAGAGAATTTGGCCCAACCATGAGAGAGAGACATCATGGCTTTTAAATCCTCAATAGCTACAGACACAGAAATGGCACATCCTAAGGAAAGCTCATTGTGGGACTGGCTCTAGTGGCTGTAATTCTGCACCAAGGCTGAATTTCAGGAAAGAGACTTCAGATACAGTATTAGGGGACCACTAAGGTCTATATAAAAGCATCCAAAGAGCACTATGTCATGGGACCTTTAAACTTGGCCTACCATAACGTGTAGTGTAACCTTTTAGGGTGCCCTGCAATACTAAACTACTATTTAGTTATTCATATATCATCATGTTTTAAAGATGCAGTAGGTAAGTCATATAAAAGTAACTTTTTGTCATATTCCAGTAGAACTACATGAATTATGTAATATAAAAAAACCCAGCTCCTCTAGCACCACCTACAGCCTGTAGTGCGATTGGCAAAATTCCACCACTCCCGGTTGATTTTCTCCAATCAGGGCCACAGGGTGTCTATCTGCATGTCAATCACTGCTCATGCACGTACACGCATATAAGAGCGTTCTTCCCTGACCCCTCCCTGCGCACGAGCTACAGAAAGGTTTCCCTAAACTTGGGTGAATATTGGAGTGGCTTTTCAGAGGTGGCGTGAGCTCCGGGATTTTAAAGATCTGAAGAACGATGCAGATGTAGCCACATTTCTTCTCGACAGGTAACATAATTACCATAAATTATTTATCTTTCACTTTGTTATTAGTAGTCAAAAGTCCACAAAGCTATGTTGGTGAGGATAATAGTAACATTTGCACAGTGGTCGGTCTGATATTATGCTGAAATGGCTAACGCTAGCCTGCTAGTTAGCATTGTTTTACAGTTGGTGAGTAAACATTGCGTTAGTGTTTAGTTATTGAAAATGTTGTCTGACATGCCGGCCGGCAGTTCTGTCAAACTCCCTTGTGTGGGAGGGGCTTAGGAGACGGTTTGGGCTGCAGCAGAAAGGGGGGAGGGACTGAGAAGTTGTCGATGTTCAAATTTGTTGGCAAAGTCCTGACTCTTCACAATCTTACCTACAGCAGCTTTAATGTCAAACATACATGTCGAAGGCACAGTGAATCCATTAGCTTAACTGTATCTGTGGATGGCTACTATAGTGGCTATAGTTATCGTATATCAGCTGTTTTTTTACGAATAATATGTTGGATTCATGTTAGTGTATTTTTCGGCCTATTTTAATTTTGGGGGAAAAGAACTTTCAAAAAGGTATTAAACAATAATTTGGTGGCCCCTCTGCAATGACTCTGAGGACCCCCTGGGGATTGCGGCACCCCTGTTGAAGATCACTGCCTTAGACTGTACAGAAACCTTATGAAGGATAGGGTGGATTTAGGCGAAGAAGCATCTTTCGGGTCTGAAAAGTGAAGCCAATGCTGAACTGCCTTATAGCTGCATTTTATCTAATATCCAGCAGGGGGGCGACTCAACTGGCTCCAAAATAGAGTGCTGATCGGGCCGCATTTTTCTGTCCAAGCCCGCCCCGCGTCCGACAGGTATTAAGATATTTATGTCCGAGCCCGAGACTTTCTCATACTCATGACACATGTACGTTTCTTTGTGTGGAAACAAACTGTAAGAAGGCATTTGGAAATGTCCACAGATGAGCACATCAGCGCACACGGGGCAACAAGCGCACGTTAATAAGCTGTTTTAAATTTAAAATGTTAAGTGTGTTAACCTTTCCTGACTGCTTTGTTTTCGACCGTGATCAGAAAACCAGGGGAGACTCGTTACCTCCAGGGCCGACGTTATAAAATGAATAATGTCGGGGTTAAAATTAGGGGTGCACCGATCCGACTTTTTCAGTCCCGATACCGATGCCAGGGCTTTGTGTATCTGTCGATACCCGATACCAATCCGATACCGTTGATGAATTAATAATAAACTGTATACCTTCCACATCATACCTTCCTTCCACCATGTGGAAGAGACTAAAGGCACCAGACCTTCCTAACTAAACATTACTTTCCTAACTAAGACAAAATAACATAGATGTAATGTATTGAATTCTTATTTATTTGTTATTTAAAAAACAATTGTGCATTCAAATCGAAAATATAATGTAATCAAACTTCTTAAAATAAATTTAAATACATAATAATGGGCCATCAATAATGGGCCACCTTTATATAGGTTTATAATGGCTTATTCTACTGTCAGGAGTACATAGAATATCACAAAAACATGTTAATGTCATCATGTTTACTAAAAGCTTTGATTAAGGGTTTGCTTGGCTCCACAGTTATAGAAGCTAAACTATTTGTATTGTGCAAACTGCAAAGTAGTAAAATAAACTCAAATCGAATGAATAGCCTACACATACAAACAACTTTAACACTGTTTCCCTTTCAAAACTAAATAGTTGTAAGCTAGTACTGTATAACCACTACCTTGGCCACAGCTAAGTTAGGTTGTTGTAGTGTGGTTGTAGTGGGGGACTGAACGTAGCTCCGCTGTCAGCTCCTTCGCTGTTTGAATAACGTCCAGTAGGGTTGCGGACGTATTTCAGCGAGGCAAGACATCTTAAATCCAGAGTTTTAATCATTGCTCCGAACCCGTCTTTCTCAACGGTCTGTAGCGGGACCGGAGGTGGATTGCGTTCATAACGTTGCTCCGCTGCATGCTTGAAGTGACAGGTCTTTAACGTTAGCGCAGTAACATTAGCACGGCCGAGTAACGTTAGAGCGACGGGCAACAACCGTGGCTAAATTATGTCCAATTTGTTAGAAAGAAAAAAAACTTCGGAACAACAGACGGCTCCTCTCTTGAGCACATGTTGTTCTGGTGTATCTCCGGTCTTTCTTCATCCTCTAGCTAACTTTCTTCTAGGTTCTTGTGCAGTACCGACCGTAGCCTCTCCCAGCTTAACAGACTGTTATGCTACCTGGCTAGCTAGGCTAGCAGATGTAATGTTACCCAGCATGCCATTCGGCGGTGTAGCTACATTTGTAAATGTAAAATTATTAGTGTTAGAAACTGTTTAGGTCTCAAATTGTTATATGCTTTGGTGTTTTATCCTTTAAAGATAGTTAGTTGTGGGTTATTAATTGTTGTGTTATAAAGTTACTACCATGAGTGAGAAGGGTACGCAGTTAACAGGGGCTCCGGTGCTGCGACGGAGTGTGAAAAAAAAAAAAACTGGATCGGCCCGTGGATCTGTTAATTTTTCCGATCCACCGATCCAGCTATTTTTGCAATATCGGGGCCGATATCCGATCCTAATATCGGATCGGTGCACCCCTAGTTAAAATCCTCTTTCTGGTGAGCAAATGAATGAACTTGGCTTTCAGTCTGGGGTTTATTTCAGAGACCGCACACACTGTGTACAAAACTTAAACTTATTCCACCAACTCTGCTCCGGTCTCATCTACACGTCTGCTTCCTCTTTCCTCTATCTCTCTTCTGCCCACTTTCCACACACACACACACACACACACACACACACACACACACACACACACACACACGCACTGAGCTCTCTTAAAGGAGCCACAGCACCATTTTACAACAAATGCCTTATCGCGCTGATGTGACGGAGCCCGACCCGAATATAATTTCTAAATATCTGTCCGAACCAGGTCCGGCCCGTCGGGGCCTGTCGGGCACGGGTCGGGTATACGCACTCTACTCCAAAAGACTTCTATAGAAGTCTATGAGAAAAAAAAGACAAATTCTCACTTGATTTATCAACTCAGTAAACATTTTCATGAGTTTATGGTCTCAATCGCTAGTTTCAAGTCTTCTTCAATACAGCATGATGTTCATTTAGTAAATGATGGTCCCATTTATTTTAAAATAGACGATAAAGCAGGGGATGCTTTTGGACCTGTCAATCAGGACAGAGGCTTAGCAATGCTAATCACGGTACTGTGTACATTAAATAGCCAGAGGTCTCCGTTTACCCGCCAGGCAAAACTCGGCTAGATGACTCGCTTCAGAAAGGTTGAAAATCTGCGACTTTCCCTCTTTAGCGTTTAGCTTAGTGCAGCACTACTGAAACCATACACAACACTGGCTTAGACGCATCATCCTTCCAAGCTTTGCCCTTGTGTCCAAATATGGTCACTTCTGGCTCCAAAATACCAAAATGCAAACTCCTGGCTTCAAAACCAAAGTCCACAAACCAGTGCTGTTGTTGTTGTAATGTAATCACATTTCCTTGAAAAAAAATCTTGTAGAACATCAGCTGTATAAATACTTGTCTTATTATTAATAATTTGGATAGACCCCAAAATAATTCCGAAATTCTATTCTGAAGTGATTAAAAGCTGGCCGAGATTTTGAAAATGTAACTTTATGGATGTGAAATTTTCCTTGTAGAATTAATAGGTTGACAATCGGATGTGTTGTTTTGTTTTTGTTATCATAATATAGAATTTCATCTTTTGCTTCCAAAAGAATAGGGACATCATGGTCCTGCATAGCTAGCTAGCTAGATAACTAACTAACTAACTAACTAACTAACTAACTACATCTATGAAAAATTACACTTTTCCTACCTGCATGCCTTAGCATGTGAAGACATGTATAATTTTACTCCATCTCTCCTACTCATCCCTTTTTTTCCCTCTCCTCTCTTCATCTAAGACCTTGTGGGGGATTCTTCCTTCCATGGGGAAGGACAGCCGCGCCAGCGTCTATCACTGCCCTAATGCTGATAAATGCCCTTTTATTAACATGGCCCACATGTACCTTCCTCTCCCCTCTAACCACCATGGATTTTTTCTCTCCTTCCTCCCTTCACCTCTCCTCCTTTTCCCCTCTCTTTTCTCATGCATGTGTTTTTTTATTTTTTTTTATCATCCCCTTAGTCTTGCATAGCCAGACTTTCCTCCACGGTGCTGCGGAAGAGGGTCTAGCTGGTCCACACAGCATTCTGGGATGGGAGCAAAACGTGCTCTGGTTTATTGGCATTTCTTTAAACCAATTGCAATCGTCTTGGGCGGTGCTAAGCACCGGATGTAGCCACGGTGCCTCTGCAAAATAGCCTCGGGAAGGAACTTGTTTTGGTGGAACGTGTCTACGTTCAAAAGTTGTTTTAGTCGTGCAACAGAAAACTCAGATTGGACAGATCCCCCTGCAGAGATCTAAGGTAGGGATTGACTGATACTGTTTTTTCAAGGCCGATACCGATTATTAGTAGTTAATGAAAAAAAATAAAAATTAAGATGTTGGAATGTTACAAACTTTGTTTCAATGTTTTAAGCAATTAAATTCAATTATTAAATTAGACACTTCCTACATAATACCCAGTCAGACTCAGTGGTGATTGAAACCGAAGCAGAGGGAGAGACACAGAGCTGTAGCGCAGCCAAAGTAGCGCACTTTTTAATTCATTAACTTTATCGGTTATCAGGCAAGTGAAATGCCGATACAGATAATCTGCAAACTGCCAAAAAACAGGCCGATTCTATCCCTAATCTAAGGAGCAGTTAACCATAGTCCTCATAAATCCACCGGAGTTTAGAACGCCAACACAAAGAAAGCGGAAGGTAAGTTACATCTGGCGGAATTTCCAGCGGAACAAGAACAAGGACTAATCATCCCTTAATGCAGTGCACTGCTTTGTTTTTCTCCATCTAAAGGATTCAGGTGTACAGTTTATTAGGATTTGTCGACAGAGGAAATGGCCAATACACAAAAGAAGACATCTTCCTCTGTGACCTGCAGCATGCACAGGATGTGTGTTTGATTGCCAGACCATTGCCGCTGGCTCATTTGACTGATCGTCTTGATTCCACATATCAATCTGTCATGTGGGACAATCACTGACAGTTTGGTTTGAAGGAATGGTTCTGCATTTTGTATAATAGGCTCATTTTTTTTTTCTGAGAGTGAGATGAAAAAAATGGATGTCAGTCTCATGTCTGTGTGCTGAGTACAGAGGTGGAGTCAGGACATGGTTAGCCTAGCTTAGCATAATTATTGGAAGGGTGCCAGAGAGAAACGGCTTCCCTGGCTCTGCCTAACGTGAAGAAATACACATATGAACACCCCTAAAGCTGACCTTTTCACATGATGTATCTTGTTTGTTTATTCTGTTTGTGGTTTTAAAGATTAGATTTACGTGCTGGAACTATTCCTTAATGAACATCGTTTTTTTCCCTCCACTTGGTACAGCTCTGAGCTTGTTGATATCACTGAAGTCAAACTTAACATGGGAGCAATTAGTAAGCAACAGTAATTGCCAACATGACATTATGACTTCACATAAACATACACGGCACTTTCCTAAAGCCAAGTGGCGTGTTATCTGTACGCATTTTGAGCTATCCGCGTGTATGTCCACGCTGTATACAGTGGACGGCAGTCTGCAAGGTCACAGCGTAGCCACGTGGCGTGTTATCGCGAGGCTACGTGTCATCGCGACGCTACGGTTGGGTTTAGGAAAAGAAGAACAGGGTTAGGTTTAGGAAAAGAAGAAACGGTCGCTACGGCGTCAATTCACACGCAATAGCAAGGTAATGTAAGTCAATGAAGGCCAAACGGCGTTGATAAACATGCTAAAAACCGAGTATGCGTCTTGATAACACGCCAATAATGGCATATGAATTGGCGTGTCATACATACGCCACTTCATGAGATCAGTCTGGTATTGCTGTCATTTTCTAAGAGCTAATGGCAAGACCACCACCTCAATTAACACTTAAAAAGTCAATTTTGAGTTTTCGGTATCTTTTAAACTATTTACTTGTTCCCCCGATGGCTGCTGTGGTTCTATTTGTCATGTGGTTTGAGAAGCGGCTTTCTGCCACACTGCAGTATATAAGATTGTGTCTGCCATTGATTTTTCTGTGTCACATACCACAACCTTTTTTTGTGGACAATGTGATGCTGCATTCTCTCTAAGTTAACTCTCACATTGAATCAATAATAATAATGCCCCCACTGTTGACCCTGATGTTACTCACTTCCTCCAAATGTACAATGAACTATTGAGAAATATACCAACAACAACCTCGGCGGCTAAAAAAGTAGTAGTCGTTAAGACTAGAAAAGCACTATATAAAAACAGTCCATTTACAATATATTTGCTCATTGATATTCCAACTTTTTAAAGCTTTAGTGCGTAACTTTGTTATGATTTTGAACATCTGTTACATTCAAGCCATTGCCAAATGAGTTGCTACAAAGCTAATTAAGACTATCTGCTCCACACAACTCTCTGTATTTCTCAGCATGGCTACATTCAGAAAATGGTGTCCATCGTGTTTTTTTAATCCTCCTTGGCTGCTAGCAACTGTGTGGAGGAAGGGTGGGGGGGTGGTGGACAATCACGGAAGGCTTGTATCATGTGGCTGCAACAACAGGGGTGTTGTAATTAATTACAATTCCTCATGGGGGAGACAGAAACTATGCACTATAGCTTTAAAGGAATACTCCACCAAAAGAATATTCTTTCAAGTAGTAAAAGAATACTCCACTTAAAGTCCACCGAAAAATCTCCTAGTACCGTCTCTACGGTTGGAACACAGCGTCCTTAGCAACATGAACTCGGTAGCTTACTTAGCGTTATAATTCACATTAAACTGAACATTTCTAAAGTGAGACTAGGTGAATGGGACTTCTTGATGTTTATGTCCTCATTCATCTCGTTTCCTTCTTGCCCAGGCGCTGCAGTTGACACACCTGGAAACACAGCGTTGCAATGTCACTATTTGTCTTAGTCTATATCGACGACGTTCCGCTTCCGGGATTGTTCTGGTACCACCGGAAATTCCGTCGGATGTCCGTAATCTTTTCGGCCGCATGTCCGTTACCTTCCTCTTTCTTTGTGTTGGCGTTCTAAACTCCGGTGGATTTATGAGGACTATGGTTAACTGCTCCTCAGATCTCAGCAGGGTAAATCCAGACAGCTATTTAGACTATCTGTCCAAACTGAGTTTTCTGTTGCACGACTAAAACAACTTTTGAACGTGCAGATGTTCCACCAAAACAAGTTCCTTCCCGAGGCTATTTTGCAGAGGCACCATTGCTCCATTCGGCGCTTAGCACCACCCAAGACGACTGCGATTGGTTTAAAGAAATGACAATAAACCAGAGCAGGTCTGGCGAGACAACTATTGTCCCTAAGGCTGAAGTTACTGCGTAGCGAGCATGGACTGTATACGAAGATGTAGTGATAGGCGCTTCCCACATATGCTGTCGTTGCTTTTTGGATCTTGCTCCAGTTTTCCCCACTTTTTACCACAGCTGATAAATTAACCAGACTTCTTTCTGGGGAATGATGTCTTAGGCTTAGCAGGTGGTTTGGACAAGTTCATATGTTTTTGGTGCTGTTAGCATTCTAAAATATTAAAGAAAGCAGAGGAGATAATTTCCATATTAGACATATGTAAATTTTGTGATCTAGACATTGCCAACATTTCCCTTTCTTTCCGAGTCTTGCTCTCTATCACAAAGTGAATGAGAATGTAAACATACATATGCACAAAGGTGAAATGTGTAGTTCCGGGTAATGAAATTCAGTTGAGGTGGAATTATCTGATTACCTGATAAATGTAGCATACCTGTTAAATTCAGCATTGTATACATTTCTACAGCACTACATTTATCAGTACAACAGTCATGTCACACTCAATGCTACGCTGCTCTCCCTTCTCTTACAGTAATACTAGTTTTATTAATTTAACTAGTTTAATAGGCAGAATTATGCCCTTTGAGTAGCTGGGAGTCTGACAGACAAGTAAAGAGTTTAGTTGACAACTTAAAGGAATATTTCACCGCTGGAAAGCTGAATATATCTTTAAATTGGGTCACATATGTAATAGAAATGTGGAAAAAAAATTGAAATTGGGGCCTTCTAGGCCGAGAAAAGCCAGAAAATGTGTTTTTGGCTTATATGGATAAAAGACACCAAATCCCAGAATGCACCTGTTTTGCTTCTTTATGAGTCCACTCCCAAGCCACGTCTACAGCTTTACAGATAGACAGAGGCATTCAACTCAACTCAAGCGTGTTTTATTGTCATTTCAACCATATACACGAAACGTTTCATCGTGACTGAAGTGGTGTTAGACATTTCAAATATATAAAAACGACATTATATAAAAAACAACATTATATAAAAACGACATACGAAACAGGCTACATTTAGTGCACACACATTATATGCTCCGTGAAGTTCAGCTAACGCATACTAGCATTAGCGCTTGGTGGGCTGTAAACACCGAGAATAACACAGCCGTGAATTAGCGTGCAATGTAGAATGGTCTGGTCGGCATTTAACAGTCAAACTCCACCAGCAGTTAGCAGTTAAATGGATACAAATCACCACATTTCTGCACCACTCCGTGTTAACGCAGCCCACCTCATTCACCCGGCGACAGAGCATCTCTAGCTCGGAGGGCTAGCAGACCTGGTAGCTGGACAGTCCGGTACACTATTCAGGCAGGTTTCCACAACAACAAAAACACAGCAATCACTGAACTCGCGTTGGGAGTTTCGTTGAAGTTGGATGTAGTCCAGTTTGTTGTCTAATGAGCAGACACTTGCAAGCAGGATCCGTAAAGTTCAGCTAATGCATACTAGCATTGTTGTAGCTAAACACCGAGTATAAACACAGTCGTGAATTAGCGTGGAATGTCGTATGGTCGGCATTTAACAGTCACAAGCTCCACCAGCAGTTAGCAGTAGCTAGTTGGATTTCATTTCTGCATCAGTCCATGTTAACAAAGCCCACCTCCACGGGCCGGCGAGAGCAGCCTGGTAGCTGGATAGTCCCGGTGCCGGTACACTGTTGTTCAGCCCAACTCGCGTTGGGAGTTTCGTTGAAGGTGGATGTAGTCCAGTTTGTTGTTTAATGAGCGGACACTTGCAAGCAGGATTGATGGGACGGGTGGCCGGCTAGCGTTAGCTTTCCACCTAGCCGATGAGTATGTCCCCTAGCTGGCTAGCGGCAGCGAGCGACACTGCTGGTCTCCGTGCAGGCGAAGCTCAGAGTGTGCCGAGTATTCCGTCTGTAATAACGTTTCCTGCATATTCTCCGATCTGTACCAATGAATCCTGGTGGTACACAGGTGCAGTAGTTTGAATGCACATAATTGTTGGAAATGTTTGCTGCTGAAGCAGCCTGTTTCAAAATGGCTGACAGTCGTTTTCATTCGGAATACCTCGGCCAGACTCGGCAGTCCAACCCCCTGTGGGTGGGTTTAAAACATGCGGAAGTAGCTCCTACTACTGCTGTAGTCCTTCGCCTCTGGCCAAAAAATCATAGGATGACGCAAAAATCGTCATTTTACGTCATCGGAAGATTTTTTCCAGACCCCCAATGCAAAGATCTCTCGTCTTAGGGGGACATGAGGGAGGGAAGCACGGTCATTCAGAAATACTACCGGGTTTCTACTGATACAAAGCTGAATGCTAAATCGGTGAAGTATCCCTTTAAACTTTTTTTATTTTTACCGTCTTTTAGTGTGTTTTTGTGTAATAGATGTATAAAGTACAAACAACACTCAAATTTCACTCCAAATGGAGCGTTCTCTCCCAGAGACAGCACCTTTTCTAAACTGCCTAAAAACGGTTCGCCCACATTCCTTTTTTAAATTCCTCCATTATTGACTGACTGAGAAAGCCAGCACAGTTTTTCAGATATGCTGCCCATAGGTGCTGCCTGAGCAAGGACAGCCTGCCCAGTGGCTTGTTTGAATTTGGTTGACCAATCACAACCGAGTGAGACAGCTGACCAATCAGAGCAGACTGGGCTTTTTAGGAAGGCGGGCCAAGAGCTCAGATAGTGTGTTTCAAGTGGAGGAGCTGCAGCAATGGGCAGTATAAGAAACATAATATTTTTTTTTGAACATCAAAGCATGTAAACTTATTCTAACAGACCCCAAGAGTACAAATATTACGCAGATAATGAGTATAGTAGGGGCTCTTTAAAAGTGCCTGAAAGAAATTAGAGTGAATTAGTAAATGACAGTCCCGCTTTGCCTTTCTTTAAACCAATCAGAATCATCATGGGGGGTGCTAAACTTTGCACAGAGCCGCTGCAAAATAGTCGTGCGTAGATTGGTCGGATAGTCTAGCTAGCTGTCTCAACTTACCATGCAGAGATCTGAGGAGCAGTTAACCATAGTCCACCGAATTTAAAATTCTAACACAAAGAAACCGGAAGGAAACGGAAAATACATTCATCCGGCAAAATTTCCTGCAGCACCGGAGCAATCCTGGAAGTGGAACGCGAAGGATATAGACTAGTAAATGATAACACTTAGTGTACAAAAGATTAAGTATAAGCAGCGGAATGGTGGGTCTGATCCATTAATAGGCAACTAGCTTTAGCACCAGGTACAATATAGATTGAACAAAGCTGCAGCATCCTCAGGTATTGTGCTCTAGCCTCCTTCAGTGTGAGGGATAAGTTAAAAGTGTATTCTGTACTGAACACATCACTGGTTGTGGTGGATCAATGGGATAAGGTGCATGTCATGTGGGATACATAAAGACAGGTCTCTTGCAAAGGTCATAAGGAGGTTTTGAACCTACAGTAGCCAGTAAATAACGTGTTTCTGATTGTGATATGATGGGAACATTGTATACTCATCAGATCCACTGCTTCCGATTGGCTTTATATCCCACCCCATGACCTTTTGTACACATGCCATCCCCTGTATTCTGTCTGTAGCACTGACGTGAAGGATAAGAAGACACTCTAAGTAGGATTTAGAGAAGGTGTGTCTCATACATTCACTGCTGTCAGGGATGAAGGGGATTCTGAGGCAGGTCAGGAAAGATAAGGATGGATGAATGGATGGATGGATGGATGGATGGATGGATGTCTAGAGGAAAAATACAGATAGCTGACAGGTAAGATACTGTACACAACTGTGGAAAGAAAAAGGTAGACATAAGTATGGGATGTCAGAATAACTAGAAAAAAAAAGATGACAATATTTGTCCGCCTGCTGTTCTTGTCTTGTCTTCCAAAAGAGCTAAAAAACCGACACATCCTCATAGCTAAATGACAGAATAGGTTAATTTCCAATGGCTCCTGAAAAAAAGAATTGATAATTGTGATACTAAAATGTATCGATGTAGCCTGACAAGCCAGACCCACAAGCCAGACCCACAATCAAGACGTTGGGTCTGGGAGCTCACCATTGGCAGGGCTCAATCCAAGGGGCGGGATAAACGGTTGTCTTTCAAATTCCCTCTGCACGTAATAGCTACAACCAGGCAGAGCAACGAAGAAAAGGAAGAGAAGCTAGTTGCTAGATTAAACTTTTGCCGTATCCGGTCGGCAAAACTCCGAACACATCTACCTTTTTTAAGAAGATTTCTGTGCCATTCTTTGTTCATTTCTCAAAGAAAAGCTTAACTCCAAGTCTTCCAGAAGGCCGCTGTTCCCAGCAGCAGCAATCGTCAAATTAACATAGAATAAATGAAAATACTGAAAAGAAAAGAAAGACAAAAAAAAACTATCAAATCAACAGAATAAATATGAAAGGTAAAATAATATTAGGAGTTGCATTGGTTGTTTACAAAGACATTCCATAGGGATAACATTGCACAGACAAAAAAAAAAACTTTTGAAACGCTGTCGGTAGCCTGACAGTTAGCTGGACCAGAGAATATTCGGTTAAAACAGACAGGCGATGCTGTATTGTTCTTCGTGAAGTTTGCTGGAAGTGATGTAATGTAGCCCCGGTGTGAGCATTGCACCAAACCCATGTACGAAATAGCCTTTTAAATGCTACACTAACCTAATAATTGCATATTTGTACGTACTTAATCACATCAGCGTCGCATTAGGGCAATGTGTTCCCATTGACAAGCAGTCTGCTCCTGATTAATGCTAGAATTAAACTGTAATCAATCAGCCTGCATCATAGTCATCTTCTGAGAGAAGGATGGTCCCACTGCCTGGTATCTACTTCATGAAAGAGCCACTATCAGCCTGATATACAGCTGTTACTCTAATCACATACATATAAATGAATAAATTAAAGAAATATATCAGTGGTATAACATGTCTCTTTTATGATAAAATCTTTATTGGCTTTGGACTGGATCAGGCTATAAACTATTAATGTTCATTTGTCTGAGCACAGAGGAGATGACACCCCCACCATCACCAGACACACACCTTATCTGCTTCTGGCATATTTTATCACTCAGCGATTTTGGGGGACAATCTCGTTTATCACACAGTTTATCGGCTTCTTTGAAGACAATTTGCTTTACAAATGAGAGGGCTCTGACAGCAACAAGAACACATTTGGATGCAACAAAATATCGACACACGTACACGGCTGCTTTGCAGCGAATAACGTGTATGATTATGTGATAACAAGCCACGTGCGTGTGTGACAGTTTTTGTGTTAGTGCGTAGGTGTGTGTGTGTGTAGGCTATGTGCTTTACTTGGTGTCAGTAGTGTTGAAAGCTGCTGACTGATTCATCTGGTGTTCTGTTTGTGGTAAATGTTACCTTCTCTCTGATGTTACGCACATTGTGACAAATGATTTTACATTTATACAGCTCAGACGATCCTGTGCTGTGCGTCACTGGTGAATAACTTTTGCCCAAAAGTGTATGTGCAAGATTGGAATCTAAATTCAGACAGGGCTTGTTTGATTATTCATTGACAATAGTCAGATATATAGTCAGCCATTTAGCCTAATCTGAACTGAATTTCTAGAAGAAAAAAAAACATCTTAAAACATTTCATCGTATGTTAGGATTATCAGGGGTGGAAGAATAAGTCATGGTCATGTTCAACTTCATGTTTATGCTGCTAACAGTTTATTTGCGCTTTAGACATCATTTGACAATTTTTTCTTGTCATATGATGTTGTTTTATGTGATTTTTACAACAAAACACACTGTAAAAACTGTGTTTTTGTGTATGTCGCATTTATTTGGATTTGAAAGTTCAGTTCAGTCCAATTCTCTGACCCCCCCTCCCTAACCGTGAAGAGGTCTATTTCGTATTTAAGCTGCCGTGCCAAGTATGAATAGAACTGTGGCACCAGTTTGTGCTTCTCATAGCTGCTAGTAGCATGAGCAAGCCTGATAGGCGCCAGCAGAGAGATAACGTACACAAACAAGATTTATTTGCCTTTTTGGCAGTGAACACAACACACAGCCCACTGATAACTGTGCTATATTAAGATATTTCGGGCTGACGAACAGTAACCTTATCTACAATTGGGTACCCAGCCCAACTGAGTGGTGTTCAGTCAGTCTCCTCCACGGCCCCTGACCCTCCGCATCACACATTACGTAGCCACGAGGCCACGCCTTCGACAGTCGTTGTGCTTTCACTCCTCCGTCTGGCAGGCTGAGCACCGGCAGGAAACAAGAGACAGAGACACACACTTGCGCTGTAGCCTACATGTCACGGGCAGTGTGTTGTTAGCAGTGGTACTGAAGAGTAAAGACCACACCAGCATCTAAACTGACTCAAGTGACCCATTTGCAGGTAGTTTAGATGCGATTTAATGTTGCTGCAGCTGAGCAGCTAATTATCAAGCCTGAAAACTGACCTTGGCGGTGAACTTATGAAGCTCAGCGCAAATTCTTTCAGGAAGACATCATTAACCCAAGCACTACTCATTCTTAAATCTAACAGCTGATTAGAAGTGACGCTTTCAGTTGAACCAATCAGACTTGGCCACGAAATTCATGGGCCTATCAAAGCCTTACAACTCTGCTTTAAATCTGTTCTCTCCCTGTGCTGTCAGCTGTCGTTTCAGGCAAAGTGCTCGACCCTCCTCCTCCCCTGCCGCCTCCGGTCTTCGTGTTTCTCCGGCTGCCTGCTCCGTTGCCTCTTCGGTCCGGTCTCTGGTCTCTTTATCCGCCGCCACCAGTGTCTGGACTCCATCGGGGGGTTTTGTTCCTGTTTTCTACCCCCTTGAAATATATTATTGATTCAATGGAGTCTAATCTCCAAAAGTCTTTGTACATTTCATATTATACAGTTGTACAATAAATAATTTTGCATATCTGCATACAGATAACACATTTTTTATCTGCAAAGTAACAAATAAATATAGTGGAATAAAAAGCACACTATTTCCTCCGCCGTGATTGAATGAACATTCAACAGTTTCCATTGTAATTAAAAAAACTTTCACAGCCAGCTTTCTTGACATCAACCGTCCACTTACACACTGTTCAGACAGGAGCCTTGAGTGTGAATCCAGTTAATGGAGGAACTCAGTTTGTCATCAGTGATAGTCACATTGCTGCCATTTCTCGTCGCCTTCGCATTGTCTACATTTGTTACATTAAGACACATCTTTGGGACTATATCTCTGTACGTTGCATTTTCCATTTACTACTGTACTGTGAGCATTTGCACATGCCATGGACATTTCTGCATAAAATTACCACTTCTAAAAACTACACAGCTCTTTCATTTTAACTTAGATATATTGTACATATTTTAATAGTATTATTTCATATTTTATTGGCATTGTCTTCTATTTTATATGGATAATTCTTGACTATTGCTGTAATTGCTTTTATTTTTAATTTAAGTTACTTAACTTACTGTGCATATGTTATGCATCAATACACCAAAGCAAATTCCATGTATGTGAAAACCTGTTGGCAATAAACCGGATATTGTTTAGTTGGCTCTTCTTAACACACCTTCAACTATAGGTGTCTGTGTAACAACATGGGGTCATGCTGCTATCAAGTAAACTCCATCCATACCTACAATTTCTACACTGTGTCCTTTCGGTGTCAGAATGAGCTGGGGACTATCCTAGCATGCTGTTTGGGAGAGGCACGGTACACCCTGGCAGGTTGCCAGTTTATGACAGAACTCAGAATATGAATGACAGAATAATGCAAATAGTTTGATGTGCTCCAGTCTTTTTTACCATGCTAGCAGTGTGGCTTTATACTAGTGATGTCCAAATGAAGTTTTGTGAATCATTTTCTTTATTTTTTGAGCCCAATAGATGGTGTTGTATGTGTCATAAAGCCTGCAGGTAAAATCTGGCAACCGAGATCCAAACAAAAATCAGTACACTGAAAACTAAGAAGAGCAGAAAACGCAAGGGATAAACTGCACAGGAGAAACGCAGGGAATGACATCTATCGGATAACAGACAAAGACAGCACAGAGACTAAATACACGAGGTAACGAGGGTAGTAAGGAGGGACAGGTGCCATGAGCGCTGATTAACAGGTGAGACACATCAGGGCAGGGCAGACAATCACAGAGGTGGGAAAGTACACAGGGCAGGAAGTAAAACAAGACAAGACACAAGAGAAACAACACTACAAAATAAAACAGGAAACTAAGGCATACAAAATAAGCTACTCTACTTTTAACTATAGTACATTCATAGAGGAAGTAGTCCAAATCTGATAGATATTTCCTACCTGACATGAGCTACCGTATTTTTAGTTTCGCATTGCCAGACCTTCCTCCACAGCGCTGCGGAGGAGGGTCTGGCGAGTCCAAACGGCATTCCGGGATGGGAGGAAAACGTTCTCAGGCATTTCTTTAAACCAATCACAATTGTCTTCACAGCTAATGCTAATGCGCCATACGGAGCAACGGTGCCTCTGCAAAATTACTATTTTTTGTCTGACAGGTTTCTTTTATTCATTGCAGGTATGAATCAATGTGTGTGTGTGTGTCTGTGTGTCTTTCATGATGGCACAATGTTAACAGAGAGGGAAGAGAAAATAATGATTTTGTGTGACTTTTAATTAAATAAAGTCAATATGACAGACATTATTGTAATCACTGCTATAATACAAATGAATAGCAAATGAATAAAATGCAGTAATGGAACAGGGTGTGTGTGTGTGTGTGTGTGTGTGTGTGTGTGCGTGTGTGTGTGTGTGTGTGTGTGTGTGGCTTTGCCAAGCAATCACTCTCGTCCTCATCAAGGCTTGGCTACTCACCGAAGTGTATAGCTGTGAATGGATGACACAATTGCTTGTAACAATAGCCAATACTATAGAGAGATTTGATCAAAGTAGCAAACATGGATAATCATTTCAAACACATTTCAAAGACTGAATGGATAAAAAAAAAAACATATCAAGAGAAAAAAATCATTGTGAGTCCTGATTGAAATGCAGACGACTGTGCTGAGGGAGGAAAATGGGCCAAGTCATCCATTTGCAAATGTCCATCGCTGAAAGAGGAGGTTCAAAGGTTAGAGTGGCTACAGTGGTGATAAAGTCTACATTAGTGTAACTTCAATGAGAGCCATGAAAGCGACCTGTCTCACCCTCACTGTTAGTTGTTATAGCCTGTCATAGGACTGTGTCAATACCATGATATTATAAGGCCATCCCTCGTTATTTCAAAATTATGTTCATACACTGTACAGTATGTGATTAGATAAGGATTGTGTTTACAGATAAAAAACATTATTTATTAGGTTTAGGTACATATTCTTATTAGGGTTTAGGGTTAGGGTTAGGTCCATTCTTTCCTCGCAGCATAAACAGCTGACAACGGCTAAACAATGGAGGGTCCTTGAGACACAGAAACTCCTCAAGTTTTAAGATCCCTCCCTCCCTCCCTCTCTCTCTCTCTCTACTTCCTGTAATTGCCTACTGCTATTGAAATTTGTGTAGAAAGCATAATGAAACAGACTAACTGCTCTTCACTGACCGCGTTAATAGCACATTGTACCTCAACTGTGATTATTGAATCTTTCCTGACATTATGTCATTATCATGTGACATTTCTAAGTAAACTATTTCATTTTCTGATATGCTGATATGCAATATATCAGCCTGCTCTCATGAACAATACATTTGAAAAGCTACGAAACGTTAACCACTGTGATTCGTATGATTTCCATGTTGTTGTTTGTTGCTGCTGTTTAAGAACGCAGCTGGCCACGTAGGGAGTTGGTCGGGATGGATGGATGGATGGGCTGTTAAAACACAGGACTTTGAAGCCAGGGAGCGGAGTTCACTTCGTGTGGAAAACAAAGTACTTTCACCCAGGAAATGCGTGTTCCTTGGGAGTGTTTTCATCCAAACCACGATCTTTTTCGGGGAAGGGATACTTCACCAATTAGCATTAAGCTTTGTATCAGTAGAAACCCGGTAGTATTTCTCAAATGACCGTGCTTCCCTCCCTCATGTCCCCCTGAGACGATACTTCTCTGTACTGTGTGTCTGGGAAAAAGCCTCTGATGACGCAAAAATTGTCATTTAGCGTCATCTGAGGCATTTTTTTTTTTCTGAGGCTATGGACTACAGCCATAGTACAGCCAGCTAGTTCTGCATGTTTTCAACCCGCCCTCTGGGGGTGGGACTCACTCCCAGAATTTCAAAATAGTGTTTGCCATCTTGAAGCTAAGCTAACAGGCTATTGCTCTGTGGAGGAAGCTGAGTAATTAATTCATACTTTAGTAGGCTAACCACGACGGCGGAAGGTAGTTTTGAAGATGATATGGCAGAAGGGGATTTTGAAGATATGGTGCGCGAATCCGATGCTCGTGGCTACCTGTATGAGCCGCAACACAGCGAGGAACAGTTGTGGATGATGGAGGAACGAGAGGTGGACGGAGCAGCTGCTGCAGTAGAATGTAAAATGTTTGTCTGACAAAGACTTTTTCAGTAGCAACCTTGCAATTATGTGCACATACCAGTCCCTCCAGAAAAACGTGATTATGTGATCGCATAATTCAATGCATAATCAGCCAAAGTCCGCATATTTATGCGGGGGCCGCATTTTTTAAAATACGCTGCACTTTCGCCGCATAAATTGCTGATTTCCGCGCAAAATATGCGGGGTTTGCATGATTTCATAATCCCCGCATTTTCGTTGCAAAAAAGTCACAAATATCTTAGCAGAAAGTTGAAAAAATGTTGCGTTCACTTCACACAAGAGCAGCGATTTTCCCCTGTTGTCATGGGAACGTTATGAAGTGACGTAATTACTCGACGTGAACATCATCGAAAAGCAGGGTGTTGGGGGAATAACTTTTTTTGTCTTTTTTATCAAACCGCAGTTTTTGCAAGTTCCCGCAATTTCATCGCATAAAATTGCATAAATATCCCGCATATTCCATCGCATTTTTTAAGAAAACGTTCTGCATAATCAAGGATTTTTGCTCGCAACAATGACAAAAAAAGTCTGCATTTTTCTGGAAGGACTGACATACTCGACACACTTCGCCTGCTAGCAGACCGCTAGCCGGGGAAGGGGACATCGAAAGCGGTGTGCGAGAAAGCGGAAACGCGGAACGAGGACAGGAGTTCGAGCTAGGTGGAAAGCTAACGCTAGCCAGCCACCTGTTCCATCCATCCTACTTGGAAATGTCCGCTTATTAGACAACAAACTGGACTACATCCAACTTCAACGAAACTCCCTGGTGGGCTGTATATGTTAACACGGACTGCTGCAGAAATGCGGAGCTTGTATCCAACTACTGCTCACCGCTGGTGGAGTTTGTGTTAAATGCCGACCATTCTACATTCCACGCAAATTTAAATGTGTAACACCACTTGAGCCACAGTGAAACGTTGTTTCGTTTCACTATATACAGTGTATAGAATAGAATAGAATATACTTTATTGTCCCCTAAGGGAAATTTGTCATGGATTCAAGAGTGCGTAGTGCATAGTAGTAGCTGCCATTACAGACAATACACGTAAAAAGAAATACAAATGACAGCAAAAAAAAAAAAACATACACATAGGCTACATACACACAGTTATTGCACACTTCTCAGGCCTATCTATTACAAATCGTACAAATCTATTTAAAATTTTGATTTAAAATTGTGATGGAGACTGGTACAAAGGAGTATTTAAAACGGTTCAATTTAGTTTAGTTTGTGTCCAAATCAAAGTTGCAGCGCCTGGTACATGGTTATATGGTTGAAATGACAATAAAACCCACTTGACTTGACTGCCTCTCTGTAACCGGTAGGCGTGGCTTGGGAGTGGCCTCGTAGGGAAGCGAAACAAGTGCATTCTGGGAGTTGTTGCCTTTCATCCACATGAGCCAAGAACAATTTTTTTGGCTTTTCTCGGTCTAGAAGGCACCAGTTTCTAAAAAGAAATTCACTTTTCTACTACATGAATGACCAAATTTAAACACATAGTCATCTTTCCAGCCGTGAAATATCCATTTAACTAGTGGTTTTGGTGCCTAAACTTAACTTTCGTCGCCGCGTAACGCTCATTTTTTTCTTGCCTAAACTTACCTGTAATCTCCGCCGAAATGACCGGCAGCTTGTGGTGCTCTGCACCCGGCTCACAGTCACCTATTCTGCGGTAACTGAACCACCAACTACCGCTGATACGACCACATGGAGCACCATGCGGAGCACTGTAGCTGGCGTCGCAGAGCTCTGTAGCGGCTAAACAAATCTAACTGCTGCTGATACGACCGAGCTGTGATGGAGGTCTGTAGCCGGCGGCAGGAAGCTCTGTAGCCGATGTCACGTGACCAGCCGACGGTCTCCTAGTTTTCGTATGATATCATATGTTTACATTTTTTATTAATTCATACTCTTTATTGATCCCCAATGGGGAAATTACAATTTAGTGTGAATAACTTTTCTTACGAAATCATATGGACCCGTTCATGAGAATGCGTTGAATATACATATATGTTCACCTATAGTGACTGCATCTCTTTCTCTTCTTTTTCTTATTTCCATCCATGCATCCTCCATGCTTTTCCTCCTCCTCCTCCTCCTCCTCCTCTGCTCCTGGATGGCAGTATCCTACATACAAGCTGTGGTGTTCTGCTCATTTACATGTTTCTTTGCTGGAAGTGAGAAATACTTGGGTTACTGGAGAAGTGTTTAAGGCCATAATCACATGGGATGCATGCTGTGGTGTGAGTTTTGGCTGCAGTGTTGAGACATCATTTCCAATGGGGTGCTCATGCTCGATATTTAATATCCTGGTGCTCTGGTTTTAACATATTTCAGCTTCATCCATGTGTGTTGGACAAATAAGCATTAACTGTGCCTTGGGAGATGTATGCAGCTTGTTACAGCTTGTTAGTGGACCCAACAAAGCCATTAGATATTATTCTCTTATGAACAATTTGTGGCAGATCACAACATTCTAACAGATATACAGTCAGGTTTTAGAGCATGGCCCATTAGTGTTACTGTAACTACCGTATGTTGGTATTACATTGGACCAAACTGAAACACTGTGCTTAATTTGTTGATCTGTCAAAAGGGTTCCTCTCTGTAGACAATGAGCTATTGCTAAATAGATAAGGTGGTATTAAAATAGGGGACACAGCTTTAAAATGGCTCAGAAATTAGCAAAGAAGTTGATAGCAAACATTTGCTTATTTACACTTCCAGCACTTATGGAGCAACATTATTATTCATTTGCAGTCGTTTTTTGTGTGTTCCAATAGACATTTTTCTTAGCTACTGTAAGTTTTGATGGCACAATGTTAACAGAGAGGGAAAAGAAAATAATGCTTTTGTGTGACTTTTAATTAAATAGAGTCAATATGACAGACATTATTGTAATCACTGCTATAATACAAACAACCCAGTCTCACGGCAGTTCGTGATGGCATCACAAAAAGAAATCTATTAGATCGTGATACCATCACCATATTTTGAAGATTTTTGTGATGGGGGTCACGTTTTTTAAACTAATGTATTTCAATAGGAAGCATCTTTTGTGATCACAGTATGATTCTTTCTGCCAGTCGGGCTACATCAGAGAAGCTGGATACAGCTTTGCTATTATTGGTATGTTTAGCCCAATAACGGCTGTTTTAATCAGCATGTATTTACCAGATCTTATCACTGTTTATATATGCATTTCTTTTATTGTTATTATTTCTGTCTTATACGGAATACGGAAGCTGTATTGCTTTGTTGTTTATTGATATTTTCAACGCTAGATCTATCAACATTTATGTAGATGTTATCGTGGTATGCATTTCTTTATTTTAATAATATTATTTCGGTCTTACTACCGGTAAAATATTACAGTAAATAAGACAGAACAGTAGGCTACGATATGAGCAGAGCTGGGTGCATTCAAAGTCGATATCCCACAATGCAATGCGGGCATTCATATCAGAGAATCTGGCAGCGATCAGCGGGCCTTTAATGCCAGTATCGCTTCAATGTACATATATATAGTCAGTGGTTTTGTCACCAGCAACAACATGTTGCTTAGCTTTGTTCCAGTAAGTTTATGCACCGTAATAACGTTTAAAAAAATCAGCTGAAGACTCCGGAAGTGACGTAGTAATTACCGCTCCGCGGATGTGAAAGATTGCTCCTCGTTTTACATGAGAATTTATACAATAAAAATAGTGTTTTATGCTAAGCACTTTGATTTGCCTTGTTGCAGAAAAATACTAGGCCTATATATAAAAAAAACTACAGTTCAGTGTTTAGAAATACAGCCTAATGGCTTGTTTGACTAATGTGCATTTCAATCAGGAGAGACTTCCTTGCAGATATGAACATATTTATTGTACAGACAAAATATGAAATGTGCAAAGTCTCTGGAGATTAGACTCCATCGAATCCATGTGTCATAAAGGGGTAGTGAAACCCAAACATATCCCCCGATGGAGTCCAGACACCGGTGATGGTGATGAAGGTGCCCAGGAACCAATCGAGAGTGGCAAGTAGCTGACGACACCCGGAGTACGTGGGTGAGACGACCGGTGGTTGAAGTGGAGGAGGCGGGACGCACTCCATTCCTGAAACGACAACTGACAACTGCAGAGGAGAAGGCAGATTTAAATCAGGATGTCATGCTGTGATTGGCTTGTGATACATGGCTGAATCTGATTGGTTTAACTAACAATAAAACAGCTGAATCTGATTGACTACTGACAAGTGAATGCCATGGAACAGCTGATCATATAGGAGTGATGAAAAAAGAACTTACGCTGAGCTCCATTTGTTTTGACTTGTACTGTAAACTATTTAGGCCTACAAAGAGAAGCATTTTTTATTTTATTTTCCATGCATCGTTATTTAAAAACGCAATTTTCTAATTTTGCAGTTGATGAATGTTAATAGTAAAGACTAAAGGGAGCTTTCCAAAGGGAGCTGGGCGCATTCAAAGCCGATATCCCACAATGCAGTGTGGGCATTCATATCAGAGAAACGGACAGCGATCAGCGGACCTTCAACGCCAGTATCGCTTCAATGTACATATACATAGTCAGTGGTTTTGTCACCAGCAACAACACGTTGCTCAGTTTTGTTCCAGTAAGTTTATGATTTAAAAAAAAATCAGCTGAAGTCTCCGGAAGTGATGTAGTAATTACCGCTCAGTGGATAGGAAAGATACAAATACATAATGTTCGTAATATTGATGTTTTTGTCTAACATTGTATTTGAGGATTTAAACAATAAAGATAACAATAATAATAAAATACATTTTCATGTATTTGTCTCATGTATTGTTTGCTTGGCCGGCCGGCAGGCGGCAGCAATCTGAAATGGAATGAAGCCCATTCACGGCATTCAGCAGAAACACAGGAGTCGAAAATGTCCTCCCACCCACCCCAGAAGAACTACAAGTACACTATCTTTGTAATAGGTTCTGGGGCTCTAGTGGGAGTTGGCAAATCAAATCGTTGAATAGGTGAAAATAGCTTATTACCATATTTGACAGTGCTTACAGTGGGTAAACTTTGGAGACCATATCTACATGACAGCTGAGGTCCAGAGCTTTCTATAACAGCTGGTCCTATGTGTGTAGCACCTTCTATTGCTAAATGACAAGCCTTCAAACATGGACTGGGTTCAAGGTTCAGTGGTCAATATGTCAAAGCAGGAGTAATGTATCCTCTCCTACATATGTTACTATTGAGATTGAGACCTTTCCAACGATGTGTTTGCTATAGTCCTACGACAATGTTTTCATTTTTACATATCATGGAGACCAATTTGCAGACGATACTTTGTCCCCAGCTATACTTACAATAAAAAAAACAACATAAACAAAGTGATATGTAGCCAGACTGAAGCACATCACACAGCCACAATATATTGCTCATCTTTCACTAACAGTGACAAGAGCAACACACAACCCTATATGCATTATATCATGAAGCTATTGCAAAACCCCTGAAGCCTCAAGCTACATTATTTAAAGGTCCCATGGCATGACAATTTCACTTTGTGAGGTTTTTTAACATTGATATGTGTTCCCCGATGGCGATAGGTGTAAACCGAGCCCTGGGTATCCTGCTCTGCCTTTATGAAAATGAAAGCTCAGATGGGCCGATCTGGAAGGTTACCTCCCCTTTCTCTGCGTTGCCCACCCAGAGAATTTGGCCTGCCCATTAGAAAGAGAGACATCATGGCTTTCAAACGAGCAAAGTGGCAGTTGGTCAAGGACACACCCCCAACATCCACCTTGCCCCTCCTCTCTCCTCTTCAATAGCTACAGACACAGAAATGGCACATCCTAAGGAAAGCTCATTGTGGGACTGGCTCTAGTGGCTTTAATTCTGCACGAAGGCTGAATTATGGGAAAGAGACTTTAGATACAGTATTAGGGGACCACTAAGGCCTATATAAAAGCATCCAAAGAGCACCATGTCATGGGACCTTTAAAGTTTTAATTGAGGTAGGTCCAAATTAGGGCTATAGTTTAGAAATATTTAGTTTACATTGGGGTACCCTATTTCTCTTCCAGAGGATAAGAGCTATTTGGCATGGAGAATAAAGATAGATCAGACCATATTATCTGTGCTTGCCTGGAGAGACTGGTTTCTATTCCTCTCCGCAACCTTCATGACAGTCCCCTGACAAGTGAGCTTTAAATGAGATGTTTTTAGATATCGCCATGCTTTCTGACGTATGAATTTGCTCTGTAATACAGCCTTGTATAACATAAACCCTCTGATTCACCGTGAGCGTCTGCTCTGAATGATAACACACACTTTCAACACGGGCCTTCCAGCCAAAGGTGTTGTCCATATGAACACCACGGTGCCTATAGGAGCAGAGCCGATTGATTGGTTCATCATCTATGACCTCTGATACCCTCTGACCCATGTCACGACCAACTCCTCAGTTTGGGAAATGGTTGAATGAGATTGTTGGCATGGCACCACTACACAGCAGGTTTCTGTTTCAGTAGACTATGCAAAATTACTTGTGTCTTTATGCAGTATAGGCTGAGGTAGAAGTGTGCCAAAAATGCCAAAACACATGTTGTGCATGTACACATACCCAAAAAAAGCTATATACATCTTACTCTGTGAACAAAAACCTCGGCAACAATCTGCTTATCCTTTTCATTTCATGAAAATGCATCCTAAAACTAGTCCCTTTTAAATTTTGAAAGGGTAGTCTCTCAGTAAAGGCTACAAAGCTTAGGATGGCTACACGCTGTAACCCGCACGATCCATGGTGATTTATATAAGGATCATCATCTGAAAATAATAATTAATATGTTAGGCCTACCATAAATAGTTATTTCAAAAAAGTCATTCATTTAAAACAACTAATAATGCAGTGTGATGTTAAATCAAACAAAGTCCCACACATAAATATGCTCATGTTTTTTCCCTTTAGTCTTTGCTATTAACATTCATCAACTGCAAAATTAGAAAATTGCGTTTTTAAATAACGATGCATGGAAAATAAATTAAAAAATGCTTCTCTTTGTAGGCCTAAATAGTTTATTTTTTGTTTTTCACAACAGTACAAGTAAAACAAATGGAGCTCAGCGTAAGTTCTTTCAGGACGACTTCAAATTCTTCTTTTTCATCACTCCTATATGATCAGCTGTTCCACAGCATTCACTTGTCAGTAGTCAATCCGATTTCAGCTGTATTAAAAGCTGCCTTTCTCCGCGGTTGTCAGTTGTCGTTTCAGGAATGGAGTGCGTCCCGCATCCTCCCCTTCAACCACCGGTCGTTTCACCCACGTACTCCGGGTGACGTCAGCTACTTGCCACTCTCGATTGGTTCCTGGGCTCCTTCATCACCATCACGGACTCCATCGGGGGATATGTTTGGGTTTCACTACCCCTTTATGACACATGGATTCGATGGAGTCTAATCTCCAGAGACTTTGCACATTTCATATTTTGTCTGTACAATAAATATGTTCATATCTGCAAGGAAGTCTCTCCTGATTGAAATGCACATTAGTCAAACAAGCCATTAGGCTGTATTTCTAAACACTGAACTGTAGTTTTTTTTATATATAGGCCTAGTATTTTTCTGCAACAAGGAAAATCAAAGTGCTTAGCATAAAACACTATTTTTTCATTATTGATATTTTTATTGTATAAATTCTCATGTACAACGCGCAGCAATCTTTCACATCCGCGGAGCGGTAATTACTACGTCACTTCCGGAGTCTTCAGCTGATTTTTTAAAATGTTATTACGGTGCATAAACTTACTGGAACAAAGCTAAGCAACATGTTGTTGCTGGTGACAAAACCACTGACTATATATATATGTACATTGAAGCGATACTGGCGTTAAGGGACCGCTGATCGCTGCCCGATTCTCTGATATGAATGCCCGCATTGCATTGTGGGATATCGACTTTGAATGCGCCCAGCTCTGCTCATATCGTAGCCTACTGTTCTGTCTTATTTACTGTAATATTTTACCGGTAGTAAGACCAAAATAATATTATTAAAATAAAGAAATGCATACCATGATAACATCTACATAAATGTTGATAGATCTAGTGTTATAGTTTTAAAAATATCAATAAACAACAAAGCAATCCAGCTTCCGTAGCAATAAGACCAAAATAATACCATTAAAAGAAATACATATATAAACAGTGATAAGATCTGGTGAATACATGTTGATTAAAACATTTATTTTATTTATTGGGCTAAAAATACCAATAATAGCAAAGCTGTATCCAGCTTCTCTGCTGTAGCCCGGCTGGCAAATAAGAATCATACTGTGATCACGAAAGATGCTTCCCATTGAAATACATTAGTTTAAAAAACATGACCTGGATTGAATACAAATTAATAAAATGCAGTAATGGAACAGGTGTGGGTGTGTGTGTGTGTGTGTGTGTGTGTGTGTGTGTGTGTGTGTGTGTGTGTGTGTGTGTGTGTGTGGCTTTGCCAAGCAATCACTCTCGTCCTCATCAAGGCTTGGCTACTCACCGAAGTGTATAGCTGTGAATGGTTGACACAATTGCTTGTAACAATAGCCACTACTATAGAGAGATTTGATCAAAGTAGCAAACATGGATAATCATTTCAAACACATTTCAACGACTGAATGGATAAAACACAACATATCAAGAGAAAAAAATCATCATCAAAGTGAGTCCTGATTGAAATGCAGACGACTGTGCTGAGGGAGGAAAACGGGCCAAGTCATCCATTTGCAAATGTGCACCATCACTGAAAGAGGAGGTTCAAAGCTTAGAGTGGCTACAGTGGTGATAAAGTCTACATTAGTGTAACTTCAATGAGAGCCATGAAAGTGACCTCTCTCACCCTCACTTAGTTGCTATAGCCTGTCATAGGACTGTGTCAGTACCATGATATTATAAGGCCATCCCTCGCTATTTCAAAATTATTTTTATACACTGTACAGTATGTGATTAGATAAGGATTGTGTTTACAGATAAAAAAAAAAATATTTATTAGGTTCAGGTACATATTCTATTAGGGTTTAGGGCCAGATTATCAGGATGAGAATACTAAAGCACAGCAAAGCACTATACAGTTTACAGGGATTTACTTGAAAATGTGCCTGTTTGGAACAGGCCGATTGCTTGGCCTGTGGTATTGCTGCTTTTAGAATTCTTCAAAACCAAATTGTAACCTACCCCAAAATTACTTACAGAAGGACCCCAAACCACTTCAAATGCAACTCCCCTGTATACCCTACTACTAACTTCCTGATTTACCTGACAGAGAACGTTGCAGATTCAGAATGTGATCACAAAATATCACATTGAAAATGTGGAGTAATCAGACATTAGCCTCAGAGAGAGAGAGAGAGAGAGAGAGAGAGAGAGACACACGGTGTTGGTGTACTATGAGCGACTCATGAGTTAATTTAAAGAGTCGGGTGAAAGATCCGACTGAGTCACGACTCAAACAGGTTTAGTGCTCAGTCAGTGTTTGCATGCAGTGTGAGAGGGGGAGTGGCCAGCGGCTAGAGCGGCAAAAGCCAATGTGTGCTTCTTTTACCAAAGTACATTTAACGATATATTTTGCATTTCTTAATCCAAACAATGTCAAACTTGGCACCGCACTTACTCACGCCCGTAGCAAGACACCCGTCAAGTTTAAAATCCATTGCACACACACACACACACACACAAAGACGTTCCTGCAATTTATAGATAGATAGTTCACAGTCGATTTTCCAAGTCAGCTGAGCCGATACTAGAAGGTGAGAGCATTCCCTTGGTCAGTGAGAATCGTGTGGCTGCCCACTGCTCCTGATAGGATGTGCTAAATGCTCACTCTGTTGTGCTCTGCATACATGTATGGGACAATAAAATAATAAACTTTTTTATAAACTCCTGTGTTTTAAAGGTCCATTCTTTCCTCACAGCATAAACAGCTGACAACTGCTAAACAATGGAGGGTCCTTGAGACACAGAAACTCCTCAAGTTTTAAGATCCCTCCCTCCCTCCCCCTCTCTCTCTCTCTCTCTACTTCCTGTAATTGCCTACTGCTATTGAACTTTGTGTAGAAAGCATAATGAAACAGACTAACTGCTCTTCACTGACAGTGTTAATAGCACATTGTACCTCAACTGTGATTATTGAATCTTTCCTGAAATTATGTCATTATCATGTGACATTTCTAAGTAAGCTGATTCATTTTCTGATATGCTGATATGCAATATATCAGCCTGCTCTCATGAACAATACGTTTGAAAAGCTACAAAAAGTTAACCACTGTGATTCGTATGAATTCCATGTTGTTGTTTTTGCTGCTGTATAAGAACGCATCTGGCCAGGGAGCGGAGTTCACTCCCTGGGGGAAAACAAAAGACTTTCACCCAGGAAATGTGTGTTCCTTGGGAGTGTTTTAATCCAAACCACGATCTTTTTCCTAAACTTAACAAGTTGTTTCGGTGCCTAAACTTAACTTCCGTCGCCGCTTAACGCTCGCTTTTTCTTGCCTAAACTTACCTGTAATCTCCGCCGAAATGACCGGCAGCTCGTGTTGCTCTGCACCCGGCTCACAGTCACCTATTCTCCGGCAACTGAACCACCAACTACCGCTGATACGACCACATGGAGCGCCATGCGGAGCACTGTAGCCGGCGTCGCAGAGCTCTGTAGCGGCTAAACCAGCCTGGTCTCACAGAATTCTGTGAAATGATCACAAACTGTTAACACCACATTATATTACGTGGTGGTGGCACGGAATGTGTGAAAATTCCGTGTGGCCACCACGGAAAGCAATGCCAATGTAAAGTCAATGAGAAGATGACCATTAGGAGCGACTACGGTAGCGAGTAGTATGAAAGCCCGAAAATCTGCGTAGGGAGGTCGGTTCGGGGGGATGGATGGGTCAAACAACAGGACTTTCCCCCAGGAGACGGGGGTTTCCTAAAGTCGCTTTCTTCTTTTCCTAAACCCAACCGTCCCGTTCTTCTCGCATGTCATGGAACCGTAAGCCCACCCATGACCTTTTCCTTAACTTAAGGGGCCGTGTATATTCAACGGAATTCTTCTGTGGGCCCATCACTGAATGTTTTGTGATTCCGTGAAACTGCCACAGATTTTGAGTTAAGGGGCTGTGTTCATTTCACAGAATTCTGTGAGATCAGGTTAGGCTAAACACACTGCCGCTGATATGACCGAGCTGTGACGGAGGTCTGTAGCCGGCGGCAGGAAGCTGAAGCAGTAAGCCGATGTCACGTGACCAGCCGGTGGTCTCCTAGTTTTCGTATGATATCATATGTTTTTTTATTTATATTCTTTACTGATCTCCAATGGGGAAATTACAATTTAGTGCGCATAACTTTTCTTACGATATCACATGGACCCGTTCATGAGAATATGTTGAATATACATATATGTTCACCTATAGTGACTGCATCTCTTTCTCTTCTTTTTCTTATTTCCATCCATGCATCCTCCATGCTTTTCCTCCTCCTCCTCCTCCTCCTCTGCTCCTGGATGGCAGTATCCTACATACAAGCTGTGGTGTTCTGCTCATTTACATGTTTCTTTGCTGGAAGTGAGAAATACTTGGGTTACTGGAGAAGTGTTTAAGGCCATAATCACATGGGATGCATGCTGTGGTGTGAGTTGTGGCTGCAGTGTTGAGACATCATTTCCAATGGAGTGCTCATGCTCGATATTTAATATCCTGGTGCTCTGGTTTTAACATATTTCAGCTTCATCCATGTGTGTTGGACAAATAAACATTAACTGTGCCTTGGGAGATATATGCAGCTTGTTACAGCTTGTTAGTGGACCCAACAAAGCCATTAGATATTATTCTCTTATGAACAATTTGTGGCAGATCACAACATTCTAACAGATATACAGTCAGGTTTTAGAGCATGGCCCATCAGTATTACTGTAACTACCGTATGTTGGTATTACATTGGACCAAACTGAAACACTGTGCTTAATTTGTTGATCTGTCAAAAGGGTTCCTCTCTGTAGACAATGAGCTATTGCTAAATAGATAAGGTGGTATTAAAATAGGGGACACAGCTTTAAAATGGCTCAGAAATTAGCAAAGAAGTTGATAGCAAACATTTGCTTATTTACACTTCCAGCACTTATGGAGCAACATTATTATTCATTTGCAGTCGTTTTTTGTGTGTTCCAATAGACATTTTTCTTAGCCACTGTATGTTTTTGGTCTCCAACTCCTGAGAAAATATCTTTACCTGCTAAATGCTCCAATATGTTCCATCTAGTCACTAACTTTTTCTTCTCTTTTGTCTGTCTGTTTGCTGCAGAGCAGATAGAGTACAGTTTCTGGAAACAGCTACCTGCTGCGGCTGGAAGAGCGGTGAGAGGGCATCAGAAGAGTAAAATTGCAGCCAGACAGCTAAACCAACACATTTTCACTCCCAACTTCTGCAATACTAATGCTAGGTCAGGCCCCCTTGGTGTCACTTTTTAAACGCCCTGCGGGTTAAAACCACTCAGCTAGGGTTAGGGAAAGTTACAAGCCAAGAACGGAACACTTAGGTATAGGAAAAGATTGTGGGTGGGGTTACAAAATATACGTTTCAGTGACATGCTGGACAATAAAGTGACACTGAGAGCCACGGACCAAGCGTCAGTATTTTACGAGTTGGGAGTGAGAACGGGTTGGCTAAACGCTAAGCTGAAACTAAAGTTCTGTAAAGCCAAGGAGAGCTGCAGATTCTGTTGATATTTCTCAACCCCTTTCACGTAGGCATTTGATACATTATTATAAAATATTGATTATAGCTATAGTTTAGGGGAAAGAATGTTGAAGATTTGACCACACAGGATGGCAAGAAATCTTCTTAGCAATCTATAAGATAGGAAAAAAACATTACTTTGTAAAGAACAATCAAAACACACAATATAGTCACAACGTTGAGAAAATGGTCTACCATTCCATGAGAATGTATTTTCAGCATTGTTCCAGTAATTCATTTTTTAGTGGTCAAACCCATGGGCCACCACAGTATTGTCCCATATACTGGCCCAGCATGCTTTTCTGTGGGCTTCCAACATAGAAAGAAACTCATGCCGGCACCACAGTTGCTTTGCTCAGTAATTTTGCTGCTTAGGTGATGTCACCTGAGACAAATCACACAGCAACAGCATGACAGTGGCAGTGACTGAAATATCAGGTCTAGCACTTAAAAAGATGGATCCAGTGCAGACGATGTCACCCACAGATTTCTGGAGGGATGTTTTGAAGCCTGGATTTGCTGGTTACAGCTTGCTGATGCAGTCGTAAGAGCATAGCCTGCAATGCTTGTAACACACTCTTAAACATTCCTCTTGTTAAGCTTCAATATTAAATCAACACAAAGACACAGATACGAAGTCGATTAGTACCTACTGATGCCAGACGTTCCTGTCAGGTAATGTATATATTACTGCAAGCAAATACAACGAAGAAATCTTTTACATTTATTCTCTATTATATGTATTGCTTTTGTGTTTTGTACATAGGCCTACCAGGTCTGTACTGGTACATTCTGTTTCCAGGAAATAGCCACAGCCATGCACTCAGAGTGTGACACTGACAAAATGTCTCCCCTTCTCCAGACTACTTAGCTTTTGTATATTTGAGACTCACAGTTTGTGTTGGTAGATTGTTCTTGATTGATTGTTGGCTTGTTAATATTTCAAAGTATGGCCACAATCAAATATATTGGAAGAGTAATGAGGCATTTATTTCTGTATTTCTACTGATTAACAATCAATTAGTGTGCCTTGCCCTCTTGCGACTGAAAAGTACCAAATCCATAAAACTGAAAACATGGAAAACTCAAAATTTGGATATATTTAGAGGTCCAGCCTGGCATGCACTATATATATATATACACATACATATATATAGACATATACACATATATATACATATACATATATATAAACATATATATACACATATATATATATATACACATATATATATACACATATATATATACACATATATATATATATATATACGTATATATATATACACACACATATATATATATATATATATATATATATATATATATATATATATATATACACATAAAATATACATATATATATATATATATATACATATATACATATATATATATACACATATACATATATATATACATATATATATATATATATATACATATATATATATATATATATATATATATATATATATAAGTATATATACATATATACATATATATATATATATATATATATATATATATATATATATATACATATACACATATATATATACATATACATATATATAAAAAAAAAACATATATATATACAAAAACATATATATACACATACACACACACACACACACATACATATACATATACACATACACACCACATACACACATACATACATACACACATACATACACATACATACATATACACACACATACACACATATATACACACATACATACACATACATACACATATGACACATACACATATACACATACACACATATATACATATGACATATATACAGAGAGAGAGAGAACAGAGCACAGAGAGAGCAGAGAGAGGCAGAGAGAGAGAGCACAGAGAGGCAAGAGAGAGACAGAAGAGAGAGAGAGAGACAGACAAGAAAGACACACAGCAACAGACACAGCAGGCAGGCAGCACACAGGCAGACAGGAGAGAGAGAGACAGGCACAGCAGGCAGAGGCAGGCAAGCAGTGGAGACACACAGGAATATGGACACAGACAGACATCCAACCACACACCAGAAGGTGGAAACACACCAGACAGGAGGACCAGACACACGGATGACACAGAAAAATGGACAGAATGGACACCGGAGACCCCACACACAGCACAGTGCCCCACATGTGAGCAGGACTGAGACAGGACAAGGAGGAATATGACAGTGGAACACAGACATGAGTGGCACGAGACAGAACAGAATGGACACGAGATGAGACCAACGATCCCGACCATCCCATCCATCCCATCCCATCCCATCCTCCACTGACCGCCCTGAGACGGAATGGACCAGAATGACCACACGGACCAGAAGGACCCACACAGCACACATGGAGGTGGAACGAGGACCACACACACGGAGAAATCAGGACAAGGAACGACCCCAGCAGAGAATGAGAATCAGAGAATCAATCCCAGAGCAGCTATATGGACGCCAGAACGGATTTATAACTTAGAACTGACACACACAAGGAATGGAAATACAGATTCAGACGGAGAAAAAATGGTCTCAGACAGGAATCAACACGAAACAGAAAGAGAGCAGAAGAAGGAAATGGAGTTTGCAGTGACACAGGAAAGAATGGACAAGGTGGACTGCCTTAATGCCGAATAAATAATAGACAGGAATGGAATATAATATAAATAATATGGAAACAGGAAAGAAAGGATAATAATGGAAGCATGGAGAAATCAAGGAAATTAACACTGTAGTAGTAAAAGATGACAGATGGATTTGGAATGAAGTAGTGGTCTCTAGGGACAGGAAGAAACGAGGAGTTTAATGGTGGAGAGGGAAGGAATGGAGTGGTATGGAAGTTTGTAGTGGATTTGCCCTTTATAGATCTTAACAGCATGTGCACACGGAAGGATAATGGTGAAATGAAAATGAAGACATGGATAAGGAAATAGTATGGAATGGAACAGGGAGCTTAGTGAAAATATACAGGTGGGATAATAATGAAGGAAAGGAAGGACACAGTAGGTGGAGGAAAATAATGGATTTAGTATAATAAGGAAAAGAATGGTAGTAGGGAATAGAGTGGAGGGACATGGAAGGAATGGTGGTGGTGGAAGGTAGCATGAAGGAATGAAGGGAAGGAATGGATAATGGATCATTGGCTGCCGTCTGTGTCAGGGCTGGCCAAGTGCTAAGGCAAGAAAAGGATTCTGGAGCCAAAATGCACGACACTACAGGGCAGATGCAAGTCTAGAATGTATTTAAACAGCAGAAAAACAGGCTTACGTTAATCCTTAAGTACAAAAATCCAAACAGAGTTAGATAATAAAAAATAATACCAGAACTCTAAAAGTGCCAAGAAAATCCAAGAGATCCAACTCGACTGAACAAACGTACGAGAAACAACCAAGAAACACTCGACAAAAGACGGCGACATGTCAAGGACTGAACAGAACAGAGGACATTAAATACAGGTGCAAACGAGCGGGGAGGGAGTGAACAGGTGAAAAGCATTACGGACAAATCAGACTCAAACAGGAAACAAAGCTAGACCAAAACACATGAAACCAAACACTACAAAATAATACAGGAAATAAACCAAGTCAAACTTGCAAGATGAGTATAGGAAAAAGCAGAACAAATAACAAGGAAAGAGGAATCAATCAAAACACAGAGCAAGAGTTAACACAATAAAACAGGAAACATGACAACAGGAACCCACAACCCTAACACTCTGAAACTTTAGTGTGGCTCGCATATTGTCTCTGGCACATGGTCCTTATTGCTCCAGGTTCTGTGCTCTGTGTGTGTTCTGTGCTTTTCCCCATGCCCAACATGTAACTGCCGATTAAAGGTCCCATAGCATGAAAATTACATAACATTAAAATGAGTTCCCCCAGCCTGCCTATGGTCCCCCAGTGGCTAGAAATGGCGATAGGTATAAACCGAGCCCTGGGTATCCTGCTCTGCCTTTGAGAAAATGAAAGCTCAGATGGGCCGATCTGGAATCTTGCTCTTTATGAGGTCATGAGGAGCAAGGTTACCTCCCCTTTCTGTGCTTTGCCCACCCAGAGAATTTGGCCCACCCATGAGAGAGAGACATCATGGCTTTCAAACAGGCAAAGTGGCAGTTGGTCAAGGCCACACCCCCACCCTCCACCTTTCTTTTTTTTTTTAAAGAGCTTTATTAAGTTTTTACAAGTTATAAATTAGACATACAGTAGGCTACATGTCTCAATAATCAAAATATAAGCAATACCATAATTACAAAGATTTAACTAATGGTTCTAGTGGCTGTAATTCTGCACCAAGGCTGAATTTTGGGAAATAGACTTCAGAGACAGTATTAGGGGACCACTAAGGTCTATATAAAAGCATCCAAAGTGCACCATGTCATGGAACCTTTAAAGACTTTGAGAGTGATGCTGCTGCTGTTACACTGGCAGTGTATTGTAGACCTTTTTTCACGGCAGACATGTTGACACGTCATAGTAGGAAAAGCACAGGTGTATTCAAACATATTAATGATGGCTGCATTCCACTTAGGAGAGACCGTGGTACTATGCTCGTTCGAGATGAACTGCGCCTCGCCTGTAAAGTAGACGAGAGCAGGCGGCAGCAGCCGGGGGCGGTGACAAAAGTCCGCTCTCAAGTCGGACAGTTTTCCAGCCGATTGCAGCAGCCTTCAGGCTGAACAGGAAGTGACACAAACACTTTGGTCCGTTCGGGTCTGATTCCGATTTAATAAAATGTTATCAGACCCATATATCTGCTCCTACACAGTCTCCAGTTGATTTTATTATGACAGAGTAGCTGTCAACATCTCTACATGTGATGTGTTGCTGATTTTAATCACCAACACACTGTAGATGATCTGTAATCTGAACAGATTTAGTCTCTCTGACTTCTAAACATAACTATCAGCCTCACAACAGGTGTTCTGTACAGAATAAGCTTTTAAATCAGACAAATAGCAGTTAAAATCTCTCCGATTCAAAATCAATAAAAAGTTTATATAAAATGTCATCATGTTGAGTCGATTCTGAACCAATCAGCTGTTCGATCAGCTGAGAGGCCGGCGTTTCCCAGCATGCCCTGGGTCCACCTGCGTCCGCCTGGCTCTTGCAGTTGGTGAAAAGCAACTGTGCTGCCTGCGTCTCAGAACTGCGGCCGCCTTGGTCTCGTGAGGTTATCGTTGCCCACGTGTGCATGACGTCAGAGCAAGTCGGGATCAAGTCGGACACAAATCTAACCGGCATGCATTGGGCGCCGATCGCCGGTGATCGATTCTGCGCAGATCTGGCTCATCTCGAACGAGCCTACTGTGCATGCTGACTCACCGAAATAGCTCACTGGGACACTTGATGGAATGGAGCCATCGTTAAGGTTATCAGTTTCAGCTGTGCTTCTCATACTATGACAAGTCAAAATGTCTGCTGTGAAAAAGGTCCATTGTACAAAACCAGATAATGACTCATCGCAAGAATGATTACCTCTCCTTTTCTAAACACACAAATCGCTGTTCCTCTTGGCCAGCTGTCAATTCGCAAGACAATCAGGAGAAACACACGTAAGTGGTACAAGCTTTGATTAAAATGAATATGAGTGGGAAACACTTAGTGATGCCCAAATGATGTCCAAGCTTCATGAACAATAAGTTGTATTGGTAACAATTTACTTGAAGGTATCTACATAAGAGTGACATGACATGTCATGAACATATGACACAGTCATGACACCTGAACCCTAACCCTAATCATAACTTGTCATGACAAAAAACAAATGACACTTACTAAAAGAAGCGTTACGTCATAAACATTTATGACTTGTTTATAATGTGTATGACACGTTCATGACAGTGTCATGTCACTCTTATGTAGATACTTTCAAGTAAAGTAGAACCGTTGTATTTGTTGACCCAACTAGATGGCACTCTTGGTTTAATGAAAAAGGCCCAAGAAATGGCAATTAAGTGTGCTTTCAACCACGGCTGGACTGGCCATCTGGCATACCGGGCATTTTCCCGGTGGGCAGACGCACTTTTGGGCCGATTCGCCGATATACTTTGTAGGCCTTTTTTGTTGTTTTTTTTGGGCCGCACCGGCCCATAAAGAACTGACAGCGGCCCATTGGTTAATTTTCTTTATTGGCACTGGCATGACCCAATCAAATTCAGGAACCCCCTCCCCCACTCCCGGCCCTGAGACACGAGCTGTAATAGTTATGCTTATGCTGGAAGTTTAGCATCCACGTTAAAATGGACAACGACCACCAAAGCGCAAGGGAGGTGCAGAGAAATTGCGGGAGAAAACGATTAAGAATCTACAGGCGGATGCCTCAAAACGTGCCAAAATTTCTGACATGTTTGGGGCTGTAGCTGCTCCAACATCAGCATTACCTGAAGTAGAGGAAGAAGGAGAGGTGGCTGGCTATACAGAGAAGCAGAAACAACATCATGACAGGGAAGAAGCCAAGGAGGAGGAGAGTGACCATGACAGGGCCGTTGGAGCGAGTGAAGAAAAGATGGAAGAAGAGAGTAGTTGACGACGTGGTAAGGAGTAGGCACATTAATAGGGACTCTCAGGAAGGGAGGGAGGATGTGTGTGTGTGTGTGTGTGTGTGTGTGTGCCTCACGTCATAACGACAAAAAGCAGTTTGGCTGTAATAAAGTTAGTGGCTGTCAGGTAACCTAACTGCTTAAGCTTACATTGAAAATGCTAGCGGTTGGCCTGTTTGGTAGCTGAAAAGTCTGTGTGATCTATGCAGCCTGTTCTAATAGGCAACCCACTTCCCAAAAAGAGGTAAAAATAACCATTCAGGGGGCTCAAAAAATGTATATACTGTATCCTTCTTAGGTCTGCTTCTTAGGGTTGCGTTTCTCCAAAAGTTGAATCGGTCTCAACTTTATTACAGGTCCCATGGCATGAAAATGTAACTTTATGAGGTTTTTTAACATTAATATGAGTTCCCCCAGCCTGCCTATGGTCCCCCAGTGGCTAGAAATGGCGATAGGTGTAAACCGAGCCCTGGGTATCCTGCTCTCCCCTTTCTCTGCTTTGCCCGCCCAGAGAATTTGGCCCACCCATGAGAGAGAGACATCATGGCTTTCAAACGAGCAAAGTGGCAGTTGGTCAAGGCCACACCCCCACCCTCCACCTTGCCCCCCCCTCTCTCTCCTCCTCAATAGCTACAGACACAGAAATGGCACATCCTAAGGAAAGCTCATTGTAGGACTGGCTCTAGTGGCTTTAATTCTGCACCAAGGCTGAAATTTCGGAAAAGAGACTTCAGATACAGTATTAGGGGACCACTAAGGCCTATATAAAAGCATCCAAAGAGCACCATGTCATGGGACCTTTAAAGCAATAAACTTAAAAACGATGATCGAATCCCAAAATTGAAACTCGAATACCTACCCAACAAACGAATATAGGTATAGTCGGATATTCAGAACCAGCCCTACTTTTTACCAGTAAATACATGTTTTTCAATTATTTCAGACCCAGTTTATGAAGTGTCTGACACTTAAAAGGGTTTGGGGGAGTACCCGCAGACAGACCCCCCCGGTTATAATGTGCCCCCCCCAATGTTGAAACTAAACCTATATGCCCTTGCCGTAGATGTTTTGACCAAGGAAGTGCTCAAACTACAGACAGCCAACCAACATTTCTGACCAGCCAAAAATCCCTCCCTCCCCATTGTCTAACAGCCAGATCTTTAATCATTCAGACAATTAATTACGTTGCAAACCCCTCAAACTGAACATCAAACGACAGCTGAGCTGTAAAATGTAAAATTCAACCCAAATCTAAAATTAGTTATAAAGAAGAAGTCATTCTTCTAGCGATGAGTCATCATCTGATTTTGTACAATGTAACGCTGCCAGTTTCAAAACTGCAGCATCACTCTAATCTCTCTAAACCGTTTACAGTCTGCACAATATTTATTTATTACCCACGAATGACATAATATCCTTTTTTTTCAGGGTCATTGCGAACATAATTGCAAATCAGTACTTTGGTTTTCTACAACTTTAAAGCTTTGTGATTGTTCAAATCCATCAAAAACAGAGCTGTTGATTAGGGGTCCACAAGTAAGAGAAAACTCATCTCAAAACCTCATCTGATGTAATGGTCCTCTTTGTCTGCAGTTTTGAATCATATGGGTTTTCGCCGGCCCCCCAAAATAAACCCATTTCTCTGTTCATTTTCTCATCTGCTGAGGCTCATCTGCCCATATCCACCCACCCATGCAATTAAGCTAGGAGGCAGACTGGCGCACGCACACACGCACACACACGCGTAAACACACATACGCGTAAACACACACACACACACACAAATATACATATTGACACACAGGCAATTTCAAATTGTTTTCATTGACGGACACTTTAAAAATGCATTGCCTCTTTCTTCTCATGTGTTAAAAAAGTGCGGCAGCCTGGAGTGCGGGGGGTGGCACTGCCAACTTTTTTTTTTGTTTTCTTTGTTTCCCTGGAGATAGAGGGAGGACGAGAGAGAAAGAGAAAGACAGCAGAAACGCTTTGCAATATAATGTGTTAAGTGTCAACGAGAAGACAAAAGCAGAGGCAAGAGGACAGAAGGAATGTTTTCGCTCTCAGCAGCTTACTCTTCATTCCGAAACATTTCTGTGAATTTACCAAAGTGAAGAAAGTTCAGTGAAGGTAGCACAATTAAAAAAGCAATTTCCCGCAGTATCACCAGACATATTTAAGTGTCCCCCTTTTCCTGATATCCATACTCAAAAGCCATTTTATTACAAAAAAAAAAAAAATTGTGATAAACTTATCAGTATAGCTGCTGCGTAGCTGTGAGTCGGGGCCGGGCATTTTGAGGAGGAAGAAGAAGAAGAAGAAGAAGAAGAAGAAGAAGAAGAAGAAGAAGGAAAAAGAGGATTACGAATGGGAAATACAATTATCAGTAAACCTTGAAACCTACCTGTTTCTGTAATCCACACAGCATGTTTATTCTGCATCATGCAGGGCTCAAACTCACATCCCTTAATCCCTAATGGAAAGTCGTGATCTTGTTGAGCTACATGCCAAGTGAGAATAGACAACCCAGTCTCACGGCAGTTCGTGAAATGGTCACGTTATTTAATCTATTGATTTGTGTACACAACGCACCAAAAACCCCCCCCCCCCCCCCCCCCCCCCCCAAAAAATATTTTACCCCCCTCCATATAAATTTTTTTCCCCCCCCAATACATTTTGGGCCACCTAGTTTTTGTCACTTTTTCTGATGTTTTTGCCACTATTTCTGACGTTTTTGCCACTTTTTCTGATGTTTTTGCCACTATTCCTGACGTTTTTGCCACTTTTTCTGATGTTTTTGCCACTTTTTGACGTTTTTGTAACTTTTTCCTGACTTCTTTAGGACTTTATTTCGGCCAAACTTTAAGTGAGAAGGCTATATGACACATGCAATAATACAGTCAAAGATATTTTTTATTAAATAAAAGTATATCAATAAAGTAAACATGTCTGGCCCTTGATGTGATTCGGATTTTTTAGTGTGGCCCTTAGTGAAGTCGAGTTTGACACCCCTGGTGTACACGGACATGTTTATCTCGTTTTTTTCGTGGTGGTCTGCACGTTTTTTAAACTAATGTATTTCAATGAGAAGCATCTATCGTGATCACAGCACGACTATGGTAGCGAGTAGTATGAAATGCCGCGTCTGGAGGTTGGTTGGGGTGGTGGATGGGTCAAACAAAACAGAGTCACGTTTCACCACGTTTCCTTTCCCCGTTCTTCTTTGCAGCATGTAAAGGCAGATTTCAATCTAGTGACAAAAATTCAGTTATCAAGGCACAATTCAGAGAATTTGTGTACATCATCAGAGTTTTTTTTATGATAAGTTATTGCGTACGGCCTTTTTAACTTCATGGCTTTTTAAAAAAAAAAAAATTTTAAAAAGTGTGAGGTATCATTGAACTCAGCAGATAGTTCGTTATTCATTTTATTTTGCATCAAATACTGGACTAAACATTTCGGACATGGGCTTACCACTGACAGTTCAGATGTACATGTATATCAATGTCAAGCTGTGTTCAGTCAGGATGTGGTTAGACTAGCTTAGCATAAAGACTGGAAGTAGGAGCAGGACTTCTATTGAAAAAAAAAAAAAAAAAAAATTTCTAACACCATTTCTAAAATGGACAAATTAGCATGCTGTCTTTAATATGTAGGCTACACAAACAGAAATGTTTAAGGCTACACAAACAAAAAAAATTACCCTTTTTGTTTTTATGGGGAGTTATGTTCTGTATGTTCTGTAACTATTTCTTGGCACACATTCCTGAGGTCTTGTCCTAACCGTGAGGTTTCCGGGTTACCATTGAGCCTATTCAGTGACTCAGCAACTACATCTGGCTGCGCTATAGTTGAAGGCACTGCACAGAAGTACTAGGCGGAAGGATAGTGTTATCAGTCAAAAAATAGTTACAGCACGTAATAAAAAAAAATAAAAATAGAATTTCAGTTTGTTATCGAATTTAAGCCAACAAGACACACCATGTTAATGAGTGAGCTTTACACATGTTGTTAGGCATATTTTAAGCTTTGGACAGAGCCAGGCTAGCAGTTTCCTCCTGCTTTCAGACTTTATGCTAAGCTACGCTAACTACATTCTGACCACAGCTCAAGCAGTAGAAATACATTTGATCTATACTTTTTTCTTTTTTAAAGTCTGCTAAACAATGTTGGAATATAAGAATAGCTTTATTTATTTATTTTCATCTTAGTGTATTTCTGTCTTCATCTCCTCCTTTTCTTTGCCTCTGTGGAAACATTTCAACGTGTCAAAGATCAAGTTTCCTGCAGTGTGCTGCTATTTTCCCAACAGCTCTGCTTCTACATAGCCTTGGATTTGGCACCACTGTTCTTCACAAGCAATACACAAATGGAGGCATAGAGGTGGATAAAAATGTGTGGGATAAGCCAGCGATACAGAACTTATTGGACAAAGCTACATGGTGAGAAGTGTCAGTTCTGGCTAACAATGATGGAGTAAAAAAAAAAAAAGAGGTTTCAACTTTAATTTCGCAGTGCAAATAGCATGACCGGAGTCCATGTGTGCTGAACATTTGTTATGACCAATGCGGAGACCTAATGTCAGTATTACTCACTATCTTATTTGGACGAAATGATTTCTGTGTCTCAGTTTTAAATAAGTTTTATAAACCTAACTTGCTAATTTTTTACAAATGTCCATATTGACATTTGGCTGAGAAAACATCCTGCATGGTGGTATTAACATGAGAAGAACAGATGGAGAAAAAATACTGAGCTTTCACATACTGCATATCATCATTTTATAATATTATAAAATGATATGAACATGTTAAGATAAAAATAAATATTTAGAGGCCAATTGCACCGTTGTGCTTCAATAATGATCAAGTGTCACATACGCTTTTCTGGACTGAAAAGCAAATTGAAAATCGAAAGGTATTTAGGAAAAACATTATTACAACAGTATTATCCCCATTTTTTTGTTTTTCTTTTGGGGCCCACATGTAAATAACAGGCTATGTTTGGGGGTTTTATCTAGGAAAGGAAAGATGAAAAATAACACTATAACGGGTGATTCTTTTGAATTCCTCTTCTGAACATTTGAATGGTGGTGTATATGTAGATTGTCAAATCCAGGTAGAGGATTGCCATGCTAATGTTTGACACGGTCACCAAAGGCTTGTATCATGTGGACGCGCCAACAGTTTTGTTTTCATTACTTAGAATTCCTCATGGGGTTGGCAGGAACTACCAGCTATAGCCATTCACAACCAGTGGGGGGGGCACCACATGACACAAGCTTTAACAATATTTTCCGTAAATTGTTATATTGTTCACTTGAAATTGTTGAAAGACCATACATTAATCGTTTATGCCCAGGTAAAAAAGTAGTATACTTTAGTATATTAGAAATACAAATGAAGTACATGAAGTATAAAACATGCAGTTATTAGTCATGATGACAGGTATTAATCACACTCAACAGTTGGTCCGGTATTAATCAGATTATTATTCCAAGTGTCTGACAACACCATGGGATGTATCTCTGTGGGGATCCCACAGAGATACACCCCCCAGTCAAAGAGCAAGATCCTTCCAGTTCAACAAGAAACAGCCCCGAAACCACCACTACTTGTTGTGCTTTATTTAAAGAGTATTTAATACGTACTTTTTAAAAGTATACTTCAAAATAGATGGAATTAAGTTCAACTTCAGAGTCCAAAAAGTAAGTATACTAATTTACCAGTAATCAAATTATTTTTTAAATGTACTTTTTGAAAGTGTACTTTTTTGTTAATGTATTTTAAATTGTATAGAAGTTTATTTTTTTTAAGTGTATTACATTTGACATACTTAGAGTGGCAAGTCAGTGTACTTATGGGAAGTATATTTTTTGGAAATTATTTGTTAATATACTTTTTTAAAGTGTACTATGATCTCACTTCATTAGAAGTGTGACTTCTGTACACTTTATACAGTACACTCTAACATAAGTGTATTTTTAGTGGCATATCAGACTACTTTCATAAAATATGTTAAAATACAAAAATGTATAGTGGTAATTTAGTGTACAATAGTAAGTACACTTATTTGTAATACAGAGTTAGTATAATTTTTGAAAGTGTACACTGATTTCACTTCATCAGTAGTGTAATCTTAGTACACTGTAAACAAAGTGCACTAAAATATAAGTGTACTTTTATTAGCATATCAAAGTACTGTCAAAATATGCTAAAATGCAAATACTTTTAGTGGAAATTTAGTAATTTATTAATTTACTGTAATTTACTACTAACGGAAAGTGTATTGACACAATCTGCCACAACGCCAAGACCCGCCCTAGGAAGCAGCTCGATTGGTTAAGGTTAGGATAGCCGATTGGTCACGGTTACGCTACCTTGCGTAAGCATATATATAGATATAGACATATATAAAATGGACCAACAGAGCCCGTTGCACTGGACGGAGACCAGTGAAGGCTATTAGAAGCACTTTTCCGGTGATCACTTGCTTTACTGCGCAGCCTCCAACTGAGAGAGACAACGTAAATGTGACGTGAGCAACGTGTCTGAAAGTTGTAAGTCTTCTGGTAGCTGTGCCAAGAGAAATCTCAATCATTCCCAATCTTACAGAGACGGAGAGCGTAGGTATATGTAAGGAGATAACATGGGCACAGGCTAATTATTGATCACTAACATGCTAGTTAACATTAGTAATTAAACCTAAACAGCTAACGTAAGTCGAAACTGCCTGCGAGCTTCTCCTGTACTATACGGTAATTCCTCTACTGTGCGACAGTAAGTCACTTTATTATGACACAATCGTTAGTCTATTTTTATAAAAACGTCTGTACGGAGCCATAACATGAGGTACAAGGTAATGGAGCCTTTTATATATTGTCGTGTTTCTTTAGAAATAAACAATGGACAAATAGAGTCTTTAAACACTTCAGATGTAAAGTATTCGCTGTCAAAGTGGCGCCAAAATGTATGCTAGTCAGTGGAATGCTAACGGGAGGTGATCTCTTTGTAGCGTCAAAATAGGAGGTTCGAGTTCTGAAGCGAAGCTTACCCCCTTGGAGATTCGTAATAACGCTGCCGACAGGTTGTCGTTTCAATGAACGTTGCCTGGAAGATGAAAAATGATTATGGATTAAACAGGGACAAACCCTACGAGTTGCCTCCTGTAAAGTCTGCAAAAAAGACGTGCAGCTTTTCACAATGGGCGAGTCTGCGCTCTCGAGTCACCTGAAGTAAGTTTCAAGTAAGCCAAGTAGCCTACTGTACACGTTAGCGCCAGTTAGCGCCTATTTGTTTAGCTACGCTAGTAACTTCTAGCTAGCTAGGAATTCGCAGGCTAGCTAAGTGACTCCGAGTACTTGGTGTGATAATGTAATGTAATGTTAGTATTGCATGTCCGTTATGGCACGTTCATTTGTGGAATATGCAGTGAACATAGCCAAAGTTACATCATAATAACTGTAACGTTACTACCCGCAAACATTAGCCCAGTGCATAACAACAACCGTTTGTTGCTGAACAGAAATCGTGTCAGATGGAGTCAGACAAGTAGCCTACTGTAAGGTTGAGGATGCTTATGCACTATTTGCACTGCTCTATTCCAGTAGATAAAGATATGTCTTGGCAATGAAGTACATGTTGTTGTTTTTTTCAATTAATATAGGATATTTATCAGGCAGGTGCCTGTGCTCTGTCAGAGTCTTCTGGGTTAAAATGGAATTACATTTTATTAAATCGTTGTTGCACTGTCTCAGATTTTGTTCAAACCTTGTCTATATCAAGAATGTGTCCCAAAACCAAGGTCTGTAAAATATTTATGTTCAAATCCTATGTCTTCATATTTTCAGCCCTTGAAATTACTTCAGTTTTACAGCCTGAAAATCACATTATCTGGGAAGCAATATTTGGACATTAATTCATAGGCAGCCCAAACTTTGTTGGAAGACAAACATGTCAATATGACTGAACCATTACAAGTTTGTACGGCATGTCCTAGATTTGGAAAAAAGTGTGAAAGGACATTAAGGGTAGCATAACCTTTGAGCAAAATCTAAGAGGGTGCACCAACTGTTTTCCTGGATTTTGACACACAATGATCCAGCTGCATGTCATTTGGCTCAGATCCTCCCACTCAGTGCTCCTCTCCATAGCTGTCTTACTGTATGTTATGTTAGGAACCATGAAGAGAAGGTGATAATTCAGGGTTAGTGAAGTGAACCTGATCCTTCTCCTATTACGAAACACAATTTTGGCTGTTTATAGTATTATGTCTTTTAATGTGACAAAAACACTAAATAATTTTGACTATGTATTGGTATATTTATTACGGTGGTGTAAGGTGCTGGTAAAAGCTTTAAAATGGACCTTGAAAGTGCTTGAAAAGTGCTTGAATTTGACCTTGGAAATGTGTACGAACCCTGAGTAATGTCATAATTATGAATCCAAATCCATTGTCATGATTGATTGACAAATTCATTATCATCAATGATTGTATTTCAATGTTATACATTGTCTATCTTGTTTTAATTCATGCCCATGTCTCTTTCCTGTTTTCACAGATGCAGTGAGGGAGCGATTCCCCAACACGAGGTGGCAGAGATCCGGGCCCTTCTACGGAGGAAGTGCAACAATGAGAGCTACAAGGCCTCTAGTAATTCAAGTCAGAGCTAGATGTGCATGTGTAGTAAGTTATTCGCCATTGTTCTCTACCCAGCATTTAAGAGAAAGTCAACTGTTCAAGGTTCCTGCTTTTGCGTGTTACTTTTGTGTCAATAATAAAGATCCTTTTCTGAAATGCAATTTGTAATCTGTTGATGTAATGCACTTGAACTGAATTGTAATACAATACACTTGTAGTGTAATAGCAACATTCATGCTTAAGTATAAAAAAATGGGTATAAAAGTACAGATGAAATATACTTCAAACTATTCGTTTCTACCTTACACTATAATAACATTGCACTGAAAATATGTGTCTATGATGTTTAGGTTGTAATTGAACTTCACTTCAAACACATTATTGTCATAGTGGGACACTTTAAAAGCACTAAATATAGTTAGGAAGTGCATTTGTAGATCACTTGAAATATTACAGAGGCATACTAAATTAACATAGTTTATAGTAATTATAAGTATGATAGCAGTATGTACAAAATGTACTTAAACAACTATAAGTTGCGCTGCAATGCCTTTTTAAGTGTATTTCCATTAGAATGGCGATACAATGCAATTGTACTGTAAGTGTGCTTAATTGCTCATGAATCTTGATTTTCATTAGTGTATTTTGGTGCACTTGAAGTTTAAAAAAGGTTGTTCCATTTTAGTATACTATTTACACTTGAAGTGTAGTCAAATAGATGTTAAGTTGAAGTTAATACATAATTGAATACACTTAACTATACTTGGATTTGACGAAAATAGTACAAAATGTAGAAAATATACTTAGTACACTTTATTAAAGTATATTTTTAAAAGAATTCTTTTTCACCTGGGCATGAACACTAATTTCACAATAATAATAATAAATTATAAATAAATCAATATTACATGACCACTATCACTCCCCTCCCCAATCTGTCAGAGTTGAGTTGGTCCACAAGTACGGGCAAATGTATGATTCGATCATATTTGATTCAATGTAATTGGAAAGCAAATAACATTTTTCACACAAACCCCCCCACCTCTGGGTGAGACTTGGTTGCACCCAACCCTTCTCCATGTTTTTCAAGCACACAGCACGACGGGTGCGCTTTGTGAGTTTATTCAGCATGCAGAGAAGTGTAAAAGACCGGTCCACAGTCTGCGCTTCTTTTCCTAGAACTCGTATTTCTTTCAGAGGACTTTGTGCAATAAATCCATATTCTTAGATCTAATATTGATAGTCTTTTGTCCATCTTATTCATTTTCGGTCCTTTTATTGTCGTTAGCTGTGATGCTAAAGCAGTTTTAGTTTTCCCATGATGCTTTTGAAAGTTTTTGACCAATCGGAGGAGTTGCTTTCAGGGCCCGTGAAATACATTCGGAAAAATACGTATTTATTTATACTTTGAGGTATAGTGCCCAGGGGCACCACATTGTCTTAATACGGGCCTGCTTATAATATATGTACAGTATAGATATATATATATATATATATATATATATATATATATATATATGTGTGTGTGTGTGTGTGTGTGTGTGTGTGTATGTAAGGTGGACCAACATGTACTGATTCAAGATATGGCCCTACACTTAGATGGAGTCATGTTGACTGTGTAGTTGCCTTGTGACATCTAATTAAGATTCCAGTTACTATTAAAAAAAAAGAAAACCAAGAATTGACATCTTAGCATTTGGCCACTGAATCGTTTCTCAGAATATGCATTTAGATTTGCACCTTTAATTGCCATGTTCTTTACCCAATCCATTAGAATGCAGCACAGTTCTCAGCCGTGTGTTGGTTGGTGTCTGTAGTCAGCCGCCAGTCTGGTCTAATGAGAGTCTGCTTCAGTAGAGAGAAGCTGACCTCACAAGCCAAGCGTGTAGGAGTCCTTTTAAAGCTTCTACGATGGCCGTCTATTAATTGTCAAGATGCAGACGTTGTCTCTGTCTGCCTCCACCCAACCTCACCTCTCCGTCCATCCCTCTTCTTGCCTCTCTTCATCCTCCCTTCACTCATTAGGCTGAGGAGAGGTCTCAGGAGTTGCTTTGGATGAGAGTAGGCGGCAGCGCTCGTGGCGAAAAATTAGACAACGGTTAAGAATCCACTATCCTCTCCAATACTGTGGTTAAGAAGATGGAGCAGCACTAATCACATCTCCCATTGACGGCAGCTTTTCACCTTCCCATTTCTTCATCAGCTGTCATCAGGTGAAAAGGAAAGGAAAGTGAAAATGGAGACATCTTTGCCAAGCTGCTGAGCAAATATTGACTTCCATCCACACTGCCAAGCAAACCGGCTGAGTTAGATTTGAGCAGATTCAATTAAATGTGTCTTGTTAATGTGTTTCTCTGACATCGTTCACAAAGTTAGCTGACATAAATTGAATGTGCTGAGGTTATGATGACGCTGTCATCTTAATGGAAGAACAAAGTGGGTATTACAAGAGAAAATGGCTTATTCCATAGAAGGTTCAGGGTCCTGAGATATTTCAATATTTTTTTTTCCCTTTCATTACTTTCGGCATCTCTCTTTCTCTCTGGGTACTAATGTCATCTGTGTTTTCATGGTCAGCATGCATCCTTAAAAGCAGCCCTAAAAAGTGTTTCAAACACAATAAGCAGTTCAATACATCAATGTGGTGGGAGAAAATGTTCCCTTACAAATTGTATGGAAATTTCATTTTGTCTGTATAGCGTCTGGAGAAAATTAGATGTACATATGCTTAAAAGTCAGCCGCCATAGCTGCCATGATTGGGTAAGTGCCACGCATACCTCAGCATGTATCACTGGGCTGTATGTAGATTTGAATTTTACAAGGACAGATACAGCCACAATGACAGATTACAGGCAACTACAGGAAACAACAGAGAAATAGAGAAACTGCCCCTGCAGCAAAACTGGAACCTTCTTTCCATTTCTAAATGCGATGCTACATAGAAGCAGGATCATAGGTTGTGTGAGGGATGGCTCGAACATAACCAAGACTGTGGAGTTATTGGACTTTTTGAAAGCAGCAGGGTAAACAGTGAAAAGGACAAAATACCAGCTGCCTTCATTTAAAACACTTGCTATGTGGGCAGTAGCTCTTCCTACTCGAACATGGGAGATGTCAGGGGCCAAACTAGTGACCCAAGCCCTATTCGCACGGGATTAGTATTACCTGGTGACCTAATTACGGAGGTTGTCTGTGATCTTAATCCCGTGCGAATCGGCCATGTCTGTAATTTGTCAAGTAAAAATTCCCCCGCCAATGACCTACAATATTTCGCCGAACATAGATAGATACATAGATAGATAGCACATTATTGTCCGTGTACACGGAAATTTGTCTTGCAATGCAAGGTCCAACAATTACAACACAACAACCTAAAATCAAAGAGCTAACAACATAGCGGCATCAGTAAAAAACATAAATAGATACTTAATTAATATGAGGGAGGCCCTGTCCTGCAAGAGTGGTCTTAAATAGCCATAAATATATAGATGAAAGTGAAAGTGGAGGAGAACTATCACTTCTTTGCCCTCCTGTGTTGATTCAGCAGAGACATTGACAGAGGAACAAACGAGTGTTTATATTTGTTCTTTCTGCACATTGAGGTGCTGTGATAATATTAGTCCCATGCAAATCGACTTATATCGTTTTTTCAAGGTTTGTGTTTCCTGTGCGTCTTTTTATCCCTCTAGAAAAGACGGATATAGGGTGGCAAGGGACTGCAGACGCAGCCTTTCATGGCCAACCTAGTCTGGACCACTGTCTGACCGTAGACCCCCATCCCCGAGTTAACCTTCATCCTTTACTTTACATTTGCCCATTGCACATACTATAGTATATTCTTTCTTATGCAACAGTTATTTTGTATGTATGTATTAGGTTTTTCTGTATTTATTGTTAATTTCATATTACTGTTCAATATGTTTGTTTGTTATGTATGCACCTTTCACCAAGGCAAATTCCACATAAGTGCATTTAATGCGGCAGTAAAACCTTCCTGATTCTTTTCTGATTATAAAAAGCAACGCTGTAATTTGGAATTAAGCACGTTTGACATCTGGAGATTTCTGCAAGAATGACATTTTTCTGGGATTGGATGGCGAGCAATTCAGTTCTGGAAATTGCTCAGTGTGAAAGCCTTAGATCCTCTGAATGCCCTAGGTCTCTTGGTTGTTCAGTTTCTTGAAGCTGTGATTATCCTCGAGGTCACAACAAGTCATTTTATACAGTGAGGTCAAGTAAAAAAAAAGAATTGATTAATACAATGACATTTCATTGTATTGTATGAATAGCCATTGCTACTATGGGGACATCTTCACACATGAATACAATTGGGCTCATTAAATCCACATTAGTCTCAGCTTCCCAGTCAGACCCAATTTATGCAACTCCAAGACTGTTTAAGGACCCCAGTATTCAGAAATATTCAAATACACCATTTCAGAACAGGTGAAGTGGAGACATGTGGGAACCGATAGAACCCAAGTTGTCAAAGTTGAAGCAGGAAGTGGATCTGTAAACTGTGATGGATGAACGTAGAGTTTAGGTAATCACTTCACTGTTTGCCTTTGTTTTCATTTCCAGATAACCAATTTCCAACTGTCTGATTGTCTGACTGCTCATGCTTCTTACTTTGTAACATTTTCTAGTGACTTATTATTTATCTATCTTTGTTTTCATCCAGCAAAAGCATGATGGGAATATTGGACATCAATGCTGTTTTGGTCTTTTGATAATTCACAGGAGAGGAGGCTGACTGATCCTGATTGCAGAGGAGGAGAGGAGGCTATTACATATATGGGAGTGAAATGGGAAACTAGTAAAACCATATAGCTGGTACAGTAACCAATTACTCTTACCAAGGGAGCGATAAATCATCTATTAATTTCACTGAAAAAAAATTGTGATAAGGAATGAATGAACAAATTACTGCTTTGAGTAACAAATCCAACAGTGCTAATCAACCTGCTAATCTGCCAGCCAAGTGTATTGGCAGTGACTAAGTGTTATTCAAACCTGTCCAGGAACCAAAATCATGTATGGACATATATGTAGGTTCATTATTCCATTCTCTCTAATATGTTAGCATTTCTGGATAAGTATGTGTGTGTGTGTGTGTGTGTGTGTGTGTGTGTGTGTGTGTGTGTGTGTGTGTGTGTGTGTGTGAGACGCTGAGGAACTGTGACTGATGAGGTGATTATGAGGCAGGCGATCAGTATGGAACGTAGCATCTTTGTCAACAGATGGCAAGAGGACACACAAACACGTGCACACACAAATAAATGTGTGTGAGAGTCGAGGTCTATCTCCAGCTCTCCCTTCCTTCCATGTTCATTATACTCAAGTGCAGTTTCAATAGTGTTATTTTTTTCACAATTGTCTCAAGGTGCTTGGGCAACAAAATAAAACTCAATATCATGAAATAGAATTTTAACCGATTCTTTGGTCCAAAAACAACTAATGGCTCAACTGGAGTGCTCCAAAATGGCTTAGATGAAGAGGCTGGTGCATAAATTGTGTGTAGTAATGTTCTGTGCAATTATAGTTTATTGCCTTTACCAATAAAATTGAAAAATAATGTGACACCATCTTTCTTTAACCTTAACCAAATAGTTAATAAAGGTGCCCTTTAGCTTGCAGACTACACTATCAGCCAGATAATGGCCCACCAACACATGTGGGGGATTGAAACAGATTATTATTGTGTGTCATTATTTTTTACCACCTCCAACATAATTTGATGCTTTTTAGAAACACAGCTAAAACACTTGACATGGGCAAATCGTTCTCTGTTCTAAGGCCGGCTACACACTGGCTGCGTGGCGTGAGCATGTCAGCTGCGTGGCGTGTCCGTTTTTATTTCGGCTCCCATGTTAACGGGTTAGAGCTCGCACACTGCCTGCGTGACACGCACGTCTCGAGCCGCGCCGAAAAAGCGTTGCACGCTAGAAATAGGACCGACGCCTATTTTTCACGAGACACGCAAGTGTGTTGGAAGCGTTTCCATTCAAAATAGAATATGAAAAGATGTTTATATGTCATTTTGACATGAATACATTTAATAAATGACATTTTGATGTTTGAAAGTCTCTAGGTTTTGACATAAATGCAGATATGAATGTAATTTATTGCACCTGTCAAAACAGAACGAAATATTCTGGAGCCTACTTTGCTGTCATTACTGCCGACGTTGTCTTTGCTATAATCAAATCAGTATATATTTATGTTTATGAGTGCAGAGAAATGGGAAACATACATGTGTCCAGACAAAGGCTAGCAGCAGCAGCGCCCCGTCAGACACACGTTTCTGGACATAGCAAAATCCACGCAGCTGACACGCAACAGAAACGGCACGCTCACGCCAAGCATCCAGTGTGTAGCCGGCCTAAGGGTAGCATTGTTTTAGGAGTAAACCTTATGCACCAGAAACAATTCAGCAACCAGTCAGTGTCCTAATAGTCTGGGTCAATGGAAGTACATTTCCAGGAAAACGCTTGACATCTGGCGTGCCAGGCTTTGCCCCTCCGCTTCCCCTCTTTGTGTATTGCCGTAAAATGTGGATGGTGCAACAAGGCCGGCCTGCTTGGTTCTTTCGGGGAATGATTGAAAAGATTTACAAAGAATATGATGACAGCATTTCTTCTCTAACTGGGACGTTTTGGGACCGATTGGTGGGATTTCTGTGGACGAAGTGCCTACGGCGATACACTGGCAAGAGCTAATGAGGTTTAAACATGTATCCAGCTCATTTAAATAGCTCACGTTACTGTATTGTGTGAACAGGCAACGTCATTTAATATTGTTCGTGCCATTTTTTGTTAGGGGGTGCAAATGTTCCATCAAAAACAAGTTCCTTCTCGAGATCATTTAGCAGAGCCACCGTCGCTGCGTCCAGAGCTTAGCGCCGCCCGAGACTAATGAAGCTTAGAGTAAGTTCAGTCAGGAAGACTATCTTATGTTACTCCCTCATTCTCATTCCCCCCTCTCTCTCTCCCTCTTCTCCTGCTTCCCATTACCATCTGATTAGGGCGCCACAGTTCTCATTTAGCAAACGGACAGCCTGTCATCCCTAATCTGACCCACTCAACAATATGTGTAGTCTGATCCCTGTATAAGTTTTAGAAATTTGTTGTATTTACTCAATTTATGACCTTTCCCTAAGATTAACGGAGAACATGTTTTAACCCACACCTTGATCTTTTCCTAACCTTTACCAATGCCTCAACACATTCAAAACTTAACCATAGAGGTGACAGATCAAGAAAGGGTTATAAAAGTATTTTTTGTTATGGCAATTTGAAGATTGAAGGACGTTCAAATTCCAGTCACTGTATCCTGAATCCCCCACGCACAAGACACACAATTTAAAGAAAAACATATCGACTTGTAATCAGAATGTGTCCCAAAGTTGGAACGAGAAAAGAAAATCAGATAGAAACAAGATAATGAGGCGAAAAGGAGAAGCATGGACAGAGGGAGGTGGTGTGAATGTACAAACTTGTTGTCTTGACAGCTGACATTCAGTGCTTTGCTTTTCCACAGCGCCTCTGATAAACAGTCATGCCAATAAAACGGCAGAGTTGAAATGGGAGAATGACGAGGCGTGCAGAGCTGCTGCGTCTCCTGCATTCTGACCGAGGGCCATGCTCCTTTTTCATGTTTAATGTCGCTGCAATCCATCAGAGCCTCCATCTGTTCACTGTCACCCTGCCATCCATCCATCCATCAGGACCCCTGCCTCACACACACACACACACACACACACACACACACCCTTCCGAAGTAGACTGCCACTGGCACTGCTACGAATCAGTACACCATCTCCACTTTCTCTCGAGCCTGACTCCCTGCACCCAATAACAACACTGTTCCTCAGTGGTTCTTTGTCAAAAGAATAGTTTTAAACTATCTTCAACGAGTGTGTCTTCTCAGCTTTTCTAAAAAAAACATTTTCACATGCCATTGGCCAGTTTTCTGCGTGGTTGGAAAGGTGGACTTTCTGAGTCAATACTAGTCTCGCACTGCCAGAGGAGGAGGGTCTGGCCAGTCCACGCAACATTCTGGGATGGGAGAAAAATTTCTTTAAACCAATCACAATCGTCTTGGGCGTTGCTAAGCCCCAGACACAATGACGGTGCCTCTGCAAAATTGCCTCGTGAAGGAACTTGTTTTGGTGGAACATGTGTACGTTCAGAGGTTGTGTTAGTGGTGCAACAGAAAACTCAGATTGGACAGATAGTCTAGCTAGCTGCCTGGATTTACCCTGCAGAGATCTGAGGAGCAGTTAACCATAGTCCTCCTAAATCCACCAGAGTTTAGAACGCCAACACAAAGAAAGAGGAAGGTAACGGACATCCCGCCGAATTGAGGGACATCCAGCGCAATTTCCGGCGGCACCTAAACAATCCCGGAAGTGAAAAGTCGTCGATATAAACTGAGGCAATTCTGATGTTTCATTACAGGTGCCGCCACTCAGGGTTGCATCACTGACTCCAAACATGTGCACAAAACCACTTACATACAATCCTCTCCAATCCTCTCAGTCAGCCTGTGTGATAGTGGTTTAACAAGAGTTACATATGGCTGGAAGAACATTTTGAGTTTTGATAGATTCACTGAGCTCCTCTGGAGGCAGAGCTAGTCATGCATTAATCAAGGTCTGCCAATTATAAAGTGTGTCTGTTGTGTCCAGGGGCCTCACTAGACTGAGAGCTTTACGTGGGATTATCCCCTGCTTGTTAGGGTAACAGAGTGGGAGTGGGGACTCTAGGGCCACACTGCCTTAGAAGACGAAGAAAAAAGTAAAGAACAAAAATGTTTAATAACATTATGATTAACTGCACAGTGTAGTATGCCGAAACAAGCGCCATTATTTCGCCAACATCATTACTTCTTCATTAAAGAAGCTATTTTTTTTCAGATATGAAGCCTTTTGCCCATAAAGCGTAACACTACAGTTTATTACAAGCTGATTGTAATACATTTGTCACAATTTTTTTCAATTTCTATCAGTAATAGAAACATTTTGCTCGCTAAATCAATTGCTGAGATCTGGGAATACGGTGACATCAACATCACTAAAAATAAGTTATATTACTTAGTGTCACATGAAATCGTACAAGGTACAATTCCAGTGAAATGTTATCCCATCAACTCATTCAACTTGTGCATGATTCATCATAAAGCATAGCCTGACAAGCCGGAACTCACCACTGACAGTGCTCAATCTGAGGGGCGGGATAAACGGTTGTCTTTCAGATTCCCTCTGCACGCAATAGGATAGCACTAAAACCAGGCAGAGCAAGGAAGAAGGAAGAGAAGCTAGTTGATAGATTAAACTTTTGCCGTATCCGGCACAGGGAGGAACAATAATCAGTCAGGGGGGGCCCGGGAGGGCATTTTATCAGAATACAGCATAGAAAATTTTCTTAGAAATTTAGGAAATACTGGATAGGATAGAACAACACAGTGTAATTCTAATCAATAAAACACCACATTCATTATTAGTTTTACTTGTTTTAATTTTACACAATTTGTACATCTGAATACAATACACATTTTCTATAGGCTCATCAGTATGCCACTTTTAAAAAAAAGCAATTCTAGTGCTGGTTGCATGGTATCAGAATCTTTATGGAAACATGAATTGGTCATGTGACAAGGGCTGGTAAGATTGGCAGAACAGGCAGCCAAGTGACAGTGGAAATCACAATTGTCAGATTGACAGCACACTAGCACAATGGATTGGGGGGCACCAATGGGGGCCAATCATATTTCAGGCGGGGGTCGGTGCCACCCCGTGCCCCCCTTTTAGCCTAAATAGTCAGCGATACTTTCTACTGTCAACTGTTGTGCAGAGCGGCTACAGTCAGCCATATTATAATCCTTTCTGTAATCGATGGAGTTAACTTTTGTTTACTTACTTTCCCTTTAAATTCAGTTCCATTTCCTAAGCTGTGGCGAGCAGTGCTGATTTCATGGTCATTTACATTTGCAAGAGAAGTGTTTTAGAGTGTGCAAATGTGAAAAATGTATTTTTGCAAACACCGGTGAGAGTGACTCTGACGCCGGGAAGGAAGACATACACAAATTGGCTAAAAACTCCACACTCTTCTTAGCAAAGACTAGCATACTAAACATTCAGTTAGCAGTCTGTCATTTCAAGCCGGCACTGACTGTGATTTTTACCAGTTAAAAATGTCACGGCACAAGGTCATATCAACGGTCACAAATGAATGACAAATCCATGAGTAACTTGACAACCTGTAAAAATTAAACTTGGCAGTTGTGTGGTTAAAGTAAATTGGGTGGTGAATGGTACTAAACTACAACATATTAGACCCAAGTTGTAAGACACTAGAGAGTGAGAAAATGGCTCTGAAACTCAAGTTTGAACTTTTTTTGCAGTTAAAATTGTCTCTAAAAATGTTTATACCAAAATAAAATTAAGAAAGAACATGAGCCTGAATGAGATGTTGCGACAAAAACTTCTCATGTGTCACTAGAGATGGACATCGTTCTGATTTTAACAATTCTGATTCCAATTCCAATTCTTCCTTTCGATTCCAGTTCAGTGGTGATTTACAGTTTTACCGGGCTTTTTCAAAGTAAAATAAAGACACACTTTAGGGCGCCACTTAATGTGCTCCATGGCTGCAACACAACAAGTGCCTGGAAATAAGGTGGTCGCTACGGTGTGTTTAAATTGGAGCCGATGATCAGATTTGAAACAATTCGAAACGATTCCAATAAAGAAATGAGTTCTGGATGCACAACCCTGTGTCACACAACCCTGTAAGTGAACATTTTCCTCAGTCCTCACCATCAGTTAATATTTTTCAGCTGATTAGGCTCGTTCGAGATGAGCCAGATCTGCGCAGAATCGATCACCGGCGATCGCCGCCCAATGCATGTCGGTTAGATTTGTGTCCGACTTGATCCCGACTAGCTCTGGCGTCATGCACACGTGGGCAACGATAACCTCGCGAGATCAAGGCGGTCGCAATTTTTAGAGACAGGCGCTGCAGTTGCTCTCTACCGACTGCAAGACCCAGGCGGATCCAGGGCATGCTGGGAAACGCCGGCCTCTCAGCTGATCTAACAGCTGATTGGTTCAGAATCGACTCAACATGATGACATTTTATATAAACTTTTTATTGATTTTTAATTGGAGGGATTTTAACTACTATTTGTCTGATTTAAAGGCTTATTCTGTACAAACCACATGTTGTGTGGCTGAAAGTTACTTTTAGAAGTCAGAGAGACTAAATCTGTTCAGATTACGGATCATCTACAGTCTGTTGTTAATTAACATCAGCAACAGATCGCATGCAGAGCATTTTGAGAGCTACTCTGTCATAATAAAAACAACTGGAGACTGTGTACAAGCTGATATATAGGTCTGATAACATTTTATTAAATCTGAATGTTTCTGTGACTTCCTGTCCAGCCTGAAGGCTGCTGGAATCGGCTGGAAACTGTCCGACTTGACAGCGGACTTTTGTCACCGCCCCCGGCTGCTGCCGCCTGCTCTCGTCTACTTTACAGGCGAGGCGCAGTTCATCTCGAACAAGCCTATTGTTTTTGTTACATGAAACTGTTCTGATCTCATTTCATTATTTCTTGAACTTAGTGTACTAAATATTAACTGAGAGTGCAATGCCTGAATGCCTTTCACATTTTCTACATTGCCTCATGCACACACTAGTGATTTATTAATATATTTGCCATCAATCTAACAAAATATGTGCGCAGAGAGATGTAAAAAAAAAAATACAACCGAAACTAAAAACAACACAGTGCGCTTCTTTTCAGCTCTTTTGAAGCCAGCAGCTCATGTGAAATTAAACTGCCTATTGATTCAGGTGGGTGCTTAGTCCTGCATGGAGTGAATTCACTGTCAGCCTTCAAACATCTACACTGATTCTACTACTGTTCCCCTAGTCATATCACGGACCATAACATTATGATCAATCTTATCCTCATCATTCTAGTAACCTGTGGTGGAATGTTATTAAGGGTGCTTTCACACCTATAGTTCAGTGGACTTCGGGATTCGGGGGTGAAGTTGCAACATTGTTGCATTTTTCATTTGGTTTGGTTTGCGATCAGAACAGATATTGGATCTGAAAGTTATCATCACTTAAATCATATATAAGTCAGTAAGTGTGTGCAGGTTGAAACTGCAGGCTAGTCAATGCTCTGTTGTTGGTTCACTTCCTGTATTTGGGTCAGATCGCATTCTCACCTGAAGTGAACTGAACTCTAGTTCACTTGGGAGAGAACCAAGACCCCTGTTTTTAAGGGCGTTTTCACACCTGTAGTTCGTTTGCTTTGGTCCGAATCAGTTCGCGAGGTAGTCAACCTGGAGCGATTTGCCCTCGGTCGGCTTGGTTTGGTTTGGTTTCACACCTGGAAAAATCCAAGCATACCAAAATGCATCATTACAAATCAGGCAAGAACGTCCAGCCCTCTTATTGGTCGGATATGTCTGGGGGCTTGAGCAAGAAAGTAAATACAGGAAGAAGGTCCTGTGTTCTGGTCTAGTGGTCAAACCAGCTCATTTCATTAAAATTATCAGACATTGTAGAGACGTTACTACATCTGCTCTGGTCACCGAGACTTCGCTTTGCTCTGCCCGCATCTGTCTCCAATTTTAGCGGCAGCTGGTTTGACCACAGAGATACGAGTATCGGACGGCAAGCTTGACTGCAGTCTTATTTCTGTGATTGAAACACTGCAAGCGGTTACAGTTTGCTGCTCTGCTGCGTCGCAGATTGCTAAACACACCTGACTACAGGAGACATTAGCTCAGACATAGCGGAGTACATATAGTTGGTGCGGTTCGAGTACGGATCACGTTCTCACCACAAACGAACCGTTACCGAGTTGGATTGAAAGCGTACCGAGACCACCCCTTCAAGCAGGTCTCGGTACGCTTGTTTGGTCCGCTATTGGTGCGCACCAGAGTTTGACTGCCGCATTCTCACCTGTCCAAACGAAACGCACCAGCGGGGCAAACAAACTCTAGTTCGATTCAACCGAACTAAAGGCTGTCGGTGTGAAAACACTCTAAGCGGACCAGAGTTTGTTTGTTTAATCCGTACCAGAGTTCGGATGAGCTTTCACACCGCCCCAAACCAACCGGACTATTGCATCAAACGCTCCAGGGATCGTTTAAACGGACCAAACGAGGCAGATGTGACAGGTTGCTTTCATATCTACCTCATTTAGTCCGTCTGTTGCCCTCTGCAATGCCCTGCTATGTCCTGCTGCATCCTACTGTCCTGCTGCGTCCCTGCTACATCCTGCTACGCCCTGCTATACCCTGATACGTCCTGTGACACCCTGCAGTGCCCTGCTATGCCATAAACTACTACAACTACTATTTCTAGTCACTGATCCATTATCTTTATTGACTATTATTGCCACTGTTCATCACACCCCCAACTGGCATCGTCAGACACGGCCTACCAAGAGCCTGGGTCTGTCCCAGGTTTCTTCCTGAGAGGGAGTTTTTCCTCGCCACTGAATGAATGCTTGCTCTTGGGAAATTACTGGAATTGTTGGGTCTTGGTAAATTATAGAGTGTGGTCTAGACCTACTCTATCTGTAAAGTGTCTTGAGATAACTCTTGTTATGAATTGATACTATAAATAAAATTGAATTGAATTGGTGAGGATCAAACTTACTCTGGTTATAGAGTTGTAGAGATACAGACATACAGATGGAAGGTGGGAACTTGAGTCAGTGTTCTGTCCTAATTAAATAGCTAATTTTAGCTCTTTTTAACCATAACGTGAATCTCTCCCTAACTTTTACCAAGCGTTTTAGTTAACTGTAACATAACTAGTTAGGTTTATTAGCTTTTACCGCGACCTCTCTCAGATTTTAAAAACTGCATATTCACACACTTAGAACGGTTGATGAAGTTGAACCAGAAAGTTTATAAAATGTAATGACAGTCTAGGTCAGGGGACTTCAACAGGGGGTCCAGGACCCCTAGGGGTCCTAAGAGTCAATGCAGGGGGATGGCTCCAAATTATTGTTAAATTTTGAAAGTTTTTAAAAAAACAGAAAAGTCCTAACATGAATCCAACATATTATTAGAAAATATAAATCCCCACTGAGGACAGGCTTTGTGGCCTATAGGTAAGAGAGTCACTAATATATCCATCCACAGATACAGTTAATCCTGAGGATTCAATGTATGTGTAACATTAAGACATGAGTTATAAATACCAACAATTATTAGGCTATTTTAATAGCTTAGTATTCAATGCAAAAAAAGGTATGTATAAAGGCATTCAGCTGCCCTACATGTTATTGTAGGCCCAGTTTAACATGCAACTTCATTTTATACAATATATGTAGTACGGGGTCCCTGATCCATCTCGCTTTCAGATAAGGGGTCCTTGGCTTAAAAAACTGGTCTAGGTAGTAAGTTGAATATTCACTGTTGTGTACTGATTTGGTTAAACTTGTGGTGTGGTAGTTCTTGTGATGTCTCCCAGAGTCTCAGTAACATATGAAGGCATTGCTTCTACCAGAGCTCTTCCTATTTGATTTGCTCATCCAGTAAAAATTGTACCGTATGATCTAAGACAGTGGTTGTAAACCATTGCTTTATATTGACCAGCTCTTATCTAATGACCTTTTATTGCTGTTGGTGACTACTTCAGTGTTTATGACTCTTTTATATATATTGCCTTCTTTATAATCGTGTTTGGTGTTGTTTTCTGTTGTTGGCCTTTCTTTCGTAAGGCATTGTGTTGTGAGCTGGGTTTTTATGGGATATCTAGTCGCAGACGCAGAAATAGAGAGACATTAGAGCCACGCTCCTCTTCTAACAAGATTTTTGTGTCAGGGAGCCACATGAAAAGATGTTAGTTCTTGTTGGGGATGTGATAAAATGCAGGATTTCTTTTCTGTACGTGGAGAGATAAAAAGCAGAGAGGGAATTGTATCCATGGTGCCCAGAAGACGAATCCTAATTACGTTGTTGATTCCCTGACTTTTCCTCTCATGCCACCATGAGTTGGCTTTGACTAAAGTATCATGACAACTTTTTGATGGATTGCCATGGGGTTCGGCTTACACACTAAACGTAAATACTTTAACTTAAAGCTATAGTGCGTAGTTTCTGTCTCACCCATGAGGAATGCTAAGTAATGACAACAAAACTGTCGGCGTGTCCACATGATACAAGCCCCGTCCTACATACATATACATCTTAATATTTCTTGCAATTGTCTAGAATTGTTGGCTAAAGTTCCCTTTATTTATTGACAACAGTAAGTATATATGCTTACATCGCTGAGGCATACTAACATTAGATAATTACTATACACAAAAAGTAGCCTTCGGCTAAGTCTAATGGGAATGCCACATTGACGGAATTTGGTCATTTTCTTTTCTTTTTTACTTGATGATGGCACTAGAGCAGTGATCTTCATCCGGGGATCTTCGACCCATAGGGGATCCGTGGGGGTACTGCAGGGAGTCCCCCAAAATTATTAATCAATTTAAAATTTCCATCAAAATGTATGTGGGTATTTTGGTGGGGCAGAAAAAATATTTTCAATACTTAAAGCATTAATAGGCAATAAATACAAAATAAATACAAAATGATTCCCATGATACCACGGGCAATTACCTACCGCCTTAAAAAACAAGAAGAAGACGTCACTACTGTTAGCCGCAAATAAATAAAAAGCCGGAAAGCAAATAATAGACTTGACTACTAAGTTAGGTTGTTATTACAATGGATCGCTTTGTAACAATAAGGCCTCGAGCTCTGAACCCGAACGCTAATGTTACTCATTCCACCTTGTCCGAGGCCACAGGTGATGGGAGAGTCACGGCCCCACCTGCTCCAGAGGCACCTGTCCCTGCAGGAGAGGGAAAACTTAAGAGAGAGAAGCCCCGAAAATATTCAGAAACCTACCTAATGTTTGGATTTACCTTGAAAGAAAGCAAAGGAATGAATTGCCGATGTGTGTTATTTGTGCAGCACTCTCAAATGAAGGCATGAAGCCATCAAAGCTGCAAAGACACATGGAGACTAATCATGGCCACCTGAAAGATTAAAAGCTGGAATACTTTCAGGCTCGTCTGCAGTCTCTCCAAGGCCAACAAACAACAAAGAGGAATTCAGTGAAAGTTGGAATGCTTGCTTTGAAAGCATCCTATGAAGTTGCACTTTGCATCGCTCAATGTAAAAAAAAACGTATACAATTGCGGAAGATTTGATATTTCCTGCGGCCACTGATATGTGCAAGAACATGTTTGGGAATGATGAATATGCAAACAAGCTGATGACTATCCCATTGTCAGACAAAATGGTCGGAAGCCTTTTCATTACAGTTGGATGAGTCTGGGGACGTGTCCAAAGACGCACAGCTCTTGGGATTTGTGCGTTTTGTTGACCAAAACGAAATGTATGAGGAGTTTTTGTTTTGTAGGAAGCTTCCTGAACGCACAGCAAGGTCTGAAATTTTCAAGGTGATTGATGACTTTTTCAGAGCAAATGAGATAAGCTGGGAAAAGTATGTACTGACGGTGCGCGCGCTATGACTAGTCAGAAAAGTGGAGTGATGGTGCTTATCAAAAAAGTCGCCCCCCAAAAGTTACGTGGATTCACTGCATGTTACACAGAGAATATCTCGCTGCCAAAGAAATGAGTGCTGACGGGGCGGCCTCTAGCTCACCCAGTAAGAGTGCTCGCCCCATGTTGGCTGAGTCCTTCAGCGGCTTGGGTTCGAATCCGACCTGCTGCCCTTTGCTGCGTGTCATCCCCGTCTCTCTCGCCCTTTCATGCCTATCCACTGTCTCTATGTAATAAAGGGAAAAGCCCCAAAACATAATCTTAAAAAAAGAAAAGAAATGAGTGCTGACTTTGCCGACGTTATGGACACTGTTGGGAAGACAATGTCAATTTGATTAAGAAGAGTGCCCTGCAAATACACCTCTTTTCTGCGGGGGTCACAATGCTCTCCTGTCTCGTTCTCGGTCAGATGGCTTTCTCGTGGATCAGCATGTGTGTTTGAGTGACGCGCAGTTATCCATGAGTTTCTAGCTGGTCAAAACCACACGGACCCGGCTGCACATTTTCTGGCTCACTAAACTGGCATATCTTGTGGATATTTTCTCAGAGTTGAACAATCTGAACAGTTCCATGCAGCGCCTTAATACACATGCCATTCAGCTGTATGACAAGACGGAAAGCTTTTTGAAGAAAACAAGATGGAGAGAGCAAATCAGGCAAGGTAACTTTTCTATGTTTTCATCAGTGGAGGAGTTGGCTGATTCTGCAGTGCGAAAGCCTGGCGTGAGACGCGCAATTAATACACATGGATACAGTTTCCATTCAAAGACAAGGCTTATGACAGCTTAAACTTGACAGCCTCTGAGGACAATCAGCTGATAGAGCTGTCCACAGATAGCAGGCACAGGAACGTGGATAAGTCAAGGCCTATCATTCAGTTCTGGATTCATTGCCAGAAAGACTTCCCCCAGCTCACTGCAAAGGCAATGCTGAGCCTTTTGTCTTTCGCAACAACCTATCTTTGTGAAAGTGGATTTTCCTCCCTTACCTTCCTGAGGAGCAAATACCGGTTCAGACTGCAGCCTGAGGACGACATGATGCTCTGCCTGACAACCTCAATCTCCCCCAGAATAGACAAGCTGTGTGTTACCCACCAACTAAGGTAGGCCTATGCGTCATCCTGATGCTAAATAATACCAAATTTAAACCTCATCAATAATAATAATAATTATAAAAAGCAAAAAAACGTTTCATTAAACATAAGATAACTGAGTATATAAATAGGTTAAAAAACAGATTAAAATAATTTTATTAAATGGCCAATTATAAAACCCAATAATAATTACGTATATATAATAAATCAACCATAAACACAAAATAGGTTAAAAGAGGCGAGAAATATTTTAGTGTATGGCCAGGCTTAAAACGCAACACCTTTTTTTATCTGGGGGGTCCTTGTTCCGTTTCTCTATTGGCCAAGGGGTCCCTGGGCTGAAAAAGTTGAAGACCCCTGAGCTAGATCTGTCCAATCAGAGTTTTCTGTTGCACGACTAAACCAACTTTTGAACGTACACATGTTCCACTAAAACAAGTTCCTTCCCGAAGCTATTTTACAGGGGGGCTCCGTCCCAAGACGTATTTCTCCCATCCCGGAATGCTGCGTAGACAGCTGGATGACTCTGGTCAGCTGGTTGAAAATCGGCGACTTTCCCTCTTTTGGCGTTTAGCTTAGTGCAGCTACAGTGAACCATACACAACAGTGGCTTAGCTGCGTTCTCCTCCCCATCTCCGCCCTCTTGTCCAAATACGGTCACTTTTGGCTGCATATTAAGGAGATGGCGACGGCCAAAATGGCTTCAAAACGGCAGTCCACAAACTAGTGGGTGACGTCAGTGATGCTACTTCCATTATTTTTACAGTCTATGTTCTACACCCAATATCTCCCGTTTTAAAACCTCCAATCTACTGAGAGAACACCAGAGAACACCCCCCACACTCCCCACCCATTGTCCTTTTTAACCTGTAACTCACAACGTCATCCATGGGTTTGGCCTTTCCTGTCCATATTGTTGATCATACCAATATATATAGTTTCTCCATTTTACGGTAACCCATGGCATTCCGGGATCATGATAAGAAAATACCTTATAACCAGAAAATAACTCAATATAACAACAACAACAACAGATCTGACTATAATATGAAAAGATCAATGGAGGAAAGATCTAGATAGTAGAGGTAATAACAGGACAATATCTCACGAGAGAAGCGGTACTGAGAAAAAAGTTCTTTATTACAAGGAGACCTGATACAGTGTTGCTGTGGAGATGAACGCAATCCCATCATCCAGCGGTGTCTTTTCAAGGTAAATTCTCGGGGTGATGTTTGGGAAGTAATGAGAGGCATTTTGTTTGCTCAGTCATAAAAGGTTTAACAATATCTAGTGAACATGGATTACAACACATATATGTTTACAATGCCAGAGATGATTATTTCCTTTGTGCCGCAGAGAGGCAAAACTGCTGCACTGCATACTAAACAGGCTCAGCTCTGAAGACTCGCCCTCAGTGCTGCTCACACTAAACTGTTTAGTAAGACAAAGCAATTATGTGAATATTTTAATCGCTTGACTAGGCCCAGGTGCCATTTCTGCCGCTTGTGGCATGATATAAATAAATAAGAAATAAACACGTACTTACAAAAGTCAATGCACTACAAAAATGAAAGGTGTGGGAGCCTGGAATTGTCCTTGGCCATAGTAATAAAATGTCACCACCTTCATTGCAAATGCATTTTATAACTCCTGCACAATTTAACAAATCTGTGGATGAAGATTGACTTTACATGTAGAGGTCATTACTACTGAGGACTGGGGTCTGTCCAATGATGGTAGCATCAATGTTTCAAATATAGCGGTGGCACGATTCTCCAAATCTAATTTGATTTGATTCAGTTTGATTTATTTTACCTTGAAATATCAGCTTCAAAATCAACTTTTTGATGCTACGGTGACTTGTAATAGGGAGATTAGTGCCTCCCTCATTCCCACTGCGTGCCCTGATCGCCTGTTATGGCATTTTGTAACTTTGGCGAGCGGGTAGGATCTCCCGGGCAAAGTTCTGTAATGCTTTATGGCACTACCACTGATTTTGGATGATATTTTATGGAGAAAATGTTTTGTGGTTTTCCCTCTGATGTCTTGTAGCTGCTCTGGCTCGACTCTAGGTGATTAACAGAGTGTCCTGCTGGACAGAAAGCTTTACTTGTTGTTGAAGTAACGCTTACCGCTAACTGCTGCCATAAGCTAGTGAGCTCAGTTAGCCACGCTGCCAGGACTTTGCATACTTCTATGAGTACACTTACATGTAGTACATTGTGTACACTATGTACTCACTCATATAGTGCGTACATTTTGACAGAGTAAATCGCTTACGGCTGTTTTGCACTGACCGGAAATTACTCTTCTTCTTCTGTTTAATGGTAAATTGCAGCTGGGCGCAGCATTACCGCCACCCATTGGCGGCAGTATAGTGGTACTTACTGTTAAAATAGGGCCCCATGTGTTTTTTTAACGGTCTAAGCGCATGGTGTCAAGCGCATGGCATAGATGCGTTTAGGGTGTGTCCAAATCCACTTTTGCTAGTTTGACAGCAGAGAAAAGGGTCCGTGCGCCAGGTGCATGGTTCAAAAAGGTTGTACTTTAATTCATAGGTGTGTTTTGGGCATAACGTGCAATAAACCAATCAGGGTGTCATCTCCCATTCCCATTAAAAGCCAGGCGCGTTTAGGTTCCGCCATCCATTCCGACATACCCCCACTCCGACATTGACGTCTAATTGTCGGAGTGGCGGCACTTCCATTGTCTTCAAACGTCCCACCACTCCGCCAATTTTTGTTTCCATTAGGTTTAGGGGTTAGGGTTAGGGAATAGCAGCATGTCGGAATAGCGGCATGTCGGAATAGCGGCGTGTCTGAATAGAAGCATGTCGGAGTGGCGGCATGTCGGACTGGCAGCATGTAACCGGCGCGTTTACACCTTGGGGCATTGCTATTATGATGGCGGATTTGCACCGTAATATATTTTTTTTTTTATATCTTTTGCAGGTTTGTGTGCTGCTGCGCTTCCCTGTGTGTTTGTAAAATACGAGATTTTATGAGGCTAGTATCCGACAATGTATACACGTAAATCCACCCGCAATGCTTACCGTCCCCAGAATGGGTCGGTCCTATGGGATTAGTTTTGTGACTTTAATTCCAAGCAAATCTTCTCAAGTATCAAACAAAAAACACTAGCTCAAGTAAAGAAATTGTCACCTCAAAGGTAAAACTTAAAACTTTTGTGTAGTTTTAAACTATTGGTCTTTTATTTGTTTGATATTATGTCCTTTTGTTTACAGTTCCCTCTGCTTCTTTCTCAATCTCTTTTGCTCTCTCCATCACGTTTGCAGTCATGCTCCCAGCTTTCTCCTTTGCGCTCCCTGCGTTTTTGCTTGCGATTCTGACACAGATATTTCGCGTGGGCGGGTCTTACAGGGGTGCGTCCCCATTGGCTAATGAGTGTTAAGGGAAAGTTAAGGGAAGGTTTGAGTGACAGCTCAGCTTCAGTGCAGGTAAACTAACGTTATAGACTCAGAGTCTGGTCTGGAGGACACACAAGCCACTCCACAGGGGATTACTATAAGATTAATAAAATGTATTGATGAAGTATTGATCATATATATATTATATGTATCTAGTAACCAAGCATGGTTACTAGACATTTGTTGTTTCGTTGTGTTAAGTTACGCTTAAGCTAAAGTTAAGCTTTTTTAAGTTAGCATTTAACGTTAGCTATACTGCTAACGTTATGTAAAACTTGTAGCCACCGGCTACCTTACTGAGCTAATTTACCATGGGAATCATGTATTCTTCGTGAGGCCTTACTCAATGGAGCTGTATTAATTATCGTCTTCTCTCTGTAGAGACCTGCAGGACCCGAGCAGAGCTACGATGCTCTCCCAGGTAACCTTAGGGTAGTAACGTAGCTATATTATGGTCTATTAGGAAAAAATATTATCCAGCTAACTACTAATTGTTGTGGTTGCTATTGGCCTGATAATACACAATGCTAGGGTATTGGTTAAGTTGTACAATGTAGAAGCTGTGAATGTAATATATTATATATAGAGTTCGACACATACATTAGATAATGTTCCATCTGTACACACCGTTTCTTCTTTCTTTGCACTACCTTAAGATGGCAGATAACGTTTTTTTTTATTTTTTAGCGCTGTAAATGTCAACAATATTTAGAATTAATGCATAGTGTTACTACTGTCCAAACTATGTACTCTAACTAACACACCAGGCCCTTGACAAATACTTTGCTTAGTGATCCTTATGGTTTGATGTGATGTGCATGTGTCCTGGTGGCTGGCCATATCTTACTTTACACATGTAGTCAACGTGGAGGTAGGAATCTAGAAGTGTGATCAATAATATTCCAGAAATAAGTGTTCCAGTAGTGTTCAGAAAAGCTAGATAAATGTTTCTAGAGTGCAGGCTTTATTACAATTATTTATTATTGAGCTAATTTCAAACACTTTTTATCATCCAATAAGGTACTTCAAGCTTTACAATAAGAAGTCAAGGAAGTGAAGGACTACAGCCACATCCCAGCCCTTCAGAGAATTGCCCTGCAGAAAAGGCTGTCGTCCAGACTGGAGCGGTGGGCCATTGGTGAGCTCAGGAGACCAGATGATCCCAGGCGTCCAGGAGTTGTGTGATATTCCTGCACCACCCTCAGAAGTGTTGTTGCAGACACAAGTCAGCAGAGAAATACAGCTTGCCTTAGGTGAAACTGAATATGTGAAATATATACATAACCCAATTACTCAGTATGTTTGTGTATTGTTGGTGATGAAAAACTGACCCTGACCTGTGATGTACTGCAAATAATGAGTTCCAGCTTCTTCTACCACCGGGGCCCCAGCAAAATATGTTCAATTATCCATTATGTATGTGAAGTTTTATATTGGACTAAAAATAAAGCATTTTAATAGTCTCAACCTTATTTCCTGTTTTATATAATGAACCAAATGTTTTAATACATTATGTGCATTTTAAAATATAATTACAGGAAGACAATGTAAACATAAATTAAATTACAGGACAGTATACTCAGCCCAGTCTCATGGCAGTTCGTGTAAATGTACACGTTATTCTTAATCTATTGAACGTGTTCACGGAAACGTTTTTCTCGTTTTTTACGTTGTGGACAACACAAAATTGTGAACCAATGTATTTCAATGGGAAGCATATTACGTTGCCACAGAACGAAATTGTAGGGAGTAATATAAGAAGCCGAAAATCCGCGTAGGGAGGTTGGTCGGGGTGGTGGATGGGCAAAACACAGGGCTTTCACACCGGAGACCCGGGATCGCGTCCCGCGTGTGGCAGTACCTTTGTCCCGCGCGTTGCAGTTCCTTTTTCGGCGTGTCTCGCGTGTGACGGTTCCTTTCCCAGTTTCTTTTTTTTTCCTAACTCCAACCGTCTCTTAATTGTGGCGTTTCATTTCCCGTGTCCTGCGAGTGGCGGCCGTGCCGTTGTTTTGGCCAGCGTGTGGCGCATCGTTTCCCCGATCGCGAGTGGCGGCCGTGCCGTTGTTTTGGCCGGCGTGTGGCGCCTCATGAGGCCGCTTCCGGCGTCCTTTCCGGCTCCCGGCCGGCATGTGGCACCTCATGAGGCCGCTTCCCGGCGTCCTTTCCCCGGCGCCTCCGCGCGGCGGTACCGTTCATGAGGCGCCTCGCGGCGCTCCTTTCCGGGCGCCTCCGCGCCTGTGGCACCTCATGAGGCCGCCTCCCGGCGTCCTTTCCCGGGCGCCTCCCGGCCGGCGTGTGGCGCCTCCCGGCGTGTGGCGCCTCCCGGCCGGCGTGTGGCACCTCATGAGGCCGCCTCCAGGCGTCCTTTCCCCGGGCGCCTCCTGGCCGGCGTGTGGCACCTCATGAGGCCACCTCCCGGCGTCCTTTCCCCGGGCGCCTCGGTCGAGAAAAACGTGTATATTTACACGAAAAAAACGAGAAAAACGTTTCCGTGAACACGTTCAATAGATTAAGAATAACGTGTACATTTACACGAACTGCCGTGAGACTGGGTTGGTATACTGTAGTAGGATATATTGACATACAATGGACTAAGAACCTACAAGTACACCAATGAAAACTTAAGAAAAAGGTTATTGTAAGTGTTAATTGAGTATCTGAGCAAAATATGATCAATACATACACTATTGGTCTATACCCTGGCTGTTTGAAGCCTTCGCACACAGTGTTTCCTCCACAGAGAGATCGAAGGCTCCTCTCCCTCTGCTGCTCCACGTCCTCCTGGTTGGTCTGCCTGCTGCCTGATGTGAGCTGTGATAGAAAATTATAACAAAGTTTCTTACACGAATCAAATAGTAACAAAGTTCTTACTGATAACTGAGGCTTCCAAGGTTGTGTGATTTACAATTAAAATAACTTGCTTTTAAGTAGCCATTAGCAAATGTGTAGGCTTTAAAAACACTATGAACACTTTCCTTATGCTGACCTGCTTGCAAATGCAACAGAAGACATGTAATTAGAGTTAGAATAGCCAGTCTTAACTAGGAAAGTACAGATGAGCACAAAACTATAAAGATGAACCAGTTAAGCAGTGCTAACACTGCATTTGTACTGTACAGTATGTGTCAACCTCTAGATATAATACATTACATTCACAGCTTCTACATTGTACAACTTAACCAATACCCTAGCATTGTGTATTATCAGGCCAATAGCAACCACAACAATTAGTAGTTAGCTGGATAATAATTTTTCCTAATAGACCATAATATAGCTACGTTACTAACCTAAGGTTACCTGGGAGAGCATCGTAGCTCTGCTCGGGTCCTGCAGGTCTCTACAGAGAGAAGACGATAATTAATACAGCTCCATTGAGTAAGGCCTCACGAAGAATACATGATTCCCATGGTAAATTAGCTCAGTAAGGGAGCCGGTGGCTACAAGTTTTAGATAACGTTAGCAGTATAGCTAACGTTAAATGCTAACTTAAACAGCTTTACTAGCTAGCTAGTAACTTAACACAACGAAACAACAAATGTCTAGTAACCATACTTGCAACGTAGATCACAGATAATATATATATATGATCAATACTTACACTTTATTAATCTTGTAGTAATCCGCTGTGGAGTGGCTTGTGTGTCCTCCAGACCAGACTCTGAGTCTATAACGTTAGTTTACCTGCACTGAGGCTGAGCTGTCACTCAAACTTTCCCTTAACACTCATTAGCCAATGGGGATGCACCCCTGTAAGACCCGCCCACGCGAGATTTCTGTGTCAGAATCGCAAGCAAAAACTCAGGGAGTGCAAAGGAGAAAGCTGGGAGCATGACTGCAAACGTGATGGAGAGAGCAAAAAACTGATCATTGAGAAAGAAGCAGAGGGAACTGTAAACAAAAGGACAGAATATCAAACAAATAAAAGACCAATAGTTTACAACTACACAAATGTTTTGTTTGCACGTTTTAAGTTTTACCTTTAAGGTGACAATTTTTTGCTTGAGTTAGTGTTTTTTGTTTGATACTTGAGAAGTTTTGCTTGGAATTAAAGTCACAAAACTAATCCCATAGGGTCCCACCGGTCTTACTTTTGAAGGAATTTATGCTAAAATAATGTGACCGACGACCGGTCTTAGGGCCATATTTTAACGATCTGAAACGCAAGTATGAAACGCAAAATGCAAGTAGCTTTGTGGGCGGATCTCCGGCGCTGTTGCTATAGGGCAATAATGTTTTTGTGGATGCGTGATCTCTCATTCCTTTAAGAGCAGGCACGCATGTTCCATGGCGGATTGCTATTATAACGGCGAATTTGCCTGGCGCACGCCGGCAGGAGCTGATTCGGCAAAGTAATAAATGCCCGCCTCTGGGGCGCATCTCCTCAAGTCTGGAGAGGATTGCTGCAGCCATGGAGCGTGGGCCTCCAAACGCACCACCTGCTCCTGTTGTGCCCCTTCCTCCTCCCCCCACTCCATCTCCGTCCACCCGCTCCACCAGGAGCGCATCGCGCATTATGCCACTCCCGGACCAGATTCCGCCGGAGTGTCCAATCCCGCCGTAGTTCAACATCACGTCTCCGTAAGTCCTCTAATATTTCCTCATTTATGTCATCAACACATCCATGATTCATGGAAATGTTGTGTAAAACAAGCCACAAAGAATGCTGCGACTTTTTGAGGACTGTACTGTAAAGTGCCTCCTGATCTATCCAAACACCTGAAGCGCATTTTCAGTAATATTTTTTTATTTGTTATTATGTATGGTTTGCAAAAATGGGAACTGCATGTGTCCGTGTAGATGAGAGAAGCAAAGTGTATGCGCGTTGTGCACACGCTACATTATAAGATAGCATCTGAATAACGTGCTATTGACTTTAGACTAGCGCCACTGACTTTAGACCAGGTTTTACCTGGTCAGTGGCGTAATTGTTTTCTGAAACTGCAAAATAGCACCAGGTAACGTTTGCGACGGAACACACCTCCCCTTTTCGCTGAACCGCCCCCGGGAGCGCAAATACATTCCCTAATTTACCGACGTGCGTCTGTGGAGGGAAAAGTCCGCTGTGCTTCGGGTGCAAAATAGGAATGATACATGCATCGGTGTACAAAGGCAATTGCGCTGAGTGCAAGATAGGGCCCTTAATCTGACTCCAATTTAAGGTCACTACACCCTGAATAGTGTTCGTTTACTGGTAGATCAGAGAAATAAAACTCAGGATTCGTTCAGTTAAAGTTATAACAAGCTTTAGTGATAAATGATATTGCAATTTACAATTACGTGTACACAGATCAGATACTACAATACAAGTCTATCTCTCTCCTAGCAAACAGACAGATAATCCCCCAGCATCTCATGCCCGGCTAACTCAAACCCTTACTTTTTATCCATTTCTGTCCCATCTTCTGGTGGTGTTGTCATCAGTTTGGATACAGTCCAGATCTTCTCGGCTCCAGCCGGCTCCTAACACATCACCTTGGCTTCTCCCATTCTCAGGTCAAAAGAGACAAGCTGTTATTGTTGGGATTTGAATACCTGTGTCATCTTAATCTTCTGCAGATTTAGGGAGTTGCGTGAGAGGTCACTTTCATACCCTGTGCCACACTTCTAGCGCATGCAAAACACTGCACCATTGTCGTCTCTGCCTCCTCCGGTCAGACGAGACCTTTCTCAGTTCCCAATCATTCCCAGGTTGCCAATATCCCATACTCCCTTTATAATGTCTTATCACTTTAAAAACCCAGATGGCCTCTCGTAACCAAGACAAGCAGAGACAATAGGGTCAGCTCATGAACTCTAAAACCTCTCACTTTATTCTCACCAAATATATTCCTACACTTTTTAATTCTTTTTATATGACAGTTCCAATTTTCAACAATGTAACTTCAGTAACAATTGAAAATATAAAAACGTTAGAGGGCAGTATAAGAAATTAACAAGTATTTAAAAAAAAGACAGCATCAGAAAGAAAGGTCTTCAGCCTTGATTTGAAAAGCTGCAAGACAGACGCCAATCTTGCTGTTGGATTAGTAAGTAATATTAGCTGGCTTGCTATGTCTGGTGTTGTTGCACTGGCTTGATGTTTGGCTCTTAGAAAAGTTGTCAACTCGTTACTTTTTGATAATAACTAATATATTATAATCAGTGTTGGTCATCTTACTTTAAAAAAGTAATTAGTTACAGTTACAAATGACTTCTCCCAAAAAGTAATTGAGTTAGTAACTCAGTTACCACATTGTAAAAGTAATTACTTACTCAGCAAAGTAACTGTGACATTATTTTTGATGGTCTATAACGCCATTACGTTCTATAACATCTTTAACGTCAAAGATATTTATATTAACTGATTGAAGAATAAAAACACTATATACAGTATCACCTGTTGCTGACCCGAAAAATCGAGCGTTGCTTGTTTTAACAGAGTGGCTCCGTCTCCTTCGCTGGAGCTCACGCTAGCTGCATTTGGGATTGGGGTTGGGTTAGCAGCGGCAACACGTGTCGTGTTAGCATGTGTTGATGTGAGGTGCTTCATAAGATTTGAGTTGCTTGAGGCAGACGTGGATAAAGTCTTTTTTCCTGGGCATAGCGTGCATGTTACATAAACATTCTTGCCTTTAATTTCAATGAGCGAGAAGTAGTGCCGGTACTTCCAGTTCGAGATCGCTACCTTTGAATTTCCCTGGCTCGTCGCTGTCTTGTGTTCAGTAGTAGTCAGAGCGTGCAGTCATTTGCAACGGTGTCATCATCCTCACCCCTGCTCTCTCCAGGCAGCTGATGTCACCTCGCGCTTCATTCAACCAAATTGTAGTAACACGCCACTTTACATTCTCAGTAACGATAATGGCGTTGCAACGATGGGAAAAGTAATTAGATTACTCCGTTACTGAAAAAATAATGCCGTTAGTAACGCCGTTATACTTAAACTTCGTTACTCTCAACACTGATTATAATAATCATAACAAATGCACTTGTACAGCTGTCCATATTTAAGACAGCATGTACAAGTGAATTACACTCTACACTAAACTGTAGGGGTGCCAAATCGCAATAATGTCAAAAGTTAGGCAGTGTTGCTTTAAATAACATACGCCTATTAGTTGTATGCATATTCACGCTCAGATTTAGCGCCTACCATCAGCTCACTCCCGTCGCCTGACTGGCCCCGGCCCCTTGGCCCGCAACGTCAACAAGTGCAAGATGACCTCTGTAAAGAAGAGCTTGTACAGGTGCTCTGAAGTAGGTACTTAACTCGTCTATACAGCGGTTCTTTTGTAGCTCATGGTTTTAAAAAAAAGAGAATGGCTAGAATATTCCTGCAAAAACAATGCCATATTTTGCTACACTTTAATTGTCCAGTCAAATGGCAATGCAGATGTTGCTGTCACCACCTCTGGTGCCATGCTCTTGTGAGTAATAAGGGACTGGGAAGGCATAAATCAAACAAGGACCACATGGAATTGGTGGCGTTGTGGAAGGAGAGACGTGCAAGAGATGCGAATGGGACTAAGATTTCCTCAGTGCAGCAAAGCTTGAATGAAAACCCATTTTTGTCAGCTAATCTGGATACTATTGAATTTATAGCGGTAAAACCAGCTGCCTTTCCAAGGCTCTGTTGACGCATTGGACGCAAGAGGCGAGTAGGAAATACTGTATGTCAGCAAGATCTAGTTACCTAGGAGAGGCCATGTGCACCCGACACAGGGAGTTATTATTTCATGGATGCAAACAAAGTGAGACCACTGCTGGACTTAACAGGTACAGACTTTAAGGGATCTGAGTGTGCTGTGGAACGGTGGTTTCGGCTGGATGAAATGGCCCAATCAGTTAAAAACGGGACAACACAGGACATTTTGAGAAGACGCTGCGATGCTCGCGCAGCATGCTCTCCTCTTCTCAAATGTCATGATCGAAGAGGCAGAGAAGGGAAGGACGAGAATCATGAGTGCACATGCTTTTGTCAATGTCAATAGATTTTCAATGGCAGGATGTAGACGGTGAGCGAGTGCACTGAGGCTTCATTAGCTTTGTCAAATGCTTTTAAGAGACGTATTGGCATGGTCATTAGTGGGTGATTCAAGTGAGTTACTGAGTCAAAAATGTCTCTCTCAATTGGTGGAAGTGTTCAGATGTGTAGCTGTGTGTTTGTGTGCATTATGGCGTATGTATGCAGTGCAGTGCAGAGAAAAGCCTGACTTCATCTAAAGCTCCTAGGGGTAAAACGTTTACAGCCACGGTTTTGAAATGACCATTCGGATTGTGATTCTATTGAAATCCACAGAAGCCTGGAAGAAAAAGAAGTTTAGGCTTTATTATCTCCGCCAGGCGTGAGCCTTGAAGAAGATCATGTGTTTGACCGTGTGTGTTTTTGTGTGTCTGTCTGTCTGCAGCTAATCTCGCATAGATGAAGACTGCAGACACTCCTCAGGGCTGAAAAAAAGCCCTGGCACTTTCTGGGTAAAATGAATAAATTAATGAATTTATATAAACATTACATTTAATGTATGTTTTCATACAGAGTCAATATCCTAATACAACACGGTCTATTGGAAGTTCTCAGATGTCCATCGAGGAAACTAAATATGATTTTCATTAGTGTTATGTAATGAAACAAGGAAAATGGTAACACTGATGTGCAACAATGTAATATGTACAGTACATCTTAAAATTAGGATTAAATTCTGAAGGATGTTTTTTTTATCTAGGACAGTTTTTGTCTTATGTCTGTTTCATGTCAATTTTTACTTACTTCATTCAAATAAGTACGTGCTTTCTGTGTGTGTGTGTGTGTGTGTGTGTCTGTGTGCGCGCCCTGTGCGTAGTGCCTTAGCTTGAAGATGTCAGGTTGAGTCGATCAGGTTGCTGTCGCCGTGGTTTTGTATGCCGTCCTTGAGCGAGGCGTCGCCTCTGGGGATGCAGGGTCTTTCTCATGTGGCATCTCTCCGCATCAAGACAGTGCCATTCTTCATACAGCTGTGAGTTAATTTCCATAGAATGGAGTCGATGGATTCATTTATTTTTCCAAACGCATCCTCTCCATCTCAAAAAAAGTGCGTGTTGCTGTGCGGAGAGAAAATTGAATTCCCAAACGTTGCCGCTTGGTGCAGGAAGGCATGCATGTATAATTAGAGGCCTGTAGGCAACAGATAAGAAAAAAAAAATAAAGACTCACTTTGATGTTGATCACAAATTATTTCATGCTTTGAGTGTGCATCCTCTAATGCGTGCACACAAACACACATGCGCATGTGTAACGGGAAGATGCACACTAAATATGTGTCCCTGCTGTCACACACACAGACAGACAGACACCCACTCACGATGCACACATATACTGTACGTTTGCACACACACAAATATTCCAAAGTGACACAATACCATCAATAATTTGCCAACACCATTAATCCTGCAGCGCTATCTCTCTCTCTCTCTCTCTCTTTCTCTCTCTCTGTGTGGAGACCTTTGGTTTTTCTTTTCCTCTGTTGTTGTTATTGTTGTTGGGTAGTTGTGTCTTTCGGGATCTCTCCATCCATCATACATGGAACTGCCTGTCATTTCTGAAATTGTTCCCTCTGCGTCCTCTCAGCCAGTGTAGCACAGGCTTGAGAAATCATGTTACATATTACATTGAGATAAATTCTTAATATTAGACTTGATGATGCAAACAGTTGGAACAATTCATTGGTTCTGAGAGAAATAAACACGTTTAACTCCTTCATGTTTTGGATACATGGTTAAACCTCATTCACTCTTACCAGGGTAACGCTGTGTGTACTTTGTCCGCATCAATCTCACCGATCAGCGGTGAGATTGAACCCAGCTGGAACACAGTGTGTCACTGCCCTCTCTGGTTTGTGGGTGTGATTGAATGTGGTCATCGGTGTTATCCATTGCACCTGGAAATACACCCAACAGTGATGTCACGGTGTACTGTCACACCCTGTACCTCTGCAGCAAGGTGAGAAGCTAAAGCACTGGAGGAACACAGCACTGTTAAGTTGCTCTCTAAACACATTACTGTTTGACTTTAAAGCACCTCAGGGACTACCTATGTTTATGGGTGCACCATCTGCCCATCCTCTGAGGTCCGCAACCTTGGTGCAATCCTGGACTCCACCCTCTCTTTCCATACTCACATCAAATCTATCACCAAATCAGCCTTTTTTTTATCTTAAAGTGCCCATATTATGAAAAAAACACTTTTTCTGGGATTTGGGGTGTTCTTTTGTGTCTCTGGTGCTTCCACACACATACAAACTTTGAAAAAAATCCATCCATGCTGTTTTGAGTGAGATACGGTTTCTGAATGTGTCCTGCTTTCAGTCTCCTAGTGAGCTGTTCAAAATCGGCCTCGGACTGTGACGTCACAGTCCGAGGCCGACGGCTAATAACCACAACCGTTAGCTCGTAGCGTTAGCGTTAGCCGGCTAACGCTAACTAGCATGCTACGTCGTTCTCAATAGCAAAGCACTGCTACAACACACACAAGTTCACCATAATCTACAAAAGGACTACTTACATGTGTGCCCTCATTTAGAAGTCTCCCAGCTAATCCTGCCTTGTAACTGACCAAAGTTGGAGAAACAGGCTCTCTTTTACTGTCTCTAGAGTTAGCTAGCTGACATGCTCTACATCTGAGCTACTGCGCATGTGCGAGTGCAATCTAAGATAGTACAGAAGAAGAAGATGAAAAGAGGTCTCACTCTGTAGCTAAAACAGAAACCAGGTGAAAAGAGGATCTGCAGCAGTGAGAGAGAGCTGTGCAGTACAACAACAATATGGTGTTTTTTGAAAATTAAACCATGTAAACCTATTCTGGTAAAACCTTAAAATACAGTTATGAACCTGAAAATGAGCATAATATGGGCGCTTTAAAGGTCCCATGACATGGTGCTCTTTGGATGCTTTTATATAGGCCTTTCCGTGGATTTCCACCAGATGCGGAACGGCTCCGAAACGGCGGCAGAGTCATTAGGTTTCCATTAAAGTCAATGTGTGTATTTCCACTGACTGCAGAACGGCTGCGTTCCGACTGGGTCCCAGCTCCGGCGATCCGCAGCCCTCCACAGCAGATACACAGAGCTTCTATTTTTGCCGGACGCCGGAGAGCTCCGCAGCAATTCAGCACACGGCAGATAGTGGAAGTCGAGCACAGAAACAAAATAAACATCCTATTAATTTTCAAAATAAAACACACCATGCTCACGGTGGATCATATTTCCCTGCACTACACCTTGAAAACACAGCTCAGAGTTGTTTCCCCTCTACTCCTCTGGATTGTAACTAACTGTTGTTGGTTTTGTGGTTCTATTCTACGTGAATTCGCCAGAACTTGTGGGTCCTCGTGACTACAGCTGTCAGTCATGGCCACAGCTGTGCCGCAACAAATCCAGACCTGGTGTGTATTGACGGACGGCGGAGCACGCAGCAGACACGCAGCGGAGCCGGTCCGCAGCCGTTACGCATGCTGTGGAAATCCAGAGTCAGTGGTCCCCTAATACTGTATCTGAAGTCTCTTTTATATAGGCCTTAGTGGTCCCCTAATACTGTATCTGAAGTCTCTTTCCCGAAATTCAGCCTTGGTGCAGAATTACAGCCACTAGAGCCAGTCCTACAATGATCTTTCCTTAGTATGTGCCATTTCTGTGTCTGTAGCTGTTGAGGAGGAGAGGGGGGGGCAAGGTGGAGGGTGGGGGTGTGGCTTTGACCAACTGCCACTTTGCTAGTTTGAAAGCGATGATGTGTCTCTCTCATGGGTGGGCCAAATTCTCTGGGCAGGCAAAGCAGAGAAAGGGGAGGTAACCTTTCTCTTATGACCTCATAAGGAGAAGATTCCAGATCGGCCCATCTGAGCTTTCATTTTCTCAAAGGCAGAGCAGGATACCCAGGGCTCGGTTTACACCTATCACCATTTCTAGCCACTGGGGGACCATAGGCAGGCTGGGGGAACGCATATTAATGTTTAAAAAAAAACTCATAAAGTGACATTTTCATGCCATGGAACCTTTAAAAACATCTCCAGTCTCAGCGGCAGAGTTTTGGACATACTGGAGCCTGTGTAGGGTTTTGCTGGGAACCCCAGACAGGACTCCATTGCAGTAGTCCAAACGGGAGGTTATGAAAGCATGAATGAGGGTTTCTGCTACGGATTCAGAAAGTGACAGCACATCACCCCAACCCTCATCCACCTTTACCTTTGTTCCAACAAAACAAGTTCCTTCCTGACCATTTAGCAGAGCCAGCGACTCGTATCTGCAATGTAGCCAGATCTTACTTCACAGCGCTGTCGAGATGGGTCGGACATGTGAGACTATAGTGCCCCCTTGTGCTTCTAGTGTTAACAAGCTTTACCACGTGTTTTCCCTTTGCAGAAGTTTTAAGCACTTTGCACGTAGACTTGTTCTATGTGCTTCCTCACTTATTACCCTCTTCCAGCAGTACGTACACAAGCTAGCAAAGCTAACACAATTGTCTTTGTCTGTCTTAAGGCTTGTAGCGGAGTTTCCCATAGATCTCCAACGCCACCGCAAAACTACTCCCCATCTACCATTCAGTCATGCCCCCCCCCATCACACATAAACATAAACATAAGCACATAAACATACTAACACAAACAGAAACACGTACAGTAAATATGTTTCTAATATGCTACTGCAATATCTGAAAGATTTAGCTGAATATCTAACCTTGTGTACACATCTGAATGTAACTTGCTGTTCACACCTGGGTTATGGAACATATGTTTGGTGTTTGTTATACTTTCACTAAGTACCTCCATCTATGTGTATTCTCCTGATTTAAGTTGTTTTACCTTTACGTCTCTTTTTTTCTTCATATAGCAATTGGAGAGGTCAGCATGCTAATATTTTATGGTACAGTGCAACTGAATGAAGCCTCATACATGAGCAAGTTTAGCAATTAGCAAATCTTACAGGTCACAGATTGTGTCATGTAGGCCAAGACAGCTATTTCCTCAGGTCATTTCACCTCTCCCTGGTGATTGAACTACAGCAGGCATAAAATGAATGGATAACTTTAGATTATTTTCTGAATTACAAACTGATTTTGGAAATGTTCTAAATGAAAAATGACAACTAAAGATAAATGTTCTTGTTCCACAATGTGGGAAATTTAGCTTGGGCCAAGCCCCATTACCATTACAAACATACATACATACAGTAGATGTCATAGAACAAACAACACAGCAAGGTTCCTAAAACACTAATCCCTTAGTAAAAAAATGAGTAAATAATTTAGTAGTAGTAAAACCAAAGAGATCCTCCCAGTCGGTTTTGACCTAGACATAATTCATCTGCTACATAAAAGCTTTATTGATGCAGGGACAAATTCATTTTTAAATCTATTTAATCTACATCGTGGGACTCTAAACCTCCTCGTAGACGGCAGTAGCTCATATTCAGCATGTAGAACATGGGATGGGTCATCTATCCTGATTTCCTGTTTAAGAGTAGCCTGTTTATAGATAGACGGGAAGGATTGGTGCTGACCAACCCCCACAATCTTCCATGCAGTCTGCATCAGAGAACCAGTTTGGATTTAAGTTGCACAGACAGGTTCCCAAACCAAGCTAACTAAGACTGCCTAAAAAAAGACTGATCGACATCATGGACTCTAATGGTGTGTCAGCATCGTTTCCCCGCTTCCCATTAATTTCTCTGGGATCAGCCGTGCAATGCATTCTGATAGAATCATGGGGACTTTGGAGAAGCGGGCCGTAAAGCTGCCCGCTCTTCATTTGAATCCAACCAACTTTATGCAAATGAGGAGCGGCCGGCTCGGCTCGACGTCTCTCAAAAGCTCCCGGAAATCTTTTGACCTTAGTCGATCTGAAATGAAGACAGATTCAGCAACTGCACGGCCTATTTCTCGCTTAAAATGTTATCAGAAATACTTTTCGGTTAACTATTTTCCTAAAATACGAGATTGTATTCCGAACGCGCTGCCATTACGTTCTGTTTTGAAATTCGGGAGCAGTCAGCCCCACGTGAAGCGTTAGTCCAATGAGCTGCGGCCATCGCGGTTGTATGAGGGTGGAGACTGTTGTCTTTGCTTGTCAGTGGTCAGTGAAGAAAAACTGGTCGCAAGCTCACTAGCGCGCAATGCTGGGAAGCTGGGCGATCCCATCCGTAAAAAAAACGCGTCTATGGACACTTAACCATAAGTCGACGCAGAAAGTGCAGTCGTTATTGTAGTCTGCTACAGAGACTGTCCATATGGATGCTCCAGGATAGCGAGTGGTCCATATAAAGGCCAAGATATTTTTTTCTGAACTGAACCTGACTGTGCTGGTAAAAACAGAAGAGCACACCACTGGGTTGTATGCTAGTTAGTTGTTTACTTTGATTCATCATAATGCAAACGAGAATAATGTGGCATCCAAGAGGCATTTTGTTGGGTGGAGTTAGTGTGAATTATAGGCTGCAACACCCTCACCGCATAACAATTATCCCATATATATATATATACACACAGTATGGTCACAGTGAATTAGATGGCATTACCCACTGGGACAAAATCAGCTGTGGGCCGACGATGCTCTCTGGGTGGATCACGACCCATCACATCTAACAATGTTTGAAAGGCTGTCGACCTGTTTCCCAACAAAAACAGAAACCCTTTCATTCACTCTCCTTCCATTAATAGCATCTTAAAAGGCCACGGGCCAGCGTGTAATGCCTTCCAAACATATTCAATTTCATCATAATTAAGAATAGATTATCTTTCCAGCTGAGCACAATTCATCATAATTATCATTCCAACCTTTTAGGGGTTTAAATAATCTGATGCAGGGATCCATAACTCCTTGCGACACCACACTAATTTGTTTACAGCCACATCTATTTGGTATACCATCCTTTAATCAATAGCAGTAAATCTAAAGTCCATTTTGCTGCACATTTCTACTCTTCTAATGTGAACAAAAAGCCCTGTTGAGAAAGGAGCAGTTTAGGGCTCAGGAGTTGCACCCACAGCTCTCGTGGCCCACGCTCTCACAAGTCTGAATGCGATTATATCAGATTGGTAATTGTAAACAGTGTGGAATATAGCGGGGCGGTCCATGGGGCATCGATGGATACAGATAACAGAAGTGATGGTGTCATAACTGGAGATTATCATCTGATTCATTAAGATAAGAGAGGGAACGATCGCTAGGAGGTATCTCTTCCACAGCACTTGTACACAGCTTGTTCGCCATCTCGCTCATTAAATTGAAATGAAACGGCAAGCTGTTGTATCCGTTTGGCCGTCCAATATTAAACTCACTGGATGTTGACAGGCTGTCATCAAGCTGCCAAATATCCAGTGGATCTAGATAAGCAGCCACCCCACAGAGCCAAGTGTACTTCCACTGGTCTCCAAACGAGTGAACTGGATGCTTTCACTCACATGCTGCTCTTATATGGTGTGACCTTTTAGTCCAGATTAGCAAATGCTACAATTAAACTACAGCCTTCTGTGTGCTCCTCTTTAACAATTTCTAGTCAAGGGACTGAGCACCATCTTTCAGTCAATTTTCAGTTCCTATAACACATCCATGGATTATGTTCAGTGTGAGCATTAACTGTAATAAGTGCTGCAAACTATGGGGTCGTTGTGTCGAGAATGCAAAGACACACACAAAGGGAAATGTTGAAATGTGCATTTCCCACTATGATTTTGTATTATTGTGTGGCTTGTGTCATCATTACTATCTGTGACAGCGACGCTGCTATTGTTTTCACCTTGCGGATCTGTGTGTGTGTGTGTGTGTGTGTGTGTGTGTGTGTGTGTGTGTGTGTGTGTGTGTGTGTGTGTGTGTGTGTGTGTGTGAGACACCTACTGTAGCAGAAACTAGCAGAAACATCACAACAGCGCAAGATGCAGCCACGAAACTTTACAGGTGTGTAGTTGAGATCGAAAGAAAAGCCGAGTTCAAAGATGGGTGTGGTCCGAGCACGTCCAGGGGGGAAGAAAGTAGGGAAGGAGTCTCTAGTTTCCTTTATGTTCTGTTGTAGCTCTGTAGGTGGTTATGTTCTCTAGATAAAGCATGCACCATAAGCTGCTTTTCTTTTGATGTGTGTTTGTGACTACATACAGTATGTTTAAGTGTTCGTGCCCGAGCCTGGATCCTGGAGATAATGAGGACACGGATGATTGATGGATGGATGAATTGATTGATTGAGCTATGGGACCCAACTGTTTATGTCTCTGTAATAAGCAAATAATACAAAAATCAATATGTGCTGCAAGGCTGTGAGGTTAACCAGAAGACACAGATAACTCCAGGAGGCAGGTGTTTGTAGACCTTCTCCTCCTCAATCTCCTTCCACTCTTCCCATCTGCGAACAATGTTTGGGCTGATGTTGTTAGTATTTACCCAGCCCGTACTGTGGCTGGGCTCCGCAGGCTCCACAGCCATCTAATTGCCTGTCACGTGAAAAGCTTTGTCTTTTGTCACCATGGATCAACTGAAGATCAATACTGCCAACAGATAGAGTGAGCCGTGTGCGTATACTGTGTGTGTGTATGTGAGAATGTGTGAGGGGGAGACAAATGAGTTTGAATACCTGCGAGGAAAGGGAAGCTTTGAAGGATGCAACAGCATTACTGTCATCTTGTCGCCTGCCGTGCACAGGAGAGAAAGCTATTTGCGCACGGAATTATTCCAACACACACGAACGAGGCGTTAACATATGATATAATGCGTGATTCGTTCTGGGTTGAAATTGAATTCCGTCACCACCCGGAAATAACACCTGTGTTGCCCAGGGAGAACAGGCTTTCTACGTTAGCTTAGCCACAACCAGAGCTGTAGCTTAATTAAGGTAAACGCTCAATCTGGGGTTTCGTTTGGCAGATTTTAGGAGGATGTTCTCTGCTGTAACATTGTATCCTCATGTGAGCACTGAGACAATTAGTAATCCCGTTAACGGCCAAAACACACCGGATGCGGGCCATGAAGTGGAGCTATTTTCATTTTGCCGCCCCATGTTATCCAATCTGTTTATACCGACTGCGATCAGCGGTCGTTTTGGTATCTCCTTTATTTCTTCCACGAGCCGCGAGCGAATGTGTCAAGCCAGGCAGGTAATAACATACAGGAAGGCCACAGCCCAGACGGATACTTTATAAAACAAAACACATTTCTAAATAAAAGCGCTTCCCAAGCAATGTGTTCCTGCTGTAAGACAGAAATGCCATCAACCTCCACCTTGTTCTATGCAGCAGATAAAGCAAACATACCCTCTGCGCTTAAGCTGTAGCAGGCATCAACACCGACTGGAGCCGCTTGGGTATTCAACGTTATGTCAGACATGCTGGACTGTCAAAACACCATGGATTTACTAACTACGTGTGAGACCTTGGTTGAGTAAGCTACTCCAGGAAACAACATTCCATTGATGATCCATAATTACTAAAATAACTATGATTGGAGTTTACACTGTAGGTGCTGCCTTTCATACGGAGTCTTTTTTTGGAATGGATAAGGAGACAAAAAGATGTGGAAGGAAGGAATAAATACAGTAGTAGAGATAGAAATATAGGGAAGTAATGAAGATACAAGTGAAGCAAGATTTAAAGAAACAAGATCAAGAGTATTCAGCCATGCTAGCAACTCTGTGAGGCTGTATCAGTCCATAGACTATATACAGTATAATGTAGCATCAGTGACATTACCCATTGGTTTATAGACTGCTGTTTTGATAATGACCATATTTGGAGAAGAGGGCTGAGCTGGGAAGGATGACGTGGCTAAGCCAGTGTCTAAGAAAAACGCTATTGAGGAAAAGTTGCTGATTTTTTTAACGGCTGATGCCGGCCAGATGCGCAACTGTACACATATTTTTGCTTGACGTTCCCTTAAGTTACCAGCTAACACTAGCGCTAGCTAGCTTGTCAAGGTGCTATTGAAACGCTGACAAAGTGGGACCATAATTTACTAAATGAACATCATGCTGTATTGAAGAAGACTTTAAAGTAGCGATTGAGACCATAAACTAAATGAGAAAATGTTTACTGAGGTAATAAATCAAGTGAGAAGTAGGCTTGTTTTCTCATAGACTTCTATACAATCAAACTTATTTTTGGAGCCAGTGGAGTCGCCCCATGCTGGATATGAGATAGAATGCAGGTTTAAGGCACTTCTGCATTGCCTTCACTTTTCAGGCCCAGAAGTTGCCAGTTGACTCAGACATAGAGTGGTGCTTTGAGCTAAATGCTAATGTCAGCATGCTACCATTGCCACAATGACAATGCTCACATGCTGATGTTAGTAGGCATGTTTACCATGTTCATTTTAGTTTGGCGTGTTTGCATGATAATAGCAATACATTCAAATTACAGCAGAGACTGATGGGAATGTCATTTGGTTTGTAGCTATTCGGCCATAAACCAAAGTATTGTATAAATGAAAAGTCAGAAGATCGTCAAAGTTATTAAAATTCATCCATGTCAATCCTTCCAATAGTTGTTGGTAGCCCCAGATGATGTTATAGGATTACCAAAGTCACTAGAATTCATTCTACGGGGAACATCAATTTCATTTCAATGTCATGGCAATCCATCAAATAGTTGTGGAGATATTTTAGCTTGGACCACAAATTGGTTAAGTAGTAATGAGTTTTAAGTGAATATGACGTTAAATACAAATACACAAATCACAAATAGCAAAATCAAGATCATTATTGTTTTCATGGTACCTCCTCTGTAAGAAGGTAATACTTTACAAAGTACAATATTTATACCCAAAGGTCCAGCGTTTTGGGAGATATGGTATTGATAATGATAATGAATGACAACAAGTTATTTGCTCAACATCCAGGAATGCGACAATGCGGGGTAAACAAATCCCCAGGTCAGTCTGCGGAAAAGAAAACAAAGGCAGATCGTAAAATGATTACCCAAACTGTCCGTTGTAATGATCATTTCATCTGTTTTCCATAATTTGTTTCAGAAGATTTTTGGAGGATACTTTCCTTGCGTGCACAGCGTTCCGTAAGGGACATGGTATCGATGATGCTTTCCGTATGTGTATTAAAGTGGCACTGCTTACGGGCATGATAAAGAGGATTGCTGACACAATCAATCTTGATAGAGTTAAGAAGGCTTCCAGCTCCTCATCAGACATTTACTCTCTATGAGTGTGAAACTGCAGCCCTGGCCCAGCAACCAGCGCTGGCTTCAGTTACTAAGACGACTAATAGGCCACTACCCCAGCACATCGTATTATGATCGATTGGGATTCATACTGTGCTGTTATATCAAATTCACAGTGATGATGATCGTCTCCTCCTAGGGAAGAATTGCTGTGGTGTCTTATCTCCCCTTTGACATTAAAAAAAGTCCTGGTTATTACTATATATATATATCCAGATATCATTTTCTTCTTGTTGCTACTGATTCTGCTTTCTCAACTCAACCCCCTCGCAACCTATTTGGAAAACAATCTACTTGCCTACCTGTCTCCATCTCCCACAAAACCAGACGCTGTTATTAAGGCTGAACTCCTCCAAGGCCCCTGTATCTTCCTCCCTCTTCCTTCACCTTGCCCTCATCTGCTCCCACAGCTTCATCGGGGCTGCCCAATTTCACCAACCCGAGTTTCTGAGTTCCACCTTTGGTGCAGAGAGTCCTCCTTCGGGGATCCCAAAGCAATAATACAGCATCAGAGGCAAAGGCAATAATCAAATCTAATGCACTCACTGATCTGACTTCCCTAACCCCGCTTATTCCTTAATTTATTAGGCATGGGAGAGAGGAGGGATTGAGGAATTCAATGTGTGCCTGGCTCCCGAGAGGCTTTCAGGAGACATATTGTTTATTGCTTTGGGTTTTTACCTGGCATAAGGCCCTCAATCTGTTTAAAAATAAAATAAAAAGTAGCACTTTTCGGAGAGTACATATTGTTTGTTACTTAGCTTTTGGTATTGGGTTAAAGGGATAGTTTGGATATTTTGAAGTGGGGTTGCGCTCTCTGTTCAACAAAGGGTTGAAAGCACACTGAATTGCCATTACTTGAGCCTTTCTCTTTAAACAAAGAGCACCATCAGAAAATCAGAAAATGGTTCACTTAGCTTCATGAATCTTGCATCTTGTGCAGCAGGCACATGCCCAGTTTGGGTAAGCAGGCAGCTAAGCAATGTACTGCTGTGGATGTGGGCAGCAGCTAAAAGCATTTTAGACACATAAACAAATCAATATAATGTTAAGTGTAGGAATGCTCCAATTGCTCGATCATAATCGGCCGATATATTTTAGACACCTAAAAAAAAAAAAAAGGCCAAACTAAAAACGTTATAATATGTCGGCCAATTATAATAGATCAATTGGAGCAACCTTACACTTAAGAAGTGATATTAATTTGTGCCGACAGCCATCTACTGTAGCTAATACACTGACTATGGAGAAATAGCTCATTCAACCCCATTTGGAAAAAGCTTAACTGTCCTTACTTGAGTTTCCACTACATGGCCATTTCTTTTCACATATTTCCTGGATTTCTAAAAAGAAAATCTGCTGTTAGGAATGATTGAAAGCCTCGACCAATGTACAAGACCCGACTGTTGTCAGTGAAGAATGGAAGTAGATAGAGGTTGGACACATCCTCGCTATGTTTGACAGGACTGGAGGAAATGCTGTACTCTCAGCTTCATTGGAAACTTATGATAGAGGGAAAGAAGTAGATTACATACATTTTAAGTTATTATGACAGATCTTTTTGTATTTATCTTGATAAATTGGGTGATTTGACTGTTATAAAGGCACCCATTTGCTTCTCGGTGCCTTACCAATTCATCATCATTGAGTTTTCCTTCTACAGTAGCCAACATTAACTGTTGATGGATCAAGTTGCAGAATGTGTCAGGTCTAAATGAGACTGTTTTCCTGAGTTGTTTATCATTGCAGCAGTTTCTCTTTAATGAATATGGATTGTGTTGATTCCACTCACACATTGCTCATTGTTTGTGAAATTCAATGAAGGGTATGGTGGCCGAGAAGGTTCAACACAAATACAAAAGCCACAACACAAACGCAAAATCCACAATACAAACACAAAAGCTACAACACAAATGCAAAATCCACAACACAAACGCAAAAGCTCAGTTGGTAGAGCGGGCGCCCATATATAGAGGTTCACTCCTCGACGCAGCAGACCTGGGTTCGACTCCGACCTGCGGCCCTTTGCTGCATGTCATTCTCTCTCTCTCTCCCCCTTTCATGTCTTCTGCTGTCCTGTCAAAATAAAGGCCGAAAATGCCCCAAAAGAATAATCTTTAAAAAAACAAATACAAAAGCTACAACACAAACACAAAAGCCACAACACAAACACAAAAGCCAAAAAAAATTAAAAATTAAAATAATTCAGCAGAGGCAGGGTTATGTAGACCAGAAAGGGCGAAATCCCACACATCCCCCCCGAAAAATCGCACCCTGATAAATTACCGGTTTGATGAATAGCAGGCGGTTCGACATAAGTGGGTAAAATAAAACATAATTAAGGAGGAAAATATTAAATATAAACATAGCAAAGCTTCAGAGATTCATTTGCAAGTTCCACTCCAGAAAGACGCTTGAGGAACAGCAGCATAACTTCACTGTCATTATTATTATAATGATTGTTATTATTTCAGAAGCTAAATCTTTAGTTTTGTTTCTAGTTTTGCTGCTTAAATGCCTCATGACATTAGCTGCAGTGGCCTTACTGCGCTCATGGAAACATTTACAGTAACTGAAAGCAGCCTTTCTAATCATTAAAGCAAATCGTTATAGAAAACACTCATAAATCAATGCAATACATAATTTAAAAAGCAACGTAGCCTGCAGGGACTGTAGGGGCAGTGAAGTGTCCATGCAGGTCTTTGTCCAAGAAAATAATTCACTCAGGTGGATGCAGGGTGGATGATTTTAAGCTGCGTGCAAATTCAGATGAAGAGACTATTCACACATAACTAGTAGATGGATACAGTGTGTTCGTGTGTATTAATATACTGTATATACAGTATTTGTATACTACTGTAGGCCTATATGTAGGCTGTGTTCAATACAACAAATAAAATGTACAAACGAAAAAATTTACATTCTTGAGCCTACATATTTTCACATGTACAGTAAATCGGTAAACTACGTGTTAATTTCAACCAAAACTAGAGATGTGATTTTTGTAAAAGTGGAAGGACGACCCAAAACAGCTTTTCATAGTTTTATTTCATTTCATCAGCTGATGCGGCCAGGCCAGCCCTAAGCATCACTGATGTATATTGCTAAATTAAAGGTCCCATATTACGCTAATTTTCATGTTGATTCATGTAATTTGGGTTTCTACTAGAACATGTTTACATGCTTTAATGTTAATAAAAACACATTATTTTTCTCAAACTGTCTGTCTTAATATAGATGTATTCACCCTCTGTCTGAAACGCTCCATTTTAACTCCTGTCTCTTTAAGTCACCACCCGAAAAAAAGCCCAGTCCTCTCTGATTGGTTAGTGTTTCTGGGTCTTCTGCATCTGTGCTTTTTGAGTCTTTGTACCGTTATTGCAGCCGGGGAATGACTGTAACGGCTCTGTAGCGGCACTTTATAACTATATATAGTAAAGTTCTGACATCACAACTGTACAGAAGTCCTGATGGCTCGTTTAAAGGCAGTTATTAAATACAGGATGTGTGCATTTCTATGGGGATTGAGCATTTTGGTACTTTTACAGTATTTATATGGCACCTAACCCTGCTTTTTACAATACGGGACCTTTAAAACAGGAGCATATAAGAAAACAGGGACCCTAAAACCCTAAAAAATGACTGATTCGAAGTAAAGACAGCATCTTGTTGAAATACTGCAAATGTGCTGGAACGTTTTGGCTCAATCTCAAGACTATGCTATCTGTTTAAAAGAATATATCAGTTGTTATCATTCTTATAGTCGTAATCAATCCAGATCTGACTCATGATGTTTGTCCAAACTGAGGCTTGTGATGAAGCGCTGCAGGAGGAGTAATAATGTAATGTAATAAGTCTCTGTTGAAATGTTGGCTGACGTCCAGCCAGGCACCATCAGTTGTTGAAACACAGATGGGATTAATTATATATCAATACCCTCGTTCCATTCATACGCGTCTAGTCTCACTCATCTCTCAATCTGTACACATTTGTTCAGCAGTAGATCACGGCTGCTACACACAGTCTGACCAAACACCATCCATCAATGTGAAGATGGGCTGAGAGCAAAGTTTTTCCCTACTTCATGACAGGATTTTCCTATTATAAATTCAAATTCAAAGAGGCTCTATTAGCATGACCGTCTTGACACACAGTATTGCTAAAGCACATAGTACAACAGGGAAACATTTTACACATTTACATACATTGTAATTATATGTATTAATCATTATATGTTTGCCCTATATAATAATACTATATAATAATAACAATTTATACTTTAATAATCCTGCAAGGGAAACTACAGTGTTTTTACTCTGTTGTTACTACACACAGGCCTGAAATACACATATGCTCAGTACCTATACATGCACTAATGGAGAGATGTCAGAGTGAGGGGGGTGCAGCTGTCAATGGACAGGTGTCCCGAGCAGTTGGGGGTTCGGTGCCTTGCTCAAGAGCAAGATGAGGTGAACTGGCACCTCTCCAGCTACCAGTCCACGACCATACTTTGGTCCATATGGGGACTAGAACCAGGGACCCTTTTGGTACCCAACTCCCTACAGACTGAGCTACTGCCACCTCATATCATTAATATGCACTATATATATATATATATATATATAATAAATGTAGCCAATAATGGTTGAATTGATCAAATGGCACTGAATACATAATCAATAGAAGCTGTGATGATCCGTAAAACTTAGCAAAGCAAACTGTAATTTTGGGATTCTGTAACAACATTAGAGAGTGTATGTGTAAACGTTGGATGGAAATTGTGCTAAAGCCCTGTGTGCAAAGAAAGGCTTAATGTTTTGAAGCCAATGGAACATCATCATTCTTCTTAGATTCTATTTCAATCAAGAGAGACTTTGTTGCAAATATGCAAAGGTTTATTTGTACATTGAGTCTTTGGAGATTAGACTCCATTGTTATACAAATAATTTTATAAGGGGTAGATAAGCCATGACTAGGACATATCCCCCCCTGATGGAGTCTAGACACTGGTGGTGGTGGTGGTGGTGAAGGAGCCCGAACACCGGACCGAAGGAGCCGACGGGAGCGGTCTGCCGGAGGAGGACCCAGGGTGCCGTGGGTGACGATGACTGGAGGTGGAAGGAGAGGAGGAGGGTCGCACGCTTTGCCTGAAATGACAACTGACAGCAGCAGAGAAAAGAACAGAATTAAAGCAGGGATGCCGTGCTGTGATTGGCTCGTGGAATTCATGGCCAATTCTGGTTGGCCTAACTGAAAAGTGAACGCCTCGAAACAGCTGATCAGTTTTAGGAAGAGAGAGAGAGAGGCGGTATGAAGTTAGAAGTCTTATTGGAAGAATTTACGCTGAGCTTCATTTGTGAACGTGGCTAACTCTGCTGCAAAGCCAGAAATCACGAAACCAAAGAAATCCAATTTTAAAAGCCAATACATAAAGTGACATCATTTACAATTAATGAGAAACTGAGCTTTCTGCAGTCAAAGTGCCATTGTATAAACAACCCCCCCGTGACATATCCTTAGAATACAGCTGGAACTTGCCTCAGGCGTATTGCAAGAACATTTGAAAAGCAAAGTTTAACTTGATTTAGTCAGTGTACCCGCAGCATAATCAGTCACCAGTGTTTGGCTTATAAATGTGCATGTTGTTATTTACTTAATAACTGTGTGTGCTGTCATAATTCAAAAAGATGTGCCTAATACTGTTTGCTTGTTGAAATGAGGCCCATCAAGTCACTGATTCCATTTTCACAGCCAAACTCAGAAATGGCTTTGGCCGTGGCTCATGCCTCTCAGCGCCTGGGCGTTAATCACAGCAACACAGCTCCCAAACACACCCTCAAAGCCTGTCAGTACGGGGCCCTGTGGGGGGAGACAGCAAGGGGGATTAAATGGATGACACAGGTGACTCCTCACATGTTTTAGTTCAACAAATCACTCAGCGCTCCTCATCTGCAAAAGAAAAAACTAAACAAAAATGTCAAGCAATTCCATTCCTGAGGGCCATGGCAAAGAAGGCACAGGCCAAGTTTGATGAATCACATTTCAAACTTATGTTGAAGTTTGTGAGTAAGTGTGTGTGTGTGTGTGTGTGTGTGTGTGTGTGTGTGTGTGTGTGTGTGTGTGTGTGGTCAGAGAGTCACTCTTACTTAGGCTACAGCTACATTGCTACGTCTTGGTTTTCAAGCGGCGTTTTGAGCCAAAAGCAATCTCTGTGCACCAAGTGTTGTATCTCAGGTGGAAGAACTAATCTCTGTTTAAACTAACACGCCCAAACCTCATATCTCATCAACAGTCTGGTATTCACCCTTTTCAAACACATGACCACGACCATGTGACGACGCCATGACGGACGGCAGAATCACCGGAAGCACAAGCTAAACAGTGTAGTAGACGAGCCGAAAGTTTAATTAGTTTCAAATAAATAACACTAAATAAACTGTAATAATAATAATAATACTACTATCTTCTTCTTTATGGCTTCTTCTATTGAACAAGTTGTCGTGCCGTTATCAGTCGAGGTATGGCATATAGGTGCTCACAAAGAGCGGTATTTGGAGAAGTACCCTTACCGACCCTTACCTTATTCCTCCCTCATTAAATCGCCGAGTCTGACGGACTTCAATCTACACAATCTTTAACACTATGTGGTATCATATGTTTACTTTACTAAAGTAAAGAATAGATTGCAGCCAGAGTGATATGGCTCTGGCTGCAGCTACCTGATCGGCTAACTGGGATAGGAGCTCCGCAGACCCGCATTTAATTCAGTTGTTTGGCCTTTTTGAAGCTAGTTTCCGTGCCATGTCATCTTTAATTTATCCAATATTTTTTGTATGTGTGTTAAGTTAAATGATCAAGGGAACGGCTTTCTTTTTGGGATATGTAGGTCAGTGACTAACTGATGATAGTTATGTTAGCAGGAACAGCTGGTTAGCACAGCAGCTAGCTGGGTGAGGAAGTTTTATTATTATTATCATTTAAAAGGCAATACATACACATGCTTGTGTTGGTGAGAACACGAACAGCGAACACGTTCTCGTTTGACTTGCCGTCCGTCTACAGAATAGCTCTTCCGCCGTCCGTCATGGCGTTCATAATTCGCGGGAGTAGAGTGTGATGTCACGTGCAAAGGGTCAATACTGGGCACAACTACCTAAAACCATCTTTGGGGAAAAATTTTTTATAATGTGTGCTGATTATATTTTGGCCCATCCAGTAACATGGAGAGGGTGGGGTTTATGACCTATACTGTAGCCAGCCACCAGGGGGCGATCCAGATGTTTTGGCTTCACTTTTGGGGAGCTGTCAAGCCGTCCATCTTTATATACAGTATAACCATGGATACTAGCATAACTCTCTTTACATTTAAAAGTCATTCCACAGGTCTACGGACCCTAAACCAATATTTCTACATCATTTTCGATCTTATCTCATAATCTTAGTATTATTATTATTATTAACATATGCCCTTATTAGGGTCCAGGGGCAGTCCAAGCCATTGTCTGATTGTCCACTTCGAAGGTATTATTTGTTTAACTGAAGGAAAAGCTTAAATCATCCGTCAAGTGCTCCTGCAGATTTAATTCCATCCACTCTGCTCCCCAGCAGACACACCACGAACAGACCTTTCCATTCCAAAGTCTCAGAGTGGAGACAAACTGAGGCAGTGGGGGAGATGTACAGTAAGGTCGGGCAAACAGAGTGGCAGACAGCCATAGAGGCCAACAGAGAGAGCTCACATAGAGACAGCAGCGAGACGCGCTCATCAATTATTCAGTTCAGCGCGAGGGTTTCCTGGAATGGGCAATGTGCAGCGCGGGTGGTTAGGGCTGTCTGTTTGGTGGAGGAAGACACTGCAGTGTACCTAGTATCCCACCAACCACCACTACCAATGCCCAACACTATTAATATTAACTGAAACCATCCAAGTACCAAACACATACATTTTTTTTCCACACTGAACAACAACCTCCTTTAATCAAACACTTAAACCTTGTGATGTCCTTGTGATTTTAAAGTTTTTTTTTTTGGTTTCGTTCAACCAAATTGCCCAAAAATAACATGGATACATGGATGTACTGTACGTTATATGGATAACGTTCTTCGCATGTAAAATTAATGTTTACTGCCATTGAATTTTGGGTGTTGTATTCAATTGTATAGCATTAAATGGTTTAAATGGTCTCAAAACAACATCCTGACTAAACGTTGACATATCAGTCTGTGATCCACTCAACATCCTCTGATATTAAAGGGGCGCTGTGCAGTTTCGGCCATTTCTTTGCTGTTTTCTCTCTTTTTTTGCTCGCAGGTTTCTCTATAGAGCTCCCCCTACAGCTTCGGAATAGATATTTGGCAGCTCCTATGTTTACTTGTGTCTGACTCCTCGCTCGGTCAGTCTGTCGTTTCCTCTTTCTCTGTTCCTCTGACAATGCTTTCCTAGCTCTCTGCTTCTTTTTTGCCTGCTCAGCCATGACAATAGTGTGACAAAACTCCATCGCTACCTTGTTAGCCGGTTCTTGAATGGGCGTGTTGGTGCAGTGCCGTGAAGCAATTCGTTACATCATTTTTTCCTATATGCCATTTGTTTCTCACGCAGTAATTCATTTAACAAAAGATACATTTTCCAATGAAATTGGATTGAAACATTTGGCACAATTAAATGTGCCCGCGGAGGATGCTAAATTATTTAATTCACCTTTGTTTTTCTCTGAAATATCATTCATGCAATTTTAAAATGTTTTTTTTTTTATTTAATTTTTTTATGGATATCATGCACAGCTGCAGTCCAGAACAAAGGCTTTAGGAATGGAATAGTGAGTCCCTGTTCAGTGACTTGGGGTTTAACCTGATTTTCACAGCCTCCCGTCTTTAGCCTAGGTTTGTAACAAAAAAAGGCTGGAGTGTAAGTGAGTGTCCCAACTTGTGTAGGCTAAAAAGGAACCAGTCCCCTGCAAACACTTGGACATAATCGATTATTTTTCTTTTAAATTCGAGCTATAAGTGGAGAAGCTCAGACTGGAGGGATGTCTTCACTCTTCCTGTTCCAGTGCGGATGTGAGCTGTGCATTTGAATAAACTGCAGTCTGCTATTGATTCGTGAGCGAGGCCAGAGAAAGTGCATTGCAGTAATCCAGTCTGCGAGAGACGCAGGCATGCATTAGCTTTCCAGCATTCGACTGGGCAGGGTTTTTTGCAGTGTCTTCTGAGCTGATAAAAGGCAGTTTTAGTCAAGAGGGTGAAGTGTGCTGAGAAGTTCATCTTATTGACCTGCTAGTTTATCGGTGTTTTAAGCCCCCAACGTCTCCTTCCAGGCAGCGCTGCCTGGAAGGCACTAGGATTAGGCAATGGTTATGGTTAGGGTTAAGGTTAAGGTAGTATGAAAGACTGAAAATCAGTGTAAGGTGGTTGGTTGGGGGGGGTGGATGGGTCAAACAACACAGGACTTTCTCCCAGGAGACTGGGTTTCATGTCCCGTTCTTGTCCCGCGTGTCACTGAAACGTACATTTTGTAACCCCACCCACCATCTTTTCCTAAACCTAACTGTCCCGTTCTTGTGCCGCATGTCAGTTAAATGTACATCCCGACCCAGAGCGTCAAAAAGTGACGCCAAGAGTCACAACCACGCGATGGGAGTGAGAATGTGTCGCATATGTACATATTATACATAATGTGTACATAATACATACAGTAATTGTGTATACAAAAGGCCATTGTTTTGTCTGTTTAACCCTTGTGTTGTCCTTGGATCAAATTTTCCCTGTTTAAAAAAAAAATGTATATCAGAAATATGGGTTTCTTTTAACCAAATTGCCCAAAAATAACATGGATGCACGTTGTATGGTATGGAACCCATACATCATTCTATGCGGGTAAAATTTGACTACTTCCATTGAATTTTAGGTGTATTATTCAATTTTATGAAAACTTTATTGAAAAGAATGTTTAAATAGTTTCAAAACAGTATCCTGACTAAACTTTGACATACCAGTCTGTGATTCAGTCAACATCCTTTGACCTCAACTATTAGTCAAAATGCTTTTTTAAACTAAAAAATGAGGTATAATTATGTATAAATTGGCTTTATTGACCATGACTTTAAAAAAAGCATTTTAAAAAAGCGATGAGAAGACAACACAAGGGTTAGTTAAGATAACCTCCCCACAAACAAAAATGAAATCTTTAGACATTTGGCATTGATTGATCAACACAACATTATCCAGAGATATTCACTTTACAATGATGTACGTACAACGGAGAAGAGCAGCACATCCTAATGTTTCAGAACCTTGAATCATTGAATTTCATTTTGATTGTAAAATAAATGCAAAAAGAAAGAGATTTTTATCTTCATTATATTATTCACAGGAAAAAAAAAATATCACTCCCTTTTTTCTACACAACATTGTTACAGCATGTGCTCATTTTGCCAAGAAGAATTGTGAAGATATTCAGTTCTTATATTCTGCTGCTGTTGAAACACAGGGTAAGTGGATGCGTGTGTGTGTGTGTGTGTGTGTGTGTGCGTGCATGCGTGTGTGTGTGTTCTAAGAAGTAGTAACTGTTTGAAGATTTAATTTGGTCCATCCTGCAAGCTTTTGTTTTCAAGCATTTTGTTTTTGGATTCAAGATCTCTCTAATTATTTCCTGTGCTTCTTTTCTTTTCCTGCCTGTGTAACTTATGTGACCTCTTATAAATGCCTTCAAGGCTTCCCATCTAATTGTGGCCATTGTCTGGGATGTGTTGAACTTAAAGTAAATTTGTTTTCCCACAAACTGCAGAAATGTTTTGTCCTGCATCTGTGTGTGTGTGTGTGTGTGTGTGTGTGTGTGTGTGTGTGTGTGTGTGTGTGTGTGTGTGTGTGTGTGTGTGGGCAGGAATCTGGGTCAGCCTGTTGTCTCTGGTTCAGGCAGCGGCATATTGGAGACGGCTCCCAACACGAGACACCGCCCAGCGGGCCGTCCCCTGCCTGGAGTTCCACTATACACACCCGCACTGTGCATGGGGGGGAGGGGGGGGGTCAGCTCCAAGGGTGCATGCTGGGACACAAGATATGGTCATGAAACTGAAAACACACTGAAACACACCATGTTTCCATAGTGCATGGTAGACTGAACACACAAAACAGTCCCTCACAGCACAACATTAGGCTGCACCGCCACTGCCGAGTCCCATTTGCAAGGAAAAACATCTATTCAAAATCCTTCATCCCCCACTGCCATCACCACACTGAACAGCCATACATGGACGGCATCAAGCAGCTCCATTCAGACTTCTTCTTGCACTGTTTTTTTACAGTCAATGTTATTACGCTGTTTCTATACGTATCTTTATGTTCTTCTTGTCAAAGACAAATTGCTGTCACTCGTGACAGACAACGTTTTTCTCATCTTATCTGTCTCTGTTCCCGGAAAAAAATACATATATCAATAAACCTTTAGCTATCCCATATTAATAGAGCTGGTTTTGTTGCCTTCCAATCTTGTCGTCTTTACTGGTCGAGGCATAATGAACACACTTTTTATTTACTAATTGTGCCTGCGCATTGTGTCAATGACAATACAACTGAATTGAATTCCACTGTCCTTGATGTCAGTATTTTTTATTTTGTGTCGATACAATGTAGTCGTGAAATAACAAGAAACGACGAAAAACTTTTCGTCAACATTTTCGCTGACAAAATGAACACTTGATTGATTGTCATCCAATTATGCAATAAATATACATACAATGAATTTTGGAAGTTGCCCACTTTCTCTTTCCTTTTTCTCCATTGCCTTCACGTGCGGTCGGAAATTGTGACACACACCCCTCCCCCGCCACTTTGAATATTCACTGTTGATAAGTACTGAAGCTCCGAAGCTCAAAAAAATTGTATTCTGTACAACCCTAACTGTGTGCGCTGCGCTCCAAACCACTTTCGGTAAAACTGTTACACCCCTGCACCACTTTTATGTCCGTGTCTTCATTTCATTAATTCATTCAATCATGTCCCTTTAATGCATGTTACCAACTTAGCTCTGGGGAGTCCTAAAGCCCTGTCTGTTCAGTGTGTCCCGTGCCGTCGTCCGTCTGAGGGGCTGTCGGCCTTCATTTTGGCTGACCTGACATGTTCAGTTGGAGGCAGGGCAGTCGGGACTCACCCGGAAATGGCGAGCGGAATGAGCGTGACTAGAGTCTCTCAAAATCTGACGAAAATCTTTTAAACTGACCTTTGTTGAGCTGAAATGAAGACAGATTCAGCAACTGCACGGCCTATTTCTCGCTTAAAATGTTTTCAGAAACATGTTTCAGTGAACTATTTTAGTACAATATGAGATCGTATTCTGAACAAGCCGCCATGACAGTCTGGCTTTGAATTTCTGGAGAAAACAAACCCATGTGACGCGTTCGTCCAATCAGCTGGATCGGTTTTCATTTCTTGGGCAACAATACAGAGTAGCGCCGTCTGCTGCTATGGAAACGTATTACGTTTCTCAAGTCAGTGTCGCCTCAGTGTGTTCCGAGGCAGTTTTTTTGGAACTCGGGAACCCGACTGATCATTCCGACTGTCTTTTCTGTCGACGGTCGGCCGTCTGGTTGGTGTGTCTCGGCTATTATGCTTTCTCGCCTCGCAGATTTGGTGGTTCAGGTGGTTCATTTTGGCAGCTGCTGCCTTGGTCCTGCTCAACGACCTAGGTAAAAATGCAGTTGGGTTGTCGAGGTCAAAACACTAAATGTAGCAGCTGTGAATCAAATGAACTTATTATAAATAATGTTGTGTCATTTTTTTTTACTCTTACACTGTTTGCTGCTTCAATCCAGATGAGTTTTGAAAAGTATTTTCCGCGACTGAAAAAGGCCCGTGTTGAGGATGAGGACCAGCCTGAACCGGAGGGATCGGTCTGAAACAGAGCTCAACAGTCCGACCAGTGTAATTAGTTATGTTATTAATTTGTTTACAATATTTTTTAAGGCTTCAACCAGTGCTGTTCAAGCAGAAAGACAGGGTCACTGGGAGAGAAAGAGATAGAGTTGTTAGGCATTGAAGAAAGAGTAGGAGCAGTTTTTGATACTTGATTGTTACGAAAATAAGTATTTTACCCCTGCCACCATGCTTTCTAATCTGTGGGAAACACTGAAATGAAATTGAATTGAAAATTGAGTTGAATTAATTGGATGCATGTTTTCATACAAAGGGAGCTTTACACACAACCTTATCACAGCTGAATATTCAATCATTGTCTTGTTAGAGCCTTCATTATTGATTTGGATGGTCATTAAGCTAGATTAAAATGGGCTGCAAATCTAGTTCTTCACGTAACTTGTAGCACACCACAGTCAACGTTAATCAAATGAAACTATAAGAATGACTAGGGGTGACCCCGAATAGTGGAATATTCGAGGCGTCGATGGAAGGAGCCAGATTCGACTGCTGATCGCAGAGTCGAATCTTCGCAGTGTTATGAAATGAGGACCAAGCCATTCTGGCTACATGTTGGATTTTACATAGAACTACCTGTTTCCTCCCAATAAATTAATATACAGCTTATTATGATATAAGTGTCAACATATAATGCTGTAAATAAAAATGTGCAAAGGAAGAAACTTTTAATAAATAGGCTATTGTGTGTGTGTGTGTGTGTGTGTGTGTGTATATATATATATATATATATATGTTTGAATTATGTTTTTATATTTTTTATTTGGTCTCACGATCACTTCCCACTGCCAGGGTTGCAACTGAAATAACAGGCTAAAGCAACAGCAGTTTATGGAAAGCACAAGTGTAATTATGGTCACATATTGTTCTGCTTGTGATATTGATAAGCCTTGTAATTTATCTATTTATTGCCAGCTTTCCTTCGTGGGAACACACACACACACACACACACACACACACGTCCTTGGAAAGCAGCGACTGTATTGCGTTTTGCCTGTAAAACCATGTCTGCGTTCTTCATATTTACGTAGAATTATAGTTTGCTCTTCTTAGGTAAAATATGCGGCTCTGGTAGATGTTTGCGATTGGTCACGCCTCTTCTATGTGAACGCGCTCGTCGCTAGATTGGGAAACCCTGGGTTGATTGAACTAGGTGTTAACCACCGTCGTGACACAGCTTATGCTTGACCGCAATTATGTACAGTGATTACTTGGTGCAATAATGTATCATCTACATGTGCAATATCTGTTGTTTATCCACTGCCACTACCTATTATTCACACTGTACTTACTTATGTTTGTACTGTTTTATGTTGACACTGCACTTGTGTGTCAATGTGAACAATCCGTTTGAAGCCTTATCTTTTAAACTAAAAAAAATTTTTTTTATAAAATTTTTTTCTTTTTTTTACTTACATTGCAAACTTTGTTTGTATTTACAACTGCACTTAATCATTCTAACTTTGATATTTAACTTGTAATTTTGAATTTTAATATTACAATATATGTTACTACATATGTTGTATAACATTAAATTCTGGGGGTCCCTGCTTTTAGCTAAGGGGTCCTTGGCTTAAAAAACTTTGAGGACCCCTGGTGTAGAAGAAAACAGCTCTGTCGTGGTTTTGTCTTTCCTTAAGGAGCACCAACGCAGTGAGTAATCTCTCCTCAGCCTTTACATTAGCAGAGGGCGCCAACCTTTCTGCTGATTGTTTCATTTGTTTACGGCATCTCATAAGAAAGACTCTGGTGATTAACGTGTGATGTGTAAATGAGTCATAAAAACCTTCATTAAAAGACGAGCCACCTTTGTTCCCCTTTTTTTTATTGTTTCATTTAGAAAATCAGGAGACGAGCAGCTGAATAAAAACAAGTCTTATTTAATCATACACCTACATAACATTACACTGGAATGGGCTGCTCATTATATGATTCCAAGCCAATTCTTATGCTTAAAACACAAGCTATGAATGCAGCTGAAATGCATGAGAACCATTCCAGCCCAGTCTCCGATATATTGGTCCATTCTGCCAATGCAGAAAAGTTGTTTAAAAATATTTTTTTGTTGTTTTTTTTATTTAAAAACACTCATGTATTACTTGTTTTTTTAAACATCTGTTTATTGAATTCTTTAACACAGTAACACATATTTAAATCCCAACAGCAACAGGATGCCACATGGGGGGAAAAAAATGAAAAAAGGGATGCCACAAGTTACGTGAATATCAAACCCGTTCACACTCTCAACTGGTAAAATACTAATGCTTGTTCAGTGGCTTTCAGTGTCAGTTACCAAGGAAAAAAATCCCCCTTTAGCGTCTGTATGGAATGCACCAGGCAGAGCAGCAGCTCGACCGCGGCGCTGTAAGATGACGTAGTATTAAGAGAGAGAACGGTAGAGAGTAGCATGAAAGACCGAAATTCCTCGTAAGGACGTTGGTTGGGTGGGGGGTGGATGGGTCAAACAACACAGGACTTTCACCCAGGAGACTGGGGTTCATGTCCCGTTCTTGTCCTGCTTGTCCCTGTACATTTTCTAACCCCAACCACCATCTTTTCCTGAACCTAATTGTCTCATTCTTATCCCGCGTGTCACTGAAACGTACCTTTTATAAGCCCACTCACTATCTTCTCTAAACTGAACTGTCCCGTTATTGTGCCGCATGTCAGTCAAACATAAGTTACGACCCAGAGCACCCAAAGTAACGCGAATAGTCCCGACCTAGCATGTTTAGATAAAGCACGTTTAACTATGACAAAGGAGACTTTTAGTATCAATAACAACGCCAAAGGTACATGGCCAAGCATCTGTATTGTACGCGACGGGAGTGAGAATGTGTGGTTTATAAAGGGTTGCTGTAATTTGTTAAGATTCCCTTTATCAATGTATTAGTGTAGTGTAGTCTAATCCTGTATCTGAAGTCTCTTTTCCGAAATTCAGCCTTGGTGCAGAATTACAGCCACTAGAGCCAGTCCCACAATGAGCTTTCCTTAGTATGTGCCATTTCTGTGTCTGTAGCTATTGAAGAGGAGAGAGGAGGGGCAAGGTGGAGGGTGGAGGTGTGGCCTTGACCAACTGCCATGCTTCACTTGTTTTCAAGCCATGATGTTTCTCTCTTTCTCATGGGCAGGCCAAATTCTCTGGGCGGGCAAAGCACAGAAAGTGGAAGTAACTTTGCTCCTTATGACCTCATAAGGAGAAGATTCAAGATTGGCTCATCTGAGCTTTCATTTTCTCAAAGGCAGAGCAGGATACCCAGGGCTCGGTTTACACCTATCGCCATTTCTAGGCACTGGGGGAACATAGGCAGGCTGGGGGAACGCATATTAATGTTAAATAACCTTATAAAGTGAAATTTGTATGCCATGGGACCTTTAAGAACATCAGACAGAGTTTGGAAAATATTGACCCAATAATTACATAGTCTTGGCAGTTCCAGAACATATGTGCAATAGAGGCCAAAGCTTGTCCACATCGGTCGCATAGGGGACGACTGTAGGAAACATCTTGGACAACCATAGCTTTGATATATGTTGTCTGTGTAGAATTTCAAATTGTAACAGTCCATGTCTGTTATAAGAGGAATGGATGAATTCTTTGGTTTTTCAAGAAAGTATTATTCTTAAGGTGGAAAGTGAGAGTGTCCGGTTGGTTGTGTACGTAGTTTGACTGTCATGGTAGAGAACAGAGTTGTCGTCCCACCTTTTGTTGAACATTTCCCTCATTTTAAAGGTTATGGCTGGCAAAATTCTAAATTTTATTTATCCCTTTAAAACCTAAACTGAAGCGCTGAATGTATCTAACAAGTATCACAGACTGATATATCTTCTTCTGTGCCATAGACCTCCATTGTTTTTTCAGTGGGCCACAGTGTTGTTCCTTCATCACCATAAAAAACACACACACACACTATTTGAATAAGCCTCCCTTCTGCCCCAAATACTCATCACAGCAACAAATGTGGATTAATCCGCCACTGAACATAGTCCCCAAAAATGCACTATTTTCTCCTGTTAAGAACTTCAGTGTCCAGCTGTTTTATGAAATTAATGAGCCTTTTTTAAAATGAAACTATACATTTGTGAGAAGTCTTTAAAGATGGATGTCTTCAGTAGAAACCATTAGCTTGGAGATGAGAGCCACAGGGGGTGTGTGTGTGTGTGTGTGTGTGTGTGGGTTGGGGGGGGGGCAATGAAAAATACTGTTAATACCGTAAATGTGCATATAAGCTGGTATTTAATAAGGTCGCAAATAATAGCCAGGGGTGTGGCCAGCATGAACACATGAAAAACAATAATAATAATTTTTACCTTTAATGCCAAAGATAGTCTGTGCTCCGTGTACTGTCATGTGTTGTTTTGGGACATCACTGCCAATTATGACTCATCATCCAGATGATCATCATCCTCAAGTGTTTTTGTTGTTGCAGTTTAAGCTTCAGGCAGTTAAAAAGCTGAACAATAACCGTAACACTTCACAGTTATTGTTGGCTTTGATTGATGCTAATTAGATTCAAGTTGGCATCATTTGTTCCTGCTGCATCTACCCTCCTCACTCACTGTCACGCCTACAAAAGTTACATCAAATTCCATCTAGAGCCTTTTTGATGATTTATTCATTTTCACGTTGAAATTCAAGTCATACAATGAATACTTTGCTAGGTGGCGACCTGTTTCTTCACAATCCAAACAGGTGACTTAAAACACATACAAGGCGAACTTGGCCAGAACCAGCAGCAGTAATCAGCCGTGCTGAGCTACGCCTTCTCATGAACATGTTCGATGATATAGTATGAAAATGTAAGCACACCAAAACGTAAGATATCGTACAAAACTAGGAGACCACCAGCTAGTCATGTGACACCGGCCATGACCCAGAGCGGCAGTTGCTAGCCAAGAAGCAGTAGCCGAGCGGCAGTTGCTAGCCAAGAACCAGTAGCCGAGCGGCAGTTGCTAGCTGTTTAAGCCCCTACAGAGCTTTATGACGGCGGCTACAGACCTCCGTCACAGCTCGGTAATATCAGTAGCAGTTAGTAGATGTGTTTAGCCGCTACAGAGCTGTGGGACACCGGCTAGGGTGCTCCGCATGGTGCCAGTGTTACGTGTGTGTGTGTTACGTCACTGCCCCCTAGTGGAAAGATATGGATAGTGTCCTGTAACAGGGTGGGATTATTAAAGTTACCGAGTGGAACTCAAGACGTGTGGTGCCGAGCTGTCCTTTCAACACTCCACTTGTCATCCTAATATAACAATCACAGTTAAGTTTAGGCACCAAAACCACTAGTTAAGTTTAGGAAAAACATTGTGATTTGGATGAAACACTCCCAAGGAACACGCATTTCGTGGGAGAAAGTCTTGTGTTTTCCCCAGGAAGCAAACTCCGCCCCCTGGCTTGAAAGTCCTGTGTTTTATGATCCACCCATCCACTCATCTATCCATCCACTCAACCAGTCATCCACTCAACCAGTCATCCACCCATCCACTCATCCACCCATCCACTAATCCATTGACTCATCCACCCATACACCCATCCACTCATCCACCCCAACCTTAAAGATTCTTAATTAGTTTTGAAATGATGGATAGCACACAGATCTCTGAACATGATTTAGATGCATTTTAGAGGTTTTGAAAGTTATAGGTGAATACATTTTCATTCAAGTTGCTGCTGTTGACACAATGGATGGAAGTAAAGTTGTTGGAGCGCATGGAAAGTGACCTTTTGACACTAAAGACTGAAAAAAATCTGAATAATAATGGTGCTCTCATTTAACTGCATCTAAAAAAAATACATAAACGCAAAAAACTTTGACTTTGGAAAGCGCAGCACCCTTACAGAAAAGTGAGCAGTGGACCTCCAATAAGTTAGTTTTATTGTTAGTTAGTCCAATAGGTTTGTTCAAGTAACATCAAGCATCTTTAATTTGTTCACTTAAAGAGGTTTTAGAATCACAAAATTCCCGTTTACAAGATGAAGGCATTTGTGGTGTAGTGTGGCATAAAGTATGCCTTAGTTATTTGTATTAAAATACTTATTTTAAGACTTTCTTAGACTTATTATAAATGAGGACCAAAAAAAGCCAGTTCTGAACCATGTTTGAATGGATGTAGTGTAAGTTGTGTTTTAACCACATGCTAAACAAGCACATATTCAGAAAGTATTTATTATATATTAAGGATTTAGGTCTCAAATGCAGCCTTGTACATGTTCATGTCTGACAGCTTTAGTTACTAGTTACTTTACACATTAGGATTTCTGCACACAAAAAACATGTAGTTTATAAAATCTGATGTTTTATTATAAATGAAACTAGCCAACAATATAACGGCCTACAAGTCCAGCTGAAATGATTAGACCATTAAACACACAACTGTTTGGATCCTTTTCACTTTCTAAAATGGGACACATTTTTGCTCACATAAAGATGCTATGTTTTTATAAACCCATTCCAACGTGATTATTAAATTACATGTTCACTTGTGATATATGACAATAGATTAACGAGAAAGAGTTACAATGTCATATCACATTTACAGTAACTATAATTGACTCCTGTGTAAAGCATCCCTTCCTTCTCTCTCTGCATGAACATCAGCAGAGATGCTCCCAACAGAGATCCCATTTTATATTTTGGTCTTATTATGGGAGTTAAACCTCCTCCGTCAGATTGTCCCATCTAATTAGGTGACTCAAATGATATCATTTGTTAGATAATTTTCAGTCTGGATCTAATTTTGAACTTTATTGCAAAGGAGTCAAATGGGTGTAATAAATATCAGAATAAAATAATTTCATGTCCCCTTGCCTATTACTTATGTCTCCATAAAAGTAGGGGAGTGTATTAAGCTGGCAATTAGGATTTCATTAAAATCTATAAATGGAGGTTCATTTATGGTGGATGAATTATCATAGACATCTTTTACACACTGTCTCCGGGGCAGATTGGGGATGTCTGATGATCACACACACACACGCGCGCGCACACACACACAGACACACACACACACACACACACACAAACATCTTCCTTTCAAAGCTGATCAGTTTACTCTATCATATTGAACCAAATCTATCTCGGCGCCATGTACTTCTCGGAAGCCCAGCTGCACCTTGCTGGATAAAAAAGCGCCCCCCACCACCAACACACACACACACACACACACACACACACACACACACACACACACACACACACACACACACACACACACACACACAAAGAAGACAAGCAGTTGCTGCCAGCAAGCTCGAACACAATAGCCTCTATTAATATTTCACCATTCCTCTTCGTCTTCATTGACCACCACGTACCAGAAACTCTTTGAATGGCGGCTTCTAACAAGTGGGTGTCTGGATCCAGGGCTGGAGACACCTGCTGGCAGGCCCCAGGGGAAATATCTACAGCCCCCCACCCCTCTTCCCCAGCTTGAACTCTGTGTGTGTACTCTGGTTTATATGGCATCTAGTCTCGCATTACCAGACCTTCGTCCATAGCGCTCCAGAGGAGGGTCTGGCTAGTCCACACAGCATTCCTGGATGGGAGAAAAACGTGCTCTGGTTTATTGGCATTTCTTTAAACCAATCACAATTGTATCGGCCGGCGCTAAGCGCCCTACGGAGCCACGATGCCTCTGCAAAATAGCCTCGTGAAGGAACTTGTTTTGGTGGAACGTGTACGTTCAAAAGTTGTTTTAGTCGTGAAAGAGAAAACTCAGATTGGACAGATAGTCTAGCTAGCTGTCTGGATTTACCCTGCAGAGATCTGAGGAGCAGTTAACCATAGTCCTCAGAAATCCACCGGAGTTTAGAATGCCAACACAAAGAAAGAGGACGGTAACGGACATCTGGCGGAATTTCCGGCAGCACTAGGCAGCCTGTCTATATAGGCTATATGGCCTCTGACGTATTTTATGAGATTCAAGTGAGAATGCTAATAATAATAATTTGCCTGGAGCCCAACGACATGTACAGTATGTTGTTGATGGAATAGTGCTCCGAACCATCAAACCACAGAGATTCAGATAGAAGCTACAAAAGTACTGAAAGCTGAACCCACGGAGACTTTTACGTAATAACTTTTTTTTCTCCTGCACAGGTCAAGGCGACCGCCGGTAGATATCTTCCTATTTCGCTTCATATAATGTGACACATTTTACATGTTAGAAATTACACACATACCGCAATCACACAGAGAAAAGTCACATCCTGAGGCACACAGACAGACTGTAGGCAGCGCTTTTTCATTGCACATTTCTACTTTATTATTGTGACTCTGAGAGTAGCAACTGAAATGTACACACACACACACACACACACACACACCCAACCAGCCGATATATCCAAATGGTAATCATGTACGCCCACCAAGAGCCAGGGTCTTTACGAGGTTTCTGCCTGTTAAAAGGAAGATTTCCCTCACTTCTATCACACCAAATGCTTGCTCTTGGGGGGGATTTGTAAATTATAGTGTGGTCTAGACCTGCCCTACTTGTATGCTACGTTTTCAATGTGGCCGGCTATTTTCATAAAGGGACAATTCAACCTCTCCATTTTCAAAAATAACATTGTGCACAGCTGTCAGTTTTCAGAAAAGTGTTCGTTTACACGTACCCGTGTATATATACCATCAATACCGTCAAGAGCATGCCAAACCTGTAGGTGGCAGTGTAACAAGAAGCTCAAGCCCACGTTAGCCAATCAGAATCCCGAAAATAGCAACAACAGCAATGAATCACTTCCTCTCTTCTCTTCCTCACTTCCTCAGCTGCCTAAACCGCCTAAACCTCCGTTTGTCTCATTTTACATCCAAACGTGCAAACAAAGTTTTCCAAAATTTCAACTCTGGCCGGAGTTTTTAGAAAGAATCGTTTTCAGAGGTGAATTCTCAGAAGGGAAATGTCTCAGTTTTTCAAAATAACCATGTATGTGTAAACGGGGTAATAAAATGTCTGTAAAGATAACTTCCATTACGATTTGACACTATAAATAAAATTGAATTGAATGAATGTTTGGCGTGAACTAACACACTTTTTTTAACCAGTATATTTCCTCGTGAGAGAGCATGCATTCCCTCCTCATACCTACTAATGACTTACTTTTCTTTTCTTGTCCTCTCATATCACAACCTTGGATCTGTGGCTCTTCTTCAAACTACATTCAGTTGTGTCTATTTTTTCTATAGCTATGTGTTAAATGAGTATGCTGGTGCTAATTGACAATGCCGTGTGGAGTGTACTGAACTGAGGTTGATAAGGAGCCATTTTCACTTCATCAGACGTAGTGTCATCTATCTAATCATAGACACGCGTACACTCACTTCCCACACTAACCTTTTAACCAAATGTAACACAAATTGCACATTAGCAAAGGCATGCAGGCTGCCAATCACACTAAAACTCTTCAAAAGAAGGCGAGGGTGTAGAGAGTGACCTTATCAGGCTTTCTGTGTGCAGTGGAAGAACAGGCCTCCATGCAGAAAACAAAAGAGCTTACAGTTTGACAAGTAATATTAATAAGTTCTTTTATAATAGCACCTTTTACAGAACAAATTCACAAAGTGCTTCACAAGAGTAAAATTGTCAAACAGTCAAAGAAACAAAACGTTAAAGAAAACTTGCGACGTGCATTTGCTAAAGTTTCTTAATTAGTAATGATTAGATATGTTAATCAAAATACATAGAATAATCAAATATAACACAGAGGTTTCGATATTAGACTGTACAGCTGAAAAAAGCTGTTATATCTGAAGTAATTCTTATCTGCATTGAGCTGTAAAAAGGCCTAAATGACAGTCAGACAGTTGTGTTTGTCAGTGTCATCAGGCTCAAAAAGAGACATTCAACTGGATATCATCGGGGTAAAAGTGATATGAGATACCTTTAAATTTGCTAATACTATGACCTAAGGGAAGCATAGACAATGCAAATAATTTACGACCCAACACAGGGCCCTGAAGCACACCACAGTAAAGGGTAGCAGTTTCAAACAGGTAGGGACCAAGTGACAAAGAAAAACTCCTATCCGAGAGGTAGGAAGTGAACCAGAGACACCCACCCACTGCCTAACCCAGTGTCTCGAATGCAAGCGCAGAATTCCACTGTAGTTCTACCCTCCAACATTTACGCCGGAAACAACAAATAGTGTAATTTAACCAGGGGAAGAATTGTTCGAGGGAACAAGTCTCATTTTACTTGGAGCCACTTTATCCAAAATGAAAGAGCAATGTGTATTAAAGGAGTGGACCGGACAATTAATTCAGAGTAACAAGACAACAGAAAACTTCTCAGTTAAGAAGCAATTTAAAAATGCGAGATCAACTTATAATCTAAATCAAAAGACAGGTTGAACACATTCATGGTCAGTGACATGCAGCTCCTCAGAGCAAACAGAATCAAGATTTAAACCAAGCGTAAAAACAAGGTCCAAGATATGACCCCTAATGTGTGTAGGACCATACACGTGTTGAATATAATTAAAAGTCAGCAGCAAAGGTGCTAGAAATGTCAACAAAATGAATATTAAAATCACCAACCATAACAACTCTGTCCAACAGAGGACAGAGGATGAAAAAACACTGAATTCAGACATAAAAGAACTGTTAGAACAAGGGTGTCGGTAAAGTAAAATACAATAAAAAAGATTTGAAGGACCAGCTTTGGTCATCTTGCAGTTCAAACAAGGAGAAAGCCCCGAAGCTCACCATGCGCCATGGCAGCAGCAGTTCCTGAACACCACAGCGAGTTCTTGGATTGCTGATGAAAGAACAATCCCGTTGGCACTGTTCAGTTAAGGGACCAACATGTATACACTTTGAAAATGCATATGCCATGATTTATGTTTTGTTGTTTAATGATATATATTTTCCTATCCCAACAGGTAAATGTCAGGTTGGTGTTTTGAGAAGATATCCACCTATCTGAATCATCACTGTTAAATGTCAGGTTTTGGTATTGGACTCAGAATCAGTGAATCAGTGTGTTCATGTTTTTTAGTTGTTGAAAAGATTGAGGTTTGGAATATGGGAACAGACATACAGTATTCTGCTGCAGGTAGCTGGAAGTGACTGAATGGATCATTTAACTCTGTTCTTTTTCCATTATTTTACTAAGTGGTGTGGCCGAAGGACTCTTGGTTCTGCATTGATTGGTTGACAGAGGACCAATCCGTGGTAGTGATTGTGAAGTACACTATGCATCAATACACAGAAACAAGGAATACATTTGATTAAATTAGACAGATCAAATAGCTAAGTTGCTGCAGCCTATCTGACATCAAACATCATTAGCATGTGATATTATTTCCTACTGGCAAAACATAATCATCAGACTCTGATTTGACGGTTTTACACATAGCACCAATTGTACTTGATGCGACATTTATTTAAGTGTTTATTTCAGTTGGTGATTATTTAATGTGTACTCAGTGAACTATCAAACAAAATGAAAAACATTTTTGGTTTGAATAATTCTAAGAAACATCTGTGCCACATTTGTCAGCGCTGAAAACTGCATTTTACCGGGGTCCAAGTAGTGGACTCTCATCTACCCTGTTATTGGACTGTTTGGAGTTGAGTGGCTGTATCCTTATTAATTGCTCCCATCATAAGGGTTTACAAGGTAATTTTGGTTTCTAACACATTGAGACACCTTACTTGCAGCACACTGACTGTGAGCAGGTCTTAGTGACTCTGGACTGCCTCTAACTTCTCCCGGACTGAAGAGCTACTTTAAACACTAAAATACTTTGATTAAAATACTTAGATCAAAAACTTAGGAGTCTTACAGATAGGACTGGCATGCCCCTAATTTTAAGAGTTTCTCCTAACTCAGCCATCTTTTGTGAATATGGTTCCTGGTGTGAAAATGTGGAATAAAATTGAATGATTTCTGTGAACTCTGACCTTTACCATAGCACCACCTTCAGTTCAAATTCCCCTGAAACATTTGAAAAGAAATGTAATTTGCTTGCTATATAGTGAAGTAAAAATTGCAATACATGGTTTCAGGTTTTCAGTTACAGTGTTGTAAGGTGATCAAACCTTAAAACCTCAAAGGTTACCCTGAAATGCTGCCTTTTATCTTAAAACACACAGGTACATTTTTACTTTTCTTTTACAAGGACTTTATGTTTGTAAGGCAGCTAACTCTTACTGCACATATTATGACGACTATTAGGATGAGTTGTACAACGGGCAGTGTGCAATTTTGTTGGTTAGTGGCAGTCTCTGCATGCAACATGAGCATGTCCATGCAGAGTGATGCATGTCTGTGTACTTTATGTATGTATGTATGCACTACGTTGTGTTGAATTCTTTAAACAGCAGATCTTCTTTGTTTTTACAACACAAATCTTATCTTGATACAACTGAGCCTGTAAAGAGACCAAAGCCAACAGATGTGCTCAACACCAAAGTGCTGGGTGAATAAATTAACTGTTCCAATTCTAGTTCTAGCACATAACCCTAAAACATCCGTCAAAAAACCCAAAAATGTTGATAAATTTTTGAGCTCACCGTTTCCTCCTGCTCACATTGTGTATGCTAAGTTAGGCTTTGACTTTGGTGAATCACTTGTTCATTAGCGCAATTTTCAGGTTTTGCAAAATTTCTTATCATGGGTTGTATGGGAACAAAGTCTGTCACAGCGACCCTCATGGGCATGGCTATGTGGACCAGAGGTTGATGCATGGACTGTATAAGTGAAGCCAAAACATCTGGATCACCCCCCTCGTGGCTAGCTGCAGTATAGGTCATAAATCCCGCCCACTCCATGTTAGAAGATGGGACATGGACCAAACTGAAAGAAAATCTAAGTACACGTCAAATACATTTTTTATTAAAGATGGTTTCTGTCATTTTAGGTAGTTCTGATCACTTTTGTTGTTGAAGTGTTAATTTTTCTGATAATTTTGGGTGTTTTATTAGTTATTTGATGCTATAAAAATGCAGTGAAACGTCATGATTGACAGCTGGGATTGACTTGTGATTGGTCAAGCGGCTGTATGGGAGGGACTTAGATACCGCGGCTAAACCGCCCGATCACTACTGCGCAAAGTCTGGCTCCAAAATTACAAGTCGTCCATATTAATATACAATCCATGATCTGGACATAGAAAGTATCATTTTAGCTCGAGGACATTTTTAATAGAAGGACCTGGTGTCAAAATGGCCCTACATTAATGTATATTCAAAGGTTGTAATTGATAATAAAACCTGTGTTAAAATATGCTTCACATGGGAGCCTGGGTAGCTCACCTTGTAGAGCGCGAGCCCATATACAGAGGCTCAGTCCTCGACGCAGTGGCCGCAGGTTCAATTCCGACCTGTGGCCCTTTGCTACATGTCATTCCCCCTCTCTCTCCCCTTTCATATCTAAGCTGTCCTGTCACCAAAAAAGGCCTAAAATGCCCCCAAAAAAACCTTAAATTTAAAAATATGCTTCACATGAAATGGCTTTTAAATTCAATTCCAGGTAAAAAAAAAAAGGTTGGAAAAAAATCTGGAAAGTAGATTTGTGAAGCCGGCAGATATGCTGACGCCCGCCGGCTTCTGAGCCTTCATCCAAAGCCGGAGCCGAAGCCATCTGTCCCATCCAGCTTGTCAAACAATGCCAAGAACACTGCAGAGCACTGCAGAGAAGATCAAACCGTTCTCTGTACTGTCTGTACTCGCGTCTACATGGATGGCAGGGTGAGGAAGAAAGGAAGATACAGAGCAGGAAAGTAAAAAAAAAACAGCAAGATGTAGAGCGATAGCCGGATACAAGCCAGAGTTTGTGCTGCTCTGATAACGTGGCAGGGAGTCCAAAGACTGCGTAGCACCAGACTTTCTCTGTAAAGTAGGTGTTCTGCGCTTGACCTTTTACCCAAAGATCTTTAAGAAAAACATATACACACACGTACATGCACGCACACGCACACACACACACACACACACACACACACACACACACACACCCCCCCCCCCCCCACCCCACCACCCACAACAGAAGACGACAGGAAAGCACTCAAACAAAACAACATTGCTTCAAATCTCAGAAGAGAGAATGAAATGCAACATTTATGACCTGGACTCACATTGTTTGCATCCATTTGTGTGTGTGTGTATGTGTGTGTGTGTGTGTGTGTGTGTGTGCGCGCGTACGTACGTGAGTATGCTGAAAGGACAAGCAGGCAGAGAGAAGATGAAAGAGAGAAAGAGCTGCAGGATAGAGAAAGCAGGCAGCACGGCTTTACCTCATAAACTTAAAAGTGTTAGTCAGGCAGCCAAAAAACAATTAAGACTTGCATGTAGTGCACAGTAAAATCTTGTAGGCGTCACAAATCCCTTTGTCCCGCTGGTTCAGCCATGCTGGGGAAACCTGTCAGGTAATTTGTAGCAAAAATATGAAAGGAATTGATATCACATCTGTTTATAGAGGTTCTTTCAACATGGACCGTTTTAGCAATGATCAGGACTCCGCTGATGCTCAAATTCTGTGGTTCAAACCAATTGATTCATGAAGCTTCAGTTGTATTAGGTGACCCAGCTAGATGGCGCTGTTGGTTGGAAGAAAAAGGATCAAGGAATGTCAATTCATTGTGCTTTTAACCATTCGTTGAACAGAGGGTGCCATCAGTGGGCTCAGAAAATATCTTTTGGCCATCAGTAATGTATACCTTTGACCGCAGTCGCGGCTTCACCCAAGTGACGTAACAGAAATACAAACAAATAGAATGCCGTAATCAGTAACAAAGCTGCTAGTGTTTATAATGTATAGAGAGAATATGAATAACCCGATTTTTCTGTGCTTATGTAAACATTATATCCTGAATATGTTCACAACTGGGATAGGCCTCATAAACAGGTTATTCATGTCCATGTTAACGCACTTGTCGTCTTCTTCAACAGATCGTTTGATCCAGACTGAAATACCTCAACAACTTTTAGATGGATTGCCATGTAAGTTAGTGTAGACGTCCATGTTCCACATCTGTAGAAATCTGAATGGAATCGCATTTCAAACCACTTCCAAATGTGGTTTCATGTTTGTTTTTTTGTTGCTGTCCAGACTTTTTTAAATAAATCTGGACACAATCTGGATATGGCAAAAGCATTAGGGCTGGCAGTAAAAATGTTTGTTATAGTTTTAGTTTTTCGGTGTTAAATTTCCTGTTTTACTTTGTTAACTCATGCCCTGTGTTTGATTGCTTCCTGTTTCCCTTGTTATCCTTCATTCGTCCTGTATGTTTACTTCCTGTTTCATTTTGTTCCTGCATGTTCCCTGCGCTCCTGTGTTCGTAATTTGTACCCTCGTGTCGAATCTTTTCGAGCCATTTTGGATTTCTACCCATGTTTGGATTCTTGCACTACAACATACATGTAAGCCTGGGTTTTCTGTTTATTCTAATAAATACTCGACCTGCATCTGCTCCTCGATGTGTCGTGCAGTTGGTTCCAGAACTCTGTTTTCCTGCCTCGGCCAGTGATGACAATGTTGAACTATTCGTGTAATAATACTGGGTCGAGATTTGACAGTGTAATCTATTAACCAAAAGGGAGAGAGAGGAAAATCAAGAGCAAAGATGACCAGAGTATTATTTAGAAGTCAGATAGATGAGCACTCGGGACCAATGTTCCCTGTTCTCTGACAGTCTGCTGACCTATGACTAATTGTTTATAACGTACCAGTCAGTCTTTAGTCATCGCTCCAATTTGGTCCCAGATGTCCAGTCGGCACAAGCAGTTTTGGTGGCAAATATTACAACATCCAGGGACATTTCTAACGACACGTTTACCTCTTATTCCTTTCTTGCATCCTGTCATCCACATCTTTTTTTTCTTTCAAAGCACTCATAACTGTCCTTCTCCTGGAATCGATACTTCTTTTGCTCCCAATTTTACAGCTTAGAAATCTAACAATTTGCATTTACTTTCTCCAGAAAATAAATGTTTCAGTTTAATAGCGCCATTATTCATCGTTCTGCTTTGTACCCAGAAATCCAGCCAGTGAAAGCATGTTCAGAAGTTTTGGTGGTATATATATAATATTCTTGGTGGCTTCCACGGTTTAGAAAAGTAAAGTTGCAGCGTGAAAGACAGGCCTTTGTTCGTATGAAAGATATACTAATATGTGTAACACTCCAGAGGAGAATTAGATGCCAAGGAGACTGATTTCTTCCTTTTGTCTGCTCCTCTAAATCACTGCTGTTGGAGAGAGTCTGTGTGTATGTGTGTGTGAATGTGAGTTTGTATTTTAACACAGCATGGAAATTATGTTTACATGTCCTTGGCCATTTTGTTTTTTAAATGCCTGTTTATTGGTATTTTAGAGAGCAAACAAACAGTACATACTGGATACAAATTCTATAAAATATTACTAATGGGTTGGAGGATTTTCAGAATCAAAATAGCAAAAAAAAATACTGAATTGGATAGAACACATGTAATTCTGCTAAATAAAATACATCACATTCATAATAAATTTCGCTTGTTTTCATTTAAAAAGATATATATATATATATATATATATATATATATATATATATATATATATATACACACACACACACACACACACACACACACACACACACACACACACACATACATACACACTCACCTTAAAGATTATTAGGAACACCTGTAAGATTTCTCGTTTATGCGATTATCAACCAATCACATTGCAGCTGCTTCAATGCATTTAGGGGTGTGTTCCAGGTCTAGACAATCTCCTGAACTCCAAACTGAATGTCAAAATGTGAAAGAAAGGTGATCTAAGCAACTTTGAGCGTGGCATGGTTGTTGGTGCCAGACGGGCTGGTCTGAGTATTTCCCAATCTGCTCAGTTACTGGGATTCTCACGCACAACCATTTCTAGGCTTTACAAAGAATGGTCTGAAAAAGTAAAAACATCCAGGATGCTGCAGTCCTGGCGGGCCAAAATGCCTTGTTGATGCTAGAGGTCAGAGGAGAATAGTCCGACTGATTCCAGCTGATAGAAGATCAACTTTGACTCAAATAACCACTCGTTACAACCGAGGTATGCAGCAAAGCATTTGTGAAGCAACAACACGCACAACCTTGAGGTGGATGGGCTACACCAGCAGAAGACCCCACCGGGTACCGCTCATCTCCACTAAAAATAGGAAAATGAGGCTACAATTTGCACCAGCTCACCAAAATTGGACAGTTGAAGACTGTAAAAATGTTGTCTGGTCTGATGAGTCTCGATTTCTGTTGAGACATTCAGATGGTAGAGTCAGAATTTGGCGTAAACAGAATGAGAACATTGATCTGTCATGCATTGTTACCACTGGACAGGCTGCTGGTGGTGGTTTAATTGTGTGGGGGATATTTTCTTGGCAAACTTTAGGCCCCTTAGTACCAATTGGGCATCGTTTAAATGCCACAGCCTACCTGAGCATTGTTTCTGACCATGTCCATCCCTTTATGACCACCATGTACCCATCCTCTGATGGCTACTTCCAGCAGGATAATGCACCATGTCACAAAGCTCGAATCATTTCAAATTGGTTTCTTGAACATGACAATGAGTTCACTGTACTAAAATGGCCCCCCCAGTCACCAGATCTCAACCCAATAGAACATCTTTGGGATGTAGTGGAACGGGAGCTTCGTGCCCTGGATGTGCATCCCACAAATCTCCATCAACTGCAAGATGCTATCCACTCAATATGGGCCAACATTTCTAAAGAACGCTTCTAGCACCTTGTTGAATCAATGCCACGAAGAATTAAGGCAGTTCTGAAGGCAAAAGGGGGTCAAACACGGCATTAGTAGGGTGTTCCTAATAATCCTTTAGGTGAGTGTGTGTATATATATATATATATACAAAAATACAATTTGTTTAGAAATCATGTACCCGACAATTTTTTAATACGTGGGCCGTTATAACTGACGTTCTCAACTACAATTCCGAATTGTTTGAACTACAGAAATCTGTTTAGAATTATCTTAATAAATACCGATAATGCAACAAGGACGAAGCAAGTAAACTGAGCTGTTTGTTTATTCAGACTGGAATGGATCGTAAATGGATCCGAATGAAGAAACGTAAAAAAAAAACTCAACCCTAGCTCCCTCAGCCGAATAGCGTGGGTAACCGATCAAGGCAGCAACATAATCAAAGCCCTGGAACCATATAGGAGACTTTCTTGTCTCGATCACCTAATTAATACTGTCCTTCGCCACGGTCTGCATGCTGACGCACTGGCCGACAACAGTGCTGCAGAGGGGGGGGGGGAGATACGATGTAGCACAGTTTACCTCACGCTCAAGTTAGTGCAGGACATATACCCAGAGCTATGGGAGAAGCTGGAGAGGCATAGCTTTCTCCCAACCGAATTAGGCTAATAAAGTAATGATTAAAAAAACACAAATGCTTGATCAAGGGCCCGGCCCATCATAGCGGCGTAAACTATCGGCCCGGCCCGTGGGTCGGGTCCGGTTTGGGCTCGTGCTCGGACAGAGAATCTAAACTCTACTCTGGACACATCAGCATACTCATTCTCCTTGACCTCTCCGCAGCCCTTGTTTGTTTTTGTTTTATTTTTTGCAATTTTCACTGTCTCTCGCAACTTCATTGCAACCAAAATATCAAAGACTCAGCAGGAACACAGTCTGGCCTAAGTACGTCCCCCCCCATTCAGCTTTGATGTATCGAAAAGCTAACATTAGAATAACGTTTGTAAGTAAGATTTTGCAAGGGAAAGTTTTGCATAGCCTGGGGGCTAAATCCCCCGTCTTTCAATTCTAGTGACGTGCCTGCTGAGGACAGAAAGCAGACGTGTCCCAGACGACCTGAGAGGTCTGGGTGGTTCATAGTGTAGCAGCAGATTTAAGTTTCAAATGTAAGATATATTAAAGAATAAAAAAACGGGTTGAAAAGACATTGTTTGTCAATGAAATTAACCTTAAGGACAGGACAGCTGACGACATGAAAGGGGAGAGAAAAGGGCGGGGGGGAATGACATCCAGCAAAGGGTCGCAGGTCGGAGTCGAACCCGGGCCCACTGCGTCGAGGAATAAACCTCTATATATGGGCGCCCGCTCGAAATGACTGACATAATAACCTTTTACTGACATAATCCATGTGTTCTGTCCAACTCAAGTTCTGAGAGATTTCATTATTAGATGTGACATTAGACATACATCTTAAAGATTAAAGGAACAAAAAGTCATACAGGAACGTTACTTTACTAACTACTCTACTAAAAAAAAAGGTCTGAACCTGAGAAACAAATTTGATTGAAATCAGGAACTACTGTATGTGATGAGAGACTAAATATGGTAGTAAATGATAATAGGTGTGTGGATTCTGCTGCAGTCTCAGTGTTCTGTTGGATGTCTGCTCTAGTGTTTCTCTCCTGTGTTCCTGAAGGTAGATTTTTAACTTTCCACTCGTTCTTTTTTCCACTCTCTTCTATCATATGCCTGCATGATCTATTTATTTCTAACTGTGGAATTCTGTCTCTGTCAGCCTCCGAGCCGTCTCTACCTTACTCAATCAGCTCGCTGTTTCTGTCTCATCTTCAGCAGCTCAATTCTGTTTTTTCTTCCTTTAATAAATACTGAGGGCATTTCTGAGGTCATAACAACATACTGCACTCACATTCAGTAAGTATAGTACAGTTTTTCACCACCAAGCCTGCCATGATCATGGAACCTGCTATCACTCTTCATACACTAGTCTGTCTTGGGATAAAGTATGCCGTTGTCCTCCTATTTCAGCCGGCATACTCTACCCTTTTCTCCTATGTTTTTTGCAAGGGCGCCGTCGCTGCATCTGGGGCTTGGCGCCATCCAATGACAATTGTGACTGGTTTGATTTTATTTATGTATCTGGAACAATCAACATACTGTTAAAGAAAAAAAAAAAAAAAGCTGATAAAAACCAACACATTCTCACTCCCATTGCGTCAAAAAGTGACGCTGGGTCAGGTGACTTTGGCGTTTGTTGTTGATGCAAAAAGTCTCCTTTAGCGTCATATTTAGATGCGCTTGGTCCAGAGTCTTGGCTTCACTTTTTGATGCTCTCTGGACTCACGTCTAGCCCTTTGGCGTCATATTTAGACACCACTTGTCGAGACTCTTGGCATCCCTTTTTGACGCTCTAGGTCGGGACGTACCTTTAATTGACATGCGGCACAAGATCGGGACAGGTTTAGGAAAAGATCCTGGGTGGGGTTAAAAAAAAAAAGTACATTTCAGTGACACGCGGGACAAGAACGGGTTACGCACCCCGGTCTCCTGGGTGAAAGTCCTGTGTTGTTTGACCCATCCACCGGGGATTTTCGGTCTTTCATACTACTCTCTACCGTTGTCTCTCTCAATACTACGTCATCTTACAGCGCCACGGTCGAGCTGCTGCTTCCATACAGACGCTGAAGGGGGATTTCCGCGTGGCGGTATCCGATGCTGAGAGACACTGACCAAGCGTCAGGATTTTACGAGTTGGGAGTGAGAACGGGTTGTAAAAACACAAAACTAGACAAATTAATCCAATTCCATCAAAGAACAAAAAAAAAAAAAGGATGAGTTCGAGAAGGAGCAGGCAGAAGCACAATGCTCATAAAGTCCTGGCCCTACTTCACAATATCATATTAAAAAAAATGCATATACAGCATACAAAAAATGTAAGTCATCCAATAACTTACAATACAACAACATATAACAATACACTGTGTGTACATTCCCATTCAAATATTCTACACCTTTAGGTCAAGTATTGTTTTCTTTAATAAATTTTATAAAATGTATATTATTATAGCTCTATTTGACTTCATTGTTTAGACCAGGGGTGTCAAACTCAACTTCACTAAGACCCAGACTGGAAAATGAGAATCACATCAATCAATTTAGTGAATCAACAACAAACAATCAATCATTCTGATTACATTTACAAGTAGGCTACCTGACTACTACAGGGACCCGTTTCAGGAAGGAGATTTAACAAACTCTGAGTCTAACCCTGAACTCTGAGTTTATTTACCCTGAGATGGGAAACTGAGTTTTCAGTTCCAGAACAGCTGATTTGAGTTGGTTCAAATCAACTCAGAGTAGGTTTACTCAGAGTTAAGCGCGTGCACCACCACTATAAAAAGGCAGCATGAATGGAGCCATGATACTACGATTCACCATGGCAACAACCGCAAACAAAATCGGTTGGCATACTTTACCCCTCTGGAACTGGAACTACTCATGCGCACATACAGCGAGTTTGAACATATATTTTGTTAAAAAAGCAACACGGCTGCTGCTGTAAAAAAGTGAGAATTGGTGTGGGAGAAAACTGCTGCTCGAGTCAATGCGTAAGCTCTAATATAGTGTATTAATTTCATATGTAATCACAGGTAACCAGGATATTACTGGTGAAAACTGGAGTGGTATTACACCTATAATTTCATTTAGGTGCAATCCTGTGGGCGAAAAAGTAAGCTACTACTAATCCCATTCTGAGGTTGCAGCACCATGTCATTAACAGAATTGTAATTTATAATCATTTACGGTATTTCTTTTTAATGGCTCTCACTGGTTTGTGTCCAGGGAACACTACACAAACGTTTAAAAAACGTTTCAGAGCAATGCACACTCTTCTGACGGCTCTGCATACAGTGGCTTTACTTATATGCTCCGCATCACCTATTTTGTAAAGAAAACTGCCGTTTGCAAAAAAACGTAATGCAACACAAAGAATCTGCTGGGATGTAAGAGCATGTCCACGATGGGTAACGTTAGTATATACACTGTCTGTTTATATAAGGTTGTTTATTGTGTAAATACGGTTGTTTTATTACTATTATTATTATTTTTATTATAATAACCAATTATATTCTATTTTTCCATTTCCTATAGTTTATGTATATTTGTGTTATTCTGATGTGTGTAAATTTTTCTTTTGAGCTGCTGTAGCACAGGAATTTCCCCAGCGTGGGATTAATAAAGTCTATCTTATCTTATTTTATCTTATTTTAGTGATATGATGACGGATAAGGTTATGTAGGCTACATAACTGATAGACTGGGAAGAAAAACAATACCACTCAAATAGGTAGGCTAGTATCTGAAAATGAAAATGCATCGTCGGGGGCCTCAATAACATCTCCCGACGTTTAACTCCCTGCACAGTAATACAGCTTCTTCATCAACGGGATTGTCGACAAAAGGACATGCCATGTTTTGAGAAAAAAAAACGTTTTATAGTCTGCCTAACACAGATAATAAACCAACCCTGTTTTTTTTATTCATGCACATGACAATGGAGGAGACTTGAAGAAAACCTGCTCCCGACCAGGTTAGGTTAACAGGCTCAGTTACCATAGTAACTGACTCTGAGGTTAACGCGCCCATATTATACTCATTGTCAGGTTCATAATTGTATTTAGAGGTTGTACCAGAATAGGTTTACATGGTTTAATTTTCAAAAAGCACCATGTTTTTGTTGTACTGCACATTGCTGCAGCTCCTCTTTTCACCCTGTGTGTTCAGGTCTCTGTTTTAGCTACAGAGTGAGACATCTCACTTCTGTCCCATCTTTGTTGGCAGTCGCACATGCGCAGTAGCTAGGTAAGGATCATATCAGCTAGCGGTTTCTCCAACTCCAAAAGGATTAGCCGGGAGTCTTCTTCTAAACGAGGGCGCACTTCCAACTTAGCGTGGAATACCTGCAGAACACGGACATTCTTTTGTAGATTATGGTGAACTTGTGTGTGTTGCAGCAGTGTTTTGCCATTGAGAATGAGGTAGCGCTAGCATGCTAGCGGTTAGCCACCTCATTTCAGCCAATGATGTAGAAAACCTGCTTTCTGAAATACCACCCTGGACACAAACTGATGCAAAACAATCTGACAAGACACAAAGGGAAACGGAGACTAAAGAAACTAGGAAACGAGCAAACCAGGAACAGGTGAGACAACAGGTTAAACACATTAGGAGAGAAGAAACAGAACATTAACAGGGAAATGCACAACAGGGAACAGAAAAATACACAACAAAATATATACAGACAACAATACACAACACAGGATACATTTACAAGACAGGGAACAGAAACCTACAGAAAAAACATACAACAGGAAACATACAGGAAACTAAAAACAGCAAAATGCTGAAACCATAACATTGTACTATGTATTTCACTATAGAACAGTACTAGTAGTAGTATTTACACACACACACACAGTGCATATATATTGTATATGCCTATAGATCATTTTATTTTATCTTGTAAATGACAAAAAATAGCTAGGCAAAAACACATGCAGGAGTCCATGTTCTCTATACAAACGTATTGGTTGTCTACTAAAAACTTTTAACTTGTTTTTGCCATTTTAGGCCTTTATTTGTGACAGGAGAGCTTAGACATGAAAGAGGTGAGAGAGAGGGAGTGACATGCAGCAAAGGGCCGCAGGTCGGAACTGAACCGCTCTACCAAGTAAGCTACCCAGGCGCCTGTGTACTAAAAACTTCTAATTTTGACGCCATCAACATACAGACAGAGATCCTCATGTGTGGGAAGCCTAAAAAGTAAGTTAGCACATTGGGGTATTGTACATTCCAAACTGAAAGGCAGAAATATTGGGGAAAAAACACACAAAAAAGTGTTTCATAGTGAAATGTATTACATTATTATTTTTTACTTTTAGTTTCTGCGTTGTGATCGATGAAGATTCAGTTTTACACTTCCTGGATCGTTTCGTTTTAGACACTGAAAACACCCATTTTGACACCGGGGTGGTGATGGCACAGTTGATATGACACATGCCAGTGGTGTGCAAGACCAGGGCTCGATTCCCCCTGCGATACATCAACCAATGTGTCCCTGAGCAAGACACTTAACCCCTAGATGCTCCAGAGGTGTGCAACCTGACAAAAGCATCAGCTAAATGACATGTAACGTAATGTAGTAATACACTACACACATTCAAAAGTGAAACACTTTAAAAACACATTTTTCACCCAAGGTTGAATCTAACACTTTGAGTATTGTGGCTGTGGCACGCAGAGCTGGACCACTTATCACATCTGCCGTATAAAGCAACATTTCACCGTTGGAGCTTTTCTGCTTTTTCAGCAGCTAGTAAGTCAAAAGAAGCCAGGAGCATTGTGGGAGTACTCCGGATTTTAACGGTTAAACCTGCAGCCAAAAGCCCATAACATTGGGACAGTGATTTCTATCTCAGTGCTGATGTGGTAAGTAAAAAGAAGTAAACTATGTTCGGAACTTGCTATTCATGAAAAGGCAAATAAAAAAGCCTGTTTCATGAAAAACACTATTTTGTGCCTTTTTAATGACTCGTCATTATGAGAAAATGTGTGTTTTCACAGCCCGTTCTCACTTCTAACTCGTAACATACTGACCCTCGGTCAGTGGCTCTCAGCGTCATATACCGATGCAAAAATCTCCCTTTAGCGTCTGTATGGAACGCACCGGACAGAGCAGAAGCTCGACCGCGGCGCTGTAAGATGACGTAGTATTAAGAGAGAAAACGGTAGAGAGTAGTATTAGTGCGTTCCATTTACCTCGGAACTCGGAAACCGGAGCTGGGAATGACGTCACACCCAAGTTGAATGGTTCTGTTTAACAAGTCGGATTTTTCATTGCGGGGTTAGCCCTAGCCATGTTAGTCATTGCTAGCAATACCAGTACGCTGTTTTTTGTGTGCATACAAAGAGCGTGACAACATATCCACAAATAGAAGATGAACAAGACTGTGTGTGATTGATTTAGTGAGACACAAATAAGACAGAAGTGCTAATAACTGTATGTCACTACAGCCTTTACTACTGTTGATGCACGGGGCAGCCATGTTGGATTTTGAGCTTTGTGGACTCGGAAGTTGTCAGAGTTCCGAGCTTGGAAATCCAAGGTCAGTGGGCGTGTTTCCGACTTTGACCTGGGAAAATCCCACTTCCGAGGTCAAATGGAACAGACTATATGAAATACTGAAAATCTGCGTAAGGAGGTTGGTTAGGGTGGTGGATGGATCACACTAAACAGGACATTCACCCAGAAGACCGGGGTTCATGTCCCATTCTTGTCCTGCGTGTCACTGAAACGTACATTTTGTAACCCCACCCACAATCTTTTTCAAAACCTAACTGTCCCGTTCTTGTGCCGCATGTCAGTTAAACGTACGTCCCGACCCAGAGCGTCAAAAAGTGACGCCAAGTGTCCCGACCAAGCGCGTCTAAATATGACGCTAAAGGAGACTTTTTGCGTCAACAACAAACACCAAAGGCACCTGACCAAGCTTTCTGACATATTGGGAGTGAGAAAGTGTTGGCATTTGTTCTATCCATTTAAGTGTTAAAGGAAGTGTAATCTATATCAAAGACATTTCATTTCCGGGATCATGTGCCACTGGAAATTCCGTTGGGTGTCCTTCATTTTAGGCCAGATGTCCGTTACCTTCCGCTTTCAATGTGTTGTAATTTTAAACTCCGGTGGATTTAGGACTATGGTTAACAGCTCCTCAAATCTCTGCAGGGTAAATCCAGACAGCTAGCTAGACTATCTGTCCAATCTGAGTTTTCTGTTACATGACTAAAGCAACTTTTGAACGTACACATGTTCCACCAAAACAAGTTCCTTCCCGAGGCTATTTTGCAGAGGCACTGTGGCTCTGTCTGGTGCTTAGCACCGTCCAAGACGATTGTTTAAAGAAATACCAATAAACCAGAGCACGTTTTTCTCCCATCCCGGAAAGCTGTGTGGACTAGCCAGACCCTACTCTGCAGCGCTGTGGAGGAAGGTCTGGCAACGCAAAACTAAAGGAAGTGTGGCTCTGTTGATGGTCATTTGCATGGCAGTAAAATAACGTCTCTTCCACAGCTGGGAACTGCTAGCATGTCTTTTCAGTGTAGCTGTGCCTTTGAGGCTAAGGGCCCTATTTTAACGATTTGAAACGCAAGTATCAAACGTGAAATGCAAGTAGCTTTGTGGGCGGATCTCGGGCGCTGTTGCTATTATGCCGGCGGGATAAATGACTCTTGCGCCCGACGCAAATCTAAAATGGGTTGGTCTGAAGTAGCTAGGTGTGGTTTGGGTATAACGTGCAATAAACCAATCGGAGCATCATCTCACATTCCCCCCCCATACTCCCTTTAAGAGCAGACGTGCTTGTTCCATGGCGGATTGCCATTATCACAACGGATCTGCCTGGAGCATGCCAGCGGGAGCTGTCCGAGATGCGGCAACGTAATAAATGCCGTCTTGACCAGGTGGCGATGTTGCTGCGGCCTCTCGGCGCATCTCCTCAAGTCTGGAGAGGATTGCTGCAGGCATGGAACGTGAGCCTCCAAACGCACCACCTGCACCTGTTGTGCCCCTTGCTCCTCCCCCCACTCCATCTCCGTCCACCCGCTCCACCAGGAGCCATCCCGCATTGCCACTCCCGGACCCTCAAGTGTCCAATCCCGCCGTAGTTCAACATCACGTCTCCTTAAGTCCTCTAATATTTCCTCACTTATGTCATCAACACATCCATGATTCATGGAAATGTTGTGTAAAACACAACAAGCCACAAAGAATGCTGCAACTTTTTGAGGACTGTACTGTAAAGTGCCTCCTGACCTATCCAAACACCTGAAGCGCATTTTCAGTAATATTTTTCTTTGTAATTATGTATGATTTGCAAAAATGGGAACTGCATGCGTTCGTGTAGATGAGGGAAGCAAAGCGTATGCGTGTTGTGCACACGCTACATTATGGCCAAGCATGCGCCCCTAAAATAGCATTTGAATAACGCGCTAATGACTTTAGACCAGGTTTTTCCTGGTCAGTGGCGGAATTGTTTTCTGAAACTGCAAAATTGCACCAGGGAACGTTTGCGCTTTACCGCCCCCGGGAGCGCAAATACATTCCCTAATTTACCGCTGTGCGTCTGTGGAGGGAAAAGTCCGCTGTGCGTCGGTTGCAAAATAGGAATGATACATGCGTCGGTGTACAAAGGCAATTGCACTGAGTGCAAGATAGGGCCCTAAATGTATTAATACATTATCTTACTTATAATTCCAGGAAAGTGGATATTGCATTGACATGTACATATATTTTCCATTCTTTTAAAACTGTAAATAACCTACTAAACTGATATTACAACCCCATAAAATAATCAGATATAGGGCCATTCATATGAAATATTTGATTACAGAATATGTGTATATATATTTAAGTATACTGACAAATGTTTTGATTCCATTTGATCCAACAAATTGTGAGCTAGTAAGTAACAGAAATGAAATATGTCTTTCGTACATATCTAATAATATTTATTTGGGCATAGCATATTTATTTTTCTAATGTAGTTTCAATATATTCTGCAATAAATACATATATACCCAATATACAAATGTATATCTTTGTTATGAAATATCGGTGGCCTATACATAATTTCATACAGGTAACTATGTAGCCCACAGAGATAATAAATATCATAGGTCATTTTAACTTAAATTAAAAATGATGTGCTTTAATGACTTTAATGTTAGTTTGTACTAATTTCTTGGCTGGGTGCACTATATTTCCTGAAGACTCTGCTGGTTGTTTGAAAACCTGACAGTGACGACAATACTTAATGTCATGAGCTGTGAGCTTAATATTGGCTGCTGGGAAATGCTGCTAACATTAGCAAGCCAGGCTAACTAGCTTCTACTTTTCAAATGGCTACATCCAGCACTGCTTATAGTTCAAGGACAGTGGATACTATACATGTTCAGATATGATTCCATGTTTTCCAGGGTTTGATTTTCCGGGGATTTCCCCCTTGCTGTCTAAATATCCCTGTCTCTGCGGAGTTATTGTTATTGATGGGGACAAATTGTATCCCCTCCCCCCCTCAAAGTGATCAATGCTACTTTGCCAAAAGACCATATATTATATACCTAAAATGGAAGTATTTTAAACTAAGTAAAGTGCTGTAACGCTGTAATAGTGCCATAGAATGCTAAAATCAGAGCAGCAGCTGCTGGTTGTATTTAGCCTCTACAGAGCTCCGGGATGCCGGTTACCAGCGGCAGTTGTTTAGCCGCTAACAGGTGACTGTGAGCCGGCTACAGGCACTGCCAGATGACGCTCCTTTCAATGGCCATGGTAGTGGAGTTTAGCCAGAAAAAGTGAGCGTCATGCAGCGATTATAGTTAAGTTTAGGCACCAAAACGACTAATTAAGTTTAGGAAAAAGATGGTGGTTTGGTATTTTGTTTTCTTTGCAAAGTGTACTCCTCTCTCCGGCTTAAAAGCCCTCTGTTTTATGTTGACACCACGTTGTGCTATTTCATTTTGAGATTTTTTTCCACTGGATGTTGAAGTTGATAAATACGTGTTTTGGCATGGCTGGCCCAGTGGCTCTATATCCATGGTATTGAAAGGGGGATTTAATTCTTGCATGTTTTCTGTTGTTGTGCATGTTCAAAAAACATCCCCCCCCCTGCTTTTTTCACAAATTGCATCCTGCTTATAGTTTTAGGAAAGTGGATATTATACATGTTCAGATATGTTTCCATATGTTTTCCATTGTTTCAAAGTAGCAAAAGAACCACCAAACTGAAATATCCCTTCAGCTGTGCTGTTCAGATTTCCTGTGACATATCTTCCCTGTGCTGCTACGTTGCCCCTCCTCCTCCAGCCTCTGATGGCTAACGTGCTGCTGCTGTTGTGGAGCCCCACTCCAACTTTTTGCTCCAACTCCCCCACAGCTAAGAACAGGATGCTACGCTTCTGTCTCTGAGGACTTCTCATGTGCAGGCTGCTCTGAGTTAAGCGCCTCCATCCTGATCCGACAGACTATTCTTCCATTCTGCTGACCCTGGATCTGCTTGACTAACAGCACACACACACACACACACACATGCTTTCTCACACACAGAAAACACTCCGCTGATTTCTCCAGTGTGGCTTTCACAACCCCCTAGTGGCGCTTAGACTCTCTGCATCCACCACAGCCACAAATAAACAGCCATTTGAAATTCATTATCCCCGTTTCATTCAGCCAAGTCTTCAAAGCTTCTAAATGCCTTTTAACTGCTGCTAATGTTTTCTCTTGCTTGCCACTCGTTTGCCCTTTAAGATTGTTGCCATTGGGCTCCACTTGAATTCAACACTTGCTGCCAGAGAGCTTTGCTGTTGTGTGGAGAGAAATGAGGTTATGGGAAGGCTATGTGCATGTGTATGTACTGTATGTGTGTAGGCTTGTTTGCACACACTCTTTGAGGTCTGGTACTCAGCTGCTTACTGTCACAGAGGAAGCTAGCAGTTGATAATGTCAGGTGGTGGCTCCATCAATGCTAACTGTTCTCCTGTGATTCTGAGAAATGTGTGTTGGATAATGAAATAAATGCAGGCAGAGAGGAGGGTATTGTTTTATGGTGGTATTCTTTGTATGAGATACACTTCTCACACACACACTCACACATAGCCCCAGCACATCCACTCTCTATGCATTTATTCATCGCCGTCAAAACATTGGATGTTGCAAAATATCTCCCTCCTGTCCGTGTGGAGGACTGCACCAGCAACCCTGAGGCCCTGTCAGCATCCAGGCCAAGATGCCAGGAGAGGATGGACCAGAGAAATGTAGAAGTGTCAGATGGAGAGAGAGGAAAGAGAGGGGGTGAGGAGGACCACGGGGAAAAAGGCAGTAGAGCAAAGGTTGACAAGGATAACCCAGATTTTCCACCAGACGCGTCTGTGCTGCATTCTGGTTCTGTTCCGTCCTCCGCCACGCGCCTTACCACATCGGGATCGTCTCAGGGGCGGAGCGTCTTGCTGCCCGACTCGCACATTTTATTGTCTCTACTTTAAACTTAACAGAACAATCATGTTAGACTGGGTAAACCCAGCCCGATCTGCCGGCGATTTGATTTTGCCCCTGCAGCTCAGGCTGGAAACCTGTACGTTTATCTATCCTGCTTCTGTTACAATTTTGCGGGGACCAATCACAAACTGGCTTATCCACTTGGCGCGCTATTGGTGGGTTTAACACGATGACGATAGAGAAGCGACCAAGCAGCTTCTCGTTTACATTCGGCCACCGAGGCGCAGCAACCTGTTGATGCCGCTGTCGCTGCTACGTCACCCGGTCTGATTGGTTGAAGGAATATCTAATTGTCTACAGAGTCATTTGAACTATGCCTCTTGTGCAGTAGAAAATACAGAGCAGACTCCCCAGACCAAGCTTTTAAAAGATTGAGCTTGGTCTGGTGATAGCCAGACTACAATCACGTGTCTATTAAGCTAGTATCCACCTTCCACTCCAAGCACTCCTGTAATTAAACTCAATGCCTTCTCTTATCTGGCGTCACTCTTATCTGTGACGTCTATTATGTTTTCCACCTCCAAGATGAATCTCTCGTCGTCCATGGTGTTGTAGAGGAGATGTATACGATATTGGGGGCGAGGGTGTCTTTAGGTAAATTGAATGGATACTCTCGGCGTTTCAATAAACCGGAGCAGGTTTTTCCTCCCATCCAGGAATGCTGTGTGGAATAGCCAGACCTTCCTCCGCAGCTCTGCGGAGGACGGTCTGGCAACTAGTGTAGCCTGATATGTTGGGTGGTGAAGGATAACAGGAGAGGAGGAGGTAAGACGAAGGTAAAGAAAGGTTCCGACCAAACATGTAGGTCTCTTCCACTGGTCGACTGGGCGAGCAAACAGGGGCGTGAGGGAGAAAAAAAAAAAAAAAAAAAAAAAAAAAAAAAAAAAAAAAAAAAAAAAAAATGGAAAGGCTACGACGTGTGGCCATGCTGTTCTACTCGTTACCTCGTTGTTACCCCCAATCTAACCAGAATATTCCATGCTGTGCTATGCAAAGAACAACCTGACTCTCTGAAAATAACCAAGATATAAAAGACCAGGCAACATGGAAATGGTTTTCTATATTTGGAGTTGGGCAAGGGCGTGAGCGACTAAATGTTGAATATGAGTCATTTCAGAGGCCTAAGATGTGAGAGAGCAGAGCTGGGACAATTCCAAATGTTGCTGTACAATTAATTGTCTCAGAAATAATTGCGCTTAACAATATAATTGTCTCTTTCAGTCACATTTTTTAAACAAATTAAAGTTTTGAATGAATTCCAGGATAAATCTTTTAGTTATATCCCTGTCATGTGACCCAGATAATGTAATAACACAAATACACATGGAGTAAACCACGGCTCTTCATCATCATAAAACATTTTTTCTAAATGTATCCCTCCTCCTTGTCATTTTTGTTGCTATTAATGTGTAGGTCTAGTTGCCAACAACTAGCATAGCTTTAGTTCAACAGTCCGACCAATACTGTAATCACATAATTACAATTAGGCATTTCTAAACAAAATCAACAATGACCAGTCATATCCTTAGATAATTTTAGCAATTAATTGCCGTTAAACAAAGAAACCGTGATTATGTAAAAAAAATTAATTGACGATTAGACAATTATGTAATAATTGTTATAGGCCTAGGCTGGAGGAACCAAGAGAGACAATTAAGGAACACTGGCCAACCAAAATCACTCAATACTACGTGACCATCAGCAAAAACATGTCTTTATCCTTACAAAAGCTCCACCCATTGAACTCAATATATGTAAATATTATACAGGTCCCCCTGTCATGTCATTGAAATAGCTATTGAGTTTGAATCTAGTGAAGGGAAATATGGACAGAGAGAGAGAGAGAGAGAGAGAGACACACACACACACAGGTAGACGCTGAAAGAAATGACTGAAACCTGGACAGACAGATATGAATGGAGAGTAGGGGTGGAGGGATGTGGGACAGAGAGAAGACAATGATGTAATGTGAAGCCTGTCCACAAAGAGACAGAGCGAGAGAGAGCTATACAGACAACCAGACTGAGAGACAATGAGACAATTTAAAAATACAATGTCTGCTTTGTGGGTTTGACACATAGGTGAAGGCGAGTTCTCTTTGTCCCATACATTTTCTTTGAAAACCATACGTATGTTCATTTATATGATATTGTACGAAAGGTTATGCACACTAAAATGTATGATATCATACAAAAACTAGGAGACCGTCGGCCGCTACAGAGCTCTGCTCCGCACGGTGCTCCATCGTATCAGCGGTAGTTGGTGGTTCAGTTAACCCGAGAATAGGTGACTGTGAGCTGGGTACAGAGCAATGCGAGCTGCTGGTCATTTCGCTGGAGATTACAGTTAAGTTTAGGCAAGAAAAAGGTGAGCGGCCACGAAAGTTAAGTTTTGGCACCGAAACGACTAGTTAAGTTTAGGAAAAAGATTGTGGTTTGGATTAAAATACTCCCAAGGAGCATTTACTGGATGAAAGTCTTTTGCCATGTGCTTTTTTCCCTGGGAAAGTCCTGTGTGTTAACGCCGACCCATCCACTCAGACCTCCTCGGTACGCGGCCAGCTGCGTTCTTATACAGCAGCAGTCAATGTGGTTCATATAGCAATAAAAAAAAAAACGTGGAAATCATACGAATAACAGTCCCTAACTTTCATTGCTTTTCGACTGGTTCATGGTTCATGAGAACAGGCTGGTTCACATGAATATGCAGAATTCTTTTGCAAAACATCCAAACCAATATGATACCTGGCTAATAAGTAAGGCAATAATAAGTACCCAAGATTTCTGTTTAACTTAAAAAAAAATCACTGCCAATTAACCAGACTCTGCCAGATGGATTGCTTCGCATTTGCTCGGTATATCCATCTGGGAACTTTCCGTTGGAGAACTTTTGGGAAGGTGCGAAAATACTGGTTAGCTGATTGGATAAACCATATGTCTATCACCACCTATGTTGGCGATAGATGGGCCAAATCAATCAATCAGATCAAACTCTTGCCAAAACCAGTCGGGAGAAGAGCAAAAACATCTTTTCCTCCGGGAAAATATTTTCTAATTCGGATAAAACTTGCGCGATAGCTACGCTTATCTCATCCATGGAAGCTACCATGTTGTTTAGACTGAACATCGCTTCTCGTTGCATCACAAAAACCAACGCTGATTGGTCGGTCGTTTGGCGAACGGCTCCAAATTTTCTCTATCTCAAGGTGCCAGACTGATCTGCGAGTTGAAAAATGGAGCTCGTGAGATCAGGACGGTCTCACGAGGCTATGAATGAATGTAGCTGAAAGCAGAACCAACATTTTGCAATGCTGAATGTCAGGAACTGTAGATAACATGGATAATTTAGATCTGGCTGAAACCTAAACCGTACAGTTAGTGAATGCCAAATGAAGCTTCATGAAGCTTAGTAAAGTATTTTCTTTATTTTCTGAGCCCACTAGATGGCACTCTTGGTTTAAAGAAAAAGACTCAAGGAATGGCAAATCAGTGTGCTTTCAACTCTGTGTTGAACAGAGAGCGCCATCTAGTGGGCTTAGGGAATAAACACAAAATAAACTATTTGAGCTTCTAAGCATCTGTCACTTTGTTAAAAAAAACAAAAATTTTAATAGCGCTTTTGTCTTTTGTCTGTCTCTTCCTTGAACTACATGACAGCTTGCTATGCACACTTTACCATAGATGTAATACAGAAAAAAAACTGGATACCTAAAATGTTCTAAAATGGTGTCCTATCATTCCAATAAAATTTGCTCATGAGTTAAAATAGTTTTTCAGATTTCCATGTTTTTGATTCTATAGAGCAGCGGTTCCCAAACTTGTTCACACCAAGGACCCCTACACTGACACAAATCAGACCACAGACCACCATTTGATAAGATATTGTCCCAGGGTCAAGACATTCTCAGTTCCTACTCTTCCACACTAGACGCTTGGTCAGGACCCCTTGGCGTCACTTTTGGACGCTCTGGGTCGGGACCCCTTGGCGTAATTTTTCAACATAGTGGCAACGTAAAGCCACTTAGCTAGGGTTAGGAAAAGATCACGGGCAGGGTGAAAAGATGTATGTTTAATGGCTGATTTATGGTTTTGGGGAGGCTCCACGCAGAGCGTTGGTGTGTGCGTTGATCTCTTTAAGAGAATAGCAGGGCCGGCATGTGTGTGTGTGTTTGGGGAGTGTGTGTGTGTGTGAGAGAGAGTGATGGTGATTAGCTTCTGAGGGAGTAGCGACTCTAGAGTCATATTGAGAGAAACAAAGTGTCTCCCCTGTGCTTTCTGACCATGGTGGGAAATCTGTAGCAGGAAAAGTTAACCCTCTCCTTGATTTCATGTTGTTTATAGAGAAGGAGAACCAGGAAATCAGTCGGGGGAAATGCAACGCTACCAAGCCATGGTCGAGCCACTTGCTTTTCTTGAGAGGAGCACGTCAGGCTACGGCGTAGGGTCGGTATCTCCACATACCGAGCCATAACATCCTGCTCACCAGACTCAAAGACCTCGGTATCGACGGTACTGCACTCAGCTGGCTCCACTCCTACCTTTCCAACAGATCCCATTTCATCTCTCTCCACAACCACACCTCTGCCACAGCCACAGTCACTCAAGGTGTTCCCCAAGGCTCCGTACTTGGCCCCCTCCTCTTCATCATCTACATCCTCCCTCTTGGTCAGATACTCCGCCACTTCAACCTGGACTTCCACTGCTTTGCTGACGACACCCAGATCTACCTCAGCACCAAATCCCCCACAATCCTCCCTCTCCCACATCAACTCCTGTCTGTCAGCTATTAAAACCTGGATGCAACACAACTTCCTCAACAACACAGCGACAAAACAGAATTCCTTCTGATCGGCTCCAAATCCACACTCAGCAAAACCAATAACCCCACTCTCACCATCGCCGGCACCATTGTCTCCCCATCTCCCCAGGCCCGCAACCTTGGCGTTATCTTTGATTCCACCCTCTCCCTTGAGCCTCACATCCGTCAAGTCATTAAAACCTCCTTCTTTCACCTCGCAACATCGCCAAAATCAGACCCTCTCTCACACCCCCCGCTGCTGAAAGACTCATTTACGCCTTCATCTCCTCCCGACTGGACTACTGCAACTCACTTCTCTCCGGCATCAGCTCTACCAACATCAACCGACTCCAACTGGTCCAGAACTCAGCCGCCCGCCTCATTACCTGCTCCAAATCCTGGCACCACATCACTCCAGTCCCAAAACAACTCCACTGGCTTCCCATTTCCCACCGGATCACCTACAAAATCCTGGTCCTCACCTATAAAGGCCCTCCACCATCTGGCCCCCTCATACCTCACGACCTCCTCTCCCCTTACCAACCCTCACGGTCCCTCAGATCCACCTCAGCCGGTCTCCTCTCCATCCCAAAAGTCCAACCTGCGCTGTTTTGGGGACAGAGCCTTCTCCAGAGCAGCTCCCAGGCTCTGGAACTCCCCTCCCCCAAGAGATCCGCACCTCTGAGTCCCTCACCATCTTCCAGTCCCGCCTCAAGACCCATCTCTTCACCTCAGCCTACCCATAGTCCACCTGCCCCCCTCCCTTTTTCATCTGTATCTTGTTTTGTTCTACTTGTTTTGTTTGCTCGTTTTGTTTTGTTATGTTTTTATAATCTACCCTGCCCTGTAAAGCGACTTTGAGTCCATGAAAAGCGCTATATAAATTCAATTTATTATTATTATTATACCTACGTACATACCCACGCCGTCGATTGAACTCAGAAGCATAAATCAGCCTTAACTGACATCCGGGACAAGAACGGGACACAAACCCCGCGTGAAAGTCCTGTGTTGTTTGATTCAGTCTTTTATACTGCTCTCTACTGCTGTCACTCTACATACTACGTCATCTTACAGCGCCGCGGTCGAGCTGCTGCTCTGCCCGGTGCGCTCGATACAGCTAAAGGGGGATTTTTGCATCGGTATCTGACACTGAGAGACACTGACCATGCTTCGGTATGATAACGAATTCGGAGCGAAAACGGCTTGCCAGGGTCCCCCATCTTTTTTGTTGTAGTTTTACTACAGAAAGTTTATGAAATCCATGACCAAAATAGTCACAGTCACATTCTGTCATTGTGTTACATATTGATGGACTAAAATAATTGCCCTTTTTGCTGGGAATCCCCCTGGAACCCCCGCAAGGACCCCTGGGAGTCCCCCGACCCCACTTTGGGAACCAGCGCTATAGAGCACGAGTGTCGAAGTGTGTCTTTTGGATGAGCTGCTGACTCTCCAATGACTCTAAATGGCATGGAAATGATACAGCGATACAGCTCTTTAAGACTTCATAATTCTTATGGGACTTAATGGCTCAAATTGGTTGTCTCCAAGTGCATCATGGGACCTACTCTCTGAGCTCTGAGCTGTAATCCTTTTACTGCAGTGGGAATATTCAGAGTTACAAGACACATTATAAAAATTCTACCATGAGAAATGTAAAAAAAAAAAAAAAAATGTTTTGCATGCATTGGTTGGAAACTGAATTGGGATAAATAAAGCTATCTATATCTGTAATTCCCTCGAGCCTCCCAATACTGTATGCATTTTCCCCGTAAATCAATTACACTTTTAGCCCTGATATATAAATATATATAGCAATATTATTAGATTGTACATATCCAGTTATTTATCCAGCTGCCATCCCAACGGTTTAGTGTGTTAACAGGGTCAGAAGCAGGTTGCAATCTATTGTTGTTTGACACGAAAGAAGCAGCATCAGCAACAATCCTAAACCTGTTTTTTTTTGTTTTGTTTGCTGGTCCCAGCCCCCACACGCATTGGCTTGAGTGAATGATGAAAACTCCTCCTCTTGTACCCAAATACACCCTCCCACCTCCACCCCCCTCCATCCCTCCCTTCCTGCAGGTCCTGTGGGATTACTTTAATCCATAATCTGGCACAGCTCGAGCCTCTGTCACTGAAATGCCATTTGCCTGAATTAAGATGCCTTCCTTCCTCAATTTGGAGGTTGAGGGGCACTTTGATAATTGCAGCCAGCCGTGGAATTGCACCGCAGCTCTGATTGTGTGTGTGAACATGTGGAGTGCATACTTACTGGCTTTGTGACTTGCACGGTTAAGACTGGGCTCTCCCTGAGCTTTTGCAGGGGGCCTGCCCTTATTCACCAGGTCAGGCAATCGAGACAATGGACCCGCCATTAGGAATATTAATGAACTCCACTTAGAGGTCGGGAAAAAAACAAAAAAAAAACATGTGCTGTTGACATGGCAGGGAGAAACGCTCTATTTTCAACCCTGCCAAGCAAACAATCTGACTTGTTTCATTTAGAAAATGAGTCTGGTGTTTTGTGAAGCCGTTTAAGACTTTGTGTTGCCAAATAATGATTGTGGTATTTAAAAAAAAATGAAAAAAATTCTTGACTTATATGTTCAAGGCTCAACCTTTTTGTTTGTTACACAATTTCACCAAAACAACATCCAATTTCTTGGAGTAGAAACACTTCCAACTGATTCTCAGCAGGATTGTATTTTCCCACTCAAGGAAAAGTGTTGTTGCTGTTGCCGGAGGAGGAGTGAACATGAACATGAAATGTTCCTCTGCTGGACACAAACAGTTCACAATATGATTTCACAAAAGACAAGTTAAATAAAGAGAGCGTGCCAAGGGGCTGCTGATTACACTGCACATCAACCAAAATCCATCTAAAGTCCATTTCACGCCTTTATTACGGTTCACTTAGTGTGAACTAAAGCAGTACAATAAAACAATACATGGTTGGTTCTGGTCCATTTTGTGTTGTGTGTGGTTGCTGCGTTTGTTTTAACCCCTTTTCACTTTCTGATGCATCAGTAAAATACCTGCACTCATTCACTCATGTGCATACTCATTATCACATCACATGATCTTTACACACTCGTTACCAGATCTTAGTACCGTTTGAACAGGGTAACTAACGTTTTGATTCCAACCTGGACCCTGTGTTTTTGTGTCTGAAGTGACTGACGGGAACAACAATCTTTGACATTTGTCCAGTATTACAGTAAGCAAGATCGCTGCAGTCGGCAGCGGCGAATAAGCTACAATGTGCAGCTTGTATTTACGTTAAGTGCTTGTTTTACCACTGACAGGCTCAGATTAACATTCTAAGTGTCTGACAACATTGTGGAAAGGATTTCTAAGGAGGTCGACCTGTTAAAGAGTAAGATCCTTTTTTTAAACATTCGCAAAATTACATTCGCTAAACCCACCAGACTCCATGTAAATAAACAGTTATTTTAGCATCGTAAAATACGATTTCTGTCGAAGTCGACAGAAACTAAATAAAACTATTAAAAGCCGTTTTGGGTCTTCTTTCCACTGTTCCAACCATCACAACAACGATTGTTGTACCTATCAGTCACTTACACACAAAAACATAGGAAAATAGGGTCCAGGTTGAACAAAACGGTAGTTACCCTTCAAGTTCTTATAATCTATGATAATAGATGTGGATGGATACAGGGGATGTGTCACAACTGCAACTGATCCAGCTCAACAGCAAACAGAAGGTGACCCAGACAGTATGCACTCATTTTACATCACACATTAGCCCTGGCTCCTATAGACCTTTTTCACAGCAGGAAAAGCACAGGTGTATTCCAAACCATTAACGATGGCTGCATTCCACTTAGGAGAGACCCTGGTATTGTGCATGCTGACTCACCAAAATAGCTCACTGGGACACTTGATGGAATGGAGCCATTGTTAAGGTTATCAGTTTCAGCTGTGCTTTTCCTAATATGACAAGTCAACATGTCTGCTGTGAAAAATGTCCATTGGACTGAGCCTTACCTGAATGTAAAAGTTTTTGTTCATCCTCACAGCCTATTTGACTATATACTTTGTATAGACGAGCAGACCTATCTTTGAAGGATGTTAGCTAACTGTAGCTGGCTCTGATGTTTAATTGACGGAAAGCAAATTCCACACAGACTTAACTATATATATAGACATATACATATTCATATGTAAATACAGTATGTATAAAAAATATAAATATAAAAAAGGATATATATGTATGGGGCTCGTGGGGATTTTTATATATATATATATATATATATATATATATATATATACTGTATGTATATTTAAATGTAGGAGTGGAGTGTTCATCACTTTAATACCATTTGAAGTGTGTCCTAGCACCTAGCATGCACACCAAAGATTAGCGAGTGAAGACATTCACAGAGTAAATGCGCCACACACACACACACACACACACACACACACATCCATCCCTCATAGCACCTAGCATGCACACCAAAGATTAGCGAGTGAAGACATTCACAGAGTAGATGCACACACACACACCCACACACACATCCCTCAGCCCACCGGAACACGCGTAACCTTACATTAAATGTATACTGTGCATCTTTTGTGTTGTATTGTAGTTGGAGGCTGCAGAATCAGGCACAAACATCCCCTCTGATCTCCCTCGCTGCCTAATCCACCATTACCATAATGAAAGCCCATCTAATCGAATCAGTCCGGGCTCTTCCTAAAAGGATCATGCATGGATGACAGATTAATAAACAAATAGATAGAGAGAAGAATAACGGGAGGGGGGGGAAATACATGCAATAAAAACCCAAAAATAGATTGTTGTACTTATTTGGGTCAGGGTGCAAATGAGATATGGGTGCTGGTGGTGATCAGTTTAAAGGGGAGGCTTTAAAAGGTTTATGGGCCACAGACTGGGGTTGTTTGGAGACATGCTGCTGACTCCATAACATCACAATCTCCCCCGATTACATAGCCATACAATCACCAGTAATGTTAGCCTGAATCACCCTGAATGCCTTTTACATATCCAGCATTACTGTAAATGCATGGCGTCTGTCTGGATTTCTCGCTTTTCTCCACTTCTTATATGTCGTCTATATATACAACCAGGGCTTTAAATTGACACCCGCCAAATGCCGGTCAACATTATTTTTGGCAGGTGACATTGTAAAGTTACAAGCCAATTTGGCCGGAGATGAATGAAGCGAATAACTCTGCGTCTGTTTCAATCGGCAGGCTGCAGAAACGATATGACAAGTCAGTGTTTGTTCTGTTTTCAGCCGAAACTATTGGGCGGTTTTGTGTGTGCTTATCTTGGAAACGTAGTCTTCATCTGGCAGCGCTGCTTGTAGAACTAATCCTACATTTCCCATTAACACCGTGTCTAGACGTTTCATATAACCGTTGGCTAGCGTGTGGCATCAATTACGAGCAACGCTGAAACAGAGACGATGAACAGAACGGCACGAAACAAACCAGAGGAGCAGAAATAAAGTAGTAAAGTTAGTAAGTCACTAGTGCGCGTGCGGTTGATCATAACAAAAACCCTACACGGTTGTTAGATTGTCGAGGAGGCGACTCTATCATACATGTTTGTCGGCTAATTGTGTTTTCGAGTGTTTCTTCTTTTCAAAAAGAGAATTACAAAGAGAGAGATATACAAATTATTCATCAAAATATGTTAGATATAAACTTATGCAGATGAAGATTTTACACAGAAATAAGAATATTTTTGGGAAGGAGTCCAAATGATGTTATGTGTAATATTAAATGAGGATGTATCATTATGCCCAGAAGTGTAGTCTGCTGGGAGCCAAAGTAGACAAACGGAAATCTGCAGTAACACGTCACATACTTACATTGGCATTCTTACCAAACCAAATTGTTTCCGTCTGCATCACTGGCTAAAGGACTTTATAGAACTGTTGCTGATGGAACGGGCAGCCTCTGCTTTACAGGGACTATGCAGTGATGATGGATTAGATGGACCATGGACACTTATTAAAGAAAATATTAAAGGTCCTATGACATGCTGCTTTTTGGATACTTTTATATAGGCCTTACCCTACAGTCACATTAGCTACAAAAGAAAGTGACATGCACTCGCTTGTGGGCGCTCCTGGGCGTGCCTAGCCTACCCCTGGTTGCTTGGCAACAGTAAACAGAAATTCTCCGGTGCTACCTTCAAGCACGTCTTAAAAGTTACTTCAGAGGTATTGTTAAGTCACAAAAACAATGTTTTTGGATTTAAAAGTATGTATTTCTCAATAAAAGTAACAAAATATATGAGATAAAATGCCAAACATATCAGATATATACATAATACGATGTCCTGAAGCTTTTTCCGCCATCTTGAATTATTTTCTTCGACTTGAGCCACTGACATACATCACGCTGCCCTCCCGCTACCTTTACTCCGATTGGCAGTTGCTTTGTTGCATCGCTCAGCATTTGCATAAAATAGACTTCTTGTCTATTTTGGCCCCGCCTTTGTAGCTAATGTGACTGAGGGGTTAGTTGTCCCCTAATACTGTATCTGAAGTCTCTTTCCCGAAATTTAGCCTTGGTGCAGAATAAGGAGCAAGATTCCAGATCGGCCCATCTGAGCTTTCATTTTCTCAAAGGCAGAGCAGGATAACCAGAGCTCGGTTTACACCTATCACCATTTCTAGCCACTGGGGGACCATAGGCAGGCTGGGGGAAATCATATTAATATTAAACAACCTAATAAAGTGAAATGTAATAAGAGTAATTAGTTTAAGTTCTTTGTTTGTTTTGACTGACCCAACTAAGGTAATGCAATGTCATCCTAAGTGTGTATGTATAAGTATGAATGTATAGGTGCATATACAGTACAGGCCAAATCTTTGGACACACCTTCTCATTATTTTCATGACTATTTACATTGTAGATTCTCACTGAAGGCATCAAAACTATGAATGAACACGTGGAATTATGTACTTAACAAAAATGTGTGAAATAACTGAGAACATGTCTTATATTCTAGTTTCTTCAAAAGTAGCCACCCTTTGCTCTGATTACTGCTTTGCACACTCTTGGCATTCTCTTGATGAGCTTCAAGAGGTAGTCACCTGAAATGGTTTTCCAACAGTCTTGAAGGAGTTCCCAGAGATGCTTAGCACTTGTTGGCCCTTTTGCCTTCACTCTGCGGTCCAGCTCACCCCAAACCATCTCGATTGGGTTCAGGTCCGGTGACTGTGGATGCCAGGTCATCTGGCGCAGCACTCCATCACTCTTCTTCTTGGTCAAATAGCCCTTACACAGCCTGGAGGTGTGTTTGGGGGTCATTGTCCTGTTGAAAAATAAATAATGGTCCAACTAAATGCAAACCGGATGGGATGGCATGTCGCTGCAGGATGCTGTGGTAGCCATGCTGGTTCAGTATGCCTTCAATTTTGAATAAATCCCCAACAGTGTCACCAGCAAAGCACCATCACACCTCCTCCTCCATGCTTCACGGTGGGAACCCGGCATGTAGAATCCATCCGTTCACCTTTTCTGCGTCGCACAAAGACACGGTGGTTGAAACCAAAGATCTCAAATTTTGACTCATCAGACCAAAGCACAGATTTCCACTGGTCTAATGTCCATTCCTTGTGTTTCTTGGTCCAAACAAATCTCTTCTGCTTGTTGCTCTACTTAGCAGTGGTTTCCTAGTAGCTATTTGACCATGAAGGCCTGATTCGCGCAGTCTCCTCTTAACAGTTGTTCTAGAGATGTGTCTGCTGCTAGAACTCTGTGTGGCATTCATCTGGTCTCTAATCTGAGCTGCTGTTAACTTGCGATTTCTGAGGCTGGTGACTCGGATGAACTTATCCTCAGCAGCAAAGGTGACTCTTGGTCTTCCTTTCCTGGGGCGGTCCTCATGTGAGCCAGTTTCGTTGTAGCGCTTGATGGTTTTTGCGACTGCACTTGGGGACACATTCAAAGTTTTCGCAATTTTCCGGACTGACTGACCTTCATTTGTTAAAGTAATGATGGCCACTCATTTCTCTTTACTTAGCTGATTGGTTCTTGCCATAATATGATTTCTAACAGTTGTCCAATAGGGCTGTCGGCTGTGTATCAACCTGACTTCTGCACAACACAACTGATGGTCCCAACCCCATTAATAAGGGAAAAAATGCCACTAATTAACCCTGACAAGGCACACCTGTGAAGTGAAAACCATTTCAGGTGACTACCTCATGAAGCTCTTTGGAAGAACACCAAGGGTTTGCAGCGCTATCAAAAAAGCAAAGGGTGGCTACTTTGAGGAATCTAAAATATAAGACATGTTTTCAGTTATTAATACACTTTTTGGTTAAGTACATAATTCCATATGTGTTCATTCATAGTTTTGATGCCTTCAGTGAGAATCTACAATGTAAATCGTCATGAAAATAAAGAAAACGCATTGAATGAGAAGGTGTGTCCAAACTTTTGGCCTGTACTGTATGTGTGTGTGTGTGTGTGTGTGTGTGTGTATATTTATCCTTTTATCTGTAACCTCTGATGTAATGTCCTTGTGTTGTGTTTTTTGTGTTGTATTGGTATTGGTATTTTTTTCTTTATTACTAAAATATAAATACATTTTAAAAAAGCATGTATCAAAATGGTGCTATTCGTGGCCGGGTTCGCTCAGTTGGTAGAGCAGGCGCACATATATAGAGGTTTGCTCCTCGACGCAGCGGCCACGGGTTCGACTCCGATCTGTGGCCCTTTGCTGCATGTCATTCCCCCTCTCTTCTCCCCTTTCATGTCTTCATCTGTCCTGTAAAAAATAAAGGCCTAAAAATGCCCAAAAAAATTATCTTAAAAAAAACAACAAAAAAAACATGGTGCTATTGAATAAGGTACAGGAAGGTAATCAATGAACGTGATGATGAATGATGTGAGTTCCAAACTCAGCAATTCAAATTCATCGCTACTATGAAAAACACATTTTGGATCCGAATGAGATCCAAAACGTTTGAATAAGTGGATGTGAAAATGTGCTTGAGCCGGTCAACAATAGAAATTTATTGCATTTAGCCCTGCATGCTTCTACATGTAAAGATGGCCGCATTCATTGAAAAGTGTATTTACATCCACTATACATAAATCAATATACAAGTAAAATACATAATCTCTGACTGACTCTGTGTGTCCTTCACTGTCTATATAACGGGAGCCATCTCCATCTGTACTGCTTTGCTATCCTTGGCTTTAGTTTGGAGTTTGAGGGTCAGCCTTGCTATCAGCCTTTAATTGCAGCAACTAGTGTCTAATAAAAGTGGCAGCGGGCCCATTATATTGTTAAGTTGCAATGCTACTTAGCAGAAGACAATAGCGGCAGCAAAGCCAGGCAGGAAAAACACACAGAATAGATGGCAATAAATACAGCCAGCGCCAGGAGTGACCGTTCAGACATTTCCAACAATTGTGTGCTATTTATCTGCCATAATTGTAATTTTTCTCAGTGAACATGGCTTACCATATTACCATGGTAATCCCCAATTACTGGCACAAGCTGCACTTTTTGTGTGTGTCTCACACACAAACACAAGGAGGTGAGGTGTGCTGTTTTTTTTCATGGTTGTGTGGAGAGGAGAGCCAATTAGTGAGCATCCAGATGCTGTTTAGCTAATCCCCGCTCTAAAGAAGAAACCCCCCACGCGCACACACACACACACACACACACACACACACACACACACACACACACACGTAAACTAATGTGAGCAATCAAGCTTCCACAGAGCATAAATCACACACACACATGCATGTAAACATCTCCTTGAGAGGCCATTTAATGTACACAAAATATGCATATATCCATGTAAATGAATTGATATTTTGCAGGTGTAGCAGTGCCTTGTTTCCCCATTTATCTAAAGCTGCCTCGTCCAATTCCCCGTGGAGTTTTAGACCCGTAGAAGAGCTATGGAGCAATTTTTGGCTCTTTGTTTTTCTTCGTCTCACGCGAAAGGTTAAAAGCACCTATAACCCTTTTAGAAGAAGACTGCAAGCTCGTTAACATGGATGTAAACAATGCTAGATTTAAAATGCAAAACAAATCTGCTTTGCAAATGTAATATGTGGAAGGTCCATGTATCCGATTGGTTAATGGAGTTCATGTTTAAAGCTGAACATGAACAATACTGTGTGTTTTACACACGGAAACCCAATGAAGAGTTATTTCTACTATCGTAGACATGATTATAAGAATATTAGCAGTTGAAGTTATATTTTTGCATGTGGCAGAGGAAGCTGTGTGCAGTCAGTAAGGAAGGTACAAGGAATAAGTGGTACTAGGAATGTCTCTGATACACAGACAGTTGAGGAACACAGAAAAGGTCATTAAAGTTGCAGAACAGATGAGGCTGTCTAGTGTTAAGTGTCTTGTGTGCCTATATGTGTTATATTCTGTGTTCTGTGGGAAAACAGGTTTTAACTCCAGTTTAATGGCAGGAATATAGCCTGTAGGAATGTGTGTTTAGGCGCTTGGTCAAAAGGATCACAAAGAGGGGGTTCCGCCATCCATTCCGACATACCCCCACTCCGACATTGACGTCTAATTGTCGGAGTGGGGGTACTTCCATTGTTTTCAAACGTCCCACCACTCCGACAATTTTTGTTTCCATTAGGGTTAGGAAATAGCAGCATGTCTGAATAGAAGCATGTCGGAGTGGCAGCATGTCAGATTGGCAGCGTGTAACCACGAAGAGGAGAAGGAGATAAGGGACTGTTCGTTATTTATTTCAGGGGCCACCGGAGGAGTTTTGGGACCTTCAGTCAAAATGGACATGACCCTCCCCTCGCCAGTAATAATTTTTCTATGACCCTCCAAAACGATTTGGAAAATAGGCATGACCCTCCCCCAACAATTTATCGATACCTTCTGCACTGGTTTGCGCTTGGCAAAGACATGCAGATTACTATCGTTCTTTTATAGCAATGACATACGTGATTAAACCTCTGCATTCTCATCTGACACATCACACGCCTCTGTTATGGTGTGGTGGCCATTGTAGTAGATTTACTCGCTAACGTTGTTGTGGAAACACAATAAGCATGGAAACTAAATGCACACTTCCTGCATTACTCCATTACTTCAAATACTAAGTTACTCCTCCAGTAAACTAGTATTGACATGAAATAAAACAATAAAAAATTGAGACCATTCAGCAAAGCACTCTGGGTAACATTCAACACACAAACAGGTTGCTATGGACTCGTCATAGGATTCCTCCACTATGCCGTTTAAACAAAGTGGAATAAACGTATAAAAGTCCAAATCTACACAAAACCTGCAATCAATTAGTAAGCTGACATCAAATGTGGCATTTAGGAAACCTTTATTGCAACCTTGGCCCGGTAAGATGTCCAGACTAGCAACATTAATTTTCGTTTTTTACGTCCTGCTGCTTCCATCGTCAGCCAGGAAATATTTTTTTACTAAAGTAGTATATGAAATCAGATGTATTACCTACCACCATTTAGTTGTTTTGTGTTATTTAGCTAAGATATTTATAAAATATCTGGTCATGCCAGGCGTAATTATCCCACAAATTACCCGTTTCAGCCACCAGGGGGGGCAGTGCTGCCCCTGCCCCATAGATATATCTATGCCCCTGCCCCCCAGCAAACTCATGGGTCAGACCCATCTGGGGCCGAGACTGAGAGCTACATGGATAAATATGCACCAAACAAGCCACTTTGAAATTTTGCTGTTTCTATGAATACAAAAGTTGGGTAACTCCCCCCTCTGGACGAAAAAATGTTGGATGACCCTCCCCTCAAAAAAGAATAAAAAGACATGACCCTCCCCTATTTTCCTCCGGTGGTCCATTCCATAAATACCGAACGGTCCCTAAGGGGGTTTCTGTCAAACCCCCTATGTTGGAGTCTAACCAGAGATCCTGCCCGGACTGGTGGGCACGAAGCAACGCCCCAACCTTGATGACACAGAGAGGAGGACGACACCCGGAGAGAGAGAAATTGAGACTGAACTTTGTAACAGGGCTCAAGTGTTAACTTTATTCTAATCGTCTCAGTATTTTATTTCAGTCCACTAGTTAAGTGATCATCAACGAATACGCTTAAAGTGGCCATATTATGCTCATTTTCAGGTTCATAATTGTAAATTTGAAATTGTATCAGAATAGGTTTACATGGTTTAATTTTCAAAAGACACCATATTTTTGTTGTACTGCACATTGCTGCAGCTCCTCTTTTCACCATGTGTCAGGTCTCTGTTTTAGCTACAGAGTGAGATCTCTCAACTTCTGTAAGATCTTTGTTGTCAGTCGCACATGCACAGTAGCTAGGTAAGGACTACATGAGCTAGCTAGATTGTCAGGCTGTCTGGCTGTCCTCCCACATAAAAGTTTGAGCATCAAACACTTAAAGGTCCCATGACATGGTGCTCTTTGGATGCTTTTATATAGACCTTAGTGGTCCCCTAATACTGTATCTGAAGTCTCTTTCCCGAAATTCAGCTTTGGTGCAGAATTACAGCCACTAGAGCCAGTCCTACAATGAGCTTTCCTTAGTATGTGCCATTTCTGTGTCTGAAGCTATTGAGGAGTAGAGTGGGAGTGGCAAGGTGGATGGTGGGGGTGTGGCCTTGACCAACTGCCACTTTTCTCGTTTGAAAGCCATGATGTCTCTCTCTCATGGGTTGGCCAAATTCTCCTGGCGGGCAATGCAGAGAAAGGGGAGGTAACCTTGCTTGTTATGACCTCATAACAAGCAGATCCCAAAACGGCTCATCTGAGCTTTCATTTTCTCAAAGGCAGAGCAGGATACCCAGGGCTCGGTTTACACCTATCGCCATTCCTAGCCACTGCGGGACCATAGACAGGCTGGGGGAACTCATATTAATGTTAAAAAACCTCATAAAGTGAAATTTTCATGCCATGGGACCTTTAATTTCCAGCATTGTGGTGAATTTTTATGCAAAAATTTGTGCCTTTTCTGCATCAATTTATGCTGGAAATGTCTTTTTTTACGTAACCAAAATAATTATTATTAATTATTCGGCTGTATCGTTCACTTCATTGTTGTATCGTTTTTTTACTTCTTCTACAAAATCTACGCCTATGCATGCTACAATCTTCTCATATTCACATAACATACTGTTTTCACAAGCAAGCACTACAACTCTAGAACCAGTAGAGTCCCATTACAAACTCCAAGTACAAACAGACGCACAGATTGCCATACAGCACAAAAGTATAATTTGTTTAATTGTGATAGTTTTAAAACATTTTGCAGATGTTTGCCTCATATTTAAGCGTTTACATGGGCTTACACCTCCCACACTGAGTCAGTTCATAATAAGGGCAACTGAAGGGGATGTGTTGTGCAATACAGACGTAGCAGCTTAAGGCAAACTTAGTCAGAGCCACTACTGGAATAGTCTTCACATTTGTCTTTTAAGAGATACCACTAACTACCTACCCTCTTTTACAAAGAGATACCTCAATACTGCAGGAAAGAATTATGCAAGCTTTGCTGTTTTATACTGAACCTAGTCTGGCATTTCCAGACCTTCCTCCACAGCGCTGCGGAGGAAGTCCACCGGAGTTTAAAATGCCAACACAAAGAAAGCAGAAGGTAACGGACATCCGGCCGAAAAGAGTGACATCAGGCGGAATTTCAGCAGCACCGGAGCAATCCCGAAAGTGTAACGTTGTGAATGTAGACTACACTGAACCAAACAACACTGGCTTTATGATGCTCCAGTGTGTGATTTTAGATAGCCTGCCAGCATTCCCGAAGCAAAACAGGTACAACGTGTAGCGTCGGCGTCTAGTGTGTGTGTGGGTGTGTGTGTGTGTGTGTGTTTGTGTGTACTGATGAATTCTTTTCCAGTGATTAACAATATTTGTTTTAACACAACACACAAAACATCCAATTTCCAACATGAATTTAGCCCAGAATGTTTGCGGTACGGGCGGGAGTAGAACACTCACAGGTAACGGTCAGAAAACCCAGCGGGATAAAAAAAAACATCCCCTGCGCAACGTTGCACTCTCAACACGTTTCTATTCTTCCCTAACGTCAGGCTCAATCTGATCACAACAATTGACTTATTTCCATAAAATGTGACCACAACTGAAAGTGTACATTGAATAGTGCGGTCCCTTGGTAATCACAGAAAGTGATCATCAAGTAGAACAGGTGTTATGCTAATGCTGGCAGTCTGTCAGTTAGCGTGATTGACGGGGGCCTGTCATTATAAAGAGGGGGCCCAGCCATTACAATTTCAAATGCTAAAAGCTTGCCTTGGAATAAGCAGCATATGGGCAAAGTAATAGGCCACTGGATGAGGAATGAAGGTGTGTGTGTGTGGCGGGGGGGGGGGGTTAACACTGAATAGTATCACTTTGAAATTTTGAAGGAGGATCAGGAGAGGAAGCAGGGAATAGTGACTGAAGTTTCAAGATGCATTTCTTTTTTGTTTAATGAAGGCAACGGGTCACCTGCTACACCAGAAGAAAGTGTGGTTTTAGTAAATATAATTCTGTATTAATGCATGACATAAAACATCCTCAGTTGCTGATGTTATCATTTATCATTCTTCTACAATTTAAGGTCAATGGCTGCAGAGAATACTTTTAAAATGGTGTTTTTCATGTGCTTGGATTGAGAGAGACGCGGCGCTCGCAACTCAGGTTGAAAACTCTGCCTCCTTTCAATAAGACATGAGCTCCCCTAAAAACAAGATTTGTGAAATGTTGGGGGATGGGGGGGGTCCTCTAAAATATTGACAATATGCTAATTTTGCCATGCATTCTATTTTTCTATATCTAAAATTAGGCTATTACTGATTTATGCATAAGGGTGATTAATCACTAATTCACTTTAATAAAGACACAGCCATGCATGCGGTTCTTGCCCTCACAATCGAAGCGTGGCGGTGCAATATCAGAAACTTCCCCTCGCTCTGCAAAGTATGTGCCCTGCTTTAGTTGGCCGCATTATATCCTGGGGGCCGTCCCTTATACAATTTTGAGAATCAAATAAAAATTTTCCTGCATTCTGGTGAATTTTTATGCAACAATTTTATGCTTTTTCTGCATCAGGTTTTGGTGCAAATGTGTTTATTTACTGTATATGTAAAGGAAATTATTATTCTCCTGTATTGTTCAAACCTTTCTGCATATTAAAAACATCACACGTGTTTTGGGATGTTTTTTTTATTTTAGGAATCATGTACATCTCAACAACAAATCTGTCAGATAATCAGACCTTGTTAAAGCCAGAAGCTCCAAAGTTTAAATCTACATAAATCACATCTTTATATTTTTCACTTCCTGTTGTGTTCTTTGACCCCCCCGATGTAGCAAAGTATAAACTGTTTTTGTTTTCCGTACACATTTTGAGCCCCCTGAACGGTTATTGTTACCTCTTTTGGGGAGTTTTTGAGGCAGACAAATCTACCTTTTAAAAATTTTGGTTGGGGGACATATCCCCTAACCTGACTCCGCTAGATGGATTGCTTCGCATTTGCTCGGCATATCCATCTGGGAACTTTCCGTTTGAGAACTTTTGGGAAGGGGCAAAAATACTGGTTAGCTGATTGGATAAACCATCTGTCTATCACCACCTATCTTGGTGATAGACGGGCCAAATCAACCAATCAGATCAACGAAGCGTATGACGTACTAACAGAGCGACGAAGAAAATACAACCACAAGCCAGGCTACCCCTGCTGCTGCAGGCAAAGCATAGCTCGTTAGCTCAGCAAGCAAGCAACATGTCGGTAAAGGATATTTGCTGTTTGTGTAGCGAGAATTTACAAATAAAAAGGCACCATTTCAGGTTCCCGGTCCATATTCCAAAAGAAGGATCCGAGAGAAAAAAAGCATTGGCGAGCGGTTAACTAACTAACTAATTAGGGCTACTGCTGTCTAAAAACCTAAACCCGCCTCAAAACCAACGCTGATTGGTCGATCGTTTGGCGAACGGCTCCAAATGTTCTCTATCTCAAGATGCCAGACTCATCTGCGAGTGGAAAACTGGAGCTCGCGAGATCAGGACGGTCTCACGAGGCTACATATCCCCTGCATCCCCCCCCACCGAAATCTACGCCTATGTTGTAGTGTATCATACTGTGATGTTTGGTGTTGAGTCGTGGTCATTAACTGATTATTATGCATCAGATGTGCTGACATAAAGCAATCCAAGTTATAGGACTACATGCTCGCAGCTATAAATGTTTATTTGCAGCAAGAGTCAGTCAGTCCTCACTTTTGAGGCCCGCGCAATGAAATTTATGTAAAGTCCACGTGCTCCTAAATTATTTCTCAGTTTAGACAGATTACGTGAGTAACCGTGTTACAGTGGCAGTAATTATTTTCTAATCCGTCTGAATGACAGGCAGCAGTTGCACTCATCTGTCAACGCTCCTAAAACTCTGTGAATGACAGTTAACACTGATTGTAATGTGTGTGGGCTCCTTCTGTCTCTTTCTCTCAGGGTTTAACTCATGGGATTTAAAAAGCCAATATTTCATTGGTAAGGCTTTTTTTTTTATAATCAGTTGCTATACAGGTGTTCCTTTAGACCGGTGAGCTTCAACAGGGGGTCCGCGACCCCAGGTGAGTCCTCAGAGTCACTGCAGGTGAAAATATACATAAACATGAATCCAACATATGTGTAAAAACCAACACTGATGATATGCTTACCGGCAGGGTCCGAAATTAACACTCGCCAGTCGCCAAATGTGGGTACATTTTCCATTTGGCGAGTAAATCTCAGAGGGCTATCCGCCACGACTTTTGGTAAAAGTTTGGACCAAAATAGTTCTGTTTTTCAGTCTTCATTGTGTTTTTTTATAAATCAGTGTATGTTATTGCAAGAGTGTTTTATTTTGCAAAGGGTCTGAGGTGTTCTGGTAATTGGGTGTAGTGTTTAAAAAAAAAAACGGTCCCTGTTTTCAAAATAGTGCTTAAGCAATCGAAAAAAACAAAAAACTAACATCCCTACCAGCTGGACTTGCAAACCCAAGCATAAAGTGTTATTATGTAGGCCTAAGTATAAAAAAAGTTCAAAACAACAGGAAGTTAGTTATTGTAGTTCAACACAGCCAGCAGTTGCAGTTGCAGCAGCATCAGTGGCTGTGACACACAGCTCATGGAGGCGAACGGAGGTGCTGTAAAACACATTTTCTTCATAATGTTTATTCATAATGGAGGCTTGTCTTTCTGCATGCCATAATCCAGTTCCTGAATACCAACTGAGGGAATTGTTTGTAAGAGAAAACACCACTGAGGCGCGCTGCGGACTTAAGGACAGAAACCTGTTTTCCACAGCTTGTTTAAAAGAAAATGATGGCAGTGTAAAGAGCACACACACACACACACATTATCACAGTTTGTCCATTGCTAAGGCTCCCCTGAGCCTACTTCTTGGTCTGTGGTACATCACTTGATTTGACCATTTAAAAAATTCCCAGGATGCATCAGAGACACAGTGCAGCATGTGCATAATTACCACCTGAGAGAAGGCTGTGTTGTGTGTTTGTGTGTGTATTTACACGTGTGAGCATCAGTGAGTGTGTCTGCATCTGGATATGCATGCAAATGCTGGTTTGTGCATTTTTGTTAGTTTGTGTGTGTGCATGCGTGCGTGTTGTGTGTGTGTGTGTGTGTGTGTGTGTGTGTGTGTGTGTGTGTGTGTGTGTGTGTGTGTGTGTGTGTGTGTGCGTGTGTATAGGAAGGCCTGCTAGGGGAATCTCTCCCCTGCGGTGATGGGCTCAGCACTTCATTCCTTATTCATCAACAAGTGCGAGAGGAAGAAGCATTGAGTGGAACTGTGCAGGCGCAGGCGCACACACACACACACACACACACACACACACACACACACACACACACACACACACACAGAGCCATTGTTTTTTAGCATACCAGAGGGGCCACCGAGGAGCAGAAAGAGCTGGAGGATTACAGGGTTTCTGGAGGAAATGGATGGCGATAAACTCTCAGGTAATAGTTTGGTTTGGGAGAGCAGACTGGCTGACATTGCTGCCTGGAACAGTTAGAGTGACTGGGGAAAAGTAGTTACAAGGGAATTAACTCTGAGGAAACAAACAGGCATTTAAGCAGCAGTAAAATAGAGAGCTACAGTGGTAAATTCACTGAGATACCACTGAATGGGTGTCACCAAAGGTTGTATTGCTGCAGAAAAGATGTCTCAGAGGGAGAGTAAAGTGTTCTGAACTGAACACATTTCACACTACGTGTAGATATGTTGTAATATGGTTAGCTTCAGGGCAACACAGGGTCAACTCTCACATATTCATTGTGGTTTATTTGACAGTCTGTACTGTTATCTGTATTTTTAGAGGCACAACCTTGGTAATTCATTACAATATGTTGTAGTAGACCATGCTTCTCCTGTGGCTTTATGATTTGGCTGTGTTACTAGATAGCTACTAGCCTGATGTCGTCATACTCAGATTCTAGTCAGAATATGAGTCTGATTCTGCTGCATTGGGCTGTGGTTATGGGGCGAGTTTCAACCGAACCAGGGAAGAAAATGCCTCTGCACTCAACTGGGTAGACCTACAACTAATCAGAGCAATGGAGTATGTGACGTATGCGCCCCATCTTCTCAGCGACCACCGGGGCCAGCTGATAAATTAAACTTTTCCCGAATCCCGCAGGAAGGATGGAAAAACATCTATCCGATCGACAAATGCCTTGGTCGCGGTTCTCTGTTCCTCTTTTAAAATGAATGCGCATTGATCTTCTATAACAGTCTACACATCTCAATTCTTCAGCGGCAGCCATCTTTGTTGTAAACAAAGTCGACCCAAGCGCTCTTTGGTGACGTGGTTGATTACGTTCCTGTTGATCATCTGTCCATCATCGTATAAAGCCTGCCCTGACAATTTGATTGGTCCAAACAGCTGTGGTTCGAGCATAGTTGCTCCACAAAGGATCACGTCCAGGCTAGATAGCTACAGCTTAAATCAGCTGTTGACGGCAATAAACAGTGTGCTAAAACACTCCAATTCAATTTCAAATACAGGGCAAAGATTGCAACGTGTAAATGAACTTCCTGTTCAGTATTAACACATCTTAAGACTTGTGTAATGATTTTACTGGCAGCTAGTGTAACAGCCCCCGGGCGTGAGGCATGTGGTCAGATTAAAATGTTGTTCTGAAAAGAACAGGAAAATGAATAGACCGCCAACAGGTATTGTGTTTCCTTCTCTCGCTTCTGCCAGACTTTATTTTACACATAAACATCTACTTTAAATATGTTGTCAATTTCACATTCCTTCTCACCACATAACTTGAAACCTAATCACCACATAAATTGAATTCAGTAATCCCAAATAAACGTAAGTTTCAGAATCCTTGTGTGCTGTTTGTCATATCCAAATGAAAGTAAAATACACTTTTTCCCAAACTTCTTTGGTCTGCTGCTTACAGCTTTGATAACTGTACTAATAACTAATAACTAACGTTACTCGTTACAAAAAAGATTCCAGACGCACAGGCTGAATGCTAAACATATTAGCAGAATGATGTTAATTCTATTAACAAAATAGTACAGCTGGCGGAGACATTACACAAATCAAAAGTTAACTCTGTACCTGTTAACAGTACTTCAAACACACACTTGCTTAAACAGCGTTTAACATGACAGGGCTTTACGAAATAAAATCACATAGGAGCCTCAAAATAGGACAATATACCCGACGTGACTCACGCGTTCCGTAAGTGCAGCTAGCTTGCTAGGCATTCTGTGTTCCTCTAAATAACTACTAACTACAATCTTCATCCAGTATAAAACACGGAAAAGCATTCATACATTGTACTGACATTATTTTGACCACATATGTATGTGTTTTTGCTAGCGACTAACCTGAAAAGACAACCCGGTCTCATGGCAGTTCGTGAAATGGTCAAGTTATTTAATCTATTGATTCGTGTTCACGGGGACGTTTTTCTCGTTTTTTTCGTGGTGGCCAGCACGAAGATGTAAACAAATGTATTTCAGTGGGAAGCATATGTCGTGATCACAGCACGAATTTGGTAGCTAGTAGTGTGAAATGCCGAAAATCCGCGTAAGGAGGTTGGTTGGGGTGGTGGATGGGTCAAACAATTCAGGACTTTCACCCCGGAGGACGGGGATCGCGTCCCGCGTGTGGCGTTTTGTTTCCGCGTTAACCGTCCCGTTATTGTCGGGCGTCCCCCGCGGACGTCTCCCGCCGTGTGAGGTGTCCTCCCCCGCGGCCATCTCCCGGTGTGTTTTTTTTGCTAAACCCAACCTCTGTATAGATGATTCCCATTTCGTGCTGGCCACCACGAAAAAGAACGAGATAAATGTGTTGTTGTACACGAATCAATAGATAGCGTGACAATTTCACGAACTGCCGCGAGACCGTGTTGGAAAAGAACAGGAAAATGACGAGACCGGCAACAGGCATTATGTTTCCTTCTCACGCTTCTGCCAGACTAAAGACGAGAGGCGGCTACAGTCACAATATGCCCTCTCACTGAGAGGCAAGGCCCCCTTGTGGTGGAAATTTGGAATACAGCTTACAAAATGAATTTACACCAAATGAAAGAAAGGAGGCCCTTATAAAGCAATATACATATGCCAACTATTCAAAATATACATCATTAAACCACATAATGTGACCACACATTGCTGGGCGTCACACTAACATGATCAGCATATGTGATGTCAAAATTTGAAGTAGCCCAAGCCAGTATTTCTAAAAAAAGAGTGGTCAGTGGTCTGCATGGGACTGCTGGTGGTAAGTGAGTAGAGTTGGTAAAATATCATGTTTTTTATTTAAAATTAAAAACAGCTAATTTAAAGCCTAACAGCGAGGAGCATAGATGTTGTATTAAATAAACTCATATGTAAACTCCCACATTATTCTTTGAATTGGCTGTTTTTTTCTGTGTTGTCAGACTCCAGCAATGAAGCCGACCGTTTTGCGACAACGCCTCCAATTTATGTCACAAATGATCAGCGTGACATTTGAATGAATTACGGAGGAATGAAGTTTACGGTTACTGTCAACTGACAGGATGGATCGATGGCTTTAGACAGGCATTGCTCCCTTAATATCGCAGCATGAGCAGCATAAAGTCTTTCTCATTAAGCTGGCAACAGAGACAATGAGTGAGTCAGCCTTTTGCAAAACTGTCTGCTGTATACTGTTACAGTAAGAGGTTTATTGCTTTGGGGGATATTTGAGCAGTTAGGTGGTCCGTGAGTTTTTTTTTTTAGTTAAGTGGTCCTTGGTCTGAACAAGTTTGAGAAACACTGGCCTAAGGGAAAATCAGCTGAGTTTCCTACACCTTGTACAGTAATAAAATAATATAAATCCTGTCAGAGGTGACGCTGAATGACAGCAGGGAAGGGTTGAAGCTATAATGCGTATTTTCTGTCTCCCCCATGAGGAATTCTGAGTAATGACAACAACACTGTCGGCACGTCAACATGATACAAGCCTTCCGTGATCGCGCACAGTCCCCCCTCCCCCTCTATGCAGTTGCTAGTAGCCAAGGAGGACAAGGAGGATTAAAATAACATGATGGACTCTTCAGAAGAGGTAATTATCTTCACTCGAGTTCCAGCGCGGGAAAGTCCACGGACGCCACAATCTTCTGAACACAGCCATACTGAGAAATACAGAGAGAGTTGTGTGGAGCTGATAGTCTTAATTAGCTTTGTAACAACTCATTTGGCAATGGCTTGAATGTAACAGACATTCATTAATATAAAAAAGTTACACACTAAAGCTTTCTCGTAACTAAATGTACAGACATTTTCCAATAAACTTGGGTTTGAAGTCATTTTGAGACCAGACTATATATTTACTGCGCGGGGCGCCTGTCCATGGGCAGCCCCTGACATCTCTCCATTTGTGCATGTGTAGGGCATGTGTGTAATGTGTGAAACTTTAACAACAGAGTGAAAAAAATGAATTTCCCCTTCCAGGATTAATAAAGTATGCTATCCTGTGTTTTGATGATGCAACAAAATAAAAAAAGTGTTCAGTTTGACAACGTGTAGTCTCGCATTGCCAGACCATCCTCCACAGCGCTGCGGAGGAGGGTCTGGCTAGTCCACACAACATTCCGGGATGGGAGAAAAATGTGCTCTGGTTTATTGGCATTTCTTTAACACTACAAAGGCCAACAGGTAAAATTGACCCGTCTGGCATTTTTAAATGCATGTAAACATTAACATGTCTGTTAATATTAAAAACCCTTCATCTCTCAGTCCATGACCATTTGCTAAAATGGGTTTAAAAAATAGATAAAAATTAATGACTTAAGTGCTTCAAGATGTGGCATATTTGCGAGTGCTGACACTGTTATGGCAGTGGCTAAACATTACCTGCTCAGCAGTTTTAGGAGTAAATGGAATGCTGGCCTTTCTAGTGTTAAGCCAATCACAATCGTCTTGGGCACGACTGTGCCTCTGCAAAATAGCCTCAGGGAGGAACTTGTTTTGGTGGAACATGTGTACGTTCAAAGGATGTTCTAGTCGTGCAACAGAAAACTCAGATTGGACAGATAGTCTAGCTAGCTGTCTGGATTTACCCTGCAGAGATCTGAGGAGCAGTTAACCATAGTCCTCATAAATCCACCGGAGTTTAAAATGCCAACACAAAGAAAGAGGAAGCTGACGGACATCCGGCTGAAAATGAGGGACATCCGGCGGAATATTCAGCGGCACCGGAACAATCCTGGGAAATGAAACGTCGTCGATATAGACTAGACAACATGAGGTTCAAATCAGAGTCTCCTACACTGTAATCCTCAGCTTTCTTGTTCTGTAGCCAATTGTTGTTTCTTTGAGTTCCTCCTAGAAGCCTTTGCTGGTTTTGAACTGCCTTTAAACACTCCACATTGACATTACACCACACAGCAAACTTGCACTGTTTTGTTGGATAGAGCCAATTAGCTCCGAGGCTTTTCTCCAAAGTCTCTCCAAATATCGAAACAATTCAGAACTGTGAACGAGGAACCAAATAGAGGTGCATGGCATTTTCTAACTTTACAGATTTTTTTTCCCTTAACAACCCACCTTTCAGGGATATACAGAAGAATGCTCAAATGCTCTTGCGGCGTTACAACTCTATCACCACATTTCCACTGCATGGTGCGGCTCTACTCAACTCGACTCGCCTGCAGGCCCCCCCAGGGCAGCCCACAGTATGTTTTGAGGCCGTGGCAGGTTCAGGGGCGTAGGTGGAGTGAGATAACGTAGCCGTTCTATTTAGGCGCTTCGTGGCCTACTGATCCCAAAATGGAGGAAAGCCAAGCAGTGTTATTTTTTTTTTTTTCCTCTCTCTCTACGCCTCTCTTTCTCTGCCTCTCTACCTCTGTCAACCTCTAACTTTCAACAAAATACACAGTAACCTTTTCAATTGTGAGGAGGTGGGATGAATGAAAATAAGGTTGAGGCTGTTGTTTCATGTTCTGTCTTTATTTCACACTCTCTTTTGATGTTTTCTACTTCATGGCTTCAAACCTTCACAGACTAAAGAATGTTTTGTTGTTTTCAGAGCCGTACATATGAGCAGGGCTTTAAATTGAGACCCACCAACCCGACAAATGTGGGTAACATGTTAAAGTTACCATAGCCAATTTGGCTGGTGATGAATGTAAATTAGCAGTCTTTCCAGTTTGGTCTGTTTTTTTGCCAAGTAATTTGGGCGGTTTTGGGTGTATTTTGCTTGGAAACGTAATCTTTATCTGACAGCACTACTTTTAGTAATAATTCTACATTTCCCATGGACGCTATGTTGTGACGTGTCGTACAGCCGTTGGCTACGTGCCTAGCGTGTGCGGTATCGATTACGAGCTACACTGAACCGGAGAAGACTTTAATGTAAATCTCCCTTAACCCAAACAAAAAACTATTTAAAGAAACATGGATTTGCTTAAACGTATTCAATGGCACTAATAATCTGGTTAATTTTTCTTGGAAAACATTTAGCTAGTGGAAAATCTGATTGGCTAGTAACCTTAAAAATCTACTAGCCATGATGGCTGGTGATCAAAAAAGTTAATTTAAAGTATATACAGTACAGGCCAAAAGTTTGAACACACTCATTCAATGTGTTTTTTTATTTTCATGACTATTTACATTGTAGATTCTCACTGAAAGCAACAAAACTATGAATGAACACATATGGAATTATGTACTTAACAAAAGTGTGAAATAACTGAAAACATGTCTTATATTTTAGATTCTTCAAAGTAGCCACCCTTTGGTTTTTTGGTAACTCTGCAAACCCTTGGTGTTCTCTCAATGAGCTTCATGAGGTAGTCACCTGAAATGGTTTTCACTTCACAGGTGTGCTTTGTCAAGGTTAATTAGTGGAATTTTTTCCTTTATTAATAAAAAAGCAAAGGGTGGCTACTTTGAAGAATCTAAAATATAAGACGTTTTCAGTTATTTCACACTTTTTTGTTAAGTACATAATTCCATATGTGTTCATTCATAGTTTTGTTGCCTTCAGTGAGAATCTACAATGTAAATAGTCATGGAAATAAAAAGGAAACGCATTGAATGAGAAGGTGTGTCCAAACCTTTGGCCTGTACTGTATACGAGTATGCAATTTGGGCGCAGGGTCACAGTAACTGTCCTGCAGAGGCTGCCAGTTGTCCCCAATATGGTTTCATTTGATTACAAGTAATTTCCGCTGGAGCTAGAATAGTCTTCATCAAAGACGTTTGGTTTCCGGGATAGTTCCGGTGCCGCTGGAGGTTCCGCCAGATTTTTTGGCCACATGTCCCTCACCTTCCGCTTTCTTTGTGTTGGCATTCTAAACTCTGGTCGAATCGGGAAACATCCTCCGAGCTAGAACTGACTCAATCAAATTATATTTACCTTTTTATTCCCTGAGTAAAACTCTCATCACACACTCGACAGCCATTTTAATTCCAGAGCTCGCCTCGCTACCTACACATGTTCCACCAAAACAAGTGTCTTTTTTTAGGCTATTTTGCAGCGCCACTGTGGCTCCGTCCGGTGCTAAGCACCACCCAAGACGATGATGATTGGTTTAAGTTTTTCTCCCACCCCGGAATGCTGCGTGGAGTAGCCAGACCTTCCTCTGGCGCGCTGTAGAGGAAGGTCTAGCAATGCGAGACTAGAGCTATATAGTAAAAGAACAGATGAAACAGACTGGTCAGGTGTAAACATAAAAAAATTATAAGCATCTATAATAGATTCTCCAAACTAATTTACGGCCAGTTCTTGGACTTTTGTCCTCATTTATCATCACCTCACTGTCACTGTATTCAGCTTCATGATATTTCCATTTCCTGCCAGTTTGACCCCTCGCCCTCACTTTTGTATCAAACTTGTTCTCATGAAAACCAAAAGAAAAATCTGCTCAAAGTAAATAGCAACTTCCTTGAAAAAATGTTTTGCTTAAACCCAAGTAAATATTCCTCAATTATTAACATCAGAAAACTTTATTCGTCATATCATTTTTGGGGCTTTTTAGTCCTTTATTAGATAGAAGAAGAGAAAGACAAGAATCAAGCCTTTACTCCGTGCTGCGGAGCACCTCAAGGTCCAGTGCTTGGTCAGATTCTATTTTTCTATTTATGTTCTGGCTCTGGGATATCTTAAACACAGACGTAATATCAGTTTTTCCATTTGTATGTGGCCCGATGGGATATCTTTGATGTGACAATTAATAGTCTCAAGGAAATTAGCTCTTTCTTTTATTGCTTTGAAGATATTTATAGCTGGATGTCTCAAAATGTCCTGAAGTTAAATACAAATACAACTGAGATCATAATTAGTGTTCCTTGTGCAAACCCAGATTTCAAATAGACTTGATTCACTACAACAGTCACTATAACTCAAAACTACAATCATCTAACATCAATCTAAAAGTGCAGTCTTATCTCAGATTAAATCTGTGGTTCAGGCCTGTTTCTATCAGCTCAGAAACCTGAAACCTGGAAAAACTTAGAAATTGTCACTCGTGCATTCATTACCTCTGGTCTTGACTTCTCTAATGCCCAGGGAAATAAAAATGCCTGTCCGGGTTGCAGCTTATTCGATATTTAGCTGTGAGGAATTTAACTAGACCAAAGAAACATCCCACTAATTCGCCAATTCTTGCGTCCCAATGGCCTCCAATTGCTTTTTGAATCGATTGTAAAATTGTATTTATACGTTTCAAAGCTTCAGTGGGCCTTGTGCCTGATTATATTGCTGAGGCGTTCTGTTAGGCTCTGAAATGAGGGGAGCTAGAACATTTTCCCCTCCTCTTTTAAATATCCTAAAACTTCAATTCGTATATGTTCTTTGCAGTCATTGAATTAATAGAGTTGACTTGTTTCTTACCATTATAATATATTAGCTTATCTTTACCTGATCAAGTTTTAAGGTTTACTTTGTGTTGTGATTCTTGTTTGCTCTTGTTTTCTTTATGTTGTATGGTTTTTAGAAGTACATTATCAATAAAGTAGCATCTACCCTAACAACTAAGTGTAAAACGCTGTATTTGGAAAATCACTGGAGTTCGGAAAGTCCACAGAAAAATGTCCCACTACTGCAATATAGTGTGTCTCTAGCAGAGGATCTGTAAGAGGTGCAGTGTACGCACAACATAGCACTACACAATACGCACCCAGCATCAGTATATTACCATATTAATTAATAATGTAATAATAAATTGAATTTATATAACAGCTTTTCATGGACTCAAGCATTAAGAAAAATAATGGAGATCCACCAGGCAAACTGGGCCAGAAGGTTAAATCATGTGAATCATATAGTAAGGGAGACTGGGGCACATCCAGCAAGATTAGCATCAAAATGATAGGACATTTCTTGGTAGAAACTGGCAGCACTTTGCAATTTGACTGAAAAACACTTGATTTTATATTAAAAGCTTTCATTAAAAAGAACATTTTGTACAGGATAAAACTTCATGAAATGATTTGCATTGTTCTCCTGACACAGTTTGCAAGGTAAAGTATGTTGGCACAATGTATTTTCACGTTAAAAAACAAGCTGTGTTCTGGATGGGAGAGATAGGGGCGATGTTTTCAACCTGCGAGCGGTCTAGTCATCTGACAGCTCATGAAAGTTGTATGACTGCAAAGTTGGTTATGTGAGGGTTGCGCCAGGAACACACTGCACGCCGTGGCGCCGCGAATAGCCGGGAAGCGTAGATTCGTGCCTGATCGTGCGACTGGCTCATACCAGATGCGCATTTCTCTGCGCCGGTCACAAAGCGATCCCTCTCCTCTCCAATCTACAGAATGTCTCTCTCTCTCCCAGTGAGTGTGACGGTAGGTTTCCACACAACGAAATTTCGCTTTGCTCTCATTGAGGTTGAATGGAGACGAAATTCGCCCTGATTGAGCGAGATGAGAGCGAATCGCCGAGGGGAGCGAAATAAAGTTGACGAAAGTTTAACTTTATTCAAACGAGGACCACTCGAGAACCAATCAGGTCCGTGTGTTTGTGTTTGGAGGCGGGAGTTACAAAAAAAGTCTGACCAAGATGGCGGAGGTTATCAGCGCTGTATCATGAAAATTTTGATGTGATTAAAATGTTTCTACACAAACATTGGTACTTCTATCAACACAAATTGTGTTTTATATGACACACAAACTTAGTTAGGGCACATACACCACTAAATAGATCACTGTATATGTTAGTTTAAACACTCGAACTTTTCAGCTAGCCGACAGGCTAATCGCTAGCATGTTCGGACATTGGATTTCATTGTAGCCTAGCCAGGCAGCTAGCTAGCTAGGCTACTTGTGCATTTGTTTGATTACATGTTTTGTTGGCGAACATTGACACTTGTAGCAACACGGATTGTTGTTTATATGTCACACAAACTTAAACAGGGCAAACACACCACCAAATAGACCACTGTAGATAGTTTAAACACTCAAAATGATTCAGCTAGCCGACAGGTCAACCGCTTGCATTTTCGGACATTGTATTTCATTGTAAGCATAGCAAGGCAGCTAGGCTACATAGCCAGGTTACCAGAGCATTTATGAGCTAACATTTTACCGATGGTTTGCTGCTGTGCATTTTTACCGCCCTGTCTTCTGACAGCCCGGGAAATTTAAAAAAATGCGTGTTGTTTTTGCAAACACGCCCCCGAGGCAAACTTTCGTTGGCCGAAATTCGCGAGGTATTTCACTGTGTGTGTGTGTGTGTGTTAAGCCCGTTTTACAGTAACCGCAGCCGAGCTGGCGCATGTAAATGTGACGTCATGAAATCTCTGTGACTATTTATACTTGCGCGTGGTGGTCGTGACACTAGCTGCAGTCTTCTCCTGAACAGCGGTGGCGCTAATGAGCAAAGGCTACCGACGTTGCCCTTTCTACGGACTAGAAGAAGAAGAAAAAGGTAAACAACGGCAGAACTGGCAGCAGCATTGCCATCAATGCTTCGATTTGATTCAATGACCTACTTTGTCGGATCACGCCTTTCATTCACCATAAAAGAACTCAACTTAACCCAGTAAGTTTACCAGAGAGACTTGTAGTCACTCTGAGAGTCCTGGCATCCGGTTGTTGGCGAACTCATTCAGGCCTCCTGTTTCCGCTTTGTCGCGCGCCGCTGAAAAAAAAAGAGCCGTGCGCGACCTCGGCTCGCGTGCCATAAATCGGACGCGCCGGCCGGATATTACGTAATTTTGACGTCACGATGTCGCGCGCCACCTTGGATGCGTCTAGTATATAACGGCTGTCACTCTGTCTGTCTGCCTGTCTCGCTCTCTGTGTGTCTCGCGTGTCTCGCCGTAGACACAGCTGAGAAGTCAAGACAGCCAAAATCACCATAAACCTGGGTGTTTTATTTTGAAATTTGTTTTATTTTGTAAAGTACCCACTGTGGCTTTCCTTTAAGTGATTACCTGCCTGGCTTGACTAATTCGCTTGCGGCTTAGCGAAAGATATAGAGACGAGTCAAAATGAAAATAGCTCCGCTTCACGGCGCTTTGCGGCTATTCATGGCGCTTCAGCGTGCGGTGTGTTTCTGGGATTGGAAAAATAGTGTGCATTTTGTGCAAATTTTTTTTTTTAAACAATCGTCAGATACCCATCTGAACAATGAAACAGCTTTTTTCTTGCTGTAATTATTCCTTCTGTTCATACGGGCCATTACAATATCCTTTCCTTTCAATGGAAAGTGCTCCTCAGCCTGTGCAAAAATATACTCCACAACTTTTTAATATATTAAAAGTTAATGTGAGGCTTCATCAGTCTCAGACGAATCAAGAGGACATCTTCCAAAGATACTGTCTCTGTTCCCTTTTCCCCAGACAGTCTTTCCTTGATGAGCTATGGGGTGGAGGAAAAGCAGCAAAAATATTTTTTTTTTTTTTTTTTACTTTGGAAGATACTTGAGCCTCATACTAGCGTCAGATCAACTTTATTAAGTATCTTCATTGAATTAACATATTTACAAGATGATGATGAGGAAAGGACCAGCAAACGTGATATCCAAATTAACTGATATACTAGGCCTACACACATACATTAAATAACTGAAAATAACATTGAAATGAACAGAGGAATGCAAACTAAAGGTTAGCATTTGGGCTGAATCTCATCCACCTTATCTGATAGCTCCTTGACTCCTCAGCTAAACCCGAAGTCCCTCCTCAGTGAAGGCCATCTCAAAGCTCTTATTTCGTCCCCGAGGAGCGAGCATCGAGGAGGGATCATCGAGGAGTTATAGCCGAGAATACACGAGAGCAGCCTTCCTGGAAGCCGCGCAGCTGAAGGAGATGGTACCTCCGCCCAAACAGCTGACATATTAGAGAGTAAAGGACGTCTCATCCCTCTAAAAACACATTTGCTCGTTGCCTGTCTCCTCCCATGATTTCCGATGTCTCTCCCGGACCTCCTCGGTGGGAGGGACTAAGATGTGAGGAAGGGAGGCAAGTGGAGGACTTGAGGAGGCAATTTAAGGGCTTTGGGACGTACCCATAGAGCGCAGTCCTGGGCTCCTTTATGCAGCACCAATACCTGAGAAAAAGTGTTCTTTTCATTAATCATCATTAATCACACACTTTTTGTATGTTCAAAACCTTAAATGGATATTTCTCAAGTATTTAATACTCTTATCAACATGGTAGTGGACAACTATGCTTGCTTTATGCAAGTGTAAGTATATTTATTATTCGCAATCATTAACACCAGAAAACAATGACAAATATTGTCCAGAAACCCTTATAGCAGTGGGGGTTTTTTTTTACCATGAAAATCAGTAAAAGTCCCACATATGTATATGTCTCGGGTCAGTATGTCCAGTGAAAATATATTCCCTCTACAGCAGGGGTCTTCAACGTTTTTTAAGCCAAGGACCCCTTTATCTAAGAGAGAGACGGAGCAGGGACCCCCTAGTACATATTTTATAAAGTTAAGTTGCATATTTAACTGGGCCTACAATAAAAGCCGAAAGCCTTTATACATACCTCTTTAGGACATAGAAAACTAAGCTATAAAAAAAATGTTTTAATGTTAAACATACATGTGACAGTGAATCATTAGGATGAACTGTATCTGTAGGTGGCTACCTTAGTGACTACATAACCTACAGTAAGCCTATGATCAATGTTTTTTTTTCACAAATAGGCTGATTTATATTTGCTAATAACGTGGGATTCATGTTAAGACATTAGAATTTTTTAAATGAAACTGCCTTCATTCATTTTGCCTGATGATGGTCTAGTACCCAAATGTTGCCTACTATTACGTTTTTAGTGTGCAAGTTAGACAGTGTGCAGGAGCTTCTTTGCAACTTTTGACCTACTTATCCCCCTCCAACGCACCTGCCTCACATTATAGAGGTGCAAAGTATTTTTCTGTACTGAAAAAAAAACTTAAAACAAATTTGCATGATACGCGATAATAAACTGTTACCTTTGACAGCCCTCTTAATACATCTCCACACCTGTGAGTGGAACAACGTACCGTTCACCTCTATCAGCAGTGCATCTGTGAACTCACACGATTGCCTGCAGAGTTCTAATTAGCTGAAACACTCTAGAATCAGTGTTCCTAGTATTATTCTTTAGGCCATTGAAAACAATGAGGAAAAGCGAAAGAACAAACACCTCTCTGAAAAATACAATACAATTCAACACCACACAAGTGCAGACCGTTGAATCAACACCTCTGAAACAGAAACTGAACATTAGAACCCACATTTATTTATTTATTTCTTGATTGATTTTACAGGTACAATGCACAACTCCTTAGCAGTATTAGAGTTAGCTATGAGCTAATTGTCATCTGTAGTCCCTGGGTATTGTATTTAGAGGTTGTACCAGGTTTATGTGGTTTCATTTTCAGAAAACCCCATATTTTTCTTGTACTGCACATTGCTGCAGCTCCTCTTTTCACCCTGTATGTTGAGCTCTCCGTTTTAGCTACAGAGTGAGGCATCTCACTTCTGTTCCATCTTTGTTGGGAGTCGCACATGCGCAGTAAGTACTGCTAGCTAGTAGTAGAAGCAGAGTATGAGCGAGTGCCACGCTAGCAGCCAGGCGAGCATTATAACGCGTGTTGGACTACAATAGAGCAGTTTGTGAACAGTGTTTTCTGTTGGAGATGGTAAGTCCCTTTGGGGTGGACTTTGGGCTTTTTCACTTTGTCAACCTATAATGTGCACAAAAAGATATATTACACAATAAAGCAAAGGGGAAAAGCCAAAAAGCATAATATGAGCACTTTAAGACACCACTACAACAGCACTTCATAACATTAAGATTAGCTGAAGGGGGATTTATTGCAGGGCTGTATTACAGTGACTCCCAACCAGGGTTGCAAAGATTGGAGAGTAGCACAACTAATTTGAAAACAATTTTAAATAATGATTTGATTGAGGAATATATCCACATATTAACATGAAGTCAACTGTTAACACCTGAACACTTGCGGGAGTTACGTAAGAGTGAAAACCAGTTAGCAAGCAAGCAAAGAAGTTAACTTAAAGTATTGAGTAATTTGTAGACATAACTAACTAAAAGTGATGACTAAGCAGTTCAAATGATTAGCAAAGTAATGGAAAAAAGAAGCTAAAAGTTGAAATAGCTAAAAGTAATGGCTTAAAGTTACATAAGTGGATATACGGTTGAAACATTCAGCTTAGTAATATCCATGGAAGGAAAGTATTACCCTTGCTGACCAAACTGACCATAATGTGGACAGTTTACTTGTATGAAATAATTACGAAATATCCTTTTTATATGATGAATAGTGTTATAGATTTAGAACATACATTGGTAACTGAAGAAGGGGTATTCAAGTTCATCTGACACGGCTTTAGGGGTACCGTGGACCAAAAAGGTTGGAAACCACTGGTGTATTAGACTGCATTCGTTTTAACTTGGTGTACCTAATACTGACATCTAGTAGCAGTTTTGTCTCCTCTATAAAGTGATCTGAGAGGTTCGTTGTGTTACAGTGTCCACGTGGCTGTAAAATACAGTTTGACATTCAACCCCTGTAGCTAGAGATAGTCCAATACCATTTTTCGCTTCCCAATAACGATTCCGATACCTGAACTTGCGTATCACACGATACCGAGTACTGATCCAATATCAGCGTGTTATATATTTTATTATGTTTTAACAAGTCTATATCCACAACGTTCTACATCCGTGATTGCTCCGGTGCCGCCGGAAATTCCGCCAGATGTCCCTCATTTTCAGCTGTATGTCCGTCTACTTCCTCTTTCTTTGTGTTGGCGTTCTAAACTCCGGTGGATTTCTGAGGACTATGGTTAACGGCTCCTCAGATCTCTGCAGGGTAAATCCAGACAGCTAGCTAGACTATCTGTCCAATCTGAGTTTTCTGTTGCACGACTAAAACAACTTTTGAACATACACATGTTCCACCAAAACAGGGCAGAGGCACCGTGTCTCCGTCCGGCGCTTAGCGCTGCCCAAGACGATTGCGATTGGTTTAAAGAAATGCCAATAAACCAGAGCACGTTTTTCTCCCATCCAGGAATGTTGTGTGGACTAGCCAGACAATGGCAATGCCAGACTATGTTTTAACAGGATGTATATATGTATGGATGTGATATGATTTCTATCTTTGTTGTCAGCCAGGCTCAGGTCAAACTCTTTCTGAAAAATGAAAAAACACAAACAATGAATGCCATACAACTTTCTTTATTATCCAGTTTAGTATCGGATCGATGCATATATATATATAATACAATACCAATGTTTTAGGCGGTATCGGATACTGGTATTGGATCGGAACATATCTACCTGTAGTAAAAAAGCCCCCCAAAACCTTTACTAAATCTCTGTTATACCACAAATGTACCACAATAACTAGAAAGCTGCAGTTCATACAGCCCCAACCCGCGTAATGCATCATAAACCACAGAAAGCCTCCGTGTTTAACAGTGAGTTGAACTGAGTAGTATTTAGCTTGAATGTGTTCCTGAGCGCTGACAACTGCCACAGCCCCAGGAAATAGTTGATATTGTCAGCCGCGGTTTGACTCCCACTAGGCGACAGGACTAATCGGTGTCGGTTTGATTCCCGGTGCTTGGCGGACGACTTGGCTTGAGTCTGAGCAGACCTGGCGTGTGCCAATGCTGTCGCCATGCCAACCAAAACCTGAACCAGGAAGTCACTTAAGCAATGAGGGAAGGATGACACATAGATAATTGTTACAATAACAGTGGGGTCATCTCATGTGTTCTTTTGAATTTTTTGAGTGAATGGTGTTTTTAAAAAATTCAGGGAATCATGAATAAATATGCATTCTGTCTCTTACAAAGACATTGTAATTAACCATATTTCACTTTATACTAATTGTCTTCTTTCAGGTTTTGATGTACTGACGGATTGTGAAAGGGTACCAATGCATTAAAAAATAATCTGTGCATTTCTTAATTGTACGTGGGCTTTAAAAGATTTACTCAGACATTTAATTTTGATCTTTTCTGCCTGTAACTAGAGATGCACCGATAGACCGGCCAGTGACCGGAATTGACCGGTTTTCACGTGCTCGGCCGTGACCTGCGACCGGCAGGTCAGTCTGACATGTGCCGATTTCATGCCGGTCAACGCTACAATTAACTGACAACATAAGTTCTACGAGTTAAAGTTCTCAAGGACGCACGCACACACGGACGCGACAGCACAGTCTCTTTGTCCTTTCTCTCAACTTCTCCGCCGTGTGTCGCGCGTACCCGCTCGCGGTGTGAAGCGCGTGTCCGCGCTATTCTCGCACACGTAGGGAAACTCGTGAATTAACCTGCAACATGTCAGCTGTTTGGAAATTCTTCAGCGTGTGTGCAGAAGATAACAAGTTTGCAATATGCAACACCTGCAAGGAAAAAGTAGGGCGTGGAGGGACGACACCAAAAACAAAAATAAATAAACACAAAAAACATTAGCAAAAAATAATGTAGTCTTTGGATTTACAACTTCAATGTCTGTCATGTGATACCACATGGCCCAAAAAGACTTTTTCCACAGACTTACATGGCGAAAGAGACGTCTGTAAATCCGTGGATATTATTTTTAAGCGTCACAACCCCTGAGAATTTACTCATTCCACTATCAGAATTTGATCCATTCGGTCCGATAGCATTTGTTAAGTCTAGAAGAGTCCCATGATTAAATCCCCATTCAAGTTAGCGCTAAACCATAAGTAGCCGGCTCAGCCGGCGGAGGTTTCTGGTGCGCCTGTGCTATGGGCCGCACAGTGCAGAAGCAGCGCCAATCAGCAGAGTTATTTTATACGCGGCAAACTTGTTTGGCTTCATGCGCCACTGAGCGACTCTCATAGGAATGAACGAGGCACTGCCTCCAACGCTGTATCTAGGTTTTATTATACGTCTGTGTTTCAGGTAAAGGTTCCAGGTTTCAGGGTAGGGTTCAGGTACAGGTTCCAGGATAAAGAGGACAGGACAGAGGCTAAAAAAAAAGCAAAGGGATAAAGCAACATTGACAATCAGGCCAGGAGCAGGTGGAGATGGGCTGACATAAATACTGTGTGATGGAGATGGATGGATGGAGAATGGCAAGTCCAAAGAGTTCCAAGGAAATGCATGGCCCTGGGGGGGGGGTAACACTGATTTTATAAATGGTTCATTGCTAACCCAATCTTCAACAACACGGTAAGTAGCTTTTCTGTTGTTGTTCAGTGATTAACGTTAGCTATGTTTAGCTAACCCAGGGGTGTCAAACTCATTTTCACCAAGGGCCACACTGGAAAAAGAGAATCACACCAAGGGCCAGACATGTAGAGTTTATTGGCGTGCTTTTGTTACTGCATGTCACTTTTTTTTTTTCTTTTTACATTTTGGTAGCTTTTTTCCTCATTTTTGTTGTTTTTGTTCCGACTTTTTTGTAGCTTTCTCAGACATTTGTCACCTTTTTGTAAATTTGTTGCTTTTTCCGACATTTTTGTATGCTTTTTCCGACATTTTATTTGACATGAAGCCCTACAAAAGTCATCAAAAGAGTTCCTTAGCCATCATAGAATTTAGAAAATCAAGCAAAACAATGATATTTTTTTTTTTTTTTTACAACAACAACAACCTGTTTCACAGCCTGAATCTGAAAACTCTCTGCTGCTTCTGGGGGAATTTCTGAGTCTCAGAGTCGGCAAATCTGCCATATGTCTGCTTTGAATGTCAGGTACCTGCAGTTTAAAAAACACTTTCCTGTGTTTGGCGCACAACTAGGCGGGCCAAAACTTACTGTGAACCCAAATTGATATATATACGGGCCGGATCTAAATCTGCAAGGGGCCGGATTTGGCTTGCGGGCCTTGAGTTTGACACTTGTGCAATAACCCATTCGCTATTGCATGGCAAAGTGTTCAAAGACAATTGGGCTTGAGAGACAACAAGGTAAAAAACATTACATCAAGAATAGCGCTTTTCCCTGATTTTCTGCAAAAAATATCGTTAGTGTGGGCTTGGTATGAATCAACGGATGTACATTTCCAGGATAATGCCTGACATTCAGGCTTTGCCCCTCGCCTTCCGCTGTCTGTGTGTTGCCGTTGTCAAACTCCGTTCACTTGGGGAAACAACAACCTCCAAGCTAGCAAGCTAAGCTGCTGTTTATATTGCCCCACATTGCATTGCACAAAAGAAATCCAGGATTGTCTAACAGAAGCAAAAATTGAAAATAAAAAAATAACACATTACAGACACCAAATGAGGAACAAACTATGAATTTTGCTTTAGTTGTATGCAATGTAAATGGCAGTGACATCTCAAAGATGCAGTTTGATTAAAGTCTGTTGTTGCATATGTTGTATCATTTCCTTTTGTGTTTAAAAACGGCAGAAACAGAATTACGTGGCAATGAAGGTGTGTAACGTACTGTACTCCAGAAGTACTAGTATGATATATTCCCTCTTTGCTGAAAGAAATTGTTTTCTTTGTTCCAGTGTTTGTGCGTGCGAGTGTGTGTGCGCCTCACTCTTCATCGCCAACACTATCTGCCAACCACTTCAGCTTTAATCACCCTCACAATAAACTATTCAGTAAGCCCTGAAATCTAACTCTACTCCACGTCCCCACCCCTGCTATTATCCCTTTAAAGCTCACTCCCCCCCTGCACCAGCTCTCACCCCGCTCCCCGCCTCCCCCAAATTCTCCAGTGCAACCAAATAGCCTCTTTAAAATCATCACAACATCTACTTACAGCCCTCCCCTCACCCCCTCCTCCCCTCACCCCCCCTCCTCCCCGCACCCCTGGATGGGGAAAAAAAAAAACTTCAGCTTTTGTTCATTTAAAAATTTGAAGAGTGCTGCTTCACTTTGACCGTGATGTATCGCCGCGCTCACCCCCACAGAGCTGGCTTAATGTGCACTTAGTATGCGGGCCAGGCCCTCATTAAAATGCACAGTGTGTTCTGGGAGGAAAAAAAAAAAAAGCGGTTGCGCCGTAAACATGGAACTGTGATTTGCTCCGACGAGGGCCAAGCAAAACGGAGCCAGGCACTTGCTCCCTCTCTCTCTCTCTCTCTCTCTCTCTCTCTCTCTCCCTGTACAATGATGTCTCAATCGTGGAGAACTTAGCAAAGTGTCTCAGGACCCGGCCTGAAGCGGAGCAGAACACAACACAACAGGATGGAGATGGCTTTTGAATTATGCAACTTGGAACAGAGAAGCATTGTTACACTTTTAGCCATGCATAATCCCTCTGCCCAGGCTCTCTTTCACACACACACACACACACACACACACACACACACACACACACACACACACACACACACACACACACACACACTCTCTCTCTCTCTCTCTCTCTCTCTCTCTCTCTCTCTTGTTTTTACTTATTTACAGAGTGCGATCCCCTCTCCGCTGGTCCCACTGTGTTAAATATGCAGTAGTGGAATGCTGTCGTGTCGAGTGCTCTCGTCCACACAGTGCACCGGGCCTAAATGTGACGCTAATAGAAAGAGAGCGGACCATTTAGTGAACACAAAGCATTTGCTTTGGTGATTTATTAAAACACAGAGGCTTCACAATGGGATGTTAGTCATTCACTGTCTGGCAGCCCGTGAGATTCCACCTTTTGTTTTTCTGGGTTTTGTGGTTTTGCTGCGGTGGCCCGAACAGCTCACCACACTCCGACTTCAAGAAAAAAAAAGGCTGGAAATATTTAGAATTGTTCTTGTAGTCAACAAATCCAATATTCAGACTCAAACCCTCCCTACTATCAAGAGTTGTCTGTGTAAGTGCAAGTAACTTTTGCCGGTCATTAATAAAAACTCTTTTAACTGCATTTGGGTCCGAACCTTGCCTACGTTCGCATCAGCGTGACAAGAATAAGGCCAGGCTTTGTTTTTAGGAAAACACAATCAAATGACGCAAAGATCTTCACTGCTCATACATCACAATTTGAATAAAAGACAGCATGTTTATTAATAAATAATAAACACAAAGAAAATAGGATGTGAGTCGTACAAAACAAAAAAGTCTCCAGAACTTACTAAAAACTGATGAACACCGTAGTAATCAGCCTGCATAGCCAATATCGCCACACATATTGCAATTAAAAATAAACTACAATAAACATAGTTATTCATATATAAACATTTGCATCTTTAAAGCTAGATTTGAAGCCATATACTCTCTGTTTCCACCTACTCTTGAGAAACAATACAATAAACCATCACTTCATGGGTGGACAGATTTCCCATTTTTACAAAATGATTATGGACAGTTCTCAGGTCGCTTCTGGCTTGCATGATGTGACGATATGAATATAAATGATGAATGGCATTACTGTGAAGGATTGGCAACAGATCCGTTTTAAACACTGCAACCACACTCCATAAACACATTTTAAATTGCACCACTTTTAATGGATAAGAGACAATAACTATCTTCTGTTTATGATAGTTCTGTTTAAATCTAGCAATAAACCAAGCCTACAACTTCCTGTATGCTTGATGGACCATTGTACCTATGTTGTCTTGCCCTTGAACTATTTACATTTATGAGCTCCTTTATGATCTTTTTACAGCCTTTTAGCCCCGAATTATATTTGCAGAGGTCATGTTTTTTCTTAATTGGTTATACATTTGTTTTTTATTCATCATTCGTTTAAGTTAGGGCCGTTACAGAGTCAACGCGAGTGACGCGAAACGCTACGCGACAAACAGCATAGCGGCAGCTCCCTTTCATAGTCTAAACAGCGGCGCCGAAATACGCCGCGTCCGCAGGCGTACGTGAAATGCAATACACCGCCCACGCAACAGGGGGTGGCAGAGTGCTCCACGGTGTTCGGTCGGCAGAGCCAGACCCTCCCGGAGAGTGGCTCTTGTCAGGGAGCATATATACCTATGGTCAGGGAGCAGCTGGCTGGCTGACTTCTTTTTATCAGATGCTCGTTTCCCCACCAGTACAGTATGCTACGATTGGGTAGCACTGACCAATACATTGATAAAAGGTCGCTTAAACATGGTTTAGCAGGTTTTAAAAATATATAGATACATTTGGGTCTCTCTCTCGCCTCTTGAGGAGGACACAGCATAGACTACACACAACGTTGATACATACCGAAAAATGTGACTCAGTAGTCCTATGTTTGACGAAATTGCACAGATATGTTGATTCAATATTTTTAATGTACAATACGTGCAGTGTCGCCCCCACCAACAACGTATAGTATTGTGCGCATCGGCGCGTCGCGTATCAAAAACTGGGACAACACATTTGGCTATCGACGCATAATGGCGGCTGAAGCGTAGCGATGCGTAGCCTTGCGGACGCGTATGCGTACCGATGCGTTGACTCTGTAACGGCCCTTAGTATGTTCTTTAATTTAATGTATACTGTACTTTGCAGGGAATTTTCTCGTTTATTCATGTATTTCATTTATTGTTTTATTTAGGGACAGTGCACATAATAAATAATAATAAACATTGCGGTAAATGTTCCAGAGGTAGCCAAGACGCAGTTTTCCGTTGTCCCCAGACCGATGTTACGAAGTATCTATTTTTGTACATATGTACATTTGTTTATTAGGGCTGTCAATCAATTAAAATGTGTTATCACGATTAATCGCGTGATTGTCCATAGTTAACTCGCGATTAATCACATTTTTAATCTGTTTTAAATGTACTTTAAAAGGGATATTTTTCAAGTTTTCAATGGTCTTATCATGGGAGGGGAGAAATATGCTTGCTTTATTAAATATTTAGTATTATTGCAACAATCCAAAAGAATGACAAATACTGTCTAGAATATTCTCTAGGATAACCTCAAAAGTACTGTATGCTCCAAAATATGCTGAAAGCATAATACAAACAAGCCCATCAAGTTGGCCTGTAACAATTATTATATAATTGTCTAATCGCAATTTCTTTTTTACATAATTGCAGTTACTTTGTGTACCGTAAATATTTGCTGACAAAAGCTAAGGTCGGGAAAACTATATAATACTTTACTATTATCAATTTTATGTTCATTTATGAAAAAATTAAAATGTTTTTATGATAATAAAGAGGCATGGTTTACTTCATAGGCTGTCTACTTGTGCTATTACATGATCTGGGTCACATAACTGATATAACTAAAATATGTATCCTGGAATACATTAAACACTATTTTGTTTGGAAAAGTCATAAATAAATAAATATTTTTAAATTTAACTGAAAGAGACAATTGTACAGCAACATTTGGAATTGTTACAGGCCTTCATGTTCAATTTCTAACTGTCTGGCTACTTACAAAAAGTGCTCAATGCACACATCAGCAAAATGCCTCACCTCTCTCTTCATGCGACCGAAGTTCCCACCAACACATTCTCACTCCCATCGCGTCAAAAAAGTCTCCTTTAGTGTCGTATTTAGACGCGCTTGGTCGGGACTCTTGGAGTCACTTTTTGGCGCTCTGGGTCGGGACGTACGTTTAACTGACATCAGCACAAAAACGGAACAGAAGATTGTGGGTGGTGTTACAAAATGTACGTTTCAGTGACATGCGGGACAAGAACGGGACAAAAACCCTGGTCTCCTGGGTGAAAGTCATGTGTTGTTTGACCCATCCACCATCCCAACTAACCTCCTTACGAGGATTTTACACTACTCTCTTAATACTACGTCATCTTACAGCGCCACGGTCGAGCTGCTGCTCTGCCCGGTGCGTTCCATACAGACGCTAAAGGGGGATTGTTGCGTCATATCTGACGCTGAGAGCCGCTGACCAAGCGTCAGTATTTTACGAGTTGGGAGTGAGAACGGGTTGTTCCCACTGTGGTTCAAAGTGGCTCGAAGGACCAAATTAAAGAACGCACGTGCATTAGTCTCTTGTCAAAACAATTATTGCCGTTAAAAGGAATTTGCGTTAACTCGTTATTATGGCTTACATTTTTGACAGCCCTAATATATATAATAAGTAAGTACAATGAAAAAAAGTGATTTAAGCAAAGTGTGTATCCAGACATGCTTATCAGTTTTAAGCGCCCCACGGATACCTCTCTGACATCTCTCTTTATAGAAACGCCTCTACTTTCACAGTGAAACCTGCAATATGGTTTCCTGTTCTTTTGTCTTTTAATACATGTTCCCTCATAACCTTCCACTAAAGAAATCAATCGGAGCGCATTACCTGCTTATGAAGGCATATAAGATTGAGTGATGAATTAGATTGAGCCAGAAATTACACAGCAGCACGGCATTGGGGAGCGCATGCTATGGCAACACATGAATATATATTGCAAGACAGATCAATTGAATCCATATAAGGCCATGGTTTGATGTTTCTATTGTTTGAGAGTGCTGTGATCTCTCAGGATAACCCTGATGTTATTCACATACAATACACACGATGTACACAATACATGAACAGCATATTAAGAATACATGTAGCCCCAGAGAAATGAGCTCAATAATGGTTTGAAATTACAGTGGAAGGCAAAATGTAAGGAAATGTGTGACGCAAACACATCACAGAGCCTTTCTGATAGCTCACATCCGAACAAACGGTTAAATACTGCCCCGTTTTGCCTTTTTTCCCAGGAAATCATGCGTGGCATCTCGTGTGTAGACGCTGCCTGCTCATGCAAAATAAATTCATGCATATTTAAGAGGGATGCAAATGAGAGTGCATGATGAACAGGGCTTTTAGCTTGAAATTTAATTACAAATGTAGTCCCCTTTGCAAAATGAGTTTACTTTTCCTCTCAGTCTGTCTCTTTCTTTTTTCCATTTGCTCTCTTTCACTTTGCATGTCCCCTGCAACCCATTATGCGGGTCCATGTCATGAATTCCACATCTCATGGCGTGACAGCTCGTGAAGAAAAAATAAATAAATCCTGCCATTCCAAACACCCATCTCATATTTTATACAACAAAGTGGCTGTTGTTTGCAGGGAGAAACAGACGAACACAGAGACAGAGAAAGAACATACAGCGGCTTTGGCTGTCTGTATCATCTGATTCTCCTACTTCTGCTTCTAATATCGCCAAGAACTCAAACTGGAGGTTTTTTATTGCTCACCTTGGCCCAGAGACAGGGAGGACGGCCTGTTGACCGCTTCCATTGATTCTCTTTCCTGGAGTCCCCCCCCTGCCTATGCTCTCATGTGGCCTGGTTTCTCAACAGCCCTTATACTGTGTGACTGCTCATTACCACTCTCTGACCACAGCTAATGCAGGAAACTTGACCCTTGAAGCGAGGTCTAGGACTCTCCAAAGTCTACCAAGGCCTCCCTTTCATTTTAGCCCCTCTCGTCATTCCTCCTTTACTAACTCCCACGTCTTTGTCCTCCCAGTTCTCTGCCACTTCAGGGCCTCCTCTCCCCCCCATAAAAAGCGTTATTTACAGGCTTGGGCCATCAGAGAGCCTGACGAAATAAAATCCTTTCAAAGCCCGGTTCTCGTGGTATTCATTTCACGTTAAAACAATAGAACTCGGATGCTGTCATAAAAAGTGAATGCAGTCCTCATTCAGGGCCCAGGCAAGTTACATCTGCCCGTTCCTTAATGGGATTCGATGACCAATAAGGGGGGGACGTTACAGAACAAAGTGACCCACTAGCTCTCTCTTTGGGATAACTCAATTGAAATCTTATGATGCTGCTCCAAGTCTTCTCAGTGCATCTTCTCGCCAGTGTTGGCGTATTGACAGGAGCCTTGTAAATATCCCTTAAACTCATTCCCTCATGGAAAGGGTAGGGCGACAGATCTCTGGCCTTGGTGAGAAAAGAATCCCCCCCAAGTTGATACTAGTGTGGGGGGGCTCTGTATGGTGGAGTCTGGGGAAGGGCAATCAATACAAAGACATGAAGTACTTGCAGTGGTTTGATAACTGGACATATCAGTAGTGGTCACCATTCATAACATTTTGTATTTTTCATGTCCTTGGCATGTCAAAATAGCATCTGCAATCGGTGCATAAACGTTTGATATCACAACACTGCTCACCTTTTACATTTGGAATGGATTCTTTAACCGAGTTCAGACCAAAGATTCGCGACGAGACAAACCCGTTTAGGAACGTCGCGGAGGAAAGTTTCAGCGGTCTGCACCGGCCCGTCTCAGCTCGACTCAAACCAGCTGATGGTGACCCTGTGACTCAGCTGGTCTAGTCTCCAGAGGCTGGTTTTAGAACGTAAGAGACATCACCTGCTTCAACAGCCAAAAGAGAAGTCATCTTGTAAAGTCAGCTACAATAAAATGATCCATAATCCATTTTATTATTTATTATTATTATTGTTACAAACTGTTAACGCAGGCTCATCGAGCGGTCACGAGCATGTACGGTGGAGCGAGCTAGTGACTGAAGAGAGGGAGCGCCTAGGACAAAGCCGTGAATCCGAAAAATAAAACGTGTTTTCGCCGATTCATCACTAGAAATGTAACTGTAGAAAACATCTCATTATTACTAACGTTATCTATCTATCTACTTTTCATAATTAGACACAACAAATGATGTATTTAGCTACAAAAAGCCTGGAAGTCGGAAGTTGGAACAGAAGTACAGAGTCAAAGAGTTGTCTCATCTTATTGGTGTGAACTGGCAGGTTTCAGACATGGCAGACCGACGCGTTGCAAGTAGTTGCAAGTTTCAACGCGTCTCTTCGAGAATCTTTGGTCTGAACTGGACTTTAGGCTTTCAGATGGGTCTGGTTCCAGGCCATTGCACATTGTACCTCTACTTTTTCCTAACCTTTATAGCTGTTTTTTTTGTATGTTTGTGTCATTACACCATGATTACATCCTGTTATAACAAGATATCATCATTGCAACTATTGCTTTCTTGTTACAAGAAGATGCTCTGTAACAAGATATTATTATTATTATTATTATTATTATTATTGGTCATTATAACAACCTTATGTGAGTAATATCTTCTTCTGATGGTGTAAGTTCTGGTTTATGTGGAAGTTTTGATTTAAACTGGTTACTTTATCCATCTTGATCCTGATTGCACCAAAGGCGTTCTCTCTTAGTTGACACGTCCGTGGTTGGCAGCATGCTTTATAAAGTGCATTGTTTTATTGTTTCACGTTGTATATCCATTTACCCTTTGCTATCATTTAATTTTACATAAAAGTCAAACTTCCCCAGTCATTTAGCCAAATATGAAATCATATTTTTTTTTACACAATAACTGAAAACATATATCTCATCCAACAATCTTGTTCTGCTGTCTACGTTTGACCTCCAGACACCACCCACCACACACACACACACACACACACACACACACACACTCTCTCTCTCTCTCTCTCTGAAACTTGATAGTTCAGCTGGCTACCAAACACATATGTCCTATTTTTCAAACACCCGCCACTCGTTTCACCTCTCCACTTTGTTCAACTAATGCTCCCATCCAACCAATCAAACATCCCCATTCACTTTCTTCTCTCTCTCTCTCTCTCTCTCTCTCTCTCTCTCTCTCTCTCTCTCTCTCTCTCTCTCTCTCTCTCTCTCTCTCTCTCAAATGCATGTCTGAATGCCTGTATTGGTGTTTTGTCATGGCACTTTTATGTTGTCATAATTTGTCATTTGTTTTTCTTTAACAAATATGTGGGTTTTTGAAGGGGATAGTCTCATGTCATCATTAACTTTTAGGAAATCCATAATATTATAATATCCCTCCGCATTTTCTTACATTCTGCACTAACCCAATTAATGCTAAATAGTTATATGTATGTATGTTATTTGTCTCTGTATTGTTGTTTTTTATTATTTAATATTAATGTTTTTAAGTATGCACCTTCAACCAAGACAAAATCCTAGTAAGTGCTACTTACCTGGCAATTAATCTCTTTCTGATATTCCCAACAAAAAAGAAACCTATGGAGACAGTTGGTCCAATGTTTTACATTACCATGTAATTTACAACAATCTGTGGGCTCCAGCCAACCACCCTATCAATATGAAAAGTACAATAACCTGAAGTTTTTGTTTTTTTTTTTAAATATGAAGGCCATTAAAATTAGAACACTAATGCATATTTGTAATAAAAAATGTAATATATACGACAGGCCATTACATTAAACATACTGTACCAGCAAAGCTCAACCATAAAATAAAATTTGGAGCAGAGAGCAAAAACATGGCAGGGTGACAGTCTTGTGATCGTAGAAAGATGTTGTAAATTTTATTTCATTTATTTAATAGCACATAAAAAATAACATTAGCAGAGCAATATAAATAATACTAGAATAGGCAAGGGAGGCCAAAAGCCTAAAGGGCTTAAAGGGTCTCCCCAAGTTTTAATGAAAAACAAATACAATATATAAAATAAAAACAATTTTAAATACAAGTTAATTAAAATTACACATATGACCTGTGGTACACTTGCTTAAACTGTCAGCATAAGTCTTATTTTTGTACCCTAGGTTGCAGTGGTCGCTGGCTGAGTAAAGTAAAGATTTACAAATATGTTATGGGCATTTCCTCTCTAACTGGCACGTTTTGGGACCGATTGGTGGAATTGCTGTGGACGAAGTACACACGGTGAGGTTTAACCATGTATCCAGCTAATTTAAATAGCTCACGTTACTGTATTGTGTCAACAGTTAACTTCATTTAATATTGTATGTGGCGTTTTCTTTTGCTGGGTGCAAATGTTCCACCAAAACAAGTTCCTTCCCGAGACTATTTAGTAGAGCCACTGCCGCTGCGTCCAGAGCTTAGCACCGCCAAAGAACATTGGGATTGGATTAAAGAAAGGCAAACAACCCATAGCGATTTTTTTTTTTTCCTATCCCAGAATGTATGTGCGCTGTGGAGATAAGTCTGGCAATGTGAGGCTAGTCTGCCGGAAACCCTGCAGCTCTGACCCGGTGGTCACCGCAACTACATGTGTTGTCAATTGTTCCTTGAAAATTAACCCGTTAGTTACCAGTTAATGGGTGGGTTATTGCCACCGAGACCTAGACTGGGTAAACCCAGCCCGATCTGCCGGCGATTTGATTTCACCCCTGCAGCTCAGGCTGGAAACCTGTACAATTATCTATCCTGCTTCTGTTACAAATTTGCGGGGACCAATCACAAAATGGCTTATCCACCTGGCGCGCTATTGGCGGGTTTAACACGATGACCCATTGTTGCGATCGTGTCACCGTTGGTCGCGCTCATGGAGGACAAAGTACGTCACTCGGATCGTTGGTCTGATTGGTTGATGGACTATCCAATTGTGTACAGAGTCATTTGAACTATGCCCGTTGATCACACATCTTGTGCAGTAGAAAATATAGAGCAGACTCCCCAAACTAATGTTCAATCTTAAAAGATTGAGCTTGGTCTGGATATAGCCAGACTAACCAAGACCCAGTGTGACAAGCAGTAAACTTACACGATAAAGGCACCTTCAGATCTATCTTACTCTTGTATCTATTTTCTAAATTGAGAACTTACTACTTTATACACTCTCACCTTAAAACACAGTCCAGACTGCTGATGTGTACCTACCACATGTATATTCTAACTAAACCAACATCCTGGCATGCATATTCTGACTTCCAAACACTTTCTCTAATCCCCATTAGTAAATAAATTAGTGCAGATATTCCTCATACCACAGTATTCGTCAGTTACTGCTATGGTTAAATAAAGAAATTCTATAACACAGTTTTACTGTTTGGATGCCAATGGAATCAAATGATACAAATGTGTCTTTTTGTTGCCAGGTTGATTGTAGACAGGTTTCTTTTCCATATTGAATTTGGTGGATCATTGTGTGCAGTGGTGAGATAGGGAACTCTATTATGCAACTCACAGCGCACCTCATTTATCACTCAATGCACTAGAATATTTATACAAGAAGCATTTAATTTAATAATGAAAAGCCTTTCAGCTGCAAATTAAACAGTACTCCATCTTTGAAAAGCATTTGGCTTGCTTGTTTCATTTATTAAACAGGATTTGACCCAGACTCTCAGCATCTCTCAGTGTTTAACGCTCAGGCAAATATTGACAAAGTGGAGCTGGATAAATGTGAGGGGGGCAGCTTGTAGTCTTTCTCAAACTCCTGCGTCTTCCCAAACAAACCTATTCCACTTGATTTACACAGGAAAATGTCAACTGAGTGATTTGTTATGTGGAGTCAGTTAGTACACACTAAACTTCATGAACCTGTTTAACTGCACACATTCCCTCCACCTGCTGCTACCCAATACTGCTCTTCTCCATAGTCATTAGCAGTAAAGTAAAAGTGCTACTACCACACAGTAACAATACTCTGTAACAAGTAAAAGTCCTGCATTGAAAATGTTACTTAAGTAACAGTAGGTAAGTATCACCGGGAAAACGTACTTAAAGTATTAAAAGTAAAAGTACTCAATGCAGAAAAATCCTCCCATTTTAGAAACCAGAAAGGATAACAGTTGTGTGTTTAATGGTCTAATTGTCAGGTTTGGGGACAGAACTCAGACGCGGAGACTGTAATTGGTGCAAAAAGAACAAATATTTATTTGGCTCAGAGTGAGAATTTGTAGTGGTAGAAATCTGGTCCTTGTGGGTTTGAGAAAGGCAGATGAGAATGGCAAGGGATTCGTGGTTTGTAGTAGGCTGGAGACTGGTGTAGAGATGACTGGGTCTGAGGTCTGGTAGCGGCTGAAGGTGAGTACTGTTCTAGAACACGGAAACAGGCAAGTTAGATCAAGGCACGAATCAAAACTGGAAATTGCTGCAGAAGACTCATACTCTGGGTAGGTAACACTCCAGCGTCGAGCAGAAGGTCACACCGGTTCTTAAAGGTGGCTGATGAGCTGATGAGTAGCAGGTGAGTAGATTAGAGAATTGGAACCAGGTGCGGGGAGAAGGCAGCAGGAGGAGGCGTGTCCACAGACCGGAGAATGAAGTTAGGGAAAAACAAAAAAAACAGTCACACCACACCCGAGGCGTGTACCACGAAGCAAGATTTGGTGTTAATGAGGTAACTTCAGGTTCAACCCAGGGTTTTGTGTATCACGACGGTGGATCACTTGTTACCGGGTTAAATCGCCATGGTAACTTATGCCGAACACTTAACCTGCTCGGGAGCAGGTTATTTTGGAGATTAGAGATCAACTCTAATTAAAGCACCGCCTACTGACCAATCAGTACTCGATTGACCGTTCTTATAGAAAAACAGGTGGAGCTTGGTGCATGAGAGAGAGAGAGAGAGAGAGAGAGAGAGAGCGCTCAGAAAAATGTAAACATTTAGAGACCGACAACACCGTTAACATTCCCTGATGGGTATTATTATGAAAGATATAGATTTTCAGCGGACTGGGAAACCCTGGGTTGATTGAACTAGTTGTGAACCAGCATCGTGACCCAGCTTATGCGGGACCGCGGTTGTTAGGTTAGGTGAAGCCGGGTAACTGAAATAAATCCAGGGCATGTTGATCTTGATTCATAGTACTGGCCTCAGACAGTCACCGGGGAGTGACACTAATCATCTCAGCTGGACTTGTAGGCCGTTACATTGTTGGCTAGTTTCATTTATGATAAAACATCAGATGTTATAATGTGTTTTGGGTGCCGAAATCTTAATGTGTAAAGTAACTAGTAACTAAAGCTGTCAGATGAATGTAGTGGAGTAAAAAGTGCAATATTTCTCTCTGAAATGTAGTGGAGTAGAGGTAGAAAGTGGCATGAAAGGAAAAGACTCAAGTAAAATACAAGTACCTTAACAATGCTCCAATGTTGAGGTAATTCTCAAGTACTGTACTTAAGTACAGATACTTAAGTACAGTACTTGAGCAAATGTACTTAGTGATTCGGGGGTGAAGTTGCAACATTGGAGCATTTTTCATTTGGCTCGGTTTGCGGTCACATTGCACTTTGTCAAACGCACCAAACACTGTAAACACGCGTCACACGGTCGAGACGGTCGCGTGTTTATTGGACAGAATATCTTAAACTTGCCGACGCTTATGGTCTTAGAAATAATGGAGCAACACCAAATTAATAATGTGTTGGGGTTTTCTGGTTCTCCTTTTAGTGTTTCTGATATTTTAGAAGAAGGCGAACAATGAGCAGCTGACAGACAGCGAGTGAAGGAGAGAGATGATGAAGTCACACAGACTGATGATGTCACACAGACGACCAGCGATGTGTGGTCAGAACAGCTGATGGATCTGAAAGTCATTGTCCCTTAAATTATATATGAGTCAGTAAATTGTGTGCAAGGTTGAAACTGCAGGCTAGTCAATGCTCTGTTGTTGGTTCACTTCCTGTATTTGGGTCGGATCGCGTTCTCACCTGAAGTGAACTGAACTCTAGTTCACGTGGAAGAGAACAGAGACCCCCATTTTCAAGCGGACCAGTTTTGTTTTTGTTCGACCCGCACCAGAGTTCGGATGAGCTTTGACACCGCCCCAAACCAACCGGACTATCCCACCAAACGCTCCACGGTTCGTTTTAAACGGACCAAATGAGGCAGGTGCGAAAGCCACCGTAGTTCCATTCCACCACTGGTTATTAACACTGTATTCAGTCCTTCCAGAAAAACGCGGAGTTTTTTTGTGATTGATGCGGGCAAAAATCCTTGATTATGTGGCACGTTTTCTTAAAAAATGTGATGGAATATGTGGGATATTTATGCAATTTTATGCGATGAAATTGCGGGAACTTGCAAAAAATGCGGGAACTTGCAAAAACACCCTGCTTTTTTAAAACTTATTTTCCAAAAATAGTTTACAGATATTCAGTCATTGCAATAAGTAAACAAATAAGATACAAAAGTATATACAAATAATATATTAAAGTAAAAATAAAAGTAATAGTCTAAACAGAGGGAAATAAAAGATACAAAAGAGACAGACTTTCAAAAATCGTTAATAATATAGACAGCAGGAGCACTTAAACAAAGAAATTTGAGTAGACATCAGATATTAAGATAGCTTTCTTATTGGATACCAACTTAAGAGACTCAAAGTAAAGTACATGTCAAATTCAACCTCCAACACCCTGCATTTCGATGATGTTCACATCGCGTAATTACGTCACTTCATAATAACGTTCCCATGGCAACAGGGGGAAATGGCTGCTCTTGTGTGAAGTACATACTGTCTATAGTGAAGTAAACGCAACATTTTTTCAACTTTCTGTTAAGATATATGTGACTTTTTTGCAACGAAAATGCGGGAATTATGAAATCATGCAAGCACCGCATATTTTGCGCGAAAATCGGCAATTTATGCGGCGAAAGTGCGGCATATTTGAAAAAATGCGGCCCCCGCATGAATATGCGGACTTTGGCTGATTATGCATTGAATTATGCGATCGCATAATCGCGTTTTTCTGGAGGGACTGTTACCTCAGTGGAACATGGATCCTCATCATCATCATCCAGCAGCTCAGTCATGTCGTCGGTCTGATAAAACGCAGTGGCAAAGTGCAGACCGGCGTGCACATCTTTTTTGCATGTCATTTGTCTTAAACTCATTTACTTTAACCGGTCTCATTTCTGCTCCCCCTTCAGCCCATCCTCACCCACACATATTAATATCATGAAGCCCTAATTAATATCACTGCTTAATTAAACACTCATATTTAAGGAATGTAGCAGGGGGTTGGAGGAGGAGGAGGAAGGAGGAAGCTCTCATTCGTGCTATTAATTGTCTTGGTCATTAGCTTGTTTCTCTCTGTCACTGCATCCGGCCGTGATGAACCTCCATTAATGGGAAGCCTCTCTTTGTTTATGAAAGAGAAAACAAGATGGGACCATTAAATGATACGATGTGCACGGTGTGTGACATGTCTGAACAAACTTAACCAACCCAGTAGGGTTTTTATTGCAAAGAGCAATTTTTGCCCCCCCCCCGAAGAGGTTTTAGCCGGCACCAAAGCTAAATCACCAGCGCCAACATTATAAGAATTGGGAATAAAAATAGCAGTGTGTTTAATAGCAATTTACCAAATAACCGTTGAACGTTAATTCAGTATAAGTCAGTTTTACCATCCGGAGTCAGGCTGTGTCTGACTCTCCGAGTGACTTCTACAGTAGTCTTTAAATATTAATAATTTATTTTAAGCAATCTTGTTGATTGGCGGTTTCATTTTTTTCAAGCGTAATAGACATGTTTGTGTATCAAATTGTCAGAAATATTTCTGTCAAATAAGGTTACACAGACTCAGTGCCTCTACTGTGCGCACACCGATCATGCTAACTGTTGTGCGTAGTCACCCTCAAAGGCGCATTCTGAGCCAGGAAAAACCTAGTCAATATCCACGACATTCCACTTCTGGGATTGCTCCGGTGCCGCCGGAAATTCCGCCAGATGTCACTCTTTTTCGGCCAGATGTCTGTAACCTCCCTCTTTCTTCGTGTTGGCGTTCTAAACTTCGGTGGATTTCTGAGGACTATGGTTAACTGCTCCTCAGATCTCTGCAGGGTAAATCCAGACAGCTAGCTAGACTATCTGTCCAATCTGAGCTTTCTGTTGCACAACTAAAACAACTTTTGAACTTACACATGTTCCACCAAAACAAGTTCCTTCCCGAGGCTATATATATATATATATATATATATATATATATAGCCTGAGTGTGTATTATATTAATAACAATAAAACTGGTTCTGAAATTCTGCGACAACTCCAGGGCTGTTTATAACTTGAACCGCCATAGCCCATGCCATTTAATGTTGTGATTTAAGAAATTAAAAAATAATTAAACTATTTTGGCATTGTGTATGCAATGTTTCCCATCCTGCCCTGACTTTTTCTAAATACCTATTTTGCACATTCCTATATCGTCATAATGATAGAAAAATTGTATAAATAAAATCAAATAGAGGGGGTTTTGCCCACCCAACACTGCATGATTTTGCATGACAGCCATACAGCACATTGAGACAATGAATGGAACATAGAAAGACAGTATCTACTCACATGCACTTAAAATCACACTAAGGTATGTAGGCCCACAGTATTCATCCTGTCCTATGTGTAAAATATCAGAAATTAATGCGAAACTAATCACACTTTCTGTAAGATTGTGGCCAGACACGGGAGTCTCGCATGTGCGCTATACGCATAATATCAGGAATGTTATATATGTAAAGCGACACATTTGAACAAAATATCACGTATATGTATAATAACGCGTATCCTAATTGTGTTTTATAGGTTGGTGTGGATGTGCGCGATCAGATAGTAAGTTGTGTGTTGACTGTTAACCTGAGCAACACACGGGAGAGATGGAGAGACAAATATAAATGCTGAGGGGACTTATTGTCGTTCTTTGGCAAGTAAAAATGTAGTAGCGTAATCATTTGCACTGTGAGTATATTTACCATTCAGTTTACTTGCCAAAATAAAAATACTGAAATTGATTTAATTGTATATGCATTTGTTACATGCATTTATATTGGTTAAACGCTGTTTGTTTGTTTGTTTTTTTCATAAAAAAGGCTCACGATAACCTCTGAGACTTTGTGTTTACGGTTGACTTATCTCGCATTGCCAGACCTTCCTCCACAGCGCTGCGGAGGAAGGTCTGACTAGTCCACACATTCCGGGATGGGAGAAAAACGTGCTCTGGTTCATTGGCATTTCTTTAAACCAATCACAATCGTCTTGGGCGGCTCTAGGTGCCAGACGGAGCCACGGTGCCTCTGCAAATTAGCCTCGCGAAGGAACTTGTTTTGGTGGAACGTGTACGTTCAAAAGTAGTTTTAGTCATGCAACAGAAGTGGAACGTTGTGGATATAGACTAACTGTTGACTGAACTGAACGACACACAGCGCAAATTACCAGACTATTACAGCATCAGGTGACGGCGTGAAAATATGTCTTCTAAAAATTAAAAGCATGTGAGAAACGCACATTTTACACTGCAAAGAGTACAACAGCATTGTGTTGGTTCAAGCTGTGACATAAGCTATCTGGCTGTGTATGGTTTGTGGGGGCTGTGTGTTCTTGCTCTTATGGATATGGAGAGTGATGATGTTGTAATGGTCCATTAGTGCTAACAAAAGGATACAAACACTCTTGGGCGTATATGGCAGATGTAGTACCCCCAAAGAGCCAGGGGAAAAGGGGAAGCCACATAGTTCTTTTGAAATCTCTATGAAGGTAAATTGAACAGGTGCAATACACGATCAGAAGTATATGGACACCCGAAAATGACACCCAGACGTAATTGTTGAATATGTCATTCCAAATACATTGGCATTATACACATATACGGCCCCCCATCCACAGTCCAGCCGGCGCACTGAAATGCAGTATATAGAAATACACAGCAAAAGCCAAACCAGCCAGGAGGTGCGGGATGAGAAGGGGGACATAGATGGAGCAACCAGGTAACCACAAATGTAACCTTCAGGTACAGGTGGCTCAAACAGTGTGGAGAAGAAATCCTCCGAAGAGCAAGTAGTACTACTGCAGTACTAATCCTCATGTTATCCCTAAATATACTAACATCTGTTATCCTTGGAGTCAACTTTATGTCAAGTAGTTTATGTGTCTTTGTTGACTACCTAAAAACCCCTTTAAATACATCCTGTTATGTGACTAAGGAAAGTGCAAATCACTATAATATCTCTGTGATTTACCTAAACTGGGAAGACAGATATTTTGGTGTTTTTTTATGGCTGGGCATTGTGTGTAAATATAGCTTTTTGTTGTTTACAACATTTGGAAAGAAAAACGTAGATAAAGGATAGTAACATGTACCCCCTCTCTCCTCCTCAATAGCCACAGACACAGAAAAGGCACATCCTAAGGAAAGCTCATTGTGGGACTGGCTCTAGTGGCTGTAATTCTGCACCAAGGCTGCATTTTCGGGAAAGAATACTGAAAGATACAGTATTAGGGGACCACTAAGGTCTATATAAAAGAGACTTCAGATACAGTATTAGGGGACCACTAAGGTCTATATAAAAGAGACTTCAGATACAGTATTAGGGGACCACTAAGGTCTATATAAAAGAGACTTCAGATACAGTATTAGGAGACCACTAAGGTCTATATAAAAGAGACTTCAGATACAGTATTAGGGGACCACTAAGGTCTATATAAAAGCATTCAAAGAGCACCATGTCATGGGACCTTTAACTTCACTATCAAGACTTCAAACTTACGATAATATCAAACACGTTTAATTTAGTCTGAACGTCCAGATGGGAAAAAGACTGACTGGGACTGTTTTATGACTTACACCAAACGGTGAAGACAACGGGAGTGCCCCGACTCTATATATATATATATATATATATATATATATATATATATATATATATAAATTCACATTTTAACATTTTATATTTCATAATTGAAGTTTTCTCACAATTCATAAATAAATTACATAAATTAATTACATAAGTTACTGACAAGCTTTATAATTATACATAACACATTTTGACAGGCAAAATGCATCCAACCTATTCTTAAAGGAATTAATAGAAGGGGAACACACAACTTCTTCTGGAAGCTCATTCCATGATTTTACTGCACAGATTGTGAAAAAGTTCTTTCTCTTTTCAGACAGGCATGTTCTAGGGTAGAGTTTTAAAGAATTCCCTCGTATCTCGTACCTATTGTTCCAAAAGTGAAAGATAGGCTCAACTGTTACATCGTATATTCCCTGTACAAGCTTATACACCTGAATCATATCTCCTCTGTATCTCCTAAATTTGAGAGTTGGTAAACTTCATTTCCTCAATCTATCTTCATATGACATTTTTCATTCCTGGAATCAATTTATTAGCTGTTCTCTGGACTCTTTCAATTTTTTCTACATATTTTCATTTATATGGATGCCAGACTGAGCTTGCATATTCAAGATGGGATCTTACAAGAGATTTATAAAATGGTAAAAATATATCCTTACATACATTTTGAAAAGTTCTTTTTATTATTGCAATCATAGATGTTGCTTTTTTAACTTTTTCAGAAATATGTGTGGAATTCAAGTGAACCATCCACCACAACACCTACGTCCCTCTCCTCTTGTACAGGATTAACCACTATATCCCCAACTACATAATTGGCTACAGTGTCAGTTTTTCCCCAATAATTAAATGTTTACACTTTTTGGGATTCATCTTTAATAGCCACTGGCCACACCATTTGCTCATGCTACATAGATCTTCTTGAAGATGGGCTCGGTCTGTGTCACTTGTTGTTATTCTGAAACTTTTAGTATCATCCGCAAAAAGGTAAACATCAGGGGGGGGAGTTGGCTGGACGCGCAATGGAGTAGACGCACTACGAGATAGCTACGCAACTACAGAACTAAACCACAGCTTTTCCTCACTTTCCGACCTCCTTTTTTGTTAATATGCCTCCGAAACCTGCAGGCAAAAAGGTGGAGAGAACTTTGCTGAAAGGACCAACATCAAACCCGAATTTTAAAGAAGAAAAGATCGGCGAGCTAAAGCTAGCTAAAACCCACGAGGTCAACAATAGCCCTGCTGAAGCAGAGATGGACACTGCAGCACTAGCTACGCCTGACGAACCCTCGCCGTCGGACCTGCTCCTCGCAATCACTAATCTGAATAAAAACCTCGACGATAGATTTGCCAATCTGTCAACTCAAATCCAAAAGCTGCAATCCGATGTCACGGAAACCAGAACACGCCTCCAGTCACTTGAAACCGGTGTCAACGTTCACGATAGCCGGATTGATGAACTAGAGTCATTATGCAGCTCCCTCCAGGCAGACAACAAATATATGAAAACAAAGCTGGAAGACCTCGAATCCAGATCCAGACGCCAGAACATCCGAATCGTTGGGATCCCCGAGGGTGCCGAGGGAGGTCAGCCCACCGACTTTATCACGGAGCTGATACCGAATGTGCTGGGCAAGGAGCACTTTGGGGCGAACTTCAAAGTTGACCGTGCTCACAGGTCCCTTGCGGCCAAACCCGCCAACGGTGCCCCCCCCCCCCGAGACCGTTCATCGCCAGGCTGCACTATCAACAATCCCGAGACCTCATCTTACGGCTGGCCAGTGAGAACCACCCTATCCACTTTAACAACAAAAGGATTTCCTTTTTCCCGGACATGACCCAAGAGACTATGTGTCAACGTAAACAATTTGACTCGGTCCGTGAGAGATGCAAAGCAGCTAAAATTCGCTACGGATTTCTCCACCCGGCTCGCTTCAGGATGACGGTGGGCGGTGTGTCCCGCACCTTCTCAGACCCAGTGGAGGCCGGACTTTTTCTTGCCTCTCTAGGTGAGCCTCAGTAATAGACTGCATCTAGGTGCTCTCTCGGGAGAGACTGATATAAATCACTTCATGCAGGGTGCGAACTACGGGGGAGCTAGGGGGAGCTCGGCTCCCCTTAATAAGACATGGGCTCCCCTGAAAACGTGATTTGTGAAATTTTGGGGGGTCTCTAAAAATATTGACAATGTGTCATTTTGACGTGCAATTTCAGTTTTGTGTAATGTGATCATCGTGGATTATAATGTGTAAAACTTCAAAAATATAATCCATGCGTGATGGTGATTTAAACCCAATTCACTTCAATAAAGAAAACTATACATGCTATTCTTGTTATGAGCATCAAAGGCGGCGGGCGCTGCGGTGCAAATCCAACTCATGTTTAGTAGGCTACATGTTAACTCAAAGATTCGTAGAAAAAATATAAACATTGGAGGCCATTAATCGGTGCGCAAAGTCCTTGAAATCCATTCGGCAGTAAGCATCATATAGCCATGGCAAAAAGAAAACAAGGCAGTATAATTAATTTTGGTTTTACTAAGAAACTGTGTAGCGATGACGTTAATAGCACGACTAATTCACCTGCTGCAAGCCCTGTTAGCACACCTCCCACCGGGGTGACAACGCAAGAAGAAGCTGAAGAAATAATGTCGTCTCTGGCTGAAGATGATCCTAACCCCTCTCGCTCCTCTCTCCCGTTAAATTGGAACAGCCAGCAGTGGAGAGCCTGGAAGAGCCCATATACATGGCTGTTTGTTAAGAATGGAAGCTTGGGGTGCGTCGCTAAGGTCTAATTGAACGGAGGAATTCTGGTATTCTTCGGTAGCCTGAGTAACTTTCACCGTTGTTCATGTGAAATCTCAAAAACAGCCTGATGCTTTGTTTATATATTTGTGTCTGTCTGTTTGCCCTATCTATTCCTGTCAATAAAGTATGATAGGGTAAATCCTGTAGTGCATACACTTGTAGCTGTTATGTATCTTTGTAAGTCATTGTAAGTTGCAAACGCCGCTTCGCGTGGAAAAAAGTGGGCTCCCCGAGGCCACGGTATAGTTCGGACACTGACTTCATGTCCACGTGCGTGAAGTCCGAGTAGGCTAATGATAAGTCGTGAAAGTGGAAGTTATAAACATAAGTAGTTATTAGTCTCCAGGAAGGTTGAAACACACATATGTTGCTATATTCACTCAATAAGTCCTGGAGCTGAAATATATCTGTGTTACCACCTAATGTTACATTGTCATGCGGAGCTATTTAGGTTAGAGATAGGCTCTTAGTGTATACCAGTCACCCTATGACTGTTATTCCGGTAAGGTACTACGTTTGGGTTAGTTACCTAGCTATGGGGGGGTTGTTGGTTCATGTTCTTTTTCTTTTTGCTTTTTTTTTAAGTTTTCATGGCAACATCTATTTTCTACATAACATGTTTGGTGACGCCCTGTAAGATCTCAGCTAGTCAGGCACATTGGGAGGGATATAAAATGGTGAGCTGGAATGTGAGCGGCTTGGGCAGTACTATGAAACGATCCAAGGTTTTTTCTCACTTAAAGTCTCTGTCAGCGGACATACTGTTCCTGCAAGAAACAAACGTGAAACCAAAATTTAGGGATAAACTAAAAGTCAGCTGGGTAGATAAGATATATCAGGCCAATTTTAATGCCAAAGCAAGGGGAGTAGCAATATTGTTCAGGAAAAATATTCCTTTTATCCACACATCCACATTTTCCGACCCCGAGGGGAGTTTCTTATAGTAACCGTCTCCTTGAACTCTGTACCAATTGTATTTGTCAATATCTACGGCCCAAACTTCGACAGCCCAAGTTTCTTTCAAAGAGTCTTCAACAACATACCAAATATTTCTGACAATATATTAATCGGTGGAGACTTTAACTGCATATTGGACCCTCTTTTAGATAAACAATTTCCGAAAAAATGCCTGCAATCAAACTCAAGTATCCGTCTGAAAACACTGATGGAAAACTCAAACCAAGTGGACATATGGAGGCTTGCACATCCAACCGACAGGGATTATTTATTTTTCTCTCCAGTCCCCAAAGCATATTCTCGTATAGATTATTTCCTGCTAGATTCCAAACTGATATCACTCGCCGATAAAATAGTCTATCACCTCATTGTAATATCAGACCATGCTCCACTTTCTATGATGCTAAAAGTTGGTGAACAGGCACCTACAAAGAGACGATGGCAGTTTGATGCAATGCTGTTAAAAGATACTGAATTCAGAAAGTATTTGGATAAACACATCTCCCACTTTATTTCCGAGAACGATACTGGCGACGTCAACGATTCAGTTCTTTGGGAAGCATTGAAGGCAGTTATTAGGGGCCATGTGATATCATATGTTGCTAATAAAAGGAAAAAGGACAATTTCTGTCTTGAGGAAATTAACCAAAACTTAACTAACCTCGAAAATGCATATAAAACAAACCCCTCTGATGCAGCTCTGGAGGAGATTACCAAACAGAAATTTAAAAGTATAAAACCATTTTATCAAAACAGGTTGGTTCCTTGCTCCATAAGGCAAAACAAAAATATTTTGAGCTTGGCGACAAGCCGCACAGTCTTTTAGCGAGACAACTTAGACATGTTCAAGCATCCCGGGCCATTCACAGGATCAAAGACAAAACTGGCAAATTAATTACATCCCCTGAAGAGATTAATAAATGTTTTGCAAAATTTTATCAAGAACTATATCAATCCAAGTGTACCGCTAACCAAGAAACTATCAATTCCTCACAAACTGCAGGCTCTCTACACTGGATGCGGAGGCGGTACAGGCTCTTGATGCCGAGGTTACTCTAGAAGAAATCAAGACTGCTGTTATGCAATTTCCGAACAACAAAGCTTCTGGCACGGATGGGTTTAAAATTGAATTTTATAAAGCATACCTGCCTGATATTGCCCCCCTATACTTGCGGATGCTAAAGCACTCCAAAGAAATCTCTATTCTGCCTAACTCGCTTTACCAGGCCAATATAGCTGTACTACTTAAAAAAGATAGAGACCCTTTAAATATGTCTTCCTATCGCCCTATATCCTTGCTCCAGATGGAAACTAAAATCCTTAGTAAAGTGATGTCCAACAGACCACACATGCAACCACATTCACAAACTAGTACACCCAGACCAATCAGGATTTGAACCTGGTCGGCATATCTACGCAAACTTACGCCGTCTCTTTAATATTATGTATAACAAGCACAAGGAAGATTGTGTTGTTATTGCCTTAGACGCAGAGAAGGCATTTGACCATATAGAATGGCAGTTTATGTTATCTACCCTGAACCGCTTCGGCTTCGGAAGCTCGTTCATAAACTGGATTACCATCATCTACTGTCAACCCCAAGCCTCCATTATCAACAATGGGGAAATATCGCAGCCGTTTAATTTACAAAGGGGTGTCAGGCAAGGCTGTTCTTGCTCTCCACACCTATTCAATCTGTGCATCGAAGTGCTTGCCTGTCTAATCAGGGCAAACCCCAACTATAAACCTATTCAACTCAATGGCAAAGACCACCATCTGTCACTTTTCGCGGATGACATAACATTATACATATCGCACCCCAGAACAATGCTCCCCACCCTCTTGCATATAATTAAAGAATTTGGTAGCCTGTCGGGGTACACCGTTAATTGGGAGAAAAGTGAACTGCTTCCAATATCAGACGAGACAGATTTTGATTTCCTACACACAATGCCTTTTAAGATTGTAGATGATCAAATTAAATGCCTAGGTATTATTGCGACACGAAAGTATAGTAACCTGTTAAAGTCCAATTGGGATACTAAGATTCAGCAGTTACGTCATAACATTGACTTCTGGAACACGCTACCAATTTCTTTAATAGGTCGCGTTAATGCGATAAAAATGGTGACGCTCCCGAGATTCCTCTACATCTTTCAGTGCCTTCCGGTTTATATACCAATATGTTACTTCAAGAAACTGGACTCCATCATCTCATCATTTGTCTGGAGCAATAAAGGGGCCAGAATATCAAAGAACCACTTATGTAAGGATAAGGTCAAGGGTGGCTTGGGTCTCCCCCAATTTCACCTTTATTACTGGGCTGCAAATTTGAGAGTGTTCTCCCTCTGGCGTCAAAGCCTATCACCAGACCCCACTTTAATAATGAGAGCCTCCTGGCTCCAGATAGAACGGGAAGCGTGTGAACCTACATCCCTCCTAGCGCTTTTAAACAATCCCGAGAAAGTTAAAATCCCGACTAATATAACCAGCCCTGTCGTTCTGAACTCTCTTCAAATATGGAGGCAAATCCAAACATTTCTTAAGCTGCCCAAAGTCTACCTAGATAGCCCTATTGGTAAAAACCACGCCTTTTCTCCAGGTTTAAATGATCCAACTTTTTCTGCCTGCAAAGATACAAATATAGTTACAATTGGGGACCTATATATTGGAGGTAAATTGGCATTCTTCCACCAGCTACAACAGTCTCATTCTCTACCAGCATCACATTTTTTTAAGATACCTCCAAATAAGAAATTATGTTAGATCTCATATCGCGGGCTGCGAACACAAACCTATAAATAAACACCATACTCTCGTGCCTTATTTGTCATAATGCTAACAGTAAAGGGTCAATCTCGTTTTTATACTCACTTTTGCTACCCCATGTAACCCTATCTGATGCTAAAATAAAGAAGGCTTGGGAAGAAGAACTGGGAGTCAAAATCACAGATGATACCTGGAGTGCAATCCTTGCAATGATATCCAAAAGTTCTATAAATTCCAGACATCGGCTGATACAATTCAAGATTGTGCACAGGCTCCACCATACAAAATCAAGACTCCATACTATATACCCTAACATTTCCACCCTGTGTGATAAGTGTAAACAGGACACAGGTACGCTACTCCACCAGCTGTGGCTTTGCCCTAAGCTCCACGCCTTCTGGTCACTAATATTTGACTACATCTCGAAGGCTTATGACAAACCTATTGGACCAGATCAATTTCTCGCCCTGTTCAGCCTATCGGTGACTTCCACACTGGATAACCACGTTGTCCAAGCCATCTCACTGTGTACATTGCTTGCAAAACAATGGAAATCTGAAGTTATCCCCACATTCCACCAATGGTTGAGAGAACTGGGCAATGTTATCCACATGGAAAGCCTTCGATATATACAACCCGGTCTCACGGCAGTTCGTGTAAATGTCCACGTTATTCTTAATCTATTGATACGTGTTCACGGAGATGTTTTTCTCGTTTTTTTCGTGTAAATGTCACATTATTTTTTACGTGTAAATGTCACATTATTTTTTACGTGTAAATGTCACATTATTTTTTACGTATAAATGTCACATTATTTTCTCGGGGAAAGGACGCCGGGAGGCGGCCGAAAAGGACGCTCCATAAGCCGGGAGGCGCCCGCGAGACGGCCCGCAAGACGGCCCGCAAGGCGGCCCGCTGGGGACGCCCCACAATAACGGGATGGCGGAGGTTGGGTTTAGGAAAAAACTTACTGGGAAAGGGCGCCTTAAACGCCGGGGAAAGGGCGCCTTAAACGCCGGGAGACGCGCCACAGTAACACGCGGGACAAAACGCCACACGCAGGGACGCCATCCCAGGGAAACAAAGCCCGCAAACGGGATGCGATCCCCGCCCGCCCGGGTGAAAGTCCTGTGTTGTTTGACCCATCCACCACCCGACCAACCTCCCTACGCGGATTTTCGGGTTTTTATATTACTACCTACAATTTCGTGCTGTGGCCACAAAATATGCTTCCCATTGAAATACATTACTTCACATTTTCGTGTTGTCCACCACGTAAAAAACGACAAAAACGTCTCCGTGAACACGTATCAATAGATTCAAATAACATCACATTTACACGAACTTTCATGAGACCGGGCTGATATATAAGCTTGCCAATCAAGAGAGGGTTTTTCTAAAAGTATGGAAACTGCTTCTTGACAAATGGTCGGTAACCCAGCAGTCGTGAGTTGATTGCACATCTCATGTGCCTGACTAGTCCTATCAAGTTGTTGCCAATTCCCTACGTGCTTCATCATAATTGGCCTTATTGTAGTTCCTTCTTACGGGTACGTTATTTGTGTATAACAAATTACCTTAAACAACAAGACACAATGATCACTTTTGCCTAAACGGCTTAGATATTGAATGTCATCTATCATGTGTTCCTCATTTGTTACAATAAGATCCAATACATGTGGTGTGTCACCACCTCGCCACCTTGTTGGCTCTAAAACATGTTGGAACAACCATACATTGTGAATACAATCCAAGAACCTGTTATCTAATGATTGAATGCTTGAAAGGTTTGGTCGTAAGGTCGGCATAAAGGACATTGCTATCCTCCAGAAAGACAAGTAGTTGTGACTTGAATAATTGTATGACAGCTCAGATATAGGCAGACTGTCCTTTAGATCACAAGTGATTTAGGGAATTCAAATTAACAAACATATTTGTTACAGAACCATTATTATGGAAAGCGTGTCATCATCATTTCTTATTGGCTGGATTGATGTGCAAAATGGAGAGTGTGATGTGATTGAAAACACATGCAATTACATTTACTACACAAAATAGATTTCTCCACAGAGTAATACAGTATTTAGATCATTCATTCCTGTTTTTTAATCAACATCACCAGCAACACTGAACACAGCGGGCTACATGCATGTTCCACTTTCAGGTCTTTGTTACCTCTCGCATTCTAAACAGGGTATTTGTGGCGGTCCGATGTTTTATCACGTATCAGTAGCCTTCATACAAAAAAAGGACTCCTGTAAGGTCAGCACATTGAGCTTCACTTATTGTTTTATCATAGTCCATAACTCTGCATAATGTGTTCCTGTGACCTTAAAATGAGGAGCTTATGATATCAGCAATGGCATAAATATTGATAATGTCTCATTCAGATGCTGTTTCTTTCAAACATTACCTTGTAATTATGGCTGGCAATCAGTATTGATATCCTGGTGGGGCTCTGCACGCTGGGCCGGTAGTAATGCAATTTGATGCCAGGTGGAAGGGGAATCAAATCACGGGACTGGAACAGGATGCCCCAGAGCTAAGCAGGGAGAGCCAGAGAGGACACCTGAGCTCTCTAAGATGCTTATCCACTGGGAAAATAGATCATGCTTCAAGGACCATACCAGTGTTGTCATCTTGTTTCTGAATTTTGAAACTAGAAATACATCCACATACTTGGCCAATAAACTGACTCTGGTTCTAATTTACTACATACATAATACAACATTTATACTTTAAACAGTGTAAACAGTGATAATTCCATGTTTTTATTTATTTATTATAAAGCAGTTTTAGGTGCTATATAAATACTGTGAAAGTATCAAAACACTCAAGTATTCAGAAACTGTGTCTTTAAATGAGCCGTCAGAACTTCTGTACGGTTGTGATGTCACAATTATACTATATATAGGTAGAAAGTGGCACTTTCGGAAGGGGGGTTTAAAGAGACAGGTGCTAAAACAGGGCGTTTCAGACAGAGGGTGAATACAGGTATATTCAGAGAGACGGTATGAGAAAAAGCATGTAAACATGCTATAGTAGGAACCCAAAATACAAGTATGAACCTGAAAATTAGCATAATATGGGATCATTAATATTTTTTTGAAGCGGACCATCAGAGTTTTCCTTTTCTGTATACAACCATTGATTTCCATTAATTTCAGTATTATAAATCAACCTCAACATTGTTGTTGTGTTACTGACTTTTCAAATGAATCTAAACACACATCTACAAAATGAAAATTGAAAAGAAGAAAAATACAGTATACAGGAAGCAGGCACACTGTGGTGGAGAATCCAATCTATTTTCAAGTTTTTCAAGGTTTCAAGTGTAAAAATGAATGGATAAAAAGGGGAAATTGAGCAGTATATACAGAGTATTTATTGTATTTATTTTTACTAAGGCGTTTACATGACAAATACCGGTGAAGTTCTGTCCCTAAGATGGGTATGGGTAAGGATTGTAATACGACAATAAAACAGGAAATACTACTAGAGAGCAGATATTTTTGGTTCACTATACTCTAAACAAGACAGGTCTGCAACCTCGAGTGTCTCTCCATTACATTTTCTCGAAAGCCTTATCACTCCATAAACATTGAAGGAAAAACAAAGTTGCTGAGAAGAAATGTATTCAAATCCCTCTGGTAATGTAAAAGACAAATGATGGTGAAATTTAAAAATATTTCTACATTGAAACTGTCATTATTAAGCATTTTGTGCTGATGATCAAAGCATTTTCACGTCAAACAATTTATTTAAAGTTATCTAATTTATGTCCATCTTAGATATTTATTGTCTTCAGTCTTTATTCTTCCCCAATTAATGGTCTCTCTAAAATAAATGTTTGTGGTAAAGGGAGAAGGGGACACTCATTAAAAACAGAGTTTTGAGCTTCTACACCAAAGAAATATTCAATGGCTCAGTGTGCAGAGAAGGCAGTTTTGTATTAAGCATCTGTGTAATTGAGCACAAGTCTTATACTCCTCTTTCTCCTTTCTCCATACATTTTTTTTTTAAGTTTTTTTCTTTTTTCTTTATTTAGGTCCAGTTCCCCATCAACACCATACACATAGGGTCTTCAACGTTTTTTAAGCTAACAGAGAGATGGATCAAGAACCCACTATTCCAATTAAGTTGCATATTAAACTGGGCCTACAATAACGTGTGGGTGTCCTAAAATCTTTACACATACCTTTTTATTGCATAGCATACTAAGCAATTAAAATAGGCCAGTAAGCCTATCATCAATGTTTTTTTGTTTTTTTTCACAAATAGGCTAATAATGTCAGATTCATGTAAAGACTTTTATTTTTTTTACTTAAAAAAATAAACAATAATTTATTGGCCCCCCTGCATTAACTCTGAGGACCCTTAACCCTTTTCATTTTGGACACTACATGAGCTGCAGCCAACATGTCGGCTAGAATTCCCATAGTCAGATAAATGCATATATCCTTAGACGCTCGATTCAGATCAGAAAAAAAATTGACGGGGAAGAGGAACTGAGGAGGTATCCCTCTGCCAGGATGGGCAAAATATGTTTTGTGTACAGAGTAACCAACATAATACAAATACAATATAGACAATCCATGTGACAACATTATACATAGAATGTGAACATGAAGAAGATGGATCTGGGAGGATGCCACACTGCTTCCAGGTCAAACAGCTTGAGCCTGAACCACACAATCTCCTCTCCACCATTATAACTAGAAAGAGTAACAAGCTACACAAAAGAGAACAGGCAACACATGTCCAGAGGTTTGCTATCACTATCAGGGGAAACGTATTATTATTATTATTATTATTATTATTATTATTATTATTTTATTATTAAAAACATATTTAGCACCTGTGGTGAGGCTGTGCAAGAAGCTGTTGCTTAAGATATAAACTATCATTATCATGGTTGTCTACTTACACATCCAGCAGACACAGAGCAACATTATCATTCATTTGGAGTTTTGTCTGTGTCCACATAATGACACTCTCAGCAGCAACATTATCTCTGTTTTTGTTCTCCACCACCAAACTTTAGCTGCTTAATGCTCCACTATGTTTCCCAGCTGGTCTCTAACTGTGCCTGCTGTTCGGTGCTGAGCATTAAGCATATTAATTAAATTTTTTTTTACAATAATTAATAAGCCTCAGTGGGCAACAAAAATATGCATCGTAGACAAAAAGATTTTAAAGAACGGGAGTGAATGCACTCAACTTCTGCTATCAAAATAAGTTCAATCACTTCGGTTTCACCTGGTTTCGATGGCCGGGTGGAAACGTTGGAACGAATGGGTAGCCGTCTCTCATGTGAGGCTCCCTGAAGCTTGCAGGTGCATTCTCAGGTGTGCATGGTCCCACATGGCAGCCCGGCTTGAGCTGGTTTTTCTCTCTCAGCAGCGAGAGGATGGTAATATCTTTGCTCACAGTCCAATTGGCTTGTGCCAGATGTGGCTTAATTCAGACCTTCTTTTTTCCCAAGTTGTCTGGATGCCGGCCTTCAGCATGTTATGTGAGGCCAACCCACCTGGCAAAAGGGCAACAAAATGGGAAGAGGAGGGGAACTTTGGTCCTTTTTTGAGCTGGTTTTAACATCTGTCCGGAGTGATCCGATCACAAGTGGACAGCTCTAAGTACATGTGTTTCCACCTGGCAGAAAGGTTGGGAAGCAGCCCCTGAAAAGACACTGCCTGTGTGTGTGTGTGTGTGTGTGTGTGTGTGAGTGAGAGAGAGAGAGAGAGAGAGAGAGAGAGAGAGAGAGAGAGAGTGTTAGAATGGGCCTTTCAACTTGCATCGATTTTTCATTTTTTTTATCTCGGCAAAGTCAGAGTCTAAACAAATGTCATTGTGCCTATTCCAGATTAACAGACCTGTGTAAACAGCCCCTGTTGGTTCTGTGTCTGTGGTTCCTGCATCAAAGTCAGCATGTTACACATGATAAGCCCTTAACTAAGCATAACACATACATTAATGTACATTCAATGTTGCATTGCAAGCTCAGTTCCTCTGTCCTTTGTTTCTTATCTGAGTCATTGATGAAAGCCAGAGATCATCGTGTCCATGGAACACTGGCCCTTAAGAGGGGCCTGTGCCATGCATGACCTACCATAAATTGGCCAGTTGTCCATTAGTGTCCTCTTTGAGCCTTCGCAGGCCCTATCCTGACCCAGACATCAGAGATATCCGTGAAAATGTAAAGTTGAAGTCACCATATTTGCTACAGTGTTAATCAGAGTTTGTCACTGAAAACTGCTGCCGATGAAATCAGATGATGTGTGTGGTGAGACTGAAACAAAACCTATACACTTGTGGGTCATAAAACCAAATAATGAGCTGGAAACAGCTCAAAATGCAACTGCAGATTTGGTGATTTAGTGTGTTTCATTTGTACTCGGAAGTGGGATTTTCCGAGGTCAAAGTCGGAAATATTCACTGACCTCGATGTTCGGACAACCTCTGAGTACCCCAAGCTAAAAATCCAACATGGCTGCCCTGTGCATCAACAGTAGTGAAAGCTGTAGTAACATACAGTTTTAAGAACTTCAGCCTTATTTGTGTCTCACTAAATTAGTCGTACACACAGTGCCGTCCATCTGTCATCTGTGGACATTTTGCTACGCTGTTTGTATGCACAAAAACCAGCGTAATGCGTTGTTATCAACTGGTATTGCTAACAATGGCTAACATGGCTAGAGCTAATGAAAACAATGAAAATCTGACTTGTAAATGGAACGCATTCAATTTGGGTGTGACGTCATTCTCAGCTTCGGCTTCCGAGTTCCGAAGTAAATGGAACGCACTTGTAATTATCTGGGATTGCATCACCAGGAGAGACACCTATTAAATTACAGATAGTCGTTTGACCCTTTATTGATATAGAAATATTAGTGCAGCTTAATTATTCACAACAAAACGTCTGTCAGTAGTGGTAAGGTGACCCAAGAAGACTAAGAAACGAGACGATATTATAATAACTTTGCTAAATGCAAATGTCTTTTGGAAAATGTGACCCATTTTCCATTGAAAGCACACTGTGGACAAGAGTCAAGTTGCTCTGCAACCTGGATGTAATCATGTAATCTGTGTCATTTCCAGCACAAAATGTCCTTCACAGCTCCCTGGTGGCTGATTGGAAATCGTCCTTGCCTGGTCTGTCTCTCCTCTGTGTAATTGAAACCGATCTGGCTCAAATCATCAGACATATCAGACATATGAAATATTTCTCAAACAGTTGATGGCTTCGCCAACGCCATCCATTTCCCAACAGATACTTGGCCAGTGCAAGGCAGCATTAGCCATTGGCATCCAGTTCTCAGACCTGTCACCTCCGTCTTGCCCCGTCTACCTGCTAATGAGAACAAACACTCTAAGACTCATTTCTTCTTCAACACCCGAAGACACACTCTCTCTGTATCTCTTCTCTACAACACAGGTTATCCGTCCCCCCCCCCATCACTCTGCCCATTTTCTATTTTCTATCAAACTGTCAATAGCAGCGAGACAATGCTGGATGAGGAACAGGGCCAGCGACAGGCCACTTTCATTTTATCTGTCAATCGATTGAGTCTCAAACGGCTGTCATGCCCGTCCCGTCCCGTCCCGTCAGACTTCTCTAACAGTTTCTGCTCACTATTGTTCTATTTATCTAAGAAACTCTCTCAGCTCCTTAAATCTGAGGCTTGGTAATGCTTTTCTCGCTTGGTCCGTCACTCTCACTTTTGTTTGCTCGGTTTAACTTTCTGCCTCGTTATTTTTCTTTGCACACGCACACACGCATGCACGCGCACGCACACACACACACACACACACATTCATGCCACTTTGTACTTCTACTCATTTCAGAGAGAAATATTGTACTTTTTACTCCACTGCATTAATCCGAAAGCTTTAGTTACTAGTTACTTCACAAATTAAGATTTTTGTACACAAAACACACGTTACTTAAGTAAAGTATCTGAATATTTCTTTCACCACTGACACACACACACACACACACACACACACACAAAGATCAAGACAGTTTTCATAGTTGGGAGTGCAGTAAAAGGCTTGCTGCTGCTAAGCCATTACCATCGATGAGTTTGACTGTGAGGCTGTTGATTTCCCATCAACAGCCCTCCTTCAGACACTTTAAATACACTCGCTGTTGTCAATACGTCCTTTTACTTAGCTTGTAGTGGTCTGGGGAAAGTCTTTCAAATGTTCAATTTATGTTTCAATGTATTTTAGCTGCGTTAATATCTAACTTCAGCAAAAGCAAATATTAATAAATTATACAAATATTACTTTTCATCCATCCACACGACGTTCACTATACTTTCAAACGAGGCCACGCCCCTTTAGGAGACAGGAAGTGTGTACCGTTTCATACCATCTTTAGTATAGAGGATCTTTGATAATACTATCCATGTCCTGACTTCAGCTGGGTACTTAGCATGGAAGAATGAGATTTATATCCATCTGGCCAATTTGTTTCTCAAAATGTTGAACTTTACTGGTGCACAAATAGCCAATGAGCCAATTCACTGTCTTTAAAACAACGTTTGGCTATAGCTGCGAGAAAATGCTACTGAGCAGGGTTGAGGGTTCACTTCCTTTCTAAGGGGCATTTCAACAGTAATTACAGAGGGGAGATGTTATTCACCGACTTCCTATAGACCCACAGTTCCTCAGGTGGTGTAGAAAATCAAGCCAGGTTTTTCTTACCTCCAGGCTGCCTGGTTTAATCATCACTCAAGTCACTGCATACTTACACCTGAACTCCCTGCTGGAGTCCAATATTATAAAATCATCAGTGACCTGATTAAAGCTTGGCGGAGGTGCTGAAGTGAAGAGGCAATGCATGGTAATAAAAATGTGCATACACTCCTATATGTTTCTCCTATTAATACCGTTAAGCGTAGATAACGCAAATAATAGGGATTCATCTGCTTAGGAAGATCCTGTTATATGATCAAATAGCTCAAGAGCAACTAAAAATGGACCTCGTGGTATTTTTGTCAGCAGTTGTTTCCAAAGGTCGACAATGCCCTGTGGGTAGGCAGATATGTAAGGGATAATGTAGAGCGAGGCGGTCGTTATAGGGATATACAACCCCGACAGGGTGATCAGGACCCCGGTGCAAAGCATTCCCCCGCAAGGTGCCTTGTTGCACGGTCCGAATTTTCTTTCAAAACTTTGTCATTTTCAGCACATAGCTTGCTACCTTGAACTTGTGATTTTGAGAATGGAAATGTTACAGGCTAACGAATTCCAAATGTCCCACCTATTCATGTGATTTTGAATTTCTGAAAAATTTTCATTTTTAAAAAGTAAGTTGAACAGAAGCATGCAGAAGTTGTGGAGAATAAATGAAGCGAAAGAGGAACAGGACGGGGCGGATTGGAAAGACAAAGCTTATAACTGTTGGTGGCTGTCTGACCAAGGCGAGATTACAGCACTCTCACCTTTCCTCACTCTGACACGACACACAGATCAATTACTGCACATACCTGAGAAACACACACTTTCACGCCTCTGTCTTACACGTTTAGATATCTCACACATTTAAACATATGCCGTGTTTTTACATCCTAACTCAGAAAGGGGTGGGGGGCTGCAACAGAGATGATCACTCCGTACTCATCAATTGAGTTGCTGTTGCATTACTCGGTGAGCCTTTATTACATCATGGCGTGGCTATAATCACTGCAGGGAAATATGTCTCTGAGAAAGTCAATACACTTTCATTTTTTTTTCTTCTCAGGCATGCATTTGTGTTTTTGTTGTTGTTTGTTACATAAACCTTTTCCACTTAGAGCAGAGATAAAAAGCAGAACTGGTGTCAGTGACATTTCACACTGGATTCTAGGTTTAGTGTTTGGCACCCTTTTTTAGAAATTGGATGAATCCCAGTGACTTAAAGTGCTCATAGTATGCTGATTTTCAGGTTCATAATTGTATTTAGAGGTTGTACCAGACTAGGTTTATGTGGTTTCATTTTCAGAAAACACCATATATTTGTTGTACTGCACATTGCTGCAGCTCCTCTTTTCACCCTGTGTGTTGAGCTCTGTGTGTTTTGGCTACCGAGTGAGACATCTCACTTCTGTACTATCTTAGTTGGGAGTCGCACATGCGCAGTAAGTACTGCTAGCTTCTCAGTTGCGTTGAGGGAGTGCCACGCTAGCAGCTAGGCGAGCATTATAACGTGTGTTACAAAGTGACGCACATTCGTCACGGAAGTAAAGGCTGGACTACAGTAGAGCTGTTTGGAGCAGTTTGTGAACAGCGTTTTCTGTTGGAGATGGTAAGTCCCTTTGGGGTGGACTTTGGGCTTTTTCACTTTGTAAATCTATAATGTGCACAAAAGGATATATAACACAATAAAGCAGAGATCTTCAACAGGGGGTCCGGGACAGGTAGGGGGTCCTCAGAGTCAGTGCAGGGGGGGCTCCAAATTATTGTAAATTTTTGAGTATTAAAAAAAATAAATTAAAATGCCTTAACATAATTCCAACATATTATTAGCAAATATAAATTCCCACTGATGATACGCTTACTGGCCTATAGGTAAGGTAGTCACTAAGATATCAGCCCACAGATAGTTAATCCTAGATTTACTGTGCCACAATATGATTTATAAAATCATGCCAATAATTAATATTTCAATAGCTTATGAAAAAGGGTATGTAAGAAGGCTTTAGGTTGCCCTAACAGTTATTGTAGGCCCAGTTTAATATGCAACTTAATTTGATACGACATGTAGTAGGGGGTCCCTGCTACATCTAACTTTAAGTTAAGGGGTCCTTGGCTTAAAAAACGTTGAAGACCCCTGCAATAAAGGAAAGGGGAAAAGCCAAAAAGCACAATATGAACACTTTAAATCACCACATTCTCACTCCCCAACTCGTCAAATGGCGACGGTTGGTAAGGTGCTTTTGTTACTGATGCAAAAAGTCTCCTTCAGCGTCTCAGTCAGATGCAGTGGGGCTTTCAACAATTTGCGCTTGGTTGGAACTCTTAGCGTCCCTTTTTTGACTGTGGGTCCCAACCATTTTGGTGTGATTTTAAAAAGGTTTATCTGACATGCGGCACATGAACGGGACAGTTATGGTTAGGACAAGATGGTGGATGGGGTTACAAAATGTACGTTTCAGTGACAAGCTGGACAAGAACGGCGACATGAACCCCGGTCTCCTGGGTGAAAGTCCTGTGTCGTTTGACCCATCCACCCCTCCCCAACCAACCTTCTTATGTGGATTCTCGTTCTTTCATGCTACTCCCTATCGTTCTTAATACTACGTCATCTTTCAGCGCCGCGATGGAGCTGCTGCTCTGCCCGGTGCGTTCCACAGTTCCATGCTACATTTTTGCATCGGTATCTGGAGCCGCTGACCAAGCATCAGTATTTTGGAATGGGAGTGAGAACGGCTTGTTCCCACTGTGGGTCAAAATAATGTGCTGTGACCCGGAGGTAACTGTAATTACTGAGAGAAATCTCCGGTGAGCGCAGCACTGCCGCATCGCTTCCTGATTACCCAAACTACGGAGCGGCTCAAAGGACCAAATCAAAGAACGCACTTGCGTTAGTCGCTCGTCAAAAAAAATTATGCACGCTGCATTCCATACAGACGCTAAATGTTGATTTTGCGTCGATATCTGACACTGAGAGACACTGACCAAGCGTCAGTATTTTACGAGTTGGGAGTGAGAACGGGTTGTGAAAACACACATTATCTCATAATGACGAGTCATTAAAAATCAGAGCATAAAATAGTGTTTTTCATGAAATTGGCTTTGTTGTTTGCCTTTTCATGAAAAACAAGTTCAGTGACACGTGGGACAAGAACGACACTTGAAATCCAGTCCCCTGGCTTAGGGTTAAAACGTTTTTGGCACAGTGCAAGTTCAGGGAATTCAACTTGTGTTTGGTGAAATCATCATCAACTCTAATGGAGGCATTCTACAATACAGTTTTTTTTTTTTTTATGAAATTTGCAAATAGGGAGATTCTCGCTGTTAAACACTTAATGGATAGAGACAAAAGAAAAGAAAAAAGAGAGAAGAGCTTTGCCTTTAATATTTATTGTGCAGTAGACTGGGCTTTAGGATGGGCTGCTGACAGAAGAGAAGAGGCAAAAATAACATCTGTGTGTGTGTGTGTGTGTGTGTGTTTGTGTATGCGTGCATGCGCGTGCGTGTGTGTGTGTGTATGTGTGTTGTCTCTGGCAGTGTGGCTGGTCCAGCAGGCCTGAGCCTGTTTGATGCTCGTCATTCTGTTAAACTGGATGACTTCTGATGCGACAGCGGCTGCTCTGGCCTCAAATACCCCTGAGACTGAGGGAAGAAAGGCAGGGAGATGGATGAAGAAAAGGAAAAGAACAAGAGTTATATACAGAAAGAGAGAAAAAAAGTGGATGTGTGTGTGTGTGTGAGAGCGAGAGAGAGAGAGGTGTGTGTCAGCAAAGGGCCTCGATTTCCCCAGAGACGCACTGGCAGAGAGACAGATAGACGGAAACACAGAGGTTGGAGTTTGGGAAGCAGAAAAAGTACATATTCTTCTTCCTAAACTGGACAGCTTCCAAACAGGCCCTGCAGCAACATCCACAGGAAACATCTGGAGGAGCTTTCTATCATGCAGCTTATAGCAGATAATGTATGAACATACAGACCTGGAGGAGGTCACAAGGATGATGATGTTACATAGTTGGTCATTCGCTCAACTTGATCAAGATATCTCAATAACCACAGCCAGACTGCTGTAAAATCTAATATGAATATTTCTGGTTAAACAAGATGATCTGTGATTCTTATGTTGACTTTCTGAGGCCAGAAACACACCGCACGCTGAGGCGCCACGAACAGCCGGGAAGCGGAGCTATTTTCATTTCGCCGCCCATGTTATCCAATCTGTCCGGGTGTGATCAGGAGGGGAGCGGCTGTGCCGGTACAGCGTGCCGCAGCGATCGTTTCGCCGTCTCCTCTATTTCTTCTGCGAGCCGCTAGCGAATGTGTGAAGCCAGACAGGCAACCACATACAGGAAGGCCACAGTGCAGCCGGCTACTTTACAAAATAAAACACATTTCAAAGTAAAACACCCAGGTTTAGTGTGATTTTGGTTGTCTTGACTTCTCAAGCTGTGTCTACAGTAAGACACGGGATCAGGCACACGGAGAGAGAGACAGACAGACACACACACACACACACACACACACACACAGGGAGGGAGAGAGAAAAAAAAAAAGAGAGAGAGAGACGTTCTGTAGAGTGGAGAGGAGAAGGATTGCTTTGTGACCGTTGCGGATCAGGCACGAATTTACGTGCTTGTGGTGTGTTCCCGGCGTGAATCTTTCTTCAATTGCAAGCAAGGCTGAACTGCCATCTGGGAAAAGCAGGAAACTGCCACAAACCTTGATTATTTCATTCTTCATGCATCTTAAAGCCGGTACACACCAACCAGACGGCCGACCCTCGGCAGAAAAGCCAGTCGAGATGATCAGTCAGGTCCCCGAGGTCCAAAAAACTCCCTCGGGACACACTGAGGCGACACCGACTTGAGAAACGTAATACGTCTCCATAGCAGCAGGCGGCGCTACTCTGTATTGTTGCCCAAGAAATGAAAACCGGCAGCTGATTGGACGAACGTGTCACATGGGTTTGTGTTCTCCGGAAATTCAAAGCCAGACTGTCATGGCGGCCGTTCTCATATCTCATATTGTACTAAAATAGTTCACTGAAACATGTTTTTGAAAACATTTTAAGTGAGAAATAGGCCATGCAGTTGCTGAATCTGTCTTCATTTCAGCTCAACAAAGGTCAGTTTAAAAGATTTTCGTCAGATTTTGAGAGATTCTAGTCACGCTCATTCTGCTCGCCATTTCCGGGTGAGTCCCGACTGCCCTGCCGCCGACTGAACATGTCAGGTCGGCCAAAATGAAGGCCGACAGCCCCCCAGACTGACGACGGCACGGGACACACCAAACAGATTTGAGTCACTGACCTCGCCAGACTGTCCAATGGCCGATTTTCGGCCCTGTGTGTCCAGACAGAGTTGTGATCTACTGTACAGAGCAGATGACAGTCGCACCAACACAATAATCACTTTCTTGGCTGTAATGGAAAAAGGCCTTAAACAAACAAACAAACAGAGAATCATCAGTATCGCGCTTATTACAAAATCCTTCATACAAGAGAAAGCACACATACAAACATTGAAATATTAAGGGCAAAGAAGTACTTTCACACACAGCAGAGTTAGTGTCTACCAGCTCCAAACACACCACATGACTGCCACAAATTAACGGCAACCTAATTTAAGAAGCCCAAAAAAAAAAAAAAAAAAATGCTTTATGTGACGTAAGCTGCAGAGACAGATTTGCATATTTGTGGTTTGCAGCGAGCTGTGGAATCATGTGCATTGACGTGGAGACCGCTGTCAGTGTGTGGGGACAAATCAGCTGTTATCAAAGATAATGCTGGCTGAATCCCACACACACCAGCCTCCACCAACACACACTGCAGTCGAATATGAGAGAGAGGAAGACAAATCGTCATGAAATACTCTTGTATAGAACATGTTAAGCCATAGATTGTATTAAACTGGCTGAACTGTTTGCACTTACATTGGTAAGTGCAATTTTGTCATTACAAAAAGGAATGATACACTCAAGTGGTACAATATAGGTTTCCACTGTTCCAAAACACTGTACCCAATATAGCCTGGTCCAAGGGCGTAGTTTTTTTTTATTAAATTATTATTATTATTATTAATAATATATCCTGGGGGTCGTCCCTCGTAACATTTTGAGCGTCAAACATTTAATTTTCTTAATTTTGGTGAATTTAATGCAACGCTTTATGCATTTTCTGCATCGAGTTATGTCTTTATTTATGTAAAGGAAATTACTGTATTATTCTCCTGTATTGTTCAAACCTTTCTGAATATTCAAATCATCACACGTGTTTCGTTTTTTTAATCATATACTGTACACCTTGACAACAAATCAGACCTTGTTAAACACAGAAATTCCAAAGTTTAAATCTACATAAATCACGTCTTTATTTTTCACTTCCTTGACGTGTTCTTTAACCCCCTCCCAATGAAGCAAAGTAGAAACAGTTCATACATGCTTTCAGATGATCCCAAATGTTGTTGACGGGAGAAATACTAAAATACCCCGCTGACCAAACAGCTAACATTAACATGATGTCAAACTGAAACACATTACATTTTAAATGATAGTTCTTGTGTTGGTTAAATGGCAATTCAGTCGGATTATCGGGCTAGGAAGTCTGGACCAGTGGTCAGGTCCTACGATTTTGGAGGTTTCAGGATTGTCTGAAGAACTCTGATGCAGCAACATGTAGAACAGGAGCGATGATATGCATAAGCTTTACCTTCGAGACAAACAGAGGAAAGAGAGAAAGCCATGAGAAGGAAAGAGAATGACAGCCTAACATAGAAAACTGGAGAAAAAGAGGAAAGTGGGTGATTGACTGTGATGAGACGGGGATAGAGGGAGTGGGAGGGAGAAACGAAGACAGAAGGAGCGGGCAAATACTAAAGCCGTGTGATCCCGGTGTGAGGAAACAAAAAAAAGATGAGAAGAAAACAGGAGGTGTCTGTGAAAGACTGCTGCCCACTGGGGAGTGTACAGTATAACCACAGTCCTGTACTGCAGGCCACACAGTCAGAGTGGAGGCCGGCCAAAAGCAATGCAGGGCCGCTTTGTTTTTTCCCTCTGTGTGATTTGAATGCCTGTGTGAGGACGTAACAACCTCGGCGATGAATTATGATGGCTGCAATCTGACTAAAATGTTAATGGAATAAACAACAGGAGGAACAGTTGAGAAAGGCAATCACTTTAATTGATGCTGCAGTGAGGCTGTGGCGTCAGATGGGGTTAAGTGCAGCAGCGTATACAGTTATTTACCTTCTTCTTTGCCTCAGCATCCTGAATTTGGAGGAAGACAAAAGCTTTTGTATCTCGTCTGACATGTACAGGTTTAAGTGCCTGCTGTTTTTAAGTGGTTACAGAGAAAGTATTACGCTAAATAAGTTATTCCTCTTCCCAGCTGTGATTTGGCGGCGGCGTATATCTCATCTTCTCGAGGTCTTTGTTTCCTTTGCGCCTTTTTATCCCTTTCAGAACCAACCCCTGCACTGCTGCCTGACCGGAGACCTCGACCAGATCCCTGCCGCTTCGTCCGAGGGCTGACGGCGATGCCGTGTGGGCGCCGCCGCCGCCGCCGCCGTGGGGACGATAGGGTATACGCATCTGGTAACCAATGCGTATACCCTCCGTATCTTTTATACCGATCCCAAAAAGATACGGAACCCTGACCCAAGTGCGGCGCGGCCGCCTTGCCCTGGCTGCACCGCTGGGTACCCGACTCTTGGGTTACAGATAGGTCAGTAAATTCAAGTTCGCTTATCCGGTGCGTATATAGGGCTATAGTCATCTATTTATACATCATGTGTTCATGTTAAACAAAGATGGCTACCTTACCTACAGGCCAGTACGCCTGTCATCGACGTTGATAGGCCGATTTATCTTTGCTAATAACATGTTGGACTCGTTGGATTTCTTTTCTTTTAAAATGATTAAACAATAATTTGGGGCAATCCTGCAGTAACTCTAAGGACCCCCTAAGGGTCCCGGACCCCTAGTTGAAGATCTCTGGTCTATAGCACACACAATTGGTGTGTGTTAACCTTGAGAGAGAAAGTGTGGCAGTGCTTGAAAAGACTGCTGTAAACTAACTGTGAAACCACTATAAAAAGGCTCCTTAGAGCTTAACACAGCATTGTGTGCTAGCAGAAACGGAGCCCTTGCTTCTCTTCTGCAGTCCCTGTAGTGAAAAGTGAGAGTCTAAAAAGATGACCTACTAATGTCGCTGCCCGGTTCACACTGTGCTTTGACCTTTTCTAACGAGCTCATATCAAATGAGCTTTTTCACACTTCTAGGACGGTTGACAGTTTTTTTTTTTTCCTAAATTTCCTTTTATGTTTTTTTTTTTTCTTCTACTCTCCAACATCCATCCTCATGCTTTTGGGCTTTTCCCAGCCGGTTAGGAGCCAGAAAAGGAAAAGGGAGGGGGACAAAAGGATGAAAGAAAGTGAAAGGAAGTTGGGCAGCTGACTGTGCAGATTCTGCCTCGGTAGCAACCCCGGCCAGCCGCATCCATCACGCCCTGATGCTAATGGCATCAGATCCGCACCCTCCCCAACATGCCCAAATCATTCCCCCAACACCTTATCTCCCCTTAGCCAGCATGGCAAAGGAGACTTGACACAGAAATGAGTTGAAACTAATGACTCTAATGAGTTTCACTGCCCCCCTGCCAATGTCTGCTGTCATTACCGCTGCCCTGCAAGTGGCTCCAAATGGCTCTGTTTTTAGCCCAGCAAACTGCTGCTCCCCTTCATTGAACAAGTACTTGGAGGGGGGGACATTTCTGCCAGATTCATCCTGTGGATCCTGTGTTCTCAAAAGCAGTCAGACTTGTTGGTGAGAGACTGATAAAAAGGTTTATCCCCACATTAATTCCCGGTAGATGAAACACTTCCCACAAGAACATAATGCATAATGAGCATAAAGATTCTCTGACTCAGCTCTCTGACACTGCGGTGCACGTCCTGTCTCGCTAACCAAGAAGGTGATCTTTTGCTGACCTTGACTACCGTGATTTTCCTTAATCTTAACTAGCCGTTTCGGTGCCTAAACTTAACTGCCGTTGCCACAGGACGGCTAAACTTAACTGCAACGGCCGCTGAAATGACCGTGACCTCACGATGCACAGCGCCCGCCTCACAATAATCTTTTTTTTCCGGCTAAATTTAACTGTAAAGACTGCAGAACTTAACGGTCATGGGACGCGAGGGAAGGAGTGAGACACGAGGAAGCACACTGAATGGTTGACTTTCTATCCATGCATCCGTACATATTTTGTTTCTATGTACAGTATATGTATAGTATGTATAGTATATGTGCTTTTGTGTCTGGGTTAAATTCATGTGTATAACTGTAGGTGTGCATTTCCATGTATGTGTGAATGCATGAGCCAGAGCCCCATATAAACATCCCAGGCCTCCTCTTGGCAGCCTCCTCTCCTATTTGAACATGCCATAGTGATCTTCACCCAAAGACCATAATCCCTGCCAAACTCTCCCGGCACCGTCAGCGCTGGCACCAAGCCAGGGACCCAGGACGCCAGAGTGGCCCCCGCTGGTCTGCCAAGGTCAAGTGTATTTAGCTCCACTTCTCAGCACATCAGTTGGGCTTGATAAAGGGCGGGAGTAGCAGTAGTATGATGTTCTGTGGGAGGCCGGGAGGGAAAAACAATGCAGACCTGAGAACTAAATCATGATAAATAATGCTAGAGAACAAACAAAGTCTCATAATATAACAACACAAGCTGGCGTTTAGCCAGGTTTTCTGTTTTAGTTTTGTTTGTTCTGATGTTTAGCTCACCGAATAATGCCCAACAAAGAAGTTTTCATTCAGTCATTGAACCTTTATTTTAACTCGAAAGATCATTGAGTGGCGGCCCTCGTTTACAATGACATTGGGTTATTGCAAAGACAACAACAAAACAACAAAAACATAGACAAGAATACACCATTACAAGAAAGATAAAAAAAAGCCCTCCTGTATGTGATTACCTGTCTGGCTTGACACATTTGCTCGCGGCTTGCAGAAAAAATAGAGAAGACTCCGAAACGATCGCCACACCGCGCCTGATCGCAGCTGGTATGAATGGACAGATTGGATAACATGAGCGCCGAAATTACAATAGCTCCACTTCACGGCGCTTCGCAGCTATTCATGGGTAAGGTAAGACAACAGTGTTCCAACATGAGCCTTATAGATAAAGAGATACCAGTGGGTATCACGTCTCTCTTGGAGAGATAACCACCCAACACTTTCATATAAAACACAATGATGTGTACCATGTTTAGTACGCTGTGAGATGCTCTGTACATGTTTCTATGGTCTTTCTTTTTGATCCAATGTCCAACAATTCCAGGGAAATTATATCAAAGTGGGAACGCTGATTATTTCTCCACAGAGGAAGAACAGCTTTGTACACAAAGAGGTCAGAGCTCTGTGCAGGGCAGTCAAGTTATTTCACACCAAACAGGGAAAATAGTTTCTTCATTATAGACCTGGCTTTGTACTGGGACATTGTCATGTTGAAACAATAAAGGGTCATGCAGAAAGTGTTGACACAAAGTTGAAAGCACACCATGGTCTAAAATATTTTAGAATTTCCCTTTATTGGAAATATGGCTACATTCAGATCAACGACATACATCCCTTTAATTTATTTTGACGCAGTGTGTGCTAATGCAGAGGGCTACAGATGTGGGAACACTATCTCAGTTTACTTCAAGATTGTTGTGAGAAAAGATACAATAGTTGCCACCGTGATATTTTTTTCAGATTTGTAAAATCCGGCCTCTGCGTATTACAAAGCGTTGTGCAGAGTCTGGACATTTCTCATTGGTTCCTGAAGCAACACGCTGGCCACTGTCAGTGTGCTTTACAACACTGAATCCAACTAATGCCATTCCGCATTGTACTTACTTACTTACTTACTGAACATTTCAGTATGATCCATTCTACTGCAAATGTTTGCATGCTAAATTATATACACCTGTTAGCAATGGGTGCGGCTCACCAATTTGCTATGTAATCAGAAAGGCAGCTCACGTAACTTTACTAACACTTCATCTACTTTGTACTCGCAGGAAATAAGACAAGATGTGTGTCAATGGATGTCAGTCAAGTCGCATATTTGGACTAAAACTGCTCATGTAATTACATTTTTTAATAAAGATATTACATATTATTATATATTTTCTGTCCAAGATCCTCCTGGAGTTGGCGTTTTTGGGTGGTTTTCCAGCTGACAGTCAGCATTTCATATACATGGGCTCCTAATGTGGAGCTTCGTGTTCCCCAGATAATGAACAAATGCGTACACACCATGAGCTCTAAACAAATAGTTTATATATGTACAGTAAATATTTATGTGATACATTTTCACAAAATATATATGTTGCACACACATCTAGAGTAACAAATTAAAGGAAAATCCTGATTAAATGAATGGTTTTATCAGTATGAAAATTATAATATGGCCGCCTTCACAGTCACTAGGGTCTCATTTATGAAGCTGTGCATAGAATCCACACTAAATGTTTGCATACGTATTAATGAGGGAATGCATGCATGGCAAAATGTATTCCGATTAATAAAAACCTTCAGTACACTGCCTAGTGTGCATTCATCATTTGGATGGATCAGCCTCCTATACGCCCACATTCAACCATAAATAGTCAATGAAAATCTCCTCCAATGAATGTTGATGCAGAGAAATGAGCCTGCTGATCAATCAGCATGGCAACAACCGAGAGGAAGACCAAGAAAATGAATTGTTCTGACAGTAATAAAAGTGTGCAGTTGAAGGTGAAGAGGGAGTAGAGGAGAGGACTCGGTACGCAGCCCTGTGGGATGCCAGTGTTCCGGGTGAGGATCGAGGAGGTGCGTTTGTTTAAACTAACATACTGGGGTGTGCTGGTTAGGAAGGCCAGTATCCAGTGACAGAAGGAGGTGTAACAGGCCAAAGGTAACAGGAGTGTAGCGCCATGGAGATGGCGTCCTCCATGTTTCTGTTCTGGCGGTAGGCAAATTGGAGGTGGACCAGTGTGGGTGGTAGGTAGGTTTTCAGATGAGCACTTCATGATCGTGGGGGTGAGTGCAACAGAGCTGAAGTTGTTAATTCTCACTGCAGTGGAGTGTTTTTTTGCAAGACACTAAGACACTTTTTGGTCGTCTCATCTGCATATCATATTTTTTTATACTAAAACAACTTTTTTTAAAGATTATTTTTTGGGGCATTTTCGGCCTTTATTTTTGACAGGACAGCTGAAGACGTGAAAGGGGAGAGAGAAGGGGAATGACATGCAGCAAAGGGCCGCAGGTCGGAGTCAAACCCAGGCCCTCTGCGTCGAGGAGTAAACCTCTATATATGGGCGCCCGCTCTACCAACTGAGCTATCTGGGCGCCTCATATTATTTACTTAGACAAATGCATCCATGTTCTACAGTATACCAATACTATACATTTTAAGTTTGGAGGTTTTGATACAGTAGAAGCTGACAAGTCTTCCAGGTAGAGGTCCGTGCAGCAGCCTCTCCGGCCCAGAGCCAGGCCACTGAAGGGAGCTCTGGCAGGGATTGGCCCGGTCACCGCTGCTGTTGGCTGGGACTATAATGGCAACCTTTGGCTGACCAGATGCTGGTCACAGTGGAAAGAGGACATACCTGCTGAATGGAGGGAGCCCTGCTGAATCAGGCTAACCTGTCCCATCAACTCGAGTTAGGAGAGGGGAAAAAAAAGGAAGAGAGGAACATTTTGGATAGGTTAAAGAGTGTGCTATTTTCCTCAAAACTCCTCGAAAGCCTTTCTACATGAAACGCTGATCCTGTGAGATCTATTCTTCCTACTGTGCTTCAGCAAGTTCACAGATTTAACATTAAACTTTGGGAACCTAAATATAATTGAAGACTTTGGCTTTCCCGTGGGCACAGCATCTTAAATATGGCATTTGAAACAGGTATGTGTTAAGTGAAATTAAATTATAAAACTGCGTTCTTAAAGCAACATTGCCATTTTTTTTTTTAACAAGGAGATTGTGAAGAACAAGCGGCTCAAACTCTTCAAGTTTATATTTGTGTTTATAACAATGCTATAATGCAGTTTTTCTTCTTGAAGTTAGGTTAGCGAGGAAGCTGACATCAGCTCTTTAATTGTTTTGTATTTAGCTAAAGTACAAACCTAGAAAAAAAGCATTTACAATAATTTTGGTTTTTTTAAGACTATTTCTTGGGAATTTTAAAATGATTTGGAAAGATATGTTTACTGCAACTTCTGTTACTTGGGCAGAGAGATTTGTCAGGGTTGCAGGCTATAGGACCCAAATGCAGAGAAGCGAGGAGAGTGCAGCAGTTTAAATAATAATTTAATAAGAAAACAAAGAGACTTACAAATGTAAGCAGAGCAGGAGAGTAAATCCAAAAAAACAAATCCAGGAGCACAAAAACAGAGAAATCCAGGAACACGGAGATACAGCAAAATCACAGGAAGAGAACCACAAGGACCGACAACAAAAGACACAGAAAGACACGGTGCTTTTCAGGTGCTGCGCTAATCACTCCGCCCAAGTAGCAGTGCTTCGCCTTCTGAGAATATAGTTCCCAGTATGTATATGGTTAGAAGATGGCTGTGTCTCATGTGACCTTGTTATTTGTACATGCTGTGACTATACAAATCACAACATGTAAATAGGAACATGTTGGTGTTATTTTGTCACTTATTGGGAGCAGTAGGCTAGATGGAGCCGGTTACCTTCAAAGATAAGAGCTTTGGTGTCAAAGGCCGAATTGGAGATGATTATTCATGCATTTATTTCGTCCCGTTTAGACTATTGTAATAGTCTTTTTATTTGTCTTGATAAGAAAGATCTTTGTCGCCTCCAGATTGTCCAGAATTCTGCTGCTAGGCTTTTAACCCACACTAGTAAGCGGGCACACATCACTCCGGTTTAAGCTTCACTTCATTGGTTACCAGTGAAATTTAGAATACACTTCAAGATTTTGGTTCTAACTTTTAGAGCCCTACAAGGTCAGGCGCCCCCATATATCTCTGACCTGATACAGCTGCGTACGTCCTCACGTAGTCTGAGATCAACAGGTCAGAGATTTTTAGTTGCCCCCCGTACACATTTTAAAACTAGAGGGGACCGTTCGTTTCAAGCTGTGGCACCTAGGCTGTGGAACTCACTGCCTCCTTCTGTACGCTGCTTGGATTCAGTGACAAATTTTAAAACTCAGTTGAAAACTCTTCTTTTTAAAGAGGCGTTTCAATAGACCATAGGGTGATTAGGCTGGTTTTATTGTGTCCTAAGTGTCTTTTCTGATTATGTACTGCAATGTATAAATGTTGTGTATCCACCCATTTGTTGTGAAGCACTTTGTGATTTTTATCTGTGAAATGTGCTATACAAATAAATTTTACTTACTTACTTACTTACCTTCCAGGATCTGTGCTAAATTAGGCTAGCGGTGGGTGCGTCAGACGTATATATGGACTTATCTAACTCTGGGGGATACGGTGAATAAACTAAAGTCCCAATAAGTCGGCATGTTCCGTGGTGCGAATCCATGCAGGGCCTTACATGTTAAAAGAAGAACCTTAAAATCTGCTCTAACTTGCACTGGGAGCCAGGAAAGAGAGGTCTGGACGGGTGTTATGTGATCATATTTTCTAGATTTTGTCAGGATTCTGACTGCAGTGTTTTGAGCAAGTTGAAGGCCTCTAGTGGCACAATTTGGAAGACCAGAACAAAAGTGTGACCCTTATTACGGGGTAGTAGTAATAATTTACATAGGTTTAGTAGTCGAAAGTAGTCTTAGAGATCATCATTAATACAAATTTGGAGCAGAATCAGAAGACGCTAAATTGTTAAGAGCCGGAGAATTGAATACCAATAAAATGAATACCACACCAGAATGTCAATTTGCATAACCTGTATTAAATACACAGGACTGGAATATACATACATACAAAAAAAAACACATTTATGAAAAATAACAAACAAACAAAAGTCTGGAACGTGTGGAATCACTCCGTGGAAAGGACCTCTGCACGATGTTCCCAACTCTTTACCAAAACCTGACCTATAAATATGGCCAAATCTCTCAATTACCACTCAGTGAAAAAATTGACTGCTACAGGCTACAAAATAAAATGAGATAATATTTCAGTACACCTATAATGCAATATAAAAATCTCGTTTTACAACAGCTCTCATGTTTCTTCTTAGGTATCAAAACTGTATGAAGAATAAAACTACATGAATTGCATGTAAACATTGATCAACTTATATCAATTTAAAGTAGAGGCATTAAGGCGTTAGCGTGCTTATTTAGCCCCCTCTTCTCCGGTAACAGTGGGGAGAATGCACTAAAAAATCACCTCTTTAAGCTCTAGTAACCACAATCAAATCCACAATTTTTAACATCATTATTTAACAAACTAACTATTTAGCAACAGTATGAAGAGGTAACATTTGTTGGTTTCACAGGCATTAACCAGTATTCCGCTAGCCTATTGTGGCTAATCACGCTATTAACATACGAACACAGCAGGCTAGGTTAAATACAAATGGGCACCAAAAGCCTGGCCTGTTAGCATGAATGCTAGCAACTCACGAGGCCTAGCGCCAGATCAACAACTCACCATTTTAGATTCCACTGCCTTTGGATCTGTGACCACAGTGGATGCAAGCATAGCTCTCTTTTACACTCCATATTACAATAGGCCTACAGTATAGTCAGTATAAGCAATAATGATTACAGAACTTGCTTAATTCATTCCATGTCGTTTTGTTCCTCACCAAGTGGATAACGCAGTCTCCTATGCTCGAGTGCAAGCGCCAAAAGAACGTGCAGAGATGAAACTAGAGGCGTAACTGTAACGGAGCCTAGCTGGCAGCTAATTGGTCAGCTCACTGCCTCATAGAGTTCACCCATTTGCTCACTTTCAAGTCCATCAAGGATACGAAAATAAGTTAACCCTTTTGTGACTTGGTTAGACAGCTAAATAGTGTTTCTCATTATTAAACCTGGCTACAAAAGACATTGCAGTAATCAAGTCGGGAAGACACAAATGCATGGATTACAGTTTCATCATCATGAAATGATAAGTCAGGCACAGGACTGATCGTCTGTTTGCGTTATTAGTAAGATGCGAGGCAAAAACACAACCTGCGTACACTCCATTCCCCTCACACTTCACTAACAAAGTACATTGTGAGGCCCTTCACTAGACACTCTCAGAAATCTGAAATTAGTTCAGTGGAAGCAAACTCTTTGCTCCATTTCATCTCATGTTGTATACTTGAAGATGAAAGCACTGGTGGCTGTCTGTATGAATGACACGCTGTGTTATCTGCCACCGTAGAGTCTGTATTAATTAGCAAACAGCCGCCTAAACATGTTCTCGATCTGAAGGTTAAATCAAAATGCTGACAAAGAGCAGATTAGAGAATTGGCCCAGAAAGCTTCAAAATCACAGAGTTGAGTTCAGCAGTGGGTGTTTCTATAAATACTCCAATCACCATCATGGTGCAGAGACAGAAAAATATCCACCGGTGGATCGGTCCGGGGATAGAGACGCGCAGATTCCAGATTCCTTAGGTGTGTTCGAAACCGAACCCGTGACCTCTGCGTCGAGGACTGAGCCTTCACACAACTGCGCGAGCTCCACCACTAGTCCACCCACGCGCCCTACATTTCTACCGTTTAGAAACAAAAGCCCACTCCACTTTTCCTTTTAAGTTTTCGCGGGTGCTTCTGCTTCTCTTTTTCCCTCTGGGAAAACACGACTGCGTTGCATTGTGGTATATGGGAGTTAAATGTAGGGTACATCTTTATGTACACTCAAATAAGCTGTGCATTGTGGGTATTTTATAGTGGACTATATAGTGAATGAAATTAACCACGGAGAATTCAAACACCACTACCATATGGCGAACACACTATATAGTGCACTATTTCCAACACAGCTCTTGTCGTGCCTGGTTTGGCTGTTCTGGAGCGTGTTAGGGCCAGGGGCCACTTGGATAAGACCACACTTTGGTTTTTTAGAGGATCAGGTGTGACTAATCTGTTGCCACTCACTGGACATCACACCCCCCCGAGCACTTTCTATAAAATTAAGCTCAGCGTTAGCTCATGCAAGACGTTGAAGTCATACGCCCGCTGATTGAATTATCATTCCTATCAGACACACTCCAATCACAGCTATTCCCACATCAAGGCGGCCCTTTTAAATGGGACTCCCTCCTCACTGATCCCTGCTACACTGACACTGCTTCACTCGCTGCTGCTGCCGCTGGCAACGCTTTGGGCCTCCACCTTTCTAGTTCAGAGTCCTAACATGACTCAAAGATTAAATTTGGTTTTCAATGTCTTTCTTTTGGCTCACTCGTGTATACAGGGGCGGGGGGGGGACCAGGTTATAGCGGGGGTTCTGCATGGTGCTCCCTGTTTCAGCTTAGCATGCTGCTCAGCTGGTCCAGGGAGCATTATCAAGAGCGGAGCCATCAGCACCAAGCATAACTGTATTTCCGTTTGTTGCAATAAATGGATAAATCTATGACGAGAGTGTTCCTGACTGAATGATAGGAGAGGCACGCGTGTTGTTACTTTATCTTTATGAGGACCAAATGTTCTCACATGGGAAATAATTAATGAAGAAAATCTTCAAGAGAAGTTAGTTAAGAATTAAATCCAGAGTTCAGATTAAATCAGGTTTAGCATATAGTGAGATTTGAGGTTAAATCTAATTTTGGGTTTAAAATTAGGTCAGATTTATGTGAGAACTACGATTATCTCTGATCAGTTATTAAAAACCCATGCAGAACATCAGATAAATATATCAGCAGTCACACTTGTCATGCTATATATCCAGTGATGTAATCCTAGAAACAACGTTGTACTGTACTTTGACTAAAGAAAATTCATTTGAGGTCCACTTCCTAGCATGTTCCTGGCATTTCATCGGCATCTGATCTTATTTTTTGTCAAGTTTGGAAGTGATATTTTAATTTATTCTGAAAACAGAGAGAGAGACAGTACAATTGCAATTTTTGCAAATTGAAATATGAAATAAAATGGTCTTGAAACAAAGCCTTCACAGATTTTCCAAACAACATTCTTTACTTTATGATAGCTTTACTATGACTATACTTAAATTGCTAAATAATAACACTGAACATCCAAATGAGATTTTGTAAATGTAGGATTATTGACTAAAATGATTTGAACGTGCATGTTTCTTTCTTTCTCTTTTTTTTTTTTTTTTTTTACTCCTACAGATGTTAACTAGATTGTTGAATTGTTTTCTTGCATTCTGGGTCAAATGTGTGTTATACCTAACAACTGAGTGAAAAAATGTAATTTCCCTTGCGGAATCAATAATGTATGTCTTAATCTTGATCTTAATTACCGTTGTGTTTATTGTGTGCATATTGTGTATACAGTGTTATTGTATAACTTCAATAATTGTTTTACATTTACCCAGCACAAAGATTTGCTGTGTGTGGTGTGTCTGTGTGTGTCTCTGTGTTTTTGTGCTTGTGTGTGTGCATGCCTGTGACAGTGTGTGTGTTTGTGTTTTTGTGTGTGTGTGTGTGTGTGTGTGTGTGTGTGTGTGTGTGTCTCTGTCAGTGTTTGTACACGTGTGCACTCAGATCCCCACTCCCTACGTCTTTATCTGAAGCGACTGTGTTACTGAATGCTTGAATGGATCATTTTTTCCATGAGAGCGCTGATGTTGAATCCCAGCTATGACAGAGTTATAGCTTCAGGCTGTTTTTCCATCAGCTCACCGAAGAAGACTCCTTTCACCTGACATGAACGCTTAGCAGGCCACAAACAATGACTTGATTTTTTCTCCTCCCAGATCTCCTCCTGTCCGCTTACATCTCCACCACCCTTCCATCCTCAGATTAGATAAAACTTTAAAATCATCTTTTAACATCAATAAATTATTGCCATATTCAATCTGAGACATTAGTGTAACAACAGTTCTAACAGAGTCAGTGCTTAGCAGAGCGGCAGCCCCTCGCGGCTTCTGTTCTGTCAGAATGTATTGTCTCTCAGCTTTCATTCATTTTCTTGCTCTTCAAAACAAACAGACCGACACTATGGTGGTCTTACCAATAAGGACACCAGTATCATGTCCTCAACAGGGCAAATGCTGGACGTTTAGAAAATTACTGAGATCAGGAGTCCAGAATGTGGCTTATTTCACATAAGAAGTGAACTTATGCTGACCTTACCCCAAACAACTTTCTGTTGCAAACTATTTTCCAATAGCTGATCAAAACCATGAGTGTCTTGCTAGAGTCGGGGCGCTCCCGTCGTCTCAATGGTTTGGTGTAAGGAGGTCATAAAACTCAGTCCCAGTCAGTCTTTTTCCAGTCTTGACGTTCAGACTAAATCAAACATGTTTGATATTATCCTACAGAACAAAAGAAAATTGGCAAACGTTCCCTTAAGTGGTAGCAGTAGCTAGCTAGCTTGGTTACATTGTTCAAAATAAAATCTAGTTGTACTCTTGCAATGTGTGACCATGCAAGAGCCCCAGTCTTTGCTAGTAGGCAGAAGAAGAAGAGCTTATTTTCAAGGCAAATATTACAATAAACATATACATTAAGGCAAAGAAAGCACACCCTTAAAAATAAAATTTGATTGTGTGGCATGTTATACGCTCTTCATTTTTATTCATTAGTAAAAATGCCACCTGTGACCATTCTCAGTCAACCACAACAAGACAACAAGAATAAATATGAAATTAAAATATAATTCAGTAGAGATTTTCTTATTTAATTAGGAGATAAAATTGACTGAAAATGCTGTATTAATAAAATGACAACAATCTGAATATTAAAAAGCACAAAGAGGTCCACTGTGCGTGTCAATTAGTTGATGGTAATTGTGGTGAGGCCGTGAGTTAAAAATGTAGCTCTTTTTCATTTCAGTTTGTATTTGTGTGTGGTTTATGTTCGTGTGTATGTATGTTTTAAAGGTCCCATATTGTATAAGTGAGGTTTAATGTATTTTTTTATTATAAAGCAGACAGATGCTATCTAAATACTCTGAACGTATCAAAACGCTCAATTCACAGAAAAATGCACACAGCCTGTATTCAGAAACTGTGTATTTAAAGAGCCGTCAGGACTTCTGTAAGGTTGTGATGTCACAACAACGCTATTTTTAGGTAGAAAGTGCTGCTACAGAGCTGTTACAGTCATTCCCCGACTGAAATGATGGTGTAGAGATGCAGGGATACCACATGCAAAAGACCAAGAAATGTTGACCAATCAGAGAGGACAGGGCTTTTTTGGGAGGGGGTCTTAAAGAGACCGGCGCTAAATCAGAGCGTTTTTAGACAGAGGGTGAATTAAGGTAAATTATGGGGACAGCATGCGGAAAATAATGTTTATTTTTCAACATTAAAGCATGTAAACATGTTCTAGTAGAAACCTGAAATACACGTATAAACTTGAAAATGAGCATGATATGGGACCTTTAAACTAGTTACATGTATATATATACAGCATGTGCAGACAGTGGGACAAAAAGGGGGTCAGTAGGGCTCACTTTTGCCCTGTGCCCCCTCTGTGGTTTATTTTGGTCCCGGTCCAACACATGCAGATCAACTTAAAATGGAAATTTGCCAACGCATGCAAAAACACTACTATAGTTTACTTTTAAATATGAAGTACATAATATGAAATATATGCTGCGTGTGCATCCTCCTGCATTTTATCCTGTGCTCTGCTCTGTTATAGGTAGCGAGGAGACAAGCCAGTAATCAGTACAGCACTCAATGAAGCTGTTCAGGCCTGCCTGCACCCTTTAACAGCACAAAGGACAATTTTGGTGGAGCGCGTGCGTGTGTACGTGCGTGCATGTGTGTAGAAAGAAAAAAAAGAAAGAGAGAGGCCTTGACACCCAGTAAAGATCCTTTTAACAGTCTTTCTCGTCTCTGGTCTTTTTTTTTTAAAGGCAGCCTCGCCTAAGCCTTAAACGCTCCTCATTACAACACTGTCTCCTAACAAGTAGTTCTGCCCGGCCTGCCACTGCCTGGCTGGTTTTAATGGTTCGCTTTCTAACTCCATCCCCATCCTGTAATTGAGGAAGAGTCTGTTAAAGATCTCCTCTGGAGGCCAAGCTTGTTTAAGAGGCTCCTAAATGTAGAGATTCATCAGAGTTTTACAGCAGCACGGTAGAGGTATCGGCTAATCAAGGGCGCACCAGTCGGCGAGAAAGAGAGAAAACCGGAGAAAGGGTTTTTGGTTGTAAGGATGGAGGAAGGCGGAGAAGGACAGGGCTAGGGCACATTATCTAGGACATAAAAACTTAACTCACACATTTCATGTCAGACAAATTGTCCTACTTTGGAATAAGCATAGCCCTTTCATTGTAAAATAATAAGATCCAATCGCTGTGTCTCCTTGAACTCTAAAATGACCGTAAAATACATACCTCTCTCGTACAGTTTCAACAAAAACGGAACAATACAACCTTCATGAAGGTAGAATTGATTGCAGGGCTGTTGTATTGGACTATATTAGGTTTAACTTGGTGTACATAATAAGGAGGCAAGTGAGGATATAGCCTAGAAAATAGATTTTGTAGTTGTCACGCCACGCTATCTTGCTAATGGCTGTTCTGCATGGCTGTCAGGCCGGGGTTAGCAGGTGCTTACCTGTTTGCAAAAGCCCATGGTAGGAGCAGTAGGGGCAGAGTTTTGAGGAAGGAGACATGTGTTTGAGTGCCGGGTCGGAGATCGGTCCAATCCCCTTTTCCCCATAAATTGTGTTAAAGTTATTGTCTCGTCTTAAAAGTCTACAAAATACCTCTTCAATGGATCACCGGTTAATGCCTACCACACATTAGAAGACTTTGAACAGACTTAGGATCAGACTTAGACTTATCATCTCACATCTAAAGACTATCTGTCATAATATGTAAAGAGTGGGGATCTTGCAGGGTCACACATTGCAAGACTACAACTAGATTCGTTTTGAAAAACTTAACCAAGCTAGCTAGCTACCGCTAGCGTTAGCTGGTAAGGGAAAGTTTGCAGATTTTCTGTTCTGCCGTACAGGCAGAAGAATGTCTCCAGTACCCGGAGGTCTGCGTTTATCTGCCGGTAAAACTCCCATTGGATGACACGCAACATTCCCTCTTTAGCGTTAAGCTTAGCTTCCTGTTTGGTGCTGGAGGGAGCGCACCCATTGGACTGGGACTGAGTTTTATCACCACCTTATACCAAACCATTAAGACAACTCTAGCAAGACTCTCAGGATTCATTCCGATAATGGAAATAAGTCTGCGACAGTGATATCGCTTTAAAAGTCGGGTTGTGTAAGGTCGGCATAACCAGCGTGGGAGCACGGAGAGCGAGGTGATCGAGTTGGATCGGATTGGCGCTGTGGCAACGAGGACAGGTAGGCCTACTCACCTTACCTTATCTGTTGAGATTCATATATGCACTGGAATGCTAGTATCAAGTTTTCCCAGGGTTGTGGTTATGCCGTGACATAGTAAACTCCATGCTGCCCAGAATGTTTTGTTTTTCTCTTATCTTGTGTTTAAACGGCTCACATGCAATTTAGGTCAGGATAGGTTCAAAACAAATGCAAGTCTCTTACACTTAACACAATGTTTTTTGATCATGCACGACTAAACAAGCAATAATTAAATCCCTCTTTCAATACCATGGATATAAAACCACTCGACCAGCCATGCCAAAACACTTATTTGTGAACTTTAATATTCAATGGAAAAGGGGGAGATTTCACACATCATATTTATATTTCAGTTATATCATCTTCACTGTAAACCCTTCGTCCCTCTATCACATATACAGAAGTGAAGGGACATTCTAGTGTTGCAAAAGAAGGCGGAGGTAGATGGTTGGGTCACCAAACCCGGGGAGCTGACATGGGAGTTGTCTGTTTCTTGGAACTATGATCACAAGATTTTCCTAACCTTTACCAAGTTTAGTAGTTTTAGTGTCCTAAAATGTATCCAAACATTAACGACAGCGGCACTGGATCAGAAAATGCCAATGGCTATTTTAGAGAGCAATGCCAAACAACCTGTGTGGTTGATTAGTATCAACTTCGCATCAAAAAGATGAGACAAATATGAGCTGAATAAAATATAATCTACATGCTACATGTGCAGGTGTTGTATTTGCATTAATGAGTCTACAGATTGGACATGCATTCAAAGAAAGTGGCTTCCTCAAAACAATGCATTTCCCCGTATGTACAGACATTGTACATTTCCAGTTCAGATCATCTGTTCAAATCAGAATGCTATTGCTCAATTTTCCTGCTGCTCTTTTCTTTTTTGGGGCCGACTTTCAGCAGTCAGTCAACATCGCCGAGGGAAACAAGGCAGATTGATAACTTTCGATAGCCACAAATGGAATGCAAATGGCCTCTGAAATCATATTAAAGTCCCTGACGGGTGTGAGTGATGCCAAACAACAAGCGCTTGATTCTCCTGTCACAGTGTCACCTTCAGGCCCTTTTCAGTTCCCATATTAACGGGGATAGACGTATATACGGGATGACAAGGAGGGGTCGAAGGAATGGAAGGAATGAGGGAAAAAAAAAAGAACACAGCGAGCCATGAGGGGAAAAAGGGAGAAAATGGGAGGCAGTGGATGAAGACTGATTGATAATGAAAACCAAAATGGAGAGACGGTAAGAGGAGAGACAAGAGCAGTTACAGAGGTCTAACATGTCAGGTTAACAAGTGGAAGTGGAGCTCAGGGAAAGAAAAAAAAAAAAAAAAAAAAAAAAAAAAAAAAAGGCACTGCTGTTCCCACTCGGGTCTGACTTCATTAGCTCATATTCCCCCCCACCCCTTTACCCTTCGTGGCACGCTAGCCTGGAACCGACAACTTTTTTCCCAAACTGCTTCTCCTCTCAGAAAGACAAACCCAGCCGAGCCTGAGATGAAATCTGAGAGGAAGATGGAGGTCAAGGGGGGTGGGGGGGGGGGTTCCAATTTAGGTTAAGGCTGACAACACTGAGTCTGGAGTGGAAGGACGACCTGGATTAAAGTCAGAGAGCTTTGTCTGGACTCCCTCGTGTTCCTTGAATCACCTTGCAGTGAGCCACTGAGGCGGCGGTGAATCACTGCCGCTCACTCCATTTGACTCACAAATCAAATGACGGAGGATCCGTTTGCTTTCTGTGATGTTTTTTTCCCCCCTTTGATAGAGATGGGATGCTCCGCTGCCACATACAGCCCGCAGGCTAAAAACAAACAACACGATGAACTCCAACACAGTGCTATTTAAAAAGCCACGGCTCACTGTACTGTTTGAACTTACCGTGCAGTCTAGAACAAGCAAATACAGCAAACAATGATACGAGTACAGTTAGGTCAGTGGGCCTGATGTTAGAAAATATAATTCTGGCCTTTCAGCGTTGTCCACCGCTGATAAAATGGATGAGAAACGCATCTAGGCGTAATTTACAAGGGGGAATTGGGGGTGGGGGTTACAACTAGAGATGGCCCGATACCATTTTTTGCTTCCCGATACCGATTCCGATACCTGAACTTGCGTATTGGCCGATACAGAGTACCGATCCGATACCGGTGTGTCATATATTTTATTATGTTTTAACAATTGTATACTACAATCCCTGTATGGATGTGATATTATTTTTGATATTACTTTGTTGTCGGTCTGGCTCAGGTTAAACTCTTTGTGAAACATGAACAAACACAAACAATGAATGCCACAACACTCTTTTTTTATTATGTAGTTTGACAGTCAGTCATAATGGAAAAAGACAAAGAAATGAAATACTTTAATGTAGATTTTCTTTAGGGCTTTATTACGTGGTATCAGATCGGTGCATAAACTCCAGTACTTCCCGATACCGATACCAGCGTTTTAGGCAGTATCAGAGCCGTTACCGATCTCTAGTTACAACCCCCACCCCCATAATGAAAACTGTCCAGTGCAACCCAACCAAAAACACTATTATAATTTCCTTTACATAAATTTGCACCATAACTTCATGCAGAAAAGGCACAAATTGTAGCAGAAAAATTTGACCAGAATGCAGACAATGAAGCGTTTCCCTGGATGGAGTCCCAGGGGTGCCATAGTCAGGCTATATGATAGAATGTGTGATTGCGTTCTACTATTAAACATGCCAAAAGTAATATGTTTTATTATAGTGTAATGTTTAACTTTGCTCTAAAGATAAGCTAAGATAAGATAAAACTTATTTTGTCTATTGTCTGTTCACACAGAAAATGTTGTTGCATTGTCTGCTCCTAAAGTTGTTAGCTCTAAATCTCTGTCCTGGATTAGTCAGACTTCAAGCCCAGTGTAATGACAACTATGATGATTCAATTATTAATAATGACACTGCTCAGAATGCCCCTTCAGAACAACCATGTTGAAAATTGTTTTAATTTGCTTATTTATTTTGACAAAATGGAAATTAGAATTCACTTGCTGTTGTTAATTGAGTAAAGGAGAAGGCCATACAAACTACAGCAGTAATAAACAGCTGAAGGCAGATCTATCAGAGCAGTATGAGGGATTGTGCCTGTGGTGTTTGGCATACATTATTCTTATAATTTGGCATTTCTGTCAGTCACTGTGAAATATTAACTATCACATGTGAATTAAGCAGCCTCTCCTCGTCATGTGTTATGCTCCAAAGACACTAAATCAATGCTAATCTGATTTGGAAACATTAATGTCATTAATGTCAGTGAGGGCCAAATTAGTCTGCTATTTTGGATACATGTGCATGGAATACTGAGCTATAGGAACACTTTAGCATAGAGAAAGTGTCAGAATTAACTCAGTTCTGTTATGCCTGGCTCACACTACAGAAGTTTTAGGCCGATTTATGCCCGATTTACCCCTCCCGAGAATCTGAGAAAAAATCTTGTCGAGGACCTCGATCGGTTCCGATGTTCGGCGCAGATTATCTGGTAATTTGAGGCGTTCACAGATCGAATCTTGCACCTCCCGATCTGCTCGCAGACACATCGGGGCCGCCCCGATAATTAGGATTAGGATTATAATTGGGCGTGAAACGACTAGGATTACGTCAGTACTTCCACAATAGCCAGAGACAGGAGTGCAAGGAGACGGAAGTGACGGAAACTTTTGAAAATGTCCGCGAAAGCAGCTGTAGTACGGGTCCGGTGGACAACTGAGTTGGAAGAAAGGATGGTGGAGATGTGGCAACAGCACGAGTGCCTGTTTAATGTATCATCAAAAGAGTATCATAATCGGAATGATAAAGAGAAGAGCTGGGGAGAGATCGCTTCAGATTTGGACCTACCAGGTGAGTGTACAAAGTTGCTAGCGCACTAGCTAGCAAATGTCAACATTAGATCTAGGTAAATGATCATCTGCTACATTCAGGTCTAACAAAAGATGCCGTGACACAGTATCCATTTTGTTTACATGCGCTTCCCCGTGAGATCGCGTCACGTGAGGTGCTAAATCTGGCAAGATAATCTTAAGAATATCTTGTAGTGTGTGATGCCCCACTTTTTTCAAATCTTGTAGTGTGAGCATGTTTAAGATTTGACGGAAGAAAATCTGCAAAGATTCTCCTCAAGTGTGTGCTGCAACCAGATTTCAAAATCGGTTAGGATTTTAAAACTCCTGTAGTGTGAGCCAGGCTTTAGCCATCCTTTCTCACATATGGTTTGCCTAAGCTATAAAAAAAATTTAATTTTATTGTTTCGATTTCTTAGTTCAGAGAGTTGATATTCTATTCGCCTCCTCCCATTGGTTGGCTGGGGCCAAGATCCATTGGCCCTTTGCTTCAGCGCAATCCTGGTCCAATGGCAGAATATGGCTTTCCTATCAGGAAATAACGACATTCCTTCGTCCCTGAGCTGGCTGTTGACCTCGTCCAACACGTCCACATTCTGTTACTGATTGACCCTGTTGGAATTCTCCACCAACACGTCCACACCTTGCTGCAAGTCAAATACAATACATCCCATTACATTTAAAGAAAGTCATTATAACTGATTGGTTATAATATACAATAGAGAAAGTCATTAGAATTGATTAATTTTAATCATGGCCTTGGTGTATCCTTATATTGCTGAAGCTAGACACTTAGAGTGTTAACTTGTATTTATTTCTTCACAGCGCCAAACCAAAAAGAATCTACGAGACACTCACACCAGAATTTGGCAGATTCCCAGACTTTGACACTCACACAGGATGTGAAACAGGTAAGCTTGATTTGCTAAATTCTATGATGGCTAAGGAACGTTTTTGCTGGCTGTTTTTAGGACTTTTATGTCACCCAAACTGTAAGTGAGAAGACTATATGATACAAGCAATAACACAGTCAAATATATATGACTTTTTCGATTAAATAAGAGCATGTCCATAAACATGGCCCTCGATGTGATTCTCATTTTCCACTGTGGCCCTTGGTGAAGTTGAGTTTGACAGCCCTGCGTTAAATGAAAGAAAGATGGGGCTCAGTTGACTTCTAAATCACTGAAAAAGTGCTTCTGTCTCGATCTCTCTCTCTCTCTCACACACACACACACACACACACACACACACACACACACACACACACACACACACACACACAGGTCCCACTCTGGTGATAGTGGTCAGGGTTCAGTGCTCATTTCACACCCATCTAAGTGGCATTTTAGCAGCCCTGATATCTCACCCACCCCCAGTCTCCTCCTATAATGAAATGGTGACACCACTCATAGTATTAGCCTTATCTGGCTTTATACACATATTCAAGAAACCCGCAAAATAAGAGCAGAATACAGTATTTTCAGGTTTTTAGCTTGGACTCCATGCATAGATCACAATTATTAAAGTAGAGATAAAAGAATAGCTCCATTACACAACATATTTATATCAACATGGAATGAAATGACTGTAATTTAACAGGGTTGATGGTACTCCTGTAGGTTTTGAGATGAATGCATGGAATAAAAGAATAGACTGTAAAAAATAATGGACGTAGCATCAGTGACATCACCAATTGTTTTGTAGACTGCCGTTTTGAAGCCAAGAGTTTGCCTTTTGGTCGTCGCCATCTTGGTAGTGACCATATTTGGACAAAAGGGTGGAGCTCGGGAGGATGCCGGGGCTAAGTCACTGTCTCTGTGGTTTCAATGGTGCTGTGCTAAGCTAAATGCTAAAGAGGAAAAGTCAACAATTTTCAACACTTCTGAAGTGAGTCATCCAGCGTCGATAAACGCAGACATGTACGGCAGAACAGAACATCTGCAGACTTTCCTTTAAGTAACCAGCTAACGCTAGCGCTAGCTTTGGTTGACAAGGTGCTACCGAACACTACACAAGACATTTCTTTAGGTGACCAAAATGTCCCAATCAACTTTGATGAAGTGAAAACACACAGTGAGACGGTCAAAGTCTAAGATGAAAACATTAGTTCTATTTTAGGGCATTTTCACACCGACTGTTGGTTTGCTTTGGTCCGACTCAGTTGAGGAGTTTCTAAACTAGCGTTTTCAAGGGTGTAACTTTGGTTTGAGAAGTGGGAGAGACACAGGGGGTCTGGGGGTCCATACATTTAGGGACTATGATGATACAAAATCCAGGAAATAATTAAGTTGATCATAATGATGAATTATGCCAGAAAGAATAGTACTAAACTATGTATAAGAAAACTACGTCTTACTTTCCTTATTGTTTAAAATAGGGGCGATCGCCAAGACATTAGAGAAACACTGTATAGAGTCAGACAGCGCTGTAGAGGAGGGTCTGGCTAGTCCACACAGCATTCTGGGATGGGAGAAAAACATGCTCTGGTTTATTGGCATTTCTTCAAACCAATCGCAATCCTCTTGGGTGGCGCTAAGTGTTGTGTGGAGCAGGGGATAGTGGACCCAAATGCAGAGAAAAGGTAGACAGGCAGAAGGTTTTAGCTCGAGGGTTTAATTGCAACAAAAAGCGTCAGCACAGAGACTGGAAAAACACAGGGAAAAAATCCACAAGGAAAAACTCAGAAAAAAACGCAGGGAGGATTCAAAAAAAAAAAAAAAAAAACACTTGTCAGGATAAGGACACAAACAAACACAAAACGATCTGACAACAGACAAAGGAAACACGGGCTAAATAACCTAGGTAACGAGAACACACAAGACAGGTGACACCAGGGCTGGGGAACAGGTGGAGCACATCAGACAATCACACAGGCGGGAAAACACAGGAAGTAAAACTAGACAGAAAACAGGCTATCAAAATAAAACAGGAAACAGAACATACACACAAGAGGGAACAAAAATATGCACAACGAAATATACACAGGCCACAGAAACAATATACAAAACAGGAAACATACAAAATTATAATAACAGGCAACAGAAATGTCCATAACCACAACAATAAGCGCCAGACAGAGCAACGGTGCCTCTGCAAAATTGCCTCGGGAAGGAACTTGTTTTGGTGGAACATGTACGTGTACGTTCAAAAGTTGTTTTAGTCGTGCAACAGAAAACTCAGATTGGACAAATAGTCTAGCTAGCTGTCTGGATTTACCCCGCAGAGATCTGAGGAGCAGTTAACCATAGTCCTCAGAAATCCACCGGAGTTTAGAACGCCAACACAAAGAAAGAGGAAGGTAAAGGACATGAGTGAGATCCGGCGGAATTTCCGTTGGCAACGGAGCAATCCCGGAAGTGGAACGTAGAGGATATAGACTAGAGGGACACAAACGGGATTTTGAAAAGTGGGGTGGACATGTCCCCCCTGTCCCCATTGAAAATTACACCCTAGCGTTTTCCCCTTTGTTGGGATTCGTTTTACACGGAGGAAACCTCCAAGCGAACTAAAATGCGTTCATTACAAACCATGAAAGAACCTTCACGCCGCTTATTGGTGAGATGTGTCTGAGACAGGAGCATGAAAGTAAATCCAGGAAGAAGATACTGTGTTCTGGACTAGTGCATATTTCTAGCATCTCCATGGTCAAACCAGCTCATTTCATTTAAATAATCAGACATTATTTCGTGAGCGACGTTGCTACGTCTGCTCTGCTCTCTGAGACTTCGCTCTGCTCTGCCGGTGTCAGTCTCCACCTTTAGCCGCGGCTGGTTTGACCGCAGACATGCGAAAGATAGCGAGTTTGTCTGTTAAAGAGAAACACTGCAAGCTGTTACGGTTTGCATGCTCTTCCGCATCGCAGATTGCAAAGCACACCTGACTACAGGAGACATTTAGCTCAGACTTCAATGCATTTTAAAGGGTATAGCCCACCGTTTGTTGAAATAGTGCTTATCACGGTCTCCCCTAGCTGTAGATAGGTGGGCCAACGCATTTTTTGTGCATGCATTGTTTTAGTCCGGTGCAACACCGGCAGCACCGCCACTAGTTAGCTTAGCGTAGTGAATGGAATCCTATGTTGCCGGTTAGCATGTTGTGAGTAAAGGTGAGCCAACAAAAGACAAAAAAAAACAACCTAATTACTTGCACTGAGACAAAAAATGCGTTGGCCCACCTATCTACAGCCAGGGTAGACCGTGATAAGCCCTATTTCAACAAACGGTGGCGTATTCCTTTAAAGGTATTTCCAAAATAGAGTGACTTCAAAGTCAACATTGTTGGAGAATCTGAAAAAAAAAAGTTCTAGGGCCTATGTCCATAAAGCAAGGCCCTGGGGAGTACTTCCTACTCATGACTAACTAATAACTCAAATGATATAATTCATCAAAATCTTTTTAGATCATCCCAGCGCTTTTTTTGATGAAGCGCAGGGATGATCTAAAAATGAATGATGAATTTATCATTTGAGTTATTAGGCCTACACACGTGACATTTTTTCTTCCTATGTCTTTACTTGGTCAGACCACAGACTCAGTTATTATTTCAAACATGGCAATGATCTCAAATGCATAATACAGAATTTAAAGTAACCCATTTATCAAGCATTTTGAACTCAGTGCCCATGTAGTATTATGACAAAACTTGAGTAAACGCCAGGCTCTAGTCTTCTTCTCGTCATCTTCTGCCTGTTCTTCTTCTTCTTTTTCTTCTCTGCTGAGTAAAGCCGGTCCTAGTAAGATCAGCCAATTAAAAGCAATGCCTGTTTAATCACCGCAAAATGGGCAACAAGAGGTGTTTAAAAAGTGCTGCTCACACAGAATCCAGTCAATTAGAGGACAACCTTCCTGGGAGAACTCGCTTTCTATTTTAGGTTAATGCATCAAGTCCCTGCACACGTGTCTGTTCCCCCACACACACACACACACACACACACGCTCTCTCAGACACATACACAAACTATTACTGACACACACAGGCTCTGTGTACTCCCCAAATGCTGATGCACGACTTTAGTGGTTCATTTAAAGCGTTGCTAAGGAGTCAAAAGGTCCACCCATCACTTTCATTATGAGACACACACACACACACACACACACATTCTGTGGCATCGGGAGACAGACACACAGCCAGCCACGCAGAATTAACAGTATGCACATAATTAACTGAAGTTAGACTCCACGCTAATCTGCCACACACTCCCCATCATGCCAATGAGGCTGAGCTCCATACTTTACCCGTCTTCTTCTTCTTCTTCTTCTTCGTCTTCTTCTATCTCTATGCTTGTGTTTTTTATCTGCCTATAACACACTCATCTATGCTTTATCTCCAGCCTACTCTTCTCTTCCACTTCCCTCGCTCTATCTTCCCTCCTTCTCCCCTCTGCTGTTTGTCGTCCTTCTTTCACAGACACTATACCAGCCGCTTTGCATCCGCCAGATAACGACAGAAAATTCAATTTCTCGCCGAGTTGCATCCCTAATGGCTGAGTTGGTGGGGGGGGGGGGGGGGGGTGTGACGCGCTGAGGTTCCTGTGCTGAGCGCTCTCTGCGGCTGCTCTCATATCAGAAGTTCACAACGTGGCCTACAAAATGAACCGCATCGGTCGGCACAGCGTGGCTTGATGCTGCTGTGCCATGACGGCAACACGTGGAGGATGTTAAGATAGACAAGAGGTGCACTAGTAGTCTTGCACATGCTGTGTTGTTAGTTGTTGTATTCCACTACATCTCCCATTAAACGTGTGTCCTATTGTCGTGATATCTTGGACTTTCTGGGAAAAAAAAAATGTTGTGGAAGTGATGTTCCAAATGCTGGATTCAACGTGGAGACAGAGCACATCGCCGTCATACTCTGAAAGCCACGCCCACCGGAGGGGAAAACAACTCTCCGCTGTCTAATGACTTGTATTGCGTGACGGTTTACTCCTCGTTTATTTTGTGTGCTAGCAAACAACAGAAACATGCCTAAAAGCTGCTCAGTGATGGTGATATTCACTACAAACAGGGTAAATAACCTATGAGTTAAGTTTTTATAAGCTGCCGACTAGAAAAAGTGGCTTTTATGAAGACAAGTCTTCTGAGGAATCAGCAGAGAGAATGGGAAGACTGTGGCATCCTGACACTAAGATAACGTTATGTTGACGTTGAGAATATTGGTTTATGCAGTGAGAAATGCAATGAATACAAGACATCAAAACACCACATATCCAGTTTATATTGACAAGATGGAGCTACTTTTACCTGCGCAATATGCTGATAATTTTAAAACATACAGATTATGGAATAAAGCAATGAGCCCTGAGTAGGCCTGTAACAATTATTACATAACTGTATAATTCTCAATATCTTTACGTAATCGCAGTTTCTTTGTTGAACCGCAATTAATTGCTAACATTAGCTAAGGTCCTAAGGGCTAAACCTGTTGATGGTAATTGTTGATTTTGTTAAGATATTAACATATAGCTTTTAGTTTAGCTATGCTGACCCTCCCTATACAGGTTCATAACAACAAAAATGACAAGGAGGGGATACAGTTACAAACAATGTTTTATCAGTTTCAAAATAATTTTAATCGGTTAAAAAATGCACAAATTACGTGCAAACTAATTTGTGTAGCTAGCTATGAAAACACAAACGTTTTACTTAGGTGTGCGTATCTGGCAAGGGGTTTAGGTGTCCTTCCCCATACATGTTGTGTCTCTCTTTGGTCATTTTTGTTTTCCTTTGGGGTTGTCTAGGATCTCTGTGGTCATTTAGCGTCTCTTTGTTTGTGTTTTAGAATCTCAATATCTGTGTCTAAAATGTTGGAAAAGCTAGAGCAGATAATAACAAATGAATTTCCCCATTGTGGGATGACTAAAGTATTATCTAATATAATCTAAATAACTAACAAAAAGCTTAAAGACAAAACTACACTCATTAGATCTGAGAAGTCTTTTACTTTCATTCATTCTTAGGGCTTAGGTGCTGCCCAAAGTGGCTTGGGTGCTACGTCTAACCCTAACCGCTATTTTCCACCCAGCACGTCTGCGTGGCTTTTCCCGGTGCCTAGCACCGCCCAAGACGATTGTGATTGGTTTAAAGAAATGCTAATAAATCCTGGATTTTTCTCCCATCCAAGAATGCTGTGTGGACTAGCCAGACCTTCCTTCGCAGCGCTGTGGAGGAAGGTCTGGCAATGCGAGACTACGTCATGCCTAGCAATGCCCCTTAGCTGCTATAAAATCAAGGCCTCAATGGCTTATAGCTTTTATAAAAGTTACTACATTTATCTGGCAATGGGGCTCATGCACCAACATTCGCTTAAATTTATCTTATATCTTTTTCTCTTCATTTTCTGTTAAGAGAAAAAATAAGGTCAACTCCAGATGTACCAAACCTTCTGAACGACCTAAATCAGGTGTTATAAATGATGAATCTTACTTGATCATAATTGTTTGTTTATTAGCATAAATAACACCCACTAAACACTGCATATGGGCAGGTGTTGTGCCGTATACAAATATTATGGCACATGCCCAATTACAGAGATGCCACCAAATAAAAAAGACTGCAAGAAGAAAAACTTCAGCAGTAGTGAAATTGACGTTTTAAATGAACTTAATTAAAGGGAATAAACGGATTTCCCACTGTCAGTCCTGGAAGTACAGGAAAATTATATAACATATATTTATACAACATGTAATAACCCAATTTATAAATATATATTTTTTTATTATTAGTTTTTATGGTCCTCAAATTTAAAAAGCAAGTTTCAAGTTCCAAAATATTTATTGTCCAATAACTACAGCGCTCGTTGGCAATACAAATCTCAGATATTGGGCTCCCTTCAACAATGCTCATTAAACATGTATTAAAAAAAGAGAATCGCATAAGTCAAAGCTAAATGAGAATCTAAGATATAATAGTACAGTTTAATTATAGGGCTAACATTCAGACTTTATAAAATATGATTAAAGTGATATGTATAATGTAGACGGTATTCGCAAACTAATGAACTGAATACAAACAGAATGTAAACAGGTATGTAGTGAAGCATTTTCCCTGTGGACGAGATATTTTCTTTAATCATCAGAATAATCTGTACGTTCCTTATTATATGAACTAGTGCAGTGCCCGTTTGGAGTGCGTGCCTGTGTCGGGACGTACGTTTAACTGACATGCGGCACAAGAACAGGACAGTTAGGTTTAGGAAAAGATGGAGGGTGGGGTTACAAAATGTACGTTTCAGTGACACGCGGGACATGATCCCCGGTCTCCTGGGTGAAAGTCCTGTGTTGTTTGACCCATCCACCCCCCCAACCAACCTCCTTATGCGGATTTTCGGTCTTTCATACTACTCTCTACTGTTGTCTCTCTTACAGCGCCACAGTCGAGCTGCTGCTCTGCCCGGTGAGATTTTTGCATCTGTAACTGGCGCTGAGACACACACACACACACACACACACACTCCTTGATTTATAGTTAGATAACAGATACACAGCCCTACTTTTACCACTTGATAAGTACTTTTTTGTCACTAAGTCTTATGAAATTATACTCAATACATGACAAGACTAATATCTTCACATACCACCATTTACGCCTCCTGCTTTGATCCAGTGTTGTTGGAGGATAAAAAAAAAAGAACAAAGCCTCTGATGGGTTTTGGTTACGTCATTCTTTTTATTAATCTTTTAACACAAATACTTCAGGGCACAGTGTCCTCAAAGGCAAAATAAAGTCTGTCGGGGAAATTATGGAGAGCCAATGATTTCCAATAGCAAAGTAAGGTCATCTGTGTTTAATTTAGACACCTTTAGGAATATGGAAAATCTATGATGTGCATAATCACACTCTCAGATCTGACGCCGTGGGCCCAACGCTGCCCATTGATCACAGCGGCCAGGCGTCCTCTAAAAACACAGACATCAACGCATCCAATAAGCAGCAGGAGAAGGACGAGAGATGGCCGGGCAGATTAACACTGGGAGACTGATGAATGTTCTCCTTCCATCGTTGATTCATTTGATCAATTAATTTCATCAATTACCGGTGACAGCTACGTCAGCGGAGGGAGAGACAGAAAAACAGTGGGAGTATCATATTACTACTAATGATCTGCAGGCAGAGCTCTGATTTATGGTTGTTGATTAATCATAGATTTGAGGAGTTACAGCCACTAATTGTCGAGTGATAAATGCTAGGTTTGAAAAGACAGTGTTTTGACCTGTCCAGAGATGGCTGAGACACGACTTAAAAAAGACACATCTTCCCCAAGTCCCAACCATGGATGTATTATAAGGACTGGATACAGCATCTGAGGCGGAATCCCGTTCATTCCTAGGAGAGTTGCTCAGTGGGGCATTAAGTTATCATGGAGCAAAAAATGACCCGGATGATCAACACCGCTTCTGCACTTTGCGGCCCATAGAGCAGGCACACTAGTAGTCTAAATCAAAGACGATTCATATCCGGAATTGTTCAACTGCCGCCGGAAGATCCGCCAGATGTCCCTTATTTCGGCCGGATGTCCGTCACCTTCCTCTTTCTTTGTGTTGCCATTTTAAACTCCGGTGGATTTATGAGGAGGACTATGCTTAACTGCTCCTCAGATCTCTGCAGGGTAAATTCAGACAGCTAGCTAGACCAGTGGTTCCCAACCTGGGGTCCGGGCACCCCCAGGGGGAGCGGCAAAGATCACAGGGGGGGCACAAGTCTTTATCTGGTTTGAGGTTGAGGTAAAAAAAATAATATTTGTTAAACAAATTATGATAATACACTATAATATATAATGTATACAAAAGTCTGTATGAAAACTATATATTTTGTTGTATCCTCGTTTTTCCTGCCGTCACGGCATCACTATTTTATGAATAAAACATGGCGGAGAAACGTAACAGTGCTGATAACTCCTCTGTATCAAAAAAGATACAGAGTTACCTCAACTTCGGTTTCGGGGGGCGGGGAGGGGGCTCAGCTTTTCTTAGACATGAGTAGGGGGGGCACCAAGGAAAAAAGGTTGGGAACCACTGAGCTAGACGATCTGTCCAATCTGAGTTTTCTGTTGAATGACTAAAATAACTTATAACAAGTTCCTTCCCGAGGCTATTTTGCAGAGGCACCGGTGCTCTGTCCGGCGCATACGCCGCCCATGTCGACTGTGATTGGTTCAAAGAAATACCAATAAACCAGAGCAAGTTTTTCTCCCATCCCGGAATGCTGTGTGGACTAGCCAGACCTTCCTCCGTAGCGCTGTGGAGGAAGGTCTGGTAGTGCGAGACTAGCCCGCTAGAGATGTCCGCTGGCCGAGCCGTCTACTTCTGGTTTAGCGTTCTACTTATTTGAAGGCAGATTAAAAGACTTAATCATGCAGCTCTTCGAGACTTTTCAAATGTTATCGGACCAAATTAATCAAATTTGGATAGTGAAACGAGTCTTTTCGCTGGGTTGTGACCAAGGGCGGACTGGGACAAAAATTCAACCCTGGCACTGTAGCCACACAAGGCCACATTACCATGCCCGTGCAGCTCCACCCACAGACAGACACGTGCATTCACTAATGACATTTGTGTACAGATGGAAGTACCTTATATGTAACAGATTTTTAAACATTTAATGTAAGTAACTGGCAAACAATGCTTGCTACTTTTTAAAGAGCACACATTTATAACAAATTTACACATACTGCCTATTTATGCCGTTTGTATGCTGTTACTGTCATTCTCTACAGGAGGTTGTCCGTGTTTTTGTTGATTCTCACTAGTCATCTTTTTTAACTCTCTAACTCTGCAATTTAAATATGTTTTTATGTGATTAAGATCTGTGATTATACGTCAGGGATTTCCCTTGCTCAGAATTGGCCTTTGGGGGAACACATAAAGCAACGGGGGGACTGGGGATCATCCCCCAGTAAATTGAGGGTAAAAGACTTAAATTCCTAGCCTGGTTGACACCAGACCCTTCTCAGTTGCAACTGAGAGTGGGTCTGGGAAAGGTTCATTGACAGTTCATTTCCAAAGGGGCGTCACCAACAGATGCCGCTCAAATGCCTATGGGAGCATTGGATAGTCCTTCAACCAATCAGACCAACGATCCGGGTGACTTTGCGCTTCATGTTGAATGTAAACAAAAAGCTGCTTGCTGTCGCTGCGCTATCGTCGTCGCGTAAAGCCCGCCTCAACGGTTGTGATTGGTGTAAAGCCCGCCTCAGCGATTGCGATTGGTGCCTTGATTTTGGGGACATTGGAAATGGGTTTGAATGGGCTCTTCGCCAGACTGACTTGCAGAGCAAATCTCAAATTTGCCGGAAGTTCCTCAGGGTTTACCCAGGCTATTCAATTCCTGCATTCGGATACATTTTTAGGCACCAATTTATGGTAAAACGTCTATATTTATGGCAAGGAAATCACAAAATTCTGTTGGCAGTTAACAATTTAAAATACAAAATACAATGGAATATTATTATATTCCGTAGTCCAGTAAGGGCGCTTTCACATCCGGGACATGGGCCGGATACGACAACACTTGACCCCAAAGTCCAGTTGTTTAATTAGCATGAACAGAGCTTTATGGTAACTTCCCCCCCCCCAAGGAACACGTTTTGCTCCCAAGTTGAAACATGTAGGATTGACTTACAGAGGCTACTGCTTTTACTGCTAAATTGTACAATAACACAATCATATTATGGATACAAAACGTTGTGAAGTGTAACGTTTTCTACATTCTACTGATCAGAAATGATCAGTGATGTTGAATATAGCCTACAGTGTAAAAAACTAAAAACGTTCCAGAGCGCAGCCTGCCCGGAAGTTGGTGGTTGACCCTGGCGCAGCAGTCCCATGTCGAAGTCTCCTTGGGCAAGACACTGAACCCAGAGTTGCTCCCGATGCTGCGCCATTGTTGTGTAAATGTGTGTGAATGTTTATATGATGAGTAGGTGGCACCTTGTACGGCAGCCTCATACGACAGTGTGTGAATGGTGAATGGTTGCTGTACTATGTAAAAGTTCTTTGAGTAGTCGTCAAGACTACAAAAGCGCTATATAAAAACAGTCCATTTACAACAACAAGACGTTTTTAACCTTTAAACTGTCTCAATTTAATACGGATGCCGTCAGATGCGGACAGACAGCAGTCGGAGCTCCGGCGAAGCTCTGTGCCCGTCAGCAGCAGCTTTTCGCTGCGCAGCTGGTTCCCCAGAGCAGCATGATTACCGGGAAGGTCCGGTACAGCCTTAACCCTGCAAACGGAGCTCTCGTTTGAAGGGGACGTGCTTGATTTTGATATTGTTATGGTCCAGGGATTAAAGGACCCAAATTCATGGAGAGGCAGGCAGGCAGGAGAAGGGTTGAACACGAAGATTTATTTTATCAACCTAACAAGAGAAACCTAGGGAGTCCTGTAATCTGCAGCATGCAAAAAAAACAATACAAGAAAAAACCAAGGGAGTCCAAAAAACCAAGCAGGAAGAAACAGGAAGCGTGGAAACTGACAGGAGCTGACGCAGACACATACAAACTAACCAGACCAGGACACAAACGTATGGAGGAAATATTTATTCATAATTCAAATTGAAAGTCCAAAGAGAAATTGAAAGTCCAAAGAGAAAACAAAGCAAGATCAAATTAAAAATATTATTATTTTTTTTAATTTTCCATTTGGCTTTTGCTTTTGAATTTAATATTTGGCTTTTGAATTTCAATTTAACATTGGCTTTTAATTTTGATTTAATATTTGGCTTTTGAATTTCAATTTAACATTGGCTTTTAATTTTGATTTAATATATAGCTTTTTAATTTCAATTTAACATTGGATTTTCATTTGGATTTAATATTTGGCTTTTGAATTTCCATTTAACATTGCCTTTTCGTTTGGACTTGACACATGTCAATTTAAATGAGGAGGCGTGGCCCAAAGGCTTGTGGGAGGGTCTGAAACGAAAGGGGTGCAGAGGCACCTTATGAACAGCAGGGGGAGCTGACTGCTGAGGAGCATCTGTCTGCAGCTTCACAACCAGGCTGGCTTGGCCTCTTGTTTCACATGATAGAAAATGATGATGTAGGCTAAACACAAACGACATTTCATGCAACAACAGTGAATTTTTCATGTAGTTACTATAATTCGGCCCGTGTTAGTTAGGACTAGATTAGGACTGTATTTAAAGCTGATTCTGGTTCCCAACTTCGCCCCAGGTGTGTCTGTTTAAAACACAGACTCAAACAACTTCTCTCTTTTGATGTTATATTTAATTAAGCAACAGTAGAAACATGGGTGTGGGTAGCTCTGCTACATGTGTTTGTGTGTGGTCAGATCTTGAGGACGCACACACACACACACACACACACACACACAATCTCAACCGGATTGTCATTGTCCGAACTGCGACCTCTCCTTTTTTTTTCTCTCACTTCTTTCTCCGGGTGGTGCGCGCGGTGTGAGGTGCGTGTCCGCGCTATTCTCCAACATGTAGGCTACTCACAACAATCAATCCTGATTGACGTCCTTTTGTACAGCCCGTGTACTTTTTCAGACTTCAAGCTGATAGCGGTGTCTGTGAGCATCACTGGCCGGCCAGCAGGGAGGCAACATCGGAGAAAATGTGCAGTTGGCCATCAACATTTGTAAAACTGCCCATGGATATTCAAACTCTACACAGTTAATTTATCGCATAAAAAAGTCTCAGAAGTGAATTTAGTGGTGAAAAAGCAGATGGAAATTATAAAAAGTTGCCAGTTGTTTGCTGCTGCTACTACGGCAAACTCCCGATCTAGATTATAGAATCGATTGCTTTTTTTTTTTTTTTGCTGTTGGCCGGCCAGTGATGCTCACAGACACCGCTGTGAGCTTGAAGTCTGAAAAAGTACATGGGCTGTACAAAAGGCCGTCAATCAGGAGTTATTGTTGTTAGTAGCCTACACGTTGGAGAATACCGCGCGCACCACCTGGAGAAAAAAGTTAGAGAAAGAAAAAGGAGAGGTCGCAGTTCGGACGATGACGATCCAGTTGAGATTGTGTTTGTGTGTGCGTCCTCGAGATCTGACCACACACAAATGCACGTAGCAGAGCTACCCACACCCATGTTTCTAATGTTGCTTAATTAAATATAACTTCAAAAGAGAGAAGTTGTCTGAGTCCGTGTTTTAAACAGACACACAGTCAGCTCCCCCTGCTGTACATAAGGTGCCTCTGCACACCTTTTGTTTCAGACCCTCCCACCAGCCTTTGGGCCACACCTCCTCATTTACATTGATATGTGTTAAGTCCAAAAGAAGAGGCAATGTTAAATGGAAATTCAAAAGCCAAATATTAAATCCAAATGAAAATCCAATGTTAAATTGAAATTCAAAAGCCAAATATTAAATCAAAATTAAAAGCCAATGTTAAATTGAAAAGCCAATGTTAAATTGAAAAGCCAAATATTAAATCAAAATTAAAAGCCAATGTTAAATTGAAATTCAAAAGCCAAATATTAAATTCAAAAGCCAAATGGAAAATAAAAAAAAAAATTATGAATAAATATTTCCTTCATACAAACAGACACAAAAAGCTCTGACAAGGGAAACACAAGGACTAAATACACTGGGTAATGAGAAAACAAAGGCGGGAAAACACAGGAAGCAAAACTAGACACGACAAGACAGAAAACAGACTATCAAAATAAAACAGGAAACAGAAATATACACAACAGGGAACAGAAACATACACAACGCACAGGATACACCACCGAACAGAAATATACACAATCCACAGAATAATACACAGTGAAAAGAGGAGAACAGAAAAATACCCAATCACAACAATACATATACAAAACAGCAACAGAAATAAGAACAACCCCAACAGAAATGTCCATAACCACAACAAATATAACCAAACTCAAAGAAAATAAATTACAATAACTTACCTCCTGGCTAAAATGAACAAGATTAAACAAGTTAAACAGAAGCAGCAAACTGCAGTAAATCACAGTAATTTGGCCTGTGTAACAGATGACCTAAATGGATAATGCTGATTTGACCCAACAATCTTGTCTTCATTCATCTTCCCTATCTGACTTAAGTGAGGTGTATTCATGTGAGTGTGGAAGTTATGTTTGCCGAATCATTGCATGCTGCTTTAGTGCTCATGGTCTGAAGACAAATGGAGAAAGTGTTTGTCATTGTCATTGTTATCAGATCCAGGTGTTGCAGTTACACCTTTCTCCATACGTGTTATGTCGACTTGTGTGCCTGTGCTGTCTCAAAAGGAAGCGAGGACAGACAGCATTCATGACAGCGTTGTGTTTATGATCCCATCTGATGTGATCTATTCATCATGCAGATGAAACCCAGGGAGCTCTCTGCATGCCAACACCCCCTGCTGCTCCATTCTCTTTCTCTGTGCTAACATAGATTGATAGATTTTGTCTATAATCTAATGGCTTTTTATGAAATATTACATCTGCTTCATGTATTGTCAAATTAGACAACACTGGTAACCTGGAAAGTGTAAAAGTGAATTATGTCTTATTAAAAAATGTATATCAATAAATGTTAATGTGCTTCTATTTAAAGTTGCACTTATCACAATGTTTTTTTAGCAATGGATTAAATTACTACCTTTAATGTGAAATAGGTCACTCGTGGTGACAAACTCACATATAATCAAACCTCCGACTTTTAGCTCATTCTTTGGATTTTATGGACTGCAACTTCAAACTCACCTGCCTGGTTTTCAGCAGCACTGATAAAGCCACTGTACAGTCCCTGCTCAGGATCAAACAGCTGGTCAACAATGGAGCCTTTAGCGGCCAGAGTCCAAACCAGAGCTAAAAGAGAGTGAATATTTGACTTCATGACAATTGTCAGGTGGACACAAACACAAAGACATTTTGTTAATTTAATTAAAATAGTTGCCATATATCCAAATTGTAGTAATTTCTAAGCAGTCTTGTTAAAGTCTTAACACTTTGAGGGTCTTCAGGTTCTAGTGAAATGTACAGTTGTGTGTCATCTGCATAGTAAGGGAGTAAATAAACAAAATTCACATTGGGTATGTACCTCAGTTTTGGGGTTATTGTTCGGTATGTTTCGGTTCGGTAAAATTGTAAATATTTTTGTTTTAATTATTCATTTTTTATAAAAAAAATATTTTTAAAAGTATAAACATTCAGCAGTGGCTCATTGGCCATTATTCTTACTGTAACAGTTAAGGCACTCAACTACTGGCATATTGTTATAAAGAAAAACTGAATAACAAAAATAAATAACACAAATGTTAGTAATGCTCCATCATAAGACTATTTTTAAATGTAATTTAACCTTTATTTAACCAGGACTAAATTATCTATTTTTCAAGAGCGTCCTGATAGGCAGCAGCACTAATAACAGGTTGCAGACCATTTAGAATGAAAAAAAATCAAAATCAAAATGATATAATATGGTAATTCCTGAACTGGGCTGCAGCTTGGGTTTGCTTATACAGGGCAAATGCACATGTGAAGGGATATTGCAGTGGCGCTCAAGCTTTAATATAATATAAAATATACAATACAATATTCTTTAAGGCGAGACACTACAGGTGAATAGGGATTTTTTTTAACTAGCAGATATCACCATGAAACTCTGCCAGTTGATTACTTACATTAAGATGAGAAAAAAATGTATTACAAGTTTTCTGTAATTTAATGTTTAAATATGCAAATTAGGCATTATCTAATGAAATATGCGCTAATTTGCATATATTTTAAAAAACAAAATCTGAGTATTGGATAAAGCCACGTTCAAAGTTATTTTTTCATTGTGTTCACATATTAGATGGGAAAAAAATTACAGAGGGATTTATGGATATCTACTTTTGTTATCCTGTAAATCAGACTATACTGTCAATAGCCTTAAAAAAACGATTTTCGCCATGTTTTTTGGAATAAAATGTTATAAATCAGGCTAGGAATAATATATTTACAAATCCCTCTGTAAATGTCTTCATAATATAACTATGTACAAGACTGGAAACTTTGGTGTATATAGGTGCTACTGAAGTGGAGATCCCGTACTTGGAGTATGAGAGAAAAGTCATTTTGAGAAAACGGGCTTTAAAGATTTATATTGTAAAATTCCACACATTTCTATATGAAAACATTGCTAACAAGCAAAACAACTCGCCAAGTAATAGTTTACAACAATGTAGACCATGTCTAATGAACAATGACAACTGAATAAAACAACATTGTCAAATTAAGACCTTGAACTAACCACAGAGAACCACTAATACAGACACACAAACTCATTCTCAGAACTGCAACTCTAGACTTCTATGTCCATCAGAACACACAATATCCACACAGAACACAAAGTTCACCCATGAGGGTTGAAAGCCTAGCTCTCCATGCCTGCACCATATGTAGGCCCCTCACCCCTCTCTTGCTGATGCCTTTTCAGCTTTTTCGCTGTGCTCAGAGTCTTTCTGCAACGTTTTGCACTCTCAGACTGGATGGATTCGGCTTTTGCGATCCTCCGCATGTCAGTTTCCCTGATGGTGGTGATGGTAACGACAGTGCTTTCCAGCCAAAGCTTATCCATAATAGCAAGCATGGCAGAGTCCCCCTCATTGAAATGGCCATACTTGCTGCTGCCTCAACCCTACTCTTACCCACAAACACTGTTTTTGGACAGCGGGCCCATATCACTGAGTTGAGGCACTCATTCGCATTTTGAGTGCCACCATGTTGCATGCGCTGCAGCAGGCTGTCACTTGACATGCGGTGGTAGACAGCTATCAGCTTCTGGCCCACCTCCCGAGACAAAAATGTTCCTGCATGGAGCCTGTTGCTCTCTGGAGTTTCTCCATTTTCCTCCGCTCTCCTATACCAACACCAGGACAAGTTGCACCTGGTGTGCAAGGGGACTTCGTCACAGGACATGCTGTGGAGACCAGCCCAGATCTCATTCTTCATTGTGTCTAGGGATCCCTGGTTATTAAGAATTGCCCCCCTGTAATAATTTCTCTCCAGCTGTCAATTTCCTCATCTGTAATCTTTCCTTCATGCCTGGCAGCTTCTTTAAGGTCACACCCATGGCAATAGGAGGATAGAACCTCAAAGTCGATCACCAGTCCCATAAAAATATCGATGCACACCCCAATCCCATAGCGTGATGTGAACCCTCTTTTCTGCCAAGTGCCATCAAAAGACACACTGATATTTATCACTGCATCTGCATCCTCTCTCAGCAACTCTGCCACATCTGCATCGATATCCGCATGCTCCCTCGTCCTGTGAAGTGACTCCAGACCCCTCTCAATTTCTGCCGCTAAAATGAAATGTGTATTGTATCAATAACTGTTCATTTGTTTGGTTTTTATAGATACAGTACACACAATCTGTACTGTAAAAGTAAAACTGACCACCGCAACACAACATAATGAATGAGATGGTATTTTATTCTATTCTTATATATCCATCCTTATTCCATACATACAAAACAAATATTGTTAAAGTAATGTTATAATATGTTACAAGGTGGTAACAGCCACACGTATTGGCATTAGAAATTCTACAGACTGCTTCAACTTTTCTGACACAACCCCGTTTCCATAGCCTACCTGTCTTGTCTCTCTTGCCATGCCTCTGATACGTTTTAAGGTGAAGGCCAGGGAGCCCCAGCACCTTGCTGATTTTTTCGACCATTCGCACATTGACATCAAATGCGACATCGTTCCTGGACTCATCTCGAAGTCGCGTAGACGTGTACACGCTCCTGCGGTACTTGTCTTTATCTTTACACAGACAGCACTCAAGCAATAAACTGCTACAGAACCCATGATTCTGTGGATCTATATTAATTTTTAGCCCTGACATACCACAATTCGGACAAGTTAAATCACAAATCAGCTCATTCAATCGCACAACATGAACAAGCAGCCACTGTTGTGTAGCTTGCGCTTCATCTTTACTTACAGATTGGCTTATATCTAAATCACCCCCCCGGTTTCCCATCGACAGCTTACGTTCAGATGTGCTTCCCGAGGGCATTTCACCTGGTAATCCATCGCTAATTTTCCTTTTCCCCCTTGCAAGTGACAACTGCTGAGCTCTTTTTAATGATTTACGCGAAGTCATTTTCATTCATTAACTCAAAAGGTCCCGCGGAAAGCTAAACCAATCAGGAAGCGTCAAAGCATACCACGTGACGATTCTGAACGAATCACGTTGTCAGAAATTAGCATCAGCCAATGAGATTGTGCATTTACAGTTAAATTCCCCCCTTTTACTTTCACGATTGGTTGCTGATAAAAAGGAAATGACCATATTTGGATCCGACAGCATTGTAGAGGAGAGAGAGAGCTTTCCAACGGTATATGTGATGACAGGGTGCAGACAGCAATCGCGGAGCAGCGGGATGATTTAGAACGCCAACTTTTGTTGAATTTAGGCGAAATCTACTGACGCTAACAGAAAAAGTGTAGTAAAATAAAGACCTAAATGTGTATTTCGGACTTTTATTCACCACAAATCTGAAAGAAGACATGTTATTGAAGACAAATAAAAAAAAAACGATGTTTTTGCCTGCCGTGTCTGGCCTTAATTAGGTATTTTCTACAACTGAGTGTGGTCATTAGTTATTACTTTGGCATGGTGTGAATCTGCAGCAGGAGGCTACCTGAACTCTGTGGGGAAGGACTCCAGTCTGTTTTTGTCTTGCTCTGGTAATCGTCACATACAGGTGATGCTGTCGTAAAACTGTCAAATGTTTGAAGTGTATCTACAGATACAACCGACTTCAGTTGAAAAATATCGGTGTATAGTTTGAAACAAATTGTTTTCATCATTAAGTTGACTAACCCAGCTAACCAGGCTAAGCCAACTAGCATGCAACATGGAACCCTGTGGAACACCACAAAATGATAGCAATGTCAATTTATGACATTTTTAGCAATGACAAATTGCTTTAATTTGATATTGCAAATTTGCATGTCAAAGTATACCAAAGCTCTGTGTAAGCATTTACTTTTTCCTTGTGAGCCAATCACCACCGATTGTTTTTCCATTAAAATTAATTGATTTTGGTCAAGGTTCACTGTTGTAAATACTGATGTGGTCCTTGCAATCCTTACAGGTGCTTTCGTTCTATGTTTATGTCTAAATTGGGTTTAACAGGGGTGTGCCAATATACACATGCTTGTGTACATGCATGCCTCACGTCTGCTATAAAAGCTGTATGGTGAGAAACAGTACAGTATAACAAATACAGGGCATATGTATGTATGCCTCTGTATGCTTCAGCTTTTACAGTATATTTCCACAATCTTTTATGTATTTGCCCCCAGCTGCTCCGTTAGGCACCACTTTAAGTACCACTGGTGTATTTTTGTGAATGTAAAACTACAGCATGTAAATTATTGTAGCCTTTTGTGCATCAATTATACAGGCTGAGGAACAGCAGGAGTGTGTGTCAAGGGTGCCAGACTCTGGCAATAGGAGAAACAACACCGGTGAGCCAGGGAGCATCCAGCCATTAAATGGCCGTGACGGCTCACTGAGCTGCTGCCAAAACAAACCACACAGAAAATGACCAGAATGCATCTGGGGGAGAAGAGGTGCAATGAAGAGATAGAGTGAGGACAGGGTTTTAGGTGGCCAGGGCAACGGGGGCTTGTAACAGCGGAAAAATGACACTCAGTACTGGCCAGAGGCCAGAAAACACAGACGAGGACAGAGAGCCAAACAGGGCTAAAGACAACATGATGGGGGCGACAGGAGGTTGGGTGTGGTATGTCAAGTTTACTGTTACACACAAGCATGGTGGAAATACCAATGAATAAACATGCATGGCCCCTAGCAGAGAGCGGAAAATACAATCTCTCAAACAGTGGATAAACACATTGCAATGTCCGCTGTAGACATTTATGGGTCCAGTGCTTTGAGGCTGGAAGCCATGGGGGGGCATCACTGTAGCTTGTTAGACTGTGGAGAGTGGCAGCCAAAAGACTGCCTGTGTTTGCCTGGCTAATATGGGAGAGGTTAGGAGCCAGGCAGGGTTCATTACCCTGGCCATCACTGTGCCTCCATCTGAGCCAACAGAGCTGGAGGACAAGGCAGCGCCAAGAGACAATGCTAATGTTACACATAAAAGCCCAGCCAAGGTTACTGCAGCTGCATGAAGAGGTACACCATAGGACAACAGAAGGGACTGGCTAGTATGAACCCCCATTCGGGTCAGATCTAAGCATTCCTACAGGTCTAAGGGAGTAATACGCCTCAGTGGTTACGATCCCCAAACTAAAATTTACAAAAATCTCTGACATCCAAACTTTATGTTTACTATTATGTTGCCTTCATATTGCTGTTATAATAGTGTGCTGATCCTTCATCTAATTTCTACCATAACCAAAATACAACATATATATTTATCATTTTTATTTTTTCCCCTATTCCACACACTTCCCCCCCGGGGGGAATTAGTGATTGTGAGTCATATATATTGTAAATATTGAGTTCATTGTTAGTTATGGAGAAAGGGTAGGAGCATACAAGTGTATACTTCTTCCTACTCCTTTTCGGACAGTAATGTATATTTATGCTGTTTGTTGCTTATGCAAATTTGTAGAGAGTTTGCTTGTTTACTGATAATAATTGTTTGATTTGATACAGGTTTGAAAAAAAGAAAAAATCTCTAGCAACATATCAGTAATAGGACACTACTACAGACAAAATTTGCAGCTGATTCTATTCATCATCGCCATCTTCTACTCTGCATATAGTTGAACTTTAACTCAGCAACCACACACAATAAAAATCTTGATTATAAATCCATTATGATAAATTCATCACCACCAACAGATGGTGGTCAATGTAACACCTGCATTCTGAAAGTCATCAGCCATCACACCCACAATCCTCACTGAATGGATCACTTCTTCCATCCAATAAAATTTGAATTTGAGCTTATTACATTTATCTTACAATTTAATAATATCATTTTTATAAGAACAGTTACGTAATCACTGGGGTTCATGCAAACATTTATACAAGCCCTGCTTCATAGTTTTTCTCATTATCACTTTGCAGAAATCCAACATAGTTTATTCAATTAAATTTTGGATTTACACCAACCTACATGCCTTCCCCGCTTTACATTCACACCCCTCCAAAGTGACAGGTAACACATTGAATGGATTGATCCCATCAATCAGTCCATCTTTAAGTATCTCTCTGAGCTGTCTGCAGCATCTTTGTGTGCTCTGCTGCAGGACGTGCAGGTTTGAGTGTTATAACTAGAGGCACTTTGCATTTGCACGTATACTAATGTGGGCCAACTCCGGAGACATGTTGTGTAATCAGCTGTTGGATTACAACTACAATTGTATGAAATGTATTATGTATAAATCATAATTTATCTAATTATGATTTGTTTTATTTCATCCTATTTTTTTAACACACCCATCTTTACAAGATCCAAATATGTTGAAAGACAGACAAGACATGTAACTTTAAAAACAGAAATGTCAAAATACCTTAATCTGCAAGCCCAGAACTTAAATTTACTGGCAGTCTAAATCTAATACTCTTACAACAACAGATTTGCAGGAGTGATTTTTATTCCAGAAATATTTAAAACATATCTGACATACAATTGCAGTTCCTTTGCATAAAACAAGGAACAAAAGAGGCTCTAATATGGAACCTTGGGGCACCCCACATTTAACATTTGTTTTGATGTTTTCATGGGCATCACAGCTATTCTATCAGGATCAAGTCCCACACACTTTTTAAAAATTATTATTTTCAGAAAGCTGCTTTGTGACTTTTTGACCCGTTCGAGCATGTCGATTTACAGAAATTGCAATTACATGCAAGCATAAAGAGATCTTCAAGTTTAAATAAACAATGATTGGTTAATATTAAAGATTGTTCTTTATTAGTCATCAAATCAATTTCTGTACTTTTAGCTTTTATCTTAAAAGGTGATCTGCCAGGAAACCAGGAACAGGTGGTACAACAGGTGAAACACATCAGGGCGGGGCAGGACAATCAACAAAGATGGGAAAACACAGGAAGTAAATTGGACAAGACAAGACAGAAAACCAGACTATCAAAATAAAACAGGAACCAGAAATAATCACCAATGAACAGGAATACACAATACAAACAAGAATACACAGTTAAAACAGGATAAACAGAAACACACAATGAACAGGGGAATAAGGAACAGAAATATACACATCAGAGAACAGAAATATACAGAATAAAGATACAAAACAGCAACAGAAATGTCCACAACCACAACAAGTATAGCCAAATAAAACTATAACCCCACCTGTTAAAGGCACCAGAATACAGGAAATGACATTGGCTCTGTTAAAAATTTATTTAATTAAGATTGTCCCTCCCACATTTTTCATGCTTCCTGCACCCATTGATGTAGTACAATCAACACAATCCAGTCTTCTATAAATTATGTTTACATGTATCACTTTTCAGAAAAATATGCAGCCAGAATTACAGTTTTCATCAACATGAGGAAATGTCCTTAATGAATGTGCTGGACCCAACAACCGTTATGTCCCTTTTCAGCAATATGATATCCGTAACTATAGCATTATTAATCTAATTTAGTTTAAGGTTAGGGAAAGATCATGGTCCGAGTTAAATACTGAACAAGTCTGCACTGATAACTTTTAACTGAAACCACAATCATTTCATGCAGGGGGAGGATGTGAACCCCAAGGTGTCAAGGTCCTGTGTCAACCAGGCACCACCTTAGAACATTTTTTGTTAAGATTATGTTTTAGGCTTTTATGGCCTTTAATTGACCAGATAGCTTGCAGACAAAAAATGGGAGAGAGGGGGGGACGACATGCAGCAAAGGGCCGAGGGTAAGATCCCAACCCAGGACGCTGCCAAGGACTTAGCCTACATGGGGCGCACACTCTACTAGGTGAGCCAGAGTTCGCCCCACCTCCTTACAACTGTACAATACGTCTTTTACTGATAGCCACTGAATATAACCATGTCAGCAATTATGTTTTCCCAAAAATGTACATAGCTAAACAATAAAAACGGAAAGATAAATAAGGTAAGGCTTTGTATAATATGCTGCTGTAAAGCTGAAGGCTGAAATGAATGGAACAAACTGCATTGGACCAGGCATTTGAAAACCTTGGACAGAGTAGTTACTGTAATACTGATAATGCTAGGTGTAAGCCAGGTCTTCAAGTCACCTTTGGATATCACAGGAATTTAAAGGCTACATGGTGAAGACACTTTTTCTGGCTGTGTAATTGTGGTTACAACGCCCAGGACATCACATGGACAGACTTGAAGCCAGAAGGGGGCATGTTTATGCAGCTGTCACTGCTGGTTTGACAGTCAAACATGGTGTGTGCAGCTCAGAGCATGCTGGTTTTTAACACAATCTCGAGGGCCAAGCAGAACTTCGTTCCTGTGGCATGGACTGGACATTGGACCACTGAGCTATTTGAGAAGGGACTACTGAAGAGCCAGTGAGCCGGGTGTATGTGTGGGGTGGGGATTGTTGCGGTAGAGCAGAGGCCAAAGGGCCATCTTACGTATATCCAGAGTGTGTTTCTCTGTATGCTTGTGTGTGTGTGTGTATGTGTGTATGTTCTCGCAGGCACAAGCCACCACGGTGAGGGCTTGTTTGCAGTCTGTGTATCCATACGGCCGGGAGAAAGAAACAGACAGTCATCCACCACCAACCGCCGCATACCCCACATCCAAGCTGTCTCGCCTCTCCAGCCAAGAGAGGAGGTAAACAGAGACGTAGGGACAGAAAACTGCCACAATAGACAAACAATTGTATAAAGCAGTAGTGTCAAACTCAATTTCACTAAGGGCCACACTGAAAAATGAGAATTACATCAAGACAAGTGCCAGACGTATAGATTATTGACATGCTTTCATCAACTTGCAAAAACTGCTGTTTGATGAAAAAGAGAAAAAAAAAGTTATTTCCCCCAACACCCTGCTTTTCGATGATGTTCACGTCGCATAATTACGTCACTTCATAACGTTCCCATGGCTGCTCTTGTGTGAAGTAAACGCAAAATTTTTCAACTTTCTGCTAAGATATATGTGACTTTTTTGCAACTACAATGCGGGGATTATGAAATCATGCAAGCCCTGCATATTTTGCGCGGAAATTGCCAATTTAATGCGTCGAAAGTGCGGCAAATTTGAAAAAATGCGGCCCCCGCATAAATATGGGTACTTTGGCTGATTATGCATTGAATTATGCAATCACATAATAGCATTTTTCTGGAGGGACTGGTCAGGAAAGAAGTTCCTTAGCCATCATAGAAAAAAGCACCAAAGGGGTCGAAAAAAGCATAAAAGAATGAACATAAAAAAACCTTGGGAAAAAGTGCCAAAAAAAAGTGCCAAAAGCGTCAGCAAAAGTGAAAAAACGTAGGAAAAAGCAACAAAAACTAGGTGGGCCAAAATTGATTGTGAACCTACATTGATATGAACAAAATCTGTCAGGGGCCAGATTTGGCCCGCGGACCTTGAGTTTGCCACGTGGTGTAAAGGAAGCATTTTTAAGGAAACTTGAGATGACTAATGAGACAAATGAAATCATAAAAATGCTCTAAGTGAATCATTCCAACCTTGTGATGAACTTTTTGCTGTGTGTGTTCTCTTGGCCCTATGGGGCAGATGAGGGCAGAATCATCCCTGGTGGACGCGAGAATATCTTTTGAGAACTTCTGATTTTGCACAAGGTAAATACAACAGACCAAGGTAATCCTTCCGGAGGTTTCATATATATTTTTATATAGTTGAGATCGTGGCAGAAAAAGCATAACTGGCAAGAAACATTTTGTATCCCTGCAAAAAAGTTTGGCTTTGGATTCTGCACCTACCTTTCTTACCATTCATGACTTTAATTGCATCTTGCAGACCCAAAGTGTTAATTTCTGAGGATGCACGATGGCAATTGTGGACTTCAGCAGGACTAAGCCTCTTCTGACAGCTGTTTCCATCCAGGAGGAGGATGTCTAAGTGATTCACTCCTTTTTTAAAGATTCTTTTGGGCATTTTAGGCCTTTATTGATGTGACAGCTTCGCCATGAAAGGGGAGAGAGAGGGGGAGTGACATGCAGTATAGGACCGCACTTTAGAAGCCTTTATTGTTGTATATTTTGCTGCTATACTCCGTAACAGTCATTCCACTGCTACATGTAGCTACATGCTAAGGTCGGGGAAACCAGTAATCTTGGAGGTTGTTAAATTCTCCCTAATTTCGGATCACATTGCTTCTGGAACATGTCCAGTTGTGAAGTGTTTTAGTTTAGAAGCATTTATTGGTGATTCCTCACAGGAGAAAGTGCCGCTATACTCCGTTATAGTCTGTCTTTGTCTGCAGTGATGGACGGGAAGGCCAAGTGTTGACGCCTGCACAGTGTGCTCGTGTTGACGTTGACACGTGTATCGGGTGCGAGTGAGCATCTTCCCTGGATGACAGGCTGGAGTGGGCTGGAAACACAGAGGTCCTCTACTAGAAGGGCCAGAGCAGACTCTACTTCCTGCAGAGAATCAAAGGCTTGAAGGGTAACTACCGTTTTTTTCAACCTGGATGCTATTATTCTATGTTTTTGTGTCTACGTGACTGATGTGAACAACAATCTTTGACATTGGTCCAGTGTTAAGCAAGATCGCTGCAGTCGACAGTCAGCGAAACAAGCTACATTGTACAAAAGTGCTCGTTTTACCACTGACAGGCTCAGATTAATATTCTAAGTGTCTGACAACATTATGGAAAGGATTTTTAAGGAGGTCAACCTTTCTGTTATAATATATATACATAACAATATATAATACATAATAACATAACGTGAAATTGCATTTGCTAAAACCACCAGACTCCATGTAAATAAACAGTAATTTTAACATCGTAAAATACACATTCAAAGTCGACAAAAACTAAATAATTGTTAATTGTAAAATAACTATGGAAAGCTGTTTTGGGTCGTCTTGCCACTTTTCCAATCATCACAACTCTAGTTTTGGTTGAAATAACACAGTTTACCAATTTACATGTGAAAATATGTTGGCTCTATACACGCTAAAAGTATCGATCGTTTTTTTTTTTTTTAAATGGAGTATGGTGTTTAGCCAGCCTGGTCTCACAGAATTCCGTGAAATGATCACGAACTGTTAACACCGCATTACATGGTGGTGGCACGGAATGTGAAAATTCCGTGTGGTCACCACGGAAAACAATGCCAATGTAAAGTCACTGAGAAGATGATGTAGCATTAGGAGTGACTACGGTAGCGAGTAGTATGAAAGCCCGAAAATCCGCATAAGGATGTTGGTTGGGGGGGTGGATGGGTCAAACAACACAGGACTTTCACCCAGGAGATCGGGGATCGTGTCCTGCGTGTCACGTTTACTAAACCCAACTGTAACCGTCCAGTTATTCTTTTCCTAAACCCAGCCATCCCGTTGTTGTCCTGCGTGTCATGGAAAAGTAGGCCCACCCACGACCTTTTCCTTAACTTAAGGGGCCGTGTTCATTTCACAGAATTCTTCCGTGGGCCAAATCCAACGGATTTTTTTGCTATTCAGTGAAACTGCCACAGATTTTGAGTCAAGGGGCTGTGTTCATTTCATAGAATTCTGTGAGATCAGGTTGGTTTAGCGCTAGCGACCGCAGAGCTGTTTCTGTTTAAACAGAAAGGTCTTAAAGAGGTTTTAAAGGTCTATCTCTCTACGGATCCTCTCCATAATGTTGTCAGACACTTAGAATATTAATTTAATGTCAGTGGCAAATAAAGCACTTTCAGTGAAAAAAACAACAACTGAAATTACCCTTTAACGTCTGAAACGGGATGTTGCAGATCTGTAACTCTGGCAATGGGCAAAACATCTCTTGAACTCATAAATCCATTGTGCACACCTAACAGCAATTTGCACATTGTAAGCATGCACATGTTATAAGGGCTCTTAAGCCTTATGATAAGAGTTGTGTTGCTCGGCAACAGCTGAAATTATGAGAGAACACAAATGATTACATGTTCCTGACATCCATCCCAAACAGTTTGCCTTGCTAATTTATGCTGCAGAAATTCATGGAAACTGGGGAGAAATGCTGAATTTGAATAAGATGTGTTCACAAGGACAGTAAATGCTACAGGGAGAGCTAGAGGTTAGGATGTCATCAGACTGAGGTGAACTTCAGCCGAGCTGTGGCATAAAGACCACAATCTTATGAGCTGTACACAATAGGGTTCGGGTTAGGGGTTAGTCCAACCACGGTTAGGAGCCGCGGGTCTGACAGAGTAATCAAAACCAATGAATAATGAATTGGAAATGCTTATTAAAATTATAGACTATAACTCACATACTAACTCTCCAGCTCGAGATCTGATCCAGCGTTTGTCCTCATATTCACCCGTCTGCTTTTATTCTGAAATTTCTTGATCATGCCTTAGGACAATCGTTCTTGTACACACGCAATCGTTTCAAAACTTCAACAGCTTAAACAAAACTACATTTTTACTAATTTAACTAATCCAGGTACCTAGTTTAAATTCCTGCAGTCATCCAATACGAGCAGGACCAATATGTGCGACTCCAAATAAAGAGATATGCCTAATCATTGTTAACTTGTGTGTGAATGTCCTGACACTGTACATACTGTACGGTAAATAATGTGTCGTGTTTCTCTTCTGGCAGCATGTTTGGAGTGAGGTACAGGAATATTTGGGGTGTTGTATTATTGTGTTTGTGAAACTTTGCATCATGCACCTACCAAGGTGGATCTTGTTGGAAATGAGGGTTGCTTAATGCCACAAAACAGGAAATGGCTGATGTTTAAGTTCGAGGCAAGCAGAGCCCACGTTTATTACTTCCAACATGTTTTTTTCTCTCAAAATCATAGAATTTCACACCATTTTGTCCCAGACTGTTGTCTATTGACTTGGGGGAGCAGAAACTTCACACATGAAGAGGTGTACTGTAGTGATGTCCAAATGAAGCATTTTCTTTATTATCTGAGCCCATTAGATGGTGCTCTCCGTTCAACAAAGGGTTGAAAGCACGCTGAATTGCCAATCCTCGATCTTAAACGAAAACAAACAAGATCTCAGTGTGTGTGTCTACTGCCTTCCTGCTGCCGCCCTTGGTTTCCTTTATTTACTGTCAGTGGATATTTGGATCCATTTATCCATTGGATCTCATATGTGCTCCAACATTTGAAAAGAAGCGTCTGAAACATGCGGTATACTCGCCGCAGCCGACCTGTTCGCGCGCAAACGTGGCATCATGGGAGCGCTGTAACTGTTTATACTTGCGCGTGGTGGTCGCAACACTAGTTGCAGTCTTCTCCTGAACAGAGGTGGCGCTAATGAGGAAAGGCTACCGACTGTAATATTTCTACGGACTAGAAGAAAAAGGAGAAGGTAAACAACGGCACAACTGGTAGCAGCATTGACGTCAACGTTTTGATTTGATTCGATGACCTACTTCGTCGGATCGAGCCTTTCATTTGCCATAAAAGAACTCATCTTAACCCAGTAAGTTTACAACACAGACTTGCAGCCACTCTGAACATCCGGTTCCCCTCGAACTCGGCCATGCTTCCCGTTTCCGCTTTGTCGCTCGCCGCTGAAAAGAATGGAGTGGCGCGCGACCTCTGGTCACCGGCACTCAAAGTCCTGGCACGCCAGCGAGATCTACTTCATTTTGACGGTCACACTGGTGCACGACAGGTCAGCTGCGGCGACTGTAAAACGGCCTTTAGACAGCTCAGCTCGTCGCTATGGGCATGAGTGTCAAATCTGTGACCACACAAAGGTTGCTTTCTCACATCTTAAACAATTGTCAGGGACTGGCAAATCAAAAGTCATTTAGTGTGCACTAGGTTTGAGTTTAAAGCGCCCATATTATGTTCATTTTCAGGTTCATAACTGTATTTTAAGGTTGTACCAGAATAGGTTTACATGGTTTAATTTTCAAAAAACACCATATTGTTGTTGTGCTGCACAGCTCTCTCTCACTGCTGCAGATCCTCTTTTCACCTGGTTTCTGTTTTAGCTACAGAGTGAGACCTCTTTTCATCTTCTTCTTCTGTACTATCTTTGATTGCACTCGCACATGCGCAGTAGCTCAGATGTAGAGCATGTCAGCTAGCTAACTCTAGAGACAGTAAAAGAAAGCCTGTTTCTTCAACTTTGGTCAGTTACAAGGCAGGATTAGCTGGGAGACTTCTAAATGAGGGCGCACATGTAAGTAGTTCTTTTGTAGATTATGGTGAACTTGTGTGTGTTGTAGCAGTGCTTTGCTATTGAGAACGACGAAGCATGCTAGCGTTAGCGTTAGCCGGCTAACACTAGCATTAGCCAGCTAACGCTACGAGCTAACGGTTGTGGTTAGCCAGCTCATTTCGGACTGTGACATCACAGTCCGAGGCCGATTTTGAACAGCTCACTAGGAGACTGAAAGCAGGACACATTCAGAAACCATATCTCACTCAAAACAAAAAAGATGGATTTTTTTAAAATTTTTTTGTTAAAAAACGGCACTAAAAACAGCATGGATGGATTTTTTAAAGTTTTTATGTGTTTAAACACCCCCCCCAGACACAAAAAGAACACCCCAAATCCCAGAAAAAGTGTTTTTTTCATAATATGGGCACTTTAAGATACCAGTCGGAGTGGGATGTTAAAGGTATAACAAAGGGCAAAGGAGTGTCTGTGAAACAGGAGACAGTCTATGGATGCCAGGCTGTCTCTTTCATCAGGCGGCCACGCACGGACCGTATTGGTTTCGGTGCATTTGTTCTGAGCTGTAGATTATTTAACAATGTGATTCTACAGTTTGTTATTCATAGTGGAGGGGAGAGTGAAGAGATGTAGAATGAGCGAGAAACAATGGATGGAGGCAGAATAACCCCCACACACACACACACACACACAAAAAAACAACAAACACACCAGCAGACATCTTTGTCATTCACTGGCACTCAGCATCAGGCTGTTTCCACGTAGTGACAAAATGTCAGCCTCCTCGATGCACACACAATGCTGGGAGTGGAGATAATAACCTCCCTCTCTCTCTCTCTCTCTCTCTCTGAGGCATCAAGAGAGCTGTTATGTGTGTGTGTGTGTGTGTGTGTGTTTACCACATATGTGTGCTCTGTTTGTCTATTCCCTTGTGTGTGTCAGGTCACCTCAGGCCCACTCAGCCTCCAGATGGAGCAGCAGTGTCCCTCCCAGCTGAAGCCCCAGGTCCAGATTGGTCTCTGTGGAAAAGCAGAGCCTTGGGGCCTGCTGTATGCCCCTTCATCCATCTACCAGCACCCGTCATTCAGTGGTATCAAGGCTTGTAGCTAAGTCCCAATTCAGGGGCTGCAGCCTTCGGAGGCTGCATTCGTAGACCGATTGCGTCACAGTGGCGCGACAGAGGCTGTCCCATTCCATTTCATTTCGAAGGCTCCTTCTAATGCAGTCCACAAATGTAGCCTCCTTCTTACAGAATTCGAAGGATCCAGCTGTTGTGTCCTTTCGCAGGTCCAGGATTCCCAGCATATAATTCGGCATTTAAGAAAAAACGCTAACAACTGATATTTCTTTCTTTTCACCTGCTATTTCATTATTAAATTCCCTTCTGAGAATGGTTTTGGCGAGAAATTAGCTGCGTAGATGTCGAATATAGGCAGTGTTATGAAAATGTATGGCAAATAAAAAATGTGCTCCAAATTTGCTTCCGAGTATAGAAGCTCCATAAACTAGCCTGACGCCAGCTTGCTCTGCAGGGTTAGCGAGATATCTGCAGGGCTAACGTTAGCTAGCTCGATATCTGGCCGGCCTGTCCCGCTCAGAGACCCCGCTGTGAGCCGACTGGAGCTCCGGGTCTCAGAGACAAAAGATGTTCACATGTAGGCTACATGAGGGTTCATTACTTACTACTTACTCCTCTCTCTTTGAGACACTTGGCCAAATGGTAAAATAAAGAGAACAACTTCTGGCTCTATTTCGGTGCCGTAGTCAACACTTTGATCACTTATCAGCTGCAGGCTGCAGCTGTCAAGGTTGCTAGGCGACAGGAGCGCTGCTCCCACGCAAACAGGAAATGCGCTGCAGACAAGATGGTCTTATTTCGGAGACCGCTGAGTTCGGCCTCCGTGGGCTTCCGTGCGGTCCGAGGTAGGCCCGGTTTGGTTCAGTTTGGTTCGGCTTGTTCCTGTTTTCAATGACATCATTTCTGTGAATTTAGGGGTGGTTGGGTAGGTGGGTGAATGGGGCCGGGAGTTGGGGGGGGGGGGGTTGTATGAAGCACTTTGTGCTACATTTTTATGTATGAAAAGTGCTATATAAATAAATAAATAAATTGATTGATTGATTGATTGACTTTGAAGGCTGTGGCCTCCGAAGGCTGCAGCCCCTGAATTGGGACATAGCTTCTGTCTCCCTCACTCCTTACATACACTCCTTACATTACACTGTAACTTTTATTCTCGTATTTTATCTGTTTTTAATTTTTCTTATCTGTTTTTGTGTAAAGCACTTTGAATTGCCCCGTTGCTGAAATGTGCTATACAAATAAAGCTGCCTTGCCTTGCCTTACATACTCATACGGAACTGCATCACAAATCTCTAAGCAACCACAGCTGACTTAATCCAGGAGATTTACCAACTTTCAATATTTACTTTGCTTGACGTTATTACACAGGTGGGGGATTCAGTCTCATGCAGACCCACGAAATTGACTCGTCCAATTTTCGTACTGACAACTGGTCTGATCATTCTGGGTGCAGGGGTGGTCTGTGGGGGCCACAGCCTGCACAAACAGAATGTTCACGCCAAAGACAATTCCATTTGTCCAACATTAACGGTTTGGCTACAGTGAACAAGTAACGTATGTGGACCATTTCGCACGAATGTATCTTTTAAGTGGCTACGCCAGCTGCGCGCACACGGCGTAGGATTGTTTGAGTCACAGGGAAGACGGTGAGCTATTGCTTTGGGATTGTTGTCGTTTCTTCAATTTTTGGAGCCGACACGGCGCTGTGAAATGGAAATCTACTGTCAGCTGTTAGCGATAGACGCAGGTGACAGGAAACAAGAAATAAAAACTGAAACTCTCAAAACCAAACTGCCAATACGCTCAACAAGACATTCACTTAGTCGTTTCCTGTATATCGGTAGTTTAATTTAAAAGAAATATAGACACTTTATGATCCAGTTCTGTGTAAAAGGGCCACACACACCTCACGTAAAAGATATATATAGAATACTGTCCTATTTTTACGCTTGTTGAGCGGATCTTCGTAGAGCATACACACCACTACAGGCTGACCGTTCACATTAGACCACTGAGAACTTTCACCAACTCTGAAGTTCCCTTCGACTCTCTTTGTTTTGGTTTTAGGGCTCCCAACTTTACTCTTTTGGTTCAGTCTCAGTGCTCTCATGAACCTGCCTGTTTTCAGTGAAAAAGCTCTAAATAAAACCCACTGCGCACTACCTGCTCAGCAGCAAACAGCAGACAGCCACAGTTAGCTGGTGAACACAGTGGAGCATTAAGCAACTAAAGAGACGGATATTTCAGAAATCCAAATGAAGGGCGATGTCTGCCTGTGTCTGCTGGATGAGTCAGCCATATCAACTTTATAAAGGTCACGTCAGTGTTGTGCTTACAAGCTATTTCCACTGCACTAAAGCTGCCCAAACCACATTTCAAGTGAATTAATGCAGCTTCAAGTCAAATATAAAAACCTTTCTGGTCTCAAAACATCAAGTCTGGCTAACACTGGCATATGTACAGAAATGTTGATTAATGTGCATTGTCCAAAATGAAATGAAATTCCTCTCTCTCTCACTCTCACTCTCTCTCTCTCTCTCTCTCTCTGTCTTTGTGTTTAATGTAAACCTCCAGTAATCTCTTCTTTTTTCCTCTCTCTCTTCTTTTAGACTGGAGACTTTTCTATTGAGGCTGCCTTTTATTAAATCACTTCACATGATTATTCATTTATTTCACTGCACTTCAACTTTAATGTGTTTTTTTTTTTTACCTGTTTCAAATATTTGTATTGAAAGCATTTGTGCATAAGTCTTGACATTTATATGCAATATGAAACGGCTTTGCTTTTTACAATTATTTTACAAGCAAAGTGTATTTTATACCTGTACTATTTCATATTTTTTAGCCTGTTAATGGATACATGATATGTCTTAAGACAATAAACTCTCATTTTTGGCCTAAATTGGAATTTTAGAGAACATAAGGAAAAAGAGTTAATTCACAATGTGCAATAATTACTTCAAACATAATTATAAAAATGAGTATTTATAAACAAGTGGCAACACATGCCATTAATAGGATCTCTCACCCTTTCCCTCTTCTAATTGACTTTTAGTTTGTGCAATCTGTTCTTGTTCAGTAATGCCTTTTTCATGCTAAATATGAATATGAATGTTTACGCAACAGTAACTCACCAGCTTCCCGCCTGAGTCCCTACGGTGCTCACACGCTACTGTTGGTCGCCTTTCACGTCGCTACGGATGAGGATCTGGTTGACTGAGGGTGAGGCAAGGACGAGCAAACATACGGCAACTTTCAATCTCAGTCTGGAGGAACCTGGCTCCCTGCCATTCTGCAGATTTCTTTTTTTAATGTTGTTCCCTTCCCCACCCTCGTCCTCCAAAGATCTGCGTTTAATGCTTTCTCTGTCATCAACCCATCCTTTGATGCGCCACTGATGAGACGATTCAAAGAGACGTTGGCTGTGAGCGACAAAACCTTGAGAAGACTCCAAAAGAGATGATAAAACGTCATTCACCCTGCAAGATATTCATGTTGGCTTTCTTCAGAGTTTCTTACGTGGAGCAAGCTTGTCATCAACGCTTTGCTGCTTCCGAGACTCAAAAGTTACGAGTTTTAAGTCACTTGGAGAGGGAAGGTGCTTATGGTTCTGATGTTGACTTTCTTGAAAGAAAGAGTGCACTGCATATTTAGGGTTGCAAAAAAAAAAAAATTCTCAGCACATCACATCAGTAAAGCAGGCAAACATTGGCACTCACAATTTCCGCAGGTCGAGTATTCCACAGATCAGGATCTCTTATTGACATCAATGTTGAAACATGTCCATAAATATAGCTGTAAATCAAAATGGTTGCTGCAGTAGTCGAGCCTGGATGTTACAAATGCATGAATGGGTGTTTCTGCAGCAGTAAGTGACAGTGATGGTCGGATGTGGGCAATGTGGCATAGTTGGAATAAGGCTGTTTTGGTGATGTGGTTGACGTTGGGCCAGGAACAGAAGTGTGGGGTCAAAGATTACTCCAGGATTTGGGGGGATGTTGTGGATTTGGGGGGAGGGGGTGACAGGGGGCAGGTGGTGTGGGTGGAGTAAGTGGCAGCAGTGATCATGTTGGAGGAGATGTAGAGGTGAGTATCATTGGCATAACAGTGAAACTGGAGGCCCATGGCGACGGAATATATGTCCAAGTGGTAGCATGTAGAGGATGAAGAGAATGGGACCAAACATCGAACCCATGGGTGACACCATGGGTGACATGGACTGTGGTCGATTTGCAGTTGGAACCAAGGATGGAACGTAGGCGTGTGATGAGTGTGGAATGGTTAATAGTGTCAAAAGATTAAGCTTAGCATTAGTTCATGCAGGACATGGAAGTCATACACCCACTGATTGAATTATCACTCCTATCAGACACACTCCAATCACAGCTATCTCACATCAAGGCGGCCCTTTTAAATGGGACTCCCTCCTCACTGATCCCTGCTACACTGACACTGCTTCACTCACTGCTGCTGCTGCTGCTGCTGCTGCTGGCAACGCTTTGCCTCCACCTTTCTAGTTCAGAGTCCTAACATGACTCAAAGTCGAAAATGGTTTTCAATGTCTTTCTTTTGGCTCACTCTGTTTTACCCGGGGGGTTCTGCATGGTGCTCCCCGTTTCAGCTTAGCATGCTGCTCGGCTGGTCCAGGGAGCATTATCAAGAGCAGAGCCATCAGCGCCAAGCATAACTGTATTTCAATTTATTGCAATAAATGGTTAAATCTATGACGAGAGTGTTCCTGACTAAAGCAAATATAGTTCATACTTTCGTCTAATGTTGAAGAATGCCCAGACAGACAGGGTGTTGCACCTCTTGAACGGTGCTAGCAAACCAACGGCCTTTCACAGTGTGACAAAGATTTTCTAAAAACAGGATTAGTCTAAAAATGAAATGTCTCCATACATCGATTCAGCTTCTTTCTGCTGTGTTTGTGTGTGTGTGTGTGTGTGTGTGTGTGTGTGTGTGTGTGTGTGTGTGTGTGCGTGTGCCCTTTCTTATATCACATTGACTGATCTGAGTCCTGTACAGCCAACACATATTGTATCTCTCTCTCTGTCTGCTCTCTTTTTTACAGCCACACTGTAATATGTGTTACCATAGGGTAAATCATATTCATGGAGCTCACTGCAAAGTCAAATCATCACAGCCACTCCTGTGCCTGGCATGTAATTCAGATGACATGCGGCAAATCTTAAAGTTATGACCCTAAACATCCCTGTCACTGATTGCTGTGACACAGGAGTGTTTTGATCTGCATCCACTTCATGTAAGGGTTGATATTTTGTTGCTCTAAAGAGTGGCTGGGCACTACTCTGTATGTACTGCATACTGTACGCAGGGTGTCACTCAGAACACAGGACCATTCCGTTTGCAGCGCACTCACACTGTTTTTAAAAGCCTAATCAGGCTTAGCTTAATGTATATTATTGTATATTGTATTGTTATTGTATTGTGCTCAGGAGTGGGTGGGTGTGTACTGTACATGATTGACAGCACCCTGTAACAGCAGGACTACTTGCACTTATATCTTTGAGTGAGGCCAGCAGTCTTGCTGTTCTACAGTAACTGTTTTGAAAAAAAAACTGTGTGTTATACATATAGACATTTGCAGGTGGTGGACTTTGAATGAGAAAAGAGTTCATGGACTTTGGTGAATATGGTCATTAAATGCAAATTTCAAAGCAATTCAAAATGATTTACAGTTTGGTCTACATAGACCTGTGTTCCTGTGACTGTAAAGAGTTTTGACAATGTAACTTCAGTTTTGACCAATGCATTTTAGCTATCAGGAAAAAACTGTAAACTAAAGGTACAGCAAGACAGAATGTAGTAATCAAGACAGGGCCATTATTGTTCAATTATTTGTCCGTGTTGGGGAATGACTGAATTTTTTCAGACATATCAAAAATAAACCAAACAAAGTATCGAAGTATACACTTATTTAATCCTACCCCTTTTCCATAACTCAGTAAATTATTATTATTATTATTATTATTTCATTTACCACATATTTGTATCTCATTTATATTTATCATGTTTACCTTATATACAGTATATATATATATAATTGCAACACATATTGCAATTATTAAAGCCATCCTTTTCTATATTTTTTGAAAATCATAGGGAAGTGACCATTCACAGATTAATCGAACAAGAAGGAGCTCCAGCACCTCAATGGGAACAGGGAAACCAGGGGCCCCTGCTGGAGCCAGACCCGGGGAGGAAACTTGCTGGCAGGCATCTGGGTGCGTTGTCAGCCGGGCGGCAGGGAGACTGTCGCCACCGATGCCTGCCTCTCAGGGTGGGGTGCAGTGTGGCAGGACAGGACAGTCCAGGGGTGTTAGTATGTAGAAGTCCACGCCACACACATCAATGTTCTGGAGCTGCATGTGGTACACCTAGCTCTCGAGCACTTCCTGTCATGGAGAGTTGCATGTTGACCGTCTTTCATATCAACCACCAGGGTGGCACAAATTCTGCACAGCTGCTGCAGATGTCCTGGGACCTGCTGACATGGGTAGACCCTCGTCTGACCAGCCTGCAGGCAGTGTATTTACCAGTAGACCGGAACCAGGTGGCAGACTTCCTGTTTCGTCGCAAGACTCTCTTTGCCTCAGAGGCGTCGACCCACTGCCCCCTTTTGTTCTCCCTTTCCTCCGCTTCCTCTGATATGGCCAACACTACCAACCTGATCTCACAGAATTCCGTGAAATGAACACGGCCCCTTAACTCAAAAACTGTGGCAGTTTCACGGAATCGCCGAAAATTCCGTGATGGGCCCACGGAAGAATTCCGTGAAATAAACACGGCCCCTTAAAAGTCTGTGATGGGCCCATGGAATATTTCCGGGAAATGAACAGGGCCCCTTAAGTTAAGGAAAAGGTCATAGGTAGGCAGGACAACAACGGGTTGCATTTAGGAAAAGAACAACGGGACAGCCGTATACAGCGGACACAATCCCTGGTCTCCTGGGTGAAAGTCCTGTTGTTTGATCCATCCACCACCCCAACCAAACTCCCTACGCGGATTTTTGGGCTTTCATACTACTTGCTAGCGTTGTCGCTCTTAATGCTACGTCATTTTCTCATTGACTTTACTTTGGATTGTTTTCCATGGTGGCCACAAGGAATTTTCACACCAATGTGGTGTGTATTCAGGCTTCCTCGTGACTCTGGTGGTATAAGTCATTCAGTGCTTTAAGTACCACCTCTGGCGGTCAGCAGGGATGAAATTGAACGAAAGCTACAAATGTAACTACAGTTCTATGAATCACGAATGACTGCCAGAGTGCTATGTCACTCGGTATACTTGATATCCCCTAAGAAGATACCGTAGGAATAGAGTCAGTTACTGTTGATTTGACATTATGCAATCAATACAACCTAAAATATGTGTGTGAGTACATTTATATGTAGACACACTATCATTGGGGAAAATGCACTCTGCCATGCAATTCTTGTTCTGCATGTTCTCTCGGTTATAGAACCGTTGTTACATTCGTAACTGTCGATTTAAAGTTTGAATGCAACAACGCAATAGGTCACAGAGATTGTGACAAACTGTGGTTGGTTTAACTGAAAGAGTAAACGCCAAAAGTCAGCAGATGACAGATGCAGCTGGTTAGGTTGGGAGAGAGAGTGAGAGAAATGTGAAGCATAAAAGTTTTCCTGAATGAACTTATGCTGAGCTTCATTAGGCCTGGATGTGTTTTGAATTTTGGCACTGCAGTTCCTTATCTTAGTGAGAATAATCATCCTTAAAATGTATGAATGAAAAATAGTTTCAAACCAAGGCTGAATGAAGAGTGTGTCCCAATTCAGCGGCTGCAGCCTTCGCGGACAAATCAAGTGATCTCCAAAATAAGACGGCCTAGTTTACGCAATTAACGCATGCACGTTCTTTGATTTTGCGCCCTACTTTGGTAAATCAGGAAGCTGCAGCTGTAACGTTGTGGACTGCGTTGCCAACTTTTCTCGGACCTTTCAGTCCCTTTTAGCCCACAAATATATTCTAATATTCTATTCTATTGTTATTTATTCCCATGCATCAAAGGTGGAAAAAGTACAAAAATATTGTACTCAAGAAAAAGTACCAATACTTTGATGAAATATTACTCAAGTAAAAATAATAAGTAATTCATTTAAAATGTACTTTAAGTAAAAGTTACTTAGTTACATAAAAAAAAAGTCAAACGGGGCGGGGGGATCTCTCCCATGTAGTGAAAATAGGACAAGGGGTCATAAATCCAAAACTATTTTGTTTTTAATTAAAGAAAAATCTATACAAATGTATAAACATATATACAAATGTATACACATGTAATAACATAACACATGTCACACATGACATTTAAGACCCTTAGAAAGGTAAATGTGCAATTTTAGTTGAGACCATCCCATAAAACGTTTTTCAAACAATCAATTGAAAGTGAAAGTACCATACATTGTTAGTTCTGAGGGCCATCCTTTTCTTCACAAACATAAACAACAGTTAATAAGCACATCAAGGCCAAATCAAGTGTTTGCCTCCATAAATGACCAAAATATCATCTCTCCTATTTAGTGAAAATAGGACATGGGATCATCCAAAACTATTTAGTTTTTACTTGAAGAATTTTTTTTAAATATCTATACAAATCTATACAAATGCAATAACAACATAAAACATGTCACATATGACATGTAAGGCCCTTATAAATGTATAGTGTGCAATTTTAGTACAGAACATCCCATAAAACGTTTTCAAGCAATCAATTGAAAGTGAAAGTTCCACACATTGTTAGTTCTGAGAGCCATCATTTTCTTCACAAACATAAAAAACAGTTATAATGCAAATCAAGGCCAAATAACGTGTTTTGACTCCATAAATGACCAAAATATAACTAAAATCTCAGTGTCAGGGACATTTCAGCAGAAAAAAAGCTAAATACTCTGATTACAGGATGGGCGCTTAATGTCTAATGATAAAACACATCAAATAAACTTCTAACTTGTAAAATTAACTCCATGGCAACTGCTATAAAAATGTAAATGGCCCTCTCCCATTGTATGTCTACATGAAAGTTGCTACAGAGCTACACTCTGGGGGCATGTTCATGAGCCTCGTTAGCTGCTGGCTGTAGCAACTCACGTAAAAAGCTACGTAAAAGAGATTGTTTTCGGGTTTTTTGTCCGTACCACCAGTACTCGGTGACAGGGGCGCAACTACACAGTGTCAGAGGGGTATGCAGCAACAATTTTGGTGCCCCCCCCCCGCCCACACACACACACACACACAAAAAACATATAAATAAATAAATAAGTGTGCCCCCCGTTCTGATATGTTTACTACGTCCCTGCTGTCAGACATAGGCTAATTGTCATATTTTCCATCTCTGTCTGCACTATTTTTTCCCAAAAAAGGACACAGTGAATAGGTTTGTCAACAGAACTTCAAACCATACTGGACATTTAGTTTAGTGTGGTCTAACTAATAGAACTCCTACCTGATGTCATCACTGGTCTCATCTTTACGTGACGCCATCGCCGACCTCATGTCTGTCTCCTTCACTCCTTGCCTGTGTTCTTCTCCACTAAGACATATTGTCAAACAAACATTATGTAATAGATTTTCCATATTAGTTTTTCCATAATTTTAAGAAATTAATCTGTTGGTATCAAGTGGCTCCCCCTACACTTCCACCTAATGTTAGACCTACCTGTTGTTTTCCCCTGTCTTTCCTGGTCCACCATCCTCACACCTGAATGAAAGGAACTCACTGTTAAATGTAGCAGCCTCAATTCAATTCTTAAATCAGCCCAAAATCAGACAAATATTTTGCAGTAAGGTTGTGCTGCTGTTTTTTGGGGGATTTGAAAAAGTACAAATATGGAGAGCCACTTAGCACAGAGACCTTTAAATAGAGAGAGAGAGAGAGAGAGAGAGAGAGAGAGAGAGAGAGAGGGAGAGAGAGATGTGACCCTGTAATTACAGCTTCCATGTCACCCAGCAGATGTAACTATAGGCCTAGCCTGTATGTCTGACAGCTAATGGTAACACAAAATCTATTAATGATTCCATGGTAAACCAGAGTTATAGCATTAGTTATGTTTTCCAGATTCTTGTCATTTATTGTACATGCTACCTTATATTTTCCAGTTTTCAGCTCAGCAACCTCAGTTCTGCATATTCTAAACTAGCTGTAAACCCCATTGACATATATATAATGGACCAACAGAGCCCGTTGCTCTGGACGGAGACCAGTGAAGGCTATTAGAAGCACTTTTCCGGTGATGGCCAGCTTTACTGCGCAGCCTCCAACTGAGAGAGACAGCGTAAATGTGACGTGAGCAACATGTCTGAAAGTTGTAAGTGTTCTGGTAGCTGTGCCAAGAGAAATCTCAATCATTCCCAATCTTACAGAGACGGAGAGTGTAGGTATATGTAAGGAGATAACATAAGCACAGGCTAATTATTGCTAACTAACATGCTAGTTAACATGGAAATTAAACCTAAACAGCTAATGTAAGTCGAAACTGCCTGCGAGCTTCTCCTGTACTATACGTTAATTCTCTACTCTGCCGGCGACAGTAAGTCACTTGGTTATGACACAATCGTTAGCCTATTTTTACAAAAACGTCTGCTACGGAGCCATAACGTGAGATACAAGGTAAAGGAGCCTTTTATACGTTGTTGTGTTTCTTTAGAACTAAACAATGGACAAATCGAGTCTTTAAACGCTTCGGATGTAAAGTTATTCTCAGTCAAGTGACGTAAAAAAAAAATGGCGGTCAACGGAATGCTAACAAGAGGTGATGGCCAGTTAGCAACAAAATGGCGCCATGATGGCTCGAGTTCTGAAGCGAAGCTTACCCCCTTGGTAAACCCCCATGTGGCTGCTACATTCCTAGTGTTAGCAAACGCTAGCTAGTCTGTTAACATGAATATTTGCATGCCTCCAAGCACAGACGTCACACTTTAAATCCTACCTGTTGCCTTTCACCATCCACGTATTTAACTGCTGTTGCATCCATTGACATGCTATCTCCTTTTCCTTCTTTCTTTTTCTATTTTTAGCCACCGACAGCTTTTTTGCTTTATCCATCTTTTTCCAACTCACTACTGTACCTGTTCGCTCAGCGCTCACGGCGTCCCCACTCGCGATATTACAAATCCTACTATGGCCACGCCAAGACCGGACCCGCCCTTCAATAGCCCGGGTCTTGGCGTGGCCATAGTAGGGAGCGCCCATTGACATATATAAACGGGAGCGCCCCCCCCCGCTCCCTCTTCTCATCTATGATGGAATCTTATGAGACAGGGCGCCTACTCAAGCCTGTTAGTCCTCTACAGTGTTATATGATAACATTGAGGAAATGCAGAAATGATTTAGAAACGCAAAAAAGCAGCTACATAAAGAAAACTCCAAAACAAATATTTTTAACTTTAAAAAAAAAAAAAAATGTACCATCGCTTTGGCGCCCCCACAGTGCTGCGCCCCTATGCGCCGCATATAGCGCATACCTACTTTTTGCGCCACTGCTTGGTGACCTCGAGAAATGGAAATCTAGCTGAAAACTCGCCGTGTTTCTCCTTTAAGAGTATTAGTCTACAAACTTCTTGTTAAGTTTGAGCAGCAGTTGATTTTCAAAGTTTGTTGCAATCATCCTTTCTCGCTTTGCGGTAAACAGTAATCCAGCGCAACTGAAAAGCCGCTCACAGGCAGCTGAGGCAGGCAGGCCGGTGTTTAGTTTCAGAGAGAGTTTTCCTATATTTGAAAAGGAGTTGAGCAGATCCATATTGTCTGAGGCACAGGATAGGTACCCTTCCAACCCCCCTGTACCTTCTGACCTTCTGGACTATATTGAGGAGAAGAAATCATCTTCATCTGATGAATGTTATCCAACTTGCTCCACCCCAGCTGCTGCCATCTGGTCAAGGTGTCGTCTGACATAGACCTGACCTTTTCATTGACAAACAACAACATTTAAGACAATTGAGATTTGATTAATCTGCCGAGAGTACGTCATAATGCAGAGATTACCACAAATAGCAAAATAATTACAATTTCAGATGTGAGACTTACAGTATAGCACTTATCACATTGTATTGAATAAAAACAAAGTGAATACAACTGCAATAAACAATTAAATATGATATTATATAATGAAGTATTGCTGCAGCGATCAGTTCGGGTGTTGAATGAGCTGGAGCTGCAATTATCTTCCGCAACTTCTATCTTCAACTTCATGTATGAACGACCCGTGTTGCTTGGCATTTCCCAAAGGCTGCACGTGATAGCCTCTTGTATGTATCGTTCTTCTTTTCTGCTGTGTCAGCATCTGTTGTGGCAACTAAGTTTAACAAATGGCATCTTTGGTGTGTGGGAAGCTGGTACTCCAAGCCATTATCTTTCTCCAGGATGCTGCAGGTTTCCAGGTAGTTGACATGGGCCTCCTCAGAAGAATCTTGGTCAGACTCTGACTCTGCATCCTCAGACTGGCTCTGCTCACCAAACACACTCAATGCTTTAATTAAGTTCTTACCACTATCTGTGGTGGTTCTTACCACTTTCCCCCTTATTCTATATTGACAGTGTATGTCATCAAGGTCACCTGCAATGACATCAAAGGTGTGGGACCCTTTTAGTCTCTTGCATGCAAGTGCAGCGGATCTCCTCTCTAAGGATCCCTCATCTATCCAATGAGCTGTAACCCCAATGAAACGTTGCTGGTGTGCAGTCCATCAATCTGTGGTGGTGGCAACATAGCTGACTTCACTAAGTTGCAATATCACATTCCTTCTCATTTGATTAGCAGATTCCTCTATTCTAGTCCGGACTGTGAGTGTGGAAATGACCTTGATGTGGGTATTGAGTGCCACTACTAGCTCTTTAAAGGCAGGTTGTTCAACAAAAGAAAAATGCATGAAGACCCTCACAAATCAAGTTAATAATGAGCTTGTCGATCTTTCCCTGTGTCACACGGCGGTTGCCTCCCACTGACATCGCATCTGATATTTTTGCCTGCTTGCTTGGGTTTGGTGCTTGCGGATTTGGGGTTTGATGGCCCCTCTTTGCACGACTGAAATCCGTCAGCTTAGATGGATGTTTCCTCTGTGAAGAAAGAAAAGGCTTTCATCAGTACATCAATCAATGTGGTTTTCATTAAACACACTGAAATGAAAACATTGATAGATAAAAGATTTTCTATTTCTACAGTCATCACATTTTGTCATATTATTATTACATTTCATAAAGCACAATTCTTGCTAACAGAGATTCCTGAACAAATGAAACTAACCATTAAATCAGTTTGTAGTCTGAGATATGTTGTATGCCTACTCTCCTACTGAAGTCTTAGTGTCATCTGACCGTAGACACTGCTCTGGGGCAGCAACAACGAGAAAAACTTTGATTTTCTTATAATATTTCTCTGGATCGATCCCTGCACTACACCAGAGACTGAGGAAACACAGCACTCAATGAATCCTCCATAGAAATGTATGGGGTTAGTTTAAGTATGGCAGGTGTCTACAGATCTGCAGTCAAAAGTCAACATGTGAATACATCTGCCAATCATGTGGTGTGATCTTGCCACTGAAGCGAGGTTGGTATGGTGAAGCCTTGTGCACGCGCAGTTGTGGCCAAAATAGATGCCCGGTAAGTGGCCAAAATGCATTGCATTATGGCCTCCGAGTGCAGGGACTTTCCTAAAAGGACGACAATCTGCTGTTGGAAACTGGAAGTGCCGAGTGACCTAGAATGCTAACCCACAATGATTAATGTCACAGCAGGCAAAGTGCCTATGCTACAGTCCTCTCCAAAAAAAACTGAGCTCTCCCTTCACACTGCTGATATATTTGATGTGACTGTAAATTCAAAGGCTTGTTGTAAGTAGCCCGTATGAGCTAATTGGACCTATGTGAATTAATTTAGCCAGCGTCCTACATACGTTGTCCTTCGGGTTGCTAGTACTAGACAAAAATTTGCAAAGCCACGAAACATGTTGTTTTGCTAATTGGCAATTTGCTATTAGTCTTGAAAACTTCGTTTGAAGTACCAATGCACAAATACTTTCTGCAACATGCTTCAGCAGATTAGATGTGGAGTTATTGAATGCTGACAGTTCAGTCACCTTTGGCAGGCACATCTGGCATTGCGTGATGATACTATTGGCCCTCTTTAATTTAAAGTGGCCATATTATGCTCATTTTCAGGTTCATAATTGTATTTTGAGGTTGTACCAGAATAGGTTTACATGGTTTAATTTTCAAAAAACACCATATTTTTGTTGTACTGCACATTGCTGCAGATCCTCTTTTCACCCTGTGTTCAGGTCTCTGTTTTAGCTACAGAGTGAGACCTCTCACTGCTGTAACCTCTTTGTTGGCAGTAGCTAGGTAAGGATCACATCAGCTAGCTGTTTTTTCTACAACTTCAGTAGTACAAGGCAGAATTAGCCGGGAGACATCTTCTAAATGAGGGCACACTTCCAACTTTGCGTGGAATACCTGCAGAACAGGGACATGTAAGTAGTTCTTTTGTAGATTATGGTGAACTAGTGTGTGTTGTATAGGGTGACCAGATTGCCAGCCACCCAGGTCAGACATAGACACAGACAGATTAGACACAATTTTGCCAACACGTAGGCCTACTGCTCACAACATAATGGGGTATCTCAGTTAATATTCATGAACTTTCTTGGTATGTAGCCTACATAACTAAGAAATAATATTAAAAGACATTGCGTGAGTTTTGTGGGGGACCAACTTCATTTTTCAGAATTAAAGCATTCTTTTGGAAAATGCACCCACTGAACTTGTGAGAAGGTATTTTTCATTGCATGACACTAAACGAATTATTTGGAACTGCTGCCACAGGCTTGAACTAAAGTTATGGTAACACTTTACGGGAAGGGTACATGAATTATGAATTAATGCATGAATTAATTCATGATTTGTGCATTACTTCATTCCTTTTATAGCTTTTGAATCATCAGGAATTGACATGAGTTCAATAACCTGTTTTGCCTTACATCACTTTGATTATTTGGAATGGTTTTGTATAGGGGTGCAACTCACAGTTGGATCGGATCACGTTTATGGGTCACAAATCGGATACATTTTCGGATCAGCACAAAAAAAGGGGGGAAATTTAAATGATTTATTAAAAATGTAATAACAATAACTTTTAACAATAACTTCTTTCACCACTAAATTGCAGTTAAACGACAAAAACAGATGAGAAAAGGGTATTTTACAATAACTGTGAATGCACCACGAATTTTACCAGTTTTAAGTAAACGCAACCTTTATTCACATCTGTGTTGTTTTTCCGACAACAGTGATGACCAAGTGATAGCTAGTTTGTGTCTTTTAGCTCATAGCTTTAGCGGCAGACTGTTGTACGTCCCGCTGTTGGAATCCTCTACAATACAGTCACACTTTTACACAGTTTAGCTGTCAGCATTTCAACTGTTTAACTGGGACAATATCATAGTGGTTGGTCTAAACTGGGACATTTTAGCGTCCCAACAGGCTTTTGTCGGGACTCGGGACAAGCAACTTAAAATCGTGACTGTTCCGGTCAAACCGGGACATCTGGTCACCCTAGTGTTATGGCATTGTTTTGCAATTCAGAACGAGCTAGCGTAAGCTACGGTTAGCCACCTCGTTTCGGCTAGTGACGTAGAAAGCCGTGCCGATTTTGAACAGCTCACCCAGAGACTAAAGGCAGGATAGATTCAGAAACCCGTCTCACTCAATCTCACTCAAAACAGCATGGATGGTTTGTTTTTTCAAGTTTGTATGTGTGTGGAAGCACCAGAGACACAAAATAACACCCAACATCCCAGAAAAAGTGATTTTTTTTTTCATAATATGGGCACTTTAAATGAAAAACTTTACAAATGTATCCAAGGATTTTCGTCGTTCTGGGCAGCAGAATACAATATTTGAGCTAGCATTTCTACTGAAACAGTCTCTGAACCGTCATCGCTCTCCTGATCCTCCTCCATCTCGTTCTCAATCTCCTACAGAAAGACTTGACGCCTGGCAGCCGATTCATCACTGTAGTGGTTCTGGGCGCGTTTTTTTTTTTCTTCCTTTCGGTTATCGTTAGTCAAAGTTTTTTTTTTTTTTTTTTTTTAACTCAGTAACGGATGGGATTTATAATGTAGCGAAATACAATACTTCACTCAGAACGTAATCAAGTACATTTTAACATAATGATTTTAAAAACTACTTGAAAAATACACAACAAAACTACTACTACAAAATACACAACAAAACTATGACACTCATGCGATTAATCGTCATTACAAAAACTGTAATCAATTGACAGCCCTAATTATTATATATGTATTATTATTATTATTATTACTGTTTTTAGTGCATACAAATGCTTACATTGTGAGAACTGACAGGACTACATGTCACTGAAATTGTATTTTATTTTTCATAATTTTATTTATGATTTCTCATGACAAATAAATTGATTGATTGAAGTGAAAATTGATTGATTGATTGACTGATTGGTTGATTAATTGAAACGAAAATTGATTGAAACGAAAATAACACTGAAGACCCCAATTCTACACAAAACAAAAAAAATTAACATGAAATAGAGAGAACTTGCGGAACAAGAAATTGCATGGCAGAGTGCATTGTACGGCGGCCAACAGGGGCAAACGCACTGCAACTTCATGAAACACACTCAAATAGACAAGTGAATTAAGAAAACATCTTCATATATTTGACAACGCATGCGCAGCATTTAGCAAACGCGCTGCAAATTCCGAAACGATGCAAAATGAAAAGCATACAATCCCTGAAAACAATTGCAACAACAACACAAAAACGCTGCATCCAGATTACACAACGGAAGTTCTCCAGGCCTCTAGGGGGAGTGCTAAGAGAAACAGCTTGATTTTTGACCCCACGTGACCTGAGCCAATAAACTAGAGACACACCCACCAAACGAGAGAAAACATATCTCAAACATAGACTTAATATTTACAGTCTATGATCTCAAAGCAGTTGTACATCGTTTCACAACTTTGCACACTGTTCTGAGATTGGACATGTCCTGGCTCTCTCTCTCTCTCTCTCTCTCTCTCTCTCTCTCTCTCTCAGTGGGGTCAAAAATCAAGCTGTTCCACTTAGCGCTCCCCCTAGAGGCCTGGAGAACTTCCGTTGTGTAATCTGGATGCAGCATGTTTGTTGCTGCAATTGTTTTCGGGGATTGTGTGCTTTTCTTTTTGCGTCGTTTCTATATTTGCAGCGCGTTTGTGTATTTGGTTGTGTTGTGTGTATTTGCAGCGCGTTTGCTAAATGCTGCACATGTGTTGTCAAATTAATGAAGAGGTTTTCTTAATTTGCTTGTGTTTTGTCTATTTGCGTGTGTTTCATTAAGTTAAGCAGTGCGTTTGCCCCTGTCGGCCGCCGCAGAATTGCCCCCAATGATAGTGTGTCTATATATAAAAATCTACTCACATACTGCTGACACAATCTCATATTCCAGGTTATTTTTATTGCATAATGTACAAATCAACAGTAACTGACACTGCTTGAATCCAAGGTGACACAAGATAAAATAGAACAAATCAGAACAGTGGAACTGTGATATATAGCCTAGATGTCAAGGCAAATATCACTTTATTTTATGGTCATCCCACCATTCTGCATTTGCATGCCTACATCTATCTCACAATTTAACTTGTCTGTGGTGTTATTGCACTGAGAAGAAATACTGCTTGATGTGAATTGCATTAGTATGACAGCAAAGAAAAAGGTGTGTGTGTGTGTGTGTGTGTGTGTGTGTGTGTGTGTGTGTGTGTGTGTGTGTGTGTGTGTGTAGGTGGAGGACGGCTCTCCTTTAACCGCGTTGCTTTTGTTAAACTCTCTTCATGCTCCATGTAGCGCCGGGCACTGAGGTAATTTCACACCTGACCGGCCTTTCGCCGGCTCCGCCAACCAACGTTGGGCACCTTGGTGGGGTTGCTATGGAGACAAGGTGGAAGCTACTGCCAGTGTCAGTCTGTTAAGTGACTGTTTAACATGGAGCAGAGCGCGCTGCGTCTCATCTGTTGATGATTTGACTCCCTGGGCTGTATGAAAATATGTCATTATCACAGGTGTCCGTACAGGCGGCGTGGAGCTCCAGTATTTTATTATCTGCAGGCTGAGTCACAGCGGGGTCACATTTAAAAGGATATATGTATGTACAGAGGACGTGATTGAATGTGGATGGGACAGAGCAGAGGCATGCCCACACACTAATCCATTTGTCTTATATATAATGCAGTAAAAGTGCTATCCACTTACAAGTACTGTATAATGTAGATATGAGTACTTCTACTTCAGAATACAAAGTCTTTCATCCTGCCTTATTTCATACAAATGTACCATTTGTGTACACTTGTACAAAAGACACTCAAATGTGCATACAATACAATTACCTGGGCACTTTCTTGCTCCCCAGGAGTATGAACTGTCCTTTTTAGAAACTTGATGAGCTTTTATGTTGAACTACTCGTTTGGAATAAAGAAAACAGAAAAAAATAAGTAAATATATTGTTTGCGCTTTAAATAGTGAAGCTACTGTCAATAGTGACCACACTTTTTTTATTCACTCAACCCAGAATTAAAAAAAATGGCAGCCCATAAAACTACGCCGTACAATGGATGAAGTGCAGACGTTTCTCTGTTTGATTGCCGTTGAATATATCCATTCATACATGGTCCTTTAAATATATAGCGTCATCCTACAGTTTGAGTGGCCTTTCAATCGTTATATTTTGGTGTTCATGTTGTTCCCTATCTTCGTTGTCATTACTATACAGAACTAACAACAAGGGCTGATGCAATTCTTGGGCGTTCTAATGCCATTCATAACTTAGGTTACGATGGTTTTGTAATAGAAAAATTACTATCCTAAGATAAGCTAGACATTCTAAATGTCATCCTAAAACTGAGATAACATAGGATTTCACACGTATGAGGCCCCTGGTACTCTAAAGCAGAGCCGTACTATACAGTGGTACATAAAATGCGCTTTTTGTCAGGGTCCGGCTGTGACTGACTGCCTTTGTGCCACTCTTGTGGCCATTTTGTGTATTTTGTTGTGATTTGTGCTTGTTGCTGTGTTCCATGTGTTCTGTGGTTACCTGTCTGTCATGTGTCTTTGTCTCCGTCCATCCCCTTATATGGTCTGCACTTCCTGTCTTGTTAGTTTCCCTCCAGTTCTGTTCTCACCTGTTGCCTGTTGTCTTTCTGTTCATTGGTCTGTGTATTTCTACACCCCTGTGTTCCTTTGTCTTTTGTCGGTTCGTCTCTCTCTGTTTGTCCTGTGAGAGTCCTGTTCGTTGTGAGTTTGTAAGTTGTTGAGTCAAAATAAAGTGTGTTTGTTCTGCACTTCTGCCTGGAAGAGTCTTGCATTTGGGTCCACCTGCTGAAAACGTGACACTTTTGATACTCCATCTTTGAAACGTAGTTTTCACCGTGGCAGACCCACGTCAATAACATCCATCGTCCCTACGCGTCGTAGTGTAAGTGCAGTGTGATTCTCTGAGCACCGCAGTTGTCCTCCACATCTTTCCTTGACCTCATGATGTCATCCATCTTCTCATCACTATGACCCCTTCACATTTAATGGCAACCAAGGGCTCTTTCAATGGCTATTCATGTTCTGTGGTTAAGCCTTTCTGGGCCCTTGTTGTTCCTCAACCACGTTTGTAGTCTATCCAAGGCAGTGACGGAGCGCTCACAGCTATTTCAGCTAACAGTGATGGCAAAGAAAACACTCATATCACAATTGTGTAGCAGGAACTCAGTGACTCTGTCAAGGATGGTTCTTTTTCTTTTCTTCTCTTGATTAAGTGTTTTACCACTGTGACCTCCTCACACAGGAACTGGAATTTGTATAGTGTTGCAAGCATTTTGAGAGACTCTTCACTCAGAAATAATTCTGACAGGTTCGAACCAGTTTAGTTAACTCTGCTTCTATGCTTGAAAAAAAAAACAGGTCTCAAGCTCCTGTGACATTTTGTCAAGTTGATAGTACAGTTTGCGGTGTAAAGGTTAAGTGATCTGATGTACTCAAGTCTGAGTCTGTGCCACGTGCTGATTCCACCTTCAAAACATCCATTTGCTTCTGCTTTCATCTTCGACCAACAGAGCACTCTGGAATTCATCATACTGTAAGTCTTTGTAGCATCAGCACCTTTGCGGAGCTCTTTATGACAATCACACTGCATGTTGAATGTTGTTGTACTGCATTGCTCGGACCAGGTCATCAGATTTCTTCAGAGTCAGAATTGGTGTTGGAAAGAAGTTTGTAAAAGATCAAATGCGTGAAGACAGTTGTAAATCTCCCAAGAGTCCAAGGGCTATGGGTGATGGAATTGTCTCCAGACATTGCAAAATAACAGAAGTTGGCAAGCGCAACGCATAACCAACGTGTTATTGACATGTGCACAAGCTCAGTCCGTTTCAATCCAAGCTGTTTTTGAAGATCGGGAAACATTTTGTGCAATCGTACGCATTGACGAATGAATAAACACTCTCCAGAAGATCAAAAAAGTTAGTGGCTTAAGGAACAGCCATGCAACTGTGAAAAAGGACGTGATTTAACTTATGTGCATAGCAGTGTGAATATATTGCTTGAGGGCAAGTTTCTCGAAAGCAGGCTCATACACCCCCCACTGCTCCACTCATGACCGATGCAGCATCATTAGGATCGGGCATCGAGAAACGGTTCTAACTTGAAATCAATTCGAAAATTACATTTACAATGGAATACATTTTTTTTTTATTGAAATCGCTTTTAAAAAAATGTTCGAATCCGATAATCAGTTCAAAATTTAACACGCAAAAGTTTCGGTTACCGTGGCGGCCACCGAACTTCCAGGCGCTCGTTGTGTTGCGGCCATGGAGCGCAAATAAGATGTTCCCCTTATCTGTAAAATAAGCATGTGACCCCTCAAGAAATGCATAAGAACCAGAATTGAAAGGAAAATTCGTAATCATAATTGTTAAAAATCAAAACGATGCCCAACCCTAACCATCATAAGCTTGTGCTTAGACACACATCAGGTTTCACACGCCCTTCGATTGCAGCATATGCTCCATGATATCAGTAGTTGACTTTGCATCACACCCCTCCAATTTGCACAATCCAAGGAAACATTCCTTGAATATGCCCCCAGGTGTATTATTGTGTGTACACAGTGCAAGTTTTTTCAGAATGCATGTCTCTTGCTTCATCTGTCATCAAAGAATACATTTTTGACACCTTCCTTTCATTAACTTGTATTTTTTTTCTGGGTCTTCCTCTGAACAGTATGCAATTATTTTATTTTGTGAGGAATGGGGACAGGTAGGTTGAATGGGACGGAGCATGGTAGCGTTGGAGAACAAGGTCAAACTGTTTCAGAAGGTTCCTGCACTCCAGGAGGTCCCCTTGATTTAGAGAGAGATGATGACCCAGAGGGAGGGACAGCGCTTTCATGTTAAAACATTGGCTTTACGCCTGAGCTTTTTTGTCACAAATGCATGCGAATGCTGAATAGTGGCTGCCATCTACAGTGTAACAACGCAGGGGCTGGCCAAGGCTGGTGCACATTGACTTGTGTCAGCACTTCCCTCTGACCACTATGTTAAAAGCACATTGGTTCAGTGATTGGTACAGTGATTTGTTTTTTTTGGCCGATAAATACCACAGAATATCAGACGCTGAAAACCCATGGGTTAGGTTGATGGAATTGGTTGTCTCCTATGACCCAGTTTTACTGTGAAAAGTATCTAACAGCCATTAATCCACATTGCAGCTTAATCCACTTCTCCGCTGACTGACTATACCTTCTACTGTATCTTACAATCAAGGAGCAAGCGTTTGATACATGGATGTATTATTAGACCGGGATACAACAGTTTCTAAGGTTTAGTTCCGTGATGTGCGTCCCACTGTTTGTCCTGCTGAGCCCGACCGCGAGTTCCCGCTCGGCCCAGAGACATTACATTGTGGTGAATTCACAGGTTTTTAGAAACAGTCATAACCGACCTTGTTTGCATTTGGCGGTGTCATGGCAGCAGTTTTACAGACGTCTCCTTTACAAAGGGGGCCTATGGGGACAATCCTTTGTGGGTAGCAAAGGGATTTCTCATTGCAATACTGCCAGTGGCACTGGACAAAATCAGCGGAAAAGCTGAGCTGAGCTGTATGTGGGGGCTTGGTTTGATATCCGAAACAAAGGCACTGTTTTTGAACCTTGGACCTTGGGTTGCACTGGATCTAAATGGGTCGGTTAGCTCCTCAACCTTCCCCCTGGCCCGCTGAACTGTGGAGAGCAGGGGTCTCTAGCGTTGATAGAAATCTATCTTAACGTTTAAACATTTAACATCCTGACTCTTAAAATATATTCACAATATCATACTAGCAAAAGGTTCACAGATCTGAAAAGACTGAGAAACCTTGAAATAACAGAAAAGTGGCATGTTCAGAATACTTACAGAACATTCAGGAAACATTAACTCACAATGGTTTATTGAAAATACTGTAGGTTAACAGGAAACAACTTATTGAGAATGAAGTGTATTCAGGTGGAGATAAAGGACACTGCAGCAGGTTACAGAACATCTAATAATAGAAGTAGTGAATGGCATTCAGATTGCTTAGCCAAGGCTCCCCTTTTAAACAAGCTGCTCTGAACATCAGCATATTCTGCATTTCATTATTTTCATGTCAGGAAACAGTGTTCCTCCTTCCAGACAAGCTTGAAATGTCATTAAAGCATTGAGGCATCCAGGACAGCTTCATTTCCTCATGAGCCGTGCGGAACTGGATTAGTGCCAATCCTGATTTTATAGATACTAATATTGTATCTCAAAGGACATGGCTTACTTTGTGAATTATTAACACAAATTTGAATTTGAATTAAAAAGTTCCTTGATGTTGTCACATGTTGCCCAAAAATAACTCTGATTAAAATATGTCATCTCATTGTATGTCTTTTACAACAAATTAACTAAAATATCCAGGACAATATTGCTGCATATACAGTTCAAACATAAAGCTTTATTGATCCCCAAGAGATAAACCAAGCAACATAGGTAGACAAGAACAGGATACAGATAAGTGCAAATATCATGTACGAGTATTCCTTGAATTTAAAAAAAATATAAAAATAGAATAATAATATTCCTGTGCAATCTTAGTCCACACCAGCACAGGAATGCATAGGCTATGTGGCATGTGCGCTGAGCTGATATTTTCAAGCTAATCATAGTAATTTATTTTGCCTGATGGGCGTACAATAATCAACCATAATGTATAAAGCTCACAGGTCACGGGAATAAAGAGTAGGGGCATATCTGCATCATCAAATACAGTAAACCACTAATATGCTAAGAGACCTTGTACATAATCAGCACCGACACCCTGTCAGGCTCTATTTAAATGAATATTAAACATTATGCCGCAGCTCTGCAGTATTATATTACAAACAGTGTAAAGTAAATAAACCCCTTCCTGAAGGAGTTAACTGTGTTCTTTTACTGCCACTTGACCTTATCATCAGCATCCTTGATTTATTGACTTAACTTTGAATCAGTGCCCATGTATATCGGCCCCACATTATACAAAGATACGTGTACAAACTCACCAATACGAAATATACTGAGGTGAAATGTAACCAGTACAAGAGAGTAATGTCTTAATATTTAAGGGGAAAGTTGTAATGTCATGAGAAGAACATTCTTCTTCTTTGTTAGAAGGAATACATTTATAATTTAACAAGGGTAAAAAGAAAAGTAAGCTACATTTATTTTTAAAACGAGACAAAATAACCTTTTCAAAAAAAATCCTATGACAGTGCATTGACTGTGACGCAGTCTGAAAAGTGGGTGTTCACATAAAAGTGCAGATATTTACTGGCTATCTTACATTTATGAAGTGAACCCAAGCTTCAGAAAGTTTGAAAATCTGCAATCTTTCACTCTTTAGCGTTTAGCTTAGCACGGCACCATAGCAACCATAAACAACACTGGCTCTAGCCAGTTTGCTGCTTCCTGTTTGGTGCTGGAGGGAGCGCGCCCATTGATTGTTGACAATGTTCACGTGATTTAACTTCACTACCAAGACTTAAAACTTAAGATAATATCAAACGTGTTTGTCGGAACGACAAGATGGGAAAAAGACCTTACACCAAACCACTGAGACGACGGGATCGCCCCAACTCTGGCAAGACTCTCAGGATTTCATTCCGATATTGGAAACTAGTCTGTGACAGTGGAATCGCTTGAAAAGTCGTTTGGTGAAGAAAGACTGGGGGTCTTGTTATCTTTTTCTTTAGTGAAGAAGACTGGCGGGCTGTCTCTTCCTTCTGCAGGTTCGGTAAAATGGTTGATTCTGAGTTCAACCTCAAAGTAACATTCAGGTCAGACTTGCAAGGTCTGGGGTTTTCGGCGCCTATTTCTTTTTTTCCCAACCTTTGTTCTGGAGCTACTCCCTGTAGGGGAAGGCGACATGTTTGCCTGTTAGGTTCCATCTTTATTGTCTTTATTGGCAACATGAAAGCCAGCTGCACCTGCATCACTTACATTACTACACTACACTACACTGTTGCTTACAGTTGTCTATAAATAGGTATTTTATGGAGATAATTTTACCTTTATTCAAAAGTGGATAGAATAGAGATTTTCAAAAATGAGAAGAAGGCATGACTGGACAACACATTCTCACTCCCGTCGCGTAAAATATAGATGCTTGGTCAGGTGCCTTTGGTGTTGTTATTGATGCTAAAAGTCTCGCGATTGGTCGGGACTATTTGCGTAGGTACGTTTCCGTGACACGCGGGACAAGAAAGCGGCAGTTGGGTTTAGGAAACGTGACACGCAAGACACGAGCCCGGTCTCCGGTGTTGTTGACCCATCCACCCGCCCCAAACAACCTCCCTACGCGGAATGTCAGGCTTTCACACTACTCTCTACCGTTGTCTACGCCATCGTACAGCGCCGCGCTAGAGCTGCTGCTCTGCCCGTTGCATTCCATACAGACGCTAAAGGGAGATTTTTGCGTCTGACGCAAAAAGAGAGCCAGGGCTTTTAAATTACAATATACAGTATGGTACATGTCTTAACCAGTAACCCAGAGTTTTTCTGCTATACTAATAAAAACAATTTTCTTAATTGTTGTTCTCGAGCTTTTGATTGTAACAGATGGTCTTCATCAGCAGATGGACTTTCCTCAGTTCTCAAGGTACTAAAGATGTTAAAATGAAATGTTCCAATATTCTTCTAAGACTCTTCTCATCCACCTCGAAGTTAAGCTTGAAAGCTTTTTCGTTGACCTCGGAGTTGACCATGTAACACAATCAGAAAAAGTTTTTATCAATTGCATAAATGGTAATAATCCCACATACTATTCATCCTTACCTGACCTACTTGATCTACTTTTTTCTTTGACGGAATCCCAGCAACATTGCTGAAACACACTAAAGAGTGTGAATATATTGAGTGTTACTTTGCCAGCTTCCCGGAGCTGGAGATGTGTCTTAGTGGTGAAGGGTGGCCCTCCTCTTCCTCTGTTCTCTGACTGGATGCAGCAGGAGCGTCTGTTCTCCTGTATGGCGGCAGGCATCCTGCGCAACTCTCTATGATCAAAACCCCTTTTTTGCGAAATAATAAGCCAGCTCTATACACACAAATGCACTGATCCATACATAGAAATGCATGTCATCCATTATCGGGCAGCCTGAAGGCCTGCTGGCTGTGTGATCAAGGGAAGGGATCAGGAAACAGCAGCAGGCGGTGGGTGGCTGCCTCCCCAGATGTGGCTTCCTCAGGGCCTATATGACCATGTGTCTGATACCTCTAACAAATCAAACGCCTCCACATCAAATACCTGCTACTGTCCTCTTGAAATGTAAAAGCCACAGCTGAGCCGTTGGATGTATGATTGTACGTTTAATGAGCTCAGGGCACAAAGGGGTCAACATGGTGGGCGAAAAAGAGACTAGGTGTTTGGGAGTATTAACATTTAAATGATTTATCTTAATGTCTGCAACTGTCTTTGCTGGCTATTCAAATCACCACAAGGAGACTGAAGTGTAGTCTCACATTGCCAGACCTTCCTCCACAGTGCTGCAGAGGAAGGTCTGGCTAGTCCATACAGCATTCTGGGATGGGAGAGAAACGTGCTCTGGTTTATTGGCATTTCTTTAAACCAATCACAATGGTCTTGGGCAGCGCTAAGCGCCAGAACGGAGCCCGGTTGTTAGTTTTAACAAATATATTGAGTTGTGGTACCTCAAACCTTTTCATTTTACCTATATTTTGTCATCAGGTGATAGGCCTGCAGTGTCAGGTCAGGTTTAAAAATGCTAATTGTAAACGGTTAAATCAAAGCTAAAAGCAAAGTGCCTGCTTTAACTAATAAAATTAGAAACACCCTGCAGGAAAGTGCAACTTTTGGGAGCAAAATTATAATATATGTTCTCAAGCAAGGAAAATGAGTTAGTGTTTTATGAATAGTAACTAGCTTTCCCCAGTTGATTCTAGATTTTTAGAAAAACTAATAAATGGCATCAGCACTTAATAATGCCCTGTAGGAAAGAAGGAGATGGGTCTGCATGGAGATAATATAAAAAATAAAACTGTATCATCTTTTTTCTATCAGAGCTACCACAGCTTCAGTCCAGTCGGAGCTCGGAGGAAATGCCAGGTGCAAAAACAAACAAACCAAAAGAGTACATGAATTATGAACATTTAGATATGTCTTTTCTACAAGTTAAAAACATAAAAAGTGAAATGAATTATGCAAAGTGAATTCAGCAAGAAATTACACACAGAGATTAATTAAGATGTCACAAAGCAGGTCTGGTGCCAGCCCACAGGACCAACAGTGTTACGGCCACAACAGAAGAACTTAACTGTAACCGTCAACCAGGGCTTTAAATAAACTTTTTTGATCACCTGTGTTGGGAATAATGTTACATTGTATTCTGTGAGAAGTTTGAAGAAAGTTGTTCGCATCCATCTTATTTTTTATCCTAAATTGCAACACTGTTTTCCTATCTGTGTGAAGAGACCTGGGACAATCCTCCCTCCCATCCTGACTCTCTTATCTTACTACACGTCATTTAAATGAATGTAGCGTTTGCTAGAAAATATGTATATTCTTGAGTTTCTCATTAAACCTTTAGAACATTGTGAACTGAACCCTGCTTCGTGTCGCTTTGTTCTCCGAGATCTCGCCACTACTTTAAGAATCACCTCACAGGGGGTCAAGCCAGTAGATGCTAGGACTCAAACCACAAAACAATCCTGATCGGATTGTTTCACAACATCCTGCCAACATGGCTAGTAGATTTTTTTTAAAGTTACCAGCCAATCAGATTTCCCACTGGCATTTGTTTTTGTTTTTTCCTAACTAACTTTACTTTGAAGTGCTCATATTGTGCTTTTTGGCTTTTCCCCTTTCCTTTATTGTGTTAAATATCTTTTTTGTGCCAATTTCAATGATCGGCCGTATTAATATAATCAAAATGGATATACTGCCAAAATTCCTGTACCTTTTTCAATCAATCCCACTTCCGCCTCCTAAATGTTTTTTTTGATAAAACATTCTTGCTAAATTCATTTGGAACAATAAAAAAAGCTAGGCTACGATTGAAGTTGCTTTACTTGCCGTATGAGAGAGGTGGCCTTCGTCTTCCAAACCTGCGGTGGTATTATTGGTCTGCTCAATTACACGCTACCTCGTTCTATTTTGGCTCAGGCATTCTTCCAGCTTGGGTAAATATTGAGCAAGTGACTACATCAGAATTGCCCCTCAAGCTACATCTATATTCAGCAGACCTTAAAACATTGAGAGAAAAAACAAAAAATCCTTTTCTTAAAGTGCCCATATTATGAAAAAAACACTTTTTCTGGGATTTGGGGTGTTCTTTTGTGTCTCTGGTGCTTCCACACACATACAAACTTTGAAAAAAATCCATCCATGCTGTTTTGAGTGAGATACAGTCTCTGAATGTGTCCTGCTTTCAGTCTCCTAGTGAGCTGTTCAAAATCGGCCTCGGACTGTGACGTCACAGTCTGGCGTCGTAGGACCCTGGCGGGAAACAGGTTTGTTTCCCGCCGTTCCGGTCGTCTTCTCTGTTTCAGCGCAGCTCATAATCGATACCGCACACGCTTGGCACGTAGCCAACGGTTGTACGACATGTCACGACATACGTGACATGTCGTACGACATACAAAATATAGGATAAGTTCTAAAAGCACTGCTACCAGATAAAGGTTATGTTTCCAAGCCAAGCACACACAAAACTGCCCAAATTACTTCGCATTCGATTTAAGCAGACACAATATTATTTGCTTCATTCATCACCGGCCAAATTGGCTAGTCACTTTACAATGTTACCCGCCAGAGTACAATGTAACCCACATTTGGTGGGTTGGCTGGTGTCCATTTTGAAGCCCTGCTGTCAACATATTAAAAGGACACCATTACCCAATGAGTAGTTAAAGTAAATGTACGTTATTCACGTAAATCAACTACCAAAGATTTAACCAAACCTATGGGAGTTACTACCAAACTATCAAAATAGTGTCTAAACTAACAAAGAGTAAAACTTAGTGTACACTCAAATTAGCTGTGCATCGTGGGTATTTTATAGTGGACTACATAGTAAATTAAATTAACCGCTGAGAAAATGGCGAACACACTATATAGTGAACTATTTCCGTGATAGGGAACGGTTTGGTCAGCCTGTTCTCATGAACCATTTGTTCAAAAAGCTACGAAAAGTTAAGCACTGTAATTCGTAAGCATTCCACGTTTTTGCTGTATTCACTACATTGATGGCCGCTGTATAAGAACGCGGCTGGTCGCGTACGGAGGAGGTCGGGGAGAAGCCAGGCAGCGGAGTTCACTTCCTAGAGAAAACTAAAGCCTTTCACCCAGGAAATGTGTGTTCCTTAGGAACGTGTTCCTTCTACTGAGGTCCATAGCTCTGTAGCGGCTTAAACAAGTAGCAACTGCCACTCGGCATTGGGAAACTCGTAGCCAGCCAGCAGTCTCCTAATTTCTTAGGATATCATACGTTTTGGTGTGCATACATTTTCCTACAATATCATACGGACCCATTAATAGGTATGCATTGGTTTGGAATGCAGCTTGAGTCTCAGCGAGCAAAGAAAAGACTCTTCACCGATGAATTTGATTTTTCTTTGATCTGCTTAAACTGATTCTTTTTTATTATGTAGATAAAGCAAGGCTAGTCTTTGTACAAACTTCTTAATTTGTTGTATATCAATAATAAATGTAACTCTAGAATCCACGTTCTTGCTGGCTTTATGGCTTCCTGCGATGCTCCGAATCCGCCCCAACTGCATCTATGTACGACCCTTCTCTCCATCCCAGTCTATCTAACACGACCATTCACACTTCTGACTGTCTTACGTTCACCCTCCCGAAAACTAAAACGATGCAGCTTTGGCCACTGGTCGGCACATTGCTCCTACATCCTCGACAGTCTTAACGATCTCTCTCACCTCGGCTCCTTTAAATCAAACTCTTTTGGGGGCCTGTAACTGGTTCGAGTGACACTACTCCAGAGACAGATCCTGTACTGCTTCTTACATCTTTCCCAAACTGGCCTTAATGGAAAACTTCCTCCCTCACATTCATCCCTTTCATCACATCCATTCCTCCATCATCAACATCCCATACTTATCTATATATATATATAGAAATACTCATTACACATGATTGTGCAACCTGTTCTCACTCCCAACTTGTAAAATATGCAAAAATCCCCCTTTAGCGTCTGTATGGAACGCACCGGGCAGAGCAGCAGCTCGACCGCGGCGCTGTAAGATGACGTAGTATTAAGAGAGACAACGGTAGAGAGTATTATGAAATACTGAAAATCATCGTAGGAAGGTTGTTTGGATGGGTCAAACAACACAGGACTTTCCCCCATGAGACTGGGGTTCATGTTCCGTTCTTGTCCCGCTGTGTCACTGAAACGTACATTTTGTAGCCCCACCCACCATCTTTTCCTAAACCTAACTGACCCGTTCTTGTCCTGCATGTCAGTTAAACGTACGTCCTGACCCAGAGCGTCAAAAAGTGACAAGAGTCTCCACAAGGCGAGTTTAAATATGACTCTTAAGGAGGCTTTTTGTGTCAATAACAAACGCCAAAGGCACCTGACGCTTTTGACAGCATAGGAGTGAGAGTGTGTTAGATTGCGGCGTGCTCCTTGCTAGCGAAAGTATCTTGTTATGGTAGGGATTGCTTAGTAGCACCCAAGACATTCATCTATGCAACACAGTATATAGTAATAGTTTTTCTCCTGTAATTTGTTGCAAAGATTGCATTACATGCTTCCAGAGAGATGGGTGTTTTTCCCTGCATTAAATGTGATGGTTTCACTATAGCATCACCAGCTTTCATTGATTTCATTCAGCACTCTAACGTGTCTCCTGTCAAGTGCTTTTAATAAAAGCCGATGTTTCAATTGAAAAACGAGGCTATCACTGTCAATTAGGTGGTGACATTCAGTTTAAGTTGATGGAAAGTGACACAGATGTGTGGAATGTAAAAGCTGATTGAATTTGAAACTTGATGGAATCTTAGAAGCAAAGAAAATGATGCATGTTATGACATTCTGCAGGTAGGGAAATGAAAGGAAGAAATGAAGAGAATTCTTATATTTCTCTTCAGCTGCAGATCTCAATAAACAGGTCTTTTAATCATCTGAAAAACTCAGTTTGGGTTAAAAAAAACTTATATATCATATAGGAGAGGTCTTCTGAGGCTTTATGTTATGTATGTTTCTTAGTTGTTAATTTTTCTTTCCCTCCCCTAAATCTGTCCATTCTGGCCATGTTTTGAGCGAATTAGCAGCATCAGACACGTTTAATGATCCCTGCTTGACCTCCACAGCCCCCTTTTTCCCTGAGTGAGCAAGGCTAAGACTCAATAATAGCGCTTTGTATGTTTAGGGCCACATGGCTGCATCCTCGCCTATCGACATTGTGGTGGATCATCAGAAAATCTTTAGCGTGCTCAAACTGTGTCTCCTTCACCCGGCGCTGGCCTCATCTCTGGCTCCCTCCCGCCAGGCACACCCAGATCTGGAACTCGCACAACACAAAAAAAAGGAGGAGCTGTTGGCGTAATTGTCTTGGCATTGGCACAGACGCCCCGCCGTCGGTGCATAAATTACTGTGGTCAGAAGACAGAAGGATGAGTTGGGCTGTTTTTGGGAGGGGGGTGCAAGAAAAAGGAAGGGAGGATGGAAAAACGGAGGAGGGAGAGAATGAGCAAAAGAGCAACTAGGGGTCTCCAGTGGCAGTAAATCGGAGATCTATTGCCAATGCGGCAGTCCTTTCAACCAGAGTGTGGGAGGGAGGCATTAAAAATTCAGTCATTTTCAAACATGACCATCACTTTGGAGCGATAATGAGTGTCCTGAACACTGGCTGACAGACCCACCCCCCGACCCTGCTCTTTTTCTTCCCTGCGCCTACATGACAGATAACACTTCATTTGACTACAGAGACAGAGACACGAGTGATGATGAGAATTCCCCGCCAATGTATTTCCTCTAAAATACTCTTGCTAATTAGTTCAATGGGTCACCGGGCTCAATAAACTCTCCAATACTCCCTCCTAGTCCCCCTCACAAAGGCTCTTTCATCAGCACGCTGAGATTAGTGGCAGTTTCACCTCCGTGTGTTGTTAAAAGTGCTGCCAAGCTTTCAAGGTGATGCGACTCTAGTTACACTGTCCACTAAATATGCACAATTAGGTGTTACCGCGTCAATTTGTTCCTCTAATAACACACTTGACCACTGTGCACAGTGCTGGTTATTAGCGTAAAAGGCACTAAACACTAAAACACCTGAAAGAACCATAGAGAGATAAAAGATCCACACAGGGATCTTTATTCTTAGCTGGAGCCTGTGAATAATTACGCTTGTGTGTGTCAGGCACATGGCACACCAGAGTGTCGGGAGGCACGTGATGCTTCTGTCGTAGTAGGGTGGAGGAAAGGCAACTTCAGCCGATGTAAGACTGGCTATTAGCGAGACTGTCCACGAGACAAGTGGAGCAAAACCGTTTTTGATTTTCCTCCTGAATTGCTTTCTTAGCCGCCAAGGGCTCCTTCGGGATCCTGTGGGCGATAAGACGGAGCACCCAGAAGTGTTAACAGGGTGGGTGACATTTGATTTGCCGCTTTGTTCCTCCTCATTCGGCGTATGTGTTCTAATCTCTAATTTGTGCCTCTTAATCCTACGCCGTACACGCCTGGAATTAGCCGGGATTCCTGATAGGAAGTGCTGGTCTGATCTACCGGCTCAGCTCAGCTTGCATGCAAACTCAGAGCCATAATTCCCAATCACAGCTCAAAAGCATTTTAAATCTCTGTGTGTGGGCACACGGTGTATGCATCTCCACACACATCACGTACAAAGAGGTACACACAGAGGATTAACCTTTGATTTCTTGGCATTCTCTCTGTAGAATCGGTTGAGGCTGGGGATCAATGGAAGTGGGCTGAATGTACTGTAAATATATCACCATTCCTTAAATCCTTCGGGCCTCCTCTACAGTTTGTACTTTTCCTTGCTGTTGTTGTCTCAACCCGCTGGAATCATCTTCCCCAATCTATCAGATTTGCTGAATCTTTGGTCTCTTTTATCTGGCTTTTAAAAACCCATCTGTATAGGCGAGCCTTTTTATAGATCTCCATCCTGTTTGTTGTAGTTTGTGATATCTTTTTACTTTATGCAAGTATTTTATACTTAAGTTGCAAGCAGCAGGTAGCAAGTAGCATGCTTGTGCACAATGTATGTGATGTTGTGCAAGCAGCGTTTCATTTCTGCATCTGTAATGTGAGGGAAATTAAGGGTAATACAGAAGAGAGATTCTAAAAAACACTGCATTGATAAACTTATTCTAAACATTTCCACACCTGGTAAAGACCAAACTTTCTGATTGTCTTTAGCCAAATTATTACAGAACGTCAGGGTGAATTTTGCCCATGTTTCCATAAAGATAACATTCTCCACTTTTTAAACTCTTATTTTTCTTGTGTTGCAAGTCATTCCAGCATCGCCTCCTTAATTAAAAAAAGCTCCACATTTTTTGAGTTGATTCTTAGCAAAATCCCCTTTGTTCTTTCACAAATATGTGCTCATTCATGTGCAATTACTTCCACCATCTAATCAAAGTATTCTCGTAACCGTAGAATCTGGCATTTAAAATCACTCAGAATACATATGACAGCCGAATCTTTAAAATACATAGCCAAAGAGGGACATACCTCCGCCTTTTGTGCTTTTACACTCGAATGCCAACCAGGAGATTACTCGCGACTGCCGGCAGAATTGAAAGCCTGTTGAAGATGGAGGATCACACCTGTTCTCGAGGACATGTAACGGAGTCGCCTCGTCATCTTTGGAGAGTGTCTCTGTAGTTTTTCTTTGCCTAGGTGGTCTCACCAATCCACTGCCACCGGCTCTGTCTTTTGGTTTTTCTTTACCTATTTCCCTCTTCCTTTAGCTTTCTCTCGCACCTCGCATCAACTGATCTCAAAGAAAAATATGTAGCCTACGCTGTAAACATTGCCTTACACTATTAATCTCGTACAATATACAGAACGGACAAAGTCGTACTGGAAGCCATGTTAATCTTGGCATACGGCCACCGTAGGAGTTAAAACGCGCTCGGAATGGGAGGGGCTATGACCTGTCTCTCTTAGTTACCTGTTATAGTTACGCTGTTATAGTCCTAGACTGCCGGGGGACTTCCTTCCTTTGACACACTGAGCTGCTCTCTCCTCTCCCTTTCTATTACTGTTTCTATTACTGTTACTATTACTATTACTATTTGTGTGCAGCCCGTCCCAGAAATGCTTGTTACTAATCCTAGCTTCTGGGGAGTTTACTCCCCGAGTCCTTATGCTTTTTTCCCCCAGCGTATTTCCTTGGAGAACGTTGGCACCAAGACCCTGGTTGCAGCTGTCGCCGTGGTCCTGCTGCACTCCCTGCTGAGCTCAGCGATGCCCTGCAATGTCATGCTGCGTCCTGCTGAACCCTGCAGCTTCCCGCTACATCCAGTCACTGTTCCATTATTAATGTGACTACTATCGCCACTGTTCATCACACCCCCAACCGGCTAGTCAGACACCGCCTACCAAGAGCCTGGGTCTGTCCGAGGTTTCTTCCCAAGAGGGAGTTTTTCCTCGCCACTGTCGCACTGCTTGCTCTTGAGGGAATTACTGGAATTGTTGGAATTGTTGGGGCTTTGTAAATTATAGAGTGTGGTCTAGACCTACTCTATCTGTAAAGTGTCTCGAGATAACTTATGTTATGATTTGATACTATAAATAAAATTGAATTGAAAAATTGAATTGAATTGAAATAGAGAAAATATTCACTTGGTTGTCATATACAATTTCACCGCTAGATGGGAGAAATTCTTACACAATGTAGCTTTAATTATTATTGTATTGATCACTTATGACAGGACGAATTAAACACCTTTATTTATGAATATTTGAGATTAAATTAAATGAGCTGCAATGCATCTTTATATTTCGGAATTGTGAAATTACAAGCAATTCATTTATGAACACATGCACACTTGAATTACTTATTTTCTCACAAAACAAAATGTAATCTTAGTCTTAGTATAGAGACAGAGAGGCAAAACATGCTTGGGATTTCTACAATAAGATGAAGCAATTACTATTTTAAATATCAAAACATAACCCCAAAAAAGCCACTGAAAAATAATAAAAAATTAAAGTTGAACTCAGCATATTCATAGTGACAACATACACCCCACAGCTGGTGCAAATTGTTAGTGGGTCAGGGTGCCTTCGCTGCCTAATAACTTTTTAATCAAAGGTGTTACAGGGATGAAAGAGGAACCACTCTACGCCCAAGACTTTAAGCCTTCTCTTGATCTTGAATCTTAATAGATAAATACATTTGGAGAACTCTACAAGATTACACAGTGTGCCAAAAAGCTACGGTCCCTCGTCTTGAAGGATGATTTGCCTTTTTCTCTGCTTGTTGCATATCCAGCCAAATGTTCAAAAGGCACAGTACTTCTACAACATGCTGCTGCTTCGGAAATTCTGAGTTCCTCCATCATTTAAAGCAAGGCATTCAGGTGGTTCTATTAACGGGGCTTAAGTAGTCTCGCATAGTCCAAACAGCATTCCTGGATGGGAGAAAAACCATGCTCAGGTTTATTGGCATTTCTTTAAACCAGGGTTGTCGACCCAGCTTCTCTAAAGGCCACACTGGAAAAAGAGAATCACATCAAGGGCCAGACATGTATAGTTCATTGACATGCTTTTATTTCAGTGAAAAAGCTAAATATGTGTGTGTTACTGCATGTCGTCATTTTGGTGCTATTTCCGACTTTTTTGTGGCTTTCTCTGACATTTTTGTCACTATTTAAAATTGCGTTGTTGTCTTTTTAACCGTTTTAACCTGTGGGTGAGAGAGTCGTGGGAAAGAGACGAGAGACAGAAAACCTTCTGTGAGCCTCTACAGGTGACCAGATGGAAGTACCACAACCAGACTGAATCTTACGCCTCATATGTACCTCTTCTGCAAAGGCCTCTTTATTAACCATAGAAAGAAAATGGAACTGTTTCCAGTGGTCATGTGATTGGCACACAACAAAATGGCGATTGTCGGTAGCTGTCAAAGTGACAATACGTGTCAGTGGAGCCGTAAACTGTGTCGCAGCTCGCTACCGCTAATGTTAGACCCAGCAGCAGTGGGTCAGCGGACTGCTAACGTTAGACCCAGCAGCAGTGGGTCAGCAGACCTTTTTGTCTCTCTTTGAGACACTTGTGTTTCTTTTTTTGACACTTTTCTCGCCTTTTGTCGACATAAAGCCCTACAAAAGTCAGCAAAAAATTCCTTAGTCATCATAGAATTTAGCAAATGAAGCAAAAACAATGATTATATTTCTTAAAGTAAGCTGTTTCACAGCCTGAATATGAAAACTCTCTGCTTCTGTGGGAATTTCTGAGTCTCAAAGTTGTTAAATCTGCCAAATTCTGTTTTGAGTGTCACGTAATTACAGTTTGAAAAGTTTCCCGTCTTTTTGGTTTGGTGCACAACTAGGCGGGCCAAAATCTATCGTGAACTGAAACCGATATGCGGGCTAAAGTAACCTAAGCATTGCTGTGGCCCATCACAGTTACAGCATGTTTTCGTCTGTGAGCCAGGCAGAGGCAGGTTATCTCTTCCACTTTGATTAACCTGTGTACAGACAGCAGGCCTCCTTCCATCTCCAGCACCGTGTTCCTCTAATGAGGTTCTGATGTAGTGGATCCCACCGGGGACCAGTGCCACTATTAAGGGTGAGATCTCATCCCCTCACAGGTTTTCATTTTACCTCCACGTACATCCACCAGTGCAGCAGCCATGACTTCTTTTGTTCTTCAGTGGAGGATCCAGACTGACTGCCCCTCATGTGTTCTATCCTGAGAGATGTAAGTGTAGCCACATGGTACATGTCTCCTTTTCGTTCACTCAGCTCAAAAAATAAAAAAGAAAGTGGGGACACAGAGTGGTACAGTCTGGATTCCAGCAGGAAAGGAACTCGGGTTTGGCAATACAAGGGGGAAGGGAAGAGTGCAACAGAAAAAAAGATCTCAGAAAAAAGGAAACCGATCCTTTATAGTGACACATGGAACAAGATGTTTCACCAAAGAAAAATGCAAATTGCTAACAACGGGAACAAAATGTAACAGTATCAAACGCTCTTGACAATGAGAAGTCACACAAGACATGTCCTAATGAGGAGGAACAAAAAAAATATGAACCTCAGATATTTTAATCTTTTAAAACCCCGGCAGGCGGTACATTGTTAGACAAAGCGTATGTCAGAGTGTTTTTTTCAAGCACTTCTTTCCCTTCTTCTACCGGCTTTATTTATTCTTTTCGAGCCCCTAATATGCATTTTAACAAGGTTGTCTTTAAGGGCCCATTACATTGGATCAGCTTTCCTCTTTGAACTTTGGGGACAAACGCTGGCTGTGAAACCTACCTTTGCTGAGAAACGGGCATAAAACATGCATATGTACAACTAGCTATGTGCACGCCAGTGTACACTGATGTTCCTGCCCTTGCTGTCGTTTAATAACCAGCGAGTGTCAGAACTAATCTGGCACACACAACCTCAAATATGAAACAAACACACCAAGTCACATTATTAAACCTTTGTCACCAATAGAAGAAAAATGTCTGACAGCGATGATAGAGGGAGACACCGTGACAGACATAATGTTAGATAACGATATTACAACGGCCACTACTTTGTGGATTAGTGGCAGAGGAAGTATTCAGATACTGAAAGTAGCAACGCAGAAATATAAAGAATATGCCCATCCAGTGTAGTGCTGCGACCCTTCAGTTTACAACGCACATTGTGCCTTTGTAGGTGCATTGATATAATGGTTTAAACCATAAGTGGTAGGAAAGTGGCATTTCCTCAACTATGTCTATCGACTAAAGGGTCTGGTATTTTTCAGAGCAGACGTACAGAAGGGGCATTCTGTTTAGAATAAACTGCATGTAGTTGCAGGGGTTTACGTGTGCAGTCAGCCTTACTGTCTGTATGCTGCTAGTCTATATCCATGACGTTGTACTTCCGGGATTGCTCCGGTGCTGCCAGAAATACCGCCGGATGTCCATCTTTTCGGCCGGATTTATGAGGACTATGAGGACTATGGTTAACTGCTCCTCAGATCTCGGCAAGGTAAATCCAGACAGCTAGCTAGACTATCTGTCCAATCTGAGTTTTCTGTTGCACGACTAAAACAACCTTTGAACGTACACATGTTCCACCAAAACAAGTTCCTTCCCGAGACTATTTTGCAGCGGCACCGTTTCTTCTTCCGGCGCTTAGCGCCGCCCAAGACGAATGGGATTGGTTTAAAGAAATGCCAATAAACCAAAGCACGGTTTTCTCCCATCAGGGAATGCTGTGTGGACTAGCCAGACCAGAGAAGGTCTGGCAATACCAGACTAATATGCTGCAAACAGACGCCCTTTGCAGATATGGGCAAATGACAAAATTCATGCCACATGACCCTCGTGGCTATTCTAGCACCAGAGTATAACTTGGCAATAAGACAACTAATTCCGAAAACACAGTTCATCTGTGAGAAGTATCACTTTAGGTTGTTTTCAGAAAGGTCTATATCTAGAATGAAATGCCAGACAGTCTCTCTTATTGTTCATTAAAAATCTTGTTTGCTGTCTGAAGAGAGTTGGCTTCTTTATTGCCACTGTGCCCCCTGACTGTCTGCACCCGTGTAATTATCATTTTCAAAAGGCTCAGTTTTCTTCGGCCACACTAAATCACAAGTCACATCAGTTCCAAAAAAAGCTTAGTGTGGAAGGAAAGCATTAGTGAAAATGTATAGTTAAATATAAAAATGTTTTAACCCTGTGGGGACGAAGCCATTCGTATATAACAACACATTTAAACAATTTAAAAAAACATGTATGTCATATTCAATATCTTTAGATCCAAACAGTGTATAAACATATTTTTTTTTATTAGAAAAAGAGAAATGCCCAGTTTCACCGAGGTCTTCCATGCGATCGTATGCTTTTTAGAATTTTCTTCATCCAGCCTGGAACTACAGTTTGTTTGTACAATAAATCCATAACGATGCATCCATAAAATCATGTTATGTAATCTCCGATATCTCTGCATTGCTTCAAGCTAGCTTCGTTCTGTTTGTTTAGTCTGAATGCTGGTGATGTCCAAATGAAGCTTCATGAACTTTCATGAAGCATTTTCTTAATTTTCTGAGTAGGTGGTGCTCTCTGTTCAACAAAGAGTTGAAAGCACACTGAATTGCCATTCCTTGGAGCTTTTAATTTGAAACCAAAAGTGACATCTTGGGGGACCCAGAAAATAAAGAAAATGGTTCTCAAAGCTTCATGAAGCTTAATCTGAGCCTTTCCAAAGAGGGATTCTGGGTGATCGAAGCCTTCCAGAAGCAATCCGGCCTAAAACTTCAGTGTTTTTTCAAAGGCTGCCACCCAAATTTCACACTAACATGCTACTTAGTAGGCTAAAACAGTATGTGAGATTTTTTAGGATGTCCAAAACCTTTGTACGAAACTAATAGTACGAAACCAATTGTACGAAACCAATAGCATGCAAATTGCATACTATTTCCAGTAAAATATTACAGTATGCAATACTAGACACTACACCGGCATAAATATCCCACAATGCAATACAGTAGTAACGGCAACGTTCATAAAAGACAAACGGACAGAAACCAAGGAGCTCTGTAACGCCAATAACGCTCTAATTTACATTTCTACATATTAAAAGGACCGTTGGTCTAGTTATTCACCTCTTTCAGTAATTTAAGCGTTATCTGGCGATGATGCTAGAGCGGAGGTCGGCATGGGGGTTACCATGGTTACGTGTCTTCAACGGCAAGGAGGCTCTCAGGAAGTAATGATGAAAATGACAGCTCAGTGCGTCCGAAAAGATACACACTACTCTTTGTTTACACAAAAGTACGTTGAACGATAGTTTATATGTTGAACATGTAGTGCAGAGGAGGAGATTTCGGACCAAACCAAAGACTTTGCATAGTTATTCCAGAATGATAAATCCACAACTGAACGGTTATTTATTTATCTTTTCATAGTAAAAAGGTATCTTTCTACTGTTGTCACTGTCCATATCGATTTTCTAAATCCAGTGGGCTGAGTGTGTTGACCAATCAGAGGCCATCTTACTGACTCTTCTTCGGCAACCACAATGGAGTAGATGCTGCCACTTTCCTGACTGTGTTACTTCGCTGCTACATATTCCAGACATGAAACAAATGAGCAGAAATAATGATTATCATTATTTTGGATTGATCATAGAGGGCTATAAACGGATAATAATACATTGATTTGCGACTTTCAGGTACAAGCAATTATACAGTATATCTGACAACCAAAGCTGTGCTTCTGTGCCAAAGATGCAAATCTATCTCCATATTTCATCTTTTTTTTTTTTTTTCAGAAATCAATGCTATTGGTCACCCTTTATGTCTGTCTGTGGTTTTTAACAAATATTGAATCAGTGACGAGGCGATTTCATCTGACTTTGTCTAAGGTAAATAGCTCAATATAACGTTTTCAAATTAGCCTTTTTTTTCCATTTCCTGAAAAGCAAGGGATTTGGACATACAAGGTTTTTTCGCCCGACAGCGACAAAATGATATTGGTATCCATATCTTTGCAAAGTTAAATATTACTTGCATTCCATATATAGTTCTTCTTATAGTTACAAATGTCTGTAATTTTTATCGAATAGGCTACACAACTTTTTCAGAGCAGTGTTGAAATTGGTTTGTATTAAATGTGTGTATAAGAACAGATTTTCACACGCACACACACACAAAAGGTGAGAATGTGATGCCATACACATTCCTGCTGGAGGTTTCACACAACTGTTAAGCAGTTGGTGACATTAAAATGCAGAGGCATGTAGCGAAAGGGCGGTCAAGAATAATGCTAGGTGATGTAAACATCAGTTTAAAGAATGCAGGTGGCCAAATATTCAGAAAAATCTACTTTGCAAACGGGGAATAAAGTGCAATCAACATGTTTGTTAGGCCTCAAGGATACGCACAGTGTTAGTTTACCTCCACAGGGTACATTTAATGGCCCAAATCCAAAGCACAATCCCAGTTTTCTTCCTTTCCACATAAACAATTGGCCAAAAACGTAGCGGGCCTGGGGCGAAAAGGTCTCAACTTTTGGAGAAACGCATCCCCACGTCACGCTGCGGTGGCCAATCATGTAACGGAGGATCAGACTTGTCGGAGTGTTTTGAGCTATGGTTTGAGGCGGTGTGAGAGTCCCGTACAGGAAACAGGAAACACCACTGCCTCTATCGCTGCCACAAGAAAGTTTTAAAACACCAAACCCAATCATTAAACTGCCCGGGAGTTTGTGTAATGTTTCCTGCAACAACGAAGCACTCGCTATGTCTCTTTCGTCTCTTCCCTTTCTCTCTCTCTCGATTGTGAAATGAAGCTGCCTTCAAGTGCGCTCTGAAATGTCGAAACCTATAAACGATCTGACGGAAAACAGTCATTGTTAAATACAAAGGTTACTTGTGCCTTGTTGGGGGTTTTAAGAACACAACAGGACATAAATGGGTGGTTTCATTGACGCCACCCATTCCCCCCGCACCAACCTTCTGGGAATCATCTGATCACTTTTCTTGCTGTGAATGCCCACTTACGCTACATTTTTCCGATAGCCCTGTCCACAGTCCTCAGGTGTAGCTTGGTTTTAAAGGTCATTCATTTCCACAAGGTTTCGGTCTCTGTCTAATTACTGCACACTCGCTGCTACAAGGGTTTACCCTTCTATCTGACAACTCCTTCATCTCTCGCGGTCCAGCAGCTCTATATGGAAGAGAGCTACTCATTAGGCGGACTCTATGAAGAACTATTTGACCCCACGGGGTCATGTGTTGCAATTGGGCCGACAGCTGGAACCTGCACTGTCTATTCTCTGAATTAGCCAGGCAGGAGTTTCGTGTGATAGAACACAAAACCTCTCTGGGTTATTCTCTGTCGTTCTCTTTTCTTCTTTAAACATGTCTTTTTCATTAATAAAGGCATATCATTTTAGTACTCAAATATCTAGACCAAGGGGTGTCAAACTCAACTTCACTGAAAAATGAGAATCACATCAAGAGACAAATGTAGAGTTTATTGACATGCTTTTATTTCATCGATTTCATTGACTGTATTATTGCATGTCTCATATAGTCTTCTCACTTACAGTTTGGTCGACATAAAGCCCAAAAAAGTCAGCAAAAAAGTTCCTCAGCCATCATAGAGTTTAGCAAATCAAGCAAAACGATTACATTTTTAAAAGAAAGCTACCACACAGCTAGTCTATATCCTTCGCGTTCCACTTCCTGCAGGAAATTCCGCCGGATGCATGTATTTTCCGTTTTCTTCCACTTTCTTTGTGTTGGAATTTTAAATTTGGTGGATTTATGAGGACTACAGTTAACCTACAGTTAATAAAAATGTGATTTATATAGATTTAAACTTTGGAGCTTTGGTCTGATTATCTGACAGATTTGTTGTTGAGATGTACATGATTCCTAAAGTAAATCATCCCGAAATACGTGATGATTTGGATATGCAGAAAGTTTTGAACAATACAGGAGAATAATAGTTTCCTTTACATAAATAAAAACATTTGCACTATAACTTGATGCAGAAAAACCATTAATTGTTGCATAAAAATTCGCCAGAATGCAGGAAATTTTGTGTCTGACTCAAAATGTTATGTTGGCCGACCCCCAGGATATAATGTGTGTTAGTATATAAAAGTGAATTATGTGTCTTCCGTTAGGAAGATTTCTACATCATGGCTGTTACAACACTTTAGACACATTTCCTCATGTTTAAAAGGAAATTATGTCTGCAATTGTAACTTTTACAGTTTTGAGGAAGAACCTAACAAGCCTATAACAGCCCTGAATGTCAGTCGGAGCTAACTTAAGTGTTCATCTGGTCACTACCGTTAATAAGCTCAGCAGCTCACAGTTGAATGGTTTTTACTGCCTTTATATATTGGGATAATCAGGCTCTGATGGCCTGGACTCTACTTTTTTCTTCTTCTGAAAAGTCCAGAGGATCCATGTTAAACTTCCTCTGGTGGTGTGTTTCAACCTTACCTCGGAACCCAGACCCAGTCTGACTGACTCGAAATGCATAATGTATTCGGTTAGTTCAGGTCACATCATGTGACAGTGATTGACAGAGCCTCCTGCCGAACACACATATACACAGCACAGGCACACACACACACACACACACACACACACACACACACACACACACACACACACACACGCGCAAGCACGGGCAGCACAGCACAGACACACTACATGATTGAAACAGCACAGACACACACACGCACGCACAGCACTGCAGAGACACACGCACAGCACAGACACACACACACACACACAAGACAAGACAAGCGAGATGGACTGCTGAGGTTTTGCACATTGACACCACTGTCGTCAGATTCTAAACGTAATAAGCGGTCTGCTCGGGCCATTCTCAGTAGGCAGTGCTCATAAAGGATTGTGGGTAGTGAGGTGACAAAAAGCTTGAACGACGCAAATAAAAGAAGAACTTTTTCTATTCCCCGATCAAATAAAAGATTCATGGCTGGTCTCAAAAATGTAAAACCGCACCACTGAAGGCCAGACCTTCTGACATCCATGGTGTCCGTGTTGGTGAGTTCATATCTGTTGTGCGTAATGGGAGCAGTATATTGAGATAATGCAATCAGAATATAAGAGCTCTATAAAACAAAACAAACAAGCAAGCATTCGCCCCGAGAGCTACACTAGAAGAAAGGCTATAAGTTCATCCCTGACCTTTTACAAAAACACTTTTAATTTAAACCATCGATGTGTTAGGAGAGATGAGGACCTGACTCTGAGATGACTCTAGTGAAAGAGTAATAACTGACCTTGTATGCAGTTGGAGGTGTCCCTGTCAACGATGTTACAAGGCTAAACTAACCTGGGCTCCTATAACAAAGACACACAGCTACTAAAAGGCTAGCTTAGCTGGTATTAATCCCCCTTTCTCCTTCTCCCTGCGTGTTGCGTTTAGCGGGAATGAGACTAAGCTGACCTGGATGAGGGGTTGTGCTGTGTTAAACTGACTCACCCAGCCGCCAAGTCATTTTTTTGGCGTCTGAAGATGGCTGCTTGCTTTGGTGACCCCATTTACCGGGCCAGCCCAGCTCTTCCTTGTTGTTGTAGCTCAGGTTTTAACCCTTGTGTTGTCTTCCCGTCAACCGTGCACTTGTTGTCCTCCCGAGTCAAAATTTTAAATTAACACCTTTTTGACGCTTTCTTCAACACTTTCGATGCTTTTTCTATGTTTTTGTTGCTGTTTTTTTTACGTTTTTGATGCTTTTTTTTTTACCCAACCACCAAACACCACTAACAACACAAGTTATTTCCACTAGTTTTAAACTTATTGTTGGAATTCATGGACAATAATCCTAATTTTTAGGAAATTATACCTAATTTTTGAGTTAAAAAAGCAGAAATTATTAAATATTTAGACTAATATTAGAGGAATGTTTGGTGATGGATAATCAGAGACTTCAAAGAGTCAAAGTTTAGTCAGAATACAGTTTTGAAACCATTTCAATTTTTTTTTAATGCTAAAACTTGAATAAACCATCCAAAATTAAATAAAAGTAGTGATCATAAAATGTACGTGCAAAATGCATTGTATGGAATCCATCTAATTTTTGGGTAATTTGTATAAAAAAAATTAAAAAAAACATCTTTCTGATTTTTAAACTTTGAAAACGGGTCAAATTGGACCCGAGGACAACATGAGGGTTAAAAAAAACGTTGTGCTGTGGGAAAACAAGAATAGTCTTTCAGCGTCTTTGTCTTCAAAAGTGTGGTGTGCGTGCGGTGTGCAGCTGTCCACCTACAGCGTGCCGCCTACGTGATTGAATCAATCTCCTCACCTGCAGCTTTGACCTGGGCTAAATCTAGCATCACACAGACACGCCCCTCCCTCATGTGATGTGTCAGTCCTTCCCTGTCAATCAACTAACCACGCCCACTCCTCTAAAGACACTAAACTAATACATTAACTACAAACTAATATCATAAGGGACTGTTGGTTATTAATTTATGGGGCCACTGGAGGAGTTTTGGGACCTTTAGTAAAAATAGACATGACCCTCCCCTCACCAGTAATAATTTTTCTATGATCCCCAAAACAATTTTGAAAAAAGGCATGACCCTCCCCCAACAATTTATCAATATCTTCTGCACTGGTTTGTGCTTGGCAAAGATATACAGATTACCATTGTTCTTTTACAGTAATGACATACAAGACTAAACCTCTGCATTCTCATCTGACACATCACACGCCTCTGTTATGGTGTGGTGGCCATTTCAGTAGATTTACTCATCAACGTTGTTGTGGAAAGACAATAAGCATGGAAACTAAATGCACACTTCCTGCATTACTGCATTACTTCAAATACTAAGTTACTCTAGTAAACTAGTATTCACATGAAATAAAACATTGAGACCATTCAGCAAAGCACTCTGGGTAACATTCAACACACAAACTGTTTTCTATGGACTCGTCACTAGGTTTCCTCGACTTCGCTGTTTAAACAAAGTGGAATAAACGTATAAAAGTCCAAATCTACACAAAACCCGCAATCAATTAGTAAGCTGACATCAAATGTGGCATTTAGGAAACTTTTATTGCAACCATGGCACGGTAAGATGTCCAGACTAGCAGTCATTTTCGTTTTTTGCGTCTTGCTGCTTTCATCGTCAGCCAGGAAATATTTTTTTACTAAAGCAGTATATGAAATCAGATGTATTACATACCACCATTTAGTTGTTTCGTTAAGATATTTATAAAATATCTGGTCATGCCAGACGTTTTATTATTCCACTCATTTTTTAAACAATGCAATTACCCGTTTCAGCCACCAGGGGGGCAGTGCGCCCCCTGCCCCACAGCCAAACTCATTGGTCAGACCCATCTGGTTGTGAAGGAGGGCCGAGACTGAGAGCTACATGGAAAAATATGCACCAAAGAAGCCACTTTGAAATTTTGCTGTTTCTATGAATACAAATTTGGGTACCCCCCCTCTGGACAAAAAAATGTTGGATGACCCTCCCCTCAACAAAGAATAAAAAGACATGACCCTCCCCTATTTTCCTCCGGTGGTCCATTCCATAAATACCGAACGGTCCCTAACAAGAGTTTTACAGAATTCTCTTTTATAATGGCGGTCTATGGGAGACACGTTTCTGGGCTGCAGCAAAAAACAGAAACGGTGACACTTGCTGACTGGCCAAACCAAAACTCAATGTGTGCACCCGCGGTCTTGTGCATGAGCGTTTCAAATAAAATGAGAACCCACGCCTAAATTCATCCCTCCATAGCACTGCAAGTAGTCAAAGACTCAGCAGGACACCTTTAAGGACAGGCCACAAGGTGCCACAAGATATATTTCTATTTTATTAACTGTGCATGGATGCAAATGCAGGATGTTAGCTGTCCCAAACCAGAAAGCCTCATCTGCCAGCCGACAGAAACACACACACACACACACACACACACACACACACACACACACACACACACACACACACACACACACACACAGCCTATAACAATTATTACATAATTGCCCTTTTTTGTTTTTTTTTACATAATCATGTTTTTTTTGTTTAACCACAATTACCTGCTAACATTAGCTAAGGTTTTAAGACTGTATGTATGACTGGTAATTGTTCATTTTGCTTGGATATGCAAAATTGTAATTATATAAGTGATTATTGGTTTGAACTTTATATTTTGATTATTATTTCAATTGTTAGTTTTTGACCCTATATACGTTCATAGGCTGTGTATTTGTGTTGTTACATTATCTGGGTCACATGACAGGGATATAATTAAAAAGATCCTGGAATTCATTCAAAACTTTAATTTACGGTAATACGTAAATGAATATGTTTAAATTTGACTGAAAGAGACAATTATATTGTTTATCGCAATAATTTCTGGGACAATTAATTGTACACTAAAATGTGGAATTGTTACAGCTCTAACACACACACACACACACACACACACACACACACACACACACACACACACACACACACACACACACACACACACACCTGCCATTTTGTGCCTCATGTCTTTGTCTCAACTCTCTCAGTCTCGGTCTCAATCATGTAGCTCACAAGCTTTGCATATTAGGTCCTATATGGATACTGTAGATTCATCTACATCTGATTGAGTTAATATGATTTTTCTCATGGGTTATTATCATATTCGTTGTAGTAAGTGGAGATGTTCTAGGCCTTCCTTTGTTTGGTATATGAATGATTTGAAAGTTTTTTTTTCCCCCTCGCTGAAAAAGGTAAAGTCTAGTAATATTTTATCAAAGATGTATAGTGATATATCTAGGAAATTACTGTTTTGATTAATCTCCCCTTATATGTTGCTCCTAAATGTTAATTTTTTATTTTCTTTAGCCTTTTTGCTTTTTAATTGTGATTTTGAAGTTATTCCCCCTTTTTATTCTCTTTTTTTAATGTTTTGCATAGGGGATTCTTTTCTTTCTTGTAAACTGACAACATCTGTGCCGAACCTATTGATGTATATTTTCTTTCCCCTAATAAAAATCCCTCAATCTTTCCTTCTTTCTGATATTATAACATATAAGACTATAAAATGAGACTATATATTGCACTTGCAGAGTCATCAATCAGTGGGCTTTACCTTGAGCCCATCTCCCCACCCAGCCCTCAGCAGCAGATGCATAAACATGTGATGGTGATATTAAATTTAACGAGGCCTGCCTCCTGTGCCAGCGTTACCCAACGTGAACCCGCCAAAGAGTTGACAGAGCCGCTGGTTGCCTGCGTTAAAGTACAGCGTCAGGACGGAAGAGTTTGAGTGCGTTGAGCCACGGAGTGGCTGAAATTGCCAATGCTGTGAAAAACTACAGTAGAGCTGCGGCATCAGCAGTTTCATCGCCGCTATTTCCGACAACAAGAGTATTTTCTCCGATAAGGGTTTGTGTCTCTGCTTGGTTCCCTTTCCCCCACTGTGATGAACGGCACTGCTCAAGGTCAAGGCTGTAAAAAAAAAAAAAAAAAAAAAAAAAAAACACACTCTAAACACACACACACACAAACAACAAAAAAAAACACACACACACACTATCACACACTCACACATATATAAATACACACACACCCACAAACACAAACATACAACCACACACACAAACATACAACCACACACACAAACATACAACCACACACAGACACAAACAACACACACACACACAAACACAAACAACACACACACAAACATACACACACAACCACACTCACACACACATACACACAACCACACGCAACCACACTCACACAAACATCCACACACACACACACACACACACACACACACACACACACACACACATGCACACAAACATACACACACAACCACACACTCACACACACACAAAAACTCCTATACTCCACTCCTATACTCCACTCCTGAATAAAACAGAAGCTCATCCTTGTCCATGAAGGCCCTCTGTAAACTTTGTTTCTGTCGCTGTATTCAGAGCTCATGGGTCAGTGGCTTTGTGATGTGCAACATATTTATATTCAACGCAAAGGGCAGAAATCCTTCTGGAGGAAACTCAGAAAAAGATACGAGTGTGCATGCAAATAAAAAAATAATAAGTTCCTATACACAGGAGGAAGATGACAGAACAAAGGTTAGGGCATATTTGCACTTTTTAATTGTCTCATATCCAGTTAACAAGCAGTGGGGGGGGGAGGGTTTGACCCAGGGCGTCAAATACCAATGCTCGGAGTTTGATGCTGGTGGCTTTAGTGAAAGCAATTTGGCTGATGTTTTTATGTTTCAAAAAAGGATCTTACCCTTCACAGAAAGGTCGACCTCCTTAGAAATCCTTTCTATAATGTTGTCAGACACTTAGAATATTAATCTGAGCCTGTCAGCGGCAAAACAAGCTTTTTTAGTGGACGTAAATACAAGCTGCACAATTGCCCTATTAACTCACATTGTAGCTTGTTTTCGCCATTGCCGACTGCAGCGATCTTGCTCAACACTGGACCAGTTTCAAAGATTGTTGTTCCCATCATTCACTAAAAACAGGAAAATAGGGTCCAGGTTGAAAACAACGGTAGTTACCCTTTAAGGTAGCAAGCCCAGCTACTTCTACCAAATGTAGCCATTTAGCTCCTGTTACACAGCAACTAAACAGCCGAGGGCGAAGGTAGCGTCTGCAAGTCGGGCAGGCAAGACGCTCCGCTTCTGAGATACTTCCGGTGTGGAATAGCACGGCACCCCAACGGTGCCTTCCAGGCAGCGCTGCCTGGAAGGCACCGTTGGGTGAATAGCTTAGCCCCTGCGCTAAGCTATTCAGCTGATAACCCTACTCTAGCTAACTCTCCCAATGTTTGACCCAGGTGAAAAAAGCTTCTGGGGGGGTGTTTGGCTCGAGGTCATAGTGCAAAGGACCCTAGGGTGAATTACTCCGAACCATCACTTTAAGGTTAAGGTTAGGTGCCTTGAAGGCAGCGGTCGCAGCGCTGCCTGGAAGGAGCAGTTGGGGGCAAAAAACACCATCGAGCCCGAAATGTCTCCCTTAACTTAAAAAAACCAAGTAGTTCCTTTAACCATGGTGAATGTCCACTAAACTTAATGAAGCAGTTATTTTAGCACAAGTTGTCCTAAGGTTGTTAAACCCTAATCAGTTTGTTGGGTCAGGAAATTATTAAATGGGTCATTCTGGAAGGTAATTACAAATGTTAATTTGTCATTTAATTCAGGTTTAACCAATAAGATTGTTGTCAGTCTGTTGGTTGCATTTCCACTTGGCTTTATTTTTTAAATATCAAATACTGCAGCTATCGTGGCGGGGTTTCTCAGTTGGTAGAGCAGGCGCACATATGTAGAGGTTTACTCCTCGGCTCCTCCCCTCTCTTTCCCCTTTCATGTCTTCATCTGTAGTGGAAATCAAGTCCTAAAAATGCCACCAAAAATAATGAAAAAAATAATAATTAAAGCAGATATCTGATCTGTCTTAAACGCAAAGTGGTTAAGTGAAAATGAGGTGTTAATGACCTCATTGTGGATATAAAAGCATGATTGCGGTCTTCCAATAAAATATCTCTGAAGCTCCAACATGATAAGCGGGTATCAAGCTTTTTTATCAATTTATGGGCCGAGTGCTCCCTCCCGGGTGCCTCTAATCGTGATGTGAAGATGGAGACATACGGGGGGGGGACTTTTCTTAGGCATCAAAGTCCTACAAATGCCTTCCCCACTGGCAGAATAAGCCATCTCATTAGTTAAATAAGTAGTGTGCATATTGATTAGAGGTGTTTTAATTTACATCACCTCTGACTGAGCAGAGAGGGCCTTAAGGAAGGAGAGAGAGAAAAGGAGGAGAGGGAGGCACGCAGAGTTCAAAGCACTGAAATGACAGATTACAGTGAGAGCCATAAACACAACACACAGCTGAGGCTGACGAGACTTAGAGCTGTAACAATTCCAAATGTTGCCGTACAATTGTCTCAGAAATCATTGCGATTAACAATATAATTGTCTCTTTCAGTCAAATTTTAAAATTATTTAGTTATTGCTTACTTTTTTTTAACAAATTAAAGCTTAAAGGAATCCCAGGATACATCTTCTGGTTATATCATGGTTATGTACGTTACAGTATGTGACCAGATAATGTAACACACAGTATAAAGTAAACACATGTCTCTTTATCATATGTATTATAATGTTTAACGTTGATAGCATTTCATTTGGCCAAGATACGTCAACATTTGTGTTTTCATAGCTAACTACACAAATTTTGTTTAAATGAAAAATTTGTACTGGCATTCCCCCGAGGAGGTCAAGTGCCAACAAAATGCATCGCTTTAGCTTAGCAGTCCAATAATTAGTTATATAATTACAATTTGGCATATGAAAACAAAATTAACAATTAATATCACCAGGTTCAGCCCTTAGGACCTTAGCTAATGTTAGCAATTAACTGCGGTTAAATAAAGAAACCACGATAACGTCAAAATATTGACAATTCGACAATTATGTAATAATTGTTACAGGCCTAAGGGACTGTCATTGGAATATAAGGCAACAGATTGGACACATGTGATTTGATTTCTTTTTTTAATTTGAAATCTAAACAAAGTATTTTGAATTAATTAACATTCATGCATTTATTTATTGAAATTTATTGAAAATAATTCTGGTACAGGATATACAATCCTCTATTCCAGACTCAAGCAACACAAAACAAGTATATATATATATATATATATATATATATATATATATATATATATATATATATATATATATACACACACACACACACACACACCACACACACACACACACACACACACACACACACACACACACATTTTAAGATGTTTTCATAAAACATTCATTTCATGATTGAAATGTTCTAACAATTCATAAATTAGTTACATAAATTACTGACAAGCTTTATAATTATACATTACACCTTTTAACAGGCAAAATGCATCCAACCTATTCTTAAAAGAATGAATTGAAGGGAAATGCAAAACTTCTTCTGGAAGCTCATTCCATGATTTTACCGCACGGGGTGTGAAGAAATTCTCTCTCTTTATTTATTCAACCTTTATTTATCCTCAAGAGATCATTGAGGGCGGCCCTCATCTATTATGACGTTGAGACAAATTACAAAGACAGAAACAGGACAACCACACAGATAAGAAGCGACACCGTGATCAGCAAATTAAAAAGACACTCAAACTTTCTGAATTGGAAAAACTGATTTGATAAACAAATTAGGATCATAGTATCACAAGAAAGTACAACATGTGTAAAGCAGTTACAAGTACGTAGAAGTTTGCAGGTTTAAAGGTCCTATGACATGCTGCTTTTTGGATGCTTTATAGAAGAAGAGAAGATTCCAGATCGGCCCATCTGAGCTTTCATTTTCTCAAAGGCAGAGCAGGATACCCAGGGCTCGGTTTACACCTATCACCATTCCTAGCCACTGGGGGACCATAGGCAGGCTGGGAGAACTCATACTAATGTTAAAAAACCTCAAAGTGAAATTTTCATGCCATGGGACCTTTAAACCAGATTTCTAAATAGTCCAAAAGGCAAAAGTGAGATGATTTTAAGCAATTAGTTCCAGGAGTCAGGTGTACTAAATTTAAATTAGAGATGCACCGATTACAACTTTCTAGGCGGATTCCGATTTTCTTTGAGTTTGACCTGCCGATACCGATTTTAGCCGATTCCGATTTCATTTTTTCTAACCACTTTACAGCACGCACAAATATTATTATTATTATTTTCTATCTTTTCTTTAATGGAACATTTTGCATAGAACATTTTGAACAGATAATGGATCACTATAAAATAGAACTATATAAATTACTCCTGGTGTGGGGAAATTCACACACATCTAAAGAGCAATGTTAGAACCATTTCCTTCTTTTCACATCCAATATCACACTAAAAAAAATGTGATTTTCAGCAAACTAAACCTCTGTATGAAAACAGGTAATGGCAATCCAATAATATATAAATGATACAAATATATGAAATAAAATAAAAGTCTGCTGTACAAATATATTTCTCAAGTCAAACACACACACACACACACACACACACACACACACACACACACACACACACCCCTATTGCAATCACTTGTACATCAATGGCAAGTTTTTCTTCACAAACAGAAGCATTTCTGCTTTGTCACCAGATAATCGTTTTCTTCTCTCATCTGCCACATGTCCAGCCAGGCTAAACTAGCGCTCACTGTCAACACTTGTACATGGTGCAGAGAGGTAAGCTTGGGCAAGTGGAGCAAGTGCAGGGAAACAATCTTTGTTAATCCTCCAGTAAGTCAATGCATTTTCACTTCTGCCAATGGGCACCTCTGACAAGTAGCTATGTACCTGCACAGACAAGAGGCTGGCCATTTGTTGCTCCAGCTCAGTATTTTCCTTAAGGATTTCATCGTGAACTGAAATCAGTAAGCTACGTGGCTTTTTGGCTGCAGATGCTTCCTCTGGGTCAGGTCCACGAGCCATGGATGCTTCAGCAGCAGGTTCCGCTGGTGGGCATCTGGTCTCCCGCTGCAGTGCAGTCTGAAGCTCCTGTTTCACTTGATCTTTCACTTCAGTGGAGAAGTAGCGATTATTGTACCTTTTGCACAAACAAAAAAAAGGATTTAAGAAAGTATTGTTTCACAATCAGATATTAACAGGCTATAGGCCTATGTACCACACACACACACACACACACACACACACACACCATTTTAATTAATTAATTAATAAAATAGGTTAAATAAATACATAAATAAATGTTTTAATAAATAACCAACCAACATCGGGTCAAGAACTGTTGCCAATGTGTAAAGGGGCTCCTTTTCGACGTCACTAAACCTTCTTTGGACTGCCTCCGACAAGGTTGCTTTTGTGGTGCCCACTCCGACATCTGTATCAGCTCTTTCCTCCAAAAGCCGTTTCAGCACGTTGATTGCTGGAATGACGTCTGCAGCGGTTGCTGTCGATAAGCTTATTTCTCTTGTAAGTTCTTCGAAAGGAGCGAGGAGAGTGAGCACGTTCTCAATTAACCCCCACTGGTGCGTAGTGAGAGTGGCCGGTAGGTCATGCTCCGTAGCGAATGCTCCTAGCGCACGTCTCTGCTCAATCAGCGATTCTAGCATATAGAAAGTTCTGTTCCATCTTGTGATGACATCTTTCTGCAGGCATTTCCTTGGTTGGCCCAGCTGTTGCTGGATATCATGAAATCGCGAGTAGGCCTGTGGTGAGTGTTTAAAATGTCCAACAATTTTCCTCCCAGTTTTCACCACGTCAGTAATGCTTCGTTGTGACAGCAGACCCTCGTTCACCGCCAACTGTAATGCGTGCGCCATGCAGGGCAAACTAGCCAAGTTGGCGTCATTCAGTGCTTTGACCATGTTCCTTGCATTGTCTCGCAACACCACATGCACCCTACACCTGTCGATTTCCCCAATGTTGTAACATTCTGTCGAATGCAAAGGCCAGATTGGCAGCAGTGTGGGACCCGACCATCTCTTGACATTGTAACATGACTTGGTGTAGTTGGAAGTCATCCTCCACCCACTGTGCAGTTAGGCTTAGCATGGACTTAAAGCTCACATTTGACGTCCAAATGTCAGTTGTAAAATTAATCACTGCATTGGGGTTGGCATGTAAGATGCTGCGAGTGTGTTTTGACACGTTGTCAAACATTTCTTTCAGTGAAACATCTGAGAAACACCGTCGACTTGGTATGACATTTTGGGCTCAGATAGTTTATGAGATTTCTGAATCCCAGATTTTCAACCTCAGAAAACGGCTGGTCATCCAGCGCAATGAATTCCATTATCTTTCCAGTTATGCTTTTGCTGCTTTCCTTGCTTAAAAAAGCGAACAGAGGTTGCTGACTTGTGGATGGCTCAGTGCTAGCTTGATTTTTACCTTTAGCCCCGGAGCGTTGCCCTTTGCTAGCTTCGTCAAACTTCGCTAATTCAGCTGGGTGATGTCTCAAGTGTCTGATTAAATTTGTTGTGCCAAAAGGTTTTTGATGTCGTCCCTCCACGCCCTACTTTTTCCTTGCAGGTGTTGCATATTGAAAACTTGTTATCTTCTGCACACATGCTAAAGAATTTCCACCCAGCTGACATGTTGCAGGTTAATTCACAAGGTTGTGTGTGTGTTCACATGTGAGAGAAAGGGAAAAAGAGACTGTGCCGTCGCGGTGTGTGCGTGCGTCCTTGAGAACTGTAACTCGTATAACTTATGTTGTCAGTTAATTGTAGCGTGGACCGGCATATGTCAGACTGACCGGCCGGTCGCCGGTCACGTGAAAATCGTCCGATTCCGGTCACCGGCCGGTCAATCGGTGCATCTCTAATTTAAATGCAGTTTGTTTTTAACATAAACGTGTCAAAAACACTTACTCTAACCCTTCCAAACCAATACACAGATATAAACCAACCCTTACCAATGCATCCCTCAAACAATAGCAGTTATGAACATTGTTAAATTCATTCAATTTTCACTGTACTTTTATCCTAAAATCACAGGTAATATGCAACGTTACTACTGTAGAACAACACTGACAGAAGAAGAAGCCAACGATTACTACATTTAAATAATACAAAATAAAACTAGGGGATTTCTTTTTTTCCCCCTTTACAGTGACATTAAGTCCAATCCCACTGGCGCCCATGTTTCATCATATCACATGTCACATTACTTTACAGTCCTAAAGCTACCCTTTCCAACTGCATCATTTATATTGCTTCCGTAATCCATTCTTTCTGAGCTGGTGTATTTGACACATTTATTTTGACTTGATGACAGAACATCGTCAGGATAGTCTATATATCGACGACGTTCCACTTCTGGGATTGCTCCGGTGCTGCCGGAAATTCCACCGGGTGTCCCGTTGTTGGCGTTCTAAACTCCGGTGGATTTATGAGGACTATGGTTAACTGCTCCTCAGATCTCTGCAGGGTAAATCCAGACAGCTAGCTAGACTATCTGTCCAATCTGAGTTTTCTGTTGCACGACTAAAACAACTTTTTAACGTACACATGTTCCACCAAAACAAGTGGCTCCGTCCGGCGCTTAGCGCCGACTGTGATTGATTTAAAGAAATGCCAATAAACCAAAGCACGTTTTTCTCCCATCACGGAATGCTGTGCGGACTAGCCAGACCTTCCTCCGCAAACGCTGTGGAGGAGGGTCTGGCAATGCGAGACTAACTTAGAATGATACGTCCTCCGGGCATCACCCACATCTGCACCAAATGTCATGCTAATCCATCGAAGAGTTGTTGAGATATTTTAATAAAAGCCATGCTAGAGTAAAAGGATTAGCAAAGTCAGGCAGTGTTATCTTCTGGGGACCACTGGAGGCCTTTCAGGAGAGAAGTCTCTCATCATTTACTTGCGGTAATAGATGTACTCTCCTCTCTGTCTTTTGCTACTGTTGAAAACAGTTTTCCAGTTACACATAATTATTTCTATCTGCCTTGTTCGTCCTGATATTTTCTTTTCATGGCACTAAGACTAACATCCACATACTGTATCGGTTGATGTCGGCTTTACCTTATGCTGATGAACTGGTTTCCTGGAACATGCATCCAATATAAGAACAATCCGGATTAACAAACTCTTTAACATAAGTAAGATCAAATCACAGAGTCTGCACATGAATCTGTTTTTTCAAAGAGAACAACTGTCAAAATATTTGTGAATGAGGCCCAATTAGGGCTCTACAGATCTCAATACATACCCTCAAAATATGTCTCTGTAAGTGATTTAGTATGCTGCTGCAATGACATTCTGGCAAAACATCATCCTACATTCATACACTGCAAGACGCACTCCCCTGCCCTTCTTCACAAATGAAGCATGGTTGTTTCTGAACATTTACATAATACACTCCAAATAGCCCACGCAAGTGAATTTACATGCTGCAGCACGCTAGTTGCATTATCAAAAGCCCCAATGCCAATCTCAGACCACATTAAACACTGCTGCTCCCTGAGAGCTCAAACGCAGCTTATACGCCTCCCTCAGTCCGCGTCCGTCCAGTGGTCAGGACAAAATATGGCTCGGAGGGACAGATGGACACGAGAAAATGCTGTCTGTCACCACTCTCCTGTCCAACTTTCTTAAGTTGCCACTAATCAACAAAGAGCCTGTCGGGGTTGCAGCCCAGGGGAAGCCTCAAGCTATTTTCCAATTAGTGTCACCAGAGAGACAAATAGGAATTCTACACAGTGCACTCAGGGAAGAGAGTGAAAACAAGAAGGGTGGAGGAGGTGGAGGAGTGGGGGATGAGAGAGGATAAGATGTGCTTTGCTGAAGAGCACATTGCAAGGGCAAAGAGAGAGAGAGAGAGTGAGGAGCCAGGCGAAGAGAAGACCAGTGAAAGATGTCGAGGCGGGTATCTCTTTTCTCTGGGGTGAGCAGATTAAACGATTGTGACAGCAATTTGGGCGAAACAACATTCGTAGCCGAGCCAGACAGATAGACAGCGGGGCCTGGGCCTGTCTCAAAGAATGGTCTTTCATTACGGCGGCCATTGGAAGGAGAACGCGGAGACGGACAGGGCTCCGGCTCGGCAGCATAAATTACCCGCAGCTCGCTTTGTATGCCAGGGCTGTGTATGAAACTACACAGTCCTCCGCTAAGTTCTCCCAGCTTTTTTAAGATGCAAGCCCTTTAATATCGGGCGCGCTCTCGGAGCTCAAAGGGCTTGCAGTGCTCCTCCCGCGGCTGCAGCAGCGCTCCACACAACCTGCGTTCAAAAACAAAGGCACCGTGACTCAGCTGGTTCATTTGGAGGTGTGTCAGCAGACTGTGTGCGTGGGGAAAACAAAGGTCACAGTGCTACGCAGAATCATGCCATTCCTCCTCCCTGCGCCTTTTGAGGCTACGCTGCATGTCTCTGATTATTCACCTGTGTGAGTATTACGCTCTCTCACACTTCATACAATGTATGAACATGTTGGTAATGGGTTCCGCCATCCATTCCGACATACCCCCACTGCGACATTGACGTCTAATTGTCGGAGTGGCGGCACTTCCATTGTTTTCAAACGTCCCACCACTCCGACAATTTTTGTTTCCATTAGGGTTAGGGTTAGGGTTAGGGAATAGCAGCATGTTGGAATAGCGGCATGTCTGAATAGAAGCATGTCGGAGTGGCGGCATGTCGGACTGGCAGCATGTAACCGTTGGTAATCAAGAAAGCAGATCCCATAAATAACAGCTCAGTTGTTTCAGAACCATTATTCACATAAGAGTATTGATCATTGGGCGGGACCTAGGGAATCCTCAGGGCGGGATTGTTCACGTCTTTTGCACCTTGTTTCTGCAACGCATTCTCATGAGCAGGTTTGTACGATAATGTATGCACACAGATACGTATGATATCTTACGAAAATAGGCGACCGCCGGCTGGTCACGTGACCCGGAATCAGCGGCAGTTGGTAGTTCAGTTTACCCGATAAAACGTGACTGTGAGCCGGGTACAGGGCACTGCAAGCTGCCGGTCGTTTTCGGCGGACTTTATGGTTAAGGTTAGGTGACAAAAACTGAGCGTAACTCGGCCGCAATGACAATTAAAGCAACACCAAAGCACGTTTCCGCTTCGGCCCCCCTACAGGTCGGAAGCGGAATTGTCCATTACCGTTACCATTATTCTTCGAACTACAGATCTGCTAACCGATCTGGCAAACTTGCACAAAAATAATGTACCTTAAAATAATGTTTCCAAAATCATTTCAGTGGTTCATCAACTCGTAATTCGCTTTGCGGCCCTCTATCGGCGATAACCGCACTATGCAAGTTTGCCAGATCGGGTAGAGGATCTGTATTTCGAATGAGACATAATGAGACATTACGACAGCGGTAATGGACAATTCCGCTTCCAACCTGTAGGGGGACCAAAGCAAAAAGGTGCTTTACTGTTGCTTTAAGTTTAGGTACCAAAATGACGTGAGATCGTGATTTGGATTAAAACCATCCCAAGGAGAATGCGTTTCCTGGGTGAAAGTCTTGTGTTTTTTCCCCCGGGGGAAGCAAATTGTGCTCCGTGGCTTGAAAGTATGTTTTATGACCCAGACATCCACCCTGACCTCCCCCCGTACGCGGCCCACAGCGTTCTTATACAGCGGCAATCACTGCTGCAGTCTACGTGGTGTATACAGCAAAAAGAAATATGCGGATTGCTTACGAATTGCAGTGCATTACTTCATGTAGCTTTTTGTACGAATGGTTCAAGAGAACAGCCTGGTTTCAGACACTTAAAACATGATGAGATTGAATGTCAGATCACAATCTCTTCACTGTAATTAAAAGTTAACTGGAAGAAGCTCACAAAAAAATATGAAAGAAGAGAAAACACAATGTGAGCAGTTACTTAGGAACGACCTGGAAATGAATGAATCATTAATGAGTAGTTCCTAAATAACTTTGCTTCAAGGACTATATAGTAGATATCCAGAAGTTACTAGAGCAACAAACTGGGAGATATTATATTCATGAAAAAGAAAACTACACACACAAACCAAGGCAAAAAAATGACTAAATGAAAAAGACGTTTGTCTTTGGCAAGGAAGAAAACCTTGCAGAGCTGCTTTTTCAGAAGGTGAGAGCCGGTCGTTCTTTTTTCTATTGACATTGCAGTTCTACGATTCACCACACATTCATAACACAGCCTCGAATTCACATCATACAGTGTGACAGGATTTTATAAGACCCATTTCGCACAGTGTGACACACAATAAGCTCACAACACTGTTGTTGTGGGACAGTCCAAAAGGACCTTCAGTTGTAGTAGTAACTATTTCTGAGGACTATGGTTAACTGCTCCTCAGATCTCTGCAGGGTAAATCCAGACAGCTAGGTAGACCATTCTGTCCAATCTGAGTTTTCTGTTGCACGACTAAAACAACTTTTGAACGTACACACGTTCCACCAAAACAAGTTCAGAAGCTAAATATTTATATAATTAATATATTTAATTTTCCAGGTATGAATGTGTAACAGTGTGAATGTGACAGGTCGTCGTTGCAAATGAGAAATTGTTCTCAATCGACTTACCTGGATTTTTTTTTTTTTTTAAATAGCTTGGTTTCTCTACCGTTCAGTCAATAAACCAATCAGAGCGTCATCTCCCATTCCCTTTAAAAGCCAGGCATGTTTGTACCTTGGCGCATTGCTATTATGATGGCGGTTTTGCTAATGAGGAAGGAGAGATTTTCAGGAGAAGAAACTGATCTGCTCGTGGGTGAAGTGAAAGCGCGCGAGCAAATCATATATCATAATACTATTTAACACTGTAATATTTGTATTTTTAATCTTCTGCATGTTTGTGTGCTGTTTCGCGTCCCTGTGTGTGTAACAAGCATAGTGTGCGCGCGCTGTGCATGAGCCTAGGCGCTGTTAAAATAACTATTACTTTACTTTACAAAAGGTTTTTGTTGGTCAATGGCGCGATCACTTTCCGCTGCCTCAAGATAGCAATACGCCAAGAATGCACCTGAACACACCTCTCTGTAAGATCAGCATGTCCATGGGCGCAGGTGCATTTGTTATTTCAACGGCGTGGGCGCTGGACGGGAAATTGACAACTTAAACTAGCAAAAACAATTGCGTCGTGGCGCTACACGTACGTGCTATAGCGTTGCGTTACGGTGCTATGCCTGTTGGGCGCTATAAGCGGCCATAGCTATACGCTATGCGCGCTATGCTATGCGTTGGGTGCAAGATAGGGTCCATGGTTACCTTTTATTTATTACCTCGATCAACATGCTAACTGAACACAAACTTCACAAATAGTACTGGATGGCCGGGTTAACGGGTAGTTAGATGGTAGTTATATTTATAATAATTCTTTTTTTTTTCTCCTTTCCTCATTTTCTCCTCTTTCCTTTCTTCTTTGCTTTGTATTTTGCTTGTAAATAATTATTGCAAAGCAGTTACATATTGCATGTAAATGTTAAGACTTGTGCTTAAATGCTTTCAATAAAACTGCAAAACTACAGTTTGCACCTTCATCCTGGACTTAACATCTGCCCGTTGCATGTACTACATACAGTGGCGGTTCTACATTGAATAACACCCTGGGCGAAAACCACTTTGAGCGCCCCCCCCAAATAAAAAAATAAATAAAAACCGGTTACATAAACATGTCCTTACATGGTAAATGTCTGTCATTACATGCTATATTGATCTAACCTTTAGGGAGGAACCATTAGCTCCTTGGTTACTGCCTCGAATTCTATGCATGGCACACTTTTAGTTATGACTTGTTAAACTACTGTCACAAAATAGAGTTGTAGCAAATAGCAAATGTTCGTCTTTGAAATTCCGTTGGCTAATTACAGGGCCTAACGTTAACCCAAATGATGGAAATAAATAACTGAACTTGTAACAGTTTTGTTGCAAAGCACAATGTTATGGTGGAATTAGATCTTTTGTTGTTTGTTGAGTTAAAACCAAATTATTTTTGTATAAGCATAGCAAGCATCATAGCAAAAAAGGCTAACAAACGTAAGAGTTATAGCCACCAATTAACATTAGCCCTTCAGTCATGACATGGATACCGTAATCATACACAAAGAGAGAACATAGTTGCATACCTTCATCTTTTGCTCGTTTCTCCTCTTTTTCTTTTGATTCTAAATTGGGCACCTGACTGCTTTGACCTTTTCCTGTCCATCTCTGTGTTCATTTGGCCAAATTCAACAGATTTCCCATCCCCCCCCTCCAACACTGTCACTCACAACCAGAAGTCAAGACTAAACCAATTCACCTCGGTGACCACATAATCGTTTTGTATTACCTATTTTTATTAGCCATTTCACACAATTCAGAAAAACTAAAATGTGCAGGAACTGTAGGTGTGTATTTCTAATATTATGAATGAAATGTGCATTATTTGGAAGAAAGTGGAGGTGTGACTGACTTTAGCCCACTAATTCCGTTCCCCCCACACCCCCTTGTCCGGACCGTTCCATTTGGGAGACCCCGAGGTGAACTGTCCCCCGCGCCCCCCTCCCCTTTCCCCTTTCCCCTCCTCACACAGCTTCTGTGCACGGCATCTTCTCAGCAAGCGGGGGCGCCTGCAGCTGCAGGGGGCGCCACTTTTCCAATTCCCCACACAGTGAAATGATAGATAATAGAAAACTGCTTCGCGCCACAGAGGATATTATTATTATTTTTTTTTTAAGTGCTTGTGCCGCCCCCGATGTGTCATGAAAAAATGCCGCCCCGGGTGGCTGCCCGCTTTGCCCGTGCCAAAAAACGCAACTGACAACATATTCTTTGCACATCTGCACTTAACCCATTCAGCCCTTTTTCTGATGTAGATAGTTATTTTGTATGTGTATATTTGTTTTTTGTATTTATAGTGTATTTTTTTATGTTTAATATGTATGTTTGTATGTATCCACCAAGGCAAATTCTACATAAGTGTACTTATTATTTCTGATTGTGATTCGGACTTGCTTTCTTGCCATAAAGCAAACTGTCAGAGAGTTTTAAGTGTCAGAGTTCTAATCGATGCCGACGCTCTTTAACTCCGGTGAATGCCGAGTATTATGTGCGAGGCTGTGCGCTGTGCAGAGTGGAGCAGCGACGGGATGAGAGGAGAAAAATCGAGAAGGGAACGGGAGGTTTGGTGAAGCTGCCGAGCATCCCTCCCCTGCCTCTTCTGATCCCATCATCACGCCATGCATTAGTCAAGCCTTGTGGGCCCCTCTGACGTCTGCAAAGAATATGTGAGCGAAGACGGAATCCATCAAGAGTAATGGTATTGCTGTATGCCCTCAGGGCAGCCATCTTTAATCCTTACCCATCATGCCTCAGCCATAAACTATGCAATCTCGGCCCAGTTTGCCGGCAACAGGCTGGTCCCACTAAGCGGCGTGCGGTCTTCATGCTCTATTTAAGAACGAGTCAGGGGGGTTTTACTTTAGATCTGCTCCCTCCCCGTTCTGCTTTTTTATGTTTTACCTTAACCAGATGTGTCAGGTCCCCAGCTTCTCCTCCATTATCTCGCTCCTTTCCTCCTCCACTACGCTTCTCCCCTTGGCAGCTGTTCCCTCACACTGCCTGCCATCTCTCTCTCTCTCTCTCTCTCTCTCTGCCTCCCTCTAGCTATGTCTTCACTCTCTCTCTGTTGAGCTCTCGCTTGATCTCTTAGCTCGCTGGGTTTTTTGTGATTAAAATCATAATAAACTGGAGCGCCGCAGCCGGCAGATGATACTACTGTACACGGATATTCCGCCGAAATTACAAGGTGCTTCCTTGAGCAACAAACCGGTAGTGAGTTGCATAACCTGTGGTGATTTAAAAAATATGTAAGAATGAAAAAAAGAATCTGCAATGGAGTTGTACCAGAACACCACCAAAAAGAGTGTTGCTGTTGTTGTTCAGTTATTTGACAATGTGGTAATATTCATTGAGCTGCATGGCAGTACATGTCATATAAATGGCTTTGTTAGTGCCTAACAGTGCCCCAAAGCTGCACAACTCCCTTCTGTTGAGCTGCTCGCGTATGATTCAGAAGACTGTGATGGCTGGCTCAATAGCTTAAATGCTGCACCAGTTCATTTTATTGGATTAACGATGGGTAAAATGTTGGGTTAGGGTTAGACGGAAGCTAAATAGCTTGGTTTCTCTACCGTTCCGTCAGAACTTAACCCTTGTGTGGTCCTTTGGGTCACCGGGACCCGAAGGACCACACAAGGATGATGTACTTCCGTTTATTTTGTTGAGAATTGCTCTCTAAACCCTGTAAAGTAAGTAAGTAAAGTTGGTTTCCTAGCACATTTAAACACTGTTTAAGCTGACCAAAATGCTGTACAAACGAGCACCAAGGTGCTGCATTAACCTTTGTTACAAGGGTTTTAAGAGGTATGTCAGATGAGACGAAACCTCTTTGAAGCACCTTTAACCAAGCAACGCGTTGTCATGAACGGGTTGGTACGATACCGTACGAAAATGTATGCACACCAGTTCGTATGATTTCCTACGAAAATAGGCAACCGCCGGCTGGTCATGTGACGCAGCTACAGGGAATACATGCACAGATGTCAGTTGAACTGTTGACTAGAATTTAACATATTTTTACAAATTCTCAATAAAATACTAATCAACAAAAAATATATATATTTTAATCTTATGCTTGTAGCTGTGGGTACTGTAGAATTCTATCTTTGGCTTGGGTTTAGGAGTTGAACATCGCCATGGTACATCGGCAAGAATGTATGAAGGACAACAGGTGTTTCCGTTTAAGCCATTTATTTACTCTGCACACATTCAGGGCAAAAGCAGCTGAGGCTTGATGGTTATGCGTTTTTTTTCTATAAATGACAAACAGACAAAAATTACAATACAGTTAAACATATAACGACTAACTAACTTAACAATTAAATACCTAGACAAACAATACGTGTAAGTACTCTTACCCGAGGGGGTGAGGGGTAGGCCTACCACTGCTTAAATTATAGAGTACTATATAACAGACAAACATTAATTGGACAATTACATAAGACATTGAACTAAATCAGGTTAAGGATACTTGCATTTCCTAAAGTCTACAACTAACAAATCATGTGCACTGCGCACTTACACACAATATTATTTTTGTAGTCTCAAGGCAAACAGGCAAGACGACAATTCAGCATTTACCAATATATATATATATGCATACACACTGGTCAAGCATTAAATCACATCCACTTCCAAATAACCATTAAAGTAACACAATATATGTGGGAGACAGTAAACACTTTTTAAACACACAACCATAGGATTTGCATCTGAATTGTGAGGACAGCAAGACCTCACGTGCTGCCTCATGTTGCTGACAGCCAGAACAAAGGAAATGGGTGGTACTTATAGAGTAGGCCATGATTAGTAGTGAGTGAAATCAGGTGAGTTTGGACCATGATTGGGAATGAATAAAGTCAGGTGAGAATGGCCAGTGAATAGTATGGCTCTATTCTACAGGTACAGTTAGTGATGGAGGATGGAAAATAGGTCTAATTATTTTACTGTATGAGCTGTAACACCAGTATCATTTGGCATTGCACAAAGCATTCTGGATAACATGTAAAATAGTATCTGGAGCTTCAACTGATTTAGTAGTTGGTAGTTGAGTTTACCTGACAAAGGGGGGCTTTGAGCTGGTAATAGGCCACCACGAACTGCTGGTCGTTTTGACGGACATTACACATTTCCCTCCAGGATTTCGCGTTCTTTTTTTTTGAGATTGTTGCGGCCCAAAACGCCTGAATTTGTGGCAGCTTGTGTAAAGAAATTGCGATTAAAGTTGCGATATCTTTTGTATTTTTGTTACAATGAAGTTGCGAGAGAAAAAAGCATTTTTTTTTCTATACTTCTTTAAAAATAAAAAGGAAACTTGTTTCGGGTAGAATAAAACTACTCTGGGCTGAGTTTTCCTAGTAACCTTACCAAAAAGGCTCAGGATGCTGCAAATGTTGGTATAATATGAAATGGCTGGTGGATTTAAGAAAAAAAAAAATAATTTATTGAATAAATGAGTTTGATCATATGTGTCAGTGGCTTGTTGATCTTTACATCTCACACATTTATATCCTGGCCACACACACACTCATTCATACGGTTTGATAAAGTACTTTGGTAAATTGGACTTTGGCTTATCATTGCACTTACAATAACGAGCGTAGCTGTCCTCAATTTAGGTCATCGTGTAAGTCTCATATCCGTTTTTTTCCTGCATCCACCGTGTGTGTGTGTGTACGTTAGTCGGCCCCGCCCGCTGCAGAGAGCCGACAGGATTGAAACAGCAGCAGTTTTCACCGACTTTAGAGTGAAAAATTGTTACAGCGTACATTGATGTTAAAATGTATACAGGTCTTTCGCTGTACATTTTGTTGGTAAATGTGAGATCAACCCGTTCTCACTCCCGCTTGGTCATTGGCTCTCGGAGTCACAAACTGACGCAAAGTCTGGCACGTGGGACTGCTGTGATTGGTTGAAGTCGCGGGGAACTCCAGTTATTGGTTCAATTTGCTGTAAAGTTGCAGTGATTGGTCGACATCGCGAATTCCTGATTGGAGGGACTGATTACAGTTAAGTTTAGGCACCAAAACGACTAGTTAACTTTAGGTAAAAAAAACTGAGGGCACTGAGGATTTTCACTCCCTGTAAACAGAAACCCCTTTAATTCATATGCAGCATTTTGTTTGTTTGTCGTCTGTGGCAGTGCGCTGAGCTCTCAGCATAATAAATGTGAGATATTAAAATGCATGTCTAAATCCAACACAGGACCTAAAGTGATGTATCCTAAAGGCAGCAACATATTTTATATTAATACTATGTCTATTAACAATTAATATTCAATTATCTTTTGATTATTTTTTGGTGAAAACTACATTAATTAGTTAGCGTCAGATCATATCCATCACAAGCTGATGTTTTCAGATGTCTCGTTTTGTCCGACCCTCAGTTTAAAAAGCCAAAGATACTCAGTGTGCAATGACACAGAAGAGAGAAAACATACTTACATTAAAGTTGCAAGTAGAGTGTATCATTTTTGCATGATAGACGAAAATTGCGACTCAATAATTAATCAGTTGTCAACATTGAAGTTGACTTTTTTTTTTTTCGGCTGATTGGCCAATTGTTGGAGCTCCAGATACTATCTTACATGTTATCCAGAATGCTTTGTGCAATGCCAAATGATACCGGTGTTATAGCTCATACGATAACATATTAAGACCTATTTTCCATCCTCCATCACCGACTGTAACCACAGGCCGATGAGTAAATTTATTTTTTGTAATTAGTATTTTATTGAGTATAACATTGTTAAATTCTAGTCAACAGTTCAACTGACATCTGTACATGTTTCCCTTATTAATGATACAAACTAAACCAAAACAAATATCTAATCTAGATCTAGATCTGTCCACAGTAGCAATGCATTGCAAGTGATCTACGCATTTCGCCAAATATTTAAGAGTCACTTAATTTTGACCTTATACATGAAACACATTTCCATAAACTTGCTGTAAAGTGCAGCAGTTAATGACTGTATGAATGTGAGCACAGCTGATTGTTGGCGCCCAGCAGACAGCCCATCTCTACTGTATGTCTAATTCATTGGCCCCATTCTGTCATGTGAGCTCGGCTTTGGAATGGACATTTATTACATGCTGTTTTGTTTCCAGTTAGTGTTAACCACATTCAATTAGAGTCAGGTCCTCTTTCATCCTCTGTGGGCCGCCGCTCTCGCGCGCGCGCTGTGACACGATGTGAAAGTGAACAAGCGCCGCGTGGCGAGGGCAGGCCTAAAGCGACGCCGTCACAGTCACATGACTGGAACGCTTAATTGCAGTTCACAACAGGACAGACAAACCATTTCAGGTCACTTTTAGCTACCTTTTTTTTTTTTAATATATATACTGTTCATCTTAACTTATATTTACTCCAGCCTTGTATTTATTATTTATCCTTTCCTTCTCTCTATTCCAAAGGTTAGAACAGAACTGGGAAAAAAGGCGTTTTGAGTTTGCCGCTCTCTCTACCTGGAATCAGTTACAGAAATCCATGAAACTTAAAGGGTAACATTGTTTTTTGTAACCTGGACCCTATTATCCTATGTTTTTGTGTCTAAGTCAGGGTCCTCAGAGTCAATGCAGGGGGGGCCTCCAAATTATTGTTAATTTTTTTTTTTTTTTTTCAAATATTAAAACCTCTCAAAATGAATCCAACCTGCTATAAGCAAATATAAATCCCCACTGAGGACGGGCTTACTGGCCTATAGGCAAGGTAGTCACTAAGACAGCCATCCACAGATACAGTTCATCCACAGATACACTGTGCCATATGTATGTTTTAAAATTAAAACATGATTTATGACAACACAGTCTCTTATGAAAGCATGTCAATATGCAAAAAAGGTATGTCTAAATGCTTTAGGCCACCCTGCACGTTATTGTACAATATACAGTATGTAGTAAGGGGTCCCTGCTCCATCTCAATCTTAGTTAAGGGTTCCTTGGCTTAAAAAACATGGAAGACCCCTGCTCTAAGTGACTGATGGGACACAGGAAAACAGTCATTTTGGCATCGTAAAATACACCTCATTTAAAGTCAACAGAAACCAAGTAAAACTATGAAGAGACGTTTTGGGTCGTCTCTACACTTTCCCAACCATTCACAACTCTAGTTTTGGTTGAAATAAGCACATAGTTCATCTATTTACATGTGAAAATATGTTGTCTCTATACACGCTAAAAGTATTGCTTTTTTAATTGGAGTCTGGTGGGTTTAGCGCTAGCGAAAGTTCAAGAGGTTTTAAAAAGGTCTATCTCTGTAGGGATCATTTCCATAATGTTGTCAGACACTTAGAATATTAATCTGAGCCTGTCAGCGGCAAAAACAGCATGAATTGACAATGCACATTTGCCCCATAGGGTTACATTGCAGCCTGGTCTGTGGCTGCCGGTTACAGCGTTCACGCTTAATACTGGACAAATGTCAAAGATTGTTGTTCCTATCAGTCACTTAGACACAAAAAACTTTAAGAGGCTGTTGAATGACTTAGAGGCAGACACATCTGTACATGTTTTGCCTGATGTATTCATGATTGTGGTTGTTTTTAATGTTTTGGTGTACTTTGTGTTCGTGTGTATGTGTGGTTGTACTGCTGCCTGTCTTGGCCAGGACATTTGAAAAAGAGTTTTTTTCCTAAAAGTTTAGAAGAACAAGAATGTATTGCTGTTCTGTTTATGTCCATTTAACAACAGGAGGCAGTAAAACAGTTAAAATTAGATATGACAATCACAGTTTTTCTTTCAGTGTTCTTTTTAAAGGCTATACCATGACTTAAAATATCCACTGCAATTTTCCATTGTTTATGTGCTACAGCATTCAGATGTGTTCTATGAACAACGTGATCTCTTTTAATAAATGGCAAAACACTATATAAAAGAGGGATATTCAATTCAAGTCCGATGTGTGCACCATGCATTGTTAAGATCTGGAGGGTTATTCAACCCATTTAGTCTGGGGGGGGGGGAGATTCGATATCTGGGAAGTGGGTGCATTTTATGAGTCGGTCTTCTGTGACATCACCCACATCACTCTTCAACCCCCATGAATGTTGTTCAAAAAGCATTCATTCGGGCAGCCAAATTCCTAATTTTAAAGCATTTACAGACAAAAAGCCAAGTCATTAATAATGGTCAATGATGAATAAGTATGGTTGATCAGCATACTTGCCAACCTCCAGATCATAGCTCGAATGATGCAGATTAATCACTCTGAGTTCACATAAAAAGTTGAAACCGGCCAAGTTTGAAAACATCTTCTGGAGAATATTGTCCATCATCTAAGTTCCTTTTTTCACTCTGTATGCTAAGTTGCTGTATTCTATTTGGTAGTTTGATTGATTTATTTGATGAAATGGATTACTGAGATGACACAGACACAGCTGCATGAACCAACACATTCTCACTCTCAGGTGACTTTGGCATTTTGTTATTGATGCAAAAAAGTCTCCTTTAGCGTCATAATTAGACGCACTTGGTCGGGACTGTTGGCGTCTATTTTTGACGCTCTGGGTCGGGACGTACCTTTAACTGACATGCGGCAAAAGAACGGGACAGTTAGTTTTAGGAAAAGATCCTGGGTGGGGTTACAAAATGTACGTTTCAGTGACATGCGGGACATGAACCCCCGGTCTCATGGGTTAAAAACCCGTCCTCACTCCCAACTCGTAAATTACGCTTGGTCAGTGTCTCTCGGCGTCAGATACCGACGCAAAAATCACCCTTTAGCGTCTGTATGGAACGCACCGGGCAGAGCAGCAGCTCGACCGCGGCGCTGTAAGATGACGTAGTATTAAGAGAGACAACGGTAGCGGATTATGAAAGAAAATCCTCGTAAGGAGGTTGGTTGGGGGGGGATTGGTCAAACAACACAGGACTTTCACCCAGGAGACCGGGGGTTCATGTCCCGTTCTTGTCCCGCGTGTCACTAAAACGTACATTTTGTAACCCCACCAACGATCTTTTCCTAAACCTAACTGTCCCGTTCTTGTGCCACATGTCAGTTAAACGTACTTCCTGACCCAGAGCGTCAAAAAGTGACGCCGAGAGTCCCGACCAAGCGCGTCTAAATATGACGCCAAAGGAGACTTTTTGCGTCAATAACAAACGCCAAAAGCACCTGACCAAGCATTTCGTATTGACGCGATGGCAGTGAGAATGTGTTGAACTTCCCCCGGGAATAGTTCTTTCTGATCCCACCCCATGCCCATGTGTGCCACGGGTGCATCAAGTGATCATGGTCAGCAAATTACCAAAAGTTTGTTCCCTCAACGCACTGGGCATGTGCACGCAGAGAAGCAACGAACCCTCGACCTGTGGAGGTGAAGAGATAAAAACAGAAGCTCTGTGCAGAGGAAGAACTGACAGCTGCTGATTCTGACATCTGAAACATGATGCATCATTAAGAACATGCTGAATAAAACAGCACACCGTAAGTGGTCATCAGCCCGTACTGTTCTTGTCTTTTTTTTTGTTTGTTTTTTAGGAATTAGTTTTCTTTCAGTTTACAGCAGCAGCGGAGCTTCTTGCAGTTTTAAACCAAATCCATCATATGAATCAAATTGTTTATCCTGCTGTCGTGTTCCAAGTTCCATATCTGTCTGCATGTTTGTTCGAAACATTAATATGCACGTGCACATGAGCTGACGCATGTATGTGTCCAGTAGGGCTGCACAAGAAATCGTTTTTCTATCGTCACTGGGATATCAACTGGCGCGATAAACACATCGCCAAAGGCTGCGACATATCGCGAAAGACACTCAAGAGATTATTTTTTTTTGTGTTAGTTGAAAAGAAATATCTGTCGTTCTTTGTTTAGTGCAGTCGTTTATATTTAATTCAATTTTCAATTTGTTCAATAAAAGAATGCTTGAAAGCAGAAGTTAGTACACTTTAGTATCGCTTTATTTATCGTACCTTATATCATTATCGCTATATTCAACATTATTGCATGTCATATTTTTCTCATATGGTGCAGCCCTAGTATCCAGTAATAGATATAGTAAAGTTATAGTATCCAGTTATATAGTAAAGTTATCAGTTTCATATCAGTAGAATTAGTTTTTCTCTTTGTGAGAAGATGAAGGTGTGGCGTGGGAGCGTGTGAAACCAGTCAATTGCGTGAGAGTTGGCAACCTTGAGTTAAACAGGCTAACAAGCGCCGAGTCTGACTCTAGTACATGAAGAAATCTGGCGAGAACGAAGCCCACAAGCTTTCTCTTTGGTATTTGTTGGCGTACGGGCTGCAGTTTGGCATGTTAAGGAAGTGTGGACGGCAGCGAGTATGTACAAGAGCTGGCATCAGCAGCAGCCAAGTCAAGTCAAGTGGAGTCAAGTCTACGGGTTTGTAATACTGAGCGGTCACAGCAGCGAGCGCTCTTAGCCACGGTTAGCCCCGGAAAAAAAACAAAACATGTATTAGTCAGTCACCATCTCCACTTCTTAAAGCTTAACTTGGGCACACAGTACTGAGTGAATGATCAGGGTTGTAATTTGTAATGTTTCAGTGTGCATGGCTTGCAGTCATTTTGTTAACATATGAAGCAGACTAGACAGAAGAAGGTGAGAGCTTCTGTCGTGTCTGATTTTAGAGTGTGAGCATATGGCTATTTCCTGGAGGCGGGTGTCAGATTTTATGTTGGGTAGCAGAACTCAAGGTGCTCTTATTCCTCAACACAACTAGCTAGAGCTATATAGAGCTATAAATGTTGCTGCACAATTAATTGTCTCAGAAATAATTGCGATTAACAATATAATTGTATCTTTTAGTCAAATTGAAAAATGTTTAGCTGTTTTAATTTTTTTAAACAAAATAAAGTTTTGAATCAAATTCCAGGATACATCTTTTGATTATATATCACTGTTATGTGACCCAGATAATGTAATAACACACATACACAGCCTATGAAGTAAACCACACCTCTGAGTGTGAGTCAAACTCAAGGCCCGCGGGCCAAATCCGGCCCCTCGCAAATTTTGACCCGGCCCCCATATTAATTTAGGTTCACAATAAATGTTGGCACGCCTAGTTGTGCGTCAAAACAAAAACAACTGGAAACAGTTTTCAAACTGCAATTACACCATACTTAAAGCAGAATTTGGCAGATTCACTGACTTTTAGACTCAGAAATTCACACACAAGTGGCACAACCGGAGAGTTTTCATATTCAGGATGTGAAACAGGTTGTTGTGAGTCGGCTGTGTGTGGTAGCATAAATTTAAAATTTAATCAAAATGCTTTTTTTTTTTTTTTAAACTTGATTTGCTGAATTATATGATGGCTAGAGCTTTATGTGGACCTAAACTTTAAATAAAATAAATAAAAGCACGTCAATAACTTTACATGTCTGGTCCCTTTAACATGGTTCAAATTTTCCAGTGTGGCCCTTATTGAAAATGAGTTTGACACCCCTGGTGTATAGGGTCAAAAACTAACAATTGAAATAATGATCAAAATATATAAATGCATACCTGTCAAGTATCCCGTTTTGGCCGGGAAAGTCCCGTATTTTACCCTTCTTTCCCGCCGTCCTCCCGTATTAGTATTTTCCCGTAAATCTCCCGTATTTTAACCTGCGTTATTAAAAAATAATAATACCCCGGGCCCGAGTAGAGTAAAAAAAAGAAAAAAAACATTCCCAATCTGAGCTCTGTCACTAGCCTCGCGATAACTGCCACCTGCAGTAGCCTACTACAGGTACTGTAGGTGGCTGTTGTTGCGAGGTTAGTGTGTGAGGTCAGATGATGAGTGACAACGTGGGGGAAAAAAAAGAAGAAAAAAAAAACAGAGACGGATGATGGACGCTATGACAGAGACGGTGCGCTGCCAAAACTTATGAAGGCTTTACTATGCACTCCCCATAGCAATGCAAGTTCATAAAGGGTGTTTAGCATGGTACGAAAGATTGTTACAGAGAATAGGATGACGTTAGACAACAGAACTGTCTGCGCTTTACTCTCATGTAAAATTAACCACTCTGGCCCAGCCCACAAATACACTCCTTCCAAAACAGTCTTAAAGAATGCAAAGTCTGCAACAAATTTGTACAATAACTCACTAAAGAAAAGTTATGTGAAATTAAAAGAAAAACTGTAAAAGAAAAGCAATATGAAATGAAAAGAATGTGTAGAATGAAAATAAAATGTAAATGTAAAGACAAGCAATGTTATAAATTGTAAATGTTTTCAGCATTCTGCATCAAGTGGTGATTTTAGCTTTCTTGTACACCTGTCTTAAAATGTAAGGGATACTGGAGCTTGGTTGGGGTGGTGGGACTGCTCCAGGTGGGCACCGGAAAATTTCCCTTATTTTCAAATCCAAAACTTGACAGGTATGTAAATGTAGTCCGAACCAATAAATCAGTTATATAATTACAATTTGGCATATCTAAACAAAATTCATACGCTTTAAGACCTTAGCTGATGTTAGCAATTAATGAGGTTAGCCCACTCACAGACTTGTAGTGTATTTCTGGTTTTTCCTGTGTGTGTGTGTGTGTGTGTGTGTGTGTGTGTGTGTGTGTGTGTGTGTGTGTGTGTGTGTGTGTGTTTGCGTGTGTGTGTGTTTGTGTGTGTGTGTGTGGCTTGCTCTCTTCCCTTACACTACACTGTACACACACACACACACACACACACACACACACACATCCACATGAGGTTGACTATTTCGTCGACAGTGAAATGTCCTGACAACTATTGAATATATTGCCACAAATGTTGGTAAAGAAATTCTTTTTCCTGTCAGGACGACTTAAAAATATATTGGGGATCCCGTGACGTTTTAGCGCCATCATCAGGTCCAACTTTCGCTTTGTCCAATACTATACTTTATGACCAAAAACATGCACAATTGCCAATCCCATCAGCCTCAGCAGAATTTTGTAATATGTGTAGGCTATGTTAGCATCTTGACGTCTTGACTCCTGCCTAACAAACAGTGTCTTACTATTTAACAGCACATCCTTTTCTTTCCTTTTAAAGCAACATTGTCTAACATTGGTACTTTTTGCAATTTGGCGCCCCTACAGTTTCACTCATACACTGCTGTCAAATTTGGACAGCTGAAAACCGTGATCAAAAACTAGCAAGTCTACAACTTTGCTAACACAGCCAAACATCAGGCACGTGCAACAACAAAAGACATGGCAAGACAGCTAATGTTAGGTCTACTTACTAGTCAAACAGCAACATGGCCAGCTCGGGGTATGTCTTGCAGCCTCTTCTTTTACAGAGATTTACTCCTCGGCCAAGAACCCCCCCCATTAATCACAGCTGGCCAGTGCAACCCACCTCAAAAACCTATTATAATTTCCTTTACATAAATAAAGACATTTGCACCATAAATTGATGCAGAAAAGGCACAAAAGGTTGCAGAAACATTCACCTGAATGAAGAAAATGAAGTGTTTGACGTTCAAAACCCCTCCCTCCCCCCACTCCCACCCCAATGTTGAACCCAAAGTTACGCCCTTAGCACCAACACTCCCCCAGTGCTCCGAGCGTCCAGTCCCGGCGGCATGGCTAGCTGAGTTAGCAGCAGTGAGCGGTCAGCCCGAGCACTTACCACTTTAGCAACAAGTAAAGCTTCCTGTCCATCAGAAAACTTCGTAAATCACAGAGAGTCGAGGCAGCGACATCAGAGGGGAAAGGCAGAAAACATTTCCTCCATGAAATATGATCCAGTTTCACCAAAACTAGTGGTAGTGCCATAAAGCGCTATGCGCTTCTCCCGCGAGATCGCACCTGCTCACCAAAAGTTACATAGTGCGAGAAGAGGCGTTCAGGGCGTGCAGTGGGGATGCTAACTGCACCATTCTCTCTTTTACAAGTCAGTGTGGCATCAAAATGATTCAGGAGCTGATATTTCAAGGCAAAATAGTTACGCAATGTTGCGTTAAACCGCTCTTAGTTTTTGTTCTTGTTCTCCATTAACTGGCTTTTCTCTCCATATGTCTCCCTGTCTACCTGCACACAGCAGGAGCTGCAGATGGAAATCAGGCTCGCACACTGCCGAGTGTGAATTGAGATGAAAATAAGGAGTGAGTTGTAAAGCAGCTGAGAGACACGCACGCACAAGATTAGAAGATTACAAGTGGAGCAACTGCGCATCAATATGACTTATTCCACTGTTCGCACATATACTCTACGTACAAGTTGTAGCCGTCCATGCTTCATTCAAATCTATGATATTGTGAGGACACATTCTAGACTTGAGTTGAAAATAGCAGATATTCAAGTATGAACTATATTTTGGAATTAATGCCAACAGTATAAAAAGCACAAGTTGTCTTTATTTATTCAGACATCATGATTATTGTCAAGATGGAACCCAACTTGATACAATAATATACTGAAGAGTGTACAACAAATGCTTTGAAACTGCGCAAAACTAAACAGACTAAATATTATGAGGCACTGTGGCATAAACGTGTAGCCTAATCAATGAAGCCACATCACTTCAGTAGAAACTGACATTTCCTTTAAGATTTGTTCAAGCTTGTATTGTCACATAATGCCTGTATGGGCTTCATGTGTTAATCTATTTTAGCAAAGAGTTCAGCTGACATTAAGTAAAAGTGGAGAGCAATGCTGTCTGTAAATGGAACTTGTTTGTTTGTGTTTGGAAGTCATGAACATGATACTTACAAGTAAATTAAACCCATTTATCGAGCATCGGTGATATCTGTGAGGTTCCTGCGCAGAGCCCAAAGGATATTAAAAGACAACACCCACCCAGGCACAGCCTGTTCACCCTGCTGCCGTCTGGCAACTGATACAGAACTGTTACTGGTACAGTTCTACCACTAAAGGGCAGCTCTGGCTTTGAGACTCCTCAACTGGTGGAGGAATGTCTAGCTAGTCCACACAGCATTACGGGATATGAGAAAAAACCTGCTCTGGTTTATCTGCAAAGAGCCTAAGGAAGGAAACTTGTTATGCTGGAACGTGTGACGAACATCCGGCCTAAAAGAGTGAAGTGGAACGTTTTGGATATAGATACTAGGTTGACGTTGACATGGGGATTTTGAAATGCTGTTTGCATCCAGTCCCCTTCCAATAGTCAAAGTAGTTTTATAACCATGACCACCATCGTTGTCTAACCATTGCCAAGTAGTTTTAATTCCTTTAACATAACCAAACCTTAACCACATCTGGCCATTTAGGAAACGCTCATAGGAATTGACATTGTAATGGTAAATGGATCACATAATATAATATAATAATAATAATAATAATGACAAACTATCCATTTTGTCAGAAGGACTTTTTGGGTGGTGGGCTTTTACCTTTGCAAATACTTTTTTATTGAACTTCAACGGGCTCTACCACTTTCACAGGTCCAATGAAATGGAATCATTGCTTCTTTATGTCTTGCATTTCCTGTTGAAACTGCTCCGTTATGGGGCTAACCTAAAACATAAAACAATTATATGGTTACAGTTAAGTTTGGAGAGGAATGCTGTTTGATTTGATAGGAGCACAGCCCAGCCATTTAGCCACCCAATATGATGATGGTAGGTCAGATTTATTTTTTGAGTGGCAGTTCATTTCACTAATGCCAGATTACGAGTAGCCCCTCCGCTTTCACTTGGTGTACAACCCGGGCATTGCACACAGGAACAGAAGCCTATTTACTCTTAATGGCGACAGGAAGCGGTTTACCTTAGTTTGTCACAAAAAGACATTGTGAGGAGCATGAGGAAGAGAATTCAGCTCAATTTAAGCCATCATTTTCAACCCAGACGCCTGCACTCTACATTCTAGGGTTTTTTAAGTGGGGTGGCACGGGGGGGTGGGACCAATAATCAGTCATGGGTGCCGGGGTGACATTTTATCAGAAAACACCAGCATAGAAAATCTGCTTAGAAATATAGTAAATATTAGCCAGTTTCTCCTTAACAAGTTCCAAGTAGTAACTACCATAGACTGTATAAAGTTATAAAGACTATAACGATAATTTAATGTTGCATGGCTGTTAATTCAGCCCATTCGCCGTCAGCAGCACTTGATCCACCCCTCTATGCCAAAGCATGCAGGTACCTGCAATCAGAAAAGCAAATTTTAATATTTTAAATGACCAAAAATGAATATGAGCCATAGCCTATATTACCCGGCCACACGGTTTCTGTTTGTGCTGCATGGTTTATGTGGTTCAAGTGTCATATTTTTAACGTTACTGAGCATGTTGATGCAGGTGTAGCTCTATCTAGCTTGATTAATGATGCCGTTGCATCTGTCAGCTGTGTGTGTCTCCCTACGGGAGAGAGAGAGAGAGATCTGTATACAGGCCTATATGTGTATATTAGTTACAGTATACTTAACCTATTTTCATTCATTTTCAAGCTTCCTTTATATTTTTATTTCATAATTGCTTTGGCAGTCTACGTCTGAGAGAGAGCTGCGCAACAATCAGCTGTTACCACGTGAAGGGATAGTCAATGAAACCCAATGTGATTTGACTGGGAGATTGGCAGTAGGCTCCTTAGGAATTAACCCCGTATTTTCTTCCCTCTGTTTTCATGCTGCTTCACGTCTACCTGCCGGTCCTTCACAAAGTGTTCACAAACTTGTCCATGCTTTGCTAGCAGTGCAGCAGAACCATGCATTATGTATTTAAGCCATTTGGGAACCCCTGATGTAGCCTATATGCTTGTATGATTACACTGTGGTGCATTGAGCAGCATAGGCTACAAGTATAGACTTGTAATGACCTACTCAGGTTAATATATCTGTATCAGAACCTATTAAGAATGATTGCTCTTGGACGGGCTAGGCCCACCTGATTTTCTCTGGGTCCACCTAGAACAATTCCAAATTTTGCTGTACAATTGTTTTCAGTTTTGAATAAATCCCACAATATACTGTATGTTTTGGTTATGTATTACTCTTACGTGACCCAGATAATGTAATAACACAGAAGTAAACCACGCCTCTTTATTATCATACAACATTGTATTTTTTTTCTTAAATGACATTAAAACTGACAATTACCATCACCAGTCATGCCCCGTAGGACCTTAGCTAATGTTGGCAATCAATTGCGGTGAAACAAAGAAACCACGATTATGTAAAAAAACAAAAATGCAATTAGGCAATTTCTTTAATAATTGTAATAGGCCTAGACCCACCCACATTGTGATTTCTGCTTACACTACTGCCTGGTGCTGTTGAAGAACCTTGCCGATTTGTCGTTAAATTTGTAAATTATGTTTTCCGTTTCATTTAAAAGGCTAATGAGTTGTATTATTATTAGTAGTAATAGTAGTATTATTATTAATATTCTGTGTGTGTGTGTGTGTGTGTGTGTGTGTGTGTTTGACTGGTGTGGAATATTCATGTACCGTTTCAGGAGCTGCACAGCGTCATGTAGGAGGTGCAATGACAATAAAAGCATTCTATTTCTATATCTCTTCTATCCTATCAATATGCCAACAGATGTTTAAAGGTGCAGTAAGTGATTCTGCGCAAAGATTGTTGATATTTGAACTCAACTGCCAAACAAATACAACACCCCCAGTTCAAATGCTCCCCCCTCCCCCCTTACCATTAACTGACGCCGCCTTTTGCCGATTGGCTGGAATAGTATTTTGTGGTTTGTGCACTCCTTTCTGTTTGTTTTCCACGTACACAGCCAGGGGCCTGTTTCACAAAACCAAGATAAGGGATTAAGCCGGGATTTCCCTGTTATCCTGGCTCAATTTTGCCTTGACTCGGTTTCACAAAAGCAGAGGCCCCTAAATTACCATGGAGATTTATTCTGTACAGCTAGCCTTGTCCCGACCAGGCTAACAGCCAGGATTTATTAATCCTGTTGCCTTTTCTATTCACTCAGCAGTGCTTTTACCTTATTATTATCTGCCTGCATTAAAATACAACAGGTGCATATTGCTGTTCATTTATTTGCTGTTATTATTTAAAGTTGTGACCATTATGTTTTATAAATATTCATGCGACATTGTTACTGTTATATTGCTGTTTGAAGCATAATGTTGTTAGAAGTTTGAAGAATATATTATGGCTGGTTGTTGAATGAAGTCATTTACTAAGGGCAACATATAAAGTGCTGTACAAGTGTGTTTCTATAGTGGACCAATCCACCTTGATTTTTTTTTAGTTGATACTATATTTATTTGGATTAATTTGGATTAGGATTAAATAAATTGGCGTTCTTTTTTTTAAAAGATTTTTTGGGGCATTTCAGCCTTTAATGGAAAGAATGGCTAGATATGAAATGGGAGAGAGAGGGGGATGGCATGCAGGAAAATCGTCACAGGTCGGACTCGAAACCTGGACCTTCTGCATCGAGGAATACACTTCTATATATGTGCGCCTGCTCTACCAACTGAGCTAACCCGGCCGCCAAATTGGTATTCTTAGCACGCAATTTGTGTTGTCCAGTGAACTGGGACTATAATGTGGGAGGGTTGTATAATTTAAAGAAAATATCCTAATTGTACAATCCTCCCAAATTATAGTCTTAGTTAGTAACTATATAGTGTAGACTATTGTACATTCATGTAACAACAGGGAGAGGACACCTCAATGGTTTTTAATCTTATATTTTGCTGGGGGGTAACTAATGAATATCACTCTGTTCCATTCATGTTTACAGTGTGCATGGAATTTTTCACTTAATTCTCTTTATAGTTTCTAGATTTTAGAGTCCAATTTCTTCAGTGTATTTCTTTTCTATGTCTATATGTACGAGGGAGCAAATCATAATATGTAAGGAAGGAAAGGCACGTGAGAAAAAGTGTGGCAGATAATAGCGGACCGACTGAATGATAGTCTAAAAATCTACATTTACGAACTACTGTTCTTAACTGAAACCATTCAATGAGTCATTCTCATGACATTTGCTCAAAAACGAACAGTTGGACACTTTGCATTAAAAGCGAGCAGTGGAAGTTATGTAGAAGTTAGTAATTTATATTTTAACCCATGAGAGAGAGAGAGGGAGAAACAGAGTGAGAGAGATATTTATGCATCATATTCTAGCGTTGTAGAAAATGTATCTTCATGGTAAATTTCCTGAGTAACATTATCTTCTGCTCACTTTTAAGGAAAAGAGTACAACAGTTAATTTGTGCAAATGATTAGTAGCCTAGTCGGTCCGCGATCGTCTGCCACGCTTTCTCTTGCTGTTTCATTACAGCGTTTGTGTTTCTTTTTTACAAATAATGTGTTTCATGTTATCATACTTCCACAAGAAGCTGCTGCTCACTCTGTATAAAGTATGAACAATGCGTATTCTCCATCTTAGCATCAGTAAATCTGTTATGGACATCTTGGTCTGTTAAGGAAAGCCGTGAGCGTGCATTTATCCCAAATACTTCAGCATGGCTCAACCTAGTCGCTCCTCCTCAGCCTGGCTCGGCCTTCGTGAAACGTACCAAACCAGGCTGCACAGATTAGACTAGGTCAAGCCTCGCTTTATCGGTTATCCTGGATTTATACGTTCTGCTTTTGTGAAACAGGCCCCTGGGCTGTGAATTAACACCAGATTTTTTTTTTCAGCCCACACAGAAGCTAGGTGACCGTCAGGAGATATTCACAGAATTTGACAAAAAGCCGTATTGGATCAACATCGCTTACTCTACCTTTAAGTCTCCATCCATGGCAGTGGAAATAAGGCGTGCAGCTATAAATCTGACAAAAAAGATTCTGTTGCATATTTCTGTCTTATTTTCTGCGCATACACACAGTTTTAGTCATGTATCTAGCCCCTGTTGTCTTCATTCATAAGATGAGTGTAATGAGTACCCTTTTGAATCCCTAAGAGAGGGCAAATCCATAAAGAAGACATACTTTCTCCAAAGTAAATTGCATTACAAGAGGTTTTAATAACACTGATGTGGAAGTGATGATTTTGTTATTGAACTTTACATCTATGATCGTGTATTTTAGCCACGATTTTAGCTCGTGTATATTCTGCATAACTCTTTAGTATGACATTTCAGGTAAGATTTTGTAAAAACAAACAAACAGCTCAGCTTCATGAGGTTAATGGTGCACCACATTGAATCTCCCTTCAGCTCCGAGGAGTTAATATATCTTTATCTACTTTGTGGTATGACGTGGGGGGGGAGTTCGCTTTTGGAACGGGGGCTTGCAAGCTGCCAACAGTTTACGTTCTCAACTCGTTAGACACTCTGATTGGCATAATCAGGTTACATTGAAGCTGAGAGGAAAAGGCCATCAACAGGAATTAGCGTCACAGCGTTGCACCGACGATCAGTAATGTCAACGGGATCTGTATCAGATACGATGACGACGGAAGGGAACAAAAAAAGCACACGTGGCTACGAGTCCTCAGTTTTGGGACGCCACCTGATCAACCAGGAAACGATGAAATCTTACATTAACAGTGTCTTTTCTAAGACGAAGCATGCATGGGGGGGGGGGAGATGGGGGGGTAGAAAATAGCAGTGGCAGACAGATTTGAGGTGACAAGGCGCGTACAAAGCCCTGTCAGGAGCCTGAGATGTGAAGAAAGGCTGTCAAAAAGCAAGGGGAAGGCAGGCATGCTGTGGTCTTTTGAAGGAGCTTGTCATTACAACAAATTGTGTCTTCAGGTTTTGATTTCTAATTTAGCCGTCTATTTACAGCGATCATTTGAATATTCACTGCTGATCACGGCGCAAAATCATGTTGTGCATGTCGTCTTTTGGAAGGGGGTCTGGCGGTGTATTTTTGGAGGAATCACAGCTTTGCACCGTTTAATTACCTGCCAGTGCTGACTTGTAATTGTAAGTCGGAGCGACAGCGTTGGAGTTGTTAAGTCAGGCTTAATTTATAAGTTGCCGTATTGATTAAATGTCAAACCCTTTGACTACGCCGTCATTCAGCCAGCCGTGGATGTTCAGGTAAAACTTGGAACTAAATCGAGAGCACTTTGGACCAAACTAAGAAGAAGAACAAAGAATTGATATTAGCCAGAAAAAATCTGAACTCTTTTTGGATTTCAGTAGAAAAAAAAAATGGAAAGAGCTGAAAATATAGTCAACGGAAATAGAGGAGCACTGTACAAATACTAATTAGCGTGAGCGAGATAAGAAAAACACAGTATTTAGAGAAACATGCCTGCTCAAAGCCAAATGTAGAAAGAATGAATGAAAAACAACACGATATAAATCAAGATGACGTGCCGAAACTCAGATGGATTAGAATTAAAATATAATTGACCACACATATGCTGTGGGAAATAAAAACAGCGGGATAATGAGTGTGTGTGTATGTGTGTGTGTGTGTGTGTGTGTGTGTGTCTTGATGTGTGACATGGCTTGATTACTAATTTAATCATGCTAGTGGTCATCATTTGTTACAGCTCTGGCTATTTGAGCTTTTGATAAGTGTTAATTAAAAAAAGGAACAATGTATTTACATGTAATGAATTGTGGGTGATTCCATCCAAATGAGCGATCTTGAAATGTGATTTTTTTTTTATTATTACTGTTTGCAGTTTTAGAAATGTGCCACTAACTGTATTAACGCCTATTAAAACAGTTCATTTTTCCAAAGATATTTTGAAAGACCTGTTGTGACAAATGTCCCAGAAGCAACATGTGTACCTGCAAACTATCTGAAAAGCATGGTTGGATGAAAATGTGACTAGGCAGCGGGGCACAGTATACAGAGGCCCCACGGCCAACCTGTCACCACTATTTAAAGGATCAGTTTACCAATTACCATTTTTTTCATTTACTTAGTATTATTAAGCCGTGTAGATAGTATTGGCTTTATTTGTCTAGATTCTGACATGTAGGGAAGCCTGGCCAGAGGGTCTGGGAAGATGGAAAAAAGCAGAAACTTGTCAAAGTCTGTAAAAAAAAAAAAATATATATATATATAATTTAGCCTACACAGTGTAACCAGATCACATTAGTAACAAATGCAAAAAGGAAACCAACTTAAAAGGTTCACTCGGCTAAACTAAGCATACCAAATTACACAGGGGTGTCTAAGGCCCAATTCAAACCAAATATTTGTAACCAGACGAAACCGTTTTAGAACATCGCAAGGAAAGCACAGCTCGACTCAAACAGGCTGATTGGCGCCTGCGACTCAGCCTGTCGAGTCTCCAGAGGCTGGTTTTAGAACAACAACAGCTAATAGACTCTACGTTAAACAGAGACGGGGCTGATGTAGTAGGAGCTGAAAAATACATGAAAATACTTTTGTCGTAATGTGTAACGTTGCAATTTCATTTGGTTTTATAAAATTGGTATCGAAAGAAAGTATTGTTTAGGAACCGGTTTTGAAGTCATGGTATTAGTATCGGTACCGGTATTTGAATATTTTTGAACGATACCCAGCCCTAGTCATAACATTACTGATGACATCCACAAGAGCATAACAGCAGGAAGTGGTCGCCACCCCTGTTCAGCTCCTGGGGGGAAACAAGATAAATATGTGCCATTTATAACAAATAAATCTCACATTTAACTCAAGAAAACTACAGATTAAATCAATCAACAGCAAACAAGAAAATGTTGAAACTAACAAAATAGAACGCGAAGCACAAACAAAATCCAGGAAAGCAAGTGTTAAGAACTTAGGTTTCAACAAACAAATGACAAGCATCATTAAAATACGCAGGTATAAAAATGGGACATTTGGTGTGACCCACCCACTCACACACTGTATTGGTAATACTATTTTGCATCAAAAAAAACTTCTTATACTATTACTTTTTCTGTTGAAACAACAGCTGAGAAGACCAAGTTTTAAAAATCTACAATTCAAGATGGAGTAACATTAAACGTACAATATGTATCTTTCTGCTGCAAGGGGTCTCTCAACCAAAACAATTGATTGTAAACACAGACGTTTGAGGACGTTGGGAAGTTGCGTGGAATTATGGGAGTTTTTATTGCTAAACACTATCGTCGATTAGAATGCATCTGTTCACGGACAAGTTTACCCATTCAAGTTTATTCTTGTTACGTTTAGTAACGTTTATTCATGTCATGCTAATAACATAGCTGCATTTTCCCTCAACATAATTACGTTTTTCTTGGTTTTATCTGTATTGGTAGCTGACCAGTTAGTTACTGAGCCAGCAAGCTAACATTAGCGGCTAACATTAGCAGGTTTTAGCTGTTGGCTAATGATTAGCCTGCAGCTAAAACCACACTACCACAGTATATTTCACATGCCATTGTCACCTTTTGGATTTTATCGGGCAGACGGGGTTTGTTGTAACGCTAGCTAGCTACTCAACGAGGCTGAGAGACGGGTGGGGGTTCGGATTGCCATTGTCAGCAGCAGGAGAACATCTCCCAGCTGCCCGATCTCCCGCTTCACTTTTCTGTAATCTTAACTATTCGTTTCAGTGCTTAACCCACCTTTATCGGTTTAATTTAGCTAGCTAACTGTAAAGACAACTAAATGCGAAGGGGGGAGAAATTCGGCAGGGAGGAGATTTTCGGTACAAACACTGGTAGCGTTTACGGAGACGTAGCTAGCTAACATTATGGATGGCCAATGTTGTGACTAGGATGCCTGGGTCTGATATTCTCTGTTTCCCGACGCTTCATTAAACTGCCGTTAGCGTCGTAAGCACCCGGCACCAGCTGGGGCTAACGGTAACTAGCTATTGCTACATGTCCCGGGTGTGTTGACAGCTATCATCCCGAATGAAGTCTCTTTGTGCCGGGGGAGTGAGGCAGGCAGACCGGAGTGTGCTAGCTGGCTAAATTAGCATTAGATTAATCGTCTATCTATACAGTTAACGTTACTAGTGAATTTATTTGTGGGTTAGCGCAGTGCTGCTTTTATCAATGGTCAAAACAATCATACTACTAATAACGTTATGAGCGTTTTGAATGATGTTGTAATCCTATAATGTTATTCACCAAGCATTAGCTAGCATTAGCATTAGCTACTTGTCCACCAGCACATACATTGTAGTAACATTAAAGGGGTGATAGAATGCAAAACTGATTTTACCTTGTCATAGTTGAATAATGACAGTTTAGTGGGTAACTAGGACATGCATAGAACCTCTAAATCCCATTGACACCTCTTTTCTCTGCAAGTCTCACTATTTGAAACTGCCTCTGAAAACGGGCGAATCTCAACAAGCCCCATAGTTGACGTCAACTATTGCGGCTCCTCCTCATTTGGCTCTAGTCTGTGTTTGTCACGCCCCAACATTTGCATAGGCTACACAACTGACCTGATATCAGTTAGTCTTCTGACTCTAGGTCGTGCAGATCTCAGAAATTGTAAACATTGTTCATATGCTATTTTACCCTTAAATTCACTTCTGAGACTTTTTTATGCGAGAAATCAACTATGTAGAGGTCAAATATGGGCCGTTTTACGAAAATTGATGTCTAATTGCAAATTTTGTCCGACTGTGTGTCGGACTTCAGAGGCCGGTGCTGCCTGTGTTGCTGCCTCGCCACCCGGCCTGCTGTGAGCTCGATTGAGCTCCGTTACGGCTGGCAGCCCACGGCACTCCATACCCGCGCAAAGTCACCGTTTTGGGCTAACTACGAAACGCCGCTGCTCTGACAGAGCTCCAGGGCCTGCAACTCCCCTCTTCCTGCTAGCTAAATGCCCGGTGTATGTGAGTGAAAGCGCAGTCAGCGAGCTTGTTACGCCACCATTCTCTTACCACAGGTTCCAGTTACTTTTATTTTTTTAATGTGTGTAATTATAATGTGTTGAGTTATTTAAACAAACGATTGGGGAAATAAACGCCGCTTGTCCGGGAGTCTCATTGATAGAGCCTGCGGCTGGATGGAGCTCCATCAATGAGAGCTAGCTAGCCTCCTCTTAGAATTCCTCTGGAATTCACAAAAATGTATTTACTTGAAATCGGACACCGTTGTTAGCTTAATAAAACATTTAGTTAGATGTTGTGTAAGTGGCGTGACGAAATTCAAACTGTAATTATACTTGAATTACAACCAAAAATGAAGCTAACTAGCCGCAATATGTACACATAGGATTGAAGGGACAGTCGCATTTAACGAAACCCTTAAAGCTCACAAATATTCATTAACTTGAAATCGGACACCGTTGTTAGCTTTATAAAACATTTAGTTCGATGTTGTATAAGTGGTGTGACGAAATTCAAACCATAAATATACTCGAATTACGACCAAAAATGAAGCTAACTAGCCGCAATCTGTACACATAGGATTGAAGGGACAGTTGCAGCTAACGAAACCCTTACAGCTCACAAATATTCATTAAGATGGCATCGGACACTGTTGTTAGCTTTATAAAACATTTAGTTCGATGTTGTATAAGTGGCGTGACGAAATTCAAACTGTAAATATACTCGAATTACGACCAAAAATGAAGCCAACTAGCCGCAATCTGTACACATAGGATTGAAGGGACAGTCGCAGCTAAGAAAACCCTTACAGCTCACAAATATTCATTAACCAGATTCATTGCCAGAGCTCAATCGAGTTCACAGCAGGCCGGGGTCTGTGGAAGAAGGCAGGCCGGGCGGCGAGGCAGCAACACAGGCAGCTGAACTCCGACACACAGTTTTACCAAATTTGCAATTAGCCATCCATTTTCGTAAAACGGCCCATATTTGAGCTTTATAGTTGATTTCTCGCATAAAAAAAGTCTCAGAAGTGAATTTGGTAAGGAAACATTGCAGTGTCTGGAATATGAGATTCTGTCGCGTTTCTAATGTGTGTGTATTGGGGATTCGCTCAACCAATCAGCACGCGACCTCTAATGCGTGTGTATGGCGATTCGCTCAACCAATCAGCACGTGTCTCTACGTGTGTGTACGGGGCTAAGGCTCAACCAAGCAGCGCGCAGCTCATCTAAATATTCATGACCATACCATATTTGGAAGAAAAGCTCTTGTTACAAATAGGGCCAAAACACAGGGATGCATAAGGGCCAATAAAATATCAACCAGGCCATTTTCAGCCCAACTAATGTTACATACCCCATTAGGAGACCATAAGGAACAGTGTGAAATACCCTATATAATCATTCTATCACCCCTTTAAAGATGCAGTAGGTAAGTCTTATAAAACATATTTATTATAATAAGTATAAGTCATATTTGCTGAAACTGACCCTATGTTCCAGTAGAACTACATGAATTATGTAATATTAAAAAAAAACAGCACTGGCACCACCTACAGCCTGTAGTGCGATTGGCAAAATTCCACCGCTCCCGGTTGATTTTCTCCAATCAGGGGCACAGGGGGGGTCTATCTGCGTGTCAATCACTGCTCAGGCACGCACACGCGTATAATAGCGTTCTCCCCTCCCCCTTCCCCGTGCACGAGCTGCAGAAAGGTTTCCCAAAACTCGGGTGAATATTGGAGTGGCTTTTCAGAAGTGGCGTGAGCTCCGGGATTTTAAAGATCTGAAGAACGATGCCGATGTAGCCTTATTTCTTCTCGACAGGTAACATAATTACCATGAATGATTTATCTTTCACTTGGTTATTAGTAGTCAAAAGTCCACAAAGCTACGTTGATGAGGATGATAGTAACGTTTGCACAGTGCTCGGTCAGATATGATGGTGAAATGGCTAACTGTAGCCCGCTAGTTAGCATCATTTACTGTTGGTGAGTAAAGTTAACATTGCATTAGTATTTAGTTATTGGAAATGTTGTCTGACACTCCCTTGTGTGGGAGGGGCTTAGGAGACGGTTTGGGCTTCAGCAGAAAGGGGGGGGAGGGACTGAGAAGTTGTCGATGTGACATTGTATGATTTACAGTTACTCTTGAGCGTAGCATCTGGGTGCCCGTGTTTTGACGGAAGTTACGAGTAACTAGATGGTGAAAGGTTATATGACGCCATTGACGGGCGACTAAATGAAACGTGACGCGTCTGAAAATAAAATAACAGATTTCTCTGGGTTTGCCAAAATATATAACATAGGTATGGTCATTTTAGACATTTTATTGCAGAAAAGTTACATATTGTACCTTTATTTGTGTTAACACAACATATCCTAAAATACTTTCCTTATTATGTAACTGGAGATGCATAGAAAGAAACCAATTCATTTGAACAACTGAATAACACACTGATTAATGTATCTTCTGCTCCATTATAGCCTGTATGGTGATTGGGGCTCAGTGACAGGATGTCAGACACACCGTGTTTACTCATCAAGAAAACTTCAAATGAGCTTGTGTTCCTGTTATGTGTTTACAGCTAACAGGACGGACGCACGCGTCGGTCCGTGGGCCCTCCCGCTGGGTTAGAGCGGACTGAACGGTGTAATTAACAGAGTCCCCTGGGTCCCTGCCTCGCGGTTTAAACTCCCTAATGAACCACAGCTACAGTGAAGTACAGGTCGAAAAACAAACTGAAGGCTCGCCTGACCGTTTAACCTGATAAACGCTTCCACCGCCTCCTGTGAACACACGCAGTAATGCGTCGGCGCATACCCAGCCTCCCCGGAGGACATCAAACCAACAGGCCAGCTTGTTTTGGCCTCTGACAGCTTTGTGTGTTAATCCACTTTCCTTTTTTTTTTTTTACCTCCGAGCGACATTCAACTACGCATCTCAGGGCAGCATCGCATGACTTCAAAGGTGTTTTTCCCGCCACCCACAAACACACAAACCAGGCTGTATTCTTGTGGGTGCTTTTTCTAGCCAAGGATAGGCTTGGATGTAACGGAGCAGGCATTAGCAGATGCCCAGCAGAGACAGGCTCACAGTGAGCGAGCTGATTTAGCTTGAAAAGAGATAGCCCTCTGCAGCAGGGTGGGAGAAAAAGCGCACACACACACACACACACACTGCAAACTCCCCATCGAGCTGAAAGCGAACACCCACCCACTCTCTAGAGGCTGCGGTTATATTTACCTCGGGCAGAGTTAAGGCAGAGGAGAAAAACTGGAAAACTGAGGCGAAGGCGAGGAGGAGAAGAAGTTTCTGGCTGTTGAGAGCGAGTGGCGAACGCTGGAGACAGAAGCTCCCTGGTGACCAGACTAGCCTGGCGGAAATGCATCACTGCCTTCCCCTATTACACCCACAACGCTACGGGCAATATTCTCTCCCCCTGTCTGGCTCAGAGATTCTCTTCCTCCGCTCATTTTTCTGCCACCCACAATAGAGAGAGATGTATGAAAACGGCCTCTGAGCCATCCCGCATGTGCCCAGTGCTCAAGTTCCTCTTCTAAACCCATTTTGTTGTGGCCTTGTCTGCGCCCTGGGCTCTTTAAAGCTGTCCACTAACAGTACAGTCTGCCTCTGTTTGCCATGGGAAGCTGCTAAATAGAAGTGCCGTCCACTAAATAATTTCCGCAAAATGTCCTTAACCTAACTTGAACCACTGAAATGTGTCTTTTCCCACACAGATCATTTAGTGAAACGTCCACCATGATTGTGTGCCATCTCTTAAGGTTAAGGAAGTCGGTGATTATTCGCACAACCACAAGCTGTCGACCAATTCTGTTGTTTTTCTGGTTTCCGACATTTCTTGGAATGCTTTTTGATAACCACCAGAGAAGGGTAATTGAATGTATTGGATACCATGTCTTGATTCAGAGCTAGGAAACAACCCAAAATGCTTTTTTTTTTCGTTGGACCTGTGGCTGCACCGCATGATGACGAAACAGAACGTTCGTTCTGTTCTGCAATTGCTGAATATCCAACCCGGTCTCACGGCAGTTCGTGTAAATGTCCACGTTATTCTTAATCTATTGATACGTGTTCACGGAGACGTTTTTCTCGTTTTTTACGTGTAAATGTCACGTTATTTTTTACGTGTAAATGTCACATTATTTTCTCGGGGAAAGGACGCCGGGAGGCGGCCGAAAAGGGCGCTCCATAAGCCGGGAGGCGCCCGCGAGGCGGCCGAAAAGGTCGCTCCATAAGCCGGGAGGCGCCCGCGAGACGGCCGAAAAGGTCGCTCCATAAGCCGGGAGGCGCCCGCGAGACGGCCCGCGAGGCGGCCCGCTGGGGACGCCCCACAATAACGGGATGGCGGAGGTTGGGTTTAGGAAAAAACTTACGGAGAAAGGGGCCTTAAACGCCGGGGAAAGGGCGCCTTAAATGCCGGAGAAAGGGCGCCTTAAACACCGGGACAAAACGCCACACGCAGGGACGCCATCCCCGGGAAACAAAGCGCCGCAAACAGGACGTGATCCCCGCTCACCCGGGTGAAAGTCCTGTGTTGTTTGACCCATCCACCACCCCAACCAACCTCCCTACGCGGATTTTCGGCTTTTAATATTACTCCCTACAATTTCGTTCTGTGGCCACGAAATATGCTTCCCATTGAAATACATTACTTCACATTTTCGTGTTGTCCACCACGTAAAAACCGACAAAAACGTCTCCGTGAACACGTATCAATAGATTCAAATAACGTCACATTTACACGAACTTCCATGAGACCGGGCTGGAATATCAGATTAAACCGTTTCACTATAGGGAGGCTCTTGCACCGTTGAATCACAGAGCGACTAGTCATCCACGACGTTCCACTTCCGGGATCGCTCCGTTGCTGCCGGAAATTCCGCCGGATTTCACTCTTTTCGGATAGATGTCCCCTTACGTTCCTCTTTCTTTGTGTTGGCGTTCTAAACTCCAGTGGATTTATGAGGACTATGGTTAACTGCTCCTCAGATCTCTGCAGGGTAAATCCAGACAGCTAGCTAGACTATCTGTCCAATCTGAGTTTTCTGTTACACAACTAAAACAACTTTTGAACAACACATGTTCCACCAAAACTAGTTCCTTCCTGAGGCTATTTTGCAGAGGCACCGTGTCTCGGTCCGATGCTTAGCACCGCCCAAGACGATTGTGATTGGTTTAAAGAAATGCCAATAAACCAGAGCACGATTTTTTTCCCCATCCCAGAATGCTGTGTGGACTAGCCAGACCTTCCTCCGCAGCGCTGTGGAGGAAGGTCAGTGTCTAGTCTCCATCGAGGGGAGGGGGAGGGCGGGGGGTTATCCTACATACTCACAGCTTCTCGACCCCCTTTTAAAATATGATGACGTCACGATGGTAATTTGATGATGTTTGATGGGGTCCAATCGCCAAAGACTTTTCTCATTCACCTTTTTATTGTGCACGTCAATTAAATAATTGTTCACTCCAAATGGAGTCTCTCCTGATCGAAACGTTAGCTAAATGATTAGCAATAGCTAATGATACCTGGCTAAGTCGTATTCTGCACACAATGCCTACCTATGGAAAACTAGATTGATTCCTTAATTCAAAGTTTTGAATCAAAGTTTTCTTCAGCTATCAGCTGCTCGGGATGATGGCCCATTTCTATTTGAATTGACGACATACGACCTCCTTTTGCAAAGCAAGGTCTCAAGCTTTTTCAGCTGATGCCAGGTTTTCATCAGGACACCCCCCTGTGGTCACACTGCACTTGAATGAGAGACACTTTTTTTCATTTTTTTTCCTCTTACTATTCTATGTTTATTTTGACTGTTGCGCAACAAATACCAATAAAAGTATTTTGGCAATAAACCTGCTCCTGAATCTGATTTCTGACACTGCATGTGTGACGCCTTGATAGGCAGCGGCCTCTTCACACCTGTTTGGAAATGAGCAGAGCTGACATTTGCAGGTTGCTCCAGCCAAGACGCACACACACACACACACACACACACACACACACACACACAGACTCTCACACTATCTGTCCCTGTTTTTCTTTTGTTTAATTTATCTTGTTACCTGGAAGACATGGCACCTGTCACCCCCGTCTGGCCAACCACTACATCCCAGCCAAACGCTCCCCTAACAGGCGGGCAGAAGCATCCATGATGTGGGTTCATTACACAGCTCATCAGCAGCATGCCTCTCCTGGGTCCTATGAGTGTCTTCAGCATAATTCCAAACTAGCTAAGTCCACTTGGCAATGATCAGCATGTATTTGTAGGAGTCTTTATTTATGCCAGCACAAATTGTCTACACGGCACAAAATAATATCCTCTAATACAGGCACAGGGTTTGCATTTCCAGCAGTGGAGGAACAGAGAGCTATGCTCACACTCCTCTCTGTCGGCGAGCAACCATATTGCTGTCCTTAAAATCATAACTTTAAAGTGCTCATATTATCCGCATTTTCAGGTTCATAATTGTATTTAGAGGTTATATCAGAATAGGTTGACATGGTTTAATTTTCAAAAAACATATATTTGTCGTACTGCACATTTCTGCAGCTCCTCTTTTCAACCCTGTGTGTTGAGCTCTCCGTTTTAGCTACAGAGTGAGACATCTCACTTCTGTTCCATCTTTGTTGGGGGTCGCACATGCGCAGTACCTAGGTAAGGACTACTAGCCAGTCAGAAGCAGAGTATGAGGGTGTGCCATGCTAGCAGCTAGGCGAGCATTATAATGTGTGTTACAAAGTGACACGCGTTTGTCACGGAAGTAAAGGCTGGACTACAACAGAGCTGTTTGGAGCCGTTTGTGAACAGTGTTTCTGCTGGAGATGGTAAGTCCCTTTGGGGTGAATGTTGGGCTTTTTCACTTTGTAAACCTATAACTTGCACAAAAAAAAAGATATATAACACAGTAAAGGAAAGGGAAAACGCCAAAAAGCATAATATGAGCACTTTAACTATCTCTTCAGTGTGTTCCGAGTGAAGGATTGTGCAATTTATGACTTTTAATTTCCCCCAAAACTTTTGTAAACAATTTAATAAAAAATGAAGTATATATTTTGGAGTAGCAGAGAAGCAGAAAGGAGACATATGGTGATAGTAATATCTTTCAATTAAAATGTCATATATAACAGTAATTTTCTAGTAGTCGTAGTAGTAGTTTTTTTCAAGTGTTTCTGCTGACATTTAAAAATAATCTCTGATTTGATAACATGGATTGTCTTGTCAAATAAATTGTATTTAATACATCTGGAAAGCAACTATGTATGCTTATGTCTGTCAAAAGGAATACTGTTGGCGATTTACTGTACATATGAAAAGCTGTTGGTGATTTACAAAATACCCGGCAATATTTGCATTGCCATGGTGCACACCGCCATGGAAATACAAACGTACATTTTGAATAACAAATGAAATGTGTTGTCAGTTAGAGTTGGTGTAATGTTTGATTAGAGATGACAGCTTCCTCTCAGGACTGGGTGATCCTGGCTGTCGTATGGAGAAGGTCTCACAGAAGGACTGACTGTGAAAGATGAAGGACATATTGAGAACATTATGAATGACTGTGGAGGAAGATGACAGATGTGGGGATGTTGCCAAAAGTAGACAGAGAGAATCAAAACATTCACAATGTCTTGTGAAATTACATATTTTATTTTAATTCATTTCTAGTCATGGTGTCAAATCACAACATACGTTATCTCAGGAAACTTGTGATGGTTCGGAGTAATTTCACCCTAGGGTCCTTTGCACCATGACCTCGAGCCAAACACCCCCCCAGAAGCTTTTTTCACCTGGGTCTAACGTTGGGAGAGTTAGCGTAGAGTAGCGTTATCAGCTGAATAGCTTAGCGCAGGGGCTAATGGACCCACGTTTGTATCTCGTAAATGACCCCACTAATAATGCCGAAATGATACCAAACTTATACACTAGTACAAAATAGTAGGTTTGCACTCAAAAACGATGGATTGGAAAGTTTGTAAGTACACCAGAAGTTTATGAACACTTGCCTGCTCTCTTCAGCTCTCTGTTGCTGCTGCTGTTGCTACCTGCAGTTAGACGAGTGCTTAGGGCTGTCTACAAATTACTACACCGAAAAGAGATACAACAAAAATACTTAATTTAATGATTAAATAAGGTAATGTCTCCAAACTTACCTCAATTATTACTTGTCTCCTGCTAGTTATACTACAGCACTTACTTTAAAAAAAAAGTTAAATTAAAAAATATTTTTGTTGCATCTCTTTTCGGTGTTGTAATTTGTAGACGGCCCTAAGCACTCGTCTTACAGCAGCAACAACAACAGCAGAGAGCAGGCAAGTGTTATTTACATAAACTTCTGGTGTACTTACAAACTTTCCAATCCATCGTTTTATGAGAGCATAACCTATTTGTACTACTGTAGACGTTTGGTATCATTTCGGGCATTATTAGTGGGGTAACTTACAAGATACAAACGTGGGTCCATTAGCCCCTGCGCTAAGCTATTCAGCTGATAACGCTACTCTACGCTAACTCTCCCAATGTTAGACCCAGGTGAAAAAAGCTTCTGGGGGGGTGTTTGGCTTGAGGTCATGGTGCAAAGGACCCTAGGGTGAAATTACTCCAAACCATCACTTTAACTGATAGAGTAGGTCTAGACCAGGGAGCTTGAACAGGGGGTCCGAGACCCCTATGGGGGTCAATGCATTGGTCATTTTTGAAAGTTCTTTTTCCAAAATTAAAAAGTCTTGAATCCAACATATTATTAGCGAATATAAATCCCTACTGCTTACTGGCCTATAGGTAAGGTAGTCACTAAGGCCATACACAGATCCAGTTCATTCCGAGGATTCACTGTGCCACATGTACAACACAGTCTCACGGCAGTTCGTGAAATGTTCACGTTATTTTTAATCTATTGATTCGTGTACACGGACACGTTCATCTCGTTTTCTTCGTGGTGCTCAGCACGTAATGGGAAGCATCTATACGGAGGTTGTGTTTAGGAAAAGAAGAATGGGGAAAGGACACGTCACACGGCGGGACACGATCCACGGTCTCCGGGGTGAAAGTCCTGTGTTGTTTGACACATCCACCCCCACAACCAACCTCCCTACGCAGATTTTCGGCTTTTCATACTACTCGCTACTGTAGTCGTGCTGTGATCACGAAATATGCTTCCGATTGAAATACATTAGATTAAAATCCGTGCTCATCCACGAAAAAAATGGCTTAAACGTGTCCGTGAACACGAATCAATAGATTAAATAATGTGACCATTTCACGGAGTGCCGTGAGACTGGGTTGACATGTATGTTTAACATTAAAACATGATTTATAAAATCATGCCAACAATTATATTTGAATAGCTTAGTATTCTATGCAATAAAAAGGTATGTATAAAGGCTTTAGACCGCCCTACACATTATTGTAGGCCCAGTTTAATATGCAACTTCATTTTATGCAATATATGTAGTAGGGGGTCCCTGCCCCGTCTCTCTCTCAGTTAAGGGGTCCTTGGCTTAAAAAACATTGACGACCCCTGGTCTAGACCACACTCTATAATTTACAGACACCCAACAAGAGCAATTCCACTTGAAAGAGTTTATTTTTCTCTGACAAACCATAAAGCAAAAAGGCTTTATGAAAAAGTATGAGCTGATTGTATTCCGCAACAGAGACCTTTGTGATTCCATCAGTGAGTTATTTTTGGCATATGAAATGGATAGTGAATGAAAACAGTTTGAACATCAGCCTCATCATAAGCAATGACACAAACGCTGACTTGATTAAAAAGCATAATCTCAGCCAGCATCATGCAATTGCTTGAGGTAAAGATGGAACTTGCCGTGCATGTACCGACTGTCTAATGATAGCTGACAAAAGCCCTTGTATGCAACAATTTCTCGGTGCCGTATAACATATTCTATTAGTAAAACACGCCTGTACATGACGTTTTCCACGGAACACTTTGGTTTTCTCAGTGAATTTGAGTGGATGAGACACAACCAGCTGCCTACTGAGTACAGCTGGCAGTGAATGTCACTGTGCGGCCCACAGACTGTGGCTATCTGTGATCTGTGTGTGTGTGTGTGAGATGACATGTTGGTCTACTCTGTGCCAGTAAAGCAGCGGGGTGGATTTTTAAGCTGAGAATTATCTTGCCAAGATGCTTTTGGATCCGGGTAGCGCTTTTGTTACGATTGACAACATGCAAATAAAGCAGCATTTTGAGAGTACAAAGTCACAAAACATTATATTGTAATCGCTTAGGCCCGTTCCCTACAGCTGCAAACAACTGGCTCGTCCACAGAATGAGAATGCATGAATTTCCTCTGGCTTCCAAGGGCTTTGGAGAAGAATGCCATTGTTCTGCTATTGTAAAAGTGAGTCAATAATGTCTGTCACACTGGCAGTGGCAATTATTTCACTCCTACCAGCAGCTGTCGGTTTTCACAGTCATAAAGATAACGTTCAGTGGCACTTTGGCGGGGAGGAGAAAAAAAAGAGGGAAAGCAATGGTGGGGAAAAATCCACTGTGGTGACTGACAGTGTTGTTAAACTCAACAGTGAGCTCGGAGACTCGCTCTCTGGCTACTGTGCATGACTTATTTTCTCTGATTGGAGCCTAAATCATACAAGAAGAAGAAGGCATGTACGCCGTGGGCAAAAAAAAAAAGACACACCGCGGGTAAGAGCAGGGAAGAAGAAGAGACAGAAAGGAGATAGCAGAGAGCCGAGAAGAGGCCCGAGAACAGATGATACAGATTCGGTAAAGATTTGTCTTGAAGACAGGAGCGGCTGCCTTCCCCCTCCGCTCCATCTAAAGAGGACTCATACAAAGACCTGAACTGTACGAGTGTCTGATGAGATGAAAAGCCTCTTGACAGAGGAGGGCTGGAGGTCGGTCTCAGTGGTGGGCATCACATTGTTAAGAGCTTAACCTTGCCGAAGCTAGTCAAACTGTCTCACTGTTTCCTCGCCCAGGCCGTGGCCTTCTCGTCTATCGTGACCGACTGCCCACGCTCACAGACATGATTCACTTCCTAGTCCGTACAAGAACACCGAGCGGCCAGACTTCAATGCTGCGGAGAGAAGAGAGAGGAAGGGGAATTTTAGAGCTGAGAGACAAGAGGGATGTTTGATCCAGAGACAAAAAGGATGAGGAGCGCTACTTTTCCTCGGGTCAGTCCGTCAATTAGCCTGGTTCTAGCCGTCAAGCGAGAAAGGGCGTTAAAGGTGGAGGAAGGCAGGAAGCCGGATGGCAGAGAGGGGAGGAGGAGGAGGAGGGCAGGTGAGATAAGAGACGGAGGGGGAGAGAGAGGCTGAGGATGGAGAGCAGGAACGGACTCGCCTCTGATGAAAGGGCGGACGGAGAAGAGAAGAGAAGAGAGAGCAGGAAGCTGACTGGTCTGTACGAGAGCCTCGCCTCTCAGGCCTTTTCTTCTTCCTCGGTCTAAACTTCTGTCAAGAAGCGACAATGCTCTGTGATCTTTTCTCGCCGTTTCCTGTAAACATGGCAACAGCAACGCTGTACGCTCTCCCCCTGACAGAAATGTAAGATGGGTGGGGAACGGCGGTGATTAAAAAATAAATAAATAGGAGGTTGTGAAACAAATTGAGGTCAATCCATGCAGCTCATGGGGAAACGTGTAGCAGGCAGACAAATACAGTATCTGTGGCATTCATACAGAGTGGGGATTTACATAATGTGACAGTGCATTAAGAAACATCCGGGACACAGATCATTCCTCTAATCCTGGTTCGACACAAAACCTACTGGCCCTGTCGAGCCCACCTGATCCTGTTGCCCAATCCAATCCGTCCCCGTTTTACACCGGCAGCTTAATTCATCCACAGCAGCCGTCTAGATTGCAGGCTGTATACACTCCCAACTAGGGCTTAAGTTGGATTTGCAAAAGGCCCTATATGATATCATTTTTTGCAATTTGCATTGTGCTCCTTTACTCTGCCATTATCGTAATTGAGGGCGGATCAGAGGAAGTATTTTGCATAGAGGGACTGGAATCCCAAGCAGTGATCTGCGCTGGGAGGGAACGCAAGCGAAAACGCCAGTTTAGAACCGCTGCGATTAGATTAAGAAATCCAATTTTGACAAATAAGGCAAAAGCAGTCAGAAACAGATGGAGCGCCTGTGAAATCCTTGCCTATCACTCAAGTCAAAAACAAGATTATCTCCAGCAGGGGAGAGAAGAGAGAAAGTGGTCCCTCGTTTGTTATTTTTCAGCCGGTCTCCCTCATTCCGATAAGGCCAGAGTCTTTCTGCTTCAAATACCAGCCTGAGATCATGTCAGGCAACAGCAATCATTCTTTGGCTCCAACAGACGTGCGCAAATGACTAATGATCCTATCATGCTGACGCCATAAAAGAAATGAAGAGGATATTGGAATAACAAAGTGAAGATAGTCCGGCTCTTTTGTGAAGCATGTGTTTTATCTCGCCTCCATACATCAAACAAATGTTGTGAGACGCTCTTTACGCTTTGACAAAGTCAGTACGGAGGCGCAGCCGCCACGCTGGAAGATGTGTCTGAGTTGTAAATATCACAATTAAGTCCTCAAGCTGTAAAACCATACATTTTGTTGTTTCACACCCCGTATGAGTCGATGCCAAACCCAGCAAGCAGCGAACAGCTCTGCACACTGCCATGTCCATACCATACAATTAAAAGGTAATAGCTTAAACAACGAACTTACAATTAAAAGCAGGGAATGAAGATCTACATGAAAAATACAACACAAAAATACAAGATGTCAGAAAGTTTTTTTTTTTTTAAATCAGATCTTTTATTGTGTTATCAAGGTTATGCAGCACAACAAATTTCATAGATTTTATTCCACATTTAGCTCCTTGGTGTATTTCTTTGTTTGTATGTTGCTGTTCTATGCTAATGTTTTTCTCTGTGTACAAGCTGCTCACAACTAATTGCCCCTAGTGGGATTAATAACGTTCTTTTGATTTGATTTGATTTGATTTGAACAGGATATAATTGACTCAGTAAAAGCAAAGCAAAGCTGCTGCCAAGTGTCTATCAAGCCCAAGGTTAGACGAATGGAGAAATAGAATTCAGGCACCGAAACCAGGGGAAGCTAACACTCTTGAAATAATCCTGATATAGCAACATTTTCTGTAAACTGAGCATGCTTTGAAAAGTTGAGCGCAGAGCTGCTATTTCACAAGCCAATGGTTAGTGAAGAAGAGCAAAACTCCGACAACAGAACTACTGAGGGAAACAACCCAAAGTGCAGCTCCTCTTGGAGACTGATGGAGATTATAAAAAAATCTGCTATTGATTCTGTGAAACCAAATAAAGAAGAAATGAGAGCCAAGAAGTAAAAAAAAAAAAAAAAAAATGTTGGAACAGAGAAAATAAAGACACTGTCTCCTATAGGCAGGATCAGGCGTATCATTAAACCAACAATGCAACTCAAATGGAGAGTACATACAATACTTAGTTTAAATACAAGTGCTTCAATACAATTCATACAGCGCACTACAGTTTATGTGCGATTGCTGCTGTATGTCAGCACTCACTGTTGACTGTAATTAAGCACTTTTCCTAAAGGCCCTAACACGCAAAGGTGACCGTCGGTGAGCGACCATCGCCCTGGTTTGTGCGGTGTGACCAACGTCGACCTTCGTCGGCCTTTTTTTGGAACCTCTGTCGGCTATCGGCAAACGGTAGTGAGAAAAGCAAACAAATGACTGTGAAGCACACACTTCGTCTCATCTGATCAATAATACACATAAGAGCTGTCAAAACTGGCCCAAAATTAGGTTTGAATGTTCCTTCTAAAAAACACACAAGTTCAAACGATTGGAATAGTTATTTTTTGCACTTATTACGCATTAGGCTATGTCCATAAGATGGCAAACCCATGGCATACATAACTACATGTGTAGGTGTATTTATTTCAACATAAACACGTCTTCTTAAAGATCGACGTATATACACATTAAAATAACTAATAAATGAATGTTTCTGTCACTACTGTGACATTTAATATAAAGACCGTAATGTTAGACCTCTCTCTGACGAGCCATGCTAACTAGCCTCTAAATTAGTAAAATGTAACAACTTAATGTTTCATTCACTCCCTCTCGTCACTCAGTAGGAACACACATTGCTATCTACAGAGTGACCACTTTGTTCGGCTCGTTTTCTATATAAGAGGAAGGCATGTTACGTGGGTGGAAGTAGCAAGCTAACGTTAGCCAGCGGCCGCACGGTCCCTCTGCTTTGCTTCCCGGCGCAGGGAGTCCTGTTTGCAGAGAAAACGGATGACGGAGATGGACGGTCTGGTTAGCCGTCTCCTGGTGTCCGCTAGCCTGGTTGACACCAGACCCTTCTCAGTTGTAACTGAGAGTGGGTCTGGGAAAGGTTCATTGACAGTTCATTTCCAAAGGGGCGTCACCAACGGACGCCACTCAAATGCCTCTGGGCTCATTGGATAGTCCTTCAACCAATCAGACCAACGATCCGGGTGACGCTTTTCACATCCAACTAAAAAAATGTGATTCATTCTGGTTTTTGGTGTGGTCCCTCCATGCCCTACTTTTTCCTTGCAGGTCTTGCATATTGCTAACTTGTTATCTTCTGCACACACGCTGAAGAATTTCCAAACAGCTGATATGTTGCAGGTTAATTCACGAGGCTCCTTACATGTGCAAGAATAGCGCGGACACGCGCTTCACACCGCAAGCGGGTACACGCCTCACACGGCGGAGAAGTTGAGAGAAAGGAAAAAGAGACTGAGTCTCTGTTCGTGTGTGCGTGCGTCCTTGAGAACTGTAACTCGTATAACTTATGTTGTCAGTTAATTGTAGCGTTGACCGGCATAAAATCGTCAGACTGACCTGCAGCTCGCCGGTCATGGTGAAGCACGGCTTCGGTAGCCGTCATGTTGAATGTAAACAAAAAGCTGCTCGCCGTCGCTGCGCTATCCTCGTCGCGTAAAGCCCGCCTCAACGGTTGTGATTGGTGTTAAGCCCACCTCAGCGGTTGTGATTGGTGCCTCAATTTTGAGGACATTGGAAATGGGTTTGAATGGGCTCTTCGCCAGACTGACCTGCAGAGCAAGTCTCAAATTTGCCGGAAGGTCGTCAGGGTTTACCCAGGCTAGGTGTCCGCTGCCTTCCAGATGGGTAACGTTAGGGCCGGGATACATCAGGCCGATTATCGGCCGTGGGACAGTCTGGCGAGGTCAGTGACTCAAATCTGTTCGGTGTGTCCCGTGCCGTCGTCCGTCTGGGGGGCTGTCGGCGTTCATTTTGGCCAACCTGACATGTTCGGTCGGCGGCAGGGAAGTCGGGACTCACCCGGAAATGACGAGCGGAATGAGGTGACTAGAGTCTCTCAAAATCTGATGAAAATCTTTTAAACTGACCTTTGTTGAGCTGAAATGAAGACAGATTCAGCAACTGCACGGCCTATTTCTCGCTTAAAATGTTTTCAGAAACACGTTTCAGTGAACTATTTTAGTACAATATGAGATCGTATTCTGAACGGCCGCCATGACAGTCTGGCTTTCAATTTCCGGAGAAAACAAACCCATGTGACGCGTTCGTCCAATCAGCTGACGGTTTTCATTTCTTGGGCAACATTACAGATTAGCGCCGCCTGCTGTTATAGAGATGTATTACGTCTCATTTCCTCTCGTCTTTTTGGTCTGTTCTGTGGCAGTTTTTTGGACCTCGGGGACGCGACTGATCATATCGACGGGGTTTTCTGTCAACGGTCGGCCGTCGGCTATATGCGTCCCGGCCCTTAGAGAAGCAGAGGGACAGTAGGCTCGGTTCGGTTCTGCCGCTGTTGATTCAGGCAAACGCTGTTTGTTGAGGGTATTATAGCAACGTTTGTATCCGGCTTCTAGCCTGGCTGACACCAGACCCTTCTCAGTTGTAACTGAGAGTGGGTCTGGGAAAGGTTGGGTACCCGTCGGTTGTAGTCTCTGCTAATTTTTGGCCATGACAAAAGGTGACGAGGGGCAACTCCACAGTCAAAAACTAGTTCTTGTCCATCGGCGTGGTGTGTCAGGGCCTTAACACTTAAGGCTATTTCAGTGCACTCAGTTCATAGAATGTCATTAATATACACTCTGGCTGAATATAAGGGGCTGCTGTGATTCTTCCACAAACACCCTGACTCTGAATGTAGCGTAGTGCTAACTTACACCTCTTACAGCTACATTGTGTAAGAATTTTTCCCATCTAGCGGTGAAATTGTATATGACAACCAACTGAATATTACTTTCTAGTCCTTCCTCCTACGGTGGCCGAACCCGAAATTAGCTCTCTCCATCGTTCACTCCCAGCTGTTCTAGCCACTCCAATATTAACTTTGGTGGTGTAGCTTTGCCGGTCGCGTTGTTGTTTTAATTTTCTTTTTCGCTTCCCTGGCGAGTAATCTCCCCCTTGCATTCGTCACGGTGCCAATAGGTGTAAGAGGGCGAAATACGGAGGCATGTCCCTCTTTGGCTAATGTATTTTAAAGATTTAGGCACTACATGGCTGCAGTCATTCGAGCGAGTCGCTCGTATATATTCTGAATGGCAGATTCCACGCTTACGAGAATCCTTTGATTAGTTGGTGGAAGTAATTACACACGAATGAGCACATATTTGTGAAAGAACAAAGTTTTTTTTGCTAAGAATCAACTCAAAAAAAATACACAATGTAGGTTTAAGAAGTGTTTGTTGCAGGCTGTGGAGCAGCATTGTAAAGTATGCAATTATTCTCTAAATGTCACTGGTGTGCTGTGGACCTGACTTGTTTTTGGTTTTCTTTATTGGAAATTGTTATCATCTAGATATTGGAAAAAAAAAAATAACAAAAAAAAGTGAAGTGTGCTTATTTGTACATGGCCTCAATTTGCTCAAGCTTTCTCAATCTGTCGGCGCTTTCTGAATTTGCAATGCACTGGGCTCTCTCTAAAGTTTAAAACTTTGAAAATTCATAACAAATCAGTCGTACTTGCACTAGTAGCACTTTGCAACTTTCACCAGAATTGAGCCCAATTGAGCAGAAATGTTCATATCCCTCGAGCTGCGAGGAATTATTAGGTCCAATCACTCCGTTTTTCTCAAAAACTGTAAAACTAATTAAAACTCATTCCTCCCACAGTTCTTTGTCAAATGACACCAACACTGCTCCACAGCATCTTCGGACTGCCCTTCACAAACCATCCAGACAGATTTGTGAATTGAAGAGAAATTGAGCCAGCTGTGAATCACAATTTTTTACTGTAAACAACTACTGGAAATTCTCACTTAATAAATCCTTTTGAGTTCAAAAATTGTCATGAAAACAAATCTTGTGTGCCAAATTTTGAGTTTTATCTCAAAAACTGACTTTTTGACAACATTTGCAAGAGCCCATAAGCATCACTATTATTTAACAATCCCACCGATCATAGGGCATGAACACACAATAATCATTCAGCCATTCAGAGCAATTTAGGCTACGTTCAGACTGCAGGCAAAAGTGGCCCAAATCCGACAGGTCAGGCTTCTTCAGAGGTAGTGTGAACTAGAGTCCGGATCGGGCCGAATTTTTCTGTCCGAGGCCGGTCCGCATCCGACAGAGCCGTGACCGAGCCCGACAGGTATTAAGAAATTTGTGTCCGAGCCCGACACAGTTAAAATCTCATTTTTTTCCTCATACTAATGACACACGTTTGTTTGTGTGGAAAGTCCGCTTTTGTTTAGCAACTGTAGGAAGGCATTCGGAAATGTCTACAGATGAGCGCATCAGCGCACACGGGGCAACAAGCGCACGTTTATAAGCTGTTGCCTTATCGCGCTGATGTGACCGAGCCCGACCCGAACCGACCATAATTTCTAAATATCTGTCCGAACCCGGCCCAGCCCGTCGGGTACCGTCGGGACCCGTCGGGACCCGTCGGCCTCGGTTCGGGTATCCATGCCTTAGTGTGAACACTCAAATCTAGCCCAGATCTGATTTTTTCAAATCAGATTCAGGCCACTTCCATATGTGGGGTCCTGAATCCGACCCAGATCAGATTTTTTTCAATCCGGCCGCGGTGTGAACAACCAAGGCGGATTTGATGCGACTTTTACCTCAATAACCCTCGATGCGTCCTCTCTCCCCGCGGAGACAGCTGCTCCCGGTGCAGCTGTCAACCTGGGCGGACTGTCCTCCGTGTGTCCCAACCGCGTCACGTCGCCAGGCCGGGGATCGGCTCACGTAAAAAGGCGGTGTCGGCAATCCCCCCCGACCCGTCTTGAAACCGAAACACGGACCAAGGAGTTTAACACGCTCGCGAGTCAGAGGGTCGATAAAACCCCGTGGCGCAATGAAAGTGAGGGCCGGCTAAGGTGGGATCCCGGTCCCTTGGGGTCGGGCGGACCACCGGTCCGTCTCGCCCGCACCGTCGGGGAGGTGGAGCGTGTGAGCATGTGCGAGGGCGAAGCCAGAGGAAACTCTGGTGGAGGCCCATAGCGATCCTGACGTGCAAATCGGTCGTCCGGTCATACAGACCTCTGTAGAGAATTTGCAGCCATAACCCCACAAAACCCCAAAATAGCCAATTTGTCTCTCTCTCTCTTCATTCTTCTCCTCCTCAGCACCTGCTCATTCATGTTATGGCTGCCATTACACAAACATTTTGAAATAAAAGCGAAAATGCTGACTTCCTTCATAACCTCCCTAACTTTAGTGCAACAGCGTGCTGCGTCTGATGTCATTGTTATTGTTCTTTTGCGCATGCGGGTCATTTCAAAACCGCAAACAGTTCACACTGAAATCTGATATAGGCCACATTTTAAAAGGTAATGTGAACAGCCAAATAAAAAAAATCGGATCTGAGCAAAATATCGGAATTAGGCATTAAGACTTGCGGTGTGAACGTAGCCTAAAAGACAACTTTCGGTGCTTCCTGCAGAGGACAAATTTATAATAAGGTATACTGTACAACGGTACGGTGAAGGCTCAGTAACTAGGGTATGACATTTGTGTGGTTAAATTATATTTTTCAACCTGAGAAGGTGTAAGAAAAAACACTCAGCCTCAAACTTCTTCCAACTGTGTCTAATCAATGTAGAATTAAGTCAAAGGAAGAAGTAAATCTGGCAATCCACTGATCACTAAGCTATAGGGAGTTGATTCCCTTTCATCAAAATGTTCGTGCACGGTTGTAAGAACAGGTTGCCTGTTTCTTAGAAATGTAAGGTCTTTGATCAGTCAATCCACCTAACTCTCAGCGGTTGAGAAATATGGCTTTATCCACTGAAATTAGGCTCCTGTGATTGATTGTAGGTCTGGAAAAGGAGGACATAAAAAATCTAACATGACAGGACGCGGAATATGGCTGGAAATGTTAATTTAACTCTCTTTGAGTGGAAAGCTGGATGAATGAATGGATGAAGGAAAGACAGATGAGGTGACCTGAAGGTAATTAGTTGCCAAGGAAATCACTCTGAAAGTCCAGTTTAGCACAATTTGCAGTAAGTGGTCACATATCATGTTTACCGCATCACAAATAATGTGGTCGTTTGTCAAATTAACACTGCTTGATTAGAAGTATTACTGTATAGTAAGAAACCTTTATGGCATGTTTGCAATTTATGCATAGCGAAAATAAATGCTGAATGTCAGTATTGATGCCTGCAGTAGCTACAGTTGCAATAAGCAAAACCTTGGGCTTGGAGTAATAATAATAATAATAATTTCTATAACTCTTTAAAAGGGGAACTACACCCATTTTCAAAAGGTATGCATCTTATTCTTATGGTCTAAGACAGTCCAACAATATCAGTACCAACAACTCTCTCCCAAATCCAAAATATGGAGTGCAAAAATCAAATTTGTGAAGTCATCACATAAAATGTGGAGCTGCTCCATAGACAAAGGATTGGGAAAGATGTTAAAGATGAGACAGAGTAGTCAGGGGAATGTTCTGAGTGTATATATATATAATTTTCTGGTTCACAACTGAGAACACTACAATACAACAAATTAAATATATCAGCCTCCCGTTCATTGTCTCCAGACTACTTCATTGCAACACAAAGTTTAAGACTTACTTCTCTGGTTTCTGGCTTGGAGAGAGAGAGTAATTCATGGTCCCAAATATTGATGGAACTTTCATAGGCCATGGAAATAACATTTTGGAATTCTTAATGTAGGTCGTGTTCCACTTTAAAGAAGATAATGCAGATATATCCCAGAAACTGGAACTGAAAAAGACAGCCATTTTTTTTTTTTAAATGAATGTGGAAGTCCTGATAGAAGCATAATATCACTCGTACTTCATAATAAATGTTCATATAGCTAAACGGTGTACAATGTCATATTCACGATGTCTTCCACCAGCATATGCATTGTTCACATTCCTACATTCTTCCAAAACTACCGTTACCATTTCACACTCACACAATATATTCCAGACTTACTTCCTTTTTAAATGAACCTGTCTACATTATGAAACACCATATCACATTGTTGTAAATACTTCCTTATTCCTCTTAGGAATGTTGTTTCCTGAAAACACCAATTATGTACTAATCATAGTGGAAATTAAGAGAAAATGTAAGGCACGCTAGACTGACACAATCTTTATTTCCCTAAAGAACATTTAGTTCCCAAAGCCCGAATGGAAACAGCAGCCCTCAGATGTCCCAGAGTGCTAATCTGTCTGGCCCCTAACAGAGAATCCAAAGCTCTTTCCCAGCGCCCGCCAGCGGTTCCCTGCCACTGATAAACATCTCTCCCTAGGGGTTGAAGCCGATGGCTGTCCAATCGGCCGCCACACTTCTTACCATGGTCAAACTGATTTCCTTCTAGCTGCTGGGATTTGGAAATGTCTTCCTGAGAGCTGAGTATCGAGCTCTTTGGCTCAAATCCAATTGTACTGGAAGGAGAGCAGAGGTCATTTCTTGCCGCTGCTGAGCAAAGTAAATAGAAATTGGGGGGGATTTGGGTTGGCATTTTCTCTGTGCCAAGAGGGGGTATAGTAACAGGCAGACATTGAAAGCACAGCAACAAACAGGGAGTCTTTTGAGGGGGAGAGATAAAATGAAAAGTACATTTGTGGATAACGGAGTGCAAAGTAGAGTGGTTGTTTTTCACCGCCTCCCCAGTGGCTGCTCTCTTTGTTTCCTGTTAAACAATCAGTAGAAAACAAGACACAGGAAGGAAAGAGAAAAGCCAAATGACATTATTTTAAAAGAATGTGCAGAAAAATGCAGCATGTGTCAGAGGCAGTGTGGGTTTACTGTATGTGTGTGTTCATCTATGCATATCGGTGTCTGAGCCAGTCTTATTGATTGTTGAAACTGGGATGGAAGGGATTGGGGTTGCAGAGATCAACGCTAAGACAGTTTGGTCAGCCATGAAACTTTTCAGAACACCCATGCAGCCAGTCAGCACAGTTAACAAGATATCAGACCACGCAGAAACAAGTTCAGGGTAGAACACTAGACTTAGACTTTAAAGGGGTGACTGGGGTTTTGGGCAGTTTGAACAGAATCAAACTAACCTCATGTGTCGCATTACATTGTGACATCGCGAGAATCCAGGTGCCGTGCAAGGTAACCAATAAATGGGTCATCCAAAAGATTAGGATTCATCCTCTGGGCATAATTCACGGCAAATATCCGGGCAATTTGTCCATTGGATTCATGGGCCAATAAATTAATTGAGTTGAAGTTTTTACTTGACGTTGGAATGTGAAAAGTTCGAAATCCTCCTGTGGGGCATTTTTGACATTCAAAAAACCTAATGACCATCTGCTCGGAAGTTCTCTGTCTGGAAAGTCTTGGACAAAGAAACAAACAGATGGAGTGACTAACTGGTCAAAGAACATCTCCATCATTAGACCCCGTCATCAGCAGGATAAAATATCTAGTTATTAATACCATTTTTTTTAAAAAAGAAAAGAAAAACTCTTAATATAATTGTTCTTGTCAAGGTAGACCACTGTACCACTACAATAAACATGATAAATATGTAATTAACAAGCTGTTTTATATGTCATATCAGAGGTGGACAATATTTGCAGAATCTCTACAAAAATGGTCCCATATATGAGTGTGACAACAGGCATTGTAACTTGTCGGTCTGTTTATTCAAGTATGATTTCCTTGTTGAATAGAAATTGATAGAGCTAGATTACCCCTCTATAATCTGCTACAAATCATAAGCTCTGCTGTCTCTAATAATAATAATACAAAATACCAATGTCAAAGCCAAGATCACAGTCATGTGCTTTAGTTGCATAGGAAAAAAAACACAACAGCAAAACAATGAGATAGTCCTAAAATGATTAGGAGATAAGATCTGAGGGGATATGAGGTCTTTACAGCAAGGACAGTCCTGCCGATGTGTGTTTATCAGAGACAGCAGGGATTATCAGGTATTAACAGTGTGGTGCTGCTTTGCCACGGCAGTAAATAAGGAACACAGTTTGGTTGGCCAGCGCAGGAAACAACACGGGAAAGTACAATGACTGACTGTAGCTTCAATGTGCTGGGTCATGTTTGAGGAACTTTGAACTACTTTGAATCTAAATCTCCCAAGAAGAAAATAAGACATTTAAAGGAGTTGTGGAATGTGTTTTTCACTCAGTCTCTCTTCTAAAGACTGCCCCAATGAAAATCTATCTTTTATCAAATACTATTCTTTGTAGGTTTGAAAGTATAGTTTTTTATATATATTTATTTATTATTTATTATTTATTATTTATTATTTATTTATTTATACTGTATTAGGAACACCTGTTCAATTTCTCGTTAATGCAATTATCTAATCAACCAATCACATGGCAGCTGCTTCAATGCATTTAGGGGTGTCTGAAGTGGGTGTCAGAATGGGAAAGAAAGGTGATCTAAGCAACTTTGAGTGTGGCATGGTTGTTGGTGCCAGACGGGCTGGTCTGAGTATTTCCCAATCTGCTCAGTTACTGGGATTCTCACGCACAATCATTTCTAGGGTTTACAAAGAATGGTCTGAAAAAGGAAAAACATCCAGGGTGCTGCAGTCCTCTGGGCGAAAATGCCTTGTTGATGCTGGAGGTCAGAGGAGAATGGGCCGACTGATGCCAGCTGATAGAAGATCAACTTTGACTCAAGTAACCACTCGTTACAACCGAGGTATGCAGCAAAGCATTTGTGAAGCCACAACACGCACAACCTTGAGGCGGATGGGCTACACCAGCAGAAGACCCCACCGGGTACCGCTCATCTCCACTAAAAATAGGAAAATGAGGCTACAATTTGCACGAGCTCACCAAAATTGGACAGTTGAAGACTGGAAACACGTTGCCTGGTCTCGATTTCTGTTGAGACATTCAGATGGTAGAGTCAGAATTTGGCGTTTAAACAGAATGAGAATATGGATCAGTCATGCCTTGTTACCACTGTGCGGAGGTGGTGGTGTAATGGTGTGGGGATGCTATCCTATCAATATGGGCCAACATTTCTAAAGAATGCTTCCAGCACCTTGTTGAATCAATGCCACAAAGAATTAAGAATCCTGTTTCTACAGCGAATAGAGAAGTTAGCTGGTAAAGTCAGCTGTAATCATAGAATAGCATAAATAGCCAACCCTGTCAAAATCCCCTGGGGAATTATTTCCTTCGTTTTTCTACTTTGTCAATTAGTAATGCTGTTTACGCCAAATTACTCTACCTATTCTATTTAAAAAGTAACATCAGAAAATGTTTGCCTCTCTTTGGCAGTAGGAGTGAAAATAACCCTTCCTCAACATTTGTTGTGTTCTGATTGTTAGATTGATGACGACAGTTAGAGAACGATTAGATACAAAACAGGATGTATGCTCTACAGGATGACTCTTTTCCTCTGCAACTATCATGTTTTCCCAAATGATGTACAGATTCTTAGGCATTCTTTTATGGAATATCTTGAATAATAGTGCTTTTTCTTCTTTATACAACCGTAGAATGGAGCACTGGTATATTTTTCTTCAGAAGGCCGTATTGCCTCCTTATTTATGTTCTCTACTGATGCCTAACACTATCGGTAGCTGCAACCTTCGGTCACACAGACAGCTTATGTACGTCCTTCCTCAAACCCGTACTGTGTTTGGTGAAAGTGCTTTTAAAAAAGGTCCCATGGCATGAAAAGTTCACTTTATGAGGTTTTTTAACATTAATATGTGTTCCCCCAGCCTGCCTATGGTCCCCCAGTGGCTAGAAATGGCGATAGGTGTAAACCGAGCCCTGGGTATCCTTCTCTGCCTTTGAGAAAATGAAAGCTCAGATGGGCCGATCTGGAATCTTGCTCCTTATGGAGGTCATAAGGAGGAAGGTTACCTCCTCTTTCTCTGCTTTGCCCGCTCAGAGAATTTGGCCCACCCATGAGAGATAGAGAGACATCATGAGCAAAGTGGCAATTGGTCAAGGCCACAACCCCACCCTCCACCTCCCCCCCCCTCTCCTCCTCTATACCTACAGACACAGAAATGGCACCAAAAGCTCATTGTGGGACTGGTTCTAGTGGCTGTAATTCTGCACCAAGGCTGAATTTCGGGAAAGAGACTTCAGATACAGTATTAGGGGACCACTAAGGTCTATATAAAAGCATCCAAAGAGCACCATGTCACGGGACCTTTAAAGTTTTTGCTCCGTCACCTCGGTGTGAGCTACAGAGTCACCTTAAACAGACAAAAATGTATTAGCATGGACCATTTTACAAACAGGATTAAGGACTTTCTGACCACTGAACCCACATGTCCGGTTACTGAACTGATTGAAATTTGATAAATAAATTAGGATAGTACGGATACTGATATACTGATACGGATAGGAGTACAGATATTCACTACAGTGTTGAGTCTCATATCCATCTCTGTGGCTGTTGTGGGCTTAAAGAACAACATGGCAAATTTATAGCAACAGAAAATGAGCCATTGACCGATGCGTCATGACTGAGGGTGTCGGGAGGCTATAAATAACTGGCATCTGCTCAAACTCTGCCTGATGCCAATAAAGTATTGAAATAAAACACAACACAGGCTCATAAAAGTGCTGTACAGATTTATGCCGCAGTGAGAATATTAAGCGCTGTCACTTATTTCATTTAGCTTTTTGCAAACTGACAGGCGTCAGAACTCATAGGAAACTGACAGGCAAGCAGACCTCCAGGCCAAATAACAGGATGGAGATGGAGATGGAGGGGCGGAGGGTGGTGATGTATTTTTTATGGCGTCACTTTACTCCTCCATTTGCTCTACTTTGTTGTGTGCTTGCGTGTTTTTCTTTTCTTTTGTCTCTCTTCCGTCTCTACTGTTCCTTGTTTGTTTTTTGAGTGCTTTTCCTCGGGGATTGCCGGAGTAAGCGCCTACGCCAGCGTGACAAGCACTTAAGGGACCGTTGAACACCCGTGTGGATATGGAAACCAGCCGCTATCTCTCTTACACACACACACACACACACACACACGTGGGTTTTATAGGCTGACTGTCATGCGACAGTCATCCAGACTGGTCGCAATTCCAAAAAACATTTTGCCCGAGGAGATGATACAGTTGATCTAATCAACCCCAGATTAACCTCTGACCCTCATATTGGTCCACTGATTCACTCCCCATGCCTATCTTTCTCTCTGTCTGGGTCTCCGTCGGTTTTCTTTTTAATGAAATCTAATTCTCTCTCACAGAATTAGAGGAGAACTGATCGGTAAGCCGAGCGTGGGGCATTAGATGGGCTTAACCTCGCTTGCCCTTTCTTTGTTTTTAATATAATTTTCATGTATTGGGTTTCATGCTTTGGATTAGGACCAGGCGTGTGCGGCTACCTCTGCGAGCCCAATAGTCATGTAAACAACAGGAGGAAATCACTGTTCATTTCCAAATCTGGCACAGGTGGCCAAGCAAAGTGTGTTAGGACTGTATGTCGTAGTGTGTGTGTGTGTGTGTGTGTGTGTGTGTGTGTGTGTGTGTGTGTGTGTGTGTGTGTGTGTGTGTGTTTTTTTTTGTTAAAGTCGACATTATTAAAATGCAGTACTGCAGCGGAACTCAAATTGAATGATATTAAACGATTAAACAAGATGTGGACAAAAACAAAATAATACATGAATAAACCAGTGAATTGTGAATGAAATCACCTTTGTCTTTATTGAGAGTGTATTGAAGGTTTTATTCTTGACCTTGCAAACAGCAATTTCAAAATGACATTTACAACACAAGGTCCACTTACTTGGTGCTTCCATCCATGTTTTCTGGCCTTAATTCATTTTTATTATAAGTGATTTATTCCTTTTTGAAAAGTCTTTCATAATGACATTTTGTTTCCCAATAAAACATTTATTTCACTTTTGCAAAATTGGTTTTAAATCGCTTCTGAAAATGTATTTTTGTCGAGAAGCTTTTTTATAACCTTACTTAACTTGTGTAATTAGTTTGCACTTGTGTATTTATTTGTATGTGGATGCATATGAAATACATATGTAGCATATATGTTTGTGCATGAATTTATCAAAGTATTTTTGTTGGTTTTTTGAAAGATAATTTTTTTGGTGCTTTTTTGGCCTTGATTGGACAGGACAGCGGGTAAAGAGAGGGGAATGACATTTAGCCAAGGGCCACAGGCCGGAATCGAACCTGGGCCGCTGCAGTAAGGACTGATGGTGTGTCCATTGTCATTTCCACGCTTCCCATTCATTTCTAGGGGAGCAGTCGTGCAATGCATTTTGGTAGCGTCACGGGGACTTTTGAGAAGCGGGCATCGAGTCACCCGCACATCATTTGCATAAAGTTTAATCTAACCAACTTTATGCAAATGATGACCGGGCGGCTCAGCTCGACGCCTCTCAAAATCTGATGAAAATCTTTTAAACTGACCTTTGTCGATCTGAAATGAAGAGAGATTCAACAACTGCATGGCCTATTTCTCACTTAAAATGTTTTCAGAAACACGTTTCGGTGAATTATTTTTATAAAATAAGAGATCGTATTCCCAGCGACCATTATGGTCAGTTTAGGAAATCCGGGAGCAGACAGACCCACGTGATGAGTTCGTCCAATCAGGTGCAGCCATCGCGGTTGTAGGAGGGTGTAGCCTGTTCTCTTTGCTTGTCTGTGGTCAGTGAAGAAAAATGTTGGTATTCACAGTTTAAAACATGCATAGAGTCAGAAGAGATGCTGAAAGTATCTAGCTGTCAAAATGAATGTGGTCAGTCTGGGGTGGAACTCCTCTTTGTGTGTTCAGCAACATGTGTGCATCACATTTTGGTTGTGGGGTGAAAGGCTGCAAACACTTCTTATTCGTTTTTGATAATACCTAATGAGTTAATGCTTAGTAATGAGGCTTCTGTAAATAATTAACAATCTAGGTGTTGACCCTTGACCTCTATTAATCCGAAATGTTAGCGACATGGTGTAGGTGTGTTAACAATTCACTTGAGTGTCAGTAACAGTATGTTTATGCCGCACTGCAGCGATGGATGGAGACATATTATTCCCCCTTATGATGTTGATTTTTTTAATCCCAGGAGAACTCACCGCATAAAAGTTACTTTGAGCAAAGCTTTGTTATTGCAACATATCAATGTCACGTGTGTTATTTATCATTCATGATCATTATTTCATGTTGTAAGCTCACAGCTTCTGTCGGTTTCACCGAAAACCTCACAAATTTCAATGATTTATTGGATTACTGTTGTGTAATGAGCTATCACATTTGACACCTTCATACATTCAATAAAGGTTGTACATTAAGTAACATGATTTTTCGGGCTAATTTAGATGTATATAATCCATTCCTAAATCTAATTATTGAAATGAATATTCATTTCCAAATCAACCTGGCAATCCTGAAAAAGAAAAGTTAAAACACTCATATGTGAAACAGATATTAGGAAGACAAATGGAAGTAAGAAAAACCTGGGACTATTTCCTGTCCTGGAAAACAATACTTAAAGAGTTTTCTTCTTTCTGAGTTTTTTTCATTTTGAAAATTACAATCAGGTTGCTGCAGGATTAAATTGTTTATTAAGCCTTGTGTTGACCCCATGTGTTTTTATATGTGAAATATGGGTTTCTGTCAAAAAAAAATTTGAGTCCGCCTATTATAGGCGGACTCAAATGCACAACTCAGGACTCAAGATAAACAGGTAAGTGCAGTTTTATTGTTCCAAGAATAATCAGGCAACAGTACAAAATCGGCAGGCAAAAATGTCGTCAGGAAACGGGCGAAAGGTCTAGAGAACACTGGGATACACAGACAAGGAAACCGCTGGAGAGTGCGTTACACGAGGTTCGTCAAAAATCTGGCACAGTTAAGTAATGCTACGTTTACACGTGGCCGGCTATTTTCATAAACTGACATTTCAACCTCTCAGTTTTCAGAAAAGTGTTCGTTTATATGTACCCGTGTATATATGCCGTCAAGAGCATGCCAGACATGTAGGTGGCAGCGTAACGAGAAGCTCAAGCCCACGTTAGCCAATCAGAATCCCGACAATAGCAACAACAGCAACCAATCGCGTCGTCTTTCTCCCTCTCGGCTGCCTAAACCTCCGTTTGTCTCAGTTTACATGCAAACGTGCAAACTAAGTTCTCCAAAATCTCCACTTTGGCCGGAGTTTTTAGAAATAATCGTTTTCTGTGATAAAAAACGGGGGTTTTGTTTAAATGAGAGGCCAAACCGCAGGAAAATATCTGCGTCTTCCCTTCGTGTAAACGGGGCCTGAATGTGGTGAGTATTTATACTAGGGGAACAGGTGATGATGATTACACACAGGTGAGACACATGAGGGTGGGAAAGTAGACAAAGATGGGAAGACAAGTGACCTGGAATGAAAGCAAACTAAATTATTTCAAAATAAAACAGGAAGTCCAACAAATAAACAAAACACAAAATAAGAGCGAGGCTGAACATGACGGTTTCTTTCAACCAAATGGCCCAAAAATAACATGGATGCAAGTTATATGGTATGGAACCCATACAATATTCTTCACAGGAAAAATAATAATCATTAAATCCATAGATTTTTGGGTGTTTCAAATGTTAAAATAGTTCCAAAACAGTATCCCGACTAAACTTTGACATAATGCCAGTCTGTGATCCACTCGACATCCTCTGATCTTAACTATAAGTCGTAATAATTCATCATTTATGCCTTTTTTAAAGAAAAAAATTTGGTATAATTTCATATAAATTAGTTTTATTGACCATGAATAAAAAAATTAAAAAAAACATTTAAAATTTTTTTCAATTTTGACCCGAAATGGCCAACAAGTTCATGTTGATGGGAAGACAACACAAGGGTTAAGGGTTTGTCTGATGTCCCTGCAGCCGCCGGCTGAAGCTGCTGAAGTTGACTTTGCATTGGTTGTTCGCCGTGATGTTTTGTAAAACTGTTAGCGCCCTGGAACACTGAGATCTCTTGAACGCCCCCTGAGCCAGTTAGTGAAGAAAGGCAGCAGCTGTCGGCTACAGAGCCGGAAACAGAATTCATAATTCAGCCGGGTTTTATTTACCATTTTGGTTGTCTTATCATGTTACTCTTCAGTTAGAGGACTTAGAAGATTTTTGGTGTTTGGCTGTAAGCTGCTGTAGAGATAACATGGGATGTTAGAACTCTACTTATGTATACATTTCTGTATCAGTTCATGTCAAATTTCAGAAGAGATTAAAAGGGATTTTTTTTTTTTTTACATAGCTCCATTTTTATTTTTCAACTTGTAATTCCCTTTTAAAAAAATCCTTTTCAAGTTTAGTTTTGCCAAACTTTTTCCACTTTAAAACCTACAAAGAGACCCAGGCATTCAAAAAGAGACTTGCAACAAATAGTCAAAACTTGTGTTGAACACAAAAGTTCATTTTGTTCTCAACACATTTTGATAATACTTGGCAACAGCATAAAAACAAAAATTTGAACATATGGTCCAACTACTAGCTCTTTCCAGAGTTTCACCCACACGTTTCAGGGTCTTCACTATACTGGATTAAGAAAGTCCAACCAGTCTCACACACACACACACACACACACACACACACACACACAGTACTCACAATCCACACAGTCCTAAATGACATTTTGCAGACCCCTGCGGCTCTACGTATATGTATACATATGTCTACCGTTTTATTAGGTCTTTTATCCCATAATCTGATCTGCATGGAATATAAACTACATAAGTCTGATCTTATGAACCATATGTAGGCTACATATAGGCTACGAAAAGTTAAGCACTGTAATTTGTATGTAATTTTTTAGCTGTATGTAATGACCGCCAGCTTGCGGTGCCCTCTACCCGTCTCAAAGTCACTTGTTATCAGGTAAACTCAACTACCAGCCTCCGCTGATTCGGCGACAAATCACGGAGCTCTGTAACCGCTGTCACATGACCAGCCGGCGGTCACCTAGTTTCATAGGATATCATACTTAGGCTACATTTACATTGATACGTTTTGGTTTTTAAACGGCGCTTTGAGCCAAAAGCGAAAGTGTTTTTATCTCCAGTAGAAGAACTAATGTCTGTTTAAACTTACACGGCCAAACCGCACATCTCATCAACATTCTCCTATACTGAGCATAAAAAGGAGGAAGCATGTGCACTCCGCCCGTTGCTGGTAGTTGCCATGGTAATGTTAGTAGCTTTAGTCTCAGAGAACGAGACGTCGTGACCAATAAGACCCAATCAGGGGGAGAAAGGTTGGCGCCGGTATCGTTGTTGCCAAAGGTCTCCGTTTGCAGCCGTTGAGACTGCAGCACAACCCCGCAGACTCCAAACCTAAACGGGTCAGAAGTGTTTCCAAATGTCTCCAGTTTAGGGGCACTGAAACGCCGGAGCAGGGGGAATGAAAGGGGGAAACGCCAGAGCAGGGGGAATGAGAGAGGGAAACACCAGAGCAGGGGGGAATGAGAGAGGGAAACGACAGAACAGAGGGAATGAGAGGGGGAAACACCAGAGCAGGGTGGAATGTGAGAGGGAAACGACAGAGCAGGGGGAATGAGAGAGGGAAACACCAGAGCAGGGGGAATGAGAGAGGGAAACGACAGAGCAGGGGGAATGAGAGAGGGAAACGACAGAGCAGGGGGAAGAAAGGGGGAAACGCAGGGAAGGGGGAATGAGAGAGGGAAACGACAGAGCAGGGGGAATGAGAGAGGGAAACTCCAGAGCAGGGCGAATGAGAGAGGGAAACACCAGAGCAGGGGGGAATGAGAGGGGGAAACGACAGAGCAGGGGGAATGAGAGAGGGAAACGACAGAGCAGGGGGAAGAAAGGGGGAAACGCCAGAGCAGGGGGAATGAGAGAGGGAAACGACAGAGCAGGGGGAATGAGAGGGGGAAACAACAGAGCATGGGGAATGAGAGGGGGAAACGTAGCAAAAGACATTCCTTTTTTAACCAAAACAAAGCAATGTAAATGCAGTTTTATTAGTGTGCACATATTACCGTGCTATATTGTACGGCCCCGTTGATGAGAACACGTTGACTACGTACATGACAATAAATAAAGTAATCCCAGGAAACGGCGCAATGTGGATTAAAAAGCAGAGAGCAGCAGCCTGGTAAACAAGAGACTACAGGCCAAAGCAAAGAAAACCTACACGGTACAGCATACACTGAGCGCTCCCACTTCCGCTGTATCAAAGGCCATCTGCTGCTGCGCTCTTCCAGCAAACTCCCACAGCAGACTGGGGAAACATTTTTTGGGAGGGAGGGAACGCTGAATCTTGTTTTTCATATGTTCAAACGCTGAACACTCTGGTAAAGTAATATTTGTCGCGACTTCTCCTTAAATTAGGAAACACTACCCTTACCCCTAATATATCAAATGATATTTTTTAACCACAGTGGTTTTCAGTGTGTTGATGTTGGAGCACATCTAATACCACCTGGCACAGTATCCAATATTAAAGTATTCAGCTACAACGAAAAGCTGCTTCGCCAACGTAAGGTAGTCCAAAAACTCAGTCCTCAGTCTTTTTCCCGTCTGGACATTCAGACAAAAATCAAAAAAGTTTTTAGTCTTGGTAGTGAAGTTAAATCACGTGGACATTAGGACTTCGACTCCGAACTTCGTTATTCGAACATAATTTGAATATTTAAAAAAAAATGATGATATTCAAACGAATAGGGCTGGGTATCGTTTAAAAATCTTTCGATCCGGTGCCGATTTCGATACCTCTGTTTCGATGCCGGTTCCTAACGATACTTTTTCCGATACCATATGTTTTAAAATCCATTTCAACATCAACAAAAATACATTAAACGCAAAGCTTTTATTTTCCACCTTAATTGTGCATCAAAACAGTTAAAATCAAAATTAAAAACTTCTGGTAAAACTGCTCACTCAGAGTAACATTAATAAAAGTGCCTTGCCTTACAAGCTCAGCCTGTCAGTCAGTCATCAGGGCAGAGAAACCACCGTTCTGCCTGCTTGTCTAGTAAGAGGAAGTGTAACGTCAACAGCACCGCGACCGCTTTCGGCTCGCCATTACTATCTCATCGCAGCAAACGCTGTCTGCGTGAAGTTTAAAAAAATTACTGTAACCACACTTGAAACCAACCGTGACTCTCTGTGACTTCAACTAAATTTGGCACCAAAAGATAAATAATTTTTCGATACTCATAGAATTGGAGTATTTTTTCCGGTGCCATAAAAATATCGATGTTCGGTACCCAGCCCTACGAACGAATATTTTGCTGTAGAGATAACATGGGATGTTAGAACTCTACTTATGTATACATTTCTGTATCAGTTCATGTCAAATTTCAGAAGAGATTAAAAGGGATTTTTCTTCTTTTTTATTTTTCAACTTGTAATACCCTTTAAAAAACATTATTTTCAAGTTTAGTTTTGCAAAACTTTTGCACTTTAAAACCTACAAAGAGACCCAGGCATTCAAAAAGATACTCATAGGATTGGAGTATTTTTTCCGGTGCCATAAAAGTATCGACGTTCGGTACCCAGCCCTATGAACGAATATTAGGCAGCCCTTAATATTCAAACCTGTTATGGGCATTATTTTTTTGTAAATGCGTTTGCTTGTCAACGTTGTTTTCAATTCAGATTCCGAGGCTTTTTCACGCATTTCAAAATGTAACTACACGTCGCGGCGACGCACGTCGCTCGGCCGTGGCTTGCATTTCCCCCCGACTCACTTCCTGGTTCTCCTTCTCCATAAACAACGTGAAATCAAGGAGAGGGTTAACTTTTCCTCTCTGTTCCTCTCACTATGACTCTAGAGTCGCTGCTCGCTCTGAAGCTACCGGTAATCACCGTCACTCTCTCACTCTAACACACACTCCACACACACACACACGACGGTGAAAGCTCCGAACTTCCTGTCGAAAGCATACCGTTTGTGTTTAATCCAGGGTCTGACTTTTAATTAAAAAAAACAGCGGCATTGTGTTTTTTTTAACCCTACAAATTTGAGCGACGTGTACTTCACTTCAGTCTTTTCTTCTCATGCCACTTTCTACTTCTACTCCGCTACATTTCAGAGAGAAATATTCTACTTTTTACTCCACTGCATTCATCTGACAGCTTTAGTTACTTTACACATTTAGATTTCTGCACACAAAACACATGTAGTTTATAAAATGTGATGTTTTATTATAAATAACAACATAACGGCCTACAAGTCCAGCTGAAATGATCAGCTGGACCATTAAACACACAGCTGTTTGGATCCTTTACACTTTCTAAAATGGGAGGATTTTTCTTTACTTTTAATACTTTAAAGGTCCCATGACATGGTGCCCTTTGGATGCTTTTATATAGACCTTAGTGGTCCCCTAATACTGTATCTGAAGTCTCTTTTATATAGACCTTAGTGGTCCCCTAATACTGTATCTGAAGTCTCTTTTATATAGACCTTAGTGGTCCCCTAATACTGTATCTGAAGTCTCTTTTATATAGACCTTAGTGGTCCCCTAATACTGTATCTGAAGTCTCTTTTATATCTGAAGTCTCTTTCATATAGACCTTAGTGGTCCCCTAATACTGTATCTGAAGTATCTTTTATATAGGCCTTAGTGGTCCCCTAATACTGTATCTGAAGTCTCTTTTATATAGACCTTAGTGGTCCCCTAATACTGTATCTGAAGTCTCTTATATATAGACCTTAGTGGTCCCCTAATACTGTATCTGAAGTCTCTTTTATATAGACCTTAGTGGTCCCCTAATACTGTATCTGAAGTCTCTTTTATATAGGCCTTAGTGGTCCCCTAATACTGTATCTGAAGTCTCTTTTATATAGACCTTAGTGGTCCCCTAATACTGTATCTGAAGTCTCTTTTATATAGACCTTAGTGGTCCCCTAATACTGTATCTGAAGTCTCTTTTATATAGACCTTAGTGGTCCCCTAATACTGTATCTGAAGTCTCTTTTATATAGGCCTTAGTGGTCCCCTAATACTGTATCTGAAGTCTCTTTTATATAGACCTTAGTGGTCCCCTAATACTGTATCTGAAGTCTCTTTTATATCTGAAGTCTCTTTTATATAGACCTTAGTGGTCCCCTAATACTGTATCTGAAGTATCTTTTATATAGACCTTAGTGGTCCCCTAATACTGTATCTGAAGTCTCTTTCCCGAAATTCAGCCTTGGTGCAGAATTACAGCCACTAGAGCCAGTCCCACAATGAGCTTTCCTTAGGATGTGCCATTTCTGTGTCTGTAGCTTTAAATGCTATTGAGGAGGAGAGAGGTGGGGGCAAGGTGGAGGGTGGGGGTGTGGCCTTGACCAACTGCCAATTTGCTCATTTGAAAGCCATGATGTCTCTCTCTCATGGGTGGGCCAAATTCTCTGGGCGGGCAAAGCAGAGAAAGGAGAGGTAACCTTGCTCCTTATGACCTCATAAGGAGCAAGATTCCAGATTGGCCCATCAGAGCAGGATACCCAGGGCTCGGTTTACACCTATCACCATTTCTAGGTACTGGGGGACCATAGGCAGGCTGGGGGAACGCATATTAATGTTAAAAAAACCTCATAAAGTGACATTTTCATGCCATGGGACCTTTAAGTAAATTTTCCTGATGATACTTACAGACCTTTACTTAAGTAACATTTTGAATGCAGGACTTTTACTGGTAACAGAGTATTTTTACAGTGTGGTATTAGTATTTTTACTTAAGTAAAGGATCTGAATACTTCTTCCACCACTGATGCTATCTAGTGCTTTATGGACAAAGATCAACATTTTGTCTATTATCTATTCTGAAACTGAGAACATGTGTGATGAGAATATACATTTAGTTTTTTGTTGATAGGTTTCTGGCAGCAGCATTTTGGATTAGCTGGAGTCTGCAGACGGTCTTTTCAGGTAGACCAGTGAGGAGGCCATTGCAAAAGTCCAACGGACCAGGTCTAGAAGGGAAGCAGGTAAGATAACGTTACATGTGTTGTGGAACAGAGCTAAGCTAGCTAGCTAGCGAGCAAGTTGAGGATCAAGCTAGGTGAGGTCGATTGTGTCAGACGAGAGATGTAGTTCACTGAGCGGTTTCACACAAAACTAAGTGGTACTATGACAAACCTACTGAGACTTTCTTCGGTTGAAAAATTCTTTTAAATTGATGAATCCATGGCTCAATTCAAACGGGATCAAAAAATAATTATTATCTCTCCATTGACTCTCGTTCATATTTTTTCCGAATTAAGGTCCCATGAGGTCCACCGGAAGGAGCGTGACTTCGGCTCTCTATTGTTTGTTTTTTTAAAGTGGCAGACTGAGTCTATAGAAAATGTGTATTATATTCGGATATACAATTTTTTTTTTATGAAAACAACTGAAATTAATTGTTCCAATATTTTCTATATTTCTAAGCAGATTTTCTATGCTGTGTTCTGATAAAATGTCCTGATTATTGGTCCCGCCTGTGCCACCCCACCTTTGGAGGAGGTCAAGAAAAACTGTCAAGTCAAACCTCAACATTAATAAACGTTCTCTGTTTTTTTGCTGTAGTTGTCTTACGTCATAATTTTTTATTTAATTTTTTTTAAATAAAAAAAAGGTTAATAATGTCCCTGGAACACTGACACACAAAAACCCTAAATAATTTAATAATAAAATAATAAATAATAAAAGGCTTTATTTTTTTTTTTCTTCCTGTCTGACAAAAGGGTTGAATTACCAAGCACACACTGTGAGTGAGGTCCCCCCCCTCCCTCGCCATGCATGGCAAGAGGCAAATATGTTGACCATTGCTAAATGCACATCTAAATGCAAAACTGAAGGAAAATATATCCCACAGGATTGATATGAATTATTGTGTGTGTGTGTGTGTGCTTCTGATATCTGTAGTCATTTATTTATTCATTTATACACAAATGCACGTATTTGTATGTTTGCTGTATGTGTTAACCTTATGAAACGGTGTTTTTGCGTACGTGTGTGTGTGTGTGTGTGCGCGCGCGATTACGGCCGCAGCTTTCTTTTCCACGACAGGGATGGGACAAGGGGTTATTGACGACACCTAAACTCGGTCTTCCTCCGTTGCTCCTTTGCGTTCGGCCTGCTCCACACCTTGCCGTGTTACTTTATGACACTGTCATTAGTTGATTTGCATATTTATGTGGACGGGCGACGGCACAGATCCTGGGCTCGGGGGAAATATTTGCATCCGTGTGTTGTGTAGCGTGAAAGATATACAATACCTTCCACTTTTATGGAGGTCCCTCATAAATTGTGCATACAGGACATTTTGTGAGTGGTGAGGTAGGAACCTGTATATAGTCCTGCTAGAAATTAATTGAGCGTCACTTTAACAATCTGAGACTGCATGTTGATAAAGTGCAAAGATTGATGGCAGCCTGGGTTACTTTAATGGATGGGAGCTTCATAAAACATTAGATTATATACTGAGACAAGCTCCAGTCGATACACTCCTGTGCTGTGTATGTGTGTGTGTGTGTGTGTGTGTGTGTTTGTACAAACTTCATTTATGCATTCTGATGCATGTTTGTATTAGCATGTGTATCAACTTATGTTTGTACAAACCTGAATGTATGTGTTTGTGCAAACTTTATTAATGCATACTGATACATTACAAACCTGTGTGTGTGTGTGTGTGTGTGTGTGTGTGTGCAAACGTTATCTATGCATACTGATGCATGTTTGTATTTGCATGTCTCTCAACTTGTTTGTACAAACCTGTGTGTGTGTGTGTGTGTTTGTCTGTGTGTGTGTGTTTGTGTGCATCACATGCTGTACTGTGGTGATAATGATGCCGATGATGATGATGATGAAGCCCCTGATGGTAATGACGATAAAAATGATCTCGATGTAATTGTTGGAGAAAAAAAATATGATGATGACTCTCTCTGTATCCATTAGTCGCAGTTAAAACTTGGGGGGAACTTTCGAAAAATGATCAAAACATGCAACTAAAAAGGATAAATATAAACTAGTCATACAAACAGCTGTAACCTTCCCCCAGACAACCAAACCCTACACTGGTGTTTGGTCCTGTCCTGCCTGCCTTAAGGATCACGCATACACACAAACACACACACACACACACACACACACACACACACACACACACACACACACACACACACACACACTCATTAGTGCGATGTCTCTCCTGCCATTTCCAGTTGTCAGTGTGGCAGCTTGGGTGTTTTTGGTATGGCGGGCAGGGACTGTCAGTGTGGATCACACCCTAACACTGAGGCCCCCAACCCTCATTCTGCACCCGCCCTCCAGCACCCCGACAGTTGCCCCTCTCTCCTCCCAAGCCCTGAGAGCCCAGCATGTTCTGTCTGATGTATCCTCTAACAGGTTTAATTATGTTTTTGAGTAGGCACATTATATCACTTTTATGTCTGACTTTTCTTTAGGCCTTTTGCCTTTTTTATACATACTAGTACGTTGCTCGTTGAAAATGTCCCTGTTTGGAACGGGCCGATTGCTTGGCCTGTGGTAATGCTGCTTGTAGAATACTCCAAAACCAAACTGTGCCCCATAATTACTCACAGAAGGACCCCAAACCACTTAATATGCAACTCCACTGCATGCGCAGAGTTTGCGGGGCAGGGGGAGCGCTGCCCCCCCCGTTAGCTGAAACGGGTAATTGCATTGTTTCAAAAATAATTACTTCTGGCATAACCAGATATTTTAGAAATACTTTAAATAACACAAAACAACTAAATGGTGATAAGTAATACATCTGATTTCATATACTGCTTTAGTAAAAGCTCTGGGCTCTGGCTCTCACCTGAGACCATTGTCGACGCATATGCAGGACGCAAAAAACGATAATTACTGTTGCACTAGTCTGGACATCTTACCGTGCCCATGTTGCAATATAGGTAACCTAAATGTCATGTATATAAATTTGCTGTCAGCTTACTAGTTGATTGCGCGTTTTGTGTAGATTTTGACTTGTATACGTTTTATTCCACTTTGTTTAAACGGCGAAGTTCACCTCGTTCACCTGTTTGGAGCTGACTGGTGAATGTGACGCACGTAGTATAGGCCTTGCTGGATACACCGTGACTCTGTTTGTGGATCTACTGATCGCTGTGGATTACTTTTTTTTCACGTCATTGGATTACGGCAAAATACTGATAATTTTTCTAAACGTTTTATGGTGTGATTGCGCTTGGTTTCTGCGTTTGGAGAGGTATCTCAACACACTTTAGGTCCAACACTGATTGTTCACTGTTACATTTTAGTTGAATTTAAGTGTCGGGGAATTCCGCCACCGTCTGTCTATTGTGCTCCAACACAGCCGTGCCGCGATTGGATTTCATAAGGGCGAATTGTTAAATTGTTATAATGTAATTTCAAATCTGCTTTAAAAAAATTAACATATGTTTATTTAGCATGTTTGTTTTGTCCATATGTGCTCGTGCTGTGTTCCCCAGGTCTCAGCTGCTACAATGAATTTTGTTTTTTTTGTTGCCCGAATGTCAAACTCTGCCTATGCTCCACTGTAAAGCCTACTACTGACTTACAGTGTAGGCTACTTCTACATCAGAGGAAGACATTGTACTATTTTATTTACTGACATAGAATGTGGCAGATTCCAACCTGATCTCACAGAATTCCGTGAAATGAACACGGATCGCATAAAATTCTGTGATGGGCCCATGAAAGAATTTCGTGAAATGAACACGGGCCCTTAAGTTAAGGAAAAGGTCGTAGGTGGGCTTAGGGTTCCATGACACGCGGGACAACAACGGGATGGTTGGGTTTTAGGAAAAGAAGAACGGGATGGTTACGGTTGGGTTTAGGAAACGTGACACGCGGGACACGATCCCCGGTATCCTGGGTGAAAGTCCTGTGTTGTTTGACCCCCGCAACCAATGTCCAATAATTATACAGCTGTCATTTGTCCCGCCCTAACAGGTGCAACAGCACTAACAGGGGACTCAGGAAGATGTCACTCAATTCAATTCAATTCAATTCAATTTTATTTATAGTATCAAATCATAACATAGGTTATCTCGAGACACTTTACAGATAGAGTAGGTCTAGACCACACTCTATAATTTACAAAGCCCCAACAATTACAATAAGTCCCTCAATCAGTCTAACCACCCACACAGTCCTGGGAAGAGGCCAATCAGCCACATTAACTGTTCAGGGCCTTTAACCGGACCCTGGGTGAGTCTGACGAAAACTGCTGTCTTCGGCCGGTCAGATCCGAGATAGTCTGCGTTACACAGCGCTGTGCAGGAATAATCTCCGAAATTAGGTTATGTTCTGCCTCTGTTTAGAAGTGGTGAATGTACAGCAAACAGCAACTTAATATGATAAAGGGTCTGGCTTTTTTTGTGTGTTGATATTTAGTGTTGGAAATGGCTTTTTTTGAGTTTACTCTTAGCAAAAAGCAGTTGCGATGTTCCTGTCAGCTATCCGCTCTTGCTCCAGGAACATGAAGAAAAGTTTGCCCCCAAGTGCCATTGTTCTGTGCATGTAATACTGTCATGTAGTTTGCGTTTTGTTTTTTTGGCTCTTGCAATACGGCAGGTGTTGGGAGAGAGATGTTGTTGTGGGCTGTTGTGCTCACTTTCCAATGACGTGATTAACAGTGGGCCACTGGATAACGCAAGAGGGCAGACCTGTTTGTGAACACTCATTTAACAACAAATGTATTCAAAGGTGTGATATTTCTAACAGGACTTTCATCTTCTGTCGCCGCATGTCACGTTTCCAGTGTTTGGGGTGTAAAGAGAGGCGTGGAGCCGTATGAACACATCACTCACAGAGCTCAGGTGAGATCAAGAGTGCTAGCATTAAAGAGAAACCTGTGATTTCCTTGTTATTCACTGGCAGTCAGCACCATCTTATAATATAATTGCTTCATTGCTATATAGCAACTGTGACAGAGTGGACTGAAGAAAAAGAGCGGGGAGAGAACTTATAAAAAATGAGAACAATTAAGAAATGGATAGAGAGAGGAAAATAGAGAGACAGGGATGTAGGGGAATCAAGACTAAAGATGGAGGAGAGTGAGTATGGAAATATAAGACCGTGGGATGAAAGTGACGACAAGTTTTTTGTTGTTTGTGTATGATACCATATTTTTTGAAAATTGACAGCAGGGTTTCCCCCAGGAATGTAGTGTGGCCCGGTGGCTTTTTAACGACGAAGGTCCGGCTGGGGCCAGTCACAGACTGATGGCAGCACTAATGTATAATAAAACAGAGCTCTTGGTTGTGGCCCCCAAAGCGCTGCTCCTAACCTGTGACCGAGGAATGACCTGACGTTTATATTGCTACGTTCAGGGTGCGAACTACGGGGGAGCTAGGGAGAGCTCGGCTCCCCTTAATAAGACATGGGATCCCCTGAAAACGTGATTTGTGAAATTTTGGGGGGTCTCTAAAAATATTGACAATGTGTCATTTTGACGTGCAATTTCAGTTTTTTGTAATGTGATCATCGTGGATTATTATGTGTAAAACTGCAAAAATATCATTCATGCATGTCGGCGATTTGAACCTAATTCACTTCAATAAAGATAACTATACATGCTATTCGTGTTAGGAGCATCAAGGCGTGGCGGCGCTGCGGTGCAAATTCAACTCATGTTAACCATAGACAGTATATAAGAAGATGTTAAGATTCGTAGAAAAAATATAAACGTTGGAGGCCATTAATCGGCACGCAAAATCCTTGAAATCCATTCTGTAGTAAGCATCATATAGCCATGGCAAAAAGAAAACAAGGCAGTTTAAGTCATTTTGGTTTTACTAAGAAATTGTGTAGCGATGACGTTAATAGCACGACTAATTCACCTGCTGCAAGCCCTGTTAGCACACCTCCCACCGGGGTGACAACGCAAGAAGAAGCTGAAGAAATAATGTCGTCTCTGGCTGAAGATGATCCTAACCCCTCTTGCTCCTCTCTCTCCCGTTAAATTGGAACAGCCAGCAGTGGAGAGACTGGAAGAGCCCATATACATGGTTTGTTAAGGATGAAAGCTTGGGGTGCGTCGCTAAGGTGTAATTGAATGGAGGAATTCTGGTATTCTTCGGTAGCCTGAGTAACTTTAACCGTTGTTCATGTGAAATCTCAAAGACAGCCTGATGCTTTGTTTATAGACTATTTGTGGCTGGCTGTTTGCTATTTGACCTATCTACTCCTGTCGATAAAATATAATAGGGTAAATCCTTTAGTGCATACACTTGTAGCTGTTATGTATCTTTGTAAAAGTCATTGTAAGTCGCAAGCGCACGACCCCCACCCCCCACCCCGCATGGAAAAAAAGTGGGCTCCCCCGAAGGCCACGGTATAGTTCGAACACTGGCTACGTTTTGGTTTAAAAAGGAATATCATGGGCGCCTGGGTATCTACCTAGTAGAGCGCGCGCCCATTTAATGAGGCTTAGTCCTGGACGCAGTGACCGTAGTTCAACTCCGACCTGCGGCCCTTTGCTGCATGTCATTCCCCCTCTCTCTCCCCTTTCAAGTCTAAGCTGTCCTGTCGAAAATAAAGGCCTAAAATGCCCCCCCATTTCTGAGCCCCTAAACCGGAGACATTTGGAAACACTTGTGACCCGTTTTGGTTTGGAATCTGCGGGGTTGTGTTGCAGTCTATGGAATTATTTTTGTGCCTTTTAATTCCAAGCAAAACTTCTCAAGTATCAAACAAAAATCACTAACTACATTTTTTAAAAAGATTTAATCTTAAAGGAAAAATTCAAAACATTTGTGTAGTTGTAAACTATTGATCTTTTATTCTTTAATAATATGTTCTCTTGTTTACAGTTCCCACTAATTCTTTCTCTTTTGCTCTCTCCATCACGTTTGCAGTTTGTGCTTCCAAAGTCTTTGTTTGCAATTCTGGCACAAACCTCGCGGGGGCAGGCTTTACAAGGGTGCGTCCCCACTGGCTAAAGAGATTTTAAGTGATAGTTCCGTGCCTTCATCCATGCAATGGTGCTTGCAGCTATAGACAGTATATAAACTGGACCAACAGATCCCGTTGCTCTGGACGGAGACCAGTGAAGTCTATTAGAAGCACTTTTCCGGTGAGCGCTGAGCTTTACTGCGCAGCCTCCAACTGAGCTCAAAAACGTCGATGTGACGTGAGCAACCTGTCTGAAAGTTGTAAGTCTTCTGGTAGCTGTGCCAAGAGAAATCTCAATCATTCTCAATGTTGTAGAGACGGAGAGCGTAGTTATATGTAAGGAGATAACATGGGCACAATTATTGCTAACTAACATGCTAGTTAACATTAGTAATTAAACTTAAACAGCGAACGTAAGTCGAAACTGCCTGCGAGCTTCTCCTGTACTATACGGTAATTCCTTTACTATGCGACAGTAAGTCGCATGGTTATGACACAATCGTCTATTTTTACAAAAAATGTCTGCTACGGAGCCATAACGTGAGATACAAGGTAGTGGAGCCTTTTATACATTGTCGGACAAATAGTCTTTAAATGCTTCAGATGTAAAGATATTTGCTGTCAGTGGCGCCAAAATGAATGGCAGTCAATGGAATGCTAACGGGAGGTGATGGCTTGGTAGCATCAAAATGGCGCCATAGGAGGTACGCGTTCCAGGGAGAGGCTTACCCCCTTGCTTGCAGTGGCCACTGGTTGTGCCAGCTGATTGACAGGCAAATTTCACTCAACCATAACAAACTTTGGAATTAAAAAAAGATTAATAAAGTGTAAGTATTGAATATGTATGGTATATGTGCTGTAACATTAATAGACATTGTGTTGTGTTGACGTGTTAAAGTTAGAAGTAAGTTAAATGTAAGTTTCGTTATGTAATAATTATCATTAATGTTAGCTAACGTTAATGTTAGCTAACATGCTATTGTAAGTAACGTTAAGGTGTGTGTGTCTGTGTGAGACTAACTGGAAACAAACGTTATATTTAAGTAACATATTAGTTTATAGTTGTAACATGCAGAGACATGATAGCTTTAAATGGTGTTTTGATTGATACGGAGGGCGCTAACTAGAGACAGTTCGGTAATGTTAACTTAGTTTTCTGAAGCTGTTAAGTTAGAGCGCATTAAAAGAAGCTGTCAGTACGGGATGATAAGCTAAATATATGCAAGGAGAGGGGGCACTTTTGACTGTAACTGTATTTGAATACTTCCAACAGGTTGTCTAACCAGGAGAAAATAAATGTTTCACCAGAATGAGCTTGTCATCATTCCTGTCAGTGTCACATTAGCATGAATAATGCAGTATGGAACTGTCCCATTGGTACCGTTGTCTTAAAGTGCTCATATTATGCTTTTTGGCTTTTTCCCCTTTCAATTATTGTGTTTTTATCTATCTATCTATCTATCTATCTATCTATCTATCTATCTATCTATCTATCTATCTATCTATCTCTTTTGTGCATATTATAGGTTTACAAAGTGAAAAAGCCACCCCAGTGCTTAATTTAAAGTGGGAGGTCCCGGAGCGCAGAGGGGGGGGTGGATCCGGCGACTCAAAACAGGGGTGGGAGGTAACGAAACAAACAAAAATTACACTGCCTACGTAGCTTCTCTGACTAAAAAAAATCTAAACACTGTGTGTACTTCAGTGCAATGTTTATTTTTATGTCAGAACACGCACTGCATCGGTGCAAAATGTAAAAAAAATAAAAAATGCACTTCAACAATCGTTTTCACAAGCAGCAATTATCCATGGGACTATTAAATTAACCAAAAACCCACGTGGTCTCCACATTCTTGATCGGCAGAAACGGTTTTTGCTTGTTTGGGATCCGACTGGCCAGCGTATTTGAAAAAGTTAAGCAAACTTTGTTGTCTTTTTGACATTTTTCCCTTGACTGAAACGAGGCTATAACAGCAATCTCAACCAGCACGAGCGCTTGTGTTAGAAGTGCCTCCCCTCCCTCGGTCCCTCTCCCCCCTCCGTCTTACCCTGAAAATTCACCTCAAAACGCATCGAAAATGCAAACACAAGATTTTTGTGGAACTTCAATGGGGAATAAAGACTAACAAGACAGATAACAACATTGAACACCACACAAACAGTAGTTTATTTTTTTCATTTAGGCGATTCGGTTACGTTTTTGACAGAATTGAACCCAAATGCAGACACAACGCAGAGCCGGAGAAGAGTTAACAGTCCGTTGAGAGGTCCAATTATGGCAAGCAGGATAGGAGTCAGGTTCCAATATACTGTAGCACAAAAGAGAACAGGCCAAAAAACACAGCGCGCAGCGCGCACCGCGCAGGTGGCATCAGCAGCGAGACTAACATAGCTGTCTTGACTATGATCCAACGAGGAGTAGTAGGTTGACCAGGTATTTGTAGCAGAGGTGATTGGTGTAGATGAACTGCAGCTGGAACCCTGACTCCCGCACACCAGACTTCACTCCTGCAATTAAGGACAGACAGAGGGGAGGGGGAGAGCAGAGACTGAGCTACCAGCAGCAGCAGCCACAGCAGGCCTAACAGATTCATTTTTCCTGGTGACACAGGAGGTGACGGATCCAACAAAAAAGGTTCCGGATCCAACGTCGGAGGTGCCTGAACATGTTCCGGCGTATTCCGGCTCAAATTAAGCCCTGGTCCACCCCAAAGGAACTTACCATCTCCAACAGAAAACACTGTTCACAAACTGCTCCAAACGGCTCTATTGTAGTCCAGCCTTTACTTCCGTGACAAACGTGCTTGTAGTGCTGACCTAGGTACTGCGCATGTGCAACTCCCAACAAAGATGGAACAGAAGTGAGATGCCTCACTTGGTAACTAAAACAGAGCGCTCAACACACAGGGTGAAAAGAGGAGCTGCAGCAATGTGCAGTACAACAAAAATATGGCGTTTTTTGAAACCATGTAAACCTATTCTGATATAACCTCTGGTTTGTAAGATGCAATGTTAGCACTGATGAAAAGGTTAATTTTCACTCTCCAGCAAGGTTCTACTCCTGGTTCTGAGGCTGCCACAGCAGCTTTACAGAAAATTTTAAGAATTATTAACAGTTCATTGGGCAATGCCAGGAGAGAGCAGAGAGCAGTCAGGGGCAGAGTTCGGGGCTGTGCCCGAACATGGACGAGGAAACGGCCAGGTGTAACATTTAAAGTCATGATTATAAAAAAAAAAACTGTATGTAACACTAATGATTTCAGAGTATAACATTCTATTATTGTAATGGTTCTCAAAAAGAGTTATTTTATATATATATATATATATATATATATATATATATATATATATATAAAATAGAACAGACTTGCATTTTAGGTCTTCAGCCTTGCATTTTAGGTCTTCAGCCTGTTCAAATCAGTTTTTCCTAAAATAATCTCAGGGGGATGGCTTTTGTACAAAGCAGCTGGTATGAAAACAAAATACTCACATGCATGTTGTAATATATTTCGATAACTTTTATAATTGTTCAACAGGTGGAAATGGAAGGCGGCAGCTTTCAGTTGTAATCCCTGAATGAGAGGGTTACACAGGGGGTACAATACAAAGTGCATCTTGAGGGGGGAAAACGCTACTTTATATAATTCCTTTACAGGAAGAATTTGATCTTGCTCTTCTTGCCAAAGAATTAGCATTCATGCCCAAATCAGAATGCAAAATTTGCTTCAAGGAAATGCCTCTGCAGCTTCTGGCCCTCCACATTAAAGAATGCAATGGACCAGACACTGTTACAGATTCTGATCCAGAGGTAAAAATTCATCTACTTGTTGCTTGGGAGTAGCTAAATAACTTATTTAAAATGTAACTTTCTTGTCTGTTTAGATAACTGAAGTACTCTCTGAGGAAACGGTAAGTTGCTTTTTACATCCGAGGTCGATAACCACACTAACTTACTTTTTTGATATAGTTTGAATGTATTTTTGTTTCAGCCAACAGATGGAACGTTCCCTGTATGTCAAGAGTAGGCCTGGCAAACCTGGTTCCTTTTAAGGATTCGGGTTATTCTGAGTCACTCACTAAACTGAACTGGGTTTTGCGAGTCACTTGAATCACTTGAGTCAGTATTGCTAAATCACCAAGGAAACTCAGTCCTACTGCGCACACCCACTCGCCACCTCATGCAGCTGCTCACAGGAGAGCCATTTACTCACGGAAAAGAAAGCATTTTGAGCCAGACTGTTTGTTTATTTATTGTCTTAACTTAGTGTAGCCTAAGCAATATATAGGCTTTCAATTAGAGTTGTTCCGATTCCGATACCAGTATCGAAAATGCTGGCATCGTTATCGGCGAGTACTGGAGTCCAGGCACCGATCCGATACCACGTAATTTTTTAGAAATAGGAATCTATTTACTGGTTAGCTCCGTTAGCTGTGACACAGTTCTTCTTCGCCCCTCTTAAAACAGTTGCGCTGTGCTGCCATCGGCAGCTGCTGTTTTAGAGTGGCGAAGAAGAATTGATCACCTGACGCCTCCTTAAAAGGAGCTAATGTTAACACATCATGTCGGCGGTTTGGCAGTACTTTACAGTGGATGTTCCCACCAGTAAGACGGCGACATGCAACATATGCAAAGAAGCAATTTCGAGGGGTGGCACGAGTGTTGCAAATTTCAACACCAGCAACTTAATCAAACATTTGAAGACGTGTCACGCTAAAGAGCACGACGAATTTACCAAGCTAAGCTAAGCAAGCTAAGGGGAAAAAGAAGGACAAACTGCAGCAGCAAACTCTGGAAACTGCCTTCCAGCGACGAGAAATTCCCCAAAGACAGCCAAAAAGCAACAAGGATAACCGACAAAATTTTGGAGTTTATAGTCCTGGATGACCAACCCCTGTCTGTCGTCGAAAATGTGGGATTTCGCCGCGTAATGGAGCATTTTGGAGCCAAGGTACTGTTTGCCAGGTCGTAAATATATCTCCGAAACTGCGCTACCCAAATTATACGAGACAGTTAGGGAACACATTTTGTGTATGCTGAAAGACATGCATGCAATAAGCTTTACCACGGACATTTGGAGCTCTGACGTGTGCCCCATGTCTTTGCTAAGTTTAGTGTCACACTGGGTGGACAGAGAGTCAACATTTACCCCTCGAAGTGCGGTGCTGCACGCCAACGAGTTCTGAGGGTCACAAACTGGCACATTAATTGCCAAAGCAATTGACGGGATGCTAGGAAAATCCCCAAGTCCAACGTTCATGTTGTTTTGCGCAACAACGCTAGCAATATGAAGAAAGCCATGGACGAGATAGATGTACCAAGTTCGGGATGCTTCGCCCACACTCTCCAGCTGGTGGTGCATGAAGGGCTACTGTCACAGAGAAGTGTGAGTGATGCACTGGCGAATGGTTTATACTGTTCTAATTAAAAATAAATGGCTTCCATTTGCTGTATTCATTCATGTTTTACAAAGGGTTTAACCTGAGCCAGGCCTTACCACAATGATAATCAAATCACAGTCATGCAGGCGTAGTATGTTTTAACACACTGGTATTGTTATCGGTACTCGGTATTGGCCGATACCCACAGCACCCAACAGTATCATAATCGGTATCGGGAGGGAAAAAATGGTATCGGAACATCTCTACTTTCAATGTAGACATAGAAACAGGAACGGAGAAATGCCTATAGTGAATACATTATTATTATTTTTTAAATTGACTGTCTGCTCGAGCTAATTGCATTTTAACATACTACATTTATACACCAAACCTACAGTATGCCTAGCTAGGCTACGTGCAGAACATTGTATGTTATTTTAGAAGTGAAAGAATGGCTTTTGTTGTGGATTTGCTTTACTCTGAGCTCGAGGAGAGACTTCACTAGCTCGTCTGAATGAATCAGATCCAGTTCAGAATACTAATTATGAGTAACTGTATTCCGTTACAGTTACAATTGAAACTGTTGGTATTTAGAATACAGTAACATTGTTGAAATCAATGGATTACACGATGATACTTCTCCGTTTCACGAGTTTATTCACTCTCTGAATAAATTAAGGCAACTCGGAACCGACACAACAGAGCCAGGGCAGGAATGCGTTTCTATCTTGGAAATTCAAACAGCATTTCACATTAAAGAAAGAGTGAGAATGAAATATAACAGTGCAACCTCTGATTGCCAGCAACCAACCTCCTTTCAGCCTGCAAATTACTCCACCTCCAACCTGAAGAAGCATCATAAAGTAATTTTTTTTTTTTTTTTTTTTAAATTAGCCTGCTGTAGTTTTACTGATCACCTTGCTATTTTATAATTGACGTGCAACTTTACATTCTCCTATGTGCTATCTGCTGATTTACTAGCCCCAGAGCCCCGTTTGACATGCTAGCTAATGTTAGCTAAAATTAGCTTGTGGTAGCTTAGACTGTGGTTAGATTTTTGTAGAATGCAGTTCGGGACTACAAATACAAAAATCGATCTGCCTGTTCAGGTACACATTCAGCCAGTTGGAAAAGAAGAACACACCAGAATAGGGCTGTTTAGTCAGCTGTATGTGATGGCCGCGTTCCTACACTTATAAAATGCAATTCAATGTGGAAGTAATCCAAGTATTCAGAATACTCCGATTGAGTAACGTAACGGAATGCGTTACAAATTACATTTTTGGGCATGTATTCTGTAACGAAATATGGTGTGCTGCCTCCAGCACATACAATCTAGAATGGCAATCAGTGGGCGCATGCCATATCTTGCAATAACGTTCCGACTACAGAGGGATGTAAATGTGAACTTTTGGGAAAATCATTTTTGAAATAAAATAAATGAAAATATATTTTTTAGTGAGGAGGATGTACTACACTGGCTGGCCGGTCAGCTGGACACGACCAAGGAGTGGAGGGTGAAAGGGTAATTCTCGAAATACTCCCTAAATGACCTTGACAATGGTCTGTTCCGGTGTGTTTCTGACATTAGCAGTATTTTTCAGTTGCATGATTCTGCATACACTCACATTCTCATACTGTTAGTAAAAAAGATGGTGTCACTTTTTTTGTGTGAGCATTCCTTTATTCATTGTCATTCCAGAGTTGCTGGGGAAATATTCACTGCCAGCCTTGCACAGGGTGGCCTGACACCAAAGTTTTTACAAGAATGGTACTACAATTTTCTTTTGACTGCAAACATGGAAAACATTACCAGGGATAACGTACATGACCAGGAGGTTTCGTCATTGATCAAGATGGTATGTTGCACAACTTATATACTTTAATTGATGATCTTGATTACTTGAAAAACTTTTTTATCTTTTCAAAATTACTGTGCATATTAATAATACAGAGAGGATAAATCCTTTTTACTTTGGTGAACTCATGACCTTCCCCTCTGGCACCACCAAGAAGCCAAACTTGTAATTTTAGGGACTTAACCTGCAGTTAATATGTAATGTGATGTAATTCCTACCTTGAGGGCCATCCATGTTTGTGGACACCATCCAAGAACAAGGATAATGCAGTTGAGGCTTTGTTGTTGGCAGCAGCATCAAGATATAGGATAATTTCCCATTCAGTTGATTGGGAAAGTGTGTATAAACTTTTGACTGGTCTGTAAATGTTTCAGATGTAATAATAATAATAACAATAATAAATTGAATTTATATAGCATTTTTCACAAACTCAAAGTTGCTTTACAGGGCAGGTAGATAATAAAAAGAATGCTGTGATTGGAAAAGTGTAAAAAACAAGAAAATATGCAGTGTTGGCAGAGGGCATGAGGGCTCACTGAATGGTTTGGTGAGGATGAAAATAATGTAAATCATAAGAGCACTAGAAGAAGACAATGGCTGCATCAACCACCGCAATCTACAAGTAAAACTGTATTAGGACGGTAGCTACAAAAGCCAGCCAGAAAACTCACTTGTTTTATCGATTCTTCCATTGCATGAAAATATCAGGAATGTGAAAGGAGGAGCAGAATGCTTTTTTACATAATGATCAGAGGTGTATAACCCATACTTGAGTAAAAGTACAAGTGCTCTATCAAAAAAAGTGACTTGAGTAGAAGTTGAAGTGCTCTTTAAGTACCCCACTTAAGTGGAAGTACTAAAGTATTCAAAAAATGTTGTATTGCAAGTAGTTTATTTTAAAATGTACTACTCAAATACTAAAAGTAAAAGTACAAGTATTGTGTTATGTAGTTATTAAAGAAAGCAGTCAAATTTTGAATATCATATTGTTGGAGTTCAACTTTTTACTTGGTATTAAGACGGAGCATTACACGCAGTCACAAGCTGTACATTGCTGGATATATGAAGGAAGTTTCTGAAATAAACCCAAAAAGGTACATTAATTTAACAGCTGTTATAAATACTATTATCTGCTATAACAGTGGGTTATTAACCACTTATTAAAAAATACTGAAATAAAATGTGTGATGTAGTGGAAAGTTAGCAAGCTAGCAAAATACAGTTAAACTAGCAGCTTCACATCACAGGGTCAAACGGTTAACATTGAGGACTCATTGCAGACAGAAACAACTCAGGAATAGCTTCATCTGCTGCACAAATAGCTAAATAGAGTACAAACTTACATCGTCTCTGACTTCTGAACGGGCAACCGTAATGAAAAGAAACACGACTCGATCTCGGGGATTTTTTACGTAATTATTGTACTTAACTAACATAGCTGTAACTACACACACTGTAACCTACACAGTCTCCGTAGCGTGAGGATTTCACAACAGTAACGAGTAACGATGCAGCACATAAAAAATGTATCAGAGTGAAAGTATTAAACTCATCGAAAATATGTACTCAAGTAAAAGTGGAAGTAGGTGAAAAAAATAATACTCCAGTAGAGTACAGATACAGCTTTTTAGTGCTTAAGTACAGTAGTGAAGTAGTTCTAATTCGTTACTATACAGCTCTGATAATTATGAACTGAGATCGGTCATTAATACAACCAAGTGTTGCATATAGCATATGTTAGCAAGCTGGTCCTACCTACTTAGTTAACCAAGATGTCAACAAAGCATTCAGATTTTTAGTTTTGTTTGTTTTTACTGGGTTTATATTAGAGATGTTCCGATACCGATCTGATACTGCCTAAAACGCTGGTATCGGTATCGGGAAATACTGGAGTTTATGCACCGATCCGATACCACGTAATAAAGCCCTAAAGAAAATCTACGTTAAAGTAGTTTATTTATGTTCTTTTTCCATTATAACTGACTGTCAAACTGGATAATAAAAGAAAGTTCTGTGGCATTCATTTTTTGTGTTTGTTCATGTTTCACAAAGAGTTTAACCTGAGCCAGACCGACAACAAAGATAGAAAGAATATCACATCCATACAGGAATGGTAGTATACAGCTGTTAAAACATAATAAAATATACGACACACTGGTATCGGATCGGTTCTCGGTATTGGCCAATACGCAAGTTCAGGTATCGGAATCGATCTCTAGTTTATATGCATATGCGTGTTTAATTAAGATATGCTGAGTGAGTGAGAGCACAAGATAGCAAAACTTACCTGATTAATTTGTGGTTGGTGTCTACATGAACCAAGGACAATGATGAAGGAACACAGTGGCTGTGTCTCAAACCGCCTACTTGCACACTTCAAGCACGTAGTTTTAAGTATAGAGTGTAGATAATGCAAAAAGTCAGTGCACTGAAAATACCCGGATGACCCCCTAAAAACTGTCAAAAAGTTCAGTGTGGAACGATGGACACTACGCGCACTAAACGGGCGCCATCTTGACTATGCAGCGGAAAGGGGAGGGACCAGGGACGTCGACCAGCAGTTGATTGGACGAACGCGTCACATGGGTCTGGCTTCTCCCGGATTTCACAACAGAGCATAATGGCGGCTTGTTCAGAATACGATCTCGTATTTTACGAAAATAGTTAACCAAAATGTGTTTCTGAAAACATTTTAAGCGAGAAATAGGCCATGCAGTTGCTGAATCTGTCTTCATTTCAGCTCAACAAAGGTCAGTTTAATATAATTTCGTCAGATTTTCAGAGGCAGCGGGGCGAGCCGACCACTCGTCATTTCCGGTAAGTGTTTTAACATAAGTTTTCCGTTTGGGACAACACTAACCATCCAAAGTGGGCACTACGGCAGTAAGTGGTCAGTGCACATTAGCAGTGTACTGACAGAAATGTGCGGTTTGAGACACAGCCAGTAGCTTCTGTGAGCTACAGATCCAAGCTGGATCATCCTGGCCAAAACTTACACCCGATACATTGTAGCCTTAACCCTATGCCATTGCAGACGGCAGACAGCAGTCTCAGGCTAACAGCTCACTTTTCACCAGTCTATACCCAGCATGGGGCATTCTTGATTTTATGGACCTCACAGCACGATCAAGTTCATCATCAGATATTTTAGAATAGCATCCATGGACAGAGAGGCCATGTTCTTTCATCCGCCTATTGAGTGTTCTTCTTGAAACACCATACAACTTGGCTAAATCTTCAAGTCCAGCGGAAAGGAGACTTTTAAGATCATCTGCATCAATTTGCAGGCATGGTCGTCCACGCTTCCCCACAGAGGCAGTTAAGAGGTTTGTGCCAGAATTGCAAACAAAGAGTTTGGAAGCGCAAAAGAGAAAGCTGGGAGCGAAACTGCAAACGTGATGGAGAGAACAAAAGAAGGAACTTTAAACAAAAGGACATATTATCAAACGAATAAAAGACCAATAGTTTACAACTACACACATTTTTATTTGCAAGTTTTAAGTTTTCCCTTTGAGATGAAATTTATTTTTTGATTGAGTTAGTGATTTTTGTTTGATACTTGAGAAGTTTTGCTTGGAATTAAAGGCACAAAAGTAATTCCATAGAAGTCTCAATGGACGCAAACAGAGAGCTTTGGCAATACCGACACTGACGCCAACGTTTCTCCGCCTGATTGGTTCTTATCGGTCACGATGTCTTGTTCTCTGAGACTAAGCTACTAACGTTACCATGGCAACTACCAGCAGCGGGCAGAGTATACATGCTGCTTCCTGTTTATGCCCAGTATACCAGAATGTTGATGAGATGTGAGGTTTGGGCGTGTTAGTTTCAAAGGAGATTAGTTCTTCTGCTGGAGCTAAAAACAATTGTGTGCACGGAGATCGCTTTTGGCTCACAGGCTCCGTTTAAAAAAACAAAACGTAGCAATTTAAATGTAGTCTAAGTTTCCCCTTTGTCTCATCTTCCCACGACATGGTATTTCTTGAAACTCCACCACAGATGCCGAGCCAAAATCATCCCCAAAAATTATGAATGAATGAATGGTTGTTGTTTTTTTAAAACAGCATTTAGTCCACTCAGGGACGGACTGTGGCTAAAAAACAGCCCTGGACTTTCTCCCAAATAGGCCCATCATCCGGCCATTCGCCCCTAGCCGTGCGCCACAATACTGTAGCCTATCAGACAAGGTATTCATAGCAAGTAACATCTCAAAACCAATGATGAGAATTGGGGTTATGTTTATTAATGAAGCCTCAGCCTTCAAATAAAAACTAAAAATGCCATTACATCTGCATTGAAAATAAAATACAAATATTGAAATGTCACTGGCTACAGAAACCCCAAATTACACAAACTTATTATAACACAGTACAGAGTATATCTGACAACACTTTCAGAGATAAAGTAGGCTACTTGCTGTACCTGAACATGGGGGTTAGATATATTGTAGGCCTATACCAAAACTACACAGAGTGTTAGTTACTACTATAACTATTCAAATATAAATGTATATATTTGTGTTGCTTTGTGTTAAAGGAACACGCCGACTTATTGGGAATTTAGCGTATTCACCGTAACCCCGAGAGTAAGACAAGTCGATACATACCCTTCTCATCTCCGTGCGTGCCGTAACGCTGTCTGACGGCTCCAGCATTAGCTTAGCCTAGCACAGATCCTGCAGGTGAATGGTTCCAGTAATCCTACTGCTCCCAATTGTGACAAAAGTACCAAAATAACGCCAACATGTTCCTATTCACATGTTGTGATTTGTAGAGTCACAGCGTGTACAAAAAACAACGTAACATGAGACACAGCCGTCTTCTAACCGTAAACAAACCGGGAACTATATTCTCAGATAGGCTTGCTGCGAGCATATCACTCCGCCCAAGTACTATATTCTTCCGCCTGAGAATATAGTTCCCAGTTTGTTTACGGTTACACGCTGTGACTCTACAAATCACGACATGTAAATAGGAACATGTTGGCGTTATTTTGTCACTTATTTGGAGCAGTAGGATTACTGGAACCATTCACCTGCCTGTTCTGTGCTGGGCTGATGCCGCTGGAGCCGTCAGACAGCTTTACAGCACGCACGGAGATGAGAAGGGTATGTATCGACTTGTCTTACTCTGGGGGTTACGGTGAATAAGCTAAATTCCCAATAAGTCGGCGTTTTCCTTTAAAGAATTAGCATTGAATCACCTATTTAATATTTTGTCAATGTCATATTACACTTTTGATTCATATTAAGGCTGTGAAATGATGAAAATGACTAGGCCCTATCAATTTTGTCTGTGAAGCTTTCACAAACAACCACCAGGTCTTTGCCAGTTCCACAGTAAACACAACTATGAAAGACAAGGAAAAACTGCACTCTGATGGAAGACAGACAGAGGGCCCTATCTTGCACTCAGCGCAATTGCCTTTATACACCGACGCATGTATCATTCCTATTTTGCACCCGACGCACAGCGGATTTTTCCCTCCACAGACGCATGTCGGTAAATTAGGGAATTTGCGCTGTAGGGGGCGGATCAGCGAAAAGAGGAGGCGTGTTCCGGTGCAAACGTTCCCTGGTACTTAGGGGTGGGAGATATTGACAAAAATGAATATCTCGATATTTTTTTTCAATATCTCGATATCGATATTCAGACGATATTTTTGAAATCCTTCTAGAAGTTAAAAGAAGCCATGTTCGGAGGCTATTTCGGGGATCAGGAGTTGGATGTGATCTGACTGGCCCAGGTGAGGGAGAGGTGCAATTCTGCGTGCTTTTTTTGATGTTAGAGTATACATGGTCTAGTGTGTTCTTCCCTCTAGTAACACAATCTACATGCTGGGCGAAAGCTGGAGGGGAACAGACTTTAAGGACGCCTTGTTAAAGTCCCCTGTATCCCGTATCCAGGTGATCGCGCTGCAGTTTAATCACTATGGTTAGCAGTGAACCAAACTTGTGCTAACGTTAGCATCGGGGGCTATGTAGACGGCAGTGTGCTGTTTTCATAGTAAATAAAATGGTCAGTATATTACCAATAGGGCTCCAGGTCAGGTGAGCCGTGCTGGGCAACGATCCTGCAGTTGGTACTCCATTCATTGTGCACAAAAATGCAGTCCTCCGCCTCTAGTCGTGCCGGAGTTATTTTCTCATTCTGCCGGTAGATAGCTAGCTCGGCGTGCTAGCGCCGACAACAACCTGGAGGGCTCGGTCAGGCTATGTCCTCCGGGATGTTATGAACCGCCTGGAAGGCTCTCATAACGGCTGTGTTGTATCGTGGTCCTGTATTGATTAGTTCAGTGTGGCTGTACGTACTTGTTGACATGAGTGAACGTCATAACACACCAGCCCGGTCTCATGGAAGTTCGTGTAAATGTGACGTTATTTGAATCTATTGATACGTGTTCACGGAGACGTTTTTGTCGTTTTTTACGTGGTGGACAACACGAAAATGTGAACTAATGTATTTCAATGGGAAGCATATTTCGTTACCACAGCACGAAATTGTAGGGAGTAATATAAAAAGCAGAAAATCCGCGTAGGGAGGTTGGTCGGGGTGGTGGATGGCGCCCTTTCCCCGGCGTTTATTTCCGCGTGCCCTTCTTTCCTCCGGCGCCTCTTCCTGCGCGTACGCCTTTCCCGGCCAGTTTTTCCTAAACCCAACCTCCGCCATCCCGTTATTGTGGGGCGTCCCCAGTGGGCCGCCTCGCGGGCGCCTCCCGGCTTATGGAGCGTCCTTTTCGGCCGCCTCCCGGCTGGTCCCCAGCAAGCCACCTCGCGGGCGCCTCCCGGCTTATGGAGGTAAGAACTAGTATCAGCTTACTCTCTTGCGGGACGATCGTGATTTTGTACAAAAAATACAGTCAAACAAACCCCTACAGTATTAAAATCGCTACATATAATTGTTTAGAAGGTTATAGTGTGCGTTATTTGTTTTCTCTTTAACTTCTTTCAGCTCTTTTCATGTTTGGGGGGTCGGATTGTACAAATTATTAAATATTCGATATCCCAATTTTGCATATCGTCCAGACAACAATTTGGATATTATCGTCTAAACGATATATCGCCCACCTCTACTGGTGCTATTTTGCAGTTTCAGAAAACAATTCCACCACAGACCAGGAAAAACCTGGTCTAAAGTCAGTGGCGCTAGTCTAAAGTCAGTAGCGCGTTATTCAGATGCTGTTTTAGGGGCGCATACTTGGCCATAATGTAGACTGTGCACAACATACACTTTGCTTCTCTCATCTAAACGGACGCAGCAGTTCCCATTTTTGCAAACCATACATAATTACAAGGAAAAATATTACTGAAAATGCGCTTCAGGTGTTTGGATAGGTCAGGAGGCACCTTACAGGGGCACAACAGGTGCAGGTGGTGCGTTTGGAGAACCACGCTCCATGGCTGCAGCAATCCTCTCCAGACTTATGGAGATGCGCCCGAGAGGCCGCAGCAACATCGCCACCCGGCCAAGACGGCATTTATTACTTCGCCGAATCCCAGACAGCTCCTGCTGGCGTGCGCCAGGCAAATCTGCCGTCATAATAGCAATCCGCCATGGAACAAGCGCGCCTGCTCTTAAAGGGAATGTGAGATGACGCTCTGATTGGTTATTTTCACGTTACGCCCAAACCACACCTAGCTACTTCAGCCCAACCCATTTTAGATTTGCGTTGTGCGCAAGACTCATTAATCCCGCCGGTATAATAGCAACAGCGCCCGAGATCCGCCCACAAAGCTACTTGGGTTTTGCGTTTCATACTTGCGTTTCAGATCGTTAAAATAGGGCCCAGAAAGTGCAAGCTAGGATTTTTTGGTTAAACTTTTGGTTAAATTTAAATTATTTAGCCCCCTTCCCTGTTTGTTAGCACGTTTAGAGTGGTATCAATGCATTCCTGATGTTTTCCCGTTTAATTCAATACCATAGTCTTCATCCTAGCAGCAAAAGTGAGCTCACTACAACCTCTTATATACAACCAAGTGAAATCGCGGTCAACCTGCGATTAATTTGAAATTGGTTTGAAATTAACCTAACAGAAATTATTAAATAAGTTAAGTTTGACACCACTAAATGGAACGATCATTTTCATAATCATGATGCACATGTTCATGCTCATGTTAAGCTGCCTATGCAATTCGCTAAGATAGGGATAAAGGCAGCCTATAATGTTTCCTGCTCCTGGCACTTACGTATTGCTGACGTGAATTTAACTCACGTCTAATGATGTAGGCCGACTCTTCTTCTTCAGTTTTATTTTTACACGTAGCATATAAGTGATTGTATTTGCGACCCCTGCAGTTGGCTGTTAATATCGCTTTATTAGACTTTTTTTTTTTTGTGCCGACGGCCGTTGGTTGGACAGCCGTTCTGGACTTTTCCAGAACGCACAGATTGTCAGTCCATCCCTGAGTCCACTGGACACTCACACTTGTTGTCTGTTATCCTTATGCTGTGGATAACTATCCAAACATGCATGAATTTGTGTAATGTGAGATATGATTGCGTGAAGCTACATTTTTATTTAAATTGAATTGTCATGCTCTCTTCACCTTCAATGTTGATATGACTCTCTACGCCTGCATACCAACACTGAGTGCAACAAGTTAAAAACCAGATTCTGATGATTGCTGTAAGGCATTCTGAAAAAAGTGAAGTGAGTGCCACGCAAGAGTAAATTATAACGAGTCTTCACAAGAAATCGTCAAATGGGGCCCATGGTTAGCTCACCTGGTAGAGCGGGCGGCCATATATAGAGGTTTACTCCTCGACGCAGCGGCCATGGGTTCGATTGCGACCTGCGGCCCTTTGCTGCATGTCATTCCCCCCGTCAAGTCAAAGCTGTCCTATCCAAATAAAGGTAAAAAAATGCCCCCCCCCAAAAAAATTTATATATATATATATATATGTGTGTGTGTATATGTACAAAAAGAACGGGTGAAGCCCATCTAACTCAATTACTACACTGCAAAAATAAATATAATGATCATAAAACCCTAGCTGAGACTAACAATTGCCATGGTTTGCCGTCACATTTTAAAAACAGAGCTAACAATGAAATGCCAAGAGTTCAAGAGTTTGAGAATTGTTATTGTTGTCAAAACTATCATACTATGTAGTGATTTTATAAAGATCCTTTTACTTGTGGGGACGAGCAGTGACAGCATATTTACTGCTACTGCCTGAGTTTTCTGTTTCACGACTATAACAACTTTTGAACGTACACGTTCCACCAAAACAAGCTCCTTCCCAAGGCCATTTGGCATCAATCAAAATTATGTTCATAATGTTTTTGTACTGCATGTAACAGTTACAAAAGTCCGTTCACTTGTTTGTGCATTCTATAAATATATCGGTTTTCTTATAACTAAGTTAGCTAATACCATCACTAACTAGTAACTAGTTAGTTTAGCATTAATAATTGTGTTTCTCCCCCTGACTGTCCCGCTCCTAACAACGGTATTTCAATGTAGCTAACGTAATGTTAATGGCAGCCGGTGAAGAGGAGCCAGTCAGCCTCATAAGAATGAGTGTTTAGTGGTCGGTTTTGTTCGCAACATTTAGATTACATTGATGCTGTTGTAACGTTACTTTATGTAACAATTAAAAAGGTCCGTCGAGTTGTTTGGGCATAACGTTATATGTTGGTTTGCTAATAGCTAAGGTTAGCGAGCTGATAAGACCACTAACTTAGCTACAAGTTCAATGTAACGTCAGGTAAGAACGAACGAGTGTTGTAAAGCTGTCGGTTATTCAGTTACTCTGTGTGTGTCTGTCTGTCTGTCTGTCTGTGTGTCGGTTATATGCAGGAGGGTGCTGCTGACATGAAAATTTATCGGGGCAACTAACGTTAGCACAGTGTATACCATTAATGGGAACTCTTTGTTTATCATGTAATTTTCCTAAATGCACTCTCGCCACTCCTGCACACTAAAGAAGCCCTCCATAAATCATTAAGTTTTCATATAAATGAAGCATCGTTTTTAAGGTCGGACTCAAACTGGATTTTTAGCTTGCCTTTGTGTCTTTGTTGTGTGCTTTATTTTGTGTGGTCTTTTAATTATTGAGCCAATGTGCTTGGTTCACCTCACTGATTCTAAATGTTTTCTTTCACAGGATCCTATTTGAACAGCATACACAATAAAAGGCTTTATAGTGGTAAGTGCTGTCATATTTCTCTTTTCTTTGTATATTTTCTAAAATAATTGAAAGTTACAGATGGAAACATTTATTTGTTTCTCAATTGTTTATAAATGAAAATGGACCTACTCTCACAGACATTGCCATTTTAAACAAGCCTTTAACAGTATCAGAAACATTAAAACACCAACTGGTTGTTTAGTGTTATTTCTTATGAAGGGGTTTTTGAAAAACATTAAAATTTTAGAATTGTGGAAAGGTTATGTAAAATGGTAAAATATTTTACATACCACAATTTATTGGCAAGAACGGCATACAAATTGTAAGGCCCTACGTCTATTTATTTTTCATCTTTCGCCTACTATATTCATCTTTTTGTCTCAGTTTTAACCTTTCCTCTATTTATTTTCTTACTTATCTTCATGTTTGTATCTTTTTTTTGCCTTTACTGTCAATCTCTTTCCCATGTGATTTGGAGTTGACAGCAAGGCTAGTACCTTTGTAGTAACCATGTTGTAATATTCCTAGAGAAATATTTACCCAAATGACGGTGTACACCAGTAGTTGACTTCAAAGTGTAGTGTGTTTAAAAAATGCAATCCACATGTTTACTACAGTTAATAATAATTAAATAATCTAAGTACTACTAAGTGTGGTAAAGCCACATATTTGTTTTTATATTTCTGCAATCTGCACTTTAGTTTGTGTGATTTGTTTCTGACTTTCATATGAATGTTTACACCAGGCTTGGTCAGTGCTCAATATACTACTGTGATTGAAATAGTTAAATAAAAGATGTCATTCATATAAATTCAGGCATCACCTAATTTCATCATCACATAGCCTACAGGCCTGGCCTCCAGCAAAGAACAGTTTGTTTAATCTATCTAATATTGTGTTGTTCACACTAGATAAGGATGTATTACTTGTCTTTGTTGAATAATACAGAAGACAAAGAGCTTAAAAAATAATTGCATATTAAATTGCAATCACAATATTTGTGGAAAAAAATCGCAATTAGATTATTTTCTAAAATCGTTAGCCCTACTTACTACTCCCTTTTGATTTAATACTTGTGTATTTGTTTCTCGATTGGTCTTATTGACTGCCCTTTTTTTTTTTTCTTTAATAGGGCATGGATGAAGACGCCATCAACGAGGCCATTGAAGACACCAGTGTTGGGATTTATGTTCTTAAAGAACATGCTTCAAGCGATTGTCCTTGAAGGCATCAAGATGTTGCAAGATCTTGATAATGTAGCATTACCTGTTGCTACACTGTTTGGACTAATGTACTGTATGCCCTGAACTTCAGCTACCCTGCTGGCCTTCGTTATACTTTTTGAGGTAATCCAAAAGATTTGCATGGAACTTGATGGAGGGAAACTTTCCAACAAAGCACTTGCTCTAAAAAACAGGCTCTTCCAGTGAAAGGGCCAGAGAGACTGCGCCGTCAACCAAACAGCATAGTTGTCCCTAAAGGCATCGTTGGGCTGTACCCTTTGGACTAGTTTTTTTTGTTAACTGGACAGGATTTGCTTGGAGCTGCATGGAAATAACCTTTTGCAAACCAAGCAAAAGTTTTCTCTCTAGAAAACAGACTCCTTCATTAAAAACTGAGCTGTCAGCGATAAACCAACAGGCATCTTTGGTACTGCTATACCAGATGGAATTTTTTTTTACACAGGGTTAACATTTTTTGTCCTTTGAAAAACTACTTTGAAAACAGAGTGCACAATTTAAAGGGTAACTTCGGGTTTTTCAACCTGGACCCTATGTTCCTCTGTTCTTGTTACTGATGGGAACAACAATCTTCGACATTGGTCCAGTAAAAAGCAAGTAGGCCTGTCACGATAACAAGTTTTGCTGGACGATAAATTGTCCCAGAAATGATTGTGATAAACCATAATATTGTCGTCCTGAGACCATTTTCAACTAATATAATGATAATGGCATAATAATGCAGGTACAGTTTTTCAAAGATCAATAAACTTCTATTTCTAAGGAATTTTTAACACTGGAACTGGAAGATATTTTAAATATCCACAATATATCTTTGATCTCCTTTAGTAGGCTATGTTGTCTTTCACGCTGTTGTACAGTTGTGGAATTGCCGTTTGTGGCACGTATGTTTTCTCAGGCAATTGGTACTGATCGTCAAATGTTTGCATTATTCCTCGAGTGTTTGTGCGATAGACTGCAGACTCTGTACTACCGTTAACAATTATTTATTAAAAACTAAATATTAAATTTAAATAATATATAATTAATAAACTACGCGAAAATCAGGTGACTACTTTGAGTTCACTCGTTGACGTGGTGCAGTAGCCGTCTCAGTCTAACTATTGATGATAGTCGGCAGCTAAAACTTATGGCTAAAACAGCGTAGCAGCCACGAGCATGCTGGAAAAAAAACTAAAGAAGAAGAGATCGACCAAATGAATCACAGCGTCGGATTCCTTCCTCTAAAGTCAAGCGGGGATATCGGCTACTGATAGTAAAACGAAAGCATCAAATGCAAGTGTTATTCATTCCTCTCTCATTCCCGTTTAGTTTGGTTGGTTTCCCCAAGGGAGGATGGTGCTTGCAAAGGTAAACGGATTTGATGTAGAAAGGTGAAATTGTGAAATTAATTAATTTACGTAGCCTACGTATCAACTTTGGAGAAATATTATTTATTTATATTATTATTAATAAAGCCTTGTATATATAAAGTCTTGGATTTCGTTACAAAGGTCTTACATTGTTTTGCCTTTCCTAGGATTAAGTTCATACCGTAACAAAATTTAACTGTTACTAATTTAGCTAGGCTAATTAAAAACTGACCGGAGCCCGTCACTGGAAGCACCGGACCGAGAAACAAAGTAAACACGACTCTCTGACCGGTACCGGGGGGTTAGCGGTTAAACTGAGCTGGCCGCTCGGCGCCTTCAGACGAAGCTCAAGCTAACAAGCTAACGGCTTATTAGCTAGCCAAACACCGAGCGGTAACATCTGCAAAGATTGGCTCTGTGTGCATAACAAACAGAGTGAGCAGCCGCCGGACTCTTAACATCTGTTGATCCGTGCAGGACTTCACTGTGAGCGGACTGTTTAGAGACGATGTGACCGGCAGGTAACGTTAGCGGTTAGCTGCTACTGTAGCAGAGCTGCAAGGAAATGCTGAACTGAGCTGTGTGTTTTCAGTGTTAAACACTGCTGTAGGTATTCATGCATGACTGTTGTTGGTGATTTCCAGAGGTGGAAGACTTTAGATCATGTATTGCAGTAAAAGAAAAAAAAACAGTGTTTTAGAGTTACAAATTACTTGTCAGTTACAAGTCCTGCATTCAACATCTAGTACAAAAGTATTATCAAAATATACTTAAAAGTAAAAGTGCTCATGCAGTGTAATATATTTTATTTTATTGGATTATATTATGAGCCAATTAATTGTATTAAATATGACCAATTATTTAAATAAAATGTTTTATTTAATTCAAGTACCCTACTTGAACATAATTATTTTCTAGGTTTTAAAATGTATACAGATTTGACATTTAATAGCACATTTAATCCGCGTGTGTGCCGCCGTGTTCATGAACCAGAACTTCGACAATAAATCAGTAAGTTGCTACTCAAAAAACTTTCTCAAGGTTGGCAGGTCTGCACATGGCGAGTAAATGTATGTACCAAAATAGTTCTGTTTTTCAGTCTTCATTTTGGTGAAGGTGCAGCTACCTTCTTCTGCTCCTCTGCAGGTCGGTATTGTGCGATTAATTGATTTATTGACTATTTCAACAGGCCTAAAAGCGAGATCGCTTCAGTCGGCAGCTGCCAAACAAGCTTGAATGTAAATTATAGGATAATTGCGCACCTTCAATTTATGGCCAAGTGCTACTTGTCGTACAACATTACAGAGATAGACCTTTTTGTTAAAGAGTAAGATCCTTTTTGTTTAATATGAAACAGCCCCGAAATCACCATCACCAAACCCACCAGACTTAAAGTACTGTTTAGGATCTTACTCTTTAACAAAAAGGTCTATCTCTGTAGGGGTCCTTTCCATAATGTTGTCAGACACTTAGAATAATAATCTGGGCCTGATTTACTAACACTAGCGCAGTTTGCGCTGCGTCTGTTTATGCAAGTTCGGTAACAGCGCACGCTATGCTTCCACATTTTGCGTAGTATTTATCAACCCTGACACCCATCAGGCAATCAGCGTCTTTCTCCGCCCACTAGACCGTAAATTGCGCTGTAGCAAAGCGGTACTTGTGCTATGATATGGCTGAGTGCAGACTGCGATATTCCCACTGCTGATGCTATGACTGTTTGAAATGATCCTGATGCCAATATTTGTAATGTAGGGAGGAGTTTAACAGCTGCTGGAATGGGATGTGAACGCTGAGTGGGAGATTCAATTTCATCTTTGATTTCTTCCAGTAACTCCAATATTGCATGGCTGCTTGATGTGTAACGCTAAATGATGTTGTGTTCACTGACAAAGTTTCTTGTGTTTAAAAATATTTTCAGCCTCGCCTATGTCTTCGTCTTGCTCAAATTACTGTTGCCATTTCACCAGCGGCATAAAGGTCTACGAGGAAACTCAATTGCAGCTGGTTTAGACCTGCTTTTAAGAGGCGGAGAATTTCCCCCGCAGAATAGAGGCGCGCTCTTACTGACAGTCTTTGTAAATACCACGGAATATATAATTAGGCGCACTTTGCGCTTATCCTCCCACCTTTTTGGGTGGAACTCCCACTTTCCCCACGACCCTCCCACGAACGCATATTGAAAGCGCAACTTGTCTCTTCTCGCTCATGTGGCAGACAATCTGCGATTCTACCCAAGTGCGCCCTGTTTGTAAATATGCCACATCGGTTACGTCCGTCTTTGCGACCAATTAGAGCCTGGAAACAGGCGCAAACAGCTTGATAAATCTAGCCCTCTGAGTCTGTCAGCAGCAACAACAGAACTTTTAGTGGACACTAACTGACCATGCACAGTTGCCCTATATAACATTGCAGCCCGGTTCACATTGACCAATTTTCAAAGATTCACACAAAAACATTGGAAAATAGGGTCCAGGTTGAAAAAAACTGAAGTTACCCTTTAAGCTTAGGAGTACATTTTGTAACAAAGCGCTAGCTCTTATTTTGCCTTATTCACTTTGTGCCATGTTTGATTTTGACTATTTCAGGGAAATGGTGTTATTCTTTTGTATTTGCTCTCAGGAGAGCACTGTTTGTGAGAACAGTTCACAGTATTTTGTATTTGCACTTTTAGAAGAATACTTTAATTGTTTTTGCCATGTCCACTGAAGATATGTTTGAAGTACAATATATGCTCCTATTGTTACTGTGAAGATGGATAGTGCGAGGTTACTTTATATTTAAAACAATTGCACTGTATGCATAATTTACAACGATTTGAAAACAGTGTAGTTGAATCCACTGCTTTTGATGTCGAGGTTAAGATTTTTGATCCCTCTGTGAAATCTGTTTATGGCAACTGCATGGAGTCATTTGTTTTGGGCAAAATTGGTACGCAAGTTTTAATATAGACAATTTTGAGTACAGAACTCTGACTCTGCCTTTTTTGTCAATGCAAATCATTTCAACATACAACTGTATTTACCTACACGCACAACAAGGAACCAACCGATGGCTACAATACATTTGGATAGAGTTAACTTTCACAAAGCATGTTAGATTTAGAGACCCCACTCGGGTACCAGGGACAAGATGAAATTGCCTTAAAATTACATAATACCTTTACATAATACTAGCTTTAAGAAATCAAGTTGCAGTTACAGTCTAAAATCAGGTATCCTGAATATGATTTAATTGCTTAACATTACATAATAATTTCATATTGCAGTTACAGACTAAAATCAGGTATCCTGAACATGATTAAATTACTTAACATTCCACAATAAATTCATGTTACTGTAACAGAAAAATAATATGTTAAATTAACACAATTTTAATAGACAGCCTAATGTGAATACAATATGTTGGTTTGACAAGAAATAAGTAATAGAGAGAAAGAAAAAAAGTATTTCAGTTAACCACATTCTGATCATGTGGGACCGATGTACACATTAAAATCACGTAAATTCAAAAGACTTTTTTTTCAGTGTACCTGGACACAGGTCACACAGAACATCATGCAGTACCCATCAGAATCAAGGTGCGCTCCAATATCAACACTCGGCTGTCAGGTTAATAGCCGTACAGAGAGGAGAGGGTGGAGGTGGGCGACAGAAGCAGTGCGTTTCTGGTTAGACATGATGGGATGTGATGCCTCTATCCACAGGTAAAGTAGGGGACGGACAGAGGGATGGGAGGAGGGGAAGGGGGGGATCAGAAAGCTTGGCGAACACAGCCGGGAGATGTCAGAGCACTTTGTGGCTTTCCTGACAGGCAGACTGTACCCATCTCACACACACACACACACACACACACACACACACACACACACACACACACACACACACACACACACACACACACACACACACCTTCATGGGTGATCTGAAAAGGTCTTGGCAGCTCAGGCCTGGTGTGTGCAGGCAAGTGTCTTCAAAGGTATATGTCAGTGTATGTGTGTGTGTGTGTGTGTGTGTGTGTGTGTGTGTGTGTGTGTGTGTGTGTACCTCTATTGCTGAAGTGTAGCCATCTGTCTGGCCACCATGCAGACTGCGATGCTGCGTATGAAAAGGGAAATGTGAAGTGACAGTCACCTTCTGACGAATGGATCTTTGGTCAGAGTGCAGTCATACTCTATCTGAAATATCACAGGTACATTTTTGTGCTATAAATGACAAATGGCCTCCTGGCGGGAGTCTGTGATCCTCAACAATGACGTCTGTGCACCGCTTCACAATGTTTTGTTTGTTTTCAGCGTCCATACAGTGAAATCAGTCTCTCTTATGTCATCTGTAAGGTTCTGCAGTCAACAGCAGCACACAAGCTAGAAGCTAAAAGGCTATGTATAACTGATTTGAAAGGCATTTATAACACTGTCTTTCAAATATATCTTAATTTTAAAGTACATACCTCCAATTATTGGCTGACATTGGTCAGCAGTTAGCACTAATGCATGTTTTATCTACTGAAAACAAATCTATATATGTGGCGTGTTTTTTAATCTAATCTGTAAAGCAGCAACTGGAGTTCTTTCTGATGAAAAAACTGTGAGAGATGCCAAACCGCTGTGTGAATCAGGGGTAAAACTCACCCTGCACATACTTCAGCTTTGTACATGAATTATTGCGTCAAGTAAAGAACGTATTCTTAAGTTATTCAATTAAAGTAATGAAAGGAATTAAAAGAAAAAACATTTTTCTTTTGATTCTGGGCGCAATGAACCTTTGTATAACCGAGTACAGCTAATTGATTGTAGCTCACACCGATGTCGAAGAAATTAGCAATGTGGTCTGTTATTAATGAACTAACCCTGAAAATTGGAATTTTAGAAGAATTTAAACCTAGTTAAACAGTGTTGTCCTTCCTTTCTGAAATATTTCTCCATTACTGTTGCAAACCTGAATTAGCATGCCAATGAATCAATGATGTGACTCCTAAAATGCATCTTCACAGCAGCTGAGAGCAGTTTCACCTGGAATCATTAATTACAAAAAGGTGAGAGTTTGGCTCATTATCTGAAGGGTGCAGCTGTGGAACAAGTGGAAATTCAGACACAGAAAGAGAGTAGCTTTTGATTGATTAAACTACTGCAGACATACTGATATTGGTACATGAATTCCTTATTTTAAAACATATATGAAACATGATTTAGATAATCTGAGCATATTTAACGCATTCTTACTCCCATTGCGTCAAATGTATGATGCTTGGTCAGGTGCCTTTGGCGTTTGTTATTGACGCAAAAAGTCTCCTTTGGCGTCATATTTAGACATGCTTGGTCGGGACTTGGCGTCAGTTTTTGACGCTCTGGGTCGGGACGTACGTTTAACTGACATGTGGCACAAGAACGGGACATGAACCCCCGTCTCCTGGGTGAAAGTCCTGTGTTGTTTGACCCATCTACCCCACCAAAACAACCTCCTTACGAGTCTTTCATACTACTCTCTACCGTTGTCTCTCTTAAAACTATGTCATCTCACAGCGCCGCGGTCAAACTGCTGCTCTGCCCGGTGCGTTCCATGCAGACGCTGAAGGGTGATTTTTGCGTCGGTATCTGACGCTGAGAACCATTGACCAAGCGTCAGTGTTTTACGAGTTGGCAGTGAGAACGGGTAGACATAATGTGTTTCCTCCCTTGAAAGGATCTGCACAATCACTAAATGGCTTGTTGATTCTCCTGTGGGAGGATTAGTGTCCAAGATTTATGCTAAACTGATCTGTAGGAGAACTCCCAATAGTAAAGAAATAGGCGCGAGAGCTGAGCCCTGAGGGGAACGTAATTAATTGGGAGACTTTCCCACTGTTCCAAGAACCCAAATCACCAGCAGATCCACTTCAACATATGCCATAGGACATATTGGACTCCTCAGAAGAGATACGTCTCTAAAGTCATTCTACTCTCCATTGCACGTTCTGCCAACCTGAACAAACTGGAACTTTCCTACACATGGTCTGGGAGTGTGAACAGGTGCATGAGTTTTGGAGTAAAACAACATCAATAATATCTGATGTGATAGGATGTCGAATTTCTACTGGCCCGATTGTTTTGTTACTTAATGACGACTCTAAACTACATCTGCTTGGGAGACCGAAGAAAATTTGGCAAGCCGGCTCAACCGCAACCAGGACAATTATAGCTCAACACTGGCTCCCCCCCACTCGCTTTGTATAAAGTGGTTGGCGTACTTCCTAGACATAATTATGCTGGAGCTCTCTACAGCAAGGATTAACAAAGTCAAGTCATCGACTATAGACCTTTGGAAAAACGCAGCAGCAGCACAAGTATCAGTCCTAATGACCTCAACGCCACAAGTATTAGAGAGCGACTAGGCAAGGTGAGATTTTTGTTTTGTTTTCTTGTATAGTGGTCTGTTTTGCTTTCCCCGAGACCGCAGAGGGTGGGGGGTGGGAGAGGGTTTGGGTTCTCGTTTGATTGTAGTTGTTTGTTCTGTATGTTCTATGTTCAAAAATATAAAAATAATAAAAAATTGATTATAAAAAAAAGGATCTGCACATCCCCATGAGCAGACCTCATATTGTTTCTTAAGGTGTAAATGTATGCTGTAAATACAAAAGACTAAAGAAACTGGCCATTATTTTCGAATTGCCACTTACTACTGTTCTTCCTTTTAAACAGTCATTCATGTCAAGCAACTAGTGTGGTAAAAGTATGGGAACTGCTATTGAGTTTTGTGATTTGGAGGCAGAAATAAAATGCCTATTTACAACTTCAACAAGTGATTCATCAGGTGGTCACTCTCCTTTTAGTTCTGTTTTGGTCTCCACCATTTCCTGAGAAAATCTGTCTGTTTTTTTAAGCTAAACAGGTGGTGTGGAACGGGTTTATTAGTGCTTTCTCTCAGAAAACCAGGTTGATGAGTTGATGTTGAGTTTGCGTGCCTGAAATCCAAAACAATGTGCAAAGAGGCTAAAGAGCTACATAGAAGAGTAACTAATTAGTTTTGTCATTAATCATGTGATGCATTTTTGTTTAGTATACTTTTCTGCATGTTTTACCTCAATTAGACTAGAATATGGTGGAGAGCTATCACAAAATGATTGGAGAGAGATGGGGGATGACATGACAAATAAAACATTTGGTAATGGAATGGTTTGGCATTATGGAAACACTTATTAGCTAAAGCCAGGATAGGTTTAGCTTAGCTTAGCAACGTTTTGGTGTTTCTGCTGACAACCTCAGTGTGACAACAAGACTCACTGAGTCAATCCCGACCAAAAAATGGTTTCAGCCCCTACCTCCCTGTGAATCAACAACTTGGAGCGCTTGTTTTCAAAAATCTGTTATTGCGTACAGTATAATGTCATATCCTGTGTAACTTCTTGTTTTTGTGCCAAAAAGGTAGTGTGGAGACTAAACTCTGGGATTCCTCCTGGTGAAAGCTAGTGTGTGAGCCACTGTCGCCAGTCAGTCAGATAGTAGTCTATATCCACGACGTTCCACTTCCGGGATTGCTTCAGTGCCGCTGGAAATTCCACCGTATGTCAGTCTTTGGGACCTGATGTCCATTCATTGTTTCCTCTATGTTGATAGCATAGTAGCGGTGAATTTCCAGCGCCACGGTATCAGAAATAGGGCAGACACGCAACAGGGTTTCTGCTATGTACACCATGCACCACCGTTCCTTCAGCTGTTTATGAAAAGTGATAAAGTCGTAGAGCCGTTTGCTCTACTGAACTCAAGCGAACTGTCATTCGCTCTCTCTTCCCCTAGGGTGAGCAGAGCAACTGGAACAGTGACAGGACGTCATCACTCGTGAAGTCATGGCAACCAAATAAACAACAGGGCGAGTACTAGCTAGCTACTTCACTCAATAAGTGATAAACAGCGACGAAAGCTGCCACATGAAATCCACACTCACGCGGGTCCCGTGAAATTTGACAGCTATAGTTTATTGGAAAATAGTGTTGGGCGCACTGACTTTGATGAATTTACTGTTTATCAGACCCCCGATGAGACAAGAAGCTAATGTTAGCTAACGCTGCTGTGACGCTCCCTCTGCCTCTGACTCCCGTTGCAGAAGAACGCTGTATTCCTCCGACACGCTGCATTAACGTTACTGTTTTAAAACAGTTTTCCAGGTTAGTGGGGGTGCATACCGCTCAAAACCAACATGAAAAACGTAGCTAGTAATGTTCACTCAGCGTTTAGTTTTGTTGTTAAACTGTGTGTAAAATGAGCAGTGACGTTAAATCACCCTACGGTGGCGTCTATTTGCTGGATGGTTTCAAGGTAACGGTCGGCAGCTAACATTAGCAGATAAGCCCGTACACTGACGTCCAATTCACAAAAAAAAGTCGCGGGGGGAACTCTGCAGCCCCGCCCGCTGCAGACATCACAGGATTGCAGCAGCTTTCAGCGACTTTATAGTGAAAAAACGTTACAGCTTACAGTGATGTTAAAATGTATACAGGTTGCTGTACGTTTTATTGGTAAATGTGAGATGTTCGAGTCACACACGTGAAGAGAACGCTCTCTGAAACAAGGAAATTAATTTTACCTGTTCTCACTCCCGCTTGGTCAGTGGCAAAATACGAGAGGGGGCCATGGCTGTCAATCGATATCTTCCAGTCACACATAAGCACCGCTTACCCTGCATACCGATAGTGGCGCGTCTGCAGAGCATGATTTTTCAATCCCAGATTACTGTGTTGACTGGCCAGACCTTCCTCCGCAGCGCTGTGAAGGAAGGTCTGGCAATGCGAGACTAGTCAAGATAGTGTGAAAACAAGACCGCAAGGTGTGTAGTGTGAACAGCACAGCGAACTGGCGACTTTAAAAGTCTTGTAGTTGGAACTATGCTTATTTTGGTTAAAATTCATATTTCTTCAAGCCCTTAAAGATCTCTCCCAGCCAGTGTTTTACATAGCAGTGACTGACAGATTTACTGTGCTTTTTTAGCAAGCAGAGCTGTCAAACTTCACCAGCCTTTCAAAACCGTAAAAACAAAACCCTGCAGCTCTACGAAGATGGCTGTCTGTGGGGACACAGAGAATCGAGTGCACATATTTACAGAGGCCGGGAAGCCTCAGCAAAATGGTCATTTTTCACATTAAAACACTTCGATAGTACTGAGAGGTGGATATGTAAGTGCAAATTATCCATGACTTTTTTTTCCACATTATTTGCATAAGCTTATCTACATTTCATAGCAATTCCTGGTCCACTTGAGAAAACAACAACATCAACAACAACCATTGTGTTTCTAAGCTTACATTAATTAGGGTGGCTCCTAACTCGGCTCTATCATATATTAATTAGGTTAGTGTAAGCTCCATGCCCATTCCAAGGGTACAACTCATTTAAGCACCAGGAATGGCATGCCCTCTGCTTTTCTGTGCAGACAAAGTGAGTGGGTTTAAAGCTGCCTGGGCGTGCTTATTCCCCATGTTGAACACATGCACACGAAAAAGAAAAGCAGGGGATCATGGGATGTTTCTCTGGGTTGGGTTAACGCCTGTATGTCCCTAGTCAAGTGCCATGGAAATCCCGTTGGGACTGAGCACATAGCTCCATTCACTGTGGCCTAATCAAGTGGTATCTAAGCTCCAATCCTCTTATGCCGCTTGACTGGACCACACTTCTCTAAGGCTGGATTGTAGTTGCTGGCTGGAACTCCAGTGAGAGATGGGAGGGAGGAGAAAGAGTAAGTGGGCCTGCCTTTGTTTGCCTTACTCTTAAACTTTGCCCCCCAACATGTTCATGCATGCGTGCATTGGTAACACGCTGAGGAATTACGCATCTGCTGCTGCTTTTTTCATGACTCGAGCAACACAGCAAAGCAAGAGCAGGCTGGAAAGAAGTTCAAAAGAATCCCCCGTCTTTCTATAAATCTGAATGCCTCGTCTTTCTGTCCTGTAATTATCTATGTGCTAGGTACAAAGGTTGTCCCTGCTTCCTTGATAAGCTCTTGACCCTGAAAAGCACCAATACAGAAGTGCACGGCTCCAGAATAACCTCAAGGACCAAGCCACTTCAGCGAGAACAAACCAGCTCATTTCATGGTTATTTATTGTGTGAAAATCCAGGCCTTTCACTTTTTGAGAGGCAACAGAAAGGCAATGTCTGGATTTTGGGGCCCCCTGTTCATAAAAGATTATAAAAAGACAAAACTCAGGTCAGTGCTTGGATGAATTGAAGGAGGTAATTAGCATTCCTATGGATAGGGGCTATGGATCCCATGTTGTGTCCAGATGTCCGGGCCAGTGCTCGGGCTGTTAGCTCACTGGTCCATGAGACTTGATCCATAGATGGAAGACAATAACCCCAGCCCTAATTAGCTCCACTAGTCAAGTGTCCCTAATTGGATTTCGGGCCTGCTTCTTCTTAGGACACTGTGCATCCAACACAGAGCAGCAACCGTTTGGGTGCACAAAGGGAAACTCTCAGAAACACAGACAATTACTCATAATAACCATTTGGAATTTTCACCACATTACACTTAAATAGTCGAGTATCCTGGCGGGATTTGAAAATTCTCAAAGGACAAAACCACAGAGGCTGCTCAAACAATAATAATGTACTTTATTAGTCCCCTTGTGGAATTTATTTTCATTATGTTGTTATTTTTTTTGATTTGCACATACACATCTATCAAATGTGGGGAGATGCCCAAAGGATGGGTTGCCACACCAAAGCTCCACAAGCAGTTAGGAGTTCAGTGCATGGGCCCAAGGGCCCAATACGTACAGTACTGTGGTCCCGGTAAGTCCAGGACTTGAACCTGCTACCTTCCGCTTCCCAAACCAAATCCCTACAGACTGAGCTACTGCTGACTTTATTTTAGCTTGTCACTGGGAAGCAGATATGTATCACATCATTCTGCGATGACATACTGGAGAGGCTTCTTTGGCACGCATGCCAGGCTTTTTCTTTGCCTTCAGAAAACAACAGGCGTTTCACTGAGCCACAATACACATAAAAGGAAACAGCTTGCACAAAAGACTTAACAAACCATTGGATTGCATTGCACACTCTATTCATCATTTGTTTGAACACAGCAAGGTCAACAACGGAACCATGTATCTAGTCTATGGACTACAGGAACAATCGGATAATGCAGTGTGAATGTACAGTAGTTAAGTAGTCTTGCATATGGGCACCCCGGTAGCTCACCTGGTAGAGTGCGCAGCATGTATCAAGGCTGAGTCCTTACCTTATCCGAGTCCTGTCTCTCTCTAAGCTATCACTATCCAATGAAGCATGCCAAGAAAAGCCATGTTGTTTATCTGGACCCTCTTTATGGTGTTTGTGTGCATTGTATCACTGGATTAACAAGATCACAATTATTGCTTTCAATATAAACTGTGAATGAGTTCAGGATCAGTAACAGATGCTTCACTCAGAAAGTGGCTTTGTCTCAGTTACAGCCAAGGTTGGGAGGCTTACTTTAAAAATGTATTCCGATCCAATAACTAATTACCTGTTAACTTTTGGATTACCTTAATACCAAATATGCAAATCCTGCGCCAATGTAGTTATGTTCGGTTTGTTTGTCTGTCGTAGGATGGGTTAGGGTAGGATTACAGATTACAGAAAAATTACTGGTCTGATTTTCATGAGACTTAGCGGAAGGGTGTAGCATGGGATAAGGAAGAACCCATTACATTTTGGAGCGGATCCGAATCACGGGGCAGATACACACTTTTTTTTTTCACTTGTGTTTACATTGTGAGATAGGGTGTTTGAGCTGCATTCATGTGGTGTCAGAATACTCGGAAAAATGAGTTCCACGACTGGGAGCAATTCACAGTGCATTAACATTGTGAGATAGGGCATGCCTGGGTGGAGGTCTACACTCTCCAGGGGTGCCTTTCTAGTTTTAAAATGAATTTTAAATGGTAATCCGGCTAATAATAATAATTTTTACTAAATGTATCCTTAATCTGATTAACAGTATGCAGTTACCTTTTTTTGTATCCTAGTCACGTAACGGCATTCTATGTATTTTGTTACTTGCCAGTTAAGTGTGTATGTTAGGTGAAAGTTATTTTAAAAGCTACACAAAGAAATGGCTGCGCTGGGTTCCGCCTGGTGGAATTAAGGGGTTAGTATGGATGAAGATTAATTCAGAAACAATGCTAAAATGCTTATGAGGATGCAGATCGTTTTAGTTTTACGCCAGTTTAAAATGAATATGTGTTGATGTAGCCCAAATCACAAAAAGAGCCTGCAATAGGAGAGTCTCTCGTGTGTGTGTGTGTGTGTGTGTGTGTTTTTATGAAACCTAGGCGTTTGTCACATCATCAGGCACAGCATTAAATTTGCTAGATCCAAAAAAAAGCAGCCCCTCTCTCACTCGCTTTACCTATTTAGCATTTAGAAATAATGCCCAATATCGTCTATACCTCTCTCCCTCTATCCCCCTCAAAACCCTACGACAGCTGGAATCTAAACGCCATACTGTTGATCAACTTTAAAGGAGACATTGCAAAAAAATGTAAACCTGTCCATGCAATGAACTTGTCTAAGCCAAGAAACAACTGTGATGATTTACTTCTCTTAGACCTTCAGGTTCTGGAATTATTGTCAAAAATGTGAAGCTGTGTTTTTATAGCAGCACTGTCTGACCATGCCACCTTTTTTTTTTTTTTTTTTTTGCCCTTGGACTTACAACCTCTGTGTGAGTTAACAGTATTTAGGGAAAGAAAGGGGAAAAAAAGACCAAGAAAAATCACAGCTGACTGTTTCATAGCGAGTATAAAAAGGGACGATAGGATGAGAAAATAAAATGCTAATAAAAATCATGCTTTTTAACAGCCAGGATGTGTTGTCGCCCTCATGACTCAACAAGCAGACGCAATAAAATTGAATATAAAATAGTCATGAGGATCGCAATGATTCAAAATATGAGTAAACTGAATTGAAACGGTCTTATGTGTGTATATCACAAATGTGTACACGTTTAATAACAGTAGTTGTCTGAAAAACGTATTTATGACAAAAGTCAAAAGCCCTGTTCAGATCATCGTTTGGCTTCAACATGCATCAAGTAAACAGAATGTGTGCTGTAATCATCTTAAAATACAGGGCCGGTATTTATCAAGCTTTTCAAAGTGCCATTTTAGTCTTAAGTGCTAACAATCCATGCAATTACTACTTTCAAACTTATGTATAACAGCAAGTTATCAAATGTTTTGAAGCTAAGAATCACTCTTACTCTCCCAGTTATTTAAGAAAGCTCCAGACGTCTCTCAAGTGGTTAGGAGGTGCCAGTTGGGGCTTGTGATGACAGAGACGTGCGCCAATCTTTCAGATGTTTTTGAAATGTTTGATGACGAGCAGTCAATCAAACGGTATCGTTTGGACAGAGCAGGCATAAAATATCATACAATCTAGGCTATGTATGGGCAGGTCAGTTAACGGCACAGCTGTTTAAAATTTGGAATTGGGACTTGGTGGAACACGTGTTTATCGTTCATTTCCAATGTGTACATCATAATGTATTCTCTTGAAAATTTGTTATTGTCAAATGTGTCTTGAATGTAAACGCCTCAACATTCAATGTGAATTTATCTGAGAATATTCTTAAATAAGAAAATCTATCGACTGAGATGCTTGATAACTAACTTTTAAGCACAGCTTTGAGCCAAGAATTTTTTAACTTTAAGACCCTGTTTACATGTACTTGTTTAGTTTTACAAACGGAGACATTTCCCTTCGTTTGTACCCTTCGTTTACACGCAAACGGAGAATTTGCCTCTGAAACCGAGTCTTTCTAAAAAGTGGAGTGGAGATTTTGGAAATCTTCGTTTGCATGTAAACTGAGACAAACAGAGGTTTAGGCAGCCGAGAGAGAGAAAAAGGAAGTGATTTGTTGCTGTTGTTGCTATTTTCGGGATTCTGATTGGCTAACGTGGGCTTGAGCTTCTCGTTTACACTGCCACCTACAGGTTTGGCATATGCTCTTGACTGCATTGACGGCATATATATATATATATATATATATATATACACACACACATGGGTACGTGTAAACGAACACTGTTCTGAAAACTGACCGCTGTGCACGATGTTATTTATGAAAACGGAGAGGTTGAAATGTCCGTTAATGAAAATAGCCAGCCACGTGTAAACGTAGCATAAGTCTTGATAAATATGGGCCCAGTTTTGCCACCGAGGTTCGATTATCAGCTGAGCAAAGTGGGCAACTGCCCTAGACCCAAAAATCCTATGGTACACTGCTTGTCAATCAAGCACATGATTTGATTAAAAGCAAATATTTACAGGGATTCGCAGGGGCGGGGGGCGTGTTGCTTCAGGTACCGGTGGACACAATCAAGAAGGTCCAGTTTAAGTAACAAATCTGGGGAATTTTAAGGATTCTCAGACATCAAAACACTGGGAAATGATCACAGCACAGGTCTCTGCACTGATCATAATGGAAAGCTGAACACTAAACAAACTTATGGGACTGGTTTGGGGCAGAAATATAGACAGTTGGACTGGGGTCCGTGGGGGGGTGGGAGGGGGGCATTGCGAGTGATTCAGTTCGACACCTTGGAAATGACGCCTGCGTTCAAAGAAAAACTCACTGTCAAGCCACCACCTCATGCAAAGGCCAATGAAGTGGTGGGGCACTGGAAACCAACCACAAACAGCAATCCCTAATACCAATCAATCACTAACAACACTAATGGCTAAAGCTACCAGTACATACACATTTCCCAGCCTTTTATGTACACGCAATTTCACTGTATTAGCTGTACTCCAAATGTCTCCATTCTATGAAGAGTTTATACAGTATTCTGACATTCTGGATTAAGGATGTTTGAAACAAACCAGGTATCAAGGCATTCCGTCATGTATGGTAAAGGGATCTATGAACACGGTACGGACTGCATATTATAACAAGGGATGATTCATAAAGCGCTGCATTTGCTGTGTGTTTGAGTGTCTCTGTATTTCTGTATATCTGTATCAGTGTCTCTGTGTCCCAACCGGCAGCGGCAGATGGCCGCCCACCAAGAGTTAGGGTCTTTCCGAGGTTTCTGCCTGTTTAAAGGAAGTTTTTCCTCGCCACTTTCACACCAAATGCTTGCTCATGGGAGAATTGTTGGGTCTCTGTAAATTATTAGTGTGGTCTGAAACTACTCTAACTGTAAAGTGTCCTGAGATAACTCCTGATTTGACACTATAAATAAAATTGAAATGTAATTGCATCTTCAACTAAAAGTCCTGACGCAAGCACAAGTGGCGTTCATCTGGGCAGAGGGTCTGCTGGGTCACCACAGCCTGAGGCGGGCCCCCCTGTAACACCCAAGAGAAGCCTTGGAAGAGCGAAGAAGAGGAGAGCTGTCATGATGAGGCTGATAAGCTGCAGCATGTGCAAAGGGACTGAGAGATCAGCGGGGCATGAAAGATTTGGGAGCCACCAAATCTTACAGATGCCTTTTAAAACTTGTGGATGACATCCTGCACAGCTGGGATGAAAGAGGCAGAAGTGGTAACAGGCACACTCAGGGGTTCCTTACTCATCCACTGTGAGCCAGAAATGATGACAAGTCACAAGTAAAAAGCCTGTGATCCTTCAGACATCGCCTAACATGGGACTGGTAACGCTTTCACATCACAGAGTCATTTGATTCATTGTTAATGTAAAATAGATTGGCAAATGGACCTGAAAGATGATGGAGTCCTCATTCTCAAATGTTTCCATGTATCTTGGAGTATACAGGGAGAGCAGAGCAATACTATTTTCACCAACCTGCCAGTACATGTAGGAACAAATTTTCATCAACATCAAGTGAACTGACTATACTAAAATCACCATTGTCACTGACCGAATCAGTAGATATTAGCTGTGGAGCTCTCCTTGGTGACTGAGAGTGCTGTTGTCAGCACATCTTTTTGATTCACAGTAATACTTCCTCTTTAAAAGCATATTAAACAACTGAAAAACCCACAGAAACAGCCATGAAGTGATAACTATTGTAAATAATAGGGTGCTGAGCTATTAACCTTAAAGGACAATTCCGGCGCAAAACGAACCTAGGGGTTATTAACTGATGTGTACCTACTCTGTCGCTCTCTGGGACATGTTTTCATGCTAATCGAATGAGTTTGGACCTGACTAGTCGAAAAACGAGCGCCGTGCAAATGAGTCTGAGATTCCCATACTGTCTATGGAGATTCCACGTTGCTCGACTAGTCATGACTGGTTTCCAAGATGGCTCCCGCAAGTAAACATGAACGCGACTGTCTTTATAATCTATCTTTTTAATAAACCATCTGTACACTTACAATGTTGTCAATGCTTCGGTTCAAATTTAGGGACCCTCATTATGCTAACGTTATGGTGTGGTGATATTTCGAGCCTTTTTAGTGGTATTAAATAACGATTTAATTTGAGTGTCCCCATGCCCCAAATACTAGCATTGTAAGCTAACCAGCGGTCCGCGGCAGCCTCGTCAAAGCTCCAAACTCATTTGATTAGCATGAAAACATGTCCAAGAGAGCACACATCAGTTAATAACCCCTAGGTTCATTTTGCGCCGGAATTGTCCTTTAAGGGTAGTGCTTGTAAAGGCCGAGTTTTGTACTGAACTGAACATAACAACGTGAACTACCAACAAGATGAACTGAGGACTGTCAGAATCAGCGCTTATCGCGTCCGTATGAACGTGTGATGCATTCACTACTGACATACGTCACGGTTATGTGACCGCTTCCCTTAGGAAAAAAAGTGAACTACATAGTCAGTGACTAAGAATTTATAAACTGAACTGAACAAATTGATTCAAATCAGCAAACTAGTTTGTGTTTTCCACCTCTAGTATCACCAAGCGTCAACTTCCGGGTCTGTAAAGTGAAGCCAATGCCGAAGTGCCTTAAAGCTGCATTCAACACAGCATGATGTTCATTTAGTAAATGATGGTCCCATTTATTTGAAAATAGACCATAAAACCGGGGATACTTTAGGACCTGTCAATCAGGACAGAGGCTTAGCAATGCTAACCATGCTAACACTGTGGACATTAAAACAGACCTCAGCTTGTTTTTGGGTGTTTTCTGTGTTTTCATCTTAAACTTTTGTGTTTTCACTTCATCATATTTGGAACATTTTGGTTGCCTAAAATGTCTTGTTTAGGATACGGTAGTACCTTGCCACCCGAAGCTAGCAAGCTACCGCTAGCCGCTAACTGAAGGGACAGTCTGCCAATATTCTGTTCTGCCGTACATGCAGATGAATGGCGCCAGTAGCCCCAGGTTCGTGTTTACTGCGGCCAAAATGTTGAACTTTCAAACTTTTTGTTATGTTAATGTTACATTATGTTACATTCAAAACATATTTTTGCTCCACAACTACCACTGACCCAGTAAACAACTGTTTCCTTCTATCTGACCAGAACAGGGACCTGCACTAGTTTAAAAAACAGAAATAGAGTAGATTTGTCACAATAAAAGCCTAACAAAATCCAATACCTTTTGTTGAATAAAATGTACATTATGTAAGGGTTAATGCCTGGCAAGGTGTATATGGTATATATCCATTTACCAAAGCAAGGTGACAGTACTCTGATGCAATGTAAATCAAATTTGTCAGATTGACAGCACTCTAGCCCAATGGATTGGGGAGGCACACAAATTCACAGATCACAAAAATGGGTTTAGACAAGCAGAGCCACATATTATAGATACTATGGATTTGTTATGTTTGTTATGAGATGACACATGATATATGTGGTGCAGCTTGTGCTTATTCCATCGTGTTAATAAACTGGTGCCCTCGGGAGTTATCCAAGAAGGCCGTGCAGGGACCGCTGTTTAAACACGCTCACAGGATGTGATGTCACCCACCGCAGGACGAGGTGGAAATGATTGCCGACCCCTGCCTGCCTGTATAAATGAATCTGATTATGCTTGGTGAAAACTCAGCCTGAGTTAATTACATACTGTTCTTTTTTTAGGCTGGTGTTGTTCTACATAAATTTTTTTTTTTTTTTTTTTTTTTAAATCAATCATTACATCCCCCCCTTGCTGTGTCAACACAACAATTTAATTCCACCCAGCTGATCCTTGTTTTTGGTGTATAATAATTTATTTTCCTTTGAAAGTTCGGAACCGAGTGAGAAAAGTACAACTTATTCACAGGGTGCAAATCAAATACTAATTTGCTGTGTAAATTCAGCCTCAGTGGGATGTGTTTTGCCTCTAAAAAAACCCAACTAATGCACAGACTTCTGTTGGTGACAGCAGGAGAGGCAGCAGCAGCAAACCCACGTAACAGCTCTCGTTTACGAGCTGTTATATCTTACCGTTTGGCTGAAACTGTGACAATTTAAAGACTTCTTTTAACAGGGAGCCTGAGCAGTAAATATGGTTGATGCTGGGGTACAAGTCAGAGGTTTCTCGCTTTTAATAAGATTTGTTCCTGCGGATTTGTGGCTCTTACAATTCCTGCTCGCAGGTTTGTCTCTCGTCCGTTTGATCACCTAACACGAGATTACGTTACGGCTCGGGATTAGCTTCGGAGGGAGCGGCCTGGCATCCTAGGTGTGTCTTTCTACACCCTAAGAGGCTTATGGGAGAAATATGTGCTGGGTAATAGCCTTATATTTTTCAGCAATTTTTTTTTTTTTAAGAGAGAATCTGATTTCTCTTCCGCCTCCCTCCCTTAAAAGTTTGTCACATAGACGCTGATTTGTCATAGACACTGCAAATCCAGTTTTACTGTGTAATACGCCTGAACATGGCGATAAAGCTTTGGCTTTAAGTCTGCCTACACCACAGGAGATGGGCTTTGCAACAACGCAGGGCTGTCAAATGGGTAGTTGGAGTATTCTCATGCAAGCAGAGCAGAGTAAGAAGCTACAGTTCGGCGATCTCTTGCTGAGAAAATGTTCACACTCGGGTCATGCAACTGCGGAGGGCTTTGGGCATCTAAATACACAGAAGGTGATTTTGCATGTGCTTAAAGAAAGATACACAACATGACCCAAAGCATATGGACGCTCACTTGAACAAAGTATGTGGCCACCTTAACATTACACCCATGTGTGATTGTTGTTGTTGGCGGGTTGGAAACCATATGGTTTGTCGCACGCTCAGCGAGGGAAGTGATGACTCGGCTTTAAATAACTTTCTGCGCAGGACCGTAACATGCATTTTCCCACCAACTACATCTTTATCAGCAAACATACCAAACAATCTAAACTAGTCTAGACTAAAACAACTTTTGAACATACACACGTTCCACCGAAACAAGTTCCTTCCCCGAGGCTATTTTGCAGCGTCACCGTGGTTCCATCCGGCGCCCTAGCAACGCCCAAGACGATTGTAATTGGTTTAAAGGTCCCATGGCATGAAAATGTCACTTTATGAGGTTTTTTCAACATTAATAGGAGTTCCCCCAGCCTGCCTATGGTCCCCCAGTGGCTAGAAATGGTGATAGGTGTAAACCGAGCCCTGGGTATCCTGCTCTGCCTTTGAGAAAATGAAAGCTCAGATGAGCCGATCTGGAATCTTGCTCCTTATAAAGTCATAAGGAGCAAGGTTACCTCCCCTTTCTCTGCTTTGCCCGCCCAGAGAATTTGCCCCCCCTATGAGAGACATCATGGCTTTCAAACGAGCAAAGTGGCAGTTGGTCAAGGCCACACCCCCACCCTCCACCTTGCCCCCCTCTCTCTTCTCCTCAATAGCTTCAGACACAGAAATGGCACATCCTAAGGAAAGCTCATTGTGGGACTGGCTCTAGTGGCTGTAATTCTGCACCAAGGATACATTTTGGGAAAGAGACTTCAGATATAGTATTAGGGGACCACTGAGGCCTATATAAAAGCATCCAAAGAGCACCATGTCATGGGACCTTTAAAGAAATGCCAAGAAACCAGAGCAGTTTTTGCAGGCAGTTTTGCTGTTGTTGAAGCTGCCTGTGAAAACCCTAGTTGTATACAGTCTATGTTGAAAACTCAGCGTAAAGCACAGCGAGACAACATTTATGTTGTTTTTTCAAAGTGCGCGTTGACCTGTGACCCCCCCCGCCCCCCCCGGCTGTTAGTGACCCAGGTCGTGCGCAGTTCAGATTGAAATCGACTCTAGTCTACCCTGATCAAACCCACCTGGCGACCTGGGTCACGAAGCCGAGTAGATGGAGGAGGGTTCCCCTATTCAAACACACAGTCGACCTGGGTATAACCCTGATTGAGCCATCGGTGGGTATACAACAGATTTGTTGTCGGGATGTACATGGTTCCTATGTAGGTTTTATTTTTATTTTTTAAGATTATTTTTTTGGACATTTTTCAGCCTTTATTTCGATAGGGCAACAGAAGACATGAAAGGGGAGAGAGAGGGGGAAATGACATGCAGCAAAGGGCCGCAGGTCAGAGTCAAACCCGGGCCCGCTGCGTCAAGGAGTAAACCTCTATATATGGGCGCCCGCTCTACCAACTGAGCTATCCGAGCGCCCACGTGTAATGTTAGAATGTGAAGAAAGTTTTTTTAACAATATAGGAGAATAATTTATCATAATTACAGCATGAATTGATGCAAAAAAAGGCACAAATTGCTGTGAAAAAATGCACGAGAATGCAGGAAATTAAACGTCAACATTTTATTGGGCGAGCACCTCCAGACCCCCCTGGTTACGTGTCGCCACTCCCCCCCCCACCACCACCACTGTTGAAGCAAAATCTACGTCCTTGCTCTCCCTCGCCTACTCTCTTTTTTCATTTTTTTTTTTTTCAATCTCCACTCTTCCTTCTTCTTGTCATTCAACTTTCTATTTTTTTTATGGCTACCCATTTTTCATTTTGCCCCCTCCCTCCCTCCCTCCCTCCCCACGCACTCACACACCCTGCGCCTCCCCCCTCGCTTCTTTCGCGCCATCCCTCTTCTCTCCAGCCTCCCTCCGTCTCCGCAGCCGGCCAGTGAGCCTGCCTCGTCAGCACAATCAACAATGGCGAGGCCATTTTGCAGTGAGTCCCATGCATTGCTAATCAGCCTCTCATTCAGCGCAGATGGGATTAGGCAGCAGGTACACGGAGCCCCGCATTGTAGCAACGTAAATCAAGGTCCCCATCTAAAAAGACGCAAATTACCGGCGAAGCGGCCTGTTTGGTGAACCCAGACGGCGTGGTTATACTATAGTACTAACGTCTCCTGTACTCCCAGGCAAATTTGCTCAGGAAAAGCACTGAAAGAGCACGCGGGCACACAGTGGGGTTCTGCACTTTGCAGTCAATGTTTCGTCAATAGAAGCTCATAACGGTGGACATTTATGAGCCTGTGAAATATATGATGGCCTCTCTCTCTCTCTCTGCTCTCAAAGGCATGTTGGGGGAAGCAGTTATAAATAGGCCACGTACACAGGGGTTGTGTCACAGCAGGTTTATAAGCAGCCCAGGATGCCAGTGGGCTTTTGTTCCTGTTGCTTTCCTTCGTGTATGCTCGCCGTCGTGACATTTATTCTACACGGCGAAAACAATGGAGTGAATACCCCCGCCGCCCTCGCCGTGCACCGCCACCACCTTCAGGTCACGCTTCTATCCTCAGTCTAACTCAAATGTCAGCGACGCTCGCTCTCTTTCTGTCTGCCTTTGCCTTTGCCAGGCTTTGCTGACTGGGATCTCTTTCCCACCATGACACTGAGGCAATGAACCGGATTCCTCTCCTCTCTGATGTTAGGCCAGCATTTATTTAATGCCTGATGAAGCCAGGTATGATCTTATATAAGAATGGACCTCCTTTGTCAGTTTAAAGGTCCCATGTTGTAAAAAGTGAGATACCATGTTCTAGGCGACTATCTGAAAGTCAATTATTAGCCGTTGAGAGGCTGAGTAGGGGAATAACGAGAGAGAGAGAGACTTCAGAGACAGTATTAGGGGACCACTAAGGTCTATATAAAAGCATCCAAAGAGCACCATGTCATGGGACCTTTAAACCTGCAAACTTGTACTTGTAACTGCCTTACATAATTGTATTTAATATCTGACTTGATGACATCGAAAATGATGGTCGCCCGTCAATGGTTTCTCAAGGATAAATAAAGGTTGAATGACTGTGTATATATATATATATATATATATATACACATACACACACACACACACAAAGCAGGCGCTTTATAAATACTAAATAAATACTGTGAAAGCATCAAAATGCTCAATCCACAGAGAAATGCCCACAGCCCATCCATTCGTCCATCAGGACCAAAACCTCACACCACAAAAACAGCTTCTTCCCCACTGCAGTCAGCCTTATTAACAAAGCAATCTTACAAAAAACAAACATGTAAGCACCAAATTCCAAGTAAGTGTTACTTACTGTGGAAATAAACACTTAGAGTGCTGTTACAGTCATTAACCGGTGCGCAGACACTGGAGCATTTAACCACACCTGTACAGTTTTGCATGCATGTTTTTTTTGCATTAACATTTTTTGAATAAATCAATGAGTCATTGTAGAGGCAATAGAAATCCTCCAGTGTCAGAACAGAATGTACCCTCTGGATGCAACTTGCAAAAAAAGAACAATGCGTTATATCAGCAAACCATCTGATATTGCCAGTTGTAATCAGCTGAACTCCAACACATATATTACACGCTGCTGGAATCATTGAATTTAGATATGTGCTATAGTTTGCTGCAGTTCTTCATAAGTAACATGCTTGTAAAGAACGGCCTTCCTATTGGAGGAGAATTACATGCCATGACGTGATGTGAAATGGATGTTTTTTTTTCCCTCATCCTTAACAATGTTTAATATTAGAACAAAAACTAATCATAGCTACATGTCTGTTCATAAATGATGTCATATACAGTATGACCCGAATCACGATCTGATTTCAGAAACTCACATGTACACACAGAGGAACACGGTGCGAGTCATGTGTGTCTCTGGAGGAGAAAGAGCGAGATGTGACTCAGAGAACATGAGAGCGAGAAGTTCAGAGGTAGAATCATAAAGAGAAGCGCTGCAAAAGATCAAATGTTTTTGTAGAGATGCGCACATTCTGTTGTGTATATATTTATATATATATATATATATATATACACAGGGTGCGATTTGCCGGGGGGGATGCGTGGGATTTCCCCCTTCTGGTCTATATATTCCCCCTCCCCCCCCTTTAAAGTGATCAGTGCTACTTCAACAATAGACCATATATTATATACCTAAAATGGAAGTGTTTTAAACTAAGTGAAGCGCTGTAACGTGAACACATAGTGCCATAGAACTATGGATTTTAAATGAAATCATCGAGATGAAATTGTAGTGCAGATTTTCAGCTTTAATTTGAGGGTATTTACATTAAAATTGGAGGAAGGGTTTAGGAATCGCAAACATTTTCATACATAGTCCCCTCATTTCAAGGGACTTAAAGTAATTGGACAATTGATTCAAAAGCTGTTTCATCCATCAGCGAGATAGCAGAAACATTAGGAGTGGCCATATCAACAGTTTGGTACATTCTGAGAAAAAGGGAACGCACCGGTGAGCTCAGCAATACAAAAAGGTACGTCCACGGAACGGAACAACAGTGGTTGATGATCGCAGGATCCTTTCCGTGGTAAAGAAGAAACCCTTCACAACATCTAGTGAAGTGAAGAAGAATCTCCAGGAAGTAGGCGTATCATTAGCCAAGTCTACCATAAAGAGAAGACTTCACAAGAGCAAATACAGAGGGTTCACCACAAGGTGCAAACCATTCATAAGCCTCAAGAATACAAAGGCCAGATTAGAGTTTGCCAGAAGACATCTAAAAAAAAAAAAAGCCAGCCCAGTTCTGGAACAGCATTCTTTGGACTGATGAAACTAAAACTGTGGACAGACAGGGCTGAAAATCGGCCGTTGGACAGTCTGGCGAGGTCAGTGACTTGAGTCTGTTCTGTGTGTCCCGTGCCGTCGTCAGTCTGGGGGGCTGTCGGCGGCAGGGCAGTCGGGACTCGCCCGGAAACGGTGAGCGGAATGAGCCTGACTAGAGTCTCTCAAAATCTGACGAAAATCTTTTAAACTGACCTTTGTTGAGCTGAAATGAAGACAGATTCAGCAACTGCGTGGCCTATTTCTCGCTTAAAATGTTTTCAGAAACATGTTTCAGTGAACTATTTTAGTACAATATGAGATCGTATTCTGAACAAGCCGCCATGACAGTCAAATTTTGAAAGTTGAATTTCCGGAGAAAACAAACCCATGTAACGCGTTCGTCCAATCAGCTGCCGATTTTCATTTTTTGGGCAACAATACAGATTAGCGCTGCCTGCTGTTATGGAGGTGTATTATGTCTCGTCTCTTTGGTGTGTTCTGTGGCACTTTTTGGACCAACACGGGGAGAATGATCATTTCGACTGGCTTTTCTGTCGACGGTCGGCCACCTGGCTTGTGTGTCCTGACTCTAAAAGAATATGCCACCGTTTGTTGAAATAGGGCTTATCACGGTCTTCCCTGGCTGTAGATAGGTGGGCCAATGAATTTTTTGTCTCAGTGCAAGTAATTAGGTAGTTTTTTTGTCTTTTGTTGGCTCACTTTTACTCACAACATGCTAACCGGCAACATAGGATTCCATTCACTACGCTAAGCTAACTAGCGGCGGCGCTGCCGGTGTTGCACCGGACTAAAACAATGCATGCACAAAAAATGCGTTGGCCCACCTATCTACAGCTAGGGGAGACCGTTATAAGCCCTATTTCAACAAACGGTGGCATATCCCTTTAAGATCAACCTGTACCAGAATGGTGGGAAGAGAAAAGTATGTAGAAGGCTTGGGACGGCTCTTGATCCGAAGCACACCACATCATCTATAAAACATGGTGGAGGCAGACAGTGTAACGGCATGGGCATCCATGGCTTCCAGTGGCACTGGGTCACTAGTGTTTATTGATGATATGATAGAAGATGGAAGCAGCCGCATGAATTCTGAAGTCTGTAGGAACGTTCTGTCTGTTCATATTCAGCCAAATTCAACAGAGTTGATTGGACGGCGCTTCACAGTACGGACGGACAATGACCCAAAACATGCTGCAAAAGCAACCCAGGAGTTTTTCAAGGCAAGGAAGTGGAATATTCTACGATGGCAGAGTCAGTCATCTGATCTCAATCCGATCGAGCATGCGTTCCACACAGACAAAACTTAAGGCAGAAAGACCTGCAAACAGACAACAGCTGAAGACAGCTGCAGCCAAGGCCTGGCAAAGCATCACAAAGGAGGAAACCCAACGTTTGGTGATGTCTATGGGTTCCAGACAAAGTATTAAGAATGAGCATTTTATTTATGATTATATTAATTTGTCCAATTACTTTAGGTCCCTTGAAATAAGGTGACTACGTACAGTATGAAAATGTGTGTAATTCCTAAACCCTTCCTTCCAATTTTGATGTCAATACCCTCAAAATAAAGCTGAAAGTCTACAATTACATCTTGATGATTTCTTTTCAAATCCATTGTGTTAGCGCACAGGGCCAAAATTATGAAAATTGTGTCACTGTCCAAATATTTCGGTCCCTAACAAGCCGCCCTACACGTTATTGTAGGCCCAGTTTAATGTGCAACTCAATTTTATATAATCTATGTAGAAGGGGGTCCCTGCTCCGTCTCTCTTTCAGGTGAGGGGTCTTTGGCCTAAAAAAAGTTGAAGAACGCTGACTTAATGAATTAAAATCTACACTGTAAACCTTTGATGTAAATGTACAGCTAAAATCTCACAGCATCTTACTGTTTTAATGTTATACAGGATCATACTGTAAATGGCAATGCATTCTGGGAGAAAATAATGTTACAGCGCTATCTGCGAATGTTACAGATTACAGGTATTTACTGTTAATACCAATGCATCTCGGGAAAATCAAGGAAAAGGCGGTAAGCACTGCTGTAAATTCAAGTAATACGGTTAGAAACGGTATGTCTATTTACACTAAAATAACTTAAAAATTAAAAACAGTATGCATACTGTACAGTTTACTGGCAAAGCTGCTGCCAGTATATGACTGTAAATTTGCGTTGAAAGGTTTTACAGTGTATTTGTCATATAATAGAGAAGAATGGAGACTTTTTTATAATGTAAAAAAAAAAAAAAAACATTAGTTGCAGCCCTAATTTAAAACATAGACACACACACAAAACAAGACCAGATGAAACCTAGTGTGGTCAATATGGTAAATCATGGCCAAATTGTTGTGGACACAGACAGTGGTATTGTCTGTATTGGGATTTCCTAGATATTAAATCAAACACACACACACACACACACAATGTTTACTTAAGTCACTTTTGTGGAAACTACTTAGACTTACATTCATTTCCTGGAGACTTTCTCTAACCTTAACCACTGACCAAAAACCAGGCCCCAATTTGGACAAGCTGCCCCCAATTAACCGGGCTTTAGTCTGAAATGTGTCCCAGAAGGTAGCATACGTCAGCAACACACACACACACGCACACACACACACACACACACACACACACACACACACACACACACACACACACACACACAATGTGTCTAAGACACAGTATCACTTTCAGCTTTTCACAGTCTGTGTATGTGTGCCACAGTGACGGGTTTAAAAAAAAAAGGCTTGGCAGTGGTCATTCTCAGGATGTCTTACCCAACGCTTTCCAAATACGGCTTTCCATCGTTGCGTTGAGGGACCACAGATCCCCCAAAAAAAACTAGGTCACTGTTTTCCTCGACGCTTCCGTTCTGCATGTTGCTCCAACACCGTAACCATCATCCTCCCACGAAAGCCGCAGTCGTCCCTGTGCACGATATGACTAAAGCATCTCAGATCAAGTGAAGGATGACAGAAGACGGGGAAGAAAAGGAGGATGTTTCACTCCAACATGCCAAGGGAGTTGCTTTGTTTACCTGTGTGGGCTTTAGAACACCAAGGTAGGTAAAGCGTAGAAACAACAACGGGCCCAACACTGGAACGCTGTGCTTTATTCACGACTAGCAGCATCCTCCTCGCAGTCTTTTGAAATCTGTAATTAATGCGTGCAGAGTTTGTTTATACATAGGTTTATTTATCTGCTTTTCTGCCTCGTGGATTTATTTTTATTTTTTTTATTCCCCCTGAGTTCTCTGGAGGTTTAAATAATTGAAGTGATTTGTATTCTCTTAAAGGCGGTAAAGGAAGGGCCCCGGGGGAAATGGCTGAGATTGAAAATACACAGGGCCCAAAGTTTATCTCCATCCGCCTCCTTAAACACCCCTTTTACTGTTTAAATATCTCTTATGAGTTTTTTAATATGGAGACAAACAGAGAGGAGAGAGTAAAGGATCGTAACTGACATGTTTTTCAAGAGCCCGGATGATAAAAAGGAATAATAAACATTTGTTTTAAAAATAAATATACACTTTTCTTTTCTTTATTTTTTTCCTTGAACCCTAAATATAGACACGGCCTTTTTTGATGTAGTAAGCTGTATACCGTTGACTGCCTGCAAGCCTCTGCCTGTACAGAAGGTAAAAATGTTGGCAGAGACAGTATTATTCAAATGTTGCTCAGAGCCTCGGCAGCGTTTTGAAAGGTTAAACAGCACTTTAAACGTGGGCTGTCCAAATGTTAAAAGCACAAAAATATTGCCGGCTACAGCGCGCTACATGAAAAAGCACAACAGATGAGTGCCCACACAAATGGGATTTAACACAATGATGGTCACCGGAATGTGTTACAGCCTCTGGCAAAAGTAATCACATTACAACCTCCTGTTAATAAGACACATTTTAGTGGGGAAGTCAGACATGTCTGGAGTACAGAGCATCTTTTTATACAACTTTAAAGGTCCCATGACATGGTGCTCTTTGGATGCTTTTATTTAGACCTTAGTGGTCCCCTAATACTGTACTGTTTCTGAAGTCTCTTTTCCGAAAATTCAGCCTTGGTGCAGAATTACAGCCACTAGAGCCAGTCCCACAATGAGCTTTCCTTAGGATGTGCCATTTCTGTGTCTGTAGCTGTTGAGGAGGAGAGTGGGGGGGGGTGGCAAGGTGGAGGGTGGGGGTGTGGCCTTGACCAACTGCCACTTTGCTCGTTTGAAATCCATGATGTCTCTCTCTCATGGGTGGGCCAAATTCTCCGGGCGGGCAAAGCAGAGAAAGAGGAGGTAACCTTGCTCCTTATGAGGTCATAAGGAGAAGATTCCAGATCAGCCCATCTGAGCTTTCATTTTCTCAAAGGCAGAGCAGGATACCCAGGGCTCGGTTTACACCTATCACCATTTCTAGCCACTGGGGGACCATAGGCAGGCTGGGGGAACTCCAGGGGTTAAAAAACCTCAAAGTGAAATTTTCATGCCATGGGACCTTTAAAGAGGCCCTATTCTGCTTTTTGGGCTTTTCCCCATTTAGTGGTTTATATAGTTTTTTTGTGTGTATTTAAAAGGTCTTTAGAGTAAAACAAAAACATTTCATGCCAAAGGCAGCTTCAAAAAAAAAGAAAGCCCTTCTGCCTGAAACTCCTCGTCTGCATTTGCCTCCTTTATTTGGTGACACCAATTGAGTAGGGGCGTTGAAATGAATCATTGCATGACAGACCATAATCGATTATTAATTCCAATTCCAATAATTGCTTGTTGATTTTCCGGTCACTGTTATTATTATTTTTTTGTACATTTTGTTTGTTGTCTGCTGTGTTCTGACTCCGCTACATTCAGGAAGTGTATTTTTTAAGATATGGAATCGATTGGAATTGTTGACAGGATAATGGCAATTGAATCGTGAGACCAGTGAATTGAGTATATAGTGGCAAGTTTAGGCTCTAGATCTGGATGCAGCACCATGCATGTAGGAGGGACTGGAACCTGGTTCATTCGTCTCAAAACCTCATGTCGCACGACTTAAAGGTCCCATGACATGGTGCTCTTTGGATGCTTTTCTATAGACCTTAGTGGTCCCCTAATACTGTATCTGAAGTCTCTTTCCCGAAATTCAGCCTTGGTGCAGAATTACAGCCACTAGAGCCAGTCCCACAATGAGCTTTCCTTAGGATGTGCCATTTCTGTGCCTGTAGCTATTGATGAGGAGAGAGGGAGGGGCAAGTTGGAGGGTGGGGGTGTGGCCTTGACCAACTGCCACTTTGCTCATTTGAATTTGCATGATGCCTCTCTCTCATGGGTTGGCCAAATTCTCTGGGCGGGCAAAGCAGAGAAAGGGGAGGTAACCTTGCTTGTTATGACCTCATAACAAGCAAGATTCCAGAACGGCCCATCTGAGCTTTCATTTTCTCAAAGGCAGAGCAGGATACCCAGGGCTCGGTTTACACCTATCACCATTTCAAGCCAATTGGGGACCATAGGCAGGCTGGGGGAACTCATATTAATGTTAAAAAAACCTCATAAAGTGAAATTTTCATGCCATGGGACCTTTAAACAACTTTTGAACGGACACATGTTCCACCAAAACAAGTTCCTTCCCGAGGCTATTTTGCAGAGGCAGCAGGAGCGTCTCAGCAGCGGAGCGTCTTGCTGCCCGACTCGCAGATTATATTGTCTCTACAAGTACTTTACAGATCAATCAGGTGTTTATTAAGCTAGTATATACTTTCCGCTCCAAGCACTCCTTTTCGGTGTTTTGTCTTTTTGGTTTTCTGATGTTTTCAAGATGAATCTCCCGTCGTCCATGGAGTTGTAGAGGAGACAGAAACGATATTGGGGGTTGTCGTTTGGTAAACTGACTGAATACTCTCGCTGTTTCACTTCCTGCCCGGCTGTCCGAACGCCCCGCGGTTTGTGTGAAAATAGACCTGGCGCGTATCTTTAGCGGAGTAGAGAGCCGCTTCACGCAAGCTTCTGGGATGTGCCATGGCTGGTGGAATATTAAGCATTGACTTCAATGGCCGCAATGGCTCGCTGGGCTCGCGGCTCCTCCACAGACGCGCCTAATGGAAAATACCGGTTAGAGAGCAGCTATGGAACCGAGCCTCCTAAAAAAATGTTTCTTCATGTCGGGGCTACAGAGATACCACATGTTACAAACTGCAAGGAGGCTCCAACTGAGTACCTCCCACATTATAAATACAGGGCTGGACTTCCTGTCCCTTTGTCTCTAAACATTTCACCTTGGCTGCAGTATGTAGATGTTGCCGTGTGTCTTTTGATGACCCTTCATTGTAAGTAGACTCTTTATATTAACTGAAATTACATTTAATTGAAATGAAGGTGAAAGGGTTTGTCAGTCTAATCTGTATTTTGAAATATTTACGATATATGATTTTTGATATGACTTAAATGTATAATATGTTCAACATGTTTTGTAGACTGGATTTATGAGTTTTGAGAATATTGTAATTTGCATCTTCTTTATTTAGAACCATCACACATGCAAGAAAGGACATGAAATCATTCTATGGCAAATAAAATGGACTTTTATTGGCAATCTCTGTTTCCAGTTAGAACCATATATCCATAACAACGTGGAGATCACAAGAACTATGATTGGTCCAGACATGGAATCAACCTCCCCCCTACATATTTGTAATTTATCAGACACATCATCAGATTCCTCCAAAAGCTGATGGAAAGAACCATATTCTGACTCGCACTGGAGAGCTCCTAGAACTCCTCCTTTTTCATGTTAGTGTTCATGTCAACCAGCAACAGAGAACACAACAGCTGTGTGCGTGTGTTCTGTATCCTCCAGGCGCCATGCACGCATCTCTCATACACAAGTTGATTACTCGCATGTCTACATAAAAGAAAACCTAGTTTGTTTCAATGGCAGCATCATGGATGAACATAATTCTCTAAATCCCTTCGCTATGGGAGACAACAACCTTAGAGCTAGCAAAGTTTTTTAAGAAAATGTGGATGGTGCAACAAGGCAGGCCTGCTTGGTTCTTTCTGGGAATGATTGCAAAGATTTACAAAGACTATGTTTCCTCTCTAACTGGGACGTTTTAGGACCGACTGGTGGGATTGCTGTGGAAGAAGTACACACGGAGGTACACTGGTAAGAGCCAATGAGGTTTAACCATGTATCCAGCTAATTTAAATAGCTCACATTACTGTGTTGTGTCAACAGTTAATATAACTATATTTAATATTTTATGCTGCGTTTTCTATTGCGGCGTGCAAATGTTAAACCAATACAAGTTCCTTCCCGGGTTCATTTTGCTGATCCTAGTCTATATTTAGAACGTTCCATTTCAAGGATTGCTCCCGTGCCGCTGGAAATTCCGCCAGATGTCTTTTTCGGCCGGGTGTCCTCTACCTTCCTCTTTCTTTGTGTTGGCAGTCTAAACTCTGGTGGATTTCTGAGGACTATGGTTAACTGCTCAGATCTCTGCAGGGTAAATCCAGACAGCTAGCTAGACTATCTGTCCAATCTGAGTTTTCTGTTGCACGACTAAAACTACTTTTCAACGTACACATGTTCCACCAAAACAAGTTCCATCCCAAGTCTATTTTGCAGCGGCACTGTGCTCCGTCCGGCGCTTAGCGCCACCAATGACAATTGTGAATGATTGATTTGAAATGTCAATAAACCAGAGCACGTTTTTCTCTCATCCCGGAATGCTGTGTGGACAATGCGAGTCTAGCCGATCCACCGTCCTTGCGACCAAAGCTTAGCGCCATTGTGATTGGTTAAAAGAAATGCCAACAACCCAGAGAGTTTTTTTTTTTCTATCTGTGTTGTAGCCAGACCTTACTCCGCAGCGCTGTGGAAATAGAGCTGGCAATGTGAGAGAATTATGGAGAAACCTAATTGTTGGAAAACATACGCAAACTCTATTATTTAAAGCTACATTGTGTAAGAATTACTCCCATCTAGCGTTGAGATCATATATCGCAATCAACTCTCTCTCGCCACGCAGTATTGCAGCTATGGTAGCCTTCACACTTCAAAAAGCGAAGGTGTACAAAAGGCCGTCTATCAGCCGTCATTGTTGGAGTTCATGCGTTCTCTTAATACATCCATGAGTTCAGAGGATAATTAACTAGTTGGGATTTGGTGTGTGCCTCCAAAGCAGCTCCAATGTTCACTCTTTTTCCAGTCTCTTGCTCTTTTCAATATCGGTTTTCTTTTTCTGGGCGAAGAAGAAATTTTTTTTGATTTTGAATACGTGTTGTCCTCCATGTTTCCTTCTTCAAACTTGCCGGGAAGCGACGATACTCATTAGCAGCAGCTGTGAGACGAAAACGCGAAAGGCGGAGCAGTATAGCCTGTATGTCCCTTACCAGCTAATGTATTTCAAGATGGCGCATCATTATGGAGCGTCTACCCCAGTTCATGCAAGCGTAAATGTAAAATTCCAAGCTAATGAAGCTCAGCGCAAATTCTTTCAGGAAGACGTCATTACCCCAGTCACTACTCCATTCTTAAATCAAATCAGCTGTTCAAGAAGTGACGTGTCAGTTAAACCAATCAGACTCGACCACGAGATTCAAGGGCCAATCACAGCCTTACAACTCTGCTTTAAATCTGTTCTCTCCTTGTGCTGTCAGCTGTCGTTTCAGGCAAAGCGCTCGTCCCTCCTCCTCCCCTGCCTCCTCCGGTAGTTGTGTTTCTCCCGGCTGACCGCTCCGTTGCCTCTTCGGTCCAGTCTCTGGTCTCTTCACCGCCGCCACCAGTGTCTGGACTCCATCGGGGGTTATGTTCCTATTCCCTACCCCTTTAAGAAGATTAATTCGATGGAGTCCAATCTCCAAAAGACTTTGTACATTCAATATCATACAGTTGTACAATAAATATATCTGCAAACGAAGTCTCTCCTGATTGAAATAGGAATACTTGAAATTGATGATGGTGGTCAATATTCATGAAAAAGGACAAGTTTGTGAAGGGCAATACAGATTTTAATAATGAACAACTACAAACGTTACACACTGGGGCTTTAACATGTTGTTGGTACTCATTGGTATTTTGCTTTCTCGCTGCACAAGCCATATATTACATGGTAGCATATTGCACAGATGTGTTCACGTAATGAACCACTACCTCCAAAGTACCCACATCTACAATAGTAATATAGTATGGAGTGTTTGTAGTTCACATTACAAAAAATAAATGTTGTTGTAAACTGCAGATTAACATCATACTGTAGTCAGTAAACATGTATGTATTACTTAAAAACAATACCATGCAATTTAATGCTATAAATGAAAACAAATAGCACTTGGTTAGCCCATATCAATGACATTTGCATTAATTATTGTGGAAATGTATACAGATTTCATTGTGCTTAGCAGCTGCAAACTTGCCAAGAGTACGTGGCCCCAAAACATCTGCTGCTATACCAGAGGCCATCTTTTATGGTACGTGTCCATATAGGCCTGGTTTTCACGTAAGGGATCGCCCCGCTTCCCAGCATTGCACGTTACTGGGCTTGCCGCCAGTTTCTCGGTTTCAGCCTATGATTTGTATTACTGTATAGTAATGTTTTTATATTGTGCAACTATTTGTTGATGATCAATACATTCAATTTGAAACCACCTCTCTTTTCGTTTTCTTCAATCTATAATAGCTTGGTGTCGGCAAAGGGCTTACTATGTTATATACCTTTTAAATATTATAGGTTGTTGGTTATTTTATTGAAATTAGTAGTAGTAGTAGCTAAGTTAACTTCATATCATCGTAATTCTGCAGAACTATAAAATATGTGGCAAACCAAGAATGACACACACACACACACACACACACTTAAATGATAGTTTTAGCTGCAGCTTTGCTTTTATTGAGCCACATGGTTTCAGTCAACCTGATTTCTATTGATGAGCACTCTATCTCAGAGAGGAATAAACAGACACCACAGATGGTGTTGACTAACTTTGCTGCTGTTGGTGGTGTGTATTTCTGTGTGTATGTGCACACACTTGTGAGCCCTGATCTAAAGTGATACATTGTTTTTGTTGCTCTCATCTTAGACCCTTCAGTAAACAGGACAAATAAGACCTTCACATTTCACAGACTTTCACATTTCAGATGCATTTGTTTGATTTGCTTTACAGTGTTGGGTTTTTCAATGGCACAGATCCCAGCAGGGGAGCAACAGGCACCTGGAAATTGTTACAGAAACGTGGTTCTATTGGGTCAGACACCACACCACCCATGTTTCGATTGTAATCAGTAACAGTGTCCGGAACAGGTACAGCCTTATGCCAGAAACACACCACACGCCGAATCGCCGCGAATAGCCGCAAATGTTATTCAATCTGTCCGACCGCAGCGGAGAAATGTGCGGCTGCCAGGTGCTCGATCAGGCATGAATCTATGCTTCACGGCTAGTCATGGGGCTTCCATGTGCGGTGTGTTTCTGCTGTTAGTCTGCCACAGACCAGCACCTGTTACTTTACATTTCACAGTCTGTCAAATGAAGGCTTTCTGCACTTAAGAGCACATCACTTCGCAGGTGTACATTAAAGGTGCTCTGCCACACATATTTCATTACTTTGTGGTAATGTCTGAAGTTCTACAATGGACTCTGTAACATTTTTTGGGGAAAAAATGCCTTGGTTACCTTGTTTCAAGCCATTCTATCATGGTATAGAAAGCCTGCAGGAAGACTGAGCTCAATTTGTGCCAGTTCTCATTAATATTCAACGAGCTAAGCTGCTTGACTCTGATTGGCTAACAGCTAGCCAATGAGAGCCTGGCAATCAGCATCCTTTACCCAGCCCAACTGCGCCAGCTCATGAATAATAATGAGCGCAGGCAACATGATGTCAGACTGACCAGCTTTTGTAATTGGCCAGATTTCTCCGCTTATTTCTTTTTTTGTGGCTAGAGCTGACAAAGGAAGTAGCAGTTCATTTTCACATTCATGACATAACATAAACATATATGGACCTAACATATTCCAAAAAATATATAGTTTTGTGTGACAGGGCACCGTCAACCTCACAAACAGGAGTCAGCCTTTTTGGGTAAATTGTTCTGGTCAGTCTGTGGAAAACCAACACAATTTGTCCCACAACAACCAATGTTTTTGTTCAACAAATCCTGAAAGGGGGCAGGGCTTGTGTAAAAATGGTCTGTACAAAAACAGTGTGTAACCTCCACTAATGAGGGAATGGTAGAAGGCCCACCACTGGTGGTTTGTATCCCTACTTTTTTGGGCTTGTCCTTCATGTACTGTTTCATACTTGTGCAGACCATCCTTTCGTCTATAGAGATGTTTTCCGTGTGGCTGGACGTGTCCTTTGCAGGCAGTCACTAGTTTATTTCCTCTAAACCAGTTGCTGGACACACGCCCAATTCACATTGTGATATTTCAAAAGTTCACGTAATATTTGCATTGACGATTGAATGGAAACATGACTCTTGACACTGTCACACACAGGGACAGGGGCACGCAGACAGCAAGAGAGTTATTTGTACAGATTTGATAGGACATTGTTTTTCTGTGGTTGTGTATTGCTGTAACTGTACCTCCGACTCTTATGTTCTTCTGATATGTTAATAGTTAATCTGTTCACCCTTAGTCACTACTGACTGGTCCTAGCAAAATAGGGGCCCTTTAAAAAAATCTGAATAGTGACGAGAAAACAACATTTAGTCTGATTATCAGTCAAAACGAACTGGAGCAGCTTTGGAAACCGAATCAACCTTCTGCTCATTCTAATAAACGTGATCCACTCTGGAAGGCAATTTTTAAACTCCTCCAACAGTTCAAGGAGCTGAGCAAAATCTGTCATGTTACTGGCTGAACACCATTTGTCAAATAGGAGAGTTTTCTCCCTTGCAAATACGAAGTATGTTTGGTTGGCAGATCTTTCACATGTACGAAATTTCAGGAACCAACTCATAAGCTCAGGTGCAGGTTGCTTTATTTGTACCCGTAGGTAGATTTGTTCTGCAGCAAGAGTATGACATCCATCATGACACACAACTATGCAAACACACCAAAAACTGACACAAGTCCTCATAATCTAATAAAAATACAACTACTGCTTGTTAAGCTCAGTGAAAGTACCAGGGACAAAGCTACTTTTTTGTACCACTTTTTGCACTTTGGTACTAATAATCTCCATGCGGAGGGAAGGAGCTTAAAATCACTGTACAAAAGATGGGAGTCATCATTTAAGAGCTATCCTCTGGTCTGGTGTACAGAGTTGCTGGGTTAAGTTGTGGCTCCCCAATCAGCCGACTGGACCATGTCACTATCTAGTTTAAAGGAATTATCCCCTTTAAGGATGCGTGACCAAACCATGAACAGTGGCTTTCACAATATCAAAAGTCAATCTAAATAGTGACGAGAAAACAACATTTAGTCTGATTATCAGGCTAGTATGGGTACCGACTGGCCTCAGAGGATGAGTTTGTAGGGTTTGGTTGACCCCATGCAAAGAAAGTGGACATCCACAGGTGAAGGTGCAAAAGCGGCATAATAAAAAAAGGAAATCTAATGGTGAAATGGTTTAAAGATTTTGAAGGTCAAAACATTGGGAACCTGCAATTTTCAGTGGTCGGACTACCAATCCTTTACCCTAATGACCCCCTGAATGTCCACTGATACACAACAAACATTAAACTAAAAGACAGCCATGAAATTTGCAGAGAAAATGCTCTGGTAAACAGAAGATACAAGTGAAACATTCATTTCCAGGTACATCACAATCCACAGATATATGATCTGATCTGCACCGTACATGTACATGCACGGCATAAAAGACAAGCTCTGTCAAGAGAGAGAGGAATTAATTTCCAAGGCACCAAATCATTAGCAGCAGGCTGTTCTTCATGAATTAATAAACACAACAACGTGTTGCTGTCTGAATTCAATTATAAACTAGGTCAATAGCGCATCCCAAATAATTAGACCTGCACACTAATACATGATCTAATATTTCAGAGTAATTTAATCAAGAGCACTTTGGCATGTCAGACGAAGGCTGATAGATGAAAATGAAGTAGAACATGTCTCAACTTTTATTTACACTTAGAAGGTTAGGTAGCAGCTCACGATAGTGAACCGAGAAAACCGAGAACACCGTGGTCGAAGATGCCTGGAGGTGGAAGGGGAGGAGGTGGGTCGCACTCTCGTCTGAAAAGACAACTGACAGAAGCAGGGGAGAGAACAGATTTAAAACATGGTTGTCATGCTGTGATTGGCTTGAACATACATGCCGGATTCTGATTGGTTTACATGAACGTATTTCCAACAAACCAGCTGATCAGTTTATGAGAAGAGTGTTAATGTTAATGAAGTCTCCCTGACAGAATTTACGCTGAGCTACATTTGTTGTTTTCATTATCAGGTGGGGAAGGGGAACTATGTAAATGGAATGCAGATTATTTAGATGTCTCATGTGGAGGGCTAATTGCATGAGTGGAAACTACAGTAATCTCAATTCTAAAATGTGTAAAAATCCATGTCAACTTCAAAAATATTCCAAGGCACTCCATACGTCTTCCATATGCCTTCATTTTACATAGCAATGTATTTTAAAATGACCAACGCATTTCGACTCACAAGTCTTCAACAGGGTCATTGTCTGCAGTAACTTGATTATGTAGAATCTGGGCTGGACTGGGATAATAATTCAGGCAGGGAATCTAATGTCAGCTCAGAGGTCTGTATGATGAAGCAAGTTCAACATAGCCAAGATATCTGGAAAGGAGGAAGAATTATGCCAAATAAAGTCATAAAAACACACATGTCCAGGCACTCAAGGTTGGTCACAAAAAGTGATATAAGGCCTTTAATTAACAGGGCAAGGCATTAAAAATAGACCAACGCGTATCGGCTTGAGCCTTTCTCAAGGTGTAGTGACACAAAGAGACAAAGGGCCCTATTTTAACAATCTGAAACGCAAGCATCAAACGCCAAACGCAAGTAGCTTTGTGGGCGGATCACTGACTTTAGACCAGGTTTTTCCTGGTCAGTGGCGGAATTGTTTTCTGGAACTGCAAAATAGCACCAGGGAACGTTTGCGCCGGAACACGCCTCCTCTTTTTGCCGAACCGCCCCCGGGAGCAGAAATTCATTCCCTAATTTACCGACGTGAGTCTGTGGAGGGAAAAGTCCGCTGTGCGTCGGGTGCAAAATGGGAATGATACATGCGTCGGTGTACAAAGTTAATTGCGCTGGGTGCAAGATAGGGCCCAAAGTGATTATCATTTGCAGGTGTTTCTGGATGAAAAACACATGGTACAAAATGCAGCATCTAGGCCATCTTTAGTCAATAAAGCAAAATCATAAGTACAGCCAACACAAAGAAATGGCAATATATGGAGGCATATGGTAATCTGGCTTTACTAAATAAACCGCATGTAGCAGCATATGACCAATCACAAACATGGACAAGTTTGCTGGCAGAAAAGTAAAGAGCAAACGTTATCCTATGGACTGGGTGAATACTCAATTATGATTGGCTGCAGGGTGTTTATAAAGTACAGAATGCCAACACAAAGAAAGCGGAAGGTGACTGACATCCAGCCGAAATGAGGGACATCCGGTGGAATTTCTGGTGGCACCAAACAATCCTAAAAAGACTAATTACACAGAACCATCTGAGAAGCCGTCATTGGAAACTCTTTGGAAAAGGGCATGCCGTCACACACACCTAAACCACGCCAGTAGTTGCCAGTAGCTCCTCACAGGACGCTGATTGGTTCGGTCCGCTGCTGTTCGGACGCAGTCGCATAACTTGAAGACTGACAAGACGGATTTTCATGTGATATGTGATCCCGTGATTTTTAAGTGACATCACAAGATATCACCACTTATCATGTATGGAACTGGCTTCACTCAGAAAAATGGACCACAGTTTCTGTGGCTTCTTGGTATGAGTCTACAGTTAAATGTGGTTGAACTTGATATTTTTTTGATATGTTTTCTTTCCTTTTGAGGATTATGAACACAGTATTGTGACACTGTCAAAGACCAGATTCACTGACTGTCAAAGTGGAAGGACCAGGGTCCTGGGTCCAGCTAAACAGTCCCAGTCGAATAAAAACAAATTAGATGATCAATCAAGGGAGAAAACAGTAAGTGTCATTAAGCGAGGCAAAGGCACAACACACACACACACACACAACACACACACACACACACACACACACACACACACACACAATTAGTCTGTCTTTAAACTACAAGAAGGTAGTAATGTAATCAAGCACAGTCACATTAGGCTGGTTATTATGTATTTGTGTGTGTGTGTGTGTGTGTGTGTGTGTGTGTGTGTGTGTGTGTGTGTGTGTGTGTGTGTGTGTGTGTACGCTGCACCTTTCCGTGGCTGTTTATGTGGGTTTGGTTAGCTCAGTAAGAATGGCAACTAAATAAGGCTCAGTAAAACTGCTTGGCAAGTGCACATTTACCTGCTCTGCTTTGATAAATGCCACAGCTAGCTGCGGAAAATTGGCTGCAAAGGACAGGGTAACTAATTCCCTCGCAAAATGTTGTAAGGGCTTTTGTGCCCCTGCGCATGTGTGTGTGTGTTTGTGTGTGTGTGTGTGTGTGTGTGTGTGTGTGTGTGTGTGTGTGTGTGTGCATGAAGGACTTACAGGTTGTTTGAATGAAATGAGAACTGTTCAATAATACATAAGGCTGTCTGCAGAACACTATTACCAAAGAATATGTTTTATGAAAGCCCCTGTAAATGGTGGCGCTGGATATTTCCACGCTGCCATATATTTTACAGATTTGACAAATTGCAGACAGGAGTCGATATTGCATTTGGGTTTCACGCTTGGCCGCTTAATGTATTCCCTCGATTCTGAAAACATTGAAAATGGGCTAAGAGAAAATATTAAGCAGCTGTTTTTTCATTACATTACATTATTCTGCTGGTTTGTAATCTATGACATCACTTCACATTATGGGTTCCCTTACATTAGGATATGGACATGAAACTGCTAGTTAGCCTTCTCGCCTGGGTTGAACACCTGATACATTCCTGTCCTGTTAATCCACGTTGTAACACTTGTATCTTGCACCGTGTTTATCTTTTTGTCTTTGAACTCCCTCAGCGTTAGCACTGCCACTGTGGGTTCTGTTCAGCACATTCACAATAGTTCACAATATACTGACAGTACTGGCTGTACAGAGCAGTATATGTTGCGTAACTGTGCTGTTTTTCAGGTTAACTTCAACATCACATCATTACCAGCAAAATGTGCAACTGTCCCAAGCCTCTGAATCTTGAAGGTTTACGATCCATTGTAGTAGTTTGTTGTAATTTGATAAAAAAAAATAATTTGCTTGACATTACTGTATGCACTACTAAAACACAATGTAAAAATGATACAGGCATTTAAGCCTGTGCTATAATGTAATCTTTAGATTCCGTCTCAAGGTATAATCCAGTTTTATGGCCTTTACCATTGCAATTTATGTCAAAGTAGTCTCGCATTGCCAGACCTTCCTCCACAGCGCTGCGGGGGAAGGTCTGGCTAGTCGACCCAGCATTCCGTGATGGGAGAAAAATGTGCTCTGGTTTATTGGCATTTCTTTAAACCAATCAAAGTCGTCTTGGGAGGCACTAAGCACCAAGCTCAATGACGGTGCCTCTGCAAAATAGCCTAGGGAAGGAACTTGTTTTGGTGGAACATTTGTATGTTCAAAAGTTGTGTGTGTATGTATGTTTAGTCGTGCAACAGAAAACTCAGATTAGACAGATAGTCTAGCTAGCTGTCTGGATTTACCCTGCATAGATCTGAGGAGCAGTTAACCATAGTCCTCATAAATCCACTGGAGTTTAGAACTCCAACACAAAGAAAGAGGAAGGTAACGGACATCCGTTCGAAAATGAGGGACATCCGGCGGAATTTCAGGCAGCACCTGAACAATCCCGGAAGTAAAATGTTGTCCATATAGACTGATATTGAAGTGACCAGTGTTGGTACCTGCTTTTATTTTGATGTTGGTGTCAGTCTTTTGACAAAAAAAGGTTTTAGTTGCATATTTTAGTCATTTCATTATAGCTATTAGTTATTATTCGATTTAGAGACGTCTACTTGTTTTCAGTTGAATTTTCATCTTATTCTTTTTAATTTTCTATGACTCCGTAGCTCTCTGATGCTACCGTCCACTGTCACCATATTGATGTATATAATTACTGTTCTTATCTATCGCGAGGCTATTGCGATAGAAGCCTATATCTGTTTTTACCAACTGTAAGTAGCAGCCCTAAAGTTACATGATCTTGCCCTGCATCACTCACATCACACTGTTTTGTTTGGATTTTATTTTGACTTTCATTGTTCTCATCTTTCCATAATGTAGATTGTATTTTAGACAGTGCTACCTGGATACAATACAATACATCTTTATTAGTCCACGAAGCCAACTGACCAGACCTTTTGTCTTACACTTTACTCTAGTCTTCCTCTTGGCTTCCTCAATGGAATCTACTGTGGATAGTCCTCAGAGGATGAATCTTAATATTTTTGTTGAACCACTGATCTTCAATCAAAGCCTAATGTTCTACTTCTAAATAAAAATAAAAATGGAATGGGCTTGTTGCCAATAACTTTACTGAGCATAATCATGCTCTCCAGAGGATGCATCTCTTCTATTGTGGACAATCTTGGGTCTGAAGAAAAATCACAGAATCATGCTCTGATTAAGCAACATTCTATATTTAGAGAGAGTTTAGCAAATGTGTTTTCCATTACCTATTATCAAGTGCATTACACCTACAGTATATAGCCTATACTTTTCACAGTGAACTGCATTACCCCTGGGTTACGCTTTTGTTTTTTATATCTATTCCTCCATTTAGAGTTCAATTAAAAGTCCAGCTATCTGTGACTGTTCAATGCTTTCAGATGCCTGCTACAGAGCGGAGGACAGTGAACCGCTTTAAGGAAAGTAATGACATTTAAGATGTGCTTGTGTTTGTTGTGACTTAGCCTTGAGTGTTAAATAGCTTTGGCTAAAAGAATTGCAGGGACTCAAGGCTGCAGGTACCAGTTTATCCTTGAACAATAGTCTGATCTAAGAGAACATTTATCAGTGTCTACTGTTACTCCCTTTTCTCTTCTTTGGGCTTAAGGGGAGTGTGTACTGTTGTCTGCGCTTTGGTTTCCGTCTATTTGTTTATTTGGCTGTAGATTTATCCAACCTGGGTACATTTTCAGGTTTGGTGCAGAGTTTTTAAAAGGTCAATCCAAACGGTAAAGAAAAAATAATCTCCCTTACGTCGTATCTATTCGTGCAGGTAGTTTTAAATTTATTTGACTGGGTTTTGAGATACCTGTTTCTGAGACTGCTGCCTCCACCCAAATGCAATAGAGGTGAATGGAATTTTGCTTGTGGGAGATCACAGCAATGAAAAATGATGTTTAAAAAACAAAACAAAACAAAAACAGCATCATTTTCTTCTAGAAGCAATGCCCCTGTTAATCAACACTGCAAACTGTTTCTTAGGAACTACTTTCTTCAAAAGAAATTGTCCCCATTCGTAGTTTTGGTAAAGCAAGCCTTTAACCTGACAGACTACACATCACTAAATCACAATAGAGAATAACATGAGGAGTGAAACTGAAATACTAACTCTTGTATCAATAAGGATGTGAATGGTTTGACTAAAACTGATTTATTTAGAATATTTTAGAAAAACAGCCTTAATCTATAAACCATTGTGTGATTAATCACCACTCTGTTTGCCATGTATCACTGATGTTCACTGCTTCCACTGAGTCAGCACTGTCAAAACTTAGGAAACCAAAGTCAAACTAGGGTTCCCAGAAAATGTACCCAACTGACTTTGGAGGTCCTCTGACTTTTTCCTCTAGCGCCACCAACAGGTTGATATTTTTGGTTGTTATTGAAGTGTCTCACTATTGGATGAACTGCTGTGAAATTTGGTAGAGGTAATGTATGATTCCCAGAGGATGAATACTAAATAACCTTTATCCCCTGACTTTTCCTTCTAGTTAGTGATAGCCAAATGAAGCTTTGTGAACCATTTTCTTTATTTTCTGAGTCCACTAGATGGCGATGTTGGTTTAAAGAAAAAAGGCTCAAGGAATGGCAATTCAGCGTGCTTTCAACCCTTTGTTGAACAGAGAGAGCGCCATCTTCTTGAAGCTTCATTTGGCCATCAGTACCATTAGGTCAACATTTTACTTACCCATCAGCCTCACCTGCGTGAAGCTGGCCCTCCATGTCATCCAATAATGATTAAAAACACTGCTATTCGTTTGTGCCGTAAAAATTATCATTTGTTCTGTTGAGGGTTTTAAGTAAACTCAACTTTACATTTTCTGGCCAGTGACGTCACTCAGCCCCCCATACTTTTCCAAATCATTGATCATTATTTAGGTACATTAAAGAAAATGTCAAGTTTAATTACTTAAAACCCTTAACAGCACAAACAATATTTTTTATGGTGCAAACCGGCACAAATGTAGCACAAACGAATAGCAGTGTTTTTAATAATTTTTGGATGACATGGGGGGCCAGCTTCACGCAGGTATCAGCCTCAGCTGTACTATGTATTTAGTACTAAGGTCAAGGTCAATGTAGTCTCGCTTTGCCAGACCTTCCTCCACAGCGCTGCAGAGGAGGGTCTAGCTAGTCACCACAGCATTCCGAAATGGGAGAAAAACGTACTCTGGTTTATTGGGATTTCGTTAAAACAATCACAATCGTCTTGGGTGGCGCTAGGCACCGGGAAAAGCTGCGGTGCCGCTGCAGAGTAGCCTCCTTGTTTTGGTTGAACATGTGTACGTTCAAAAGTTGTTTTAGTCGTGCAACAGAAAACTCAGATTGGACAGATAGTCTAGCTAGCTGTCTGGATTTACCCTGCAGAGATCTGCGGAGCAGTTAACCATAGAGCTGAAATTCACTGTGTAGAGGGTGGGAGTGGTCTTTCAAAATAGATTCTCTGTAACTGTTTGGAATGCAGGGATTCTGGGTTGAGCTGTGGCTCTCCCATCAGCCTACTGGAGCACTTCACAATTTGGTTTAGACGGTTCCTATATTTAAGAGACAGGTTCCCAAACCATAACAGAGTTTTTTTCAATGTCCAAAACTCTGCTGCCAGGGTCCTGGCCCTCACCCCAACCCTCATCCACCTTCACTGGCTCCCAATCAAAGTCCTGCATCAAATATAAAATCCTCCTTCCTTGTGTGAAGGACTTGAAATATGAATAATGAGATTTATGTATGAAATATCTTCACACGGCTTTTGCTAAATAAAAAAAAAAAAATATATATATATATATAAACACACGTGGCAAAAAGAGACAAAATGTCGGAATAAGCTACAAAGGTTAAAAAAACAATGACACAATTTTAAAAAAGTGACAAAAATGTCAGAAAAAGCCACATAAAGTTCGGAAAAGGCAACTAAATGACAAAAAAAAAGCGACATGCAGTAATACAGTCAAGATATTTGACGTTCTCGATTGTCTGACCCTAGATGTGATTCTCTTTTTCCAGTGTGGCCCTTAGAGCAGCTGGGTTTGACACCCCTGGTGTATAGAATGATAAAAAGAGAGGGGACAGCACACATCTGAGCTCATTTTAGTATGTCAACACACCAAATTAAGAAGGTGAACATGGTATACCAGCTAAACACATGCTGGCATTGTCACTGAGCATTTTATTTTTTTTAAAGATTATTCTTTTTAGGCTGATAAACCAGACCCACATCAAGACGTTGGGTCTGGGAACTCACCATTGGCAGGGCTCAATCCGAGGGGCGGGATAAACGCTTGTCTTTCACATTCCCTCTGCACGTAATAGGATAGCGCTACAACCAGGCAGAGCAACGAAGAAGGTAGCGAAGCTAGTTGATAGATTAAACTTTTGCCGTATCCGGTCGGCAAAACTCCGAACACATCTTCCTTTTCTAAGAATGATTTCTGTGCCGTTCTTTGTTCTTTTCTCAAAGAAAAGCTTAACTCCAAGTCTTCCAGAAGGCCGCTGTTCCCAGCAGCAGCAGCCATAAACCCGCCCACTGACTCTATACACAATGTGATTGGCCTGACCAGAGTTTGGTTTTTCCAGCGCGCAAGTCAACGGAGAGCGCCTAGACCCCCCTGGCTGCAAAATAATTTTGCTGCCGCTAGGGTGCGTCTAGATTTATAGGCTAAATTCTTTTGCCATTTTAGGCCTTTATTCCATAGGACAGCTTAGACATGAAAGGGGAGAGAGAGGGGTATGACATGCAGCAAAAGGCCACAGGTTGAACCCTCGGCTGGGGACTGCGGCGGGGACTGAGCCTCTGTACATGGGGGCGCATGCTATACCAGTTGAGCTACCCAGGCGCCCCCCACTGTGAGCATGTCAGCATTCAGCTCAAATCAGGAGACCTAAGTCCACAACTCTGTTGCCAACATTCCAGGTACTCTCAAGTTCGGTGTTAACAACCAAATCAAGTGGTTTGCATAATCTGGATAAATTGTTGTCTTATCATCTGATCTGCTTGTGTTTATTGCTCCATACTGCGGTGAGTACACTGTGATCACAACTTAATAGAAACTCCGAAAAACACAGCCAAAGTTGCTTTGAAAAGGAATGTCCCCTTAAGTCTGGATAAAAAGAGGTCCTCATCAGCATTGAGCGAGCGTTCTGTTGACAAGAAAGTGACTTTGACAGTGTTAGATCTTTTCCCTCTTGCAAGTCTTTGGCTTCTGTTAGAAGAAGGACGTCTGTCTGCTTTGGTACACATGCTATCTGCAGTTCACTGATAGTCACCGAACAAGATTTCAGGGTATTGAAGCTCAGTTTTTTGTTTTTTTTCTCCAAACACTTGGTGTCGTTTGTAAATGCAGACCAATGAAGGCGCCAAGTCCAAACACTTTACTTCTTCTGTTTAACGGCTCTTTTTCTTTCCCTGTTTTTTTCAGCTGGCGTGAGTTTCAGCACTGACACCTCAGGAAGCCTTCAGCTGTTGGTGCTCAGCGGCAGCGTGTAGGGCAGCAGCCGAGCAGCTATGTTGGTCACACATGGCCGTGTTCGCTTGATAGGGTTTTATTGCCTCGAAAATGCCAAGGAACGTGTCACGGCTAACCTTTTCGGTAAATGCGTGTGTGTGTGTGTGTGTGTGTGTGCGTGCGTGCTTCCGCAAAACAACAAGCTTTCTTTACAGCTTCCCTCAGGGAATTGAAGTCCCACAGAGTAACGAAGGCTGCAGGTCTTGCATCCAGGTCCACAAGAACATCTTTTTGAGTTGCATTCATTATTTATTCTCAAACTGTTTTTTTTTTTTTTATCCTCAGAAAATGGAGGCGTTTGAAGACTTCTTTTTTTTTTTTTTTTCATGTTTCACATCTTAATATTCATCTGACATTTTTAATCTGCAGCCAAATATAAACTCTTTCATCGTTGAGTCATTTTTTTAAATGTTTTTTTTCCATCCATATTGATTTGAGAAGCAACAATTTAGGCCATTATGACAACCACATACACAAACGAAGTTAAAACTAAACAAGTTCAGACTGAAAGCAGACGTTAAAAGGGGTCAGGAGGCCAACTATGACAGACGCACAGCCAAAATTTTAGCAAAAAAAAAAAAATGTTGTTCTGTTTATTCTTGAAAATGCTCCCAATGCTGTTTGAAGTTGTTTGCAGTAGTAATACCAGAAAATAGGTTTGTTTAAAGAGCAGATAAAAAGCTTTGAGTCGCTCTCCGCTGTGGCTTCTTCTTAAGAATTGTTTTCCGTACAAATGTGTTTGTGTTGTCCTTGAGGACTGAATTGCATGAAAGGGTGAGCCCACCTCTTAAAATGTGAAACAGTGTTAACACTGATTTCCAAGGGTGTGTGTGGTGAGGTTATTTTTTGGGGCTTTTCTGCCTTTAATTTGACAGGACAGCTAGGTGAGAAAGGGGAGAGAGAGAGAGAGAGGGAATGCAGAATACATGCAGGAAATCATCACAGGTCGGATTCAAACCCCTGTGTCGGGGCATAAACCTCTCCGGACATGTGTGCCTGCTCTACCCACTGAACCAACCCGGCCACGTGTGTGGTGAGTTTTAATGTGATAAACCGCTCTTGTACTTTTTCACCTGTAGGGGTTCACAGATTTTTTTTGTCTTCCGTCCCATCATAGTATCTTCATGCCAACACAGATCAGCCATGAACCCTCCTGTACACTTAGAAACAAGCTATGAACACAACATTGAAGTATCATGACCTTTAAATAGTTATAGATAGTGATGGCCAAATGAAGCTTTCACGAAGCTTAATTTGCCGATCACTAATTATAGTGAAACATTTTATAAATATACAATATATATAATGAAATTATTATTAAGGTTGTTACTATCATTGGGGTTGGGTACCGATTTCAATACTTTTTTAGGTACCAAGCAAATTGCTTCCTTAGTATCTAGTATTGAAAATTGCCTCGTCATTCAATACAACATTTCAATACCTAAGGAGTAAATCTCATTAGCGTCAGTGAGCCAATAAGCACGCAGCATGCTTCTACCAAGATCTAATAATGTCTGTGATTGGCTACACGTTTCACGTCGTGGAGTCCTACAGGAAGAACTCTACGTTACACAGAGAGACGGGGCTCACGTAGTAGGAGCTGAAAAAGAAATTAAAAGATTACTGTATAATGTTGTCATTTTTTTGTTAAAACGGATTTTATAAAATTTGCATTTAATTTAATTCATTTTTATTTCGAACAAAACTAAAAATACATATACACATATACATACATATATATATATATATATATATACATATATACATATATATATATATATATATATATATATATATATACACATACTTTTGCGGGCTGCATATGTTCCACCAAAACAACATCCTTCCCAAGACTATTTTGCAGATGCACCTTCTTTGCATCCGGAGTTTAGCACTGTCCAATACGATTGTGATTGGTTTAAAGAAATGCAAACAACCAAGACCATTTTTTCTACATTCCAGGAATGTATATATATATATATATATATATATATATATATATATATATATATATATATATATATATATATATATATATATATATATAAATAAAAGCTGAATCAGAAACTTTATGTGTGTAACAAGATTAGATCATATCTCTCCTTTTCTGTTTCTGAAACCTACTTACGTGCAGTTGTGTTTTCAACAATGTCCTACTGTCTTCCAATCTGGTCTCTTACCACTAAGGAAATTACTGAACCAATAGCACGACTATACAGTCGAGCTCTCAAGATCCACAGTAATCTTCCAAAGTGGTCTCACCATTGCATTGCACTCACACGCTCAAACGCTCTGACTTAACCAGAACTACATAAACAGCCACGCTATTACATTTTATTTTCAGATTCAAAATAGTTTGTCACCAACACTTGCTGCACACAATATGAGACCAGTACTTCTCCACCACCACCAGTGTCCTGGTTCTCTACCCCTCAAAAAATATTATTACAACGATGGAGTCTGACCTCCAAAGACCCTGTACATTTTATTATGAATTTGTACAATAAAACTGTTTGCATATCTGCAAACGAAGTCTCTCCTGATTGAAATATCCTGTACATGTGTTTTTGTCTTCATGTGCCGTAACTGTGTCCTATGTTCCATGTCTCTGCAGAACAGGAACCTGCTGGAAACCAGTTTTTAAACTGTAACTAAATGTTACTTTTTTAATCCTTTCCTGTTGAACACATTTTGAAATGAAATGATAAATATGTGGAGTAGCCAGACCTTACTCTGCAGCGCTGTGTAGATAGGTCTTGCAATGCTAAACTACCACAGAGCCAATCAAAAAAGGACTCAACTCTCTCTCTGCTGTACCCCACGTGATAGTGGAACAGCTCTGCCTTGAGAGAAGGCTACAGGCAAAAAGACCCCGGAGGGGAAAGACTCTTCAGTTCAAGTTTGACCGACTGCCCTTTCCTCTGAATTATATATTAAAAGGACTCTTTATATCTCGGAGTCTCCTATTTTATTGTGAATCTTGACCCTAAGTCCCCTGGGTTGCCACACAGAACACCTTAGGCGTTAACAAAATGAAGTCATTATCACATTGTCATTTGATACTTATAAAAAATATCCATTACAGCTACTTCTATTAAAAAAGGGTTTCGTTGAAAAACAATTACATTTCTCAAAGGAAGTTGCAAGCTAAGCTAAAGTAACATGGGAGAAGTAGTTTACTAGCCTACATCGATGCAATTGTGTTTATTTTACATTGAACTAACTTAATTCCAAGTCACTGCTTTGTACTACACTTATACTGTAGTTATGGTTCCCTAGTCTCTATTCTAGTGTTAAATCGTCTATTTCTTTTTGGTCTATTTAATTACTGCAAATAAGCCTTTAATTATATATGTTTTCCTTGAACCTAATTGTTTTTGTATTTTAATTCATGTCAAGTGTAGCTCTAATCCTTTAATTTCCCCTTGAGACTAATAAAATACTGTCTATCTATCTATCTATCTATCTATCTATCTATCTATCTATCTATCTTCTGATTTTACATTTCACTTTGAAGTTCACAAAGAAACCACTCTGACAGTCTCTCATATATTTTGTATCAGCTTGTTTCATCTCTTCACTGAAGTTAGGCTATACTGTATGTCAACAAACCAAATACTCCATGTCTTTATTGCTACACCATTCCATCAAACAGAAATACCTCCGTCTTTCCCTCCTACCCTGAACCTGCCCATGGGTTTGGCTGTTTTTTTTTTTTTTTTTTATGACAGATTTATGATGTCTATACATTTATGCTTTGTTACTTTTGGTGCTTTTAACAACCCCCGTGGTCCATCTGTGACATAACAGCGCCTTGCCCTCAGAGGGGGCTGGGAGACCTGTGGCACAATGGTCCATTAGTGAGAACAAAAAGTTACACTGTAATGCTAATAATGGCTGATTGGAGCAGAGACCAGTACCTGGCACAGCCCTTTGCTTTAAGCCCGAGACACACCAAGCCGATAATCGGCCGATGGACAGTCTGGCGAGGTCAGTGACTCGAGTCTGTTCGGTGTGTTCCGTGCCGTCGTCCGTCCGAGGGGCCGTCGGCCTTCATTTTGGCCGATTTGACACGTATAATCGGCGGGGTGGGCACTGCTGGCAGTCGGACTCAAATGACCCATCTGATTGGTAGAGTGCTAACCCGGAAACAGGGAGCGGGAATAGGGGTTGGGCATCGAGAACCGATTCCTACTAGGAATCGTTTCAAAAATTCCGATTCCATCGGAATCGTTTCTTTATTGGAATCCATCTCCATGGTCAAACCAGCTCATTTCATTTAAATAATCAGACATTGTTTCGCCAGTGGCATTGCTACTTCTGCTTTGCTCACCGAGACTTCGCTCTGCTTTGCCGGCGTATGTCTCCACCTTTAGCGGCGGCTGGTTTGACCACGGAGATTGGAGTGACCGCAGTCTGTTTCTGTGAGAGAAACATTGACATTGTCAATTGTCATTGTCAAAGTCCTTATGTTTTTTCACCCAGCGTATTTCCTTGGAGAACATTGGCACCAAGATCCTGGTTGCAGCTGTCGCCGTGGTCCTGCTGCACTCCCTGCTAAGCTCTGCGGGGCCCTGCAGTGTCATGCTGCGTCCTGCTGAACCCTGCTGCTTCCTGCTACGTCCATCCATACTATGCTGGGCCATGCTACATCCTGTAATGCCCTGCAGCGCACTGATATGACATGAACTACTACGACTACCATTTGAAGTCACTGTTCATCACAGCCCCAACCGGCACCGTCAGACACCGCCTACCAAGAGCCTGGGTCTGTCTGAGGTTGAGTTTTTCCTCGCCACTGTCGCACTGCTTGCTCTTGAGGGAATTACTGTAATTGTTGGGGTCTAGAGTGTGGTCTAGACCTACTCTATCTGTAAAGTGTCTCGAGATAACTCGTGTTATGATTTGATACTATAAATAAAATTGAATTGAAATTGCAAGCTGCTAGATTCCAAAGCACACCTGACTACAGCAGCCATCAGACTTGCAGAGTACACAATTGGGGAAGTTCCATGTCCGATCACGTTATCACCACAAACGAACCGCTCCAGAGTTGGATTGAAAGCATATGAAAATCAACACTTTTTCTATGGTTTTAGTCTTCTTATTTTTTTAAACACTTCGAGTTTTTTTTTAAATGTTTTTGGTGCTTTTTGGATGTTTAATGCTTCTTTTCACTACCATGTATAAACACCAGTAACACTAACTTATCACCACTAGTTTCCACTTATTTTTGGAATTCATACTCTATAAACCTCATTTATAGAAAATTATACCTAATTTTCGAGTTACAAAAGCAGAAATTATGAATTATTTAGACTAATAGTAAAGGAAGGATAATCACAGAAGGGTATATGTCAACGTTCAGTCGGGATACTGTTTAAAAAACATTTCCATTTTTTTTTTTTCAAATGCTAAAAAATGAAATAAAAACACCCTAAAATTCAATGAAAGTGGATATCCGATATTTTGTTGTACTTGCGAAGCAGTTGTTTGGATTAATCCTTGTAATTTTGGGGTATAAAAATTACGTAGTTAAAAAGAAACCCATATTTCTTTGAAAACGGGTCAAATTTGACCCAAAGACAACACAAGGGTTAAAAGTCCTGTCACTACATTTATGAGTACATTATTCTGCGGTGTATTCGGCCTTCTGCACGACTCTTCTGCAAATATGAGCTACTGTATAGGAGTGGCCTGGTCTGTCGGCTGGGATTTGAAATGCGTGGAGAGTTTCATAGTGGCGTTATATCATTAACAATGACATGAAACACTTTTTTCTCTCTCTCTCTCTCTCTCTCTCTCTCTCTCTCTCTCTCTCTCTCTCTCTCTCTCTCTCTCTCTCTCTTCCCTGCTCGCTGAGTACTGCATATCTGTGTGAGTGGGAACCTACCTACCGTACAAGCGGGCTGGCACTTTCTTTTGCGTACTATGACATTAAATCCTGCTGACACCAATGGCCTTATGGTAGAGATCATTCTTCAAGAAGAGGAAAACATTTTTCACCCAGAGAGAATATTAATAAAAAAAATAGATAAATACAAATAAAAATAGATAGTAGTAATATAGAAAGAGAGAGAAATGTGGTTTTTGATTTGACGTTTTGTGGCAGTTTCCCCTTTCTATACTTCTATGAACAAAATAATACCTGTTTTGGAAAGGAATGGGGTATTTAACTGTAAAATGAGTGCTGTTCATGCACATCTTAAGTGTAATGACAGCAACAGTAATGACATTTGTTTTCCTTTGCTTTTTCATCAAGATGCAGAAACAGGAATCCAGTTTCCTTCTTTTCTAAGACATTGCATCTGTCTATCAGCATCCTCAGCTGTGTTACTGCCTGTGACATGTGACCTCCCACGCAGAATGGGTGTGGGACAAATAAAAATAGACAGTTTCCCAATGAAGATCAAGAAGGAATCACGCAGCTTCCATTTTTCATCTGACCTTGACTGGAATTACTAGACAGATTGTCCCAGTTGGTTGAACCCTGTAGAACATAAACCACTGACATACAGTATCTCTGATCCGTCTATAGGCAGAGAAATGTTACAAGAGCCTTCCATTTCCCGGAGAAACACATTCAGTTCAAGTATTTTTTTAAAGAACCATAAATAAGTACCATCATACCAGCTGAATGACTCACAGACTAATAACTGACAATAATAAAATTAATATAATATCTAACATGTTGACTCACAGCGCCTTATCCATTTTACAGTCCTTTTGTGATCGTTAATGTACACGTATGATCTCATAATGCATCCCCTGGCCGCTACATTATGTTCATATAGGAATATAAATTATGCAAATAGTAATTGCATCATGTCTAATGTATACGCTGCTCAGGGGCAGCATACAAGTGAGGACATGCCACGATGCTTTTCATTTTCTGACATTGATAATGGTTTCACTCTATATAAATAACGAATTACATATATTTGGAGCTCTTGGTTTATTAATCAGTGTGTATCCATTTGAAGCACCACCACAACAATCACTTGTAACTTCATGAATCTCTCCTAACAGGCTGCACTTTTTTTTTGTTTTAGAGTACATTTAATAAACAAGTTATCCCCACCACTAGCCCAACATCCACACATACGCATGCATGCACGCGTGTACACACACACACACACACACACACACACACACACACACACACACATATATATATAAATTACTGGAGTGGTTCTCTGAATTCTGATGCTGGGCCTGCTGGTGACTGTATAATGGAAGGGTAGGAAGGCCAGTAAATTCTCCCTAAGCGCTCATAACCAAGCAACACTGTCACATCAGATGAGTGAGTGAAGCTGCCGTAACTCAGCCTGTCAGGCTCTTTAATGGGCTTCAGCCTCTATGTGTGTGTGTGTGTGTGTGTGTGACTGAGTTTGTGTCACAGCTTGCTTGTGTGGATGCATCTCAACATCTGTGGATGTGTTGTCTGTGTTGGTTCACCCAAACCATAATCACTAAGGGAAAGGGAAATAAAAGGGGCTTTAAAATGGCCATTAGCTCTCATTAAACATCTGTGATACTACAGTACACTGTGTTGATGTACTGTACTACCAGAATCACAGCACACACCACCACATGTCACCATGCTCCGCTCTACTGCAGTGACAGCCGAGCACCTGTTCAGAGCTACGACTACGAGTCTGAACACTTAAACAGTGCGTTATGAACCATTAATTAAAAGGTCCCATATTATGAAAACTGAGATTTCATGTTTTTTTGTTTTTTTTTAAAATATAAAGCAGGTCGAGGTGCTAAAAAAATACTGTGAAAGTATCGAAAAGCTCAATCCACAGAGAAACACCCACAGTCTGTATCAAAAACTGTCTTTAAACAAGCCGTCAGGACTTCCGTACGTTTGTGATGTCACAACTATACTATACTGTATATACAGTAGGTAGAAAGTACTGTTACAGAGCTGTAACAGCCATTCCCCGGCTGCAATGATGATGCAGGGATGCAGAGAGTACGGATGCTGAAGACCCGGAAACACTGACCAATCAGAGGAGACTGGACTTTTTCAGGATTGAATTTTAAAAAGACAGGCGCTAATACGGAGCGTTTCAGATAGAGGGCGAAAACTGGCAACATAAATGCACTGCTGAGTGGGAGATGGTGTCTATTTAAGGTAAGGTTATCAATTCATACAAACTGGGTCTGGGAATTTTTGGCTAATTGATTTTAGAATGCAGCAACACTGCTGCGAAGGTGGGGGCCGGAAAAATATCTCTGAGCAGTCAAAATAAAAAATTAAAAAATAAATCAGTTATTCTTTCAGTTTGTTTGATCTCCAAATAAAGTGTAGTAGAGTTTAGATAGTATGTTAGTTTGTTTCCCACCTGTTTGTTTTATGTACAGTATTTTCAAAATTAATGAAAATGACCACATTATAATAAACCATATTAACCCTTTAAGACACTATGACATGCTTGGAGATATTAAAAACTTGGTCAGTTGGTCACCAATATGTAGTTATGTTTTTGGGAGACATTAAGCCACAAAAGAACTGTACTGTATATGCAAGTAGAATTAATGAAGTGCAAAACAGGTCCAGCTTGTAGTCTGCTTGCCCAGCTGGCCTTTGCTATTATTACAGATCCAGACCGGATCAGGACTGTATATACTAAAAGAAGATCTGGCCAGGATCCATTCAAAAAGCATCTCAGCCAGGCTGTATCCAGTTCAGTTCTTTTATTCAGAGTGGTTTATTCGGACCTAATCCTGTGTCGATGCGCTACTCAGTGATTTGTCGCGAGTAGAAAGAAATCATTTAAATGTACAGCTGACAGGGAAACCCCTGCGTTTTAAGGATATGCAAGTATTGAATGTGATTGGTTTTTAGTGGTGGGAGAAACTGGAGCACCCAGAGAAAACCCATGCACAGGGAGAACATTCAAACTTCACACAGGCCTGGGCCATTGGGCCACCGTGCTACCCAAACTATTGTACTTCTACAGTACAATCTGCTCTGCGCTGCACAGTAGAGACCAAAATAGAGCTCCAGAGGTGTGAGAAGAGCTTGTGTCCTCCATCTGCATTAGGGAAGGCTTTCATCAGCTTACAAGCAGTTGTGGATGACAGGTTCCAGTGAGAAAAGTCATTAATGGCATTAATCCAATCGCTTTCTGTGATTTAGGACATCTGGGCCTCAGCCAGTAAAAACAAAGAGGAATACAGCACAAACATGAGCGCAATTTGCATGATGAGCATCCCAGCAGGTGGGTGGAGGATGGCACACTTTACACCAAAACTCTAGTTTCCAGTTATATACCACCTACTATGCACACAGTGAGTCACCAAAACACTACACAGGTGCAGGCCAGGGAAGTATAAACTCACCAGCACAAAGTCTGCATCTAATAAAAAAAAGGTTGATTAAATCATTATCTTACAATATTGCCAACGTGGATTGATCAGCAGGTAGCGTTTTGTTTTCTGCCCAACTGCTGACGTTATCTCTCAAATCCGACAAGAACCAACTCTTCTGACTTACATTGTTGACTCTGAACTTGGTGACAGATGAGCGCAGGTGATTCTGACTTGTGCTACATGCTCGTCTAATCCAAGAGATATGATGGAGAAGGTGTCAGATGGTGACTTACAAGAACAAATGGGAAGCCCCAAAATTCATCCCAAGATATCACGTCGAGCGGCACTGTGTTTGAACTGATGGGCCAATATCAAACACAAGTTAGACAGCTTTTGTCTGTGCCTATGTTGTTTTAAAAGCTATTTCATTCAAGAATATACATTGATACAATTGCTAATTCTCGGTTTTGATCATTACATTTGGCTCATTTGGCAACTTCCTAAAGAAACTCTCAGTGTGCCAGGTGATAATGCTATAACCACATAATCGGGATGTACATGAATGCATATACGTATTAGGTATGAACAGATCATGCGCTCTGGACACCATTCAGAGTTATAGCTTAGTCAAGTGAAACACACAGATGCCATACACACTGCTGGAATCATTGGAACTCATTCTTTCCAGCGATAGTGGTATCCATTTACTTTGCACTGCAGCTGGATTCTCACGTCACAAGATTACACGAAAAAGCCATCTAGTCTCGCATTGCCAGACTTACCTCCACAGTCCTGCGGAGGAAGCTCTGGCTAGTCCACACAGCATTCTGGGAATGCGAGAAATACAGGCTATGGTTTATTGGCATTTCTTTAAACCAAACATTATATATAGCCTCGGGAAGGAACTTGTTTTGGTGGACCGTGTGTACGTTCAAAAGTTGTTTTAGTCGTGCAACAGAAAACTCAGATTGGACAGATAGTCTAGCTAGCTGTCTGGATTTAACCCTGCAGAGATCTGAGGAGCAGTTAACCATAGTCCTCATAAATCCACTCGAGTTTAGAACGCCAACACAAAGAAAGAAGAAGGTAACGGACATCCGTTTGAAAATGAGGGACATCCGGTTAGGGTTAACCCTAACCCGGCTACAGGCACCGCCAGATGATGGTCCTTTCAGGGGCCATGGTAGTGGAGTTTAGCCAGAAAAGTGAGCGTCATGCGGCGATGACAGTTAAGTTTAGGCACCAAAACGACTAGTTAAGTTTAGGAAAAAGATGGTGGTTTGGATTAAAACACTCCAGAGGAACGAACGAGCATTTCATAGGTGAAAGTATTTTGTTTTTACCGCAAAGTGAACTCCACTTTCTATCTTTAAAGCACTGTTTTATTTTGACACCTTGTCATGCTATTTAATTCTGAGATTCTATTCCATTGGATGTTGAAGTTCATAAATAAGTGTTTCGGCATGGCTGGCCCTGAGTGGCTTTACATCCATGGTGGTACTGAAAGGGAGATTTAATTCTAGCATGTTTAGTTTTGTTGTGCATGATCAAAAAACATCTCCCCCCTCTGCTTTTATCACAAATTGCACCCTGCCTAGCGTCCATCAAGAATAAATGCCAGTAAATCTACTTTGAAATCAAAATAAAAAGGTGCTCCTTACAACTTATTGCCCTATAACAGCAAGGTTTATCCTCAATACTTAACATCAGTTGTAGTTGTTAAGTGCAGGATAAAGCTTGACATTGGTGTTATTTTGACCTCATGATCTTGCATTAATCTTGCGTGACTTGACAGTAGAGCGGAAAATGAGGAGCTAAAATAAGTGAACGTCTTGAATACAAAGAGAGTTTTTTTTAATTTTACTAAATATTCCTCATTTCTTGACAGAGACCCATGAAAGCTATAATGCGTAGTTTCTCTTCTCCCCCATGAGGAATTCATCACACACACCTCGTCCACACAGTTGCTAGTAGCCAAGGAGGACACGGAGGATTAAAAAAACATGATGGACTCTTCAGAAGAAATTATCTTCGCTCGATTTTTCAATCACTTAAAACACAATTGAAAATTTTGTAAAATGGCTTCCAACATCTGGGCCTCCTCCCATTGCATGCACAATGCCTACTTTTCATTATCTTAGCTTAGTTTTTTAGTTTTGCGATATGGGCCAATGAGCTATTATGGTACACTTTGTTTTTTCATGGACACTAAAAGTCAAATTCTTTAACCTTGCATCCTCCCATTAGAACCCCCATTTTTTCATTTATTTAAGCAAATGTTTTACATGTTATTTATTATATGAATAAAAAAAATGAGATGTTCTGATACCGATACCAGTTTTGGAAAAGCCTCCGATACTGCCTAAAATGCTGGTATCGATATCGGAAACTACTGGAGTTTATGCCCCGATCTGATACCACGTAATTTAGCCCTGAGAAAAATCTGTTACGATTAGGACAAAACGGACCCAAATGCAGAGCTCAGCAATAGTTATTTTATTAGGGACAAGTGGGGGATGAATGGGGACGTGGGAAGGTGGATGCCAAGGAGGATGCGCAGGCGCGGAGACTGGAACGGGGGAACAGAGAGGGAGCTCCGAGGGCACGGGGAGACCGGGGCTTAGAGATCCGCAGGGGAAGCACTGAAGCACGGGGAGGCGAGAGCTGAGGCAGGCTGGTGCAGGAAACCACGAGGGGGGGAACTGGATGGAGAAGCCAGCTGACTGGAGGCAGAGTGACGGGGAAGGTAGCAACGAGGAGACAGGAGCAATGATCAAGTGAAGATGGTGGAGTCAATCCGGGGTTTATATATTGAGCTACGGCGGGAGGATTGGTAGTGACGAGGCGAGCAGGTGTGGGCAATCAGCTGGCTGGCACAGGCAAGAGGGGAGGGGGGAACACAGAGAGCAACAGAGAGGCAGAGCCAACACAAACTGACAGCAGAACATAACAGAGGAAAAATAGAAAAAAAAACAGGAACTCGCAGCAAGCCGGACTCCAACCATCACAAAATCTACTTTAAAGTAGTTTGTTTATGTTCTTTTTCCATTATGACTGACAAACTGGATAATAAAAGAAAGTTCTGTAGTGTTCATTGTTTGTGTTTATTCGTGTTTCACAAAAGTTTAACCTGAGCCAGACCGACAACAAAGATAGAAATCATGTCACATCCATACAGGGATAATAGTATACAGCTGTTAAAACATAATAAAATACATGACACACTGGTATTGGATCAGTACTCGGTATCGGCCGATACGCAAGTTCAGGTATCGGAATCAGTAACGGGAAGGAAAAAATGGTATCGGGCCATCTCTAGTTTAGATGACATCCAACAACTTCTGGGATAGACCACGCTGCTGAAGTCTGAGTATGGATATTATTGTGGAATAAACAGGTACTGAAGATTAGCTGAAGCTTGAATTGTGTTTATTTGGACTCCAAGTTTGTTTCTTTTACTCTCTTTGTTTCTTTGTCTTTTAAAGCATTAGTGTAGCGTGTGCTCCCTTTGGAATACAGCAACACCATAGAACCCACGAGAGGAGCTAAAGTTCACAAAGAGAAATAGTGGAATCAAACCATTTTTTTCTGAGTCTTTCTGAAGCCAGTACCTTTTCACTCTTCACTCTGCCCACACATTTAATAATACCCCCAAATCCTTTTTTTGTTCTCAGGAGAGAGTCAGGGTGTAGAGTTGTGGTTTTTTTCTTTTCTTTTCCTCATTTTAAAACGGTTTCACATTGAACCTTGGGTACGGCAGCTCAACGCCCTTAGACATGAGACTGAGAGGAGCGGGGGAGAGGGAGGGCCAACTTGAAACGGCAAGAAGTGAGTTTTCAAATAAGACAACAAAGTAGAGTTTACGGTAGGAGGCAAAGGACGTACAGCGTGCACGTGCGTGCGTGTGTCTGCGTGTGTGTGCGTAGAGGAGGCAGAAGAGGCGACAACCTTGATCTAAAGGGAAGAACACATCCTCCACTTCCTGAAAGGCAGGGAGTTCCACAGCAGAACAAAACGCTCGACGGATAAACGTCTTCAAATCGACTCAATAATTCATTTGTCTGCGAGGCACTTCTGAAGCGACGGCTCCTTTGAAGTGGTGGAGGCACAGATGGCCCGACCAGTGCAACACACACATACACTAATGCAGGTGTAAATCCACTAAATCGCCGTACAAGCCCACACGTGGTATGTGTACACATACACAGAGATGTGCGGGGAATTTATGGCATATGGCAGTATAAATGCTTCACACCTTGTTCTCTTTCGCTCTCTGACACACACACACACATGCACACACGCATGCACGCAGACAATGACGTTCATATCACACAGATAATCATTAATACTCAGGCTTATAAGCGCTCAACCTCACAGGAGGTAATCCAGCACAAACCATATGGTGACATAATATATATACGCACACACACACACCTATACACACATTAAATGAACATAATGTGATATTAATAGATATATATATTAGACTGTGGATAGATACTACTTAAGCAGGTAGTTGTGTTGTGTTGTCTTCCCAGTCGACCATGCAACTTTTTGTTTTTCTGGGTCAAAATGTAAAAGAAATTCCAACGTTTTTGGTCGTCTTTTTCGACACTTTTGTCACTTTTTCCGATGTTTTTTGTCACTTTTTTCGGTGCTTTTTTTTTCCCTACGTTTTTCAACGTTCTATCATAAATTTTTCTTTACATGCTATAAAACTGAATAAAACACCCAAATTCAATGAAAGTAGTGAACGGATCATTTCTTTAACTTGTGAAGAGCGTTGTAGGGAACCCTCCACGTTATTTTGTTTTCAAATTTGGTTGAAAGAAACCCACATTTCTTCATCTTTCATAGAAACTTTTTGAAAATGGGTCAGATTTGACCCGAGGACAACAAGAACGTTAAGTAGGTTTTTCCACTAACCATGTCCCAAACATACTATGTGTCATTTCGTAGCATTTCAATCAGGAGAGACTTCGTTTGCAGATATGCAAAGATATTTATTGTACAACTGTATGATATTGAATGGAGAAAGTCTTTTGGAGATTGGACTCCATCGAATTAATAATCTTCTTAAAGGGGTAGGAAATAGGAACATAACCCCCCGATGGAGCCCAGACACTGGTGGCGCCGGCGAAGAGACCAGAGACCGGACCGAAGAGGCAACGGAGCGGTCAGCCGGGAGAAACACAACGACCGGAGGCGGCAGGGGAGGAGGAGGAGGGTCGAGCGCTTTGCCTGAAACGACAGCTGACAGCACAAGGAGAGAACAGATTTAAAGCAGAGTTGTAAGGCAGTGATTGGCCCTTGAATCTCGTGGCCAAGTCTGATTGGTTTACCTGACAGCGTCACTTCTTGAACAGCTGATTTGATTTAAGAATGAGTAGTGATTGGGTTAATGACGTCTTCCTGACAGAATTTGCGCTGAGCTTCATTTAGCTGCACATTCCTGCACTGAACAATGTTTATGTGTGTGGAATCAATCACTGGTGATACCACATCATACCACCAGGTTATAATCATCATCATCATCATCATCATAAAATCTCATTTTGTTTCATTTTGGATGTCAGATGGGGTTCATATGAATGACACAGCTATTGAGGGTACAAATTGGAACTGATGTTATTGGTTTAATTTATTTTTGAATATCTAGTTATATTTTCCATTCATCGTAGCTGTTTAGCATCACATGGATTAATACAAAACTATGTTACTAACTTGGTTGTAACACACTGAAATGTTATTTTGTTTTGTCGGTCATCAGTTATTGCGTGTTGTCCTTTCAGTCCCTCTTATAATTTGAATTAGATCAAGTCAAGTCAAAGGGTTTATTGTCATATGCAGTTCAAAATGAGATAACTAGATTTGTTTATCAAATGAATGGCCTGAGGATAAAAGCTGTGCCTCAGCCTGGAGGTCTGTTGCCACATGGCATAAGTATGAATGTTACATAAATAAAAGGTAATATTTTATCATTAGATTGCCACCAGATTTCTAGCTAACTAGACCTGTGCTGCAAGCTAACATTACATATCTGAAACAAAGGATGGTGCCAATATGTCATCATTAGGTTTGAGTCAATATGAAAAAATATGAAACACTCGGTTTGAGCTCTTGGCCCGCCTTCCTGAAAAGCCCACTCTGCTCTGATTGGTCAGCTGGCTCACTCTGTTGTGATTGGTCAGCCAAATTCAAACAAGCCACTGGGCGGGCTATGCTTGCTCAGGCAGCACCCGTGGTCAGGACGTAATATTACGAATCCCACTATGGCCACGCCAAGACCCGCCCTTCAATAGCGTTCACACACTACTATTGCAACACATTCTCACACCCAACTCGTAAAATAAGGACGTTCGGTCAGGAGCCTTTCTCGTTCTTATTTGACGTTAAAAGTCTCCTTTAGCGTCTCATGTAAACGTGCTTGGTCGCCACTATTGCCGTCCCTTTTTCGGAGAAAAACAACGGGGAAAGGACGCCTCAAAAGCCGGGAAACACACCGCGGGTGAAGCGCGACAATAACGGAATCGCGGAGGTTAGGTTTAGGAGAAAAACAACGGGGAAAGGACGCCTCAAAAGCCGGGAAACACACCGCGGGTGAAGCGCGACAATAACGGAATCGCGGAGGTTAGGTTTAGGAGAAAAACAACGGGGAAAGGACGCCTCAAAAGCCGGGAAACACACCGCCGGTGAAGCGCGACAATAATGGAATCGCGGAGGTTGGGTTTAGGAGAAAAACAACGGGGAAAGGACGCCTCAAAAGCCGGGAAACACACGCCGGAGACGGGGGAAACAAAAGAAAAACAACGGGGAAAGGACACCTCAAAAGCCGGGAAACACACGTCGGAGACGGGGAAACAAAACGCCACACGCGGGGCGCGAACCCGAGTCTCCTGAGTGAAAGTCCGGTGTTTTACCCATCCGCCACCCCAACCACCATCCTTACCCAGCAATTTCCCCTTACATACCACTCGCTAAGTCACATCCAACTGCGGCTCTCCCCAGTACGTTACACAAATACGCCGAAGGGTGCCTTTTTCGTCGCATCAGACGCTGAAGGACACTGACCAAACGTACTTATTTTACGAGTTCGGAATGAGAACGGGTTGACTATTGGCCAGGCGTCCATGCTTACATGTACAGGTCCTATCCCCTGACCAATCCCCTAACCCTAACCTTAACCACTCGAGGTGAAATGCCTAAACCAAACCAATCAAGCTGCGCAGAATCAATTTTATCGATTAGATTTCTGTCCGATTTGATCCCGACTTGCTTTGACGTCACACACTCGTAGGCAACAATAACCTCACGAGATCAAGGCAGCCGCAGTTTTAAAGGGGTGATAGAATGATTATATAGGGTATTTCACACTGTTCCTTATGGTCTCCTAATTGGGTATGTAACATTGGTTGGGCTGAAAATGGCCTGGTTGATATTTTACTGGCCCTTATGCATCCCTGTGTTTTGGCCCTATTTGTAACAAGAGCTTTTCTTCCAAATATGGTATGGTCATGAATATTTAGATGAGCTGAGCGCTGATTGGTTGAGCGACTTGCCATACGCAGACATTAGAGACGCGCGCTGATTGGTTGAGCGAATCCCCAATACACATACATTAGAGAAGCGACAGAATCTCATATTCCAGACACTGGAGTTTCATTACCAAATTCACTTCTGAGACTTTTTTAAGCGAGAAATCAACTATATAAAGCTGAAATATGGGCCGTTTTACAAAAATTGATGGCTAATTGCAAATTTGGTAAGACGTGTCAGACTTTAGGAGCTCCACACAGTCTGACGAGAAAGCAGCAGCCTGCTGGGCTCCATACCCAGCGCAAAGTCACCCTTTGTGGATACTGCACTACGGGGCTCCGCGGCAGCTCCCGGCATAACTCTAATATATTTATGATGGTTTGAATTTTGGCCGCCACTTATATAACATCAATCCCCAATGTCTTATAAAGCTAACCGTTTTGTCCGATTTGATTTTAAGGGCATTTTTACGGACGCGTAGGCGTCTTTGTAGGACGAGCAGCTGCTTGCTATATGTCCCATTCATTACAATGGGGAAATACGCGCAGCTAGCTAGCTACACTGTCGCCATAACTAAATTATATTTACAGTTTGAATTTCGTCACGCCACTTTATACAACATCATTCCCCAATGTCTTATAAAGCTAACCGTTGTGTCCGATTTGATTTTAAGGCATTTTTGGAACGCGAGGCATGTTTGTAGGACGACCAGCGCTGCTTGCTATATGTCCCATTCATTACAATGGGGAAATACCGCAGCTAGCTAGCTACACTGTCGCCATAACTAAATTATATTTACAGTTTGAATTTCGTCACGCCACTTATATAACATCATTCCCCAATGTCTTATAAAGCTAACTGTATTGTCCGATTTGATTTTAAGGCATTTTTATGAACGCGTAGGCGTCTTTGTAGGACGAGCAGCTGTGCGTTGCGCTATGTCCCATTCATTACAATGGGGAAAATCCCCGCTAGCTAGCTACACTGTCGCCATAACTAAATTATATTTACAGTTTGAATTTCGCCCCGCCACTTATACATCATCATTCCCCAATGTCTTATAAAGCTAACCGTTGTGTCCGATTTGATTTTAAGGCATTTTATTATATGACGTATACGTTTGTAGGACCGAGCAGCTGCTTGCTATATGTCCCATTCATTACAATGGGGAAATATCGCAGCTTGCTCACTTTCGCATAACTAAAGTATATTTACAGTTTGAATTTCGTCACGGCATGAATATTACAGGTTCCTCAAGGTCTTACAAAGCTTAGCTAACACTTGTCCGATTTCGGATTTCAATTGAATGTATTTTTGTGAATGTCAGAGTTAGGAGGAGGCTAGCTAGCTCTCATTGATGGACTCCATCTCACCGCGGCTCTATCAATGAGACTCGCGGACAAGAGGCGTTTATTTCCCCGATTGTTTGTTTAAATAACTCAACACTCATACCCATTATAAGATTAACTGGAACCTGCGGGCTGCGGTAAAAGATTGCGGGCTAACAAGCTCGCTGACACTGCGGTCAGGGCGGCGATGTAGCAACCCAGGCAGCACCAACACCGGCACTAAACTCCGACACACAGTCGGAGAAAATTTGCAATTTGCCATCCATTTTCGTAAAGCGGCCCATATTTGAGCTTTATATGGTTAATTTCTCTCATAAAAAAGTTTCAGAAGTGAATTTTGTAATGGAATAGCAGAGATCTGCGTGACCTAGCTAGATTCAGAAAACTACCTGATCTCAGGTCAGTTGTGTAGCCTATGTAAATGTTGGGGCGTGACCGTTCTCTTAATACACCCATGGGCTGACAAAGGTTCCGGTTTTTGGGAGGTTGACGTCAACTTCCAGCTTTGTTGGGATTCGCCCGTTTTCAGCGGCAGTTTCAAAATATGAGATTTTCATAGTAAAGGGGTGTCAATGGGATTTTGAGCTTCTATGTATGTCCTATTTACCCACCGAACTGTCCTCATTCAACTATGACAGGGTAAAATCGGTTTTGCATTCTATCACCCCTTTAAGAGGCAGGCAGCTTGCATGCTGGGAAACGCCTGGCTCTCAGCTGAGCTAACAGCTGATTGGTTCAGAATCGACTCAACATGAAAGTGTTTTATATTAACATTTTATTGTTTTTGAATCTGAGGGATTTTAATTGCTATTTGTCTGTCAGATTTAAAGCCTTACTCTGTACAAAACACATGTTCTGTGGCTGATAGTGAGGTTTAGAAGTCAAAGAGACAAAATCTGTTCAGATTAGGGTTTATCTACAGTCTGTTGTTTAACATCAGCAACAGATCGCATGTAGTGCAATTTAACAGGCTACTCTGTCATAATTAAAACAACTGGAGACTGTGTACAAGCTGATATATGGGTCTGATAACATTTTATTAAATTGGAATCGGACCTAACATGATGTTAGTGTTTGTCTGACTTCCTGTTCAGCCTGAAGGCTGCTGGAAACGGCTGGAAACTGTCCGAATTGACCGCATTTTTTTGGTCACCGCCCCCGGCTGCCTTCTCTCATCCACTTTACAGGCGAGGCGACGCTCATCTTGAATAGTGCTGTCTGTGGAAGAGAAAGCTTAGATTGGAGTGAACATTTTTTTTTGTTCTTTATACAGCTATTAAATACACAAAATGTTTAAACAGCAGCACAAACATATGGTTTTCACAAGTTACAGGGAGGAAGGGTTTTGACCATGTATTCTCACAGATTATTTAATTATTTGTTTACTGACATTATTAATTTTCTATGGTGAATATATACTTTTCTAAATATGTATTTTTTTTGTGGTGTGTAAATATACATATGTAGGAAATTGTAAAGAATGTGTTAAAGGTACAATATGTAACATTTCTGCTTTAAAATGTCTAAAAACGACCATACTTATGTTATATATTTTTATGAGATGTGTTCTTACAGTATCCCAAATGTTTCCACCAAATGTCAAACCCAGAGAAATCTGTTATTTTATTTTCAGACACGTCACGTTTCCTTCAGTCGCCCGTCCGTGGCGTCATATAACCTTTCACTGTGTAGTTACTCTAACCTCCGTCAGAACACTGGCACCAAGATGATATGTTCAGGAGTAATTGTAAATCATACAATGTCACAGAAAAAAAATACTTGTAACCTGTAATACTGCTTTTTTTTGCCATACAGCATCATTTTGTGATTAATTACATCCCACTTTTTATCACAGTAATACAACAGAGACCTTATTTATTTTGAAAGTTCAATATCGATACCAGCTTAACGTTACTACAATGTGCTGGTTGACAAGTAGCTAACGTTGATGCTGATGCTTTGTGGGTAACATTATTAGGTTACAACATTGTTCAACACGCTAATAAAGTTATTTTTAGTATGACTGTTTCGACCACAGTTAACAGGACTGGTCTAACCCACGAATAACTTCACTAGTAACGTTAACGTTAGCTGTATAGATAGACGATTAATCTAATGCTAATTTAGCCAGCTAGCACACCCCGGTCTGGCTACCTTACTTCCCCGGCGCAGAGAGACTCAATCGGGATGACAGCTGACAACAGCCCCGGGACATATAGCTAGGTAGCTAGTTACCGTTAGCCCCCAGTCAGCTATCAGCCAGCTAGTTTCATTACAGCAACACCCGGCCAGAACTTATCTCCAGTGCCTGGTGCTTACGACGCTAACGGCAGTTTAATTAAACGTCGGGAAACGCACCATATCAGACCCAGCGCCAAGTCACAACAGTGGCCATCCATAGCGTTAACTACATCTCCGCAGCGCTACCGGTGTATGTGCCGAAAATCTCCTCCCTGCCGAATTTCTCCCCCCTTCGCGTTTAGCTGTCTTTACGGTTAGCTAAATTAACCCGACAAAAGGTGGTTTAAGCACCAAAACGAAAAGTTAAGATTACTGAAAAGTGAAGGGGAGATAATTCCAGGCAGCTGGGAGACGTTCTGCTGCTGCGCAACAGGCATCGAACATCCTCGCTATCGCGGAGATTCCCCCGACAATCCCCAGCCACACCTGTCTCTCAGTCTCGTTTAGTAGCTAGCTAGCGTTACAACAAACCCCGTCCGCCCCGGTGTTGAAACCATCCAAAAGGTGACATTGATATGTGAAATATTTTGTGTTTTAGCTGCTGGCTACTGTTAGCTTGCTGGCTCACTAGCTAACTGGTCAGCTACAAATAAAAATCTAATCAAGAAAAACGTAATTATGTTGGGGAAACTGCAGCTATTTTATTAGAATAACATGAACAAACGTAACGTCAATAAACTTGAATGGGTAAACTCGTCCGTGAACTGATGCATTCTTACCGGCAGCGAAGGTGTTTAACACTAAAAACTCCCATAATTCCATGCAACTTCCCAACGTCATCAAAAGTCCAGTTTTACCATCCGTGGTTTTGGTTGAAACCCCTAGCGGCAGAAAGTTACATATTGTACGTTTAAATATATGATATAAATAATATATGACATAAATACAAATCCATACATGATGATTACTATATAGTAGTGGAAAAGGGGTAGAATTAAATAAGCTTCTGCTTGCTCCTATTCCTTGTTAAATTAAAGGTCCCATATTATGCTCATTTTCAGGTCCATACATGTATTTTGGGTTCTACTAGAACATGTTTACATGCTTTAATGTTAAACATTATTTCTTTCATACCGTCTGCCTGAATATATCTGTGTTCACGTTCTCCCTGAAACGCTCCATTTTTGCCTGTCTCTTTAAGACCTCCTCCCAAAAAGCCCAGTCTGCTCTGATTGGCCAGCGTTTCTGGGTTTTCCACATTTGCACTCTCTGAGTCTCTACACCGTCTTTGCATATATATATATATATATACAAACCCGATTCCAAAAAAGTTGGGACACTGTACAAATTGTGAGTAAAAAAGAAATGGAATAATTTACAAATCTCATAAACTTATCTATATTCTATTGTGAATTAAATATAACATATCGAATGTTGAAAGTGAGACATTTTGTAATGTCATGCCAAATATTGGCTCATTTTGGATGTCATGAGAGCTACACATTCCAAAAAAGTTGGGACAGGTAGCAATAAGAGGCCGGAAAAGTTAAATGTACAGATAAGGAACAGCTGGAGGACCAATTTGCAACTCATTATGTCAATTGGCAACATGATTGGGTATAAAAAGAGCCTCTCAGAGTGGCAGTGTCTCTCAGAAGTCAAGATGGGCAGAGGATCACCAATTCCCCCAATGCTGCGGCGACAAATAGTGGAGCAATATCAGAAAGGAGTTTCTCAGAGAAAAATTGCAAAGAGTTTGAAGTTATCATCATCTACAGTGCATAATATCATCCAAAGATTCAAAGAATCTGGAACAATCTCTGTGCGTAAGGGTCATGGCTGGAAAACCATACTGGATGCCCTTGATCTTCGGGCCCTCAGACGGCACTGCATCACATACAGGAATGATACTGTAATGGAAATCACAACATCTCAGGAATACTTCCAGAAAACATTGTCGTGAACACAATCCACCGTGCCAGTCGCCGTTGCCGGCTAAAACTCTATAGGTCAAAAGAGAAGCCGTATCTAAAAAGGATCCAGAAGCGCAGGCGTTTTCTCTGGGCCAAGGATCATTTAAAATGGACTGTGGCAAAGTGGAAAAGTGTTCTGTGGTCAGACGAATCAAAATTTGAAGTTCATTTTGGAAAACTGGGACGCCATGTCATCCGGACTAAAGAGGACAAGGACAACCCAAGTTGTTATCAGCGCTCAGTTCAGAAGCCTGCATCTGTATACCTGCATGGTATGGGGTTGCATGAGTGCGTGTGGCATGGGCAGCCTACACATCTGGAAAGGCACCATCAATGCGGACAGTTATATCCAACTTCTAGAACAACATATGCTCCCATCCAGACGTCGTCTCTTTCAGGGAAGACCTTGCATTTTCCAACATGACAATGCCTGACCACATACTGCATCGATCACAATGTCATGGCTGCACAGAAGAAGGATCCGGGTACTGAAATGGCCAGCCTGCAGTCCAGATCTTTCACCCATAGAAAACATTTGGCGCATCATGAAGAGGAAGGTGCGACAAAGAAGACCTAAGACAGTTGAGCAACTAGAAGCCTCTATTAGACAAGAATGGGACAACATTCCTATTCATAAACTTGAGCAACTTGTCTCCTCAGTCCCCAAACGTTTGCAGTCTGTTATAAAAAGAAGAGGGGATGCCACACAGTGGTAAACATGGCCTTGTCCCAACTTTTTTGAGATGTGCTGATGCCAAGAAATTTAAAATCAACTTATTTTTCCCTTAAAGTGATACATTTTCTCAGTTTAAACATTTGATATTTCATCTATGTTGTATTCCTGAATCACACATTGAAATTTGATAACTCCACATCATCATCAGATCTGTCCCAACCTTTGAACCGGGCCTATGCAGTGTATGCATGTATGCAGATGCACACACACATATACACACACACACACATACACACACATAAACAAAAAACAAAAAAAAAAGAAAAAGAGAGAGAAAGAAAGAGAAAAGAGAAGAAGAGAGAGACAGAGAGAGAAAAGAGAAAAGAAAGAGAGAGAGAGAGAGAAAAAGACACAACACACACACACACACACACACACACACACACAACACACAAAACACACACACAAAGACACACACAGAGAAGAACAGAGACACAACACACAGACAGTAGAGAACAAAAGAGAGGAGAACACACACACACACACACACACACACAGTAGGACACACAGAAGGAGGAAGAAGAAAGAATGGAAGAGGAGGAGACACAAGACAAGGAGACCAAAAAGGAAAGGAGGAAGGAGGAAATGGAGAGAGGAGAATAGGAAGGAGGTAGATAAGGATGGAAGGAAGGATCAGAAAAAAAGAAGTCACAGGAAGAAAAAAAAAAAAGAGCAAGAGATACGCAGCAGAGCAAACAAAGAAACAAAGACAAAGAACAGAGACAGGAAGAAAAAAACGCAGACAAAAGAAGGAACATGGACAAGAAAGAAAAAAGAGGAAAGAGGAGGATAAGAGGGAGAGAAGCCAGAGAAACAGAGGACCGGAGAGAGAACTAGTAGACAAAAAAAGAAACACATAAATAACATAAAAGAGGTAGAGACATTTAAAGTGACAAAAGAAGAAATGGATGACTAGGAAATAACAGAGGAGTGACACTGAGAAGAAGGAAGAAAAATAGAAAGCTTTGAAACACTGTCCGCAGACCCAATGAAATAGGCGGACTCAGAATCATAAGTACCTGTGTAAAAGAAAGAAATTAGATATGAACATGGAAGCATAAAAGCAAGAAATATATAAAAGTGAGGCCAAGATAGAAGGGCAATGAAGGGAGTAAAGCAGTGGAGTGAGGGGGGTACAATGAAAGGAACTGAAAGCATGATACATAATCAACATCTTGAAGAAATAATAAAAACCATAAATAGAGAAAAAGGTGGAACATGGAGTAGGGAAGGGGAGAGTACACAGTAAGAAAGGAAGAAGAAGAGCAAAACAAAAAAAGAGGAAAAAGGAGGTTGAAGAAGAACAATGGAATGGAAGTAATAATGAAAGGAATAAAAAAAGGCACACGGAAAAAAAATGAGAAAACTGATGGGTACATTTTGTAATTTCACCCAGAGGAAGTGGTCCGCCCCAGATCACATATTTGAAGATATTAATTGCTAAAAGAACAGAAATGTAATTGATGACTAATTCAGAGCCATTTTTAATAATAACCACTCATTGTTGATTTAAACTTAAAGTTCCCATGACATGGTGCTCTTTGGATGCTGTTATATAGGCCTTAGTGGTCCCCTAATACTGTATCTGAAGTCTCTTTCCCGAAATTCAGCCTTGGTGCAAAAGCAAAGAAAGGGGAGGTAACCTTATGACCTCATAAGGAGCAAGATTCCAGATCGGCCCATCTAAGCTTTCATTTTCTCAAAGGCAGAGCAGGATACCCAGGGCTCGGTTTACACCTATCGCCATTTCTAGCCACTGGGGGACCATAGGCAGGCAGGGGGAACTCATATTAATGTTAAAAAAAAACTCAAAGTGAAATTTTCATGCTATGGGACCTTAAAGGATCACTTTATGATTGCATGCAATTTCTGTTATGTTATCAAATCAATGAGTGAAGTGGAGAGGACAACTGTAGTCAAAATGCCCATCTCCCACACTCTAAAGACTGTGGAGATGGTGGTGGACCCCACAGTGCTGCCCCCCCCCCCTCACAATATCCAGCAGCCCAGTGTGGACTCATTCAGGTTTCTGGGCTCCATCATTTCCCAGGATCTGAAGTGGGAGTGCAACATCAACGCCATCCTTAAAAAGGCTAAGCAGAGGATGTACTTCCTACGGCAACTGTGGAAACACGGCCTACCACAAGAGCTGTTGGCCGTCTTCTACACTGCTGCCATTGAATCCATCCTCTGCATATCACCGTTTGGTTTGGGGCAGTCACAAAACAGGACAAACGCAGATTACAACACACAATTCGGACTGTGCCCCCCTGCCCTCCCTCCAGGACTTGTACACTGGTAGGACCAGGAAGCGGGCAGAGAAAATCGCCAAAGACCCCACACATCCTGAACACACTCTCTTTAACCTCCTCCCCTCTGGCAGGTGCTACAGATCCCTGCGCACAAAAACAACCAGACTTAAGAACAGCTTCTTTCCCACTGCCATCACTCTACTGAACTGCGGCTAAGTGGGGTCATCCCCACTCTGGCCACTCACCCACTTCTCTACACATTACATACTTATCATTCCAATATGCATCTTGCACACTATTTTGGGCTATTACCTTTTGCACTTTATATCCCACTCCATGTGTACTTGTCTTAATATTATGTCTTATTTGTATATTTGTATTTTTGTATGTTGATATGTGCCTATATGTATATTATTGTCTCTATTGTACAGTATGTGTCTATATTCTATTTGTCTACTGAATGTTTACTACTACCACATGTCTATTTATTGAATGTCTAGAGAGTTAAAACCTACCGAAGTCAAATTCCTTGTGTATGTAAGTATACTTGGCCAATAAAAGTGATTCTAATGATTCTTCTAATTATAATCTAAACGGCGGCAAAACCGCGTGGTAAGCGCAAAGCAAAGCTCAGCGCAGGAACGTTCTGGAATTGGATGCGCCCATGGTTGCGCCTTGAAAGGTCAGCGGCAATGAGGCCAAAGTTGAAATAATTTTAACTTTGAGCGCAGTAAACGGTGGCAATTTCGAGCAGTGCGCGACGCCAGGGGTGGAACAGCGCCTATTTGGGCTGCACCACTCTCCCCATTTTGAAATCAATGGAACAGCCAATGGCTGTGTAGGCGGCTTAATGCTGGAATCTGTCATTTGGGGCTACTTATATGAGCCACAATACAGTGGAGAGGAATTAGGATTGATTGTACGGAAGAGGACTAGGTCCACATGTGAAAGAATTTCAGAATTCTGAGATTAAAGTCAAAACTTTGACTCAGTCAGAATTCTGACTTTAGTCTCAAAATTCTGACTTTAAAGTCAGAACTCAAATACATGTTTTTACATGTGACCCTAATTGTCTTCCGTATGATTGCATATAGAGGAGGAAGGGGCCGAGAGTCAATCACTGCCAGCCGGTGAGGATAGCGTCACGGGGACAACTGGTGGTCAAAACGCCAGCGGTCAAAGCGGACATCTGATCACAGAGGAAGTGCAATAGCGACAGTGTTTGGTTGTGGCAATGTTACAGTGGGAGTGGCCTTGGCAGTCAAGGAGCCCAGTGCATTCTGGCTGTTGTAGGTTTTTTACCTTTTGAGCAAAAGGTATTACTTTTATCTTATGGTGAATTTTTGTAATATATCCATTTATTTGTTTTATGATGTATGGCTTGTGTCTTGTGGTTTTGCTCTATTTATTACAAAACTGTTGTTGTTGTTTTTAAAGCCCTTCACTTAAATTGAGTCCAATGAAACATTTAGTTTTTGAACAGATTCTGTTTCATTACAATACTATTTTCATAATAATAAAATAAACACAATAATAATACAAATATTTCAGAATTTCTAAAATTGGCACAGAATATTTCATGCCAACATTATCAATCATCAGCATTGGTGTAACACATTGGTTTATGAAAACATATTTGTCTACATGCACACATACACATTCCAAAAAAACAGACCAGGGGACCTTGTGTTATACACATATTAACACACTTGTACTCTCAATAGAGGCAACAGAGACCATCTCCAAATGTCAGCAACTGTTTCCCAACTGGGCAGCATTGCTATCAGTCCCCCCCATTATTATCCTCCTCTTACCCACAATCCTCAGGGGCATCGGCCTGGCCACCTGGCCGGGCTTTTCTATGTTAGAGGAATGTCAGACAGAAAAAGAGTGACCTTCTGCTTCCCTCTCAGCGCGGCTGAGGGATTCTTTTTTTTACCTTGACGCCTTCAAAGCCATGGCTGTTATGTATATGAGGTCTATTGATATGGTGATACCTGAAGCAGGCAAACAACTTTTGCACCTGTTTCTCTTTGAAGATCAATCTGCTTTTATTCTGACACCACCAACTCCTCCAAACCTTGAAAGCGGTTAAACTTGACTCCAGATATGTCTTTATTTTGACGTTATCGGGCGGGAGAAAACAATCAGTTTGACCCTGTGAGGCGGGGATCAAAGACAGGTTCAGCTGGCAGAGATAGGAGAAAAAAGTGGAGACAGAATGAGTGGAGGGAGCTGGAGTTGGAGAGGAAAAAAACAAGGAGAAGCACATGCTAACTCACTTTCTCCAACTATGCCTCTCCTTCTGACATTTTCCCTGGAATATTAAGACATCTCAGTAATTTCCCTGAAATATTCAGCTCCTTTGGTGTAGTTATTGATGTATCGCGAGGTCGGTTTTCATTGTAGCCTGGAGTAAAAAGCGCGGCACCTTCTCACTCGCACTCGTAGCGGATTTATCACAGAGATACGGTGGGCTTTTGAAAAGACTGTAAATCACGGCAGAGCCTTTTCCAATATCCTTTGTCTCATGCAGAGCAGAGCGGAGCGTAATCATAAAGTGTTTGGAGAAGGTGAAGGATGATTAGGATGTTAAAGGGCTTTCTTTTAGAGTAGCGTGCGCGGATTGTTTAGTGGAGGCTTTGCCGGGGAGAGCTTAGCTCAGACACATGAACCTTTATTAAAGACGCTTATGGTACGTGTCCATATTGGCGTTGTTTTTTTACGGCAGGGCTTGCCACCAGCAGTTATCCAGCAGGTTTCTCTTCACTGACCAATGACAAGCAAAGAAAATAGGCTACAGCCTCATACAAGCCCATTTCAAAATGGACCATGATGGTCGTTTGGAATACGATCTCTTATTTTATAAATATAGTTCACCGGAACGTGTTTCTGAAAACATTTTAAGCGAGAAATAGGCCATGCAGTTGCTGAATCTGTCTTTCAGATCGACAACGATCAGTTTAAAAGAGTTTTGGGAGCTTTTGAGAGGCGTTGAGCCTAGCCGGCTGCTCCTCATTTGCATAAAGTTGCCTGGATTCAACTTTATGCAAATGAGGAGACGGCGACTCAACGCCCCGCTTCTCCAAATGCATTGCACTGCTGCTCCCATAAAAATGAATGGGAAGCGTTGATTTGACGCTAGTCTATATCCACGACGTTTCACTTCCGGGATTGCTCCATTGCCGACGGAAATTCCACCGGATTTCAGTCATTTAGGCCTGATGTCCGTTTCCTTGGGCTTCCTTTGTGTTGGCATTTTAAACTCTGTTCGATTTATGAGGACTATCGGTTGACTGCTCCTCAGATCTCTGCAGGGTAAATCCAGACAGCTAGCTAGACTATCTGTCCAATCTGAGTTTCCTGTTGCACGACTAAAACAACTTTTAAACGTACACAATCAAGTTCCTTCCTGAGGCTATTTTGCAGAGGCACCGTCATTGTGTCCAGTGCTTAGCACAGGTCTGGCAATGCGAGACTAATTTGGTGCTGATAGTCGACACGTACTATTACACCAAGAGGCACACACGTGCAAATGCGAGTTTACTGGACAGGGAAAGAGTTGGGCTGCGCGTGGGGCTGTTGGTTCTGCTTGGGTTGGTAGAGTGGGCCAGCAATCACTTGGCTGTAAGAGCAGTGTAAGTCCCTGCATTAATGGCTCCTCCAGCAGGCTGCCATTACACAGCCTAATTACTGAGAGGAAGGAGGGAAACGACACAACTAGCCACCACAGCTGTTAATGTTAGGATAAGAACCACCAGGTTGTCATCCATATTAGTACATACTAGACATCTAAAGAAAGCATTTGACACCATAAATCATGACATTTTATTACGTAAACTAGAGAAATATGGTATCCGAGGGATTGGATTGGAATGGTTGAGGAAACAGGCAACAATTTGTAGAACATAAATCGTCTTATCGTCTTAGGACCAAAGCTTTTCATAATTTACATCAATGACATATGCAGAGTATCGAATATACAAAAATGTATCTATTTGCGGATGATACAAATATTTTCTGTTCTGGTGATAATTTACAGCAGCTTTTGGAGATGATCACACCAGAAATTACCAAATCAAAACAGTGGTTTGATGTAAACAAACTGTCACTAAATATAAGCAAAACAAAGATAATGTTATTTGGAAAACATAAAACTAATCGTCATGTGGAATTAAAAATTGGACAACAAAAGTATTGAAAGAGTATATGAAAATAAATTTCTTTGTGTGATTTTAGACCACAAAATCTGCTGGAAACCTCGCATAAACCATGTCAAAGCTAAACTAGCAAAGACCATAGCCATAAACAATAAATCATTACATACGCTGTATAATACACTCATACAGCCATATCTAAGTTACTGTGTGGAAATCTGGGGAAATATATACAAAACCAACCTACAGTCGTCATGCACATTACAAAAGAGAGTCATCAGAATCAGAAATAATGTTGGATACCTGGAGCAGACAAGTCCTTTATTCTTTAAGTCAAATATTCTGAAATTCATTGATTCAATTCATTCAATCTGAGGCAACAAATAAACTTTAAAAAACTAAACCTAAGAACAACTATAAAAAGTATGTGCATCACGATCGGTGGGGTTTGTGGAATGTGCTAGACCAGGTGCTTAGACGGTGTACAAATAATAACAAAGTTTAAAAAGTTATATAAAAACATTTTATTAAAAGGATATGACGAGGAAGAGAGATGATTGTGAAGGTGGGTTAGTGCAGGGATTGTTATGGGGTGGTGGATTATGGAAATGGGTTGTTGACTTACTTAAAACATAAATAAATGAATAAAAGGGTTGGTACGTGTAAAATTAGAGATGTATTGTTGTTTATATTGATTATCCTGTTGTAAAAATATGATATGTGTAAATAAATGAGTTAAAGGTCCCATGACATGGTGCGCTTTGGATGCTTTTCTATAGACCTTAGTGGTCCCCTAATACTATATCTGAAGTCTCTTTCCTGAAATTCAGCCTTGGTGCAGAATTACAGCCACTAGAGCCAGTCCCACAATGAGCTTTCCTAAGGATGTGCCATTTCTGTGTCTGTAGCTATTGAGGAGGAGAGAGGGAGGGGCAAGGTGGAGGGTGGGGGTGTGGCCTTGACCAACTGCCACTTTGCTCCATTTGAAAGCCATGATGTCTCTCTCTCATGGGTTGGCCAAATTCTCTGGGCAAAGCAGAGAAAGGGGAGGTAACCTCGCTGTTATGACCTCATAACAAGCAAGATTCCAGAACAGCTCATCTGAGCTTTCATTTTCTCAAAGGCAGAGCAGGATACCCAGGGCTCGGTTTACACCTATCACCATTTCAAGCCAATTGGGGACCATAGGCAGGCTGGGGGAACTCATACTAATGTTAATGTTAATGTTAACCTCATAAAGTGAAATTTTCATGCCATGGGACCTTTAAAGTGAATGAGGGGTGGGAAACATACAAGCTTTGGCTTCATCCTGCTCCTTTTCGGAATTAAAAAAAAAATATTTTGAAAATATTAATTGTAATACTATTTTTAATATTTGTAACACTGTATAGATAGTTCTCTTCCCTTTGGTGGGTTTCTACGGACTTTCATTTATAATTATAGTTATATAGTGTATGTATGTATATGCATGTATATATATATATATATTAGTCTTGTTCGAAATAAAAAATAAATGAAATGAAATCTTTAACGATAGGGCTCAGGGATTCAGTTCTTTCACGTTACATGTCTTGTTTTGTCCAAAACCTAAAAATGTTTAATATATCGAAAAGAGCAGGAAACCTCCATATTTAAGGCTGAAAACAGCATTTTCTGACATTTTTGCATGACAAATTACTCCCAACGATGAATTGTTTATTAACATAGTTGCTAATGATTTTTCTGTCAATCGATAGTTGACTAATCTTTGCAGCTCTAGAGGATATGCTCCTTGTATGTGTGTAAATATAGATGCTGGGTTGATATGCTTGTGTCCCGATTAGAATCTTTCACCATACATGGGTGCCGATTGGATTGGTATCGTGAATTCATTGCAATTCTAGAAGTATTGCGATTCAATAGTATTAAGTATTGGGATTTTCTTTTCATCTTTAACAAAAACTAATATGAATACTACACTTCAAGAGACTATATGTCATGAGAAGAATGCACATCAAGTGTCAGTCAGTCTTGTAAAGAAGAACATAACATGGATTTTCAGCTTTCGCTCTGTTCTGCTTGATACGGATATGATGTAGTCAGCGTTGGCGGTACCGTATAAAGAGGGAAAATGTAGGTCAATCATTGGTAAAAAAAAAGAAAAGAAAAAAAAATTATTCTGTGGAAAAGAATCGGTTTAAAAAATCGTCCCCCCCAAAAAAATCATGATACATAAGATTTTTAATATTTATTTTTTCCCCACCCCTATTAAATGATGTCTTCATCTCTAACACATGTACAATACATATAGGCTAATGTAGTGTCTTTTTCTTTCTATTTTAGAACAATAAGTCATTATGGGGTGCTCCACATGACCAACATGATGAGTTTTGGATGTTTTATTTCACAAATTAACTTTTATGATTTGCCTAAGTCACCTGATCCTGTTCTGTTGGGGCCTCTTGACATCTTTGTTCTGTGATGTCTTTGAGAAGTACTTTTGACTGCAGGTTCTGAAACAAAATCAGCTCTCTCTGTTCAAACGCAGCTCTCAGATCAGTGGGAATGAGTTTGTAGTGTAGCAGTCGGCTGGTTGTTGCCCTCGCTAGGATAGATAAATGGCATTTCAACTTCAAAGTTAATATTGTGAACTTTTTAAGCAAGTAGGGTTGCTTATTTCCACATGCAGAACTTACGGAGCAACATTACCATTCATTCACATTAATTAGCAACAACCTGCAGCATGACCTGCAGCCTGACCTGCTGTCTGCAACGTTTTAACCGATCAAAGCAACAATCAGTGCTGGCTAAATATGAGGAGCTGCTAACAGAACTGATCTTTGCTAATAAGCATAAGGGTAGGAGTTCAGCAAACCATATCGGTGTGCTTTACCAATGCCAATTCATTTCAATCGGGAGAGACATGTGAATGAAGTAAATATGAATGTTTATCATAACAGATGATCACTGGTGGTAGGAGTATTCAGATCCTTTACTTAAAGTAAAAGTACCAATACCACACTGTAAAAAACACTGTTACAAACAAAAGTCGTTATGGTTGCCCACGTGTGCATGACATCAGAGCAAGTCGGGATCAAGTCGGACACAAATCTAACCGGCATGCATTGGGCGGCGATCGCCGGTGATCGATTCTGCGCAGATCTGGCTCATCTCGAACGAGCCTATTGTAAAGGTGTGTCGCTAAGCTATAGGATAGATGCGATCAGCTGATGTGACCAGCTGATGAGTGCAGCTGATGAGAGGATTGACAGCCCCAGACAGGACAGCAAGGAATAATGAGTGAGCATGTGTGTGAGGATTGAATGCAGATGTGTGAGAAATAAAGAAGGCCTAAACATGCCATGTCTTACAGACTGAACTTATCAATCCTTAGGATCAAATGAAAATTTGGATCATGCAACAAGGCCGGCCTGCTTGGTTCTTTCCGAGAATGATTGTAAAGATTTACAAAGAAAATAGGCTACAGCCTCATTACGGCCTTTACTCTCAATTGGTGGGGCAAATGAGGTTTAACTATAACCAGCTAATTTAAATAGCTCACGTTACTGTATGGTGTCAGCAGTTAACTTAATTTAATATTGTATGTGGCGTTTTCTTTTGCGGGGTTCAAATGTTCCACCAAAACAAGTTCCTTCCAGAGACCATTTAGCAGAGCCACCGTCGCTGCATGTGTCCAGAGCTTAGCGCCGCCCAAGACCATTGTGATTGGTTTAAAGAAATGCAAACAACCCAGAGTGTTTGTTTTTTTTCCCTCCTATCCACCATGTTGTGGAGATATAGGTCTGGCAACGTAAGACTACTACCACAGTAACTATAACAACGATCTGGCACGGCATTTGCAAAGAGCCGGGGGGGTTGAAATATTGCAAGGCTGATGGACTGATGAGAATCAGGTGAACAGGGATCCAGGAGAATGAGTGGGAGGACAGGGACGACACACACACACACACACACACACACACACACACACACACACACACACACACAGCCCAACAGCTACAACAAAGCAGGAGAGGTACACTCACAGAAACACATGGGAACAATACTAAGGCACGGCTGTGGCTGTCACTCTTATATAAAAATCAAACACAAATACAGGACTTGTCTTGTGAAATAACCAAAACTGTTTCAACTTTTGCATGACATTTTGTGTTTAAGTTGGACCCTATTACTCAGAAGCAGATTGAGACAATATTTTTCTAGAGCCTTAGCATATTCAGTTTATTTATACTGTAATATACATTAAAATGATATGAATAACTAAAGGCTATGTAACTAAAATGACCTTGATGGTAGGCCTTGATCAGTGTAAGCATTGTAGGATATTTGCATTATTTGTCATACACAAATATTAATAACAGAAATGCATTGAGAGTCTGACGGACATGCAGATTTATGGAAGTGGAAGGGTCATAATCCAATATCTTTAATAGCTGGGTCCTATTCTGAGAGCTGATCAATTGATGTAAACGAATAAAAAAAAAACACCTCAGATATTTCTGTGGTTATGTCCCCGAGGGAGCAGCTTTCATCAGTCCGCTCGCACTCAAACCTTGCATGTGTGATTTTTAGACGGGCAAAAGTTTGGATTGAAGCAGGACTTTGATGCGATGCCCTCCTATGTTTACTCTTGAAAAGAGTTTTGTCAGTAATTAGACCAAACGCACTGTCAGTCCTCATTGACAGGGAAGAGTGTAATTGAGCTGTAGAGAGGCTTCTAACATTTAACTCCCCAACACTCAGTTGACAGCCCTGACAACATAATTAGAAAGTCATTTCGCAGTGCTGGAGTTTGACTTTTTTTGGGTGTGAGAGTCGGTGCCGGAGTTGGAGTGTGTTTCACTATGAGCTGACGTTTTGCAAAAGGAGAACAATATACTGATGGTGTATTAGCTGTGCTCATCCAGCCCAGTATCTTTAGGAATTACATCCATATTGAACATTTCTGCGACTAATGATTTTTATCCACCACTAACATTCATCCAATGCAGGAAGTAGTGTGTAGTAAGGCAGAGAGTAAGCGTGTAAAAGTCACGGTGGTGGATGTGTATGAAATGTCTTGTGTTGGTGTGAAATGTTTACATTTCCAGGTCGTCTAATACCCCACGCTTTGTCACGGTCCTCGGGGTATGATATCCAGGGTGCGATTTCTGAAAAAAAGCTGAATGTTTTTTGATCATGCAAAAAATAAAATAAAACATGCAAGAATTAAATCCCCCTTTCAATCAATACCATGGAGATAGAGCCGCTGGGCCGGCCATGCCAAAACACTTATTTATGAACTTCGATATCCAATGGAAAATAATCTCAGAATGAAATAATCACAATGTGGTGTCAACATAAAACACAGGGCTTTTAAGCCAGAGAGTGGAGGTCACTTTTTTTTTTTATTTCACCCAGGAAACACTTGTTTGTTCTTCAGGAGTATTTTAATCCAAACCACCATTTTTTACCTAACTAGTCGTTTTGGTGCCTAAACTTCACTGTCATCGCCGCAATGACGCTCACTTTTTCTGGCTAAACTCCACTACCACGGCCCCTGAATGGACCGTCATCTGGCGGTGCCTGTAGCCGGCTCACAGTCACCTATTGGTGGATGAACAGCTGCCGCTGGTATTTTATCGTTTTTAGCGCTTTACTTAGTTTAAAATACTTTTTAGGTATTTAGTATTTGCTATTGGTGAAGTAGCATTGATCACTTTGAGGTGGGATACATTTTGTCCCCACCGGGGATTAAAAATAATTCAGCAGAAGCAGGGATATGTAGACCAGAAAGGGGGAAATCCCACACATCCCCAGTAAAAGACATAACCACGTAAACTGTTCCTCTATTAATTCTTACAAAAGATGCCCAAAAGACCAATTAACTTGTGTTTAACATTTGTTGTTACCAGTTGTACTTTTGTACTTATCCATATCCTTATTGTTTCACTGCTGACATGTAGCATTACTTTTGCTCAGTAGTTAAAGCAACACTAAGTAACTTTCAGCTGCAGCTGTAGTTCCATTGAGACAACCTGTAGGGGGACCGAAGCGGGAAAAGTTACATAGTGTTGCTTTAATAATACACATAAATTAACCAATATCCTATACACACGCGGACACACACATGCTGTTTTTAATTCAATACCTTTTATTCACAAATTTGTTTGCTGTTTCTTTATGTATGTATTTTTATTTTATTATTCAGTCCCTCCAGAAAAATGAGATTATGCGATCGCATAATTCAATGCATAATCAGCCAAAGTCCGCATATTTGTGCACTAATGATATGCGGGGGCCGCATTTTTTCAAATACGCTGCATTTTCGCCGCATAAATTGCCGATTTTTGCGCAAAATATGCAGGGCTTGCATGATTTCATAATCCCCGCATTTTCGTTGCAAAAAAGTCACATATCTTAGCAGAAAGTTGAAAAATGTTGCAGCCATTTTCCATTTGTTGCCATGTGAACATTATGAAGTGACGTAATTGCACAACGTGAACATCATCGAAAAGCAGGGTGTTGGGGGAATCACTTTTGTTTCTCTTTTTCATCAAACTGCTGTTTTTGCAAGTTTCTGCAATTTTTGCAAGTTCCCGCAATTTCATTGCATAAAAGTCTTGTAAATTCCATCGAATTTTTTAAGGATTTTTTTTGGAAAGACGGATTAGTTTGTATCAGTTTTATGGCATCTAATTATTATCTCTGTTTTTGTTGTATATGATTTTGTGACATTTTAAAATGATTAAGGTGGAGGCTTCAAATAAGCCCACTGGGTTTTTTGCCTCTCCCTGCACTGTATTGGTTTGTTATCTTTGTCATTCTGTACATTTTAAATTGTGCAAATAGACTTATAACCTATAACCTATGAATCTTACCCTGCTGATACCGATGCACAAGGCCCCCCTTAGCATCCGTGTGCGACCCGCCATGCTTTCAACTAACTCCGGTGTAATATTAGATGCTCAGAGCAACTGCTCGACCGCGGCGCTGTAAGATAACATAGTATAAAGAGCAACAGAGTCCACGTAGGGAGGAGAATGGGAGCATGGGTTGCATGGGTCAAACAAACACAGGACCTTGACCCAGTGGACCGCTGGTATGTCCTGTGTGAACCTAAAAGTCAACATTTACATATTTTAACTGCGTTTTTAACTGGCGTAACAAACATACTTATTTTCATGTGCTGCGTGGAGTGCCGTAGTTTGGCGTGTAGGGCTGGCCATGATCTCTCCCTAACCTTACCTTAGTTCTGGTTCAGATCAGCAACATGTGCTAGGTAGCAGGAAAGTGCCATTACAGTCAATTGCACCTTTGTATATATCAATGCATACTTTAAAACATCAGGTGCTATTTGGGACTTCCTCAAGGATATTTAGAAACAAAGATACGTATCGGATCGTCTTATAAAGGAGAGATGCACACACCTGGTATATAGCCCAATATCACAAATCCCACATTTGCCTCAAGGGGCTTTACAATCTGTACAGCATACGACACCCTCTGTCCTTAGACTTTGAATTCATGTAGTTATAAACAGCTCATTATTCTCCGCCACGCACCATACCACAACTTGAGCGTCTCAGAAGCGGAGCGTCTTGCTGCCCGACTCGCAGATTTTGTTGTCTGTTGTTTGTATACTGACTGTATGTTCCTGGGCTTATATACTAAGTCTAGTTTGGATGGGCTATTATTCTGTGTGATATTGATAGAAGGAAACGAAGTAGAAAGATGGAAAAGAAAAAAAAATTGTAAATGTGTATGTGTATGTATGCATGTATGTATGCATGTGTGTCTATGTGTAAGTATGTGTTTAAGTGCGTGTATATATACGGTGATATACGGTACATGTACAGTATGTAAACATGTATAACTAAGTCAAGCATCAAATTGTTTTGCATTTAACTGAAGTATATAAATAGAATTTTTTTTTGAACTTCTTCCTACTCCTTTTTGAAAGTGGGAATTTCTTATTTGAATCACTTACAATAATTTTGGAAGATTGTGCATAATGTACATCAACTAAACAAAAAAATAAAAACAAAGTGGACATATACGATATTTGGGGGGTTGTTTTGGTAAATTGACTAGATAGTCTAGCTGTTTTTACTTCCTGTCTGAACGGCCAACGCCTTGCGTGAAAAAATACCTGCCGCATATCATTAGTGGAGCGGAGAGCCGCTTCACATCCGCTTCTGGGACGCGCCGTGGCGCAGCTGGTGGAATATCAAACATTGACTTGATGACTCTCGGGGCACGCCACGCGCCCGGAATGCAGCGCAGATGCGCCTGGTGGAAATTAGAGGTTTAAAAACCCAACAATTCTTCCTTTCAGGTGATAATACACTAGTGCTGTCAGTTAAACGCGTTATTAACGGTGTTAACCCAAACCCATTTTAACAGCGTACATTTTTTTATCGCAAGATTAACGTTCTTTTTGGCCTAGCAAACTTTGTGGGTTTTTTCACATGCTGTTGTAACAACTAGTAACATTAGAAAAACTACAACACCACACCGGATCTAGCTAGACCGGAAACAAAACAAGAGGCACACACTTGTTTGGGCTCGCGAGCCCGCCAAAGAGTAGTAGGCTAACATTACGTTTTGAGTGGATGGCGAGCGCGAGACCCTGAAATGGATGCCAATAAGATTCTGAATGGAAAGGCCAAATGGTTCCATAGACAAGACCAAATTGTCCCGTTTTGACTTTTCGGTTCAAGCTATTAAAGTGATGGTTCGGAGTAATTTCACCCTAGGGTCCTTTACACCATGATCTCGAGCCAAACACCCCCCCAGAAGCTTTTTTCACCTGGGTCGAACATTGGGAGCGTTAGCGTAGCGTAGCGTTATCAGCTGAATAGCATAGCGCAGAGGCTAATGGACCTGAAGTGTCTCTTAACATTACCCCACTAATAATGCCCGAAATGATACCAAACGTCTACAGTAGTACAAATAGGTTATGCACTCATAAAACGATGGATTGTAAAATTTGTAAGTACACCAGAAGTTTATGTAAATAACACTTGCCTGCTGGCTTCTGCTCTCTGCTGCTGCTGCTGCTGCTGTTACTACCAGGCAGTAAGAGTGCTTAGGGACATCTACAAATTACAACACCGAAAAGAGATGCAACAAAAATATTTATTAATTTAATGATTAAATAAGGTAATGTCTCCAAACTTACCTCAATTATTACTTGTCTCCTGCTAGTTATATTACAGCACTTACTTTAAAAAATAAGTTAAATTAAAAAATGTTTTTGTTGCATCTCTTTTCGGTGTTGTAATTTGTAGATGTCCCTAAGCACTCGTCTTCTAACAACAACAACAGCAGAGAGCAGAAGCCAGCAGGCAAGTGTTATTTACATAACCTTCTGGTGTACTTACAAACTTTACAATCCATCGTTTTATGAGTGCATAACCTATATATACTAGTGTAGACCTTTGGCTACATTTCGGCATTATTAGTGGGGAATGTTAAGAGACACTTCGGATCCAATAACTTGCTCTACTCGCTTCGGCTACCGCTACGCTTCACTAACTCGTCCAATGTTAGACCCAGGTGAAAAAAGCTTCTGGGGGTGTTTGGCTCGAGGTCATGGTGCAAAGGACCCTAGGGTGAAATTACTCCGAACCATCACTTTAAGTGGTTTCTTTCGTACCGGTCTCACAGAGAGCAATGCACTGTGGTGGACAGGGTTAGTTCTGTTTACATGGGTTGTCCAGTGGGTGACCCTCAAGGGTCCATACTGGGGCCCATTTTATTTTCATTATATATAAATGATTTACCTGAATATTGTTTAATTGTTGATGTCCAGCTTTACGCCGATGACGCTGTAATTTTTACTGAAGGAAAAAATCCTGAGGAGGCAGCACGTGTGCTCTCAACAGCTCTTACACATATACAAACGTGGCTCAATAGATCATGTCTTAAAAAACTGTTTGTTTATATTTGTTGAAGCAACCTTCTACCATTACGCCTTCTCAATCCGGGGTGTTTTTGGGTACAGAGGAGTTGGTTTTTTAAGTTTTTAAAGAGTTTAAATACTTGGGCGTGATTAAATCATTAGATTAGATTAGATAAAAAATCATGTTAAAATGATTTCCAACAGAATTAAATTCAGTCTTTGTAATTTTAAGCAAATTAGAGGATCTCTGTCAGATACGGCTGCTCTTGCACTCAATGATATTTTCACATCTAAACTCCTGCATCACCAGCTGGCCTATGTCGGGTTCTACTATCCTAAAACCAGTTGAGCTTTTGTACAAAAAGGCACTCAAAACTCTAGATAAAAAACCTTTTTCTTATCATCATTGCAAAATCTTACAGAAATACAACTTACTGACTTTTGAAAATTTTCCTCAATATGCTTAGTTTATAAATTACTACATGGCTTGGCACCACCTCCATTGCAATACTTTATTAAATAAAGACAGACTTGGATTAGACTAGAGCTGTTGTAAACAGGGACTGTGAGGTTCCTTTTAGAAAAAGGTAGTGCATTATGGAACACACTATAAGGGAATGTCCCACTCTGGCCACCTTTAAGAGCCAGGTAAAGGTGGGGCTCAGAGCTAACAATATGTGCAATCACCTCTGACTGCATGCTGTACCGTATTAGCCCAGTAGAGTGTGCTAATGAATTGCGTCTTCGTCTTAACTTAATAAATTGTCTTGTTTGCTTTTCTCTCATTTTGTTTTTCCTTGCTTCATATAACAAATGTTATTACTGTATATATTTTGTCTTCGAACTAACCAAGTATGGGTCACCTCTACTTGTATGCTGTACCGTATTAGCTTAGTGAAGCATATGTATGTTGTGTCTCTGTTTTAACATTTGCTAATGATTTGTCGTTTTTTTTTCTTTCGTCCTGTTTTATCCTGTTTATGTTGATAAGAGCATTAAAATGAGAAAAACTAACTATAAATAAATCAAGGGACATTTAGAATAGATAAAAATGTGCGATTAATTGCGAGTTAGCTATGACATTAATGCGATTAATCGCGATTAAATATTTTAAATCGTTTGACAGCAACTATTATACACTAATGAAAACAGTTATAAATACACTCTAGCCCTTTAAATATATCTGGGCCATGAAATAACTAAACACAACTGAAGTTCAGAAAATACATCAAATATTACAACCAAGCTATACTTTCCAAAACTTTCTACATTTCAGAGAAATAAAAAATAAGAAAACGTTTGTTATGATGAGAAAACATTAGCTTTCCATAGGCGACAACATGATGATGTCCTGCACCTTTTGTCCATTAGATAATGCGCAGCACACATCAGAGGCCCTGCACCGTGAGGCGGATTTAGAAATGAAGCCTTTATACGTGTGCATGTTTCTGTGGACAGAGTCAACGGGAGGCTTATAGTATGTCCACAGCAGAAAATGAAATCCCTGTCCAGACAAAAAGCTCCCAGTGGGCGTCATGGCGGCTGGAGATACTGCGGCTCTCCTGCAACAAAGAAAGAGGAGGAGGAAGAAGAAGGAAGGAGAGGTCCCCTGAGTTAAGGATGTTTTCAATTTCAGAGAGACGTGATTTCAGCCCAACAGCCTGAAGCTTTCAGTCAAAATGACAAGGCTGTGTTTGTGTGCACGTATCAGTGCGCATCACAGACAGACACACACACACACACACACACACACACACACACACACACACACACACACACACACACATATATACACACACACATACACACACACACACATATACACACACACACACGAAAAGAGCCATTTAATCAATCTCCTTGCCTGGGCCTCAAGCCTGCACACTCATATACATCAGGTGTGGCGTGTGCATACTTCATATCGCCCACCGCGATAGATTTATCATCGGAGGTGAGGCCATGCTTCATATCTCTCCCCAGCCATCGATCGGCCAGGCGCCTGTTGCCCTGAACTTCCTCTGCGAGCCACTCCATCTGAAGATGGAAGTCGGGAGCTTGTCACCCTGACACATTGGCTCAGAGAGAGATCAGCCAGCACCATGGAAGCCATTTTCTACGGGCACTGTCAAACTTTCACCGCTCACTAGCGGCTTTGATGTATTTGCTGGATTTGATTGTTTTCCCAGACCCAGACATTGGTTTTCTTCAGGTGTCTGTCTGTCTCTTATTATTTTTTCTTTTTTTTTTCTGTAGATTCCTAGTTTGTTGTATCTAAAAGCTGCTATTCATTGAAGCTTAACTATGTCTTCCTTCAAAAGTTACAATCAATGATAATAAAACATATATGCTTGCTCAATTCAGTGCACTGATCAGCGACTTTTCAGAGCCTCTACACCTTTTTCACGGCAGACACGTTGACATGTCATAGTAGGAAAAGCACAGGTGTATTCAAAACCATTAATGCTGGCTGCGTTCCACTTAGGAGAGGCCCTGGTATTGTGCATGCTGACTCACTGAAATATTTTACTGGGACACTTGATGGAATGGAGCCATCGTTAAGGTGATCAATTTCAGCTGGGCTTTTCCTACTATTACAAGTCAAAAATGTCTGACATCATGTCAAAATTTCAATTGGTCCAATACTTTGGTTTATGACCACATACCTGTGGAATTTATGACACTCCCATGAGCTTTAGCTGTACTTTTAGATTTGTGCCAATCGGCAAATTGGAGATCAACAATCATCTTAAAGAAGGCCTATACCCCGTTTACACATACATGGTTATTTTGAAAAATGGAGACATTTCCCTTTGTTTATGCACTTCGCAAACGGACTGTTCGCCTCTGAAAACGATTCTTTCTAAAATCTCCGGCCAGAGTGGAGATTTTGGAAAACTTTGTTTGCACGTTTGCGTGTAAACTGAGACAAACGGAGGTTTAGGCAGCCGAGGAAGTGAGGAAGAGAAGAGAGAGGAAGCAATTCGTTGCTGTTGTTGCTATTTTCGGGATTCTTATTGGCTAACGTGGGCTTGAGCTTCTCGTTGCACTGCCACCTACAGGTTTGGCATGCTCTTGATGGCATTGACGGCATATATACACACGTACGTGTAAAAGAACATGGATGGCTCAGTTGGTAGAGCGGGCGCCCATGTATAGAGGTTTACTCCTCAACGCAGCGGGCTAGGGTTTGACTCCGACCTGCGGCCCTTTGCTGCGTGTCATTCCCCCCTCTGTCTTCAACTGTCCTGTCAAATAAAGGCCTAAAAATGCCCAAAAAATAATCATACAAGAAAACCTTTTCCAGTCAATCAGTGTTTAGTGAGGTTGGAAAATGATGGGTTTATTTTCCTTTGCATGATGATCCTGTGGTAACATCCACAAGCTCTGTGCTTGTTCTTGTGCGCGCTGGGGGGGGTGGAGATATCATGTCTGAGTGTATGGTGCTCGCTCTCTGCTGTTTAGTAGACTAGAATCCTTTGAATTCCTCCCTTAAGTTTTAATTAGTCTCTTCCTTTGCAGAGAAGAGTTCCCACAAGTGACCATATGGGCACTAGAATTTAATTTGGACAAATTGCAAGCATGTAGGGCAACTCAAGTGTTAGGGATGGGGTGCTGTTTAGTGCTGCAGTGAAAAAGGGCTAGTGTATTATTGTGTATAAATAAATGCCTAGGGTTTATCCTGTTTCTTACCAAGTGCATGGTGGGAAAGGCTTGACTCCCCAATAAGTCTGCACATGATAAGCAGTTGTAGAAAACAGAAGAACGGATAGATGGGAGCAAACACACCGCCATGGTATTCATGTTATTGGTACATGTTATTGTGGTCGACATCCCTCCATGTTAGTGTCCTCTTAATGGTGGCTGCATTCAGAGTGAATCTATATCGGCCTGGGCCTCCTGCTGCTCTTAAAGGAAAGAGGGAAACGCATCAAAGGCCATGTTACGCATTGCTTCCACAGAGACCCACCATTATCAAGGAACAATTCCAAGTCAAATCAAGGAAAAATAATGAGTGCAAAATACATCATTTATAGGAGCAGAATACATAAAATAATTATTTCGTTCATTTTGCGAGTTGTTTGTTTTGTATTTTGTTCAAAAAATGAAAAATGAAACTGTGTTCATCACAAAAAAAAATCACTCAAAATTCAAATGTTTCGAATACTTCGGTTTATGACCTAATACCTGCAAAACTAATGACATTCCCATCATCTGCTACTGATCATGCACAGACATTTTAGCATCCAATATTCTAACATTGGGTCCACTTCTTTTTTTCGCAACCTATGGAGGCGCCCCCTGCTGGAAATGACAAAAAAATGCAACTTTGAGGCCCTTCCTTAGTGGCTTTACTAAGGATTTATGAGGACTATGGTTAACTGCTCCTCAGATCTCTGCAGGGTAAATCCAGAGAGCTAGCTAGACTATCTGTCCAATCTGAGTTTTCTGTTGCACGAGTAAAACAACTTTTGAACGTACACATGTTCCACCAAAACAAGTTCCTCCCCGAGGCTATTTTGCAGCGGCTCCGTGCGGAGCTTAGCGCTGCCTATGACGATGTGATGTGATTGAACGAAATGCCAATAAACCAGAGCATGTTTTTCTCCCATCCAGGAATGCTGTGTGGACTAGCCTGACCCTCCTTCGCAGCACTGTGGAGGAAGGTCCGGCAATGGGTGACTATAGGAAACATGAGCCCATTTTTGTGAGCACAGTAACACAGTTCAATGCATTCTCATGAACAGCTTTGTACGATATTGAACAGATTTGCATGAAATTATACGAAAATGTATGCACACACAAATAGGGGAGACCGCCGGCTGGTAACCTGACGTGTGGTTGAGTTTAGCAGACAAAACATTACTGGGAGCCGACAACAGCGAGAAGACGGTCCTTTTAGCGGCCGTTGGTAGTTTAGTTTAGCCAAGAAAAGGTGACTTTCAGCCGGTAACAGAGCACCCTAGGCCGCTTTCAGAGGCTGTGGCAGTTGGGTTTTGTTTTCCCCTGAAGGCGAACTGTGCTCCCTGGATTGAAAGCCCTGTGTTTTATGGCCCACCCATCCACCCCAACCTCCTCCCTAAGCGGCCCACAACTTTCTTTCACAGCAGCAGTCAATGTGTTGAATACAGCAATAAATATGTGGAATACATACAAATTACGTTGCTTTACTTTTTGTAGCTGTATGTACGAATGGATCATGAGAACAGCCTGCACAGTTACTGTAGCATTTAGATCACAACCATGATACATCCTTAGGTGAGACCACTTGTCAAACTCATCTTAAACTTCTAACAATACATATTAATCTCTTATAATGACAAAATGACTGTAGTTTAAAATACAACAGTGACAAAGGTGGATATACATCATGTTAAACATTCAGGATTGGAAGACGTGATACAAGATATTATGCAGTTTTGCATTTCTACCGGTCCAGGAGCTGGTGTAAAGAAGATATCGTATTTTAATGCCAAGAAATGTCTTCACCCCTGTTTGGACTGAAAGACCACACATTGTGATAAATGGACATGACAGGATTAAATTAACATCAGTGCCAAGTTGTCATCTGTACCTTTGGAACACTGCAAGACATGATTCATTATGTCTTTCCGAAGGTCCATGCAATGTGTTAGCTGTCTTATATGGTGTTTAATATGATTATCTGATCTAGCTTATTAAATTGCCTCAATGAATATTAAACATATTGGCTCAATGATTAGACCTGGAGTTTTGTATAAACTAAAAAAATATCAGATACTTTTCATATTTGAGCCAAAAACTACCAATAGAATTTGATGTTTTTTTGTTGTTGGCCAAAATGGGAAATGTCTGTCCCTGAACACGCCTGAATAATAACAGCCTACATGTGCAGATGTCATTGCGTGTTAGACCTGTGTAACTTTACGCAATCTGATCCCTAAAAATATATATTTGTTATGTCACTAAAGTTTGAGCGTTAGTGTCAACAAGAGGTATTGACTTTGACAGAATTTCACCCGAAGGCTACATGGTACCAAAGCTGACAAGCTAAACACGAATGTGCTTTTTCAGATCGGGGGGACCAGTATACGCTGTTTGCACTAGTTAAGCCCTGAGCACTGTGATGTGGCAAACCCACTATCAGTCACATGTGAATTACTCATGAAATATTGATTCTTTGCTCATTGACGGGGGATATTTGGGTTTCAGCTTGAATGAGTTGGTGTCATGGAGCTACGAGCGGCTTTTGAAAGGTGTTTGCTGTTTTCATGTTTCCTAAGCCCTCCCTTTAGTGCAGTTGCCCCTCCCATCAACCCCAGCCTCACTGAATAGAGTTTTCCCTTGACAGTTATCAATCTGTGTCGATGAATACAAATTCCCTCCTCATAGATCCTGAGACAATATGCTTGTTTTATGTGTGTTTCAATCCTCTGCACAGGGGACAAAATCTAAAATAGTGAAAGGCAGACTGTGTTCACATCCTTGCTTATAAGACTGGATTAGGGAGCAGTTGCTTTCCCAGGTAGGCAAGAGAGCCAGACTGATTTAATACATCCGCATCTACCGATATCGTTAGCCGATTTTAAATGATCACAGACATATACCAGTATTGGTTTAAATAAGAAATAAGCTTCAGATAAGAAGGAATTGCAGTAAAGAAATGCCAAAAAATACAGCCTACTATATTTGAGGTTAGAAACAGTGTCTTCATTACATAGTTTGTCCACCAGAGAGCACTGACATCAGCTTCATGAAGCTTCATAAAGCATTTATTCATTTTCTGAGCCCACTAGATGGCGCTTTCTGTTCAATAAAGGGTCGAAAGCACACTGAATTGCCATTTCTTTTTCTTTAAAACTAGAGCGCCATCTAGTGGGCTCAGAAAATAAAGAAAAGGTTCATGGGGGTTCATGAAGCTTCCTGAAACTTCATTACCATTACTACTGACAAGTTGTAACATGTTCTGCTCAGAACACGTCTTGGACAAATTCTTAAATAACCAAATGTATTTGATCTCTATCAAGAATTTCTCATAATCACCATGTTCAGGCCTTATTTTTTTGTCATAGAAATTAGAGTTGGCAGATAATGAAGCACATTCACCAAAGTGTAAACAAATAGATAACGGTGTAGCCTTCAGCTAATGCACTGTCTCCATGGCAACATTATACTTCCTTGAGCATGAAAATTGTTTATTGACCCTGGCAACAGTTTTAAAAAAAATTATTTTTTCTAGAGCTTTCAACCACTTATGTATAATGGTATGATATCAAGTGGTCTTTTATAGGTCCATAAGACCATCATTTGACAAAAACTTCTTTAAGATCAACTTACTATCTTTTTCCAGAGCTTTCAAGGATGATATAAGACAGTGTTATAGACCTGTATGCAGTGGTGGAATGTAACTAAGTACATTTACTGCAGTACTGTACTTCAAGACACATGTTGAGGTACTTGTACTTTACTTGAGTCTTCTCTTTTCATGCCACTTTCTACTTCTACTCTGCTACATTTCAGAGAGAAATATTGTACTTTTTACTCCACTACATTCATCTGACAAATTAACATTTTTGCACACAAAACATACGTAGTTTATAAAAATATTATGTTTTGTTATAAAATAAATGACTCAACCATACAACAGCCTAAAGTCCAGCTTAAGCAATTAGCCAATTAATCACTTAGTTGACTGACAAAAAACGTTTGGATCCTTTCCGGTTTCTAAAATGGGAGGATTTTTCTGCATTGAGTACTTTTTCTTTTAATACTTTAAGTATATGTTTCTGATTATACTTACATACTTTTACTGAAGTAACATTTTCAATGCAGGGCATTTATTTACTTAAAGTGCTTGTATAATTCTCATTTTCAGGTTCATAATTGTATTTAGAGGTTGTACCAGAATAGGTTTATGTGGTTTAATTTTTTAAAAACACTATATTTTTGTTGTACTGCACATTGCTGCAGCTCCTCTTTTCACCCTGTGTGTTGAGCTCTCTGTTTTGACTTGGCAAGGACTACTAGCCAGTCAGTTGCAGAGTTTGAAGGCGTGCCGCGCTAGCAGCTAGGCGAGCATTATAACGTGTGTTACAAAGTGACGCACGTTTGTCAAGGAAGTAAAGGCTGGACTACAATAGAGCTGTTTGGAGCAGTTTGTGAACAGTGTTTTCTGTTGGAGATGGCCCCTTTGTAGTGGACTTTGGGCTTTTTCACTTTGTAAACCTATAACATGCACAAAAAAGATATATAACACAATAAAGGAAAGGGAAAAGCATAATATGAGCACTTTAAGTAAAGGATCTGAATACTTCTTCCACCACTGCTTTCATACTACACCTTGTCATTATGTGACTGATTGTGAGTTGTGACTGAAGAAGATGTGAGATGCAGTTGAAAGCTCCTAAAAAATCTTGAAATATATTAATCCAGTAAGAAAAACTGTAGGAGTGAAAAAATCCAATTTAATATGTATTCATTTCCCAATGCAGCTCAGACTCAGAATTCCCAATCAAACTGATTCTTAATATACATCATTGGAACACACTCTTGTGATCCTAAGGCTACATCAACATTGCTACGTTTTGGTTTTAAAAGCATTATCTTCTGCTAGGTTTCCCCCTCTCATTCCCCCTGCTCTGGCGTTTCTGAGCCCCTAAACCTGGAGAAATTTGGAAACACTTCTGACCCGCTTAGGTTTGGAATCTGCGGGGTTGTGTTGCAGTCTCAACGGACGCAGACGGAGACCTTTGGCAACACCAACATTTCTCCGCCTGATTGGGTCTCATCAGTCACAACTTCTCGTTCTCTGAGACTAAGCTACTGATGTTACCATGGCAACTACCAGCAATGGGCCGAGTATATATGCTGCCTTCTGTTTAACCTGGCACACGCATGCCCAGTATATAAAAATGTTGATGAGATGTGAGGTTTGGGCGTGTTAGTTTAAAACACAGATTAGTTCTTCTACTGGAGCTAAAAACACTTGTAGCAATTGAAATGTAGCCTGACACTCCTCTGTCCATTCATAAACACGTATTTGTTTGAAACTAATGTGTGAATACAGACAAATAATCCAAATCATTTGATATCGCACATTTGGAGCTACCTGCTGGCCTCAGGGTTAAAGACACTGACCAATGAACTGTATCGTCCAAGGTTTAAGTCAGGCCAGGAACCTTTGTTGCATGTCATCCCTTCTCTTTCTTGTCCCTCATGCTGCCCATCTCTCTTCTGTCTCAGCTATTAAAAAGGTAAAAAAAATACCCCCTTTTTTAAATTTTAAAAGAAAGTTGTGCGCTGATAAGCCATTAATGGCATTTCTGATAAACTGATCTAATCCTGCAAATGTCAATATCATATGTGTATAATCTATAAATAGTGACTCTGCTAAAAGCCTGTGAATAAAGGAAGTCAACACCAAGCAAAGCCAAGGGTTCAAAGGGCTTTTAACTCTAAAAAATCAATACCAGCATTGGTCTCAAAAATCCAGTATTGGTCAGACTCTAGGAAGCAAAGCCAGTTCCTCAGGCATGTTGTTATGTGGCCCAGTGGTTAAATCAGAGCGTGGGGCTGCATTGTATATCCACTCTGGCTACGGGCAGACTGCCTTGGGAGAACAAACCAAAAACAAGGACACAGGGATTGGGGGAAAGAAGTCCCTGCAAAGGTTTTCCCCAACGATACCAGGCAGTTCAAAGCAAAACAAGCAGCAGAGCAAATATCCCATATCCCAGCCCGAGCCTTTCGCTTGAGGCAACAGCAGAGCTGAGATCTGGGGAACTGGAGAGCTTTATCGATTTGGACGTCCCTTAAAGGTTACACCGTCTCACATCTGCCTTCCCTGCAGACAAACAAAGAGAGGCAGAGAGACTTCCAGGAGGGCCCGCCATAAAACATCGCAGGCGGGAGTATTTTGAAGGTATCTGTTAATTTCATGCACGACAGGTCTCGCATTCTCTCATTTGTTTCCCCTCCTTTCCAGTTCTCCTCTTTTTTTTCCTTCCTTAATGCCCTCTCTCCCTCTCTCTCACACACACATACACACACACACACACACACACTCCACCTTATCCCCCTTTCTTTTCATCTCCGGGGTTCGCATTGAAATGACGCTGCATCCTGAGCCATCCGGATGGGACCGAGGCACGGAAACAATGTTCATTTTGAACCTTTCCTTTTCAGAGTATGATCGAGGTACTTTGGCCTTATGTAAGCAATTTTTTTTTTCTGCAGTGCTGATCCAGCTGAGTGATGTGATGCAGCTCATACACGAAAAATTACAAGGCTTTTGAAAACTCGGGCCTGCTGATTTATACGTATTAAATGTCAGTGGCCGCCTATAAATGGTGCATCCTGTCCTAATTACGCGATCGGCAATAAACACGTCTTGATTACCGTCTCTCCTGAGGCGTATTCTCAGAAGCTTACGGGTGAGAAGAAAAGCTGACGGATATGTGTGAGGGTATGCGGCATGCTGCATAGCGTGGCGGAGGGGGGAGAGGTGCGTGTCAAATGTGATTACGGGAAAAACAAGGTAATTAGGCGTAGCGATTTTGGCTGGAAATTCAAGTCAAACCTTTTGACCTGGAGAGCTGCCAAATCAGCCTTGATTCACCCACCAGTCAGTCGAGCAGGCAGGCTCGGGAGGTTGCCCGGGGGCTACGGCATGGGATAAGGAGTTGAGACCCCCCTGACCCTGGTGAGTCAGTGAAAGAGAGGCCACTTAAACAGCCCTTTGGTTGCATCCAAGGTTCAAGTGTCATTCTCACAAAAGGGGGACAGGAAAGTGGAGGCGACGTCTCACTGAGAAGGCTCGGTTTCCTGTCGCTCTTGTGCGGTAGAAAGCTCCGTCACTGGATCCGCGCAAAGCTTGTTAAGAGACTTAATTAGTCCAAAATGGCTACACTGATTGCTCCGCGCAGGGTAGAGTTGCGGTTCTAGTTTCACTGTGCTTATCAAAGCCAGCACAAGACCCCTGATAGGTAAGCTTTTCTCCCTTTAGGTCGGGAGGGGGGGGTCAAACTCATTTTCATTAGGGGCCACACTGGAAAAAGAGGATCACTCCAAGAACCAGACATGTAGAGTTTATTGATGTGCTTTTGTTACTGTATGTCACTTTTTTTTTTTTTTTAGCTTTTTTCCTCATTTTTGTTCTGACGTTTTTGTGGCTTTCTCAGACATTTGTCACCTTTTTGTACATTTGTTGCTTTTTCTGACATTTTTGTTGACATGAAGCCCTACAAAAGTCATCAAAAGAGTTCCTTCTGGGGGAATTTCAGAGTCGGCAAATCTGCCAAATTCTGCTTTGAATGTCAGGTAATTGCAGTTTAAAAAACACTTTCCTGTGTTCTTGGTTTGGCGCACACCTAGGAGGGCCAAAATGTATTGAAAACCCAAATTGATATACGGGCCGGATCTAAATCTGCAAGGGGCCAGAGTTTGACACATGTGCTTTAGGTCATACGTAGGCGGAATACGCGCAGGGGGGGTCAGGACCTACCCCATCTGAGGGTTGTCCCCCCACTAAAAATATCATTAAATCCACGCTGTGTGTTATAAATAATATATACTTTAAATAATTGTGTAAGTAGTGAAACAATACAAACACAAACGTGGCAAAAACAAAATACGTTTTAAGTTTAAAAACATTTTGAGTCCCCCATCCCTTGCCTCACAGTGGTTTTGTCCACTGCTTGGTTTTCTCCCTTTTACGTTAACGATACGGAGATGGGACTCGTGGTTAGCGATTCTTTTCTCTGATACAGATGGTGCTGAGGCATTAAGAAGTTAGTCATGACAAAAAAATTATGTGTTTTTCCACGAGTCTACTATGTTAGCAGTTATAAAGTTACTTAGCTTGTTTGGTTGCTTGATGGATAGTTAGTTAGCTAGCTTGCTAATTCCGCCCACCGTGCTTTCATGCTACACACTGGATATAGAAAATGAGCCGAACAAAGTCACTCATCTGGCGAGAGCGTTGTGCTTTCCTACGCTGTGACAAGTGTGTAATTGAAACATTAAGCTGTTACATTTTACTAATTTAGTGGCCGGCTAGGTGGCTGGCTAGCTAATTAGTTAGCTTGCTTGCTAGGAGGCTCAGTTATCAGTTCAGCATCTTTTGTATTAGAGAAAATAATCACTTCCTCTGATGTTTAAAGTGAAAATTGCGTTACCAGTCTACTATCTGGATTTCCACAACTACACATATCCTACACAAGAACAATTTTGTCTGTATTATCTGTGTCCCCTTCAATAATTGCACTTAAGAAAGGTTATGTTTATTGTCCCCCCCTCCCCCATCTGTTAGATGCCCATGCTTTAGGTGCCCTCTCTGTTTGCCTGTCAAGCTTGTGCTAAAGGACTTCCCTCCTCTGTCTGCCAATCATATTTCACTCAAGCACCCCCCTCTTTCAACTGTGCCTGTCAAATTTGATTTTGAAAGTCACTCCAGCGCCCTGGGTTAAATGCTTCAGCAGATCCAGGATCCCAACTATCTGCTTGTCACATGATGCCACGACCAGCGTCTCGTTATCTCCCCCTCTGTCTGCCATGAAAACACATATCACGGGTTGTGCATGTATAAAACCACACAGCCGCAGTGCTCTAACAGGCAATGATCCCACTGCTTATCTTGCCCCAGCATTCCGTCAGCCGTACACCCCGCAGGTCAATCTCAGGCCGCTTCCCACCGGCTTCCCTTTGCTCTGCTCTGGCGCTTTGTAATAAAGCTGCTAAACCGCAGTGTGAGCCCCTCGCAGCCGCAGCGTTAGCTTTGGGGGTAATTGCGCTGGAGTTTCTCAGAACACTCCAATTCCCTTAATTATTAATACGCGTTATTGTAAATTATGGATTATTAGCTGCCGAGCAGCCGGGTCGCCGTTGTGTGAGGCCCGGCAAATGGCAGGAACAGGTGAGAAGAGCTGTAACAGTTCCAAATGTTGCTGTACAATTAATTGTCTCAGAAATAATTGCGATTAACGATATAATAGTCTCTTTTAGTCGAATGTGAAAATATTTATTTATGTATTACTTTTTCAAACGTATAAAGTTTTGAATGAATCCCAGGATACATCTTCTGGTTAAATCCCTGTTATGTGACCCAATGTATGACACAAATACACAGTCTCTGAAATAAACCACACCTTTATTATCACTAAACATTGTATTTTTTGATGAAATTTACATCAAATTGACAATTCAAATAAACAGTCATACCCCTAAGGGCCTTAGCTAATGTTCGCAATGAATTGCGGTTCAACAAAGAAACGGCGATTATGTAAAAATATTGTGATTAGACAGTTATGTAGTCATTGTTACAGGCCTACAGGTGAGGGAAAGACAAAGCGACAAGGTTATGAGCTTCTATTTCTAGAAGGGAAATATGGCGAAGCAAGCGTGAAAGGAAAGAGGGTTCTAGAGAAGAGCTGGGTGCAGGAAGGTGAGGCTAGCTGCCGGGGCCGCCCCAACTCCATTTAATCACTCAGCTGTTCCAGTCTGCACCGCCTATCCCAACAACGCCGCAAAAATGACTTACAAATCACTTGTGTTCTTTCTTCATTTAGATGCAATTAAGATGAGAGAGACTTGTGAAAATTGGGATGGCATGCTTTGTGTGTGTGTGTGTGTGTGTGTGTGTGTGTGTGTGTGTGTGTGTGTGTGTGTGTGTGTGTGTGTGTGTGTGTGTGTTTTTCTGCCAACACCCCCCTTGATGTGGAGATTTGGGGTGCTGAATGTGGGCCTAATTGAGTGGGTCAATTGCAATTGGCATGCAGCCCGCAAAGCCCTTATCATTAAATCATTACAAAACATTGAATATGGATTTGTGTCATTTAATTCACAAGAGGAGGGAGGCATGCAGAGACACTAATTGAATACAGTTCATGCTGATTGCAAATAGTCCATAAAGAGAAATGACTGCTTTGTTGGTGTGTGTTTGCACGGTTGTTAATTGAGATATCGGAGTTGTGCATCTTCGTCTAATCATCCCGTGTTCGGTCGGATGTTTAGTTGGGCGCATGAGCGTTTTCTAGGATTTTGAGGACATCGGGGGCTTTGCCTGGACTTTAGACAGTTTTTGCATGTATTTAAGATAACAGTTGTGCAAAGTAACTAAGTACATTTACTCATATACTGTACTTAAGTACAATTTTGCTGTATTTTTGCATGAGTATTTCCATATTATGCTACTTTCTACTTCTGCTCTCAGAGGGAAATATTGTACTTTTTACTGCACTACATTTACAGTCAGCTTTAGTGACTTTGCAGATTTAGATTATTAATACTATATATATATATATATAGTGTATTACTACTTTTACTTAAGTAAAATATCTGAGTACTTCTTCCACCCCTGTACAGTATGTTGACATCAGTTTATTGGAATGTACACTCTAAGAAATAAATACGTAAAATAACAGGAAAAGTTCTTGCAGCTCATTACCCGTACTTGGTCCCGTAATTACAAACAGAAATTTTGTGTGTAGCTACAGTTAAAATACAGAACACTTTCTGTTATTTAAAATTATCTCATGCAAAGCTGCTCCAGTTAGCAAACTCCTGAAATGAAATATGTTCTTTAATTAATTTATAGCTCTTTTTTGACTCTTTTGACAGTTTTTTCCAAAACTCGAAACACTTTTTTTTTTGCCGCTTTTGACTCTCGCTTATCCAAGTGCTGGTTAATAATTTAAAAATGTTGATGTGAATAGCTACGTTAACTATGTTCATAACTACGTTAATTGTTAGTAGTTCTATGGACAATTTCTGTGAAAATATACAGTTGTACAACTGTATATTGTACAAATGTATATTTTAATTTGCTGTCTGTCTCTCCCCTGTGACACACACAGAATTAATTTAGAGAGATGGATTTCTTTTGACAGGCTATGTTACTAATTAAATCGCACATTCACACACATTACGTTTTTGTCAAGCTTCACAGTCATAAAAGCGCTCTCTCTCTCACACTCTCATTCTTTCTCCTTCTCTCTGTTGCTCTCTCTCTCTCACACGCAAAGTGTGCACGAGCCAAATAGTGTAAAGTAGATCTGCTGCCTGAATTACACACGAAGGACCCGAAAGACTTTGCGGTTTTGATCAACGACACAGCAATCCCTATGGTTAGTGATGGCCAAATGAGGCTTCGTCAACCATTTTCTACATTTTCGGAGCCCACTAAAAAGCACTCTTGGTTTAAAGAAAAAGGCTCAAGGAATGGCAATTCAGTGTGCTTTCAACTCTGTGTTGAACAGGGAGCGCCATCTAGTGGGAATCAGAAAATAAAAAATAAAAAAAATGGTAGGGATGACCAATGAAGCCTCATGAAACTTTGTGAAGCATTTTCTTTATTTTTTTTCTTTACTTATTATTTTCTGAGCACAATGGATGACTCTCTCTGTTCAACAAAGGGTTAAAAGCACACTGAATTGCCATTCTTTTAACCTTTTTTCTTTCAACCAACAGCGCCAACTAGTGGGCTCAGAAAATTAATTTAAAAAAACGGTTAAATGATTGTACAAATGAAATGCCCTGTCCTGTTCTTCTGGGTTTATGTTCAAGGATAGGACGAGCATTATTCTATATTGTTCTTAGCCCTTGTGTTGTCGTCGGGACATCCGTGTCTCCGTTTTCAAAGTTTCTCTATTGGAAAATATGTGCTGCCATTCAAAATAATATGAAAGGGTTTCAAAATCCTGACTAAACATTGACATACTGTATACCAGTCTGTGATAACCCATCAACATAATTTATATTAATCTGATCTTCACTATAGTGAAAATAATTCCTAATTTCGGCTTATTTTACTCCAAAATGAGGTATAGTTTCGTGTACAGTTGGCTAGAAGGTACAAAAATAGAATAGGGTGATCATTTATGCTTTAGCAATAGGCAGAACAGACCGGGAGAACAACCGGTTCTCACTCCGAAGTCGTAAAATATGAACGTTTGGACAGTGGCTGTCAGCGTCTGAAGTGACGAAAAAGGCGTCCTTTTGCGTGTTTGTATAACGTACCGGGAAGAGCAGGCAGCTACACGGGGTTTAGCGAGTAGTACGTAAGGCCGAAATTCCGCGCAAGGAGGTTGGTTGGGGTGGCGGAAACACAGGACTTTCACCCAGGAGACCGGAGTTTGTGTCCCGCTTGTCACGTTTCCTAAATTCGCTTTTCTTCCTTCTTTCTTTCTTTATTCCCGCGTGTCATGGAAACGTAAGCCCACCCACGACCTTTTCCTTAACCCTTGTGTTGTCCTTCGGGTCCCAGTGACCGGAAGGACAACACAAGGATTATGTACTTCCGTTTACTTTGTTGAGAATTGCTCTCTAAACCCTGTTTCTTGTAAAGTAAGTAAGTAAAGTTTATTTCTAGAACACATTTAAACACAGTTTAAGCTGACCAAAATGCTGTACAAACAAGAACTAAGGTGCTGTATTAACCCTTGTTTAGAGAGCAATTCTCAACAAAGTAAATGGAAGTACATAATCCTTGTGTTGTCCTTCGGGTCACTGGGACCCGAAGGGCAACACAAGGGTTAACATAACTGCGTCAAAAGGGACGCCAATAGTCCCGACCAAGTGCGTTTACTTAAAGCGTGTTATATGACGCTAAAGGAGACTTTTAGCGTCAATACCAACGACAAAGACACCTGACCAAGCGTCCGTATTTTACGAGATGGGAGTTGAGAACCAACCAACAACAACAACAACAAGTGCATGGTGCAGACGCAGTCCACTGCTGGAGACAATGTAAAAACTAACCTTACTCATGAATCATCGCGCCAGAGAATAGACGGAGCCTCGGTTGTCGAGGCCCTCCTGCACTGGGACGTCTCTCTGGATCAACTCTGGTTTGCTTCACCCACTGTAACCCTGAACCCCTTTACTGAGTTAGAATTGACCTTTTTGTCTGTACACAAGTGTATCTTATTGTTTCTAATCATTATTATTTTGTCAATTACCATATTCTTATCTGTATCTGCTCTGTGAAGCCTTTTGTAACTGATGACTTTAATTATAGGCTATATTTCCTTCTTTTTTTTTAACCATTGTTTTTACCCATATTTTTCTTGTTTTTTCTTTAGTCATTTTTCCTCATTAAAGCTACTTGATCCGATTGTTTATGTCCCCATAGTTTGTCTTAATGTTCTATGTTTGCCTTCGGTAATGAGCTATGTAATGGCTGCTTTTGGTAAGTGCTATAAAAAGTGAAGTTTATGATCATTATTATTTAGTTCCGGCGGTGTCCTCTGTGCAGCTCGACACCGAAGCCTCGCAGGCAGCGGCACAGCATACCTTCTATACCGGATTCATATCTTTGTAGACTCTGTCATCTAATAAGACGTATAAATTCAGACTGGTGGTGCGAAAGACACTAAACCAGAAATGGAAATATGGAGAGAAAAAAAAAAAAAAGAAAAAAGATATAACATATGGGGAGAGTTGAAAGAGCTGAAGGGAAGATACAAATCAGTTTGAAACACAGGTACAGGCTAATAATTTTCCAGATGAGATTAGGAATTTGAAATATTAGTCACGCCGGAACCCCAAGACATAGCGCTCATTTTCCACATCCCGTCTATCTCTGAGCCTTTTTGTCTCCCAGCCTCATTAGCAGCACGGCTTTATATCTTATTACGTCAGCCGCTTATTGGTGAGAAATCAAAGGCGAATCTGTACCACTGCTTCCTCTTTCATGTTTGTCCCTTTCGTCCCACTTCTCCCTTTTTCTCCCTCCCCTCTGTCTCTCCAAAGGATGGTAAGAATTTTAATGACAGCTGAGAGGATTTTCAGAGATTTAATAGGAAATTGTGACTGCCACTCAAAAGGATCAGGGATTATTCGATGAAAAAAAAAAAAAAAAAAAAAAAAAACGGGGGGAGGAGAAAGGGACAGGAGTGAGATTGAGAGACAGAAAGGAAAAATCCTGGTTTTGTTCAAACAAAGACATGAACTGGTTTTTGCATTTGATAGCCATGCAGGCTTGACTCCAGGAGCCAGCCGTTCTCACACACACACACACACACACACACACACACACACACACACACACACACACACACACACACACACAAACAAATGCAGCTCACGCTGGAGGTCTGCAGCCAGTAGATTCAGTAGATTACAGTATATTTTTTTTTTCGACAAGGCAAAGCAGTTCTCTCAAACACATTCACTGGCTTCCTTGGGGAGATGTGTGCATGTTATACGTATCATGTACATTATTGTAAGCCTCCCAGCGGACAGCTACCCTTTCTCTAAATGTTACTTATTGCTGGACTGGATGGTGGCTGACAGCCGGTACGTCCTGTTCATTAGGTTGAAACAGGCAGCCTCCCGTGGAGAGTTACGTTTACCGTCAACAGGAACAAGCATGCATACTGTGATTATTACCATGGAGACCTATGCTACGGACCGACTAACCCCCAGAACTCGCAGTGAATATCGCCACTGAAAATGATACTTAATGAGAAACATGGGAAGAATACCGTATTCCCTTAAAGAAACATAAGATGTTGCAGTTGAGTCCGATTTGAAGAAAGGGATGTTGAATGAGGTTAATAAAGGTGAGGGTCAGTATCTGTGCACATGTCAGCTGCTGGACGCTCGTTCAGCCTGAATACTGAGCTGTGTGTTCTCATGGGTGAAGCCTGAGCCAGGCTTACACACAACACACACACACACACACACACACACACACACACACACACACACACACACACACACACAAACACAGAGTACTACTCCCACCTACTGGACACATGCAGAACAGAAACACATCCACACATTTCTGTGTTGGGTGTGTGTGTGTGTTTGCGTGCGTGCGTGTTTGGGTGCGTGCGTGCGTGTGAACACCTTTACTTACTTTATATCCTTTCCTCAACTACTACTGACTAACTTATTCTTTCTTCAATATTAATGTCAAGCAGGGTATCGCTCACTTACTGCTCCCATTGGAAGAAGGGTTGCCATGGGCAGGGGCAATTCTAGGATCAGAGCTTTAGGGGTGCCCGGCACCCTTTTAATGTAGTTTATTTTATGTTATTCTATGTGCTAACTGCATTTTAACATCATTTTGGACCATCATGGTACGGGAAACACTGAATTATGTAACTAGAAGGACAGCAACACAAACACACAAAAATGACTTACAATGCTGAGCCACTGGGCCAGTACTACACATGTGAGGTGGTATTACAAATTAAATTGGATATTTATTTTTTCATTTATTTCCAAAATGCACTATCAATAACTTTTGAAAAATACGGAGTGATGCAATTTTTGACCAAATGGCTGACAAGCACTACGTATTTTCTGAAAATGGCTCGGAATGTTTTTTTCTTAATGATCTCGGTATAATGGATTCTGGGTTTAGTTTCATGATGCTGGGATATCTCCAGTGCAGAACTCTTTAGCTCACAATGGATTAACACAGTTTTTTGTTTCTTTTTTGCAATTCATTTTTAGGCATGCCAGGATCAACAACAAAAAAAAAAGGCTAAAATCGCCCCTGGCCGTGGGGAAGAGTGCGTGGGAAATGTTTTTTTGGGGATCGGTAACCCACACTGCACGGACCGGACTGGTGCCATCACTGTTCACTGACATATCTGGCATCCACTCACAATGTGAACCATAAGTGTATAAGGAATAGCACATGGAAGCTGCACACAGTCTTGATACATAGAAACACCTGCACATGTCCAGACCAATCATGTTTTATTGTTATTGATGAAGATAAAGTCAGCGGCACTGACCTGCACTCTAAGAAACAAATAGGAAAAAAATAACAGGAAAAGTTCTGGCAGCTCATTACTCTGACTAGGTCCCGTAATTAAAAACCAAATTTTTGTGTGTAAAAAAAATACAGAACATTTTCTATTATTTAAACTTCTCTCATATAAAGCTGCTCCAGTTAGATAGTTAAACTTCGGAAATGAAATCTGTTCTTTAATTAATTCAAAGATTCTTCTTTTCTTTTCTTTTTTTAACCCTGTTGGCGCTTGATTCAATGTTTTTTTTTTTTTTCAACGCTTTATTTAAAGCTATAGTGCGTAGTTTCTGCTGCCCCCGTGAGGAATTCTAAGTAATGACAACAACGCTGTCGGCACACCCCAACCCCCCACCTCACAAATTTATAGTTTCCTTTAAAAAAAATAAATAAAAAAAAGTCTCATTAATGTTCTAAAACGTTACTCAAACAGGAGGAATTTGTTGGGGACTATTTTAAGCAGCGGATTACGCCACATTTGGTGTTCTAGTGAGTATTTCTGGCAGCAGGACAGTGTCTGTGGGATTGGGTGACAATATGTTGTGTGTGAGTGTGTGTGTTTTAGTTTAGTTTATTTTGAACATGTTAAAAATAAAAAAATAACATAAATAAGAACATGTACTGTACATTTCAGCACAAGCAAGGAAATACCAACAACTACAAAATACGCAGCAAACATATCTTTCAAAATGATTGTAAGGTGAAGTAGCAAGCTGCCATCCAGGCCATGCCATTACATAACCTGGCAAACAGTCTACAATTCCTCTGTCTGCTCCCTTTGTTCTCTGCAGCATAATGCAAACTCTTTTACACAGCACCAGATCCCCTGCAGTAACTCTGGCGTGCATGCGCTTTTGAACATTCTCGAACGCAAACACACACACACACACACACACACACACAAAGGCCTGCGCATGCATTATACTTCCAATTCAAGCCATTCAGCCTGAGTACCACTCCGGCAGAGTAGACCTACACTACCATGGCAACCGCATCCCAGCAGGAGGGAGGACGAGGGGATGAGAGGGCGAGGGAAGGATGGAGTGAGCTGGAGAAGTTGGAGTGAGAGCATGAAACGCAGAGAGAAGGTGAGACGGAGAGAGGGTAGACGCGTCAAAGGGAAGTCTGAGACAGAGTGAGAGTGGCAGGGAGTGAGAGGGAGGAAGATAATAAAGGGGGAGCAGAAAGAGAAAGAATGAGGGGGCAGACAAGTAGACTGAGCATACAGAGACAAAAATAAGGGTGCAGTTCAGCAGAAGATCACATGCTATTTATTCTGGTTTACTTTGTGTATTTTCCAGTTGATATGGTGCCATCAGCAAACCAAAGCTGCGTCCCTCCTTTAGACATGACTGCTGAACCTGTTGTCACTCCCAACTTGTAAAATACAGACGCTTGGTCAGTGGCTCTCAGCGCCAGATATAGAGGCAAAAATTCCCCTTTAGCATCTGTATGGAACGCACCGGGCAGAGCAGCAGCTCGACCACAGCGCTGTAAGATTACGTAGTATTAAAAAGATGCAGTAGGTAAGCCTTATAAAACTAACTTTCTGTCATTTGCTGAAACTGACCCTATGTTCCAGTAGAACTACATGAAGCAGGTAATAAAAATAAATAAATAAATAAATCCGACTCCTCTGGCACCACCTCCAGCCTGTAGTGAGATTTACAAAAATCCACAGCTCCCTGTTCAGATGCACCAATCACAGCCAGGGTGGGGGGGGTGTCTAACTGCATGTCAATCACTGCTCGTGGACACTCATTCATTCTCCCTTGTGGGGGGAGACCGTTTTGGGCTTTAGCGGAAAGGGGGGAGGGACTGAAGTTATCGATGTTCACATTTTTTGGCTAAGGCCTGGAGCGTCACAATTCTACCTACAGCACCTTTAAGAGAGACAACAGTAGAGCAGTATTAAGACTGAAAATCCTCATCAGGAGGTTGGTTGGGGGATGGATGGGTCAAACAACACAGGACTTTTACCCAGGAGACTGGTGTTTGTGTCCTGGTCTTGTCACTGAAACATACATTTTGTAACCCCACCTGTCCCGTCCTTGTGCCGCATGTCAGTTAAACGTACGTCCCGACCCAGAGCGTCAAAAAGTGACGGCAAGAGTCCCGACCAAGCATGTCTAAATATGACGTTAAAAGAGACTTTTTGCGTCAATAACAAACGCCAAAGGCACCTGACCAAGCGTCGCTTTCTGACGCGATGCGATTGAGAACGCGTTGCAGCCGCTGAAGCTGTTGCCTGTATTAGGCTGAGTCTGCCGCTTCCTGTCTTAAACACATTGACTAAAGAAGATTCACAATCGAAAAGTTCTTACCTCTACCACCTTCACAGGAACCAAATTAACGACATGTTTGGGCCCTCCTCATCAACTAGTTAGCTCAAAATATCCAAGTTTACCACCACAATGTTGTACTCACTTAGCCAAAAAATATTACTTAACTACTATGTATGTCAACTGACATCATATTTTACAGGTCATATATAAATTCTGGGGTTTCACTTCCACATTCTGTGGACAACTGGCCACCAAGTAGCACAAAGTTCATCTTTGCAGCTGGAAAGTGGTACCGTTTTCCTTGATACATTTGTTTAAACAGTTTATTTTATACTATACCAGCACTGCCTACTAAGTTAATATACTGTTCATATATCTTAACGTATCCATAACACACTGTTCAAAATGTTAATACTGCTCATACTGTATATTTTGCGTATTCATATTCAGGCCTGGTTCTAGCCTGCTTTTAACATATTAAGTAGGGCGTCTGTGTATCCTCCCCCAGGACATTGTGGCCATCAAACACTTTATTTCCTGCATATTGATACAATTTATAGTGGGAACTTCTTCTTTATTCATGGGAAGGAAAACACTAAATTCTGGTGGCAGGTGACACCTCAGAATATAAAAATATAATGGAAAATAAGGCAGTGAGGGGCCTTTCACATCAGGGACCTGGGCACACCGAGTACACTTGTCCCCAAAGTCCAGTTCGTTACGATTAGTGTGAACACGATCTGTGCCCAAGTCCATCTGAAAAGGTTGTCTCAAGTACAGGTCACACGTAACATTACTCCGGGATAAAATACCAAAACACGGAAGTGGAGTACTATTTAACGCGCCTAAGAGGAGTTTTGAACCGGTTATCAAACTGTCTCAACGTAATACTGATGCCACGATATCAGACTTCGCTGCCACCTTGGACCTGCAGTCGGAGAGATTCAGCGGGAGGCTGAGAGATCGGCGCCCAACAGCAGCAGCTCCTCCTCCTCCTCCGTTCAGGAGCAGATCTTCACCTCGCTGAATCCCTTTTCTTCAGACTGATCTCATAAAGTGGCGTATGTATGACACGCCAATTCGTATGCCATTTTGGCATGTTATCAAGACGCATCATTTTGGTTGGTTGGTTGGTTGGTTGGGGTGGTGTATGGGTAAAACACAGGACTTTCACCCAGGAAAGTTGGGATCGCATCCCGCGTGTGATGTTTATCAATTTTTTATTTTTTTAAGCCTTCACCAATGTTTCTTTCCCAACCGTTTAGTTTTCCTAAGCGTGTGACGTTGGTCACCATCATGTTTTTGTGTTACTAAAGCCTTGCCCAATGTTCTTTTCCTAAACCCAACCATTTATATTTATTTTTTTTTACACGCATGAGACGTTGTTCTCGCGATAGCACGGCCACGTGGCGATGCCATGTTTACGTAAAGTCGTGATGCCATGTTGCTTTCCTTTCTCCAGTGCAGTATTCCAATTATTAAATCCTCGCCTGGTTAACACTTTATCTCTGTCATTAGATGTGCGAATGTTTCGACAGGGGAAACCGAAACATGAAACTAGCTTTGTAGATAGAGTACTCGTAGCCACGGTCTGACGGTCTCCCACCGTACCTGCTCGGGTTTATGTGCGTGCAATCTGGCCAAAGTTACGCTTAGGGAAAACCTACTGATCAGAAGAATGACACTGATCTCTCACTGCCTCTCCATGTTTTATAGTGGCAAACCAACCAATTAGCATTTTAATGATTGGTTAAACCGACATGGATAAAATACTTACTTTCTAAATTTGGGAGGAAGGGGCAGGTGTTAGTGGGGCAGCCCCCCCATATATGTTTGTTCTGTATATGTACATTACTTTGCCCTTCACTGTTTCTTGTTAGAAGCTAAATTAGATGTTGTCTCAGTACCTGTACTCTGTGCAATGGCAATGCAATCTAATTAACAATCCATAGCAGCCTGCAAACAATTGACTGTAGACTTTACTGAGTGGAAAAGCACTAACGTCTCAGAAGTTAAAAGGGGCTGTAAAGCTTTAACATTAGTTTTAGGTTGGATGTTGGTGACATTACTGGGAAATGAGTCAGACCATGTAATAAAATCACTTTTGTATTACAAAAATGATTGCCTTCTGTCATTATGATGTACACTCTATACTGCTCATGGCCTACAATTACTCAACATAATGCATGTCATTTGCTGTACATATTCTCCACACGGAGAGAGACAGCCAACAGACTACCAGTATATAAAAAGATTTGAACAAACCACAGGGCTCTTTGAAGCTGCTGTCACACTGTATGATGAGGCATTCACTGTTTTCCACAATGGTTGTATTGTGTGAGGCATAAAGATTAATGTGACCGGTAGCCAGTGTTAAAATATAGAGATCCTTCTTTGAGCGCGACTCGCTGGCTTTTAAGCCCGGTTAGTTACGCGATTGCTTCCTCTCGGCCGCTGCTCTCCTTAACGGACCAAAATACAGAAACAATTAGTCCCATCTCAACAGTTTACTAGCCAACTATCTTTAGAAAATCTTCGGTAACAACAGCGAGTCAGATTTGATGCTGGATATATGGGGACCTATGGGGTCGTCTGCCATACAGGTTCTGTGGTGGATCAGTGTAGAACCACTTTGGGTTTACCATCCCCGCCTGCTGAAGCTACCACTAGAGCAACACGGGACATCCTGCACAAACCCCTATTTCTAAAGAGCCAAGATACCGTCAATAAGGCCCTCCATTTTTTTTATTCACTCACTCACTAACCAGAAATAATTACTTGATTGTAGTTTCACATTATGATGTTAGGCATAAGACTTACACTAAACACCCCCCCAAACAAACAAATCCTGTTCCTGTTGTGATTCGGCAACAATAAACACTTTAACAAGGCATGGAGGGAGTGTATCTCAAATATATACATTTGGCTGAGAACAATGCAAAGAAATATTATTAGTTATTATATAGTAACTAATAGAACTAATAGCAATAAGCCTAACCCTACATAATCTGCCTGTCTGATTCCACAATCCATTTACAATGGATTGCAATACCATTACACCAAAATACCTGCATATCAGAATTGTACATAGCAGTATTTTTTTAATCACATTTAATAATTTATAACGTAAGTACAAACAACAACAACGACATCAGATACACCTACAACCCACCCGCCCCACACCTCTCCCCTCCTCTAAACAGGATGCTACCCAATTCACTGAGCAAATAGCCCTTTGAATAAACCCTCTTATATCTGGGTGTTCTCTTTACTCTGCATGAATGATGAGTCTCAACAGGCAGGCAGCTTTAGTAATAGAAAAAGGCTGCCCTGCCATCCTATGCCAAACCTCCACTAATGTCTAGTACATAATGGGATGCCTCCAACTGTATTCAGCCCATAATTTGTTAACCCACGGTGAGTGAATACAATTTGCACCACTATACTGATTTGTCCAATATTGTTGGTCAGTGAAGAATGAGGCAACCAGTAATGGATTCTGTATGCATATATCTGTGCTCTCATTGATATTAGACCCTGCATTGGAAGATTACACTGGACTATGATGAGATCACTGCTGTGGAAGGTGGTTTAATAGCAAGGGGATAGGTTACACACAGAGTGGATTAAATAAAGGGGAGGGATTTAGTACATAGCTGTCAATGAGTCCCACAAATAAGCACTGGTGCAGTAAGGCCAATCTGTAGGAGCTCTGATGGTATGTCTTCCAGCCTGTCAGCTGGAGCTGGGACTGGCTGGACCACAGTGAAGTGGCAGTACTGGGGAAATGAACCTCTCCGTGCGCCTCAGGAAATTTGATTTCTAACCCTGAGACAGCATATTATTTTTTGATCATATTCATATTTGTGTTGATATCATCTGTCTTTACTGAGGGAGGAGAGAGATCCCTGTGGGTGTGTGTGTATGTGTCAAATATCCTTAGAAATAATATGTTTATTTAAAACTTTAAAGTGCTCATATTATGCTCATTTTCAGGTTCATAATTGTATTTAGAGGTTGTAACAGAATAGGTTTATGTAGTTTAATTTTCAGAAAACACCATATATTTGTTGTACTGCACATTGCTGCAGCTCCTCTTTTCACCCTGTGTGTTGAGCTCTCTGTTTTAGCTACAGAGTGAGACATCACACTTCTGTTCCATCGTTGTTGGGAGTTGCACATGCGCAGTAACTAGGTAAGCACTACTAGCCAGTCAGAAGCAGAGTATAAGGGTGTGCCACGCTAGCAGCTAGGCGAGCATTATAACGTGTGTTACAAAGTGACGCATGTTTGTCTCTGAAGTAAAGGCTGGTCTACAATAGAGCTGTTTGGAGCAGTTTGTGAACAGTGTTTTCTGTTGGAGATGGTAAGTCCCTTTGGGGTGGACTTTGGGCTTTTTCATTTTGTAAACCTATAATGTGCACAAAAATATATATAAAAGCAATAAAGGAAAGGGGGAAAGCCAAAAAGTACAATATGAGCACTTTAAGAAATATAGTTAAGAATGACCAAGATCTAACAGTGTATCATAAAGATATGGACTAAAACTGAATAAAAACAGGATGGAAACTGAAATCAAGCCAGAGCCTCTGACTAGCACATACATAGTAAAGCTTCAAGATCAATAGGTTTCCTAGAAAGAAAGAAAGAAAGAAAGAAAGAAAGAAAGAAAGAAAGAAAGAAAGAAAGAAAGAAAGAAAGAAAGCGCATCATAGACAATCACAACTCATAAATGGATTATGGACTGCAACGCCATGATTTTCATGGAATCATGTCCTCCGGGTGGATAAAACAGCAAATGACTCCAGTAACCAAAAATATCTAAATGGCTAAGTGTAGACCTCTATCTACCCAGAGAGTTTATATCAAGTGTTGTGACTGCAGCATGAATGCTAATTGTAGGAGCCAAAGCTAACTAAAAATAATTGAGTTTATTTATATTTGCTATTGTTTAAGTTTCTATATTATTATAGTTATTTGATGTTGACGTACATTGTTTTCAACTAAGTGTGTTGTTTCAGATCTAATGTACTCTAGTTCTACAATATGTTTGAGCTATTGCGCAGGTCCCCTGTGTTTTTAGAGAAATACAGTTGTTGTGGGTCAGCGGTAGCTCAGGGGCAAAATGTTTTTTGACCGTAAAGTAGCGTAATGTTTGTAACAAATAAGTAATGTAATGTAATGTAGAACAAAGGTCGGAAAGTTGGAACAGCCGGTTAGACGTTTTCAATGTAGAATCTTATCTGAAAGAAGCTCGGGGAAATGTTTGGACGAAAATAGAAAACTTGGCTGTACAGGAAAGCTTGGTCAGTGTCTCTCAGCATCAAATACCGATGCAACTTTCATGATGTCTACATTGATGGATTTCTGGATTTAAACAAGTCTTTATAAAGTGATTGTCCCAGTCTTTTGAAAGCAAAGACACTGTGCATGACTGCCTGGATAGCTGTAAGCCTAAAAAAAAAAAAAAAAATCAAAAAAAATGCATGGCACCTACAGGATGGTCAAGGAAGTTCTACAGTCATGTTCAAGCAGCACGCTGGGCACCGCTGGTCTCTTGGTGTGTTCTGATGGGTTTTGTGCAGTGCTTCCCCCTTTAAGCTGATCAGACATAAATCATGTGTTGATACTGTACTGTGAAGAGAAAGGACCTTATGCTAATGACACCATCTTTCTCTCACTCCCCAGCCCACCTTCCACACAAACAACAACATGCAGACAAAAGATCAGTGACCGTTTACTTATCCTACTGTCACATTTTCTTTTTGAAAGCTTCCTTTGTTTTCTTTTACTGGATGCAGCCACATATCCAGAGCACATGCTATTTAAATCAGGAATGTGTGAGTATTTTATATTAACGTTACAAACATCCCTATATTCATGCCATTGCCAAATGAGTTGATACAAAGCTAATTAAGCCTATCAGCTCCAAACTCTCTCTGTATTTCTAAAATGACTAAGTTTGCAAAATGGTGTCGTCCGGCAACTTTTGCACGCAGAAGCTTGAATGATGCAGATGAGATAATAAACTTCTGAAGTGTCCATGTTTTTTTAATCCTCCGTGTCCTCCTTGGCTACCAGCAACTGTGTGCAGGACGGGTGGGGGTGGTGCACCCTCACCGAAAGCTTGAGTCATGTGGATGCCCCAACAGTGTTGCTGTCATTACTTAGAATTCCTCATGGCGGCGACAGAAACTACTCACTATAGCTTTAAATCAGGAGTGCATTTTAATGTTATACACTTTAACACTGGCCCGGACAAGCCAGATCCACATCAAGATGTTGGGTCTGGAAACCCACCATTGGCAGGGCTCAATCCGAGGAGCGGTATAAACTGTTGTCTTTCAAATTCCCTCTGCACTCATAGCCAGCCAAAGCAACGCTAGTTGATAGATTCAACCTTTGCAAAACTCCAAACAAATCTTCCTTTTTTAAGAAAGACTTCAGTGCTTAACTCCAAGTCTTCCAGAGTCGCGGCTAAAGCAAGATGCGAAAGACCTCTGTTCGCCACATCTTCGTTGTTTTCAAGTAGCAGGGAATTCAAGCGGAACCGTCGCAACTCTGCCGTCCTTATGTTAAGCCCGCCCACCGACTCAATACACAATGTGATTGGCCTGACCAGAATTTGTTTTTTCCAGCTCGCAAGCCAACGCAGAGTAGCTAGACTGACCCTGGCTGCAAATTACATTAGCTGCCACTAGGGTGCATCTAGATTTGTAGGCTAATTTAACACTAGTTGACGTGAGGACAGATGGAGGTCTTTATGGGTTACAATCTTCCCATAACAGTAGCTTCAGAGGGAGAGGAGAAATAAAAAAAGTGTTTTCCTGAAAACACTGAGAAAACAATCCTTCTCCAGCTCCTCATTCGTAGCATGAACTCTTTGTTCTGCTGGGTTGCAAGTGGCTGAAAAGCGGTTTCTGACTGCTGCCAGCCATTTTGTCCGAGCTTTCCGACATGGGGGGAGGGAGGGGGGAGTGAAAATGAGCTGCATGGGTGTTGCTATAAAAATCCAAGGAAAAGTAACCAAAAGACACAACGCAGAGATGTGTGGCGAGGAGATCTGCCACCAGACGGGCTGCTGCTGGGGTTTATATTGCATGGGGCACAGTGGGCTCAGGTGTATCTAATGCTGCAGATTACTCCCCAATCAGGTCTGCCAACCTGTAGAGAAAAAAACACAGAAACAGCAGAGGAATCAAGCAGTTGTCCTCACAATTCCAATTCAGATTTCTTTCAAATGATATCCTTAATGATTCCTACTATAAAAACACAGTCTTTAAGATAATATAACAATAGAGCCTGTTCTCATGAACCATACGTTCAAAAAAGCTACGAAAAGTTAAGCACTATAATTCATAAGTTTTCAAGGTTTTTTTCTCGTTGTCAGCACCACATTGACTGCTGCCATAAAAAAAATAAATAAAAAAAACGCTGCTGGCCGCGTAGTGAGGAGGCCAGGGTGATGGGTGGGCGTTAACACACAGGAACTTCATTCCAGGGAACGGAGTTTGTTTCCCACAGAAAATGTGTGTTCCTTGGATCCAAACCACAATCTTTTTCCTAAAGTTAACTAGTCGTTTTGTTGCCTAAACTTTTGTCGCCGCATAACGCTCACTTTCTGTGGCCTAAACTTAACTGTAATGTCAGCTGAAATGACCGGCAGTTCACGGTACTCTGTACCCGGCTCAAAGTCACCTATTTTCCGGTAACTGAAACCACCAACTACCGCTAATACAACGGCGCACCATGCGGAGAACCGTGCGGAGCACCATATGGAGCACCACGCGGAGCACCACGCGGAGCACCACGCGGAGCACCACGCGGAGCACCGTAGCCGGCATCACAGAGCTCTGTAGCGGGTAAACACATCTACTAACTGCCGCTGAAACGATCGAGCTGTGACTGAGGTCTGTAGCTGAGTCAAGAAGCTCTGTAGCGCCTTAAACTGCCGCTAGGCGTCATGGAGCTCGTAGCCAGCCACTGTATCCGGCCACTGTAGCCAGCGTCATGTGACCAGCCGGCGGTCTCCTTCTTTCGTACGATATCTTACGTTTTAGTGTGCATACATTTTCGTACAATATCATAAGAACCCGTTCATGAGAATGCGTTGAACCATTTATAAAAGTAATTGTGTGCACATCCCACCTTCTGGCAGGTGCAGGACAAATGAAAAATACTTAAGTGAAAAAAATGTAATGTCCGCAACTCTGCTTTAGACTCCGATATTTAATACAAAGGCAATGTTTCGACCCTGCTGGGTCTTCTTCCGGCAAATGGTGGACACATTTGATGAAGGGATATATGTAGGCCTTACAATCAGCTGACCCACCATGTGACTTCAGTTAGATTGATTAGGTCTAAAAGGCCTAATAGCCCCACTCATGACTAAATTAAGAGAACACTTTCATACAGGTTTTTAACAAACTTATACATCTCAAAAGAGGGCTTTTAAAATGCAATATCCCCAAAGGAATACATAACACTGCTATCTACAGAAAAGAAAAAAGAAAAACAATCAGTGGAAGAAACAGTTCCATATATACAAGCCTACCCCAAACAATTAAAGAACCCCACACATTCATAAAACCTGCTGCAATATAGTAAAAAAAAAAAAACAATTTCTTACTTTTTTGTTGTTGCCACATTTATAGTTACCGTCTGACATACTAAGAAAGGATGTAGTGGGTTGCGGACGTGTATCATTTTTAACTTGGCGGTCTCTTAAGTTAAGGGCACGCTTAAAAACCAGCTTGGGTTTTTCTGGAAAAACTCTCATTAGTTTAGTGTCCGAATCACTAATGGGCCAATGTTTGTAGACACATTTTCTGAATTCTGAGTGGGGAATATTTTACGCAACATAAAGGGGACTTGTTTGGATCTTTAGTGCGCTTTTCTGATGGAAGGCACTCCTCTTGTGTTGTCTGATAAAAACGTTTTTTTGGCCGAATCAACCCAGTGTTGTTTATAACCTCTATTGAGGAATGTTTTTGTCAAGTCTGCAGCCTGCGTTGAGTAAGATGTATTGTCGCTGCATATTCTACGCACACGGTGAAATCGGAAGACTTCTGACCAACGGCCTGGGATGAAAACTATCCCCATGCAATATAGTATTGCGATCCGTGGGCTTCCGAAAAATATCAGTTTTTATGGTCGTGCCATCTTTGTATACCTGAATATCCAGGAAACTGGTGCGAAGTTTATCGTATTCCATAGTAAATTTCAAATGTTCTTTCCAAGAGTTAAGATACTCGTGGAAGCCCATTAATTCATCTACTGTGCAGTCAATAATCAGAAAAAATATCACTGATTAACCGCTTGTAGAATAAGATCTTAGGGTGGAATGGATTTCTCTGATGCAGCACAAATTGATTTTCAAAAAGACCCATATATAAGCAGGCATGGTTAGGAGCCATTTTACTTCCCATGGCAGTGCCTTTCTTTTGTATATAGAACTCATCTTGAAAATGAAAGAAGTTAGTGGTCAGAACTATATTAGCCGAGTCTAATATGCACTCAGTGCTGGGTTTTGGCTCAGCCTGATTTAAAGAGAGAAAATACTGGGGTGCTTCAAGGCCACCGTCATAAAGTAGCTAACAGCAAGTTGTCAGAGGTAACATCAAATGTTTTCAGTGAATTGATAAAATCAATAGAGTCACGTATATAAGAAGGAAGGGTGACCACTTCTGATTTAATAAAATAGTCAACGTAATGTGTGTGCAGGTTCTGTAAAGATGAATGCCCACAAACCGTTTAAACAGTAAGCAAGGATTTTATTCACTTCACAATAGTTTGTCCTAGTTGGCGATACAGGTTAGAAATTGTAATCACCTCAAAATTGTGGCATAAGTCTTAACACTGTGCCCCTTTAACACAAAAAAAGAATGACACATTTATGAATACAACAAATGCCATAAAACAAACAATACACCCATAACCTTCATAAACAAAGATGCGTACCGGTCTAAAATCAGCCACTATAAACGATAGACGAGCCTCACCACATCCACGCACCTTCACACTATACAATACAAACAAACGTTCACAATTCATATAGCACAACAGTATAAATAGCATATAAATAACATCATGCACATAACAAGATTTACACATACCATTAATGAAGCCTAAGTGCCCAAGAGGAAGAAACTGCTCCACGCTGTCAGGTAATCAGTGTCCAACAAACATTACCCTCCAGCTGAGTTTGACGCTCCCTTATGCCGTCATCAGCAGCGTGCCCGGCTACCGTGCGCGTAACCACACCTGTAGCGGCAGCGCCTCACAGGAAGCAGATATATTTTCCGTTAGGCTACCAATCCCACTAACAATAGGTCTTCCCTTCAGAGGGATATCTAAGCCCTTGTGTATTTTAAGGAGTGTGTAAATTACAGGGATCACTGGATGTTCAACCTTAATGCTGAAGGAGTCTATTTTTGATGAGGACACAACTGGAAGGAGGGTGATGCACTGACTCACAAACTGTTCTCTATGAGAACAAGAGATCAGACAGCATCTGCACACTGTAACATTAAGTGACTATCTAAGAAAAAAGATCATCCCTTGTGTTTTATCTGCCGTGTGCTGAATTGCTGAGAAGCTCTCCGGCGTCCGGCAAAAATGCTCTGCGTATCTGCTGCGGAGGGCTGCGGACTGACGGAACTGGGACGGAGTAGGGACGCAGACGTTCCGCAGTCAGTGGAAATACACACACTGACTTTAATAGAAACCTAATGACTCCGTCGACGTTCCGGAGACGTTCCGCATCCAGTGGAAATTGCCGGGGAGTCATTAGGTTTCCAGCCCTCCGCAGCAGATACGCAGAGCTTCTATTTTTGCCGGACGCCGGAGAGCTCCGCAGCAATTCAGCACACGGCAGATAGTGCGGGACAGGAAGTCGAGCACAGAAACAAAATAAATATCCGGTTAATTTTCAAAATAAAATACACCATGCTCACGGCGGATCATATTTCCCTGCAGTACACCTTGAAAACACAGCACAGAGTTGTTTCCCCTCTACTCCTCTGGATGGAAACTAACTGTTGTTGGTTTTGTGGTTCTATTCTACGTGAATTTGCGAAGAACTTGTGGGTCCTCGTGACTACAGCTGTCAGTCACGGCCGCAGACGTTCCGCAACAAATCCGGACCTGGTGGGTATTGACGGACGGCGGAGCACGCAGCAGACACGCAGCGGAGCCGGTCCGCAGCCGTTACGCATGCTGTGGAAATGAGGAGTTAGAACGCCACCGTATTGACTGCACTAGCGAAGTCAGGAGTGTCAAGAAGGCCAAGTTTGCGCGGGAACCAGAATCTCTAGCCAAATCCCAGCATAATCAGGGACAACGCACACGACCTGGACGCCAACGACAACAAGGAAACAACAAACCATGGTTGTCTTCCTCGTCATATGATTCAGGCTCGGATGTGAGTGGCCAATCGGAGCGTGGAGTGTCTTTTTTAGGATACACCCAAAGGAGACCTCAAAATCCACATCGCTGGCGGAGAGAAGGCCTGCTTCCAAGCAAAAACGATGTCGAAGAAGTCAGCGGAGAAGGACGCAGGCAGCCCAGCAGGAGAGCACGGTAATTCATCTTTCTGAAAAAACTTTGTCTGACGCTTGGACTTTGTTTTGACTGAGTTTTGTTCCAACTACTCACACTAATGACTTTGAGACTATCATTGATTTCCAGAAGTGATTTTGATTGAGGGAGTTTTTCCATTCTGATATGAGAGTCTAACCAGGAGTGAGTTTCCTTTGGACCAAGTCCACTCGTCTGCCACCTCTGCCCCTAGTGACTCGGCCCATAGTCGCTTCAAGAAAAGGTCTACATTCATTCCTCCCAAGCACCGCAATGCCTCTCTTGACACGTACTGCCGTTTATTTGAGAATGATGTTTAACTAAAAAATAAAAAAGAATACAACGTGTATGATAATCTGTCTAAAGAGGAAAGAGGAGCTGTAATGGATTTAAGTAAGGATAATAGGATTGTGGTACGGCCTGCTGATAAGGGCGGAGCTGTTGTTTTGCTAAATGTTATGGATTATGAAAATGAAATTAAAATTAAAAGACAATTAAGTGGTTTAACATTCTATGAGAAATTATCCTCCGATCCTACTAATAGGTTGAAGATCCGGGTACATTCCCAACTAGAACATCACTTCAACAATGGTGAGTTTGACATAAATGTCTTTGAGTTTCTTAAGGTTGAACATCCAGTGATCCCTGTAATTTACACACTCCTTAAAATACACAAGGGCTTAGATATCCCTCTGAAGGGAAGACCTATTGTTAGTGGGAATGGTAGCCTAACGGAAAATATATCTGCTTACGTTGACTATTTTATTAAATCAGAAGTGGTCACCCTTCCTTCTTATATACGTGACTCTATTGATTTTATCAATTCACTGAAAACATTTGATGTTACCTCTGACAACTTGCTGTTAGCTACTTTATGATGGTGGCCTTGAAGCACCCCAGTATTTTCTCTCTTTAAATCAGGCTGAGCCAAAACCCAGCACTGAGTGCATATTAGACTCGGCTAATATAGTTCTGACCACTAACTTCTATCATTTTCAAGATGAGTTCTATATACAAAAGAAAGGCACTGCCATGTGAAGTAAAATGGCTCCTAACCATGCCTGCTTATATATGGGTCTTTTTGAAAATCAATTTGTGCTGCATCAGAGAAATCCATTCCACCCTAAAATCTTATTCTACAAGCGGTTTATTGATATTTTTCTGATAATTGACTGCACAGTAGATGAATTAATGGGCTTCCACGAGTATCTTAACTCTTGTAATGAACATTTGAAATTTACTTTGGAATACGATAAACATCACATCAGTTTTCTTCAGGTGTATACCTGACCACAGACCATAAAACTGATATTTTTCGCAAGCCCACGGATCGCAATACTATATTGCATGGGGATAGTTTTCATCCCAGGCCGTTGGTCAGAAGTCTTCCGATCAGTCAGTTTCACCATGTGCGCAGAATATGCAGCGACAATACATCTTACTCAACGCAGGCTGCAGACTTGACAACAAGATTCCTCAATAGAGGCTATAAACAAGACTGGGTTGATTCGGCCAAAAAAAACGTTTTTATCAGACAACACAAGAGGAGTGTCTTAAATCAAAAAAGCGCGATAAAGATCCAAACAAGTCCCCTTTATGTTGCGTAAAATATTCCCCACTTGTGTCAGAATTCAGAAAATGTGTCTACAAACATTCGCCCATTATTGATTCGGACACTAAACTAATGAGTTTTTCCAGAAAATCCCAAGCTGGTTTTTAAGCATGCCCTTAACTTAAGAGACCGCCTAGTTAAAAATGATACACGTCCGCAACCCAATACATCCTTTCTTAGTATGTGAGACGGTAACTATAAATGTGGCAGTTGCGCCCAGTGCTCGTATACGCATAAATGCCAAAGCTTTAATAGTCCACACACTGGCATGACAACATCCATTTGCGGTGTCATTACATGTAGCACCACATATGTTATTTATCTAATTCGCTGCCCATGTGGCTTAGCATATGCGGGCAAAACAACGAGAGCACTACGGACTAGGGGTGGGAATCACCAGAGGCCTCACGATACGATATCATCACGATACCTATGTCACGATACGATATTATTGCGATTTTAAACATATTGCAATATTCTGCGATATATTGCAATGTACTACCTTTTTTCCAACTTCAAATTTTTCCCAATTTCAAATTATGTCCCCAAAGGACAATTTTGTCAACATCTGTTTTATCTAAAAAGATACATTTCTTGTTTGTTCATCTCACTTCAATTTTATTGCTGCAAAATGGGATTGTCAAGCAGACAGACTGACCAACACATATATCATAAAGGATCGATACTTGGCATCTGTGTATCGATACAGTATTGCCACGAAAAATATCGCGATACTATGCTGTATCGATTTTTTCCCCCACCCCTACTACGGACCAGAATCAATGACCACAGAATTACCATTAGAAAATGGGATGAGCGCAGTCCTGTCGCCGCTCATTTTAAACTGGCCGGGCATAATGTCAGCGCCCTCAGATGTATCGGGGTGGAGCGGGTCAACAAAACACCTAGAGGGGGAGATCATGATAAAAGGCTTCTCCATCGGGAAACTTTTTGGATTCATTATTTAAATACAATGTCTCCCCATGTTCTTAATGAAGAGTTTTGATATAAAACCATTCTCAAAAAAAATAGATGTTGTAAGAAATTGTCTGTTTTTGTACTTTATTACTATATTGCAGCAGATTTTATGAATGTGTGGGGTAATGTTCTTTAATTGTTTGGGGTAGGCTTGTATATATGGAAATGTTTCTTCCACTGATTGTTTTTCTTTTTTCTTTTCTGTGGATAGCAGTGTTATGTACTCCTTTGAGGATATTTAATTTTAAAAGCCCTCTTTTGAGATGTATAAGTTAGTTAAAAATCTGTATGGAAGTGTTCTCTTAATTGAGTCATGCTATTAGGCCTTTTAGACCTAATCAAACTAACTCAAGTCAAATGGTGTGTCAGGCCTACATATTTCCCTTCATCAAATGTGTCCACCATTTGCCGGAAGAAGATCCAGCAGGGTCGAAATATTGCCTCTGTATTAAATATGGGAGTCTAAAGCAGTGTTACGGACATTACATTTTTATCACTCAAATGCGTTGAACCATACCATATAATTGTTGTTTTGTTATTTCTGTCGGTTTGGCATGGTAGATGGCTCTACAGAATAACTTGCCATTAGTCTGAAAAGCAGTATTTTGCTAAGTCTATATCCACAACGTTCCACTTCCGGGATTGCTCCATTACTGACGGAAATTCCGCCGGATTTCACTCATTTAGGCCGCATATCCGTTGCCTCGGGCTTTCTTTGTGTTGGCATTTTAAACTCCGATGGATTTCTGAGGACTATGGTTAACTGCTCCTCAGATCTCTGCAGGGTAAATCCAGACAGCTAGCTAGACTATCTGTCCAATCTGAGTTTTCTGTTGCACGTCTAAAACAACTTTTGAACGTACACGTTCCACCAAAACAAGTTACTTCACGAGGCTATTTTGCAGAGGCACTGTTGCTCTATAGTGCCGCCCAAAATGATTGTGATTGGTTTAAAGAAATACCAATAAACCAGACCACGTTTTTGTCCCATCCCGGAATGCTCTGTGGACTAGCCAGACCCTCTTCCGCAGTTCTGTGGAGAAAGGTCTGGCAATGCGAGACTAATATTTTGCTGACCTCTCTGGGTGATGGTTTCAAGCCTATTTGCCTCAGACCATACCTAGCATCATGGCTGACAATATAAGTAAAAAAAAAAATAATTATCAGGGGGTGTTAAAGGGACAATTTAGCGATTTTTCAACTGTTTCTCTTGTTGTTTGTTTGTTTGATTGTTTGTTTGTTTGTTTGTTTATTGTCCCCGTGGGGAAATTAGGTTGCAGCAGAAATCACATCACAAGGCACTTTAACAACATTAAGAAAAAAAGAAAAGACAAAAAACAAACAATAAAAGACCGTAACATGTAAACATTACTGCTCATAGACCAGGGCACTCATGCATATGGGGAGGGGAAAGGGGATGTGTGGGTTGAGTATGGTTCCAGACCAGCTGGATAAACGATAAAAAAAATAATATAGATAAATGAATAAAAACCTTATTACCGTACAGGACCTTCATGAACTTTTGGATTTATTAAGGAGTTTGATGGCCTGTGGAACAAAGGAGAACTTGGATCTGTTTTTTTGTAAACAGAGGAGCACAGTATCGTCGTCCTGAAGGCAGCAGTTCAAATGAGGAGGCAAGGGGGTGCCTCTGATTACTCACAATGCTATTTGCCTTTTTTAGTGTTCTGTTTTTATATATACTTTCCATACTTGGGAATGGCGTACCTGATAGTTTACTTGATGTTGTTATTATTTTCCTGATGTACTTTTTCTGTGCTTCAGTGGCATTGCCAAACCAACAGATAATGCCAAAGGAGAGAACATTTTCAACAAAAGCACAATAAAATGTTTGAAGAATACTGCTGTTGACATTAAAGGACAACAATTTCTTTAAAAAGAACATTCTTTGTTGGGACTTAGTATTTAATTTGTAAGTCCATATGTCCCATTTAAGTTTGTGGTCGAGCACCATGCCGAGGTACTTGTACTCTGTGACAGTATCTAAAGGATCCCCGTATATAAGATTGGGTTTAGGGGACTGTGCTTTTCTAAAATCAATTTACATCTCCTTTGTTTTGGATGTATTTAAGATAAGGTTTGACTTCTTACACCAATCAATACAACAAAGTACTCTTCTTTTTATCATCCATACTTAATAAAGTGCCTGTTAGGAAAAGTGCTGGTGCAGGAGTTTTTTTACAGGATGTACATCAGAGAGGATAAAACACATCCCTGTGGAGATCCAGTGGTCATATCGTCGGAGAGTGACGTACCAACTCTGACTCGCTGTATTCTACAGCTAAGAAAATCAACAATCCAACAGACCACATCATCTTCAAGTAAAAATTCTTCTGTTCAAATATTTGCTAAAATACTGGGCTTAATGGTGTTAAAAGCAGAGGAAAAATCAGCAAATATGATTTTGGCATGAGCCTTTGACTTCTCTAAATGAGGGTGCATTTCTATTTCTATCTGGATTAGGGATATGGTCTGATTCGGACATCTACATTAAAGGTAAGCAAATTTTCCCTTTAACTTACTCTTTAAATAGTACAATACCCATGAGCTTTAATTACCGTTGCTAGAGAGAGGAAGCCAGTCAGTGGCCCAAATTAGAGCTATAGCAAGTTTAAAATGCTTTGTTGTTGCAGTTGGTATTTACAAAAAATCCATTGCTACAGTTGCCGAAATCATGCAACTTGACTGACCTGGATAAATAAAGGCTTTAATTATAACTGAAAAATGTTTACTTTTAACTTTTGTCAATCTTTTGTAGTCATAAAATCTAGAGAATTTCCTGTCCATCCAAGCCAAAGAATAGCTCCAACTACAGTCGCATTGTCAATGCAGAAAATGAACTTGACTTCTACTTCCAGCGCCTGAAATAACATCTCCCACTTTGCATCTCTATAAGCTTTGGTACATGGATCCTTGGCATACCTTCACTTCCTGTTTCAACACACTAGACTAACTAGGATCTCAGACTCAGGTCACCCACGAAAGCTTAAGCTTGTCAATGACTGTGTGCTGTATCAGGTACATTAGCTCCACACTTTTGTTGTCACGGCGGCCACATGTTGGGAGAGATTAAGCTCTTCTCTTGAATCCCTAAAAGCCAAGTTCTCCACAATAAAAATGATGCCAAAGCTACAGAAGCATTGTATTCTTTTTTTAAATTTTTCCCTCATGCACTTTATGCCATTTAATTTAACATCGAGGTGTATCAGTTTACCCATTATGTTATTTCAGCCTGCAGAGGTCTTGCTGGATTAACATCACAATACAGCACTGAGAACAAAGCTATGTATTTCAAGTTGTCCATGTGGGCGCGTGTTTACATTTACTGAAAAACAATCGCATAGAAGTATAAAAGATTTTTTTTTATCTGTACACACTGCTTCACTGTGTGTGTGTGTGTGTGTGTGTGTGGTAGGCAGCCAGAAGCTTCTGTCAGGATGCTGCATAATAAAAACACAAATGCTGTTGCTTCAATCACACAGACATGATGAAAAAGTAGAGGGGAGAGCAAGAGCTACACTGAATAAATAACAGAGAGAGCGAGATGGAGGGAGGTTGGGGGGGTTGTCACTGATGGCTGGATGGGTATTCTCATTGACAGTGTGTTCAGTGCTTATTGCTTGTGGCTTCATTAAGAGAGACCCAGAGACAGACAGCAAAGCCAGAGTGCAGGACCGCTGTGGAATAAAGCAGTAAAGCAGTTAACCCTTCACTACTGTCTAACTGGTAGACATGCAGGACATCTACTGATAGCTCCCAATAAACACAACCAAAGTAAGATGCAGGTGTAGGTACAACATCTTAAAATGCATACAAAATATGGCTATCAGAAATAATTAATAATTATAAAAAAAATGAATTATATGAAATAATAAAGAATAATTTCCATTAAATCACATCTTTTGGGGGCACCACCCTGAAAGCCAGGGAATATCTAGCCAATTCATTAACTTAGTCTCATAAAATAAACTATTAATTTGTGTCCTTTGAGTAGTGTTGTCCGGTAGTTAATGATTAAGCCAAGTTTTGGTTAGTCTATATATACGACGTTTCATTTCCGGGATTGTTCAGGTGCCACCAGATGTCCCTTGTTTCGGCCAGATGTGCGTTACCTTCCTCTTTCTTTGTGTTGGCGTTCTAAACTCCGGTAGATTTCTGAGGACTATGGTTAACTGCTCCTCAGATCTCTGCAGGGTAAATCCAGACAGCTAGCTAGACTATCTGTCCAATCAGAGTTTTCTGTTACGCGACTAAAACAACTTTTGAACACATGTTCCACCAAAACAAGTTCCTTTCCGAGGTTATTTTGCAGAGACACCGTGGCTCCTAGGTGGTTTCAAGAAATGCCAATAAACCAGAGCACGTTTTTCTCACATACTGGAATGCATTTAGATCAACTGGTTTTCTTGCACAAAAACCTAGAGGCCCCCAAACGTGACTAATGTTTGTTATGTTTTGCACATTCAGAAAGTGCCATGTGCTCAGTGCTATAGTTTTCTGTATCCTTTTTATTTAGTATTGGACCAATGCAGAATGTTTTGTTTTTGAAGCTTGAAAAGCTATGAAGATGTTCATACTATGAGTAGTACAATTGTGAATATAATGGTCAATGTCTTTGTTTACACATTAATAATACAATGAAACACCATAGATGGGCTAGGCCTAAAATTCTGCAATGGTGGTCTTTGTTTACAATTTGAAACAGTATGTAGGCTAGGCCTATAATGGTTATTTCTGTTTAAAATTGTATTATGTGAAGCCAAAATTTCTGCTTATTTATTTAGAAATGTATACTTATTTCTGTTTACAATTTAATGTAGGCCAAAGAACATTTCTGTTTAGATATGTGCTCAGTGCTGTAGTTTTATGTGTCCAATTTATTTAGTATTAGAGCACTGCAGAATGTTATGTTTTTGAAACTTGAAAATCTGTGAAGTGTGTGTGTGTGTGTGTGTGTGTGTGTGTGTGTGTGTGTGTGTGTGTGTGTTTGTGTGTTTGTGTGTGTGTGCTGTGTTCAGACTTTGTTAAATACAAAGGGATTGTTTATATCTTACTACTTGTACTTTTGGATAAAAACATAACCATATGAAGTAATATAAAAAACTGTATTATATTGAACTATACAGTATCTTAATCCATTCTGTCAAGTCAAATATTTGATATAGCTTTAATAAAAAAAATGATTTGACGCATTGTGATACATCGAGATATCGAATCGCTGACATGATAATCGTAATCAAATCGAATCGGGAGATCAGTGAAGATTCACACCTCTACTGTCCGCAAGTACAATCACCAGACAAATTGAAGAAGCTGCAGGAAAAAGCGAAAGAATTAGAATTTTTAGCATTAGCACTAGATGAGAGCAATCACGTGCAGGACACAGCACAAGCTGCTAATTTTTCTTCGTGGCGTTAACTCAAACTTTGAAGTGTCAGAGGAGCTGGCAGCCCTGAAAAGTCTCAAAGATACTACGACAGGGGAGGATATTTTTGGTAAAGTGTGCCAAAAGATGGGAGAGTTAGATCTAGACTCGTCTAAGCTGGCCAGTATCACGACTGACGGGGCTCCAAGTATGGTTGGCGCGTCAAGGGGGCTAATAGGACGCATGAATAGAGAAATGGATCAAAGAGGTCTTAACCCCCTGTTACAAGTCCACTCTCTGATTCACCAGCAAGCACTGTGCTGCACAGTTCTGAAGTGGGAATCTGTCAGGAAGGTGGTGGTGTCATGTATAAACTTCATCACAGCAAACAGACTTAAACACAGGTAGTGCCAAGCATTTCTCTCCGAGCTAGAGTCTGCGCACGGAGACGTGCTTTACCACGCAGAAGTTCGATGCTGAGGTGTATTGTCATCCTATTTTATCTGCATATTCTATATGACTTGTATTTAAGCTTTGGGTAACAGAGAAACCCAGATGAACTTTAGCCCAGTTCCAGGAAACGGCCATAGGAGATATCTGGGATTCTTATCAATGGACCCTCCAAAATAAGGCCAGTTGGCTTGTAGCCATTGGTCAAAGTATTGTTTCCTCCCCCATCTATGTTACATACAGTATAGCATATATACCATGTTTGAACAAAGAAAGCCAGAGTGACCACTGGAGAATTGGGAAAACAGGTCCTCTCCGAGCTCTGCAGAGCTTGTAAATTGATGCTGATTTCTTCGATGTAAATAAACCTTTATAATCAAGAAACAGTGTCAGCGGATTCCTCTCCACACAGCATTGCACCATCGCTACCAACTACACCACAATGCTTAAGCCGGGGCAGAGTTTTGAGGCGTTTTTACGAGCTGCTACCCGAAATCAACGCCTTTCTTCTGACAAAGGGCAAAACTGTCCCAGAACTGATCAACACAGAATGGAAATGGGACCTCGCCTTTTTAACAGACGTGACAGAATTGTTGAACGGCCTCAACGTGCAGCTCCAAGGCAAGGGGAAACTAGTATGTGACATGTATGCCCACATAAAAGCATTTGAGGTGAAACTAGCACTGCTTGTGGGACAAGTGCAAAAACAAGACTTCAACCATCTCCCTACTACCCAAAGCCTCTCAGCTGAGAAAGCAGTGGCCCCATTCCCAGCTGAAAAGTCCGTGGAAGCACTGGAAATGCTGAAGGCGGAGTTTGGTGTGCGATTCCGTGAGCTAAGAAATCCGCCTTTTCCAGAACCTCCTTTGCTGTCGACATGGACGAAGCCCTTCCTTCCTGTCGGTTTGAGTTGGCTGAGTTACAGAACTGATGTTTTGAAAGATGCATTTAAACCCAACAGTCTCATTGAATTCTATGCTGCCCTCCCTAATGAGACACACACAAACATCAAAAGGCATGCAATGAAGATGGCCACACTTTTTGGCAGCACGTACAGTATATCTGTGAGAAAACCTTTTTACGCATGAAACTGATTTAAACTCCCATGAGATCAAGACTCACCGGTGAACATTTGCATCAGTCTTTGAGACTGGCTGTGACAGGAATGGAACCTGACATTGGACATATCATCAGCCAGAAGCAAGCCCACAGTATGTATGTTTTGAATAGCAAAAAATATGAAAAAATGTCATTATATAATGCTCTTTTAATAGGCTATCTCTTGAAAAGTAATAATAATGTATACTTTATTAATCTCGCAAGGGGAAATTACAATGTTTTCACTCTGTTGTTATTACACACAGGTCTGAATTACACACACATGCTCTCAGTATCTATACATGCACTAATGGAGAGATGTCAGATAATAATAATAATGTATACTTTATTAATCTTGCAAGAGAAAATTACAATGTTTTCACTCTGTTATTACACACAGGTCTGAATTACACACACACACATGCTCTCAGTACCTATACATGCACTAATGGAGAGATGTCAGATAATAATAATAATGTATACTTTATTAATCTTGCAAGAGAAAATTAAAGTTTTCACTCTGTTGTTATTACACACAGGTCTGAATTACACACACATGCTCTCAGTACCTATACATGCAGTAATGGAGAGATGTCAGAGTGAGGGAGCTGACCGTGGAAATTCACCCCAAGCAGTTGGGGGTTCTGTGCCTTGCTCAAGACTTTGGAAGTGCCCAGGAGTCGAACTGGCACCTCTCCGGCTATCAGTCCACCACCATACTTTGGTCCATACGGGGACTTGAACCAGCAACCCTCACATTCCAATCCCAACTCCCTACTGACTGAGCTACTGCCACCCCCAGTAATAATCATTTGTCTGTACAGTGCATAACAAAATACTAAATTGAAATACCAAATTAACGTTAACGTCATTAGGAGGCATAATAAATACATTTAAAATCATAATAGAATCTCCACAATAATACTGGGAGTCACTCCGGCCCACGTCATTTTTTGTTACAGACCGACTCGGTCCCCCATTAGAGAAAAGGAAAATTATGTGGCCCTCACAGAAAAAGGTTTGGGGACCCCTGATCTAAGGCATGTCATTAAACCTTGCTTCATGAATATTCACCCTTAGCAGTTTTATTAGTACCCGGTTATAATATCTGTAGAAGGGACGGATTAGGCTCAAAGGGAGGGGGGTTATGATATATGCCAAAAATATTTTAATTGCCATGTATCAAATGAAAATGGACTGGAATATCTTGGTCTAAATGTAACTCTGTCGCCAAATGTCAGTTGACCTCATAGTAATTTACAGACCCCCTTCATCAAATATAGATTTTTATGAAAAACTTGATAATTTATTAAAAGAATGAACATTTAAGAAAGAAGTAATTAGAATAGGTAACCTAAATATGAACTGGGAGGATAAAAAAAATCGGAAAAATCGAGGGCCTACAAGAATAACTAATTTTAAAAACTGTTTAATATGTGGCCGGGTTGGGTCAGTGGGTAGAGCAGGCGCACATATACTGAGAGGTTTATGCCTCGCTGCAGAGGCCCAGGGTTCAAATCTGACTTGTGACAATTTCTTGCATGTCTTTCCCCTTTCTCACCTAGCTGTCCTGTCAAAAATTAAAGGTGGAAAAGCCCCCAAAAATTATCTTTAAATAAATAAAAAATTTTAATATGCTAACAGGACTGTCCGATCATAATCTGATTATAGTGGCCAGGAAGTTGAATAGAAAGCGATTGAAACCCTTGTCTGTAATAGAATCTCATAGAATTCCAAGGAATGAGCAAAATAATTTCCAAACCTCAATCCAACAGGTAATCTAGAAATGAGCTGTTATTGGGAAGAAATTTGAAACAAGATTGTCTTACCTTTTCAAACAAAATACAGGAAATGATCACAATTTACACGTAAGATTAAACATAGGGCTGAAAAGAACAATCTCTCTTGGTTTAATGATAACATTTAATTAGTGAAAGACAATGATCTTGCTCTAAAAAATGCCATCAAAAGTATCACCACACAATGTTAGAAACAAGGTACTGTTCGGACTGTTTTTATTTTTTTTTAGGTAGTGAAGGAAAAAACCACGGCAAATATTTTTCTCGCTACTTTAAATGAGGCCAAAGGAAATGTTAAAATGATCTGGAGCCAATTAAAGAAACTGGGAACAGACAGGGAACATCACAGCGATAAATGCTTGAAATTAACCACAATTGAAAGGCACTTTAAGGCACCCAACTGAAATAAGTTCTGGAGTAGTGCATATTTCTCTATTCTGCATGGTCAAACCAGCTCATTTCATTAAAATTATCAGACATTGTTTGGAGAGCAACGTTACATCTGCTCACCAAATTTCTGTGAGAGAAATATTTCAAGCTGCTACAGTTTGCGTGTTCTGCAGCATTGCAGAAAGTTCATGTAGGAATATTTTATTAACAAAATGTGTGTATGTGCTCGTTGCAAAAGAGCTGCATTGTTTCCTTTAGGACTGTATTTTTTTAGTTACTATATAGGCCAACTTTGATCTTGACATATAGGCTAAGCATTCTGTAGCAAATAACAATAAGCCCACTATTAATTACATTATCTTAATGCAGTGTAACTACTTCAGCATGTAAATAATGCACCTAAAATACAAACGTTCTCCGACATGCACTCTAACAATGCAGCCCTATTTCTGATACCGTGGGGGGCAGAAATGTTGCCGCGGGGGGCCACCACGGTCAAATCAACATAGAGGAAACACTGTATTTGCAAGGAAGTCTCTCCTGATTGAAATAGTTTCTTTTCGAGTTTGATAATTGGGCCTGTCATGACAAATTTATGTTATGTTGCCTAGGTTAATGTCAAGTTGTCATTACAAAGACATCAACAGGTTGTATTGTCTAGTTTAATGTCAAGTTGTCATAACACAGAGATTGTTGTCTTCGTTAATGTCAAGTTGTCATGACACAGACATCTCGGACAATGCTAACTTTGCCTTAAAAGTGTCATAATTTACCGAATGACACCAAATGACAACAGCCATGAACACTCAAAATGATCCCTTCATGTTCATTATAGGTGTCATGTGATAATTATGACGGTGTCATGTCATTCTTATGCACACCCCTTCAAATAAAGTGTTACCCATCTTTTCTTTAAACTTTGACACACCCTAGTGTGTGACCTCGTCCGTCGATCAACAAAAGTATTACCCTTGACACATTCAGCACAGCGCTTCAAAGAAACTAGTTCTTTGATTGAAATCCTAAAATCCAACTTCCTGCTCACTCATCTATCTGCTAATACATCACTGTAGCTTACCAGGCTCTTTGAAAACTTCAATTGGGCTCTGCTTACTGGGATTATTATTTCAACAGAAGTTTCCTTGGCTTGGGATTGCAATTGTGAAATACATTAACCCACAGAGGAAGACCGATCTCTGCCTATAGTGGTTCGGACAAAGATGCAGTACTGGGATTTCTAAGTGAAAGAGTAAGATTTCTCAGTGTTGTCACCATCATTTAAACTGATTGTGTTTTTTTTTTAAACACACCTGCTCCCTTTGCAGGGTTTCTGCAGGGTCTTAAAAGGTCTTAAATTCACTTAAGTATTGTGTTGTAGGTCTTCAATCATTTTAAACAGGTCATAATTTTCCTACGTCCATGCAACGCTACCTCTAATGCTTCTCTCACTAGTCCACATATAATTTTGCTGTATTACGACTATAAATGATACAAACATGCAACTTATATCGCAGCCAATCAGCTTTCGTGTTATTAGCTCGTCTTTTTCAGGCCACAGACATACAACAGATTTTATCTTCAGCTATGGCTGAGTACTAAAGTGGTTTGAATCCTATTTAAAGAATAGGGACTACTTTGTGTCTATAGGTACAATACCTGCCTATACATCTGTGCATACAAATATGACGTGCGGTGTTCCCCAAGGCTCAGTTCTGGGGCCTATTCTGTTCAACATCTACATGCTTCCACTGGCTCAGATTATGGAAAACAACAAAATAAGTTACCATAGTTATGCGGATGACACACAAATTTACATAACCTTATCGCCAGGGAATTATAGACCAATACAACAACTGAATATGTGCATTGAACAAATTAATGATTGGATGTGCCATAACTTTCTTAAATTAAATGAAGACAAAACTGAGGTGGTTGTTTTTGGAGCAAAAGAGGAACAATTAAAGGTCAGCACTCAGCTTCAAACGACAATGTTAAAAACAACAGACAAAGCCAGAAATGTTGGTGTAGTCATGGACTCAGATGAATTTTAAAAGCCACATTAAGACAATTACAAAATAAGCCTATTATCACCTTAAAAATATATCAAGGGTTAAAGGACTTATGTCTCAGCAAGATTTGAAAAAACTTGTCCATGCTTTTATCTTCAGTAGACTTGACTACTGTAACGGTGTCTTTACAGGTCTCCCTAAAAAATCAATCAGACAGCTGCAGCTGATTCAGAACGCTGCTGCCCGAGTCCTCACTAAAACCAAGAAAGTGAATCACATCACTCCAGGTCTGAAGTCTCTACACTGGCTTCCAGTGCCCCAACGAGCCCTGCTTTACAAATGATTTACTGAACCTGTGGTGGAATAAGTACTCAGATCTCAGTCAAAGCACTAATACCACACTTTGATAATACATTTAATGTACATTAAAAGTATTAAATGTTTAAAATACATTTAATACAATTTTTATTTTCATTGTCACAATTATCTTTTTTTTTTAAATGGTAATGCAACCAAATCTACGCCACTCAGACGTGAACAAATCTAAAAAAACAACAATTCTGCCTTACTTTTACATATGTGGTCAGATAACAAAACATAATGTATGGAATACCTTAAACTTGAAAAATTTTCAGTGCCAATATTTGTTGTTTCAATGCCAATTTTTATTTTCAATACCGCAGGTTACTGTAACTGTTCTAGCTCCATACAATCAAGGCCTGCGGCCTCGATTTGTAAAAGACAAGAGCAAGAGTCATATGTTGTAAGCTTAAACTTTGCATTACGCATAATAAGTCATGTTTAAAATGAACATGAGGTTAAAATTTGTTCTTCAGTAGACTTGACTACTGTAACGGTGTCTTTACAGGTCTCCCTAAAAAATCAATCAGACAGCTGCAGCTGATTCAGAACGCTGCTGCCCGAGTCCTCACTAAAACCAAGAAAGTGAATCACATCACTCCAGGTCTGAAGTCTCTACACTGGCTTCCAGTGCCTCAAAGAATTGATTTCAAAATACTTTTGATGGTTTTTTTATTCTTATTCTTATTCTTATTTTTATTCTTGTCTTTTAGTGATTTTAAATTGTTTTTAATTGTTTTCTAATTGCTCTTTACATTTTATTTTTTGTCTTTTAATGCTTTGAAATTGTTTTTAATTGTTTTCTAACTGTTTTTTAATGTTTCATGTAAAGCACTTTGAATTGCCTTGTTGCTGAAATGTGTTATACAAATAAAGCTGCCTTGCCTTGCCTTACAAGTTTAGCTATACTAAACGTGAATTTAGGGCTTGGTTGATGTGATAACGGTCTTAAATTTCATTCATAATGGTCTTAGAAAGGTCTTAAATTTGACTTAGTGAAGCCTGCAAAAACTCTGGTATGGTACTTGTGTGACTGGCTGCGATATTGGCTGTGATGAACTGCGACCAGAGGTGTGCCAGTCATTAAATGGCTCAGTGCTGTTGGACTGTAAAGGACCACTTGGATTTGCGCTTGCTTTGTCCCTGCCTGCTCAGACCAGGTCAATGATGCTTGTTGATGCTTGCTAAATGTGCAGTCACGTCCTCTCTATTCTCATGGCTTCACCACATGATAACACTCTTTCCAAACTGTTAAGTATCTTTCTACTGATGAATGAAAAATAAATCCTTCAAGCAGGAGAAAAAAAAAGGTGTAACATTTTCCTTTGGTTTGACTGACTCTCTGGACTGGCGGATGCCACTTCTCACAGCCTGTTGCTGCAAGCTATAACTGGTTCTACTTTATACCTAATGTCATTAAAGTGTTTCTTACAGTTTATGAACTATGTCTTGCCAATGGATCTCCTAAGAGCAACACAATAAGCAAATGTGTTTTCTCCTCATCAGCTAATTGAACTGAAGGTGCTGTAGATTTGCTGCTGGTGATTCCACACCTCCCACACAACGACATCAGTTTTCTCCATACGCTCCATAATGGTGTTATCAGAGCACCGTGGCCCAACGAGCCCTGCTTTACAAATGATTTACTGAACCTGTGGTGGAATAAGTACTCAGATCTCAGTCAAAGCACTAATACCACACTTTGATAATACATTTAATGTACATTAAAAGTATTAAATGTTTAAAATACATTTAATACAATTTTTATTTTCATTGTCACAATTATCTTTTTTTTTTAAATGGTAATGCAACCAAATCTACGCCACTCAGACGTGAACAAATCTAAAAAAACAACAATTCTGCCTTACTTTTACATATGTGGTCAGATAACAAAACATAATGTATGGAATACCTTAAACTTGAAGTTGATAACAAATTTTAACCTCATGTTCATTTTAAACATGACTTATTATGCGTAATGCAAAGTTTAAGCTTACAACATATGACTCTTGCTCTTGTCTTTTACAAATCGAGGCCGCAGGCCTTGATTGTATGGAGCTAGAACAGTTACAGTAACCTGCGGTATTGAAAATAAAAATTGGCATTGAAACAACAAATATTAGCACTGAAAATTTTTCAACTGATAAATAAAACCCAAATCTCAAAAAGTTATAATCTAAGAATGCTATTATTTTATTTCACTTTGAAATTTGTTTGCATTATGATGGGTTTTTCAATGTCAGTCTACTCTTTTTCTTGATGTCTGTCTTTTTTCTACGCCAAAACTGTGACAGAAAGTTGAAACTGAAAACCAGTGACCATTGTAAAAATTAGTAACTGTCACTGAAAAAAATTTAGATTGAAATTGAAAAACCTATCATAATGCAAAAAAATATCAAATTGAAATTATATAATAGGATTGTGAGATTATAACTTTGTGGTGTTTGTGTTTTATATTTCAGTTCAAAATTTTTCAGGGCCAATATTTGTTATTTCAATGAAAACTTTTATTTTCAATACCACAGCTTATGTGCCAAGCGTGTAGGATAACTACGGTGGCCGACGCAAAAGCATGAATGGCTCTAGATGATCTCTAAAGCCAGTGTTTGGTTTGTCCGTTCTGGGCTACTGTAGAAACATGGCAGTGCAACATGGCAGACTTGGTGGAAGAGGAGCCGCTCTGTATGTATATATGAACGGCTCATTGTAAGGTAACAAAATCAAGATTCATATTTTCAGATGATTATACACTGATGAAAACATAGTTATTAATATTGTATTTTATTTCTGCCAATAGATTGCCCCAAATCCTACACACTAGACCTTTAAGTAGTACTTAGTTACATTCCACCACTGGTCCTAACTGAGGCCAGGATTACTACACAGCTCAGAAACAGCTGTATTGCTCAAGTAAAGGAAACTTAAAGCTTTAGTGCATAACTTTTTGATATTAATTAACACCCGTTACATTCAAGCCATTGCCAAATTAGTTGCTACAAAGATAATTAAGACTATCAGCTCCACACAACTCTCTCTGTATTTCTCAGTATGGCTATGTTCAGAAGATTGTGGTGTGACTTTCGCTCACAGAAACTTGAGTGAAGATAATTACCTCTTCTGAAGAGTCCATCATGTTTTTGTTTTTTTTAAAGATTATTTTTTGGGGGCATTTTAGGCCTTTATTTTGACAGGACAGCTGAAGACATGAAAGGGGAGAGAGAGTGGGAACGACATGCAGGAAAGGGCCGCTGGTCTGAGTCGAACCCGTGTTTGGTCTATAGCAATATGGGCGCCTGCTCTACCAACTGAGTGTAGTATATATTCTTGACGTTTCACTTCCGGGATTTATCCGTTGCCTTGGGCTTCCTTTGGGTTGGCATTTTAAACTCCGGTGGATTTATGAGGACTATGGTTAACTGCTCCTCAGATCTCTGCAGGGTAAATCCAGACAGCTAGCTAGACTATCTGTCCAATCTGAGTTTTCTGTTGCACGACTAAAACAACTTTGGAACGTACACATGTTCCACCAAAACAAGTTCCTTCCTGAGACTATTTTGCAGCGGCATCGCGGCATTTCTCCGGTTCTAAGCACCGCCCAAGACGATTGTGATTGTTTTAAAGAAATGCCATTAAACCAGAGCACGTTTTCCTCCCATTCCCGAATGCTATGCGCAGTAGTCATTCTCTCCTCCAGCGCGCTTTGGAGGAGGGTCTGGAAAAGCGAGACTACCAACTGAGCTACCCGGGCGCCCTCCATCATGTTTTTTTAATCCTCCTTGTCCTCCTTGACTACTAGGAACTGCGTTGAGCAGGGGTGGGAGTGGTGCACGATCACGGAAGGCTTGTATCATGTGGACGCGCCGACAGTGTTGTTGTCATGTCTCATGGGGGTGACAGACACTACTCACTATAGCTCTAAGAAAGCAAAATTTCCCTGCCAAGTTCCTGTTAACTTTTACAGAGGAGCAATAGAACATCATTGGTACCCATCTACTGGGCATCAGTGATATCGGTGAGAGCCCAAAGGATACTAAAAGACAACACCCACCTAGGCACAGCCTGTTCACCCTGTTGCTGGAAAGTGATACCAAAGTATCCACAGCTGTACCACCAGACTACAGAGCAGCTTTTTTTCCTCAGGCTGTAAGACTCCTCAACTCATCCTCCGTACTCCACCATAAAAATAGTTTTGTTTAGTCTTTTTCTTGTGTAGCATAAAGGGACTACAACTTGCATTTTCCTGTGCAACCCTGTGTTGTAGAATGACAATAGATGAACCTTTAAACTTAAATCCTGTAAACTGAAATCGATGTTGATGATGAACAGTTTGGGTAATCATTTTACTGAAGCCCAGAAAACAAAGGTGGTGTGTTTCTGTCTTTAGTGTGGGAGTTTGAGTGCCTTCTGAAGAGGTACATGTATATACTGTGTGTTTGTTTAGTATGTTGTGTGTCAACTTTAAACTGTCCCTAAAAAGCTGCCTGAAAGAAGCTCCACATCCAGGTAATGAGAGAGAAGTGTGTGTGTGTGTGTGTGTGTGTGTGTGTGTGTGTGTGTGTGTGTGTGTGTGTGTGTGTGTGTGTGTGTGTGTGTGTGTGTGTGTGTGTGTGTGTGTGTTGTTGTGCTGGCTCCGTTTAATTGGAGCAATACACATACAGATGCAAATGTCCAAAACACAGCTGTTAAATGCAGCACTGATTTGTTTCTTCTCTCCTCCACACGCTCATCCTCTTCTTCCTCTCTAATTACAGAATGAGCAGCGTGGGCAGCTCATCCCAATCTGGAACTCTCACTCACTGACATTTACCAAGAAATTGGGCCGCACAGATAAAAAACTGGCTAGAAAATGTTATTTGCGTCTGTCTGTTCTTGTTAGACTGACCGAGACTGACAAAGTCATCCCTCCACTCTTGTATCCAACATCTACCTCTTCCTTCACCCATCCATCTATCTGTTTCTTAAAACGTCTATCCATAAATTATGTTATATCACCACACAAGTGAAATACCTCATACACAAAAGCATGAATCCAAATCAAAATACTTTCATTAAAAATGGAACTTAAACAGGCAACAGCATTCCTACAGAGAATGGTATCATGAGGGGGACGTTTTTATAATTTTTAAATACAAATTAGCAATTCATACCCTCAGGCTCATCATTTGTACTTTCAAATAGCTCAATTTGTTTCCTTGATTTTAGAATTTGCGTAAATTATTAATTCAAATAAACAGGACCAGTCTGTTATCCTGTTTAAGTCAGAGATAACACAGCTGTGTTTTTGACAGTCGAAACTCAGTGCTTTACACAGAACAGGTACCATTCACACACACATTCATCAGGCCTGCTCATCAGATAAACATTCACACACACATTCACACACACATTCACGCACCGATGGTGGAGAAACTTTGTCATGTTGAGCAGGGGCCAGGGATCGAACCACCGACCTTCAGATTGGTAGACGACCACTCTTGTGATGTTTGCTCATATCCAAAAACCTGTTTATATCCAAGTATATCATAATGTTTAAAAGTAGCTGTGTTTTTGCTTCTTTTCTTTTAGCCATGCGTCTCTACCGCAGCCTTGCTTGCAAACTGATGGTTGGTTGGTTTGTGTACAACCACCATAGCAACGCACAGAGATGACCGTAAGCCGTAAACAGGCAAGAGGCCATAAACTGGCCGTAAACTGTGGTAAAAACCCAGATTGAGACGCAGATTCTGCATACACTGTAACATAACACATATGTCTTATTCGGAATATCCAAACAGAATATGCTGTTTACATGACCTGTATTCTGAATATGGTCATATTCTAAATAATAGTGGAATATTGGTGTGCATGTAAACATACTCAGCGTTTGGTCCCCTTCTGTTCTTAATATACACCTCCTTGCTAGGTCCAAATATCTGCATAGAGTTATTTTTTAACCATTGCTATGATGATAGTCATCTTTCCACCCCTCCAGACAACCCTACTGTCTCTACCTGCCTCAATGATTTCTCAAACCTGAAGATGGAATGTCACCTTCAACTCAATCGCTCTAAGAATAGAGTCCTGATTATCCCAGCCATTCCTTCTGTTCAGCACATTAGTATCCAGCTCTGCTCTGCCTCACTCTCTCCAACAAAGTCTGCAAGAAATCTGAGCATTCTGATTGATGACCGACTAACGTTCACTGAGCATGTTGCACTCACACTCGGTCTTTGAGGCAGAAAATCTCAATCTAAAATATTCTACTATGTGTTCCCTTGGGGGTGGAAGAGTTACCGAACTTCATTCAGTCTGCAATATCTTCTTCAGAGAATACTTACTCACCTAATATGCTCTTTCTGTCTCTCCCTATCTGTCTCTCAAAAAAAGGTTTATACCATTAACTTATTTGTTATTTCATGCACCTGCAACCTTGTGGCACTTGTATCAGGTGGAACATGTTACTGTGAGTTTTGCAGCACCTATTATTCTCCTTGATCTACTGGGGCTTAGATTGTTGAATTAAGACATACATGATATTTATATATTTAAAAAAAAAGCATTTGACACTGTAGATCACACCATTTTTACTTCTAAATTGCAAACAATTGGGATGGAGCCCACTCTCACTGAAAAGCGTATAAAATACCACGGGTTTCTACCTGTGAAATACGTGCAATGTGTACGCGAAAGTCAAATTGTGCGTACAGTAGATACGTGGAGCGCTCCAATTACAGTAATGGAAACCGCTGCGTTTATAGTATAAAGGGACGTGGGACCGCATAACGAGGTTGGTTGGGGTGGTGGATGGGTAAAACACAGGACTTTCACCCAGGAGACCGGGGTTCGCGTCCCGTGTTTAGCGATTTTCAGCATCCCGTGTTTGGCGATTTTCAGCATGTGTTTTTTTTTGTTGTTAGGCCGTTTATTAGCGTGTTTATGTGGCGCGTTTTAGCGACTTTGTTGTGTTTTTTTGTTAAGCCTTCCCCAATGTTTCTTCCCTAAACCCAACCGTTTATTAGTGTGCTTTTGTGACTTTCTTGTGTTACTAAAGCCTTTCCCTGCATTATTTTTCTAAACCCAACCATATTTATGTTTTTGTGTGTGATGGTGTTCTCGCGATAACACACAACGTGGTGACGCGACGCGTACACATTGCACGGCTGTAAACCCGTGTTATTTGTACGCTTTCGAGTGAGACCGGGTTGTGGGATGAGAGGTGTAGTTTTAAAATGGTTAAGCAGCTACTTAGAGAACAGACAACAGTATGTACGGTTTGCTGGTAATACATCTGAATGCAGGAAGATTGAATGTGGAGTCCCCCAAGGTTCAGTTTTGGGGCCTAAATTACTTATTTTGTACACTATTGGCATTTGTGAGGTGTCACAATTATTGCAATTTGTGCTGTTTGCAGATAACACCTTTTTGTTTAGTTCAGGAGATGATCTGCAAACCTAAGCAGAAATTATTGAAAAAGAAAAGGTTAAATTGAAAAAATGGTTTGATGCAAACAACTTATCACTGAACTTAAAAAAACAAGTTTGTGTTTTTTAAGTGGCACCTAATAAGGCACCGAAATCCGCGTTGCTATTCGGTCTGGTAGATAGCGGTCGTTAAGGCACCGGTGCAGTATTAGCACCGGGTCTGTGCAGGTGTGATGGATCGCGTACAAACCAATAGGGTGTTGGAATGGTATATGTTTATACTTCTCATTCAACCACAATCAAATTCACTCTCTCCGGATGCCGCGATTTATCTAGCTAGATAGGTTTTTTGTATGTGTGTGTGTGTGTGTGTGTGTGTGTGTGTGTGTGTGTGTGTGTGTTTTTAACGATGACAAGCCGGAATGAAAACAAGCCAAACTGAAATAGGAGTAACGAGGCTATTTTTAAAATGTAAGGAGCAGAAAGTACAGATAATTGCATGAAAATGTAAGGAGTATAAGTAAAAAGTCTGCTGTAAAATAATTACTCCAGTAAAGTATAGATACCCAAAATTTCTACTTAAGTAAGGTAACAAAGTATTTGTACTTTGTTACTTGACACCTCTGCACATATGCAACTAACATAGTCATTGTTCATTTTACAGAAAAGAGCAGTACGAATTCTATATAAAAAGGATTTCTGAAAACACACAAATGGACTGTCTATCAATCAGGATTAATGAAACTCAAAAATCTTGTTGAATTAAAGACTGTTGGTGATGTTTCAGGCAAAAAGTAGAGTATTACCAGAAAATATACAAACAATGCTTTTAGTTCAGAAACTGAGGATCATAGAAGAAAATTCCATTTTAAGCACCAATAGGCACGAACAACTTTAAAGCAAATGTGTATTTCAGTATGTGGTGTCAAACGATGGAACTCCTTGGATAATGCTTTCTTCTTTGCATCTCTGCAGCTCTTCATAGTCGTCAGATTCATCTACCAACCCTTATTGAGCTGGCTCAGGTACCAGGTGCCTTGGACCAGCCCTTAGTTATGCGGTTATAGTTTTAGACTGCTAGGGGACTTTCTTTGCCACACTGAGCTCCTCTATCTTTCCGTCTGTGTGCATTCATTTTTTTAAGATTATGTTTTGGGCTTTTCCACCTTTAATTTTTGACAGAACAGCTAGTTGAGAAAGGGGAAAGAGAGGGGGAAGACATGCACATCTGTGTGCATTCATGTCCCAGAAATGCTTGTTACTAACTTTGCTCTGGGGAGCTTAATGCCCCAGAGCCCTTATGTTTTCTCGCCCCGTAGTTTTCCTTGGATTAGGGTGGCACCTAAATCATGGTTGCAGCTGTTGCTGTGGTCCTGCTCTGCGCCCTGCTACGCCATGGACTACTACAACTATTTCTAGTCATAGTTCCATTATTTTTATTGTGACTATAATTGCCACTAAATGCTTGCTCTGGGGGGAATTACTGGAATAGTTGGGTCTCTGTAAATTATAAAGTGTGGTCTCTATTTTATTTTTTCTTTCCTTTTTGGTCTCCTTCCTCTCTCTCTTTTATCTGTTAAAGAAATTGTTAACTGACCGACTATTTCTATTTCTATTTCTGTTTGTTGTATCATTTCATAAAGGGGCTGGTAAAAATTTGTCTTCATCCAGCTCCTTTCCCATCATGGATATGTAATGTGATACCTCAATTAATTTATGGTTTGATTATAAAAATGTGTCTTTTTCCATGAGTGCAATAAAAACAATGTGAAGTGAAGTAAAGTACCTCATTTGTACGTTGCTTAGAGGCTGTAGGCCTTTCACAGTAGATGATCCACCATGTTGATTATGTTGTATCTGGGTATAACATTTTTGATATACGATAATGCCAACAGTTATCCAATTGTACTGACCTGCAGCAGACAAAACATATCCTTTGTGTGTATGATGGGTGTGTGTGTGATTTGTAAATTGGTACATGGAATGAATTTATGGTGTGTGTGTGTGTGTGTGTGTGTGTGTGTGTGTGTGTGTGTGTGTGTGTGTGTGTGTGTGCACACTTTTATAGAAGGTGTGGGTGTTTATTTACCTCCCATTGTCTCGACAGGCAGGCTGACACTCTCATCAATTGTTGCATGTGAACAATGGAAGCCTCCCTGCTCTGAATTATCTCTGTGTGAGGAGGGAGGCAGGTGCTGCAGATGGAGAAGGCTCCCATTCATTACCTCCACCTCCATTACCATCATTACCAGCCTGCCACAGCACACAGGCGGAAGAGGAGGGACGCAGAGACGCCAAGCCTGTCACACTCATCAACAACAAGGGACATTAAGACACTGACCCACTTTCCACTTTGTGTTGCAATGAATCCTGAGGGATGGGACTGGACAAAGTTAAAGAGAAACCTGAGCATTAAATCCTGGTGATGTGACCAAAACCACCTGCGGGTCAGAGATGGAATGAGCCAACTTATGTTCTGAGCAGACTGCTCTATCAACTGAATAAACAGACATTGGTGCAAAAATGAGCATCAGGCATCGTTTTATCTCCTGTAGACCACTCTCAAGGCCCCAACAAAAAGACGAGCAAGTTGCCAGGTCCTAAAAGCCAAATAAACATACAAATAAGAAATCTAAAGGTACTTTTTATCATATGTTTTGGTCATGTGATCAACCAAGCTGATATCTCAGTGTTTAAGTGTTTACATGTATCTGTTTCACCCCTTTCACTCCATTTCACTCCATGTCTTTTGGGAATTAATATGTCTGAATAAATATGAAAGTATGTACATAGATCTTGCTTTGATGGCAATTAAAAAAAATGCATAGCTTTAAATTGGAAGACATCCAAACCCCTAGCAATAGTCCATTGGTGCAATGAACTCTCAAGCTACTTTGTTATGGACAGCATTTATTATAAGAGTAAAGACAGAACTGACAACTTTTTGAGGATATGTCAATTTCATAAAGAATATGACTTTGTGAACTTTTACATCAATGTTAGGGATTATGACAACAGTGTTATCTGATTGCATTTGGGTTGTTTAATATGTTTGGTGGTTGTTTTGTTTTGTTTTTTTATTTGCATGTCTCGTCTGTTTTTTCCTTTTGTGAAGGATTTGAAATATGAGGAATGAGATTTGTTCAAAGAAAACCAAATAAACGTTCAAAGATCATTTCCAAAAGGCTAAATTATCATACAAATACAATCACTTTAGTACATCTGGCAACACATTCCTGATCACAGTACTAGTAATGGTACATCACCCCCTTGCACATCATGCAGGGCCAGAGCCGGCTCCTCCCTATAAGCCAACTAAGCGGATGCTCATGGCCCCGCAGCAACCAGTGGTCCCCGAAACTCATGCAATCGTTTGCTGAATTGTCTGTCTGACCTGGCAACCCTACATATCTACAATGACTTGGCACTTGCTGTTGCTAATGTAATACTATAGACAGTGTTCTATGATAGGGCGACAAGCGAGGATCATTATTGTTTATATATATATTATATATATATATATATTGTTTGATCCAAATCGTTCAACCGTACATAACGTGTCGCAGCCTGTGGTCGTGGTTTGGAGTTTTCTTGGGTCCCTTTCAGATTGGGTCAATTTTTTCTGAAAGTCAGTTTGTGCTTATTTATCTTTTTAGGATCATGGCCAGATTTCTGGACCCATTACGACTACCCCGTGTGTTGCACTAGAAGGAACAAGGGAGCATGAGAGAAATCAGGAGGGTCTTCACTCCTCTTTTCTCCATTGCCACCCAAACTCCCACTTCATGTTGAGAGGTGAAAAATGATATACAAAGAATAGGGCTGCCTATCTGTCTCTCTCTGCCTGTCTCTATCTATATCTCTCCCTCCCTCTGGCCTCTGAGGGAAATCAATGCAATCTTCTTACCTATGAACTGCTATTTTTCTCACATCAAACCACTATAGCCTGTAGCGTGGCAGTCTTCCAGCTCTGAAAGTGTCGGACAAGTGGGATGATCGATGTTTACAGTCAGTAAAACAGCTACTATTAGACCTCAGTGTTTTTACTTAAGCCTTGGATGCAGTTGTCAGTTGTCGGTATGTAGCCCTCGGGGGGGGGGCGATAACACTATCTTCGACATTAGCTTTTCTCCGGAAAGGTCTGAGACAGCCTCCCTTCAAACCCAGGCCGGCCTCTGGGGTTGGAAAAAGACAACAAACAAACAAAAACAGATTTCATTCGTTTGTCTGGTGGATAGTAAGGGTTAGGGAGCTTAGGGGAGATGTTTGCCCAGTGGAAACGTCAATGCATTTCATCTAAAAACAAAACGAAAAAAAAAGAAATACACCTCCACGCAAGATGAATGTGTGCAATATATAGGCCCATATGGTGCAATCCCATTAGCCTCTGCAGCCTTGCATGTTGAGGTTTGTCACGAGCAGACGGCGTGTAATAAATGTTTAGGGAGGGAACAAGGCTGTTTACTCTGGGAAACTGGAGCGAAGCACAGGCTTGGATTGATAGAGGTTCTGGAAAGCAGATGGTGGTATTTCTTTGATTATACAACTGGTCATACAACAGTTTAAGTTATACAGTATATCATTTTACATTCCTACATCATTTGATGACTTACACTCAAGCAGTAACGGAAACCTTCCCAGTTTAATAAAATAGTTTTAATTTCATTTTAATTCATTGAAAGTAGGCACTGATAGATCTCTTTTGATGGTGTCAGTGACCAATTCTTTTTTTTTTCTTCAAATTCTGTAAAAAGAATCCATGTGTTGGTCCCTTGTATTTTGGATATTTCTCAGCTTAAATTGTATTGCATATATGTACATTTTATTTCATATTCTAAAACTTTAATTCCATGTTTTATTTCATATTGTCAGGCTGTTTTTCCAAAGTCACTCCCTTATTTAATCATCCATTCCTCCCTGTATACTGTAAATGACACTCAATATTTCACTCAATCGTGAGCAGTGAGATTTCCGACACTTACTAAACATCATAATTTTCCGCCACAAGGTGCCATGTTGCACAATAGCATTTTATGAATCTATATTGGATTGTCATCAGAAGGCATTTACACACTGAGAATTTGGCCGCTCAAATGAAATGGCAGACAGTTAATGTAATGCACTATATAGTAAAGAGGGAGCGGTTTCGGACACAGCCTCAGTCTTTCATTCTGTATTCTCAGTCTTCATATTTCTTTCAGATTTTCAAACTTCTGTCAACAGCATTATAGGCTGTTGTCATGGTACGGGTATGGTAATGGTACGGTAACGTAGCGTCGTTGGTCATGTGAACATTTTATCAATCAGCAGCCAAAATCATGAATATCAAGTGATGGACAGAAAATTTGACAAATTACAAAACAGTGTGATTTTTAATGGCTCATGATAGGCCCCTCGTCTTCATAGCCCCTGGGCTTAAGCCCCGGTAAGCCCGTGCATTAAGGCGGCCTTGGCTGATCAGATATCATTAGCTGAAGAATGTATCTAGATACACCACATTATCAATGCCAGGTGTGAATGGGGCCTCATTCCACATTCTCAGACTTTCATTTTATACTTTGAAATTTTCATATTCTCTGAGGTTAATTTTATATTTTTAAGTTTTAAGTTTATATTTCCATTTCTTCGCATTACTTTTTATCTCAACTAAAGGTCTCCCTTACAAATATGTTAATAAACAAGCTTGGCCACGCTCATTATATCAGAAGTGGATGACACCACACTGAGATATATATATATATATATATATATATATATATATATATATATATATATATATATATATATATATAGTTGAATCTGGTCAAAGAAGACATGGTGGATGCTTCTGGAAAGCTTCTGTTTATGAAAAATGGCTTTTTTTTATATTTTGGGTGGGGGGTGGGGTTGATGATGCACGGATATCGGCTACCTCCATACGACAAGCCAGGAAAGCTTTCCTCCGCTCCGTCTCTCTCTTTTTGCGGTTTCCCTCCGAGATCCCAATCTCAGAGAAGATGTGCGAAACCTTTATTAATGTTGCGGCGACTGCAGGAAGACAAGCCCTGTGGCGGTCGATAGCAGGGTGGTAACGTGATTCTGTCACCCCGACAACCTCCCTTACACATACTCTTATTTACCCCAATTCTCACACACACACACACACACACACACACACACACACACACACACACACACACACACACACACACACACACACACACACACACACACACACAGGCATGGATGTGCTGCTAGATGTTATTTGAAGGGACATCAGTTTCTATGAAAGATAATAGCCTTGCAGCTGGGAGCCAACAGTCATGATGAGCCCTGCAATCATTAGAGGATAGGGGTGGGGGGTGGAGGAGGGGGATGGGGGTGGGGGGATGGGATATATCAGTTGAAGGAACCATCCTGTGCTTGGAAGGTCACAGATATCCGTTTAAGGCAATATCCATCTTTGTTTACCCATTATAATAGAGTAAATAAATAAAACATCAGAGATATGATTAGAAGACATGTAAAAGATCACTTTAGAGGAACATTTGGGAATAAATGAAGCCTCTCCCAAAATGATAGTTTAGGGACCTGTAGTGGTGTGCGATACTGCAATATTGGATATTGATCCGATACCAAGTAAATACAGGGCCACTATCGCCAATACGATACGATACCGATGACATCCAAGGTGGATGCATCATCAAATAGCTAAATGAATTTGTATGACCTTTAGTTTTTTTGTGATTTTACCTTTGGATTATTAATACAGTTTTTTTCGATTGCTAAACGACAGTGGGCACAACTGGAGTCACATGTGCAAAACGCTAACTACAGTCTGCACAGCAGCAGTTCATGTGGACCAAACTCTAGTTCGTTTTTCATTGCTTGAACACAGTTTTCAAAACTCTACACACTTATCCCATGACTTTAACCACAATGTGCACAACACTGTAGATTTACAGCACTTTGTTCAAATGCTAACACACTGCTGTTAAAACTGTTAACCACACATTCAAAACAGAATAGATTTCAGTCTGGTGCCTATCAAACACTGCTGATTGCAATTTTAGCTGAAAGCCTAAGCAGGTGTCTTGTTTTAGACTAGTTAGTGAACATATACGGTATTTATACAGAGAAAGCTCAGAAAGCCTTTTTTTTGTATACAAACACCAAATAAGAATGACACAATTATACACTGTACTGTTTGAGAGAAACAGGTAAAAGAGCAAAGATACCAATATGTCCAGGTAAGATGTCTGAGGTTATATACACAGCTATAAAAAAAAAACCACTATATCTTTACAATAGTAAAACTGCGTTCTTACTGTTTTTCAGAAAGTAATGGAGTTGAAAGCAATAGAAACACCACATTCATTTGTATTTAGAGATGATGAAGACATCCAATGTGATGAAGAAAACTTGCCACATGATGCTGGAGAGAGGCAGGATTAGTCACACTATTCTTTGGTACTGTTACGTATGTACCTTTAGTTTTTTTTCCCCAGTAATTCCATAAATTACTAGAGACAAAATACTTTATTGAAGAAAATGCTGATTTTCATTCCTTCTTGTTTACCTTGTAAAAATTGGTATGCTATACAATCTATATTTTTTCCTTAAATAAACTGTTGAGTAGTGTCAAGTCCCTCAAATTGTTCAAACTGTAAAGATGAAAAAGTTTGTAATTTCTGTATTGGTGTTTGATGCTAGTGTTTTTACCCTCAGTGTGTTCTGAGAGACAGTGTGTGTGTTATCTCAGTGAGGCCTGTGCATAGTGTTTGGCTGTACTGAGCCTGTTTTGAGACGTGTGTTAAGAGTTGTGTTGCTTTGAATGAGTTTTGCAGGAGATGTGAACTGTTTAGCTCAGGTGACTGTTGGTAGCGTAGACTGTAGTTTGAGTTTTGCACATGTGACTCCAGTTGTGCCCACTATCGTTTAGCAATCGTAAAAAACTGTAAGTTAAAACCCAGGACAGAATTTTCATATGCTTGTATACATTTGTTGTGTTACCACTGTATCTTACAGCCTTTTTACAAATTATACAGCTTGCCGTTGTTTCATTTTCGTCCTCAAATTATAGCCACACAGCGCTCCTTGTCCTCTCTGCCATTCTTCTGTGTGTGTGTGTGTGTGTGTGTGTGTGTGTGTGTGTGTGTGTGTGTGTGTGTGTGTGTTTGCTGCTGGCCACTGCCGGCCTGGCTGGTTGCTTGCTTGTTTGCCCGGTGACGGTAAAACATCAAAACACAAGAGGGGGGGAGCGTACGAGAAGTGTGCCTGCTCCGCGCTGTGACAGGAGCGGCACCGCAGCAGTGCATCCTGGAGAGAAACTGAAACTAAAGTATCGATCTCATTACACTGGTACTGATTAATATCAATACCAACGTTGGTATCGATATTATCGATATTTGGATACATCCGCCCACCACTAGTGACCTGGCGTCAGCGTGCCACAATAGATGCCACTTTCAAGCAAGGAAAAAATGGCTTGTCGCAGAGCACGAGTGAATGCTGATGCGCGCGCACACACACACACACACAGACACACACACACACACACACACGAGGGCTTCGGGGCTTCACACTAGAGAACTTTTTTCCGCTTCGGTCCCCCTACAGGTTGAAAGCGGAATTGTCCATTACATTACATTATGCAAGTTTGCCAGATCGGGTAGCGCGAGCTGTAGTTCGAATGAGACAACGTGTAGGGGGACCGAAGCGGGAAAAGTTCTCAAATGTTGCTTTCAGTATCAACCGCCCACCTCTAGAGATTGAGTTTCCCAGAGTTGGTGATTGTTGGAACAGCGGAAAGTTTGTTGGAACAGCGAACAGACTAAGTTATGGAGTCCTACGCAAAAGGATTTCATTCAGAAAATGGAGGCAAGGCAGCTGAAAAGAGACATTGAAGCTACTAGGAGTTTGAGGTCATGTCACAGATTTGGGTGACTTCCTGCCCCATTACCCCAGAATTGCTGCCTGGCTGCAGGGACACAAGCTGCTCACTGATCAAAATCCTTTCACAGTTCTTGCAACAATGACTACGTTTACAAGCTGTCAATTTTCGGGTTATGGTCGGGTTAAGGTCACTATTCGGGTTTCTGAAACATTCGGAATAACCTGTTTACATGCGTGAGCAGAGAGAGTTACTCCTACATGGCATTTGTAATCAAATGGCAATATCCCAACGTAAACGGCGACGCACGGTTAGCGTCTGGACGTAGCCTACGGACAACCTTAAGACGCAATAACTTTTCGGTCACCTTCTCATTAATCTCACTATCTCGGTACTTTCTGCCGTCAACAAAAGACATTATATTCATGGTTTTCACCACACTAATTTTGAAATTGGTTTCCTCCTCGCTCCAAAAGTGTGGTGCTGTGCTGCGTCTTGCCATGTTTACCTCTACTTCTTGTTTACTTCCGGTATACTGCGCGCAGGTTTTCTGCATTGACATATATATATATATATATATATATATATATATATATATATATATATATATATATAACTATATTATTATAGTATATAATTATTATTATAACTATGTTTTCTGGCGCATACAAGAAGTTCCTCTACTCAAAAGACCAAGATTCCTTGCGAATAGAACATGCGCAGAACACAAATCAATGTTCCTTTTGATGGGGATATGCAGATACGCGTTTACATGACCAAAATTTCGGGTTAGAAAAGGGGTAACCCAGGTAGCATATTCGGGTTTTTAAAAACCGGAATATGAGCATATTCGGGTTTTTGCCGGTGTTTACATAGCCGTGCGCGACCGGGTTATTGCTAATATTCCGGTTTTGAACGGGTTATTGGCTGCATGTAAACGTAGTCATTTTGTCTAAGGCCTTCATTTTCTTCGCGTCCTGCTCTTCCTCATCCTCCCCCTGCTCCTCCGCAGCCTTCTAGTCTCATTTCTAGACACCCCCACTCCAACCGAAACCCCCAACAAGAGCTCTGTGTCCATGACTTACCTGCCCCCCTGTATAACCAGGTCAGATGGTTGACACCTAGGTCAGGGTGAGCGTGGACCTGGGCCAGAACAACATCAACATGTACAAAAACATCCTGCTAGGAACTGTCGAGACAGCTGGAGCCTCCAGTGGACTTGTGTTCTCCAATTTCCTAGAGCCACCACACGCTCACAAAGAAACTCAGAGAAGATGATCTGCAGCATCCTGCTGCTCATCAACCTAACATCCAGTGTCTGTGGAAACTTTGTAGTGAATGTGACACAGACCTCCTATCAGGGAGAGGAGAACCAGAACATCACACTGGAATGGATGTTCACAACCAACACTGACAGTTCCCTCAAGTCCCTTTCTATCTTCTGTGAGACGATAACTGAGAGTCTCAGTCCTGTTTCATCAACCCGTTTTCACTCCCATCCCGTAAAGAACTCCGGTTCAAAAATCCCCCTTTAGCGTCTGTATGGAACACACCGGGTATAGCAGCAGCTTGACCATGGCGCTGTAAGATGACGTAGTATAAAGAGCAACAACGGTAATAAGTAGTACGCGTAAAGTGGTTGGTTGGTTTAAATGTAAATGAACACTGTAAACACCCAAATCGAGACTACATACAATGTATAAAACTGCAGTCATCAAATATTCAGCTCTGATTATGTGTGTAAAGCTCCTTTTTGTATGAAAACATACAACCGAATAAGACACGGACATAAAAAAAGAGTAGCTTCTTATTGCATAGGCTAAGTGGTGCAGGGGTGTGGAAGATTAGTTGAAAGTGGTTTGGAGCGCGTGCTCACGTGTCACTTAAGCAGCCCTTGGTGACGGGAAGCGGAGCGCACCGGGCCAAATGTTTTTAACAAGTTAATTGTCCTGCTGCGTGCTCTCTCTGTACTTCTTCTACAAACCTATACAGACGCTACCGTTGCCTCAGCTTGCCATGTCGCGTGCGCGCGCTGAACGGAGCTCTGGGGGATATTTTACGGGATCGCCACAGCTTGCTGGTCTGGTGCCATACGGGCCACGGTACTCCGGCTATGGGCTGCACATTGAAGCTGTATTCCTGTGTCAGGCGGAGGCACAGTGGTTCACTTAATACATCCATAGGCACAGTAGGCTACTCCGGCCACCAGTGTTACAATATAAAAGCATGTCACCCACCAAGTGGCTAGTGAGAGTGACTGTTACAAGCCACTGCCAAAATCTACCCACATTTGGCGGGTTGGCAGGTGTTAATGTCAAGCCCTGGTTCCCGTCATGTGTTGCTGGGACTCACCGCGCTCCCCAGGAAGGATCAGATCTACTGGAAGCCCCCCATCACCACGCGACTAGAGGAGGAGAAATCACAGCTCGCCTGCCGCTCCCTCATACCCCGAACCAGGAGGAGTCGAGGCGTAGCAATACGGTGAGAAGAAGGGATCGTCGGCAGCACAGAAACCCATGGTCCCTCGCTGTACCCCCTCCCCAGGCTGCCTCAACAGAGACGCCCCACCTCCAGTAGTGGAGGCAGCGGGCCGACCTGCTCTCGCTGGTAAAGGCAATCATAGCCAGGCGCGTTATGGCTGCTCTTTATTTCCCTAATGAACTATCAATGAGGATCAGTCTCTTCTCTGCAGACAAGCCATCAACAAACACTGAAGTACATCTGTCAAGCTCTCGTCCTCGTGCTTTCATAATGACTTCAGACATCTGAATGAATATGCATGCTGATATCATCCTCATGCTGCTTTTGTATTATTTAAGTGCTGGAAATCAATTCAATTCAATCCTTCAACAACCTCTTATTGGCTCTTGATGAATGCCACACTTGGGAGAGGATTTCTACCACTCAACCAATGAACAGAATGAATAGTAAGGATAGGTAGGCCACCTTGATGTCTGGTACCTGGGTGCTGCTGAGAGTTGCACCTTATCTGAACTCCTTCCTGTTAGTCAGCTGAGGTTACTTTTGTCTTCAAGATTCATACTATAAACATGTTTTTAGGTTAAATGATGAATTGTATTGGATGCAGGTACTTTGACGCATTTCTTTTGTAAATCAAAATTAAAAAGCCTTCATGTTTCTTTGGTTATACAATCTGATATTAGACATGACAATTATCTAAAACCCCTGATCAAGAACACTATACGAAAATATGTTCAGCAGGTTCAATTATGTATCTTATTTAAACAATTAATACATTATTTAAACCACACTACAACACACAGCAATGTTGTAAGCAGAGATTTGGAGTCAATGTAGAAAAAAGGAAGACACTCAACAATTGTCTATCAATACTATTAATCTGCCTACTGCTTTCGGGAGATATCCATCAGTGTCCGGGCCCCACAAACTTGCAAACAGTGAAATACCAGCAAAAGAAGCCTACCATCAGTAGCAGCGGTTGCTACCCTAACTGCGGAAAGGTGGTAAGGGCAAATGCCAAAGCAGTTTCTTGTGACTTTTGTGACGTTTTTGTTCATATAAGGTGGGGGAATATTGCTCCGAAATTGTATGACCGAGCAGTAAGGAATAAGTCGGATATCCCGCTGGTTCGTAACCGGTGTTGGGTGCGGGAAATGTGCAGCGCAGATGAATTGAGAACGTATGATGAGGACAGTATGGATGATTCACTCTGCTTTTTAAATTGGAAAGGGACGCATTTTATTCACGTTAATGCCAGCAGTCTTCTACCCAAACTGGATGAAATCGGGCACCTCGCGTCTACGTCTAAGGCTGCTGTGATTGCTGTATCGGAGACCTGGCTAGAAAGTTCCATTCAATATGGTGAAGCTGGGCTTACAGGTCATTACATCTACTGACATAATCGTAAAAGGACTGACCTAACATTCAATCCGCGCCACGATCTACAGGTGGATGGCTTGGAGGCAGCCTGGGTGGAGTTAATTTTTCCTAGAATAGAATAGAATAGAATAAGTCTTTATTGTCATTATAACAGGTTAACGGAATTTAAAGTGCTCTCTAGTCAGTGCATCATTCATTGAGTTTATAAAATCTAATGTACGTCCTAATGTTACTTAAAAAAAAAAGAATAAATAGAAATATATAGCAGCATTAGCTGCATACGTGAACATACACGGTCATACACACCCAGTCATTAAATAAAAACAGTATTAACACACAGTCATTGCCTACAGAAAGAATGCTTCATCATGGGTGATTTTAATACAAATTTATTACTGCCACAAAGTAGCTTGAAAGAGTCTCTCTCATGTCTCTGCAGGGTGTCTGGTTTACAGCAATTAATTACCGATCATACTAGGTTGTCTATAAATACCCAGTCCTTTCTTGACTTAATTTTGGTATCCGACTGTGGAATGATAAGTCAATCAGGTGTGTTGGATGTGGCTTTCAGTGATCATAATGCAGTTTTTTGCACATGCAAGAAAATGAAATCCAATCCAATAAATGAGCATTGTTCCATCAAATACAGATGTACCAAACAGTACTCTGCTGAGGTATTCAATCAAAGGCTATCTGAGAGAGACTGATCTGATGTGCTCGAATGTAATGATGTTGATAAGGCTTGGGATTTGTTCAAGCAGCACTTTATAGCTGCTCTTGATGAAGTCGCTCCAATGAGGGAAACAAGAATTAAGCATAGAAGTGCATGTTGGATGACATCTGAAATCGTTGATCTGATTAGACAACGTAATAGATGGTTCATAAAGTTAAAGTCCCAGCTGACTATAACGCTTATGCTTATCTTAGAAACCAAGTTAGTTACAAGGTACAACAAGTTAAGTCTGAATTTTATATTGATTCCATTGCTGAAAATGCAAAACAGCCTGAAAGACTATGGGAAATTCTCAATGGTAGTGGGGCTTATTCTTGAAGATGAGATGTGTGTTGCTAAGCGGCTGATTGCCTGCCATTTTAACCAATACTTTACAACCATTGCTGCCAGTCTTGTCAGTATGTTGCCTGGAGCTTCAGATAAATATGGCAAAACTTTTGTTAACTCCTTTTATAGAAGCAAAAATGTCTCTGCAGATGCATTTGCAATTAGTCCTGTCTCAGAGGATAAAGTAAGAGCTACCTACTCATACAGGTAGGGAGGAGTTTAAAACAGCTGGTCTACTACCATATGTTTAACATTGTTAATGGTCATGCCCCCAAATATTTATGCTCTAATGTAACTATGGTCCACACGCAGCATTGTCATAACACTAGGGTGAGCATCCGCTCCTGCATAGTTCCTAAAGCTAATAATGCAATTAAAAATGATTTCTTTTACACTGGTATCAAGGCATGGAATAGTTTGCCTACTGCTACAAACTCCTATCATCATGAGGGATTTTTAAAAGACAGGTCAAGCAGCTTTTATGGAACAAGGTGAATATTTATTGATAAATTGGATAGTTTTTACAGCATTTTTGTTTCTTATTTATTTTGTTTTATGTGATATCTTTTTTTCCCCCTCCTAATACTGTATGTCCTTTTAGTATTATTTTGTCTGCTTCTTGTCTATTATTTCCTGTGTGTAACACCAAGGACCATGCTGGAAATAAGTATTTTACTCGAGAATGTCATCCTTTGGATTACTGTTTTATTGTCTTGATCCAGAAATCAATCAATCAGTCAATCAATATATGAACTTGTGACATTATACTTCAGAATCGGTTTTAATTACAAGTAAATTCTTTTTCTTTTAGCGCATAAAAACAGTACGGTGATAAGTATTAGGACTTTGAAGATATTGTCCCGAAAATTGTGTCTGTTCAGAAGGAGAAACCACCCAAACTTGGAATAGGTGGCCGTATTCCTGCAAACTGAAAAACTGACAAAATGTCTTTGAACCAGGCTGACCGGGGATGTTCATCTTGGCAGTCGCTACAAACGTGAAGGAAAACGCAGTTGGGGAACGAACAAATCCCTTCATTAAAATTATTACAAATGGGAGTATATCTAGAATTATGAACCTGACGCCCACGGGAATCCACACCAGGAACACGATGTCTCGGAGGCATAGTGTCCTGCAACGCCACAAGTTGAGCACGACAACACTTGAGATCCCCCCGCAATCATGATCAGAAGCTCGGTGTCTAAGATGGACCAGTTCAGGCTCACATTGGACCGGGCAATATAGAGCACAGATTTACTAGAGAAGGCTTTGTGGTACTGAAAGAACACATTTCAACCGTACTTCAGCTTGAGATCTCCGATAAGAGCCAAATATGCGTCAAACTCTTGTCTCCTGTCCGGATACACAGAACAAATCACATCAGGGTAGATCCCGAAAGCTACCACAAACTGCCTGATAGAAAGCTCCTTGCAAAGTCTGGGATCCGCAGATTTAAACACGGCAGAGAAACTATATATATATAAGGCAAAATAATATATAAGGCAAAATAAGGCGCACCAAATTAATGTCTTTCCCCAGCAGAATTTTAGACCTCAACCGATTTTACCAATTTTAGGCCGAGATATTAGCCGATTCAGGAATATAGGGCCTACCTTCGACCAACGTTGCCACACTTGAAGCCAGGGAATATTTATCATCGAAAGGGGCCGATGTTGATGCCTGAGGGAAACTGGGCACCGGCTGTGACATAGAGGCCAGTGCGTCATTGACGGTTGCCGAAGCTCCAGCAGCTGAGGAACTCTCCACAGCCAGCAGCCGCGCATGTTAAAGTGGTTATGGTCATTCTGACAAACAGAGGTTAAAGTCAAAAAACTTGAGCTGGACACTGAAATTATTGTAAAAACACCAGCTAGTGTGAAGCTAACGTTAGTTAATGCTAACATTAGTGCTAGCGATGCTTCATTGCCAGCTTTGTGCAGCTGTCCACTTATTTTCCCTTTATGTGTTAATGACAAAAAAAATGCCACTGCGGGGATAATGTCCCTAAATATCTTTCACGTCTTACCTGTGCGCTGGCGCCAGCGGGTTGCCTTGGCGGAGCGGACGCGATTCTGACTGCCGAGTAAATACTGTGGTGCATACATTCAAAGTCGTACGTGGAAGTGGGAGAAGTCATTGTTCCTGCTGAACTGCACAATTTGGCACAGTTTATTGCTCTTATAGTGTAATTGGTACCACGTGTTGTCCAAAACAGTTTTTTAAAATGGAACTTTGTCACTGGCATCAGTTTAAGTAAAAATGTATATGGTGGATAGAAAGCATTCATTCATAGTTCTCGCAGTAACACCATTTCCTGAAGGCAACATGACAGAGGAGAGTCTTCTGCCTTCTTTGTTAGGCTGTCACTCATAATTCCACGTCCCTCCGAGTTGAAGCCACGCCCCCTACGCAAAATCGGGGGCCAAAAGTCTGAAAATGAAAAAAAACTTATCTTAAAGTGAAAAACTGTTCTGAAACTGAAAAAAAAAGATTTGAAGCTGTAAAAAAAATAAGATTTGAATCTGAAAACATGAAATGTGGAACTGAAAACAAATATAAAAGTAAAAAATGAAAATTAATAATTTTTTCAGAATAATTCCAGAATTTAATCTAAATTTTATTCAAACTGAAAGAAAAATTGGTACACTTATTTTTAGTTTGAATACATGGTTTTATTTTTTCAAGTTTTAGACCAAAACTTAAATTTTCAATTTCAAGCTTTAGTTTTTCAACTATATATATTTTTTTCAAATTAACAAAACATTTGGCCCTGATTTAGCTCCATAGAGTCACAGCCAGACCATCAACTAGTTTGAGACAGGCCGGTTGAGGATTTTAAAATGAATGCGCTGTCGATATCTTCTGTAACAGACGCAATGGTGGAATCTACACATCTCAATTCTCCAGCGGCAGCCATCTTTGTTGTAAACAAATTCAACCCAAGCGCTCTTTGGTGACGTGGTTGATTCTGTTACTGTTTATCATCTGTCCGACAATTTGATTGGTCCAAACAGATCTTGTTCGAGCATAATTGCTCCTCAACGGATCAAGTCCAAACCGAACTTCCCATCCTCGAATGTTGTGGGCGGGGCTAAGTTTGTCTGGCATCCAGGTTAGTGGAATACAGGTTCCTGGTATACAGTCATAACATCTGACATTTGCAAAAAACATAGAGCCCTTAGTTATTGCATGAATGCAAGAGAAAAAGGCTTTCAAGGTAAGAATAGCAGCTTTTTTTCTTGGCTTGGCAGCAGCATGGCCACAATTGTGTTTGAGGGGCCACATATTGTGCTACACAATGTCCATCACACAGACGTTGCTCTCAAGGACTTCATTGAATTCAGCACGAAAGTCAGGGAAATTTTCATAGCAGTCAGGTAGCTGTAGGAACATTCCACATGTCCATCCAGTTGGCCGTCTTGTGGCGTCTTGGCGTGTATTGTGAAATTTTTCCAGTCATATTTATTCATTGAAGTTTTTCTTTAAAATAGTGTTAAAATCTCATCTTGTGAACCCAATCTTGTGTATCGTCTCCTCACGCTACTAATAGTACTGTATTTGAAAGCTACTGATCTCTCATGTCAACAGATCCATCTCCATGACAACTGAACAAACTCCACCTGCTGATGAAGACCATGTAATACGGTTAAAAGCCACCAGGAAAATGCAGGGAAATAGACCTTGAGTTGGGGTTGTTTGGTCAAACTACTGTTCCCACGTTCAAGAATGAACTGCGATGCCTGAAGTTCACTAATCTTAGCTTATTATTTGCTTACATTATCTTATAGTGTGGTATCGTTATAAACAACACATTCTCACTCCCACTGCGTCCAAAAGCGACGCTTGGTCAGGTGCTTTTGGCCTTTGTTATTGAAGCAAAAAGTCTCCTTTAAACACGCTTGGTCGGGACTCTTGGCGTCACTTTTTGACGCTCACGGGACTCTCGTCTAGCCCTTTGGCGTCATATTTAAAAGTGCTTGGTCGGGACTATTGCCTTCACCTTTTTTATTCTCAGGTTTAGGAAATGATCGTGGGTTGGGTTACAAAATGTACGTTTTAGTGACAAGAACGGGACACAAACCCCGGTCTCCTGGGTGAAAGTCCTGTGTTGTTTGACCGTTCCACCCCCCCAACTAACCTCCTTACTACCTTGAGGATTTTCGGTCTTTCATACTACTGTCTACTGTTGTTTCTCTTAATACTACGCCATCTTACAGCGCCGTGGTCAAGCGGCTGCTCTGCCTGGTGTGTTCCATACAGACGCTAAAGGGGGATTTTTGCATCGGTATCTGACGCTGAGAAACACTGACCATGCGTCAGGATTTTATGAGTTGGAAGTGACAACAGGTTGTTATAAATCATTTACTAATAATGTTTATACTGCAGATGCAATATGCAAAGTATGGTTTTCTGGTAGTTTTTTTTCCATATCAAAATAAGCAAAGAAGTTTCCAATTTTCACTTCCCTCCAAATGCCAAGTGAGCAGACCTTAAACCCTGCACCAATAGTGGAAAGGCAGTGGAAGTAAGCTTGGCTTTTATTCTCCTACTGCTTGCTCTTTAAACAGAGTGTGTGCCTGTACATGTGTGTGAATAGGCTGTTGAGGTATGCTTTTGTTTTGAGAGCCCTGTCTCAGAGATCACTGCCTATGAGACAATCAGATGTGCTCACCCTTATCTTGGCAGTGCATAACAACATCATAGCTTGGTAGAAGGCAGACAAAAAACTAATTGCCCTCTGTGCATTCTAATCTTATTTTCTTCTGGTGAGTGAGAAATAATTTGAGGAGAGAGCATCCCTCGATCCCTGAAGATCTGAGAGACGCCCATGCCATGGAAACAGACACACGGGGAGGTGGAAGAGGACAATGGATAAACCAAAAAATTTGATGAAAAACAGAGAGGGAGGGGAAAAAAAAAAAACAGACGGCGGATTTTGAAATTGCCTAGTGCCAACCCAGCTTATTATATTTCACATCTCATTATGTGGCAGGCCTTTTCTAGAGATGGTTGTTTGTCACCTGCTTTGGCTGGAATAACAATGACGGAAAGCTTGTTTTTCTGCTTCATTTGCCAAGAGAAAAGACACACAGGAACTTGTTCCTGCACTGCCACTGATACCATTACGGACCAACCAGGATACCTCCGCCGGACAAACAAAGTACACGCTGTGCCTATGTCCTGACACTGTTTAGCAGCTCAGGCTTCCTAAAGCTAAGCTGTAAGGAAACTGTCTCAGGGGAACGTTGTTCTCTCACTGTAAGTGAATTGTGGGAGTATGATCCTCGTTATAGATTCTCTCATCATTGATTGTTTGTCAAAACCAGGTTGTTAAAGTGGCCCGGAACGATCCGGAATAGTGTTTTGGCACCTTCGATTAACAAGTAAATTTATCTAATTGTCAGTTTCATACATCGGTTTTCCCGTTCTTTTAAAATAACTCAAAATATCCATTCCGGACTTTTCCCTATTCATTCTAAGCAGCGCACACTGTGAGTCCCATGAACAAGAGAACTGTCTGTGGTGAGTTCACACATCTGTAAAAATAGCAGGACAGTCATGTACTATCTGGTAAAGTTGGTTGAACAGGTTAAGACCACGTTGTTGGTAGTCTCGCTTTGCCAGACCTTCCTCCACAGCACTGCGGATGAAGGTCTGGCTTGTCCACACAGCATTCCGGGATGGGAGAAAAACATGGTTTTCAATCTGGTTTATTGGCATCGGCAACACAAAGCTAGCGGAAGGCAACAGACATCCGGCCAAAATGAGGGACATTCGGCAGAATTTCCAGCGGCACCAAACCAATCCCAGAAATGAAAAGTCAACGATATAGACTAGCTTTGAACCTGCACTTCCTGTCACCCTTACACCGAGAGAGGTGCCTTGTCTCTGAGTCAGCTGGGCCTACTTTGTGGTTAAAGCATTATACACTGAACTACAACATGATCACAATGTATAGTGAATAAATACCCATCTTGATATATGATTGTTAGTGAACACCAGCCAAACTTTGCATGCCAGACTCAAACAACATCTTTACAACAATGGGGAAGGCAAACTTGGCACACCCTCAGTCAAACATGACCCCAGTTTTTGTCCCATTTCGGGCCAAAGACTGCTTGGCGGCCTCTGTCTACCGATCTGGCGAGGAACACTCTGCCTGGACATTTTGTGTATAAACCTTTGGATGCTTTGGCATGTAAACTAAGGTGAAGGCATTACATTAAGAACTGAGCCACATTAAAAGTGTTACGGAAGTGTTAATAGACTGTTGTACAATAATATAAAAGGTAATAGTGACTCAACTCAGGTACTTATTCAAACCTGAGACTGACGTGTAAACTTGCCAATACATTTAAGTATGTGTATAAAGGGGGCTAAGGATTTAACTTAACTTGTATAGGTTTTTGAAGGCCAATATCGGATATTTAAATTGGTGTTGGACCATGCAGGTAACAGGAGGTAAATTGTAGAAGTCTGGGGGTAAAAAAAAAATATTGTCCTTAAATAAAGCTAAGTCTCAAACTAAGCACTGGCTGTATATCTTCACACTGAAGGATGAGCTGAGCATGTTTTGTGAATGAATTTTCCACCAGCACATTTGTTCTCAAAGTTGACATTATAACCATTTACATAAAATGTATGAAATGAAAGATTTATGAAAATCTAAATCAAGAGGGTTTGTAGTATTCCTCCTGTGTCTTCATTATTGTGGAAAAGTTGCTGATACACCATTGTATTAGAAACATGAAATTTCTTTTTTCTTCTGTTAACTGTTTTTTTTTTTAAGATATGTTTTTGGGCATTTCAGGCCTTTATTTATATAGGACAGCTGAAGACATGAAAGGGGAGCGAGAGGGCGCAGGGCGGAGTCGAACCTGCGGACACTGCATTGTGGTGTGAACCTCTATATATGGGCGCCTGCTCTACCAGGTGAGCTACCTAGGCGCTCGGAATGTTGACTGTTTGAGCATTCCTTCAATATATCCACTGCATTTACTATTATGCCACCCTCGCCAGCACTGCTCCTGGTGGTCCCCACTGATTTACCGATGTCCGTCCTGGTGTTATGTTGGAGCGGAATTCTAATCATCGAATGGGAAGAGGTCAACGGTCCAGGACCAGGAGTCAGTAGACCACTGGAGAAAGATCAAGGGGGACATTCGTACATGATCACACCAAAGACCGTCCAAGACAGGCGTTACTATCGCTCTCATATGCAACTGTTGCCACGTGACGAGTTCCATACTTAGATCATGTGTTAACAACTGTGGCTTTGCTCATGACCGCTACCGCTGCGACTGCGCCTTCACTGACCGACCGTGTTTGTGATACAAACAATACGTGTGCGCACGTTCATAGCGGAACACGATTTGTCATTAACGATGGCCACTGTGGAAAAGCTATTTGAAGCCCAAACTGCCTTGACAAAGCTGTCTGTTTGGAATCAGCATGGCAGTTATTTAAACATAACGGCCTTGTCCCAGAGTTTAGACGTCTAGCTATATGAAAAGCTAAACAATGCAGTTTTTTTTATAAATGTACATGAAGCAACTAATGTCAACATGGACGAAATCATGAATGTACTAATTTATAATACTTTTTTGATGATGACCTGACCAAAGTAACACATCTGGAAAGTTTTGTTTTCACAATGATTCCAAAACTTTTTACTTCTTATGACTTCTGACTTTTATTATTGTGTAATGTGATTTCTGCCCAGTGCTTTGAATGTCCCCCCCGTTCCAATAAAAAGTTTCTTTTTTATCACGTTAAGCCCTGTTTACAACCAGGGCAGATGGGGTGAAGTATGCCTCGATACATAGATGAACAACAGCAGGCTACATGAATAAAAAGTACATAACAAACAACATCACAAAACGACTTGCATGGTAAAACCAACATCAAAAAAGGACGTTAGAATAGTGAATTAAATCAGCAATAGCTTAAAAAGCAGTGTAGGAAATAAAAATACAGATCAGGAGGGGGCTTGACAGAAGCCAGGCAGCTTCAGACGTCACTAAAAGCAAGGGGGAAAAAAATGCGTCTTTAAATTAGATTTGACGTGTACAGTGGCAGAACATGCCTTAATATGTGACAGGAGGCGGTTTCAAAGCCTGGGAGCAGACACGGAGAAAGCTTGGTCCCCTTTAGTTTTGCAGCGTGAGTGAGGGGCTAGATCATAGTTGTGATGATGACCTGAGTGATCTGGGGCCAGAATATGTAGTTAGCAGGTCCGTGATATATTGTGGAGCAAGTCCATTCAAGGACAAGACGCAAACCAGCAGTCTCCAGCGTTTGACGTCTAACACTTTGCATGTCCAACAATTAGCGATGGCCAAATTAAGCTTAATGAACCATTAGATGGCGCGCACTGTTTAACAAAGGCTTCAAAGCACACTTTTTCTTTAAACCAAAAATGCCCTATAGTTGGCTCGGAAAATAAAGAAAATGGTTGATGAAGCTTCATTTGGCCATCACTCCCAACAATCCACCCAACTTCCTCCATTAGACCTTTTGCAGTGGTAAAAAAAAAACTAACACTGTACCCCCTTGTTCACTCACATTTGAGACTCTGGGAAATTCATTTGAATCTAGGCATTCTACAATATCTTTGCCGCACCAAAGTAAAGTTCTTTTAAAGCAAATATTTCCTGACTTATTATATATATCTCGGAAAAAATACCAAGGTCCGGACTTTAATGTTGGGCATGGCAATGCTGGTAACTGGCAACCATTAGCACGCAAGCTACTAAGGCCCAACCAAGATCATTTGCCATCCCATATTTAAGCTGATATGAGCTTATCACATACATGTGCATATGTTGGCTGAGGATTAAGTGTAGTACAGTGCAGTGCAGAAATGCCAAGGATGAGTTTGAGGTCATTAAGAAACTTGCTCCATTTCATAGTTTTTCCACCAAGGACCACTTTTCAAGTGTACTGTATTTTTCAACTGAAAAATGCCCTGCCCAGCATATCTTGGTTGAACTCTCAAATATCGTATCAGCTTCAACATTCTACTATTGGTTGGGCTTTACTAGCTAGATCCAGTATATCAGGTATTTTCAAAGGCTGACCCTGTTGGCCCCCCTCAGACAAAATCAAGACAACTGTGACCCACATGCATGGATTCAGTGAGTTATGCTGTGGGCTACAGCTTGAGCTGTATTTTTTATTTATTTTTTTGCCTATTTTTGTTTACATTTTAGCTTATTGGCACCATTAAAAGTGCGCTAAATTAGCCATTGCTGGTTCCTGTTGAAATGTACTCATGAATGTACAGTATACTGTCGCAGTTGGTTATGCAGGGTAATGGGGAAAAGACCTAAATGCAGACTGAGCAGACGTTTTATGTCTAGATAGGGACATTGGAGACATCCAATACTGACCCCAAAAATAGGCGTATCATGTCTGCGTGTTCCAATTTCACTTGAGCTTGAAACGCTGAGTCACAGGACAGGGCATGAATGCTTTGTCTACAGTTGACCTGATGGTCTTTTTGAAGACCTCAGCCTACATGTAAAAGGAGTCATATAAAATGAAGATGAAATTGACAAATACATAAATAAATACTTTTGTAAGGCAAAATCTGAAACACATTCAATTTGGCTTTGTTCTCACAGGACAGTTATCGCAATATTCATATTTTTAATAATGTCGAAAGTATTCACTTTTTATGTAAAACCCCCCCAAAAAAAGAATGCTTGCAATGTTTCTGCTTGTTTTCCAATTTCTGGCATTTCTACCCATGTGTGTTTCAATATATTAATTTAAAATGCATATACAACCAGGTGGACAGAAACCTTAAGAATATATAAAGAGTTAGACATACACAGTACACCCTGTTCTTCTTGTCCTCCACTTGTATTGATTGTAGCACACTGTTTGACTTCTGCAATAAAAGACTGGAAGCAGAGCAAGCTGATAATTTGTCTCGCTCCTATTTGTCAGATAAAAGTCATCTCTTGCTCCCAGTGCTGATGAGTATGATAAACAAAAGGTGCTCTGTGTGTTGACTGATTGACAGATGTGCTCCAGATGGAGAAATGCTCCTCTAGAAACTCCTCCAGGGGAGGTGGGACCTTAGCAACATAGCTAATCCCTGAGCCGTGCCCTGCCTGATGGACTGCTGCGTGAGAGCGGTAATGAACTTCTTCTCCACTTGAGGAGAAGCACTGCCGGATTGTCTGTCAGTATTTCGCCTAGCAGCTCCAACAGATTGAAGGAGACAAAGGCGTTGGGCTGCTTTTGTTCTTCCAGTGAGAAAAGCTGGGTGGCTCAGCTTGTGAAAGAAGCAGACGATGTGAAAGTTTCTTTTGTATTGTCGAACGTGGCGTTTTTTCACACCTCATTGCACAGTAATTTGATGAGCTCTGTGTTTGTAGCCTGAAGGGGCTCAGCTGTTTGGAGAGAATTAGCCATGGATGTTACAGTGCCAGCACAGCGTCGCTAACTCAAAGCAAACCTGCCCAACAAGCTCTCCCAATAGGCATATTTTTTTAAGCTTGTTTTTTTTTTTAACCAGATGCTTATTTTATGGTTCAGTGCAGCACATTTCAACACTAGTCATTAGATAAATCATGTGTTTTATCTCTTCATTGAAATCACACAGAAACCAAACAATCTACAGGCTGTTTAAAAGTCTTCAATCACACTGATAACTTACTATATTATATCAGAGCTTTAAAGGCATTTCAGATTGACTATGCTTAATTGTCATGGAGGTGGCTCAGTTGTTAACACATGATCTAAGTATGGAACTCGTCACGTGGCAACACTTGTATATGAGAGCGATAGTAACCCCTGTCTTGGACAGTTTTTGGTGTGATCATACAAGAATGTCCCCCTTGTTCTTTCTCCAGTGGTCTACTGACTCCTGGTCTTGGACCTTTGACCTCTTCCTATTCCTATTATGATTAGAATTCCGCCCCAACTTAACACCAGCACTGACATCGGTAAATCAGTGGGGACCACCAGGAACAGTCAGAACACAGAATGTCTAACCAGTATCTTCAAGCACTTAGCACAAATCATTCAAATCACTAATGTATATATCTCTATATATATATATATAAATAAATAAATAAATATATAATAATCCACAATTAGATTTCGTTGCCGTTGTGTGTTTCTACACAACATTTTAGCACTACTTTGCTAATAAATGTAGCTTCCAGTAGGTCGTTTAATTACACTTATTTTTACTATAAGCCTACTTAATGCCTGTTCTGCAACTCATAAAGGCAACAAGCAAGTTCAGTGGTTTCAGTCACAGAGAAGAGGTCGCAAACAGTCGTCGTGCAGTCGGGTCAGGGGGCGCTGTGGTTCCTTTAGCTCCTGAGCTAAAGCTAACAAGACGGCCTAGTAACCACAACAATCAAACACAGAAACTCAACGCAAGTTACTAGAAAGGCGCAGCGCAATGCCCAGGTGCCACTAATATATAACCGTGTATACATAAAATGTAGTAGTTTTCACCTGCAATTCAGCCCGCTCCACTTCCCATTGTGCTTTCTCTACTTCGACACAGGTTGGAGGAGAGTCATACTCAGTAAATGTAACACAAGTTTTTTTCTGCCACACGCCATCGTTTTTTCATTGATTACATGGCACTTTGCAACACAGTAATAAAACAGAGACCTCATTTATTGATATCAATATCAATCGATCCAACATCAAAGATTCTTTTGTACCTTAATGTTTCCAAGTTTGCCAGATTGGGTAGCGGATCTGTAGTTCGAATGAGACATAAGAATAATGGTAATGGTAACGGTAATGGACAATTCCGCTTCCAACCTGTAGGGGGACCGAAGAGGAAAAGTGTTTTGGTGCCTACTGTAAAGGTGCTGGTTGACAAGTAGATAATGCTAATGCTTGGTCTATAACATAAGATTACGACAACACACTCAGTTATTTTTAGTATGATTGTTTTGACCACGCTTAACAACTCTGGGCTAACCCACAAATTCATCAGTAATGTTAACTGTATAGACAGACAACTAATCTAATGGGAATTTAGCTAGCTAGCACACCCCGCCGGCGCTGCAAGGCTTCAGTCGGGATGAGAGCTAGCTACAGCCCGGGGACACATCCACAGTCAGCCCCCAGCCAGCCACTATCATTCCAGCAATAAAATCCAGTCAGCACTTAAAGTGATGGTTCGGAGTAATTTACCCTAGGGTCCTTTGCACCATGACCTCGAGCCAAACACCCCCAAGAAGCTTTTTTCACCTGGGTCTAACATTGGGCGAGTTAGCGTAGAGTAGCGTTAGCCGCTGAATAGCTTAGCGGGGGGCTAATGGACCCACGTTTGTATCTCTTAAATGACTCCACTAATAATGCCCGAAATGATACCAAAGGTCTACACTAGTATATATAGGTTATGCACTCATAAAACGATGGATTGGAAAGTTTGTAAGTACACCAGAAGTTTATGTAAATAACACTCTCTGCTGTTGTTGTTGCTGCTGTGAGACGAGTGCTTAGGGACGTCTACAAATTACAACACCGAAAAGAGATGCAACAAAAATATTTTTTAATTTAACTTATTTTTTAAAGTAAGTGCTGTAATATAACTAGCAGGAGACAAGTAATAATTGAGGTAAGTTTGGAGACATTACCTTATTTAATCATTAAATTAATACATATTTTTGTTGTATCTCTTTTCGGTGTAGTGATTTGTAGACAGCCCTAAGCACTCGTCTAACTGCAGGTAGCAGCAGCAGCAGCAACAGAGAGCAGAAGAGAGCAGGCAAGTGTTCATACACTTCTGGTGTACTTACAAACTTTCCAATCCATCGTTTTATGAGTGCATAACCTATTTGTACTAGTGTAGACCTTTGGTATCATTTCGGGCATTATTAGTGGGGTCATTTACGAGATACAAACGTGGGTCCATTAGCCCCTGCGCTAAGCTATTCAACGGCTAACGCTACTCTACGCTAACTCGCTCAATGTTAGACCCAGGTGAAAAAAGCTTCTGGGGGGGTGTTTGGCTCGAGGTCATGGTGCAAAGGACCCTAGGGTAAATTACTCCGAACCATCACTTTAACTCCGGTGTTAAGGATGCTAACGGCAGTTTACTGAACCGTCGCGAAATACACCCAGGCACCCGGGTCAGAACAGCGGCCATTTGTAACATTACACCTCCGTTAGCCTTACCAGTGTTGGTTCCAAAAATCTCCTCCTTGCCGAAATCGCCCCCCCCACCCCCTTCGCGTTTAGCCGTCTTTACAGTTAGCTACATTTACGCGACAAAAGGGGGATAATGCACCAAAACGACTAATACTAATAGTAATTTAAAGATGTGGTAGCATGGGATCTGGACATGAAGGATAACTCTGAGAGTTGGAAGGGAATGTGTCGCGATTCTGCCTTTTCACACCGCGACACAGGTTCGTGGATCTGAGTGTCACGATTTCGGTTTCACGTAACATAACGTTACAGCCCTACCCTCTAGTGACACAATAGGCTTTATACAACTTTTTACATTCGTCAGAAATGTCACAGTTCTGATGGAGTCTGCTACCAGGGTTTTATTTGCCTCGAGTACCACAGAAAATGTGACAGGTGCTACCTACAGACTTCACCATGGTTACAGTTCTGTTTAAGTGCAGCTGTGGGTGGTAGCTACAGCCTCAGCACTGTGTTGGAGTCCTGCTACTCTCTGCTGGGTTAAGTTTTTCCTCACTCACAGGGTGTAAGGATGGTGATATGTTGTTATACGTTTGGTTATATGGTCAGTCTATCCATCCAACACTTTCGTTCTTTCTTTCCAAAGGATGGTTCTTATCAATTCATTGAATAATTGCATAGTATAATATTTCAATATGCATTTATTAAAGTGAATTTGACTGGAAAAACAGTCAAAGTCGTTCCTACAATACACTATCAATAAAAGCCAACACA